>NC_142586.1:83462424-84675638 GCF_965207765.1 Zootoca vivipara | reverse complement strand
ATGCGCAGAAGCACTCTATCGGCGCTTCGCACATGCGCAGAAGCATGCCTTCGGGGAGCGACTGATTTGGAGAGCGACCGGCTCCGCGGAACGGATTGCGGTCGCAAACCGAGGTACCACTGTATATGAAGAGTTTCTTCACCAATCCAAATTTTGAAAGTGGGGTGGGTGGGATCAGCCACTCAGTTGAGATTATTTTCAATATAATATTTGCATCAGCTGGAGTTCTTCAGGAAATATTTTGAGTGAGTTAAATAAGTGGTTAACACGCTGTACCTTCCTTGATACAGCAAACCAATTAAGTTATAATTTTGGGATTTATTTGAAGCTTTGTGACTCAGTATCCTTCCTTACTCAGAAGGAGTCTCACTGAGTTTAAATGAGGGTTGCCGCCAAGTAAATGTGCATAGACTGAGGCTGCAATTCTAAGCCAATTTACCCGGGAGTAAGCACTACTGAACTCAATAGGATTTGCTTCTGAGTAGCCATATTTAGGATTGTGCAGTAACACTGCAATTCTATACCCACTTGTCAGACTAAATATGCATCTTTGTGATGCTAATAATTAAGATGAAACATGGATGGCTTAATCCAGGGATGGGAAACCTATAGCTCTCCAGATGTTGTTGGACTGCAACTTTCATCAGCTCCATTTCACAAAGCCAGTGTCCAGGGATGAGATTAGTTAGAATCCAGAACCATCTGGTCCATACCTCCCCCCCATCCTTGAATTAATCTGTGCATATCAGCTCAATACATTGATGCTCAGGTCGCTAGCTAGTGACCTCCTGGCTGGTAGTGCAAACCCAATAATTTCATTCCACAAAGCAGAGAGCGACGGTTTAAAAAAAAATATGGGGTCCTGACTCAATTTGAAACCAATCACTCACAGTTTCCCCTTGAGATTAATGAGGCAGGATGCTGTTTCTTTCACGAAGCATCAAATGCACTCTCCTTGGATGGAATATTAAAAGGGGGATATAATCACCATGGCATGGAAAGCTTCCAACACTTTCTTGATCCTTTTGCTAGTGGTGAACCTAAAGGCACCATATGGCTTTCGACAGCATTCATCTCAATCAAATTCCATGGCCCAGAGTGCTTGGAGTTGGCAGCCTTGCCTTGTCCAGCTGCCCAGCTGCTTATGTGTAATCTATGGCTTCATACCCACTGACATATTCAGAATAGCAGGAAGCTGTTATAAGTACATGGAGTTTCCTCCAATTTATTTTTAATATATAGATGCAGTTATGCCTGTATTCCATCTCTATGTACAAGGCTAGCTGAATACATTTTGCTCATTGAGGACAAATGGGATACACACATCTCCATTCCACATACAGTGGAACATCGGTTTACGATTACCTCCGTTTACGAACGCTTCGGCGAGCGAGCGCCGCGGACGGGAAGTGTTTACATCTAAGGTTCCACGGCGTCGGATGCGCAGAAGCAATCTGCGCAGCTCGTGCGTGTGCAGAAGTGATCTGCGCAGTGCGCATGTGCGCAGAAGTGCTCTATCGGCATTTCACACACGCACAGAAGCGTGTCTCTGGCGAGCGAACGCCTCGGCGAGCGAACGCCTCCGCGGAACAGATTGCGGTCGCAAACCGAGGTACCACTGTATAGTAGAGTATCCTGTTTCAGTTCTAGCCACAGGGCACTGCACTGCCCCTGAGGGTGGCAGGCAAGGTGCATGACACACAGCTCTCATCTCCAATGGAAGGGAATGTCAGGGAACTCAGGAGGAATTGCTGAGGGGTACCACTGCCTCCTGACCTATGCATCCTGAGGCAGTCACCTCCCTTTGCCTAATAGTAGGTAGCCCTGATATATGTAACTTCCTGCAAGTATCTGCTGTTACCCAGGAGTGCTCACTCATGTCTGATTTAATTGTGCAATGCCTTTTTTTAAAAAAAAATGTGACTAAATATACAGGGAAAATGCATAAATTAAAAGTATAATATCTCTGAAAGAGGAAGGTCCCAGGCTGTACAGAATGTACAGAATGAGCCTCCCAATTACAGTGGTACCTCTGGTTAAGAACTGACTTTGTTCCGGAGGTCCGTTCTTAACCTGAAACTGTTCTTAACCTGAAGCACCACTTTAGGTAATGTGGTCTCCTGCTGCCGCCACGCTGCCGGAGCACAATTTCTGTTCTCATCCTGAAGCAAAGTTCTTAACCTGAGGTACTATTTCTGGGTTAGTGGAGTTTGTAACCTGAAGCGTTTGTAACCCGAGGTACCACTGTAATTTTATTCATTTCATAGAATTTATATATAAGCAGCTTATATATATATAAAACAATGTAAAATATGCATTAAAATACCACTAAAAGATGGTATGGGATGGAAACCCTCTCCTGCAGTGTGGGGTGAACACTGGGTGTATAAGGGTTGAGATAAGCTTTTAAGTATCCTGGTCCCAAGGTGTACACCAGCACCTTGAACTTAATCCTGACTGGCAGCCATAAATTTATGAGTCTGAATATGTAAGTTTTTGTAGACAATTACATGCTTTATCTTTGTTTGTAGTTACTTTAGCGAACCTGGACCGTACATGAGTATAATATCATCCATATAATAATCATGGGACATGGGTGCCCTCTTGGGCTTGCCAATCAGAAGGTCAGCAGTTGAAATCCCCGCAACGGGGTGAGCTCCCATTGCTCTGTCCCAGCTCCTGCTAACCTAGCAGTTTGAAAGCGGCAGGAAGATAAATGGTGTTTCTGTGTGCTTTGGTTTCCGCCACAGTGTTCAGTTGGGCAAAAACGGTTTAGTCATGCTGGCCACATGGCCCAGAAAGCTGTCTGTGACAAACGCTGGCTCCCTCGGCCTGAAAGCAAGATGAGCGCTGTACCCCATAGTCGCCTTTGACTGGATATGTGATAATGATTTGTATTTTTAGTGGAAGGGTGGGGGCTAGTTCTCATCATGATCAAGACAGAAATTAGAGGAAAACTTGCAGATCCAGATCCAGATTCAAAAAATTCCACCCATAATCCAGGCATAATATTGATTAATCAAAAGGGAATGATGCTAATTATACTCTACAATCAACTCAAGGCAATATTACAAAACACAGCCACACACATAGGTTACCAATAGCATTCCATCTTCATGTTTCTTTATTCAGATTAATTCTGGAGTGGTACATATTCAAATATCAAACAGTAGCACTGAAGACAGTACAGCCCACTGAAAGGACGAGAGGATTTTCCTCCATTTTTTCTCCTGCATTCTCTGGTGCTGATGTCCTTTAAAATTGTTCCGTGGAGACCAAAATGAAATCTTCAAAAAGCAACCTATAAGAGATACATCTAGAATTGCAGCACATATGCGATGGATAAAAGGCCACCACATGCATACTTTGGACTAAGCAGAATAGCTGAACATCTCCATCATGTGTAATGATTGAACTGCACCCCAGATATTTTCTCTCTGAATTTCTCCTTTAAACTTTCCTCTGGGGCCAGTTAGAAGCTTTCTACACAGGATTATTTTGTTAAAGGCTGCTTGCAAAAGGTAGCAGATACCTAAAAGAGTCACATGCACACACTATTCAGGTGATATGTGATCATTCAAAACATTGAATAGGGAGGACGAATTTAATTCAGAGCCATTCCTAGTTGAATCCACAATATTTCTGTGATGATGATTCCCCTGATATCACCAAGTTTCAGAACTTGGGTTAGTGGGGCGGGCAGGGTTCAAAAAGGAACAAGGCAAACACAGAGGGGAATTCAAAACCAACTGTAAAATACGATACAGAAGCAGATGCAAAGGTGGCAGCCGATGAATCCCCAATGTATTTTAACAGTACGTTTCTTAAAGGGAGATATTCTTATGTAAAATCAATCAGAACAGAAGGCAAAATGCTGCATGCAAATTACGGTTTCCATGCAATAAAAAACAACCTCCTGCCAGAAACTATTGGTGCCAACAGAAGGACTTTTTCCAAATGCAAACACTAGCTTCAGGGAAGAAACCACCCCCGTTTTATTAAAGCTTATTCATAACACAATAAGATAAACTAAACTAATCTAAATAAAAACAGGGAAAGAAAGAGGAAAGAAAATGCAGAGTCCTCTCTCAAACATAGCTCTTAACCCTTGTCACCCACAGAAGATGGGCCCTCCTAGCTCTCACCTGGGAGCTTTCTTTTCTTCTTTTAATTTGTAAACTTTTGCGAGTTTGGCTGGTGTCATGTACCATATAAAGAACATTTTTATAAAGTTTTATTTGATAGAGTAGCAGGCTGTGAAATTTATATCCGCTTGCCATAGCCTCTCCCACTGTTCTAAATATACCGGTATAGTCCTGCCAATGTCTTGGGCCGGCTAATAGTTTTTATACCATCACACACACACTCCTCTATTCTCTATCCAAGCAAGCAAAGATGCACTATTAGAGTTCATTTAAAGTTGAGGAGGATGCAAAGCAGAGCCAGTAAGAGCAGTGGTAGCTGGTGCCAATTGGGACTTGTGAGATGGAAGACAGGGAGCCCAACAGTGGGTGTAGCCAGAGCCGAGAGCAGGTGGAGTCTACTCATTCTAGTTTTGTCCCCATCCTCTTCCTTGCTGAGTTTTTCAAGGGCAACAATGGAAGAGGGAGCTGATAGACACTGCCACACCCTGGACTGGATTTACATCCAGTAAGAAGGCAGGCAGCCAAGAAGTGGCTGAGGTCCAGCCGAGTGTAGTGGAGCAGTGCCCCACTTGCCATAATGGACCAACCTCCAGTGAGTAAAGCCTGTGGTCTGGGGAGACCAGATAAAGAGGCCTGGACCCTCAGGCCCAAGGTTCCCGACCCCTGCCTTAAATTGAAGGAGTCTTCCTTTGCAAAAGGCAAACCAAGTGAGATTTTCCCTTTCCTCTGCTGTAGTTGCAGCCCCTCATGCTGTCAATCTAGTCATTTACACATTTACGACAAGTTATTATACACATAACACCGAGGTGAGATGTTTTCATCTGTGTCATGAGGCACTCAATGACCCTTGATTTGTGCTAGGAAATGGTGTGAGGGGAATGAGAGTGAAGATGAATTCCAATTGAGGCTGTAAAAATCAGATGTACTGAGGCGAAAGGGACATGCCTGGCAATTGATACGCCTGCCAGCAGGGAGGCTGCAGGTGCGCCTGCTGTTGAACAACTGCTTAGTGAGTAACATTTGATTTTCTGCTCCACCTCAGAGACAGGAAAGGCAGGTTTACCTTACTCTGTCTATTACATCCCTCCCAATCCCCAGCTGAGAGCTCAATTTAGCATGTGGAAAGGAAACAAGGATTTAATCTTCAAAGGCCAAGGAATTAATCTTCAAAGGCCCTAGGCTCAGTGGTTTAGACCACAGAGCCACCCACGCCCCCTATGTTTTTGGTAGGGTTGCCATAGGGGTACACATTTAGGGGTACCCCCACCCCCATCTCCATCCCCACCCCCTTCTTGCCTGTAACCCTTCCTCATTCACCCCCACCCTTCCTCCCTCCCCCATCCCATCTAACCTACCTTTCGCCAGTTGTTTTCCCTCCGTAGCACCCCAGGAACATCAGGAGAAGCGGTGCAGCACTCTGGGCACCGCAAGCCGGACACTGCCTTCTGAAAGTTGTGGAGCTTTTTAAAAAGGCGATTGACATATCTCCAGGTTTTCCAGACATTTGAGCAATTTCCAGAAATTCTGCCCAGACACCGTTTCAGTTGAACAAATCTTCCCGGGTATGTCCAGGAAAACCCAGACGTATGGCAGCCCTAGTTTTTGGCATCTGGCTCTAGTTAGTGGATCTTCGTGCTCTACTGCAAAAAGGAAGTAGACCCTGAAAGCCCGAGGTGTACCTATCTCTACTCTATGTACAGTGGTACCTCTACTTACGAATTTAATGCGTTCCGAACGCACATTTGTAAGTCGAAAAAATTTGTAAGTAGAAGCAACCCTATCTAAAAATTCGTAAGTAGAAGCAACCCTATCTAAAAATTCGTAAGTAGAAAAAATCCTATCTAAACCACATCCAAGATGGCGGACGGAGCTCCATTTGTAAGTAGAGTTATTCGTAAGTAGAGGTACCACTGTACTCTGCATTCAGGCACTTGAGAAACATCAACACGTATCTTGATATGTGGATCATGCTGCAGCTGAATGCAGATTCTTTTCATTTGTTTTACCAAGGTGAAAAAGTGCCTGTGTGCATCATTAAAACATCACAAAAGAATCTGGATAAAATCATGTGCTGAAGTGACTTGCCTTGGTGGAGTGGAACCACAACACAAGCTTCCCAGCAAGTGAGTTCCCCCCCCCCATTTACTAAGAGGGTGGGGGGTTGTGCAGCAGCAGAGAGGTCAACACAGGTACAGGTTCGCCAGAAGACTCAATCTTGCACCTACACTGGAGCAATCTCCCTGCTGCCTCACCCTTTTTCCTCCTACAAAGTGGCAGTAGCACACTTGTCAGGAAGAATGCATTGCCGCTCCAGCCCACTAGGCAGGCCACTTTTGTATGTATGATCAATGTGCATCTACTGCTATACAGTATCAATGTCCATGTGTCTGTTGGTAATGTGTGGCAGGGATGGAAATGAATTGAAGGAATTTGAAGCTGAAGTAGGCAGAACTAATGGAATAACAGAAGTGCAGAAGAGGGGAACTTCCATCATTCGCACATACTTGAGGCTGAAATGACATGTGATAGATGAGGCACCACCAGAAGGAAAAGCAGAGAGGGCATTAAAGGACTCCATTGAGCTCTGTGGCAGAAATGTGGAACCAATAGCTCCATCTCTGCTCCATCAGGACCCTTTACCATTGAGCCATTGAGTTTCCTGCCTTAAAATGTCATAAATATCAATGTTCTGCCAACATTCAAAGTTGGGATGTCCAGCAATGCATTTTAAATTCTGCCTTAAAATTGTGCTTTCCATTTTGGCTGAGATGATGCAGTATTGTGATTCTCAGAACTCTAATTTGGAAGGGAGAAAACTTCTCATCAAGAGAACATTTTTGTTTTTTTATTTCGCCCTTGTCACAAGTTTACGTAAATGACGCTCTTTGACTCAGCCTGTGAATGCAGCCATCCACCCACATAAATAGAAGGCGGGAATAATTACATTATCCCTCTCCTGTAGCTTGTAATTAATAATTGCAATACTTACTTAATTACACCAGTTGTAATTGTTGGAGGGTGGCTTCCCCCCCCTTCCTTAAATTTTTTTGATTAAGACAATCCAACAACTCTCCCGATTACGCTGCCTTCTGCATTTATTAGCACAGCAGGCGCTGTCAAATGCTTGTCAGCAATTTGCATGTCATTTACTGCTGAAACTGTGTCCTTTGCAGGAATGTTCTTTTCAATCAGGGAAATCACGTATATCTCACCCTCTGCTTCCATGTTCATAATAATATATTGCAACACAAAGCCATCCTGGTCACACTGCTTCCAATAAATATAAATCAACTCTAGCCCACGCACCTATGAATCAATCCAAAATGGCTTCTGCTTTAGCCAAGTTTCAGTCATTATCCCACTACTACCCTGCAAAATAAAACCCTCATTCTACAGAGTTTCTGTAAGAAAGCTTCTCATACGCTTCTAAGAAGAACTAAAGGTGGAATAATAGAGGTGCCGAAGGTAAACACTTGAACTTGGGTTCTACCCTCTTCCTAACTCTATTCTGACTCTATTCATAGAAATTTCCTCTACCCTATTCCTGCCAACCTGTCAACTCACCAAGTACCCTCATCGCTTTCCCTACCTTTTCCATGTACTTAGTTACAAGAGGAGAAGAGAAAGGGAAGAAAACTGGAGCAGTCAGGAGCAAGGAGAATGGGGGTTACAAAGACAAGGCTCGGGACCTCAATACTCATTTGAACCAACCTGGACACTTTGTTCATCAGCTGGGGTCCTTCTTCATACGCCCTCTAATAATAATAATAATAATAATAATAATAATAATAATAATAATAATAATATATTATTATTTATACCCCTCCCATCTGGCCAGGTTCCCCCAGCCACTCTGGACGGCTTCCAACAAAATACTAAAATACAGAAATCCATCAAACATTAAAATCTTCCCTAAACAGGGCTGCCTTGAGATGCCTTCTAAAGGTCTGGTAATTGTTGTTCTCTTTGACCTCTGGTGGGAGGGCATTCCACAGGTTGGGTGCCACTACCGAGAAGGCCCTCTGCCTGGTTCCCTGTAACTTGGCTTCTTGTACTGAGGGAACCATCAGAAGGCCCTCGGCACTGGACGTCAGTGTCCGGGCAGAACGATGGGGTGGAGACACTCCTTCAGGTATACTGGACCAAGGCCGTTTAGGGCTTTAAAGGTCAGCACCAACACTTTGAATTGTGCTCGGAAACGTACTGGGAGCCAATGTAGATATTTCAAGACCGGTGTTATGTGGTCTCGGCGGCCGCTCCCAGTCACCAGTCTAGCTGCCGCAATCTGGGTTAGTTGAAGTTTCCGGGTCACCTTCAAAGGTAGTCCCACGTAGAGCGCATTGTGGTAGTCCAGGCGAGAGATAACAAAGAGCATGCACCACTCTGGCGAGACAGTCCGCGGGCAGGTAGGGTCTCAGCCTGTGTACCAGATGGAGCTGGTAGACAGCTGCCCTGGACACAGAATTGACCTGCACCTCCACGGACAGCTGTGAGTCCAAAATAACTCCCAGGCTGCGCACCTGGTTTTTCAGGGGCACAGTTACCCCATTCAGGACCAGGGAGTCCTCGCCTCCTGTCCAGCCTCCTGTCCCCCACAAACAGTAGCTGTTAGCCGCCCTCTTGGGAAAGGGTTGTTGCTCAGTCAATGAGCATCTGCCTCGCATGTAGAAGGTCCCAAATTCAATCCCCAGCATCTCCTGGTGGGGTCAAATATTTGCCTGAAACCCTGGAGAATCACTTCCAGTCAGTGGAGACAATACTGAGATAGATGGAGCAATTGTAGCTTCCTATGTTCCTCTATGAGGGAGGTGTGGAGGGTGGTAAAACAAGAACAGGCCACAAATGAGTCTCCATTTGTGGAGTGCTGCCCCCCATGAAGCACACTGGACGCCATTATTGTCTGTTCCTAGGACAGAACCTGTGGCTCTCAAATGTTAATGGACTACGACTCCCATTATCCCTGACCATACTGGCTGGCACTAACGGAGCTGGAGTCTAGCAACATCTGGAGGACCACACGGATCCTTCCTAGCTGCCTCAGGCGAATGTATATCTGTGGTTATTGTGAGTTGTAAAAATTAACTGCAGCAAATGGCCTCAAAATCCACAGCTTTTCTCCCATTTAATCTTGACCTAACAGGCATTTAAACTTTTGCTATGAAATGCGTCTCATCACTGAAATTTATTTTTCCCCATGCCAAAATAACTAAAGGGGTCAATGCTTGGGTTAGCAATCTAAAATCTGCCCATATAGTTCCTTCTCTCCGCTCACTTGGAATAGATATCATGCTGCCATGGGAACTTCAGAGTCACACTAAGGCTGGGCTGAAATTTCTCAGATTAGAAATTTCTAACAATTGTTTTTGAAAACTTTCTTTTCGGGCTCTTTTTAAACTGTTAGAATAGTTAAGGCCGTCCTTTGGAAAATATTTGGCAAAAAAAGTCACTCACTCCAGTTTCAGCCTTCATGAACTCTAGGTGCAACCATGGATCTGGTTTTAATATTTTTTCATGTTATTTTAATACTATTGAAGGAAGCAGCAAGCTTGATCCGTACTATTTCCTGTCTTCCTTTCTTAGTCCATAGCTTCCTTCATTCACCAGCAGGAACTAAAATTGGAGGTTCATTCAACACAAATATTGCACTCTTATAGCCACTTCCCAGGGCATAAATACTATTGAACTCAATGGGACTTACTTCTCAGTAGACCTATAGCGTTGGGTGAATCCGTCTATTCTTGTTTCTCTCAGTTCCTAGTTTTTCCAGTCTTAAATTCAGTTCTCCACATTTCTGCATCTATTTGCTTGAGGAGAAAAAAAAACAGGGAAGTGTGCAATTCTGACTTTCCCCCAAAATGTGCTTCTCACTCTGTCTGAATAAACCAGGAGCAAATCATATTTTCTGTTGAAGTGTGCTCATGCTTCCTAGCCTGTGTGTTTAGAGAGAGGGGGGGGTGCTTGTCTAATCACTTCTTCCTCGTGGAAAACCTACAGCCTAGAGTTGCAAAAGATTAAGTGTAATTGCTCTAAGTTGAATACATTCATACATCAGTGTCCCTAGCAAAATTGATAACTCTGTAGCACAGCTCACTTTGAGCTGGGTTTCATCCACACACCCTACAAACCCTGTTTTCAGCAGGAGGCAAAGTTCTGGAACAATTCTGGGATGTTGTGGGTCTAAAATGCTTCTTGCTCTGAGGTAGCCAGAGCACAGCAGACTATTGTACTAAATAACAAAGATGAGAGTGAATGTCTTTCTGTCACCATATAATCCCTGCACATCTGGAATTATAGGTCAGGAAGGTTTACTGGAACTCAGCTTGTGAAGGTCTTCAAGCAATTCTCATTTGAGACCTTAAGCACTGCCTCCCAGCATTAGGAAACAGCTCCTTTTGCTGCATGATTCTTAAGCTCAGAGTCCTCTGCAAGATGGATTTAAAATCATGTAAATTGGAAGATGTTCCTGCCAGACGCTCTCAGCAAAACTGTCAGAATGAAGGATGATCCTACCCATCAGAGCAGCCAAGGAATTCAAGTCAACTCTCCTGGAATAACCCTCATAAGGGGGAAATATTGGCAAATATTGTCAGGTGGGGTTTGTAGGATGTTTGGTTGGGTTTGCATTTTGGGGCAATTCCTGGGTAGCATTCATCTCCTGCACTAACCCAATATTGTACACTTAAACTTTGGGTGCCAGCATTAAAAAGAATGATCTCAATTGTTGGTGGGCAAACTATGAGAAAGTTCACATTCAGATCTTAACTTTACATGGTAGTATCTTTTCCTTTCTTTTATCCAGTCCATTGCATGTTTACTTAGAAGTAAGTCCCATTGCATTAAACAAACTTTTTCAGCCGGGGGCCAGTCCACTGTCCCTCCGACCTTGTGGGGGCCTGGACTATTTTTTTTTGGGGGGGGGGGTAATGAACGAATTCCTTTGCCCCACAAATAACCCAGAGATGCATTTTAAATAAAAGGACACATTCTACTCATGTAAAAACACGCTGATTCCCAGACCATCCACGGGCTGGATTTAGAAGGTGATTGGGCCGGATTCGGCCCCCAGGTCTTAGTTTGCCTTCCCATGCCTTTCTCTGTTCTACCCATGCATTAAACCTATGCATAGGTTTTTGTCTAGAAAAAGAGGTCTATGGATGCTATGATTATGTAGGAATATGGAAGAAACTCAGAACATGGTAATTGATGCAGGTTCCTTTCACTTTTTTAAAAAAAGAAGTAGGTTTCTAGTCCTTATGGCATTGAAGATAATAAAATAATTATAGGGGCATTATCTGCAGATATTTCATAAGCCAGTAGGTGTACAGTAGTTGCACTTCCATCTCTTCCATGGCTTCTTGCATAACTGAAGTCTCTCCCCCCCCCCTTTCTCTGAAGGCCTCCTAAATCCCACCTCCTGAATTCTCTAGGGGGGTTCCCTAACCCTCTGGAGCAGGTTTGGGAGAGAAGATAAGTTTCATTGCACAAACAGATGTTGTTCAGTTCATGCAGTTACTTGGCTGGATTCAACCCCAAAGATTTGCCTAACCCTCATTTAAACACTACCCCAATCTATTACAATGGTTTAATGTTGAATTACAAAGACTCTTTAAAAATAAATCCCAACAACAAAATCAGGCAAGTGTCTGCTTGCCCAGGAACAAATGGATGTTTCCTTAAATGCATTACCTGTTACGTCATGTTCCAATGCATGTGATATATTTACGATCCACTACATGGTGTAGATCACCAAATCATCAAATTCAGAATACTTGATCTGTGAGCACATAGAATATATGTCTGCAGTGCTCCACATGCTCTCAGAGTTTATTTCCAGGAGAGTCTGTGGAGGATTGCAGTCATATATCACAGACACACACCAAACAAACTTTTCAGTTTGATAATTTGGTGATCTACAGTGTAAATTTCTCCCATGCATCAAGACATGACATAATGGGCAATGCATTTTAAGAGTCTTCGTTTAGTTCATTTCTTTACTCTCCCTCTCATATTTTTAGTAATACAATGGAAAAAGGAACAAACCAAATGAAATGAAACACATAAAACAAAATGAAGTGAGGTGAGGATGAAATGAAATAAGGCAGTTCTAAGCCATTTTGAATCATAAAGAATGCAGAATGAATATCACCACAAATATTCATCAAAGCCATTTCGTTTGTGAACTTCACTTGCAAATAGAGCAGGTTTCTGATCATTTCAGTTGTAATAAGCAACCAGGCAAAGAAGACAAGTATTAACAATTTCCTTGTACACATGAGTAAAATGCAGCTAGCTGTGCATGTGTGTGTGGTTAGCACTGATGGTGATGTTTGTGTTCCAACCTTCCCACAGAGGTTGAAGCAATCTTTCCTTATAGCACCTGCTTCCTTTGAAGCAGAAAACGCCAGTGTTTTGTGATATGTTTGTAATACAGTCATACCTTGGATCCCGAATGCCTTGCGAGTCAAATGTTTTGGCTCCGGAACACTGCAAACCTAGAAGTGAGTGTTCAGGTTTGCGAACGTTCTTTGGAACCTGAACATCCAACGCAGCTTACGAGCTTTCTGATTGGCTGCAGGAGTTTCCTGCATTTTCAAGCTTTCCCATCATAATTACTCTTTCCAGATATGTACTCCTCTCACTCCCCTAGCACTCTGTCAAATGGGGGGGGGGAGTTTGACCACTTGCAAAATTCCCAGGGAAACACCATACACACCAATTTATCATATGACCAAGCTTAGAGAATGTATTTTGTGCATGGAGAGAGAATATAACTCCTCTGGCTAATAACCATTGATAGCCTCATCACTAATACATTTGTCTAATCCTCTTTTGAAGCTATCTAGTCTGGTCACTATCACTGTCTGTTGTGGAAGAAAATTCCCCATAGGTTACCTGTGTATTCATACAAGTATTTGTTTTCTTTCCTGGCAAGAGGGAGGGAGGGAGGGAGGGAGGGAGGGAGGGAGGGAGAGAGAGAGAGAGAGAGAGAGAGAGAGAGAGAGAGAGAGAGAGAGAGAGAGAGAGAGAGAGAGAGAGAGAGAGCCCTTTATCCATTTACTCCAGTCCATGTATAATTTGACACACCTCTATCATCTCTCCTCTTGGATGCCTTTAAAAGAGGATTGGACAAATTCATGAGTGATATCAATGGCTGCTAGCCATGAAGTCTATGTTCTTTCTCCACTGTGAGATGTTGCAAGCCTCTGAAAGCCAGTTGCTGGGAATTCCCAGCAAAGAGAAGGCTATCGCTGCCTTCCCATAGGCATTCGGTTGGGGAGTGTGAGAACAGGATGTTAGACTAGATGGGCCATTCTTCTGATTCAGCAGGCACTTCTTAAGTTGCTGTTAAGTCCTGTCTTGCTCCATTCATGGGTTAACACTCTTTTTGGACTCCATGGACTCAAATGTGGATTTCTTGAGCCTAGTAATGAGGCAGAGAGAAGGATTTTAAAAAATCCCACTGACTAAATAAGATATGGAGCAGGCAGGTGTCATGTAGTTGTCTCGTTCTTTGTGCCTCTATAGAGATAACTGATGACTTTCTCTGTCCCTGCTTATTTTAGATTTGGCCCTCAGTGGAGCCCTGCTAACTTACATCAGTCATGACCCCCACAAAAATCCATCTATTCCTGCTCAATGCTGCAGCTAAAAAGAGAGGAGATTTATTGTGACATCCCTCTATGTGGCAGCTTTGTGAGGTGACTTGGATTAGACAGCATAACATTTCCTCCTTTTTACCTCTTAAGGAGAATGGTGTTCAGAATCTCTTGGAAGCCCATTAACCAGCTGCACAGCCTGCAACTCAGACAAGAGATGTTAACAAAAGAATGGGGCTATTTGTTACAGCACAGAGCACCATCTGAATCTTCAGGGACAGATTCATATGTTGAATAGGGACAGGAAGGTAGGAAGGACAGTGAACAGTCATTTTTTGGCATCCATCTGTCTCAAGAGACAATGGAATGCACCTCTGGGGGTGAAGCCATTGTGCTAGCAGCACCAAGGGTGCAAACCTGGAGAGTGTGTATGGTGGTCCTGGGTTGCCCAGATAGCAAGATCTCCTCACTGATGTGGTCCTAAGGAAAGCAGAGCAATACATTTGGCAACAGCTTGGTTGCAGGAGTTGCCACAAAGCGGAGTGCAATGCACCACCCAGCTGCATTAAAGGACTCCACATTGGATTAATGTAGAGTTTACCCCTTAGCCTTTTCTTCTTCTGAAGAAACCCACAAAGGCCATTGTCATGGGCCAGGAGTCGGCTTCACCTGTGGAGCAGCAGCCTGAAGGAGCAGAAAGCCAAGTGACTCTACCTGCTGCTGATCAGCCTTCTTGCTCCTGATGAGAACCAGCTGGCTCCAGCTTTCTTAATCAGGGTTTCCAGCCTCAGTCAGTTGCTGGAAACAACATTTGGTGATCCTGGCCAGATCTTGCCGCTTCTCGCTTCTCATGACCTTGGACCCTCGGCTTCTTGACCCACTGGATCATCTGACTAGGTGAACTGAGATACTGTTCTTAGGACTGCACTGAACCTTGCACATGGAGTCTGCCTCCAGTAAAGTACCCCCCTGGCTGGTTGGCTGGCTTCTCCCTCCATTGAACTCTGCCATGGCTGGCAGCACAGGACCACAACAGCCGCGGAGGATTGGGATTGGAGTTTTCCTTCTCCTAGATGGGCTACCTTTTCAAGTTGGTGAGCCCCATCTGCCCCTCACTTCCCTCCACAGCACATGCAGAAACCACCTACTTAAAGAATGGACACAGTGAAGAAAAACAACAACAAGCTTAGTGGGAAGATTGCTTCCAGAATTTGGAGTATTACTGAATCATAAGCTGGGCTAGATCCTGCTTAAAAAATGCAGAGAGAACTCCTTTCCCAAGAAATGTTGACCAACTTTGCTTGCATGGAGAATAGGGTGCCATCCTTTGGAGAGAGTGATACGCAGGCCGTTCGTTCAAACTTTGAAGCTGCAGAGCTGGTTGGGAATTAGCCACGGTGATCCTCACCAGCTGGGAGGAAGGCTCACCCCTCTGAGAGATTCATTTACACAGCAAACGTACCATGGTAGAGGAAAGGAGTGTGCCTATACAAAGGGAACCACTATGTCCAAGCCCTGCCAGGTTTGTACCAACCAGGGTGGCCAGCTCTTTCTTTGGCGCTGCTGACGTTTCACTCCCCTCCCTTTCAATTTCCTTCCATTGGTTTTTATGGGAGGACAACTCATCATGCCAGCTCCAGAACCAGTGACGGAGCAAGCCGAGTGGGTGACTGGGGCGGCGTGCGTGCCCTGTGCTCAGGGGTGGGGCCAGCCGGGGCAGGACACTCCACGGGACCTCCAAGGAGTCTGCCTGCCTCCTCCCACTCAGCCACCCTACAGCTGAGGGGGAGGCGGCGGGTGGACCTTTTGGGCAGCACGGACCCCGCGTGCCAAGCCACTGTGTCACTCCCAGGAGAGAGGCGTGGCTCAGGCGTGCTGCAGGTCCTGCAGTGAGTGCCACCCAGCATTTTGTCACCCTCCTCAGTGGTGACACCCGGGGTGGCCTGCCCCCACCATACCACCTTCCTCTGCCCCTGTCCAGAACTGTTATGGTTTTCTTCCTCCTCAAAGGGCATGCTAGGAGCAACTTCTGCAGATCCAAAATCTCCCTTGATCTGCCCAGTTGAGAAGGAGGCTTCCAGGGGTAGATGTTCTTCACTCCCTTCTTTCCCTTCCTTAGGGCAGAGGATGAGAGCTCTTCTGTCCTACGCTCTCCTAGGCACCATATGACTCTCTCATAGCTGTCAAGTTTTCCCTTTTCTTGCGAGGAAGCCTATTCGGCATAAGGGAATTTCCCTTTTAAAAAAAGGGAGAATTTGACAGCTATGCTGTCTCCTTAGTCTCTTCCCCATTATAAAATGTCTCTTTCAAAATTATTGCAGGTGCAAAATCAAATTCATCTTGTATTTAGCTTTCTAAGAAGTCAAGTGCTAATTCACTCTAATCTTTTCCAATGTGTTCTCTCGAGGTAGGACCATAGCTGCCAAGTTATCCCTTTTTTTAAGGGATTTTCCATTATGCTGAATAGGCTTCCTCGCGAGAAAAGGGAAAACTTGGCAGCTATGGGTAGGACACATTCTTGATTCTAAAACATCTGCTTGACAGTGCCTCTTGACAGAATTCCCTAGCATAGGGGTTGGGAACTTGTGGCCCTCCAGATGTTGTCAGACCCCAACTTTCATCAATCCCAACCAACATGATCAATGGTCAAGGTTGATGGGAATTCTCATCCAGCAACATTCCACCTCCATTCCAAGTATAGCTCAATAAAGATGCCGATCTAACATTCCCCTTTTGCATTTTCTGTCTGCTTTTATTTTAGTCAAAGAGGAGGAGGATGAAAATCCATTCTTGGATTTTGTAACTCCTCAAGTGAGAAAGCTTTTAAAAAAAACAGAATCAGTAACACTGGACTAATATGATTTGATCTGCATCATAAACATTGAATTATGTATATGGGCTATAATAAGATATAATGAGATAGATATATTCAGAGCTACTTTTGTTAATATTAAGGGCTTGTATACTGAAATCAAATATTGGATTGTAAGGTTGAACAGCTAGGTGAAATTGATAAATTATTTATAACCAGTCAATTCTCTCATATGGATTTAGATGCATGTTCTTTCTGGAATAATGCAATTTTAAACTGAATGCTAATAAATATGAAAAACCCTAACCCTCTGTCCAAAGTGTGGCAATAACTTGTGCATCCACAAAGCTCATAGCTAATTAGTTTTTCTTTTGAGACATTAAATAATAAGCTTTACATCTTCATTTGAAGTTGTGACTGTTACCATTCCCCCCCCATGCAAAGACAATGAGCCAAGTAGCAACCACATAGCTGTAGGGAAGGATTTTTTTAATTATTTAAATTAAAATGTACTCTTTAGGAAAGAGCTGACTTTCCAAATAAGGCTGGTGTCATACTCAAGGGAAGCAATTAGATGCAAAACAGGACACCTGGTATGACAGTAATGAGCCTCAAGTCCTGTTGTTATCAAGCATCAAGGACTGCACTCGGAAATTAGCCCAGAACTTTAATTAAATCTGTAGGAGCAATGAAGTCTCACATTTTTTTTTAATATCACTTTTTTAAAGAATGCATTTAAATGAGGGTCTGGATAACACGCCAGCTTTTATAGAGTGCTCATTTTGGAATGACGATGGTGGTGGTGATTAGTATGGTGTACTAGTTACATTAGTACTGAGAAGATGCTGCTGGTTAGAAATTTCACCAGGTGAACCAGTTGCAGTCTCTCAGTCTAGCCTACCTCAAATCCAACATCTGCAGGTTCCTTATCCCTTTTAGTAACTTATTGTTGTGCACGAACTGAGAATTTACCAAAGAACATATCTCATGCACTCATTAAGGAACCCTAGATAAGCTTCCAAGGAACTCCATTATTTCCCCCCTTCTAGAGTTTCACGTGAGAAGGAACCCAAAACTGATGCTAAATGCCATTTTAGCTAAAATCTTATGGCAGCCTAGATTTCACTATCTACATAATTTCACTACCATACCTGAACAATTTACACCAGCGTTATTGAAACGCTTCTGGCTTCTCATGAATTTCCTCTGATGGTTCACCTTAGAAGTCATCTAATTCATTCAATTTACTTCAGATTCAAATAGAGATGATTATGTCAATGTGGCAAGAATAGTTTGGACAGCCTAATTCCTTGCCTCTTGTCTTCTTTATCCCCTTACGAATCTGACACAGGTATGCCAATTTTGTAGTGGCAATGCCATAAAAATCAGGTAACTGTTTTTCGTTTAAATTTTGTCTAAAAAAAATATTGCACACTCTAACCCCTCACGTTTGGGGAAATGCTTGGATAATTCTTTGTATGGTTTGATATTTTGTAATAGTTCATCTTTTTATGTTGCTATATCAAAACTCAGTAAAAATTCACTTACATTTTCACTTTGGGTGAACTTGAGTTACCCACATAACAACACAAGAACCCTTTTGGATTAAACCAAAGCCTATATAGCCCAGCATAATATTCACACAGTGACCAACTAGAGGTCTATGGGAAGCCTCCAGGCAGAACACAAATTCAACCAGTCTCTTCATGTTTCAATGCACAGTGGTCCCTTGACTCACGAATTTAATCTGTTCTGAATGCACATTCATAGGTCGAAAAGTTTGTAAGTCGAAAAAAGCGGTTTCCCATAGGAATGCATTGGAAATGGAAAAATTCGTAAGACGAGTAAACCACATCTAAAATTCATAAGTTGAGAAAACCCCATCTAATAAGCGTTTTTTTAATTCGTAACTCGAAATTTCGTAAGTCAAGTACTTCTAAGTCGAGGGACCACAGCATATTGTCTCTGGTACCAGGGATAATATCCTATATAATAAAGTGCAAGTGTCTCTGCGTCCAGTCCCTGTGTCCGCGCTACTGTGCATGTGCCCCACGGACACAGGGATCGGACGCAGAGACTAGACACACACACACGCTCTCCCCACCCCCACCCCTCTGCCTACCGTTTCCCTCACAGTCCTCAGAAGAATCGTGGCCTTCTCCTGGGCGCCTGCTGGCCAGCTGGGCTCAGCGGAGCTCCCCGACGAAGCGGCGGCCATGGGAGGGGCCAGCCAGCCCCCCATGCATCGCCGCCGCCGAAAAAGGCCGAATGTTCTAGTGCCCGTTTATTAAACGAGCTGAATGACACTAGTATAGTATAATGGCTCATAGCCACTAATACTTTTTTCCTCATTGAATTTGGCTACACCCCTTTTAACAGCCTAGAAAATAAGCACTTTCTTCATACAGTTATTTAGATGTGCTGTTTACAGTCGGTGGCCATCGAGTAGCAAAATCCATATTTTTACCTTGCCCTGTCTCTCCAGAATCCTGCACAGTTCACCTTCATTAGGTCACCAATTTTTGTATTAAGAGACGAGAAGAAAAACTTCTTTCTATCCTTCTCCGCAGCTTGCATCATCTTATATACTTCTATCATGCCCTGTCCCCAAGTTACTCATCTTTTTCTTCTAAGCTATAGAGCCCCAACAGTTGGAACCTTTTGTCAGAAGGGAATTGCTCCAATCTGTGGATCATTTTGATTCCCCCTTAGCCATGGAGGGAAGATGCCAATTCAGCATATGATAAGAATGGGTGGGTTTAGTGTTTCAATACAGTCAGTCGAAAAGGTAGTGCAAAGTTTGCTACTGAACTGTACTGTGCCTAGAAGAGGTATTTAATGCTCTGTTACTTTAATGTTCTCTATATTATTGAAAAAAGCCACCCAGGAAGGGAGTGTAACTTGAAAAACAAGCAATTTATTCCCAAGTTGATCCAAACACTCTACTCCTAAGCTTTCTTCTGGTGGAGACTTTGAAAGTCATTTAAGATGTTCAAGTCTATAGAGCTATAAGGATCTCTAAGTGCCACGGGATGTAATTTTAGCTTTCCTCAATTTGTGACCTCTGCCATTTTGCTTTTCACAAAGCTTGAACAAAGAAATAGAAAGTTACTCTTTCAAGTTTACACGCGCTGCTGTCCTATTATTCATCTTTTCAAAGCATTTAATGTTCCCCCCCCCCTAATGATTGTGCATGCCTAAAATTGCTGTGGAGGGACAACCTACATATCAATATAACTTCTTGCTATTGCTACAGTTATGCACTAAGCTGTATGGTTTCAGATTTCAGAGCTGCTGCCATTTTGAATGCTATATGGAGAGATGGGTGTACAAATAAGATTGCCACTGATAATACTGTTTGAATGGTACAATGTGTGTGGGTTAGCAGCCACCATTTTTTTGTACCTGCATATGAATCCTATGGCAACTTCATGACAAGGGTAGTTTTTTTTCTTAACTGTTGAGGGTAGTTCAGGGAAATGGAAGGGTGTTGGATCTTGAGGATCCTACATATGTCAGTAACAACAGGAACTGTCGGACCATTGGTACACCTAGTTCCACATCGTCATCAAGATGCCAGAGATCAAACCTGGGACTTTCTGTTTGCAAGGCATGTGCTCTACCACTGAACTCTGGCTTCTTCCCAGACTTATCCCCTTCTCAATTACTAAACTGAAAGTAAGGGCAGCTACACTTCTGGTCTGCTGCGGAGCGGAATGGCGGTGCGCTCCGTGTCATCTGATTAAAGACGACATGGTCCTGGCTGATAGGGCACCGGGGGCGAGCACCAGGGCTAGGTGGCCCCCCGAAAAAACAACAACCATTGATCAGTGGGGACTCCAGGGGTCCAGCAGAGCATGGGATCTCGCCTCAACCCCAATCCTCCCATCGTAAGTGCTGGAAAGGGGGAGGGGAAGGGGCTTCAGTCTGCTCATGGCTCGATTGCACCCTACAGCCAAAGCTACATACTGTCGCCAAAAGCAGTGGATCTTCCGATCAGAGGTAGAAGAAGAAGAAGAAGAAGAAGAAGAAGAAGAAGAAGAAGAAGAGAGGAGGAGGAGGAGGAGGAGGAGGAGGAGGAGGAGGAGTTTGGATTTGATATTCCGCTTTATCACTACCCGAAGGAGTCTCAAAGCGGCTAACAATCTCCTTTCCCTTCCTCCCCCACAACAAACACTCTGTGAGGTGAGTGAGGCTGAGAGACTTCAGAGAAATGTGACTAGCCCAAGGTCACCCAGCAGCTGCATGTGGAGGAGCAGAGACGCGAACCCGGCTTCCCAGATTACAAGTCTACCGCTCTTAACCACTACACCACACAGAAGAAGAAGAAGAAGAAGAAGAAGAAGAAGAAGAAGAAGAAGAAGAAGAAGAAGAAGAAGAAGAAGAAGAAGAAGAAATTAGGCGTTAATTAACTGATTTGGTAGGGACCCAGGTGGCGCTGTGGTTAAACCACTGAGCCTAGGACTTGCTGATCAGAAGGTCGGCGGTTCAAATCCCTGTGACGGGGTGAGCTCCCGTTCCTTGGTCCCAGCTCCTGCCAACCTAGCAGTTCGAAAACACGTCAAAATGCAAGTAGATAAATAGGAACCGCTACAGCGGGAAGGTAAACGGTGTTTCCATGTGCTGCTCTGGTTTGCCAGAAGCGGCTTTGTCATGCTGGCCACATGACCTGGAAGCTATACGCCGGCTCCCTCGGCCAATAATGCGAGATGAGCGCGCAACCCCAGAGTCGGTCACGACTGGACCTAATGGTCAGGGGTCCCTTTACCTTTACCTTTTAACTGATTTGGTAAAAACGGAAGCCAAAAAGGAATTCAGCTTCCCATTTCTACAGACAGGCTCTGCAAGGAACTTTTTACAAATTATTTAAAAAGACAACAGAAAGATTTGGACTCCTTGGCAGGTTTTGAATAAACATCCACAACTTTATTAGTAAAACAGATGATAGATAAGGTATATGTACAAATTGATAACATGCAGAGAATAATATGTATAAACAAACCAGAGAGGGAAGTCCACGAGGGTGGGAGGGAGGGAATAAAAGGGGGGGAAATGTTATTGGGTATATTGATTGTTGAATTGTTTTGGTAAATTTGTTTTAATAAAAAATATTTAAAGAAAAAAGAAAAGAAAGTAAGGGCAGCTATAGATCATCATGGCCATTTCTTCTCTGGCTGTGTCATGCATTCTTTTTTCACCTGCTGGAGCAAGCAGGATTCCCAGTGTGAAACACAGGTGAGAAGAGACGGATGATAGGACAATGGGCAAGGGAATGGGCAAGAGGACCTGTGGCCTACTTTACCCAGAGATTTAAAATGCTTTGCCCACTTTCTGTTTCAGATAGTGGTAATCCCAAAATATTTCATGGGAACAGCCATAGTTCAGTAGTAGAATATATCATACATGTGTGAGGTATCTCAAATTCAATCCCCGTCATCTCTAGGTAGGTCCAGGTTCTAAACCTTGGGAACTTCTGACAGTTAGTGCAAACAGTAGTGAGATAGATGACCCAATGGTCTGATTCAATATAAGGTGGCTCCCTATGTCACGAGTAGATAATGGAAGACAGCCACATAAAATTGTTGTCAGCTGTAGTGCCATCACTTTTGAGCTTGATAACTCATCCTCTATTATTTATTGTAAACGCGTAAAGATTAATAAGATAGGCAACAGCCAAAATTGGCATTAGATTGGTTCCAACACTGAAAGAAGAACTAGATTTATAATTCATGGATGATGTTGAACTAGAGCATGACTTAAAAATCAAATTCGTGTTAGTGACTTGACTGTTTTAATTTATGTGCCATCATTTTGAGAATCTCATAAGACTGGCAGTCTTCTTTGGCATATAATATATTGTCTCCCTTAACATGGCATGCCGGCTCTGCTGACATATAATTGGCTGCAATTTATTAGGTTACATTTTTTTCTCCCTGTCATGCTTAGTTTTCCTTTAAGACCACTGATTCCAACAGGAACTTTGTTGTTTGCATTCTCAGCCTGCCTTCCCTCCTCCTATTTGCTGACTGGGCAGCTCATTCAGCATGGTTTTAATAAAATAATGTCAGATTGCAAGGGCAGCAGTCTGAGAAGGCATTCTCGGGAAATCATAAAGGTCATGCCGGTGACCAGATGATTCAGAGAATGTTAATTTTATCCATCTGAAATTGTGAATAACACTCAAAGGATATGGTACAGATCCCTCAAAAGCAAGATCAGCTGGCTCCTTGGACAGAATATACACTTATTTGAGTCTGATGAGCAAATTCTGTATAACTGCAACAGGATTTCATAATGTGGGTATATGCTAGAGGGCCAGGACCAGGAAGGGTTGCTGGCAAAGGCACCATTTAGCTCTACTGAATGAATCAATCGGTATATCTTAATTCCATTTTTCCTTGTAGGCAATTTGGGCCCACCAAGGAGGCTCACAAACATTATGGTTCACCTGGAATTGTTAGAAAAACAATAACTTCACGTGAAAATAGTGTGAGCTAAAAGCAGAATCCTAAACATAAAAGGGCAAAAGTAAAATAAAAAATAATAGATACGAAGGAGACTGCTTTACACTGAGTCAAGTCATTGGTTCCTCAAACTCATGGTCTGGCAGTATCTACAAAGACTGGCAGTTAAGGGTGGGAGAGAAATTTGATTCAGTTTGCATTTAAAGGGGAGCCTGCCTAGTTCACACTTTCTAAAACAATACAAGAACCAAAACAAAGCCTTCAAAATCTGAATTCCTCTAAATTTTGCAAATTCAGTTCATCAGCCAAGTAATGTGTACATAAATGCATATACTGGGATTAAGTGTGCGTAAGATGCATGTATTGGTGGAAATAACATAATGTACAAATACTTAAACCATGCTAACTAGAGACTGCTCCGTTTTGGTTTTTCTGACCTTCAGTCATAGCTCTTTTCTGCCTTCTTCCACCTCTGGCATGCCATCCATTCCTATTGCACATTGCACATACTTTTTACAGAAAATAAACAGTTTTATGAAAAGTGTACATTTTTTTTCAGTGCTTTTCAAAGCATTCACCATCTTGTATGCATGTGTTACAGAAAATACTGTATTTGCATGGACATTTTGTGCACCAAAAAGTTGTGTTCTGAGCTGCAAGCAAGTTCAGGTGAATTAGATTGGTTTGGTCTACTGCAAAAAGCAGACCAAAAAAATTCCTCCTCCTTCCCTAGCAGTAGCTATGCTCCCCCGCCCCACTGGAGTACCACTTCTTTTTTAAACTTCAGCTCAAGGCGCTGAGAAGTGACCTAGAGGTGAGTGCTTATCTAATCCATTATCAGCCTCATAAGCAACTTGGGCCTTGCCTTCAGACCTTTCTGATGGCTGTGAAAGCTTTATTGACTTATATTTCACTGTTTTAACAACAAGCAGGATGAGGAAACTCAAACGTCAACCTGCAGCATGAGACATGGCAACTGAAGTACAACCTTGAGAGCTAATTTATGGGTTGGGAGTGATTGTCTCTTTTAAGTTATCTACTCACCACAACTGGAAAGCCGCTCTTCACTATACACATCCTGTCCCGTTACTTTAAAATCCCATTCTCTTCATGAAATGGTTGCTTACATGGGCCAGTAACACCTGAGGTTGCTTCAGAGGCTGTGCATTTTGGATTACTATCTGAAATCGCGACATTGCTCCTTCAACCAATGATGGCCCTGCTATCGTGGAGCACCCTTTGTAGTTAGCGGGGAGGGAAGGCATGTTCAAATGCACCAATGTGGAAGCAGGGCTATGGGGTTATATAAGCCCATGCCAAGTCCCACTTGACCACTTTAGATTTCTGCCATTTGAAGGAGATATGCCAGATGAGATATCAGCTTCATGGTTTGAAGCAAGGGATAGTGTTTGGTGGCCTAGCTGCTGCTGCTGAGATATACAGTGGTACCTCGGTTTACAAACACAATTGGTTCCAGAAGTCTGTACTTAACCTGAAGCGTACTTAACCTAAAGTGAACTTTCCCAATTAAAGTCATGGAAAGTGGATTAATCCGTTCCAGACAGTCTGCAGAGTACTTAAACTGAAGCGTACTTAACCTAAAGTGAACTTTCTCATTGAAAGTAATAGGAAGTGGATTAATCTGTTCCAGATGGGTCCACGGAGTACTCAACCTGAAGCATACTTAACCTGAAGTATGAGTGTAATTGGTTCCGGAAGTCCGTACTTAACCTGAAGCGTACTTAACCTGAAGCAAATTTTCCCATTGAAAGTAATGGAAAGTGGATTAATCTGTTCCAGACAGGTCCGCGGAGTACTTAAACTGAAATACTCAAACCGAGGTGTACTTAAACCGAGGTATGACTGTACTCCAACTAGCCTCAGAAGTGGTTCCCTACAGTAGTTCCAACCAGTAGTCAGTATCTTCAATTACTCTACCAGTAGTCAGTTACTCTACATCCTGGAACCTCCTCTCATTCCCCAGTCTGTCTTTGTGCAACATTTTAATTCCACCCAAAGGGACAACTTTCTCTTTTCCCACAGAAAGTGTTCTGCAAATTGCAAATTTGCTGAACAATTTTCAAACCATTGCACCAGCTCATCCAATTCAATCCAATCCATAGCTGAGCCTTCACTGGTAAAAGCATTATATGAGCCGCATAAGATTGAGGGACAGAGTGACCTATCTTAAACAAGGGCCCTCTGCTCCTGAATTCCACCGCAAAGTTATCTCTACACCTAAACACTCAATACAAAAAAGGCTGTATTCAGCTAAAGAATTGAGTGAATGGAACAAATTCCTATTGTGTGACAAGATGTCATTTTGCCGTACATGTCCTGCACCTTCCAGAAATCTGCTCCCAGGGTGTAGGGGAAATCCGTAGAACAGATTTAGGGTCACACAGGGGAGAAGATTGGGAGAACTTTATGTTGTGGACTCGTGGAGCATTAGCCTTAGCACAGCATGGAATTCCACCCAAAGATAAGAGGGATGGCCCCAAACCTAGAACTTTATCATAGAGAAGATGATTTGCTGGTGCTACAGCTATTGTCCTTAACCCTTACATCCGAGAATCAAAGCAGGGTCTCTATTCTGTCTTCCTTCCTCACCCGTAAGTATTTGGGAGACTGTGGAAGAGGAAGGGGCAAAGTGAACATGTCATTTGCTGGTCCATAGTGCCGACATAGATTTGTGAAGCTGATGAAGGAGGGAAAACTTTGGACATTTCTAGTAGGAGTGAGTTGAAATCACATGCATAATTTTACATTAGTTTCTGTGGCTGTGGAAAAGTGGCTCTCATTTTGTGGCCATTTTCAGCACTCAACTGGGAGATAAGCCTGTTTGTTTTGATGTTTTGTTTTGTTTTGGGTGTTTTTTTGGAACACTATTTCTCTTCTCTTTTGCCCTAACTGCCCTTGGCCTCATCTGCCTACATTGCTGTTTAATCATATTGGCTGTGGCCACCCAACTGATTTTGACCCTGAGGTAAGAATGCTACATCACACATGATGGTATCACATTCATAAGCAAAATCACATGGGTCACCACAGCCAATGGAAACAAAATGGTAGTGTGGGCAACTGAGGGGAAAGGAAAATGGAAATGGCACCAGGAGGAAGCATCACCCAGAGGGATAAACAGGCACTGAATGGAACTGAAACAACACCAATGTTTAGCAAGATGAGTATTTCTTAGTAATGTTTTTGGCTACATTGCATGTAACACATTTAAAGCAAATATCAAAATTAGAAGCTATTCCACAGCACTGTAATCTTTAGCTTCAGTCTTGAATCCAAATTGACTACACACCTTCATAGATGCCCATAGTTCTTTTTAATTCCCAGTATATTGAAAAGCAGATTACAGTGTCTGTTCATTTATTTATAAGGCAAGCCTATAATTATCTGTGAGGTGGAATTTTTTTCTTTTATTTGGTCAAAGTGAACTTTTCCCCTTTGTTGTTAAATAACAGAATGAAAAATCAAGTGCAAGTTGCTACGTCTAACTATATTACTCTAGAATGTCTTTTCAGTATATTAAAGTGTTTTCAATTGCCTTCTAATACACCTCCAGGGAGCCCGAGAGAATGGAAGGATTAGTGGAATAATGAGTTTAAATTATTTAGCTTCCCCCCTTCCTTTTTTATTATGTGGCTCTATTGAATTGAATCTTTGGTCAGACGTGTTTGACAATGCAGGCCAGGTTACATCAAATGAGTTATCTTGGTTGCAAATCAAAAGGGAGGAAATAATTCATATTAATATGCAAATATCACATTTTACATAGAGAAAGCGAGCTGGCCACTCTGCTATTTATTAAATTCAATGGTTATAGCATACAATCCTTCAGAAGAGAAATGATTGAGAATTGGGTTGATAGAAATGGAGGTGAGTAAAGCTTTATTTTTGCTTCATTCAACGTGATGATGATAAAACTTTCAACTGAACCTGGCAAAATGTGTTTAAAAAACAACAACAAAGAAAACTGTGAAATAAGGTGATGAATCCTTGCAGTTGCCATCTGTCTATGTTTTTACCTGCATCAACTCAATATGGATCTGACTGAATTTCAATGTACATATGATGTCCTCTTGCATTTTGTGTGTGTCACAAATGAAAGGTAGGCATCAACCAAATTAGACAGCAGAGGGAACCACAGGGAACCAGTGCATTATCATCCATAAGAAAGTAAGTGAACAAAATGTGGAAATAACACCAAACGCTGAGTATTAAACGTGACCAGATCCTACAAACTTACACTGGGGGGAGGGGGGAACCAAGACAAACAATACACCAAACAATACAGTATTGGCAATGGGATTGAATTATTGATCTGAATATTTGCCAATCAACTCAGAGAGAAATAAACTACAAACTACAAGAAAAAGGAGCAGATACAAAGGTTTAAGGCCAAAAATATGGCTGCAGTTTCCAATGTTTTGCATGATGAGTTCCAGCAAATAACTGAAATGGACCAATTAATACGGATATGCATCCAATCCTAATGTATAATAATAACATAATAATAATTTATTATTTATACCCCGCCCATCTGGCTGGGTTTCCCTAGCCACTCTGGGAGGCTTCCAACAGAAAAATGAAATAAAATAATCTATTAAACATGAAAAGCCTCCCTAAACAGGGCTGCCTTCAGATGTCTTCTAAAAATCTGGTAGCTGTTTTCCTTTTTGACATCTGTTGGGAGGGCGTTCCACAGGGCAGACACCACCACCGAGAAGGCCCTCTGCCTGGTTCCCTGCAACTTGGCTTCTCGCAACGAGAGAACTGCCAGAAGGCCCTCAGCGCTGGACCTCAGTGTCCGGGCAGAATGATGGGGGTGGAGACGCTCCTTCAGGTATACTGGACTGAGGCTGTTTAGGGCTTTAAAGGTCAGCACCAACACTTTGAACTGTGCTCGGAAACGTACTGGGAGCCAATGTAGATCTTTCAAGACCGGTGTTATGTGTTCTCGGCGGCAACTCCCAGTCTCCAGTCTAGCTGCCGCATTCTGGATTAGTTGTAGTTTCCGGGCCACCTTCAAAGGTAGCCCCATGTAGAGCGCATTGCAGTAGTCCAAGCGGGAGATAACTAGAGCATGCACCACTCTGGCGAAACAGTCTGCAGGCAGGTAGGGAGATGTCTACCAGATGGAGCTGATAGACAGCTGCCCTGGACACAGAATTGGCCTGTGCCTCCATGGACAGCTGTGAGTCCAGAATGACTCCCAGGCTGCACACCTGGTCCTTCAGAGGCACAGTTACCCCATTCAGGACCAGGGAGTCCTCCACACCTACTGTATATCCTCACCTGATTAGTGCTGCTATTC
The DNA here is from genome assembly GCF_965207765.1 of Zootoca vivipara. NCBI lineage: Eukaryota > Metazoa > Chordata > Lepidosauria > Squamata > Lacertidae > Zootoca > Zootoca vivipara. Next base: position 84,647,295 of record NC_142586.1, on the reverse strand, counting down.
AAGTTTCCTTTTTAATGATCAGCCACTGCATAGAATATTGCTGGAAGCAATATCCATCTGTAAATGTGGGTCTCAAAATGTCTGCTGGTCCCGAAAGAAGCCACTTTATCTCCGAATTGCCATCAATATTTATCCCAGAGTGAAATCCAAAGCAAATCTGAGGACTCATCCCTCATAAAAGTACCAATGAATTTCACTGAAACAAATAAAATGCATCCAGGCTCTTCCACACATTCTTAAGTTGACATTAGACTTTGTATTAAGATTGCATTTTGTGGTGGCAATGCTTTGAGCATCAGGGCAATCACTTCTTCACTCCACAGCATCTTCTCATCAATCACAAGCAGACATAGGAAGTGGAATCAGTAACTGCACCTCAAAGATTTGTGAGATTTCTAGGGTGATGCCCCATGAAGAACAAAGAACGGGAACCTAAATAAAGAATTCCTATTATTATTATTATTATTATTATTATTATTATTATTATTATTATACCGCCCTATACCCAGAGGTCTCAGGGCGGTTCACAGAATAAAATCAAGATATAAAACCACAAAATACATAACAAAAATAAAAACAACAACCCGATAGCCACCCCCCCACACACAAAGACACATTTTAAAAGGGCATAGGATGTTGACCAGATCAACCAAAGGCCTGGTTAAAAAGGAACGTTTTTGCCTGGCGCCTAAAATGAAGGCACCAGGTGAACTTCCCTGGGGAGAGCATTCCACAGATGGAGAGCCACTGCAGAGAAGGCCGGTTCTTGTGTTGCCACCCTCTGGACCTCTCGAGGAGGGGGCACATGAAGAAGGGCCTCAGAAGATGATCTCAGGGTCTGGGTAGGTGCATATGGAAAGAGATAGGCAGATAGGGGTTGCATATGCAGGAACAAAGGGGTTGCATCCACGTGAATATTGTTTGGCCAATGGGTAATGTCTTTATTGGGATTTTATATTTTTTTGGTGGGAGGGGGAGACTGGAAACAATATTATCATAGTTTAAACCAGTGGAAGGAAGCTGTGACTCACCAAAAGTTGAGTCCCATCATCACTTACCACTGGCCATGCTGGCTGGTGCTGATGGAAGTTGAAGCATCTGGAACAGACATCCCCAAACTTTGGCCCTCCAGATGTTTTGGACTACAATTCCCATCATCCCTGACCACTGGTCCTGTTAGCTAGGGATCATCAGGAGTTGTAGGCCAAAACATCTGGAGGGCCAAAGTTTGGGGATGCCTGATCTGAAAGTTTACAGGTGCCCTACTTCTGGTTTAAACAGATGAACACCAACAATATGTGTGTATGAAAAGATCTTATACATTTGTGCCGATGTATTAATATGATGCACTTTCTTTAAGACCTATGCACAAGGATCCCAGACCCACTTACCTCGTTGATAGCCTACGATTGTCAATTGCTCTTCTCTGCAGTTAAACACAGAAAACCCAACAGTTGATGTTGTAATAACTTTGAAAGGTCAATGGGAATTGATAGACCTTTGTTAGATTCATTTTGACAACTATTTTGAGGATGCAATCTGTGAAAAATTGTATATGGAAGAGATGATCCAGGAGGGTTAACTCGTGTTTTTATTGGTCCAACTAGTGGAGTAAAAAAAGAAGAATGTGAAAGGATGTAACTCAATATTAAAACTTGATGTGTTTATCTGATGCAAGAGATGATTAGTATGGGATGCAGGAAAGCTGGAACTTCAGTATTATAGAACTAAGGGGGGGGGGAATCCCCAAACTGCATTTTCATGCAAACCAACCCAACTTGCTCACTTGGGCTAGATCTAGTATTCCATTTTCAGCATTCTCTTTCTGGGAAAAGCCCTCAGTATAGTTTTTCCAAGTACCAAAGATGGATGCTTTTATACCAGTATGGGCCACACATTGCCCAAGGTAGTATCCTCCAGATCAGGCACCCCCAAACTTCGGCCCTCCAGATGTTTTGGACTACAATTCCCATCTTCCCCAACCACTGGTCCTGTTAGCTAGGGAACATGGGAGTTGTAGGCCAAAACATCTGGAGGGCCGCAGTTTGGGGATGCCTGCTCCAGATGTTTTGGACTCCCATCAGCCCCAGCCAACATGGTTAGTTGAAGTCCCAACATGGGTGGTCACCACATTTGGGAGGCTGATCTACAGTAACAGACTGCAGCAGTGCTAAGCAGGAGGGGGTTGCTATATTAGTATCAGACTTTAATGGACATGTATGGCAGGTAGGATCTGTAGAAAGAAGTATGGTTATATGTGTCTTAAATTCCCTTTCTGTTTATGGATTTTGACCAAAACTGCTTAGTTACATTACATGGGGCTTTAAATCACATTTGTTTACCTATACCCAGCAGGTATCTAAAAAGACATCAAGCCTGAGGTTCCTTGCCGCTTCCCTAGAATGATGCTACATTGTGATGGTGCATCATTTGAAGGCGTGACTGGCAACTGCCAGTTGAAATGTTCAAACAAGGCAGCCAGAATTCTCCCTCAGCACTTTTCTTCCAGCTAAATTGAGGGTGGCAGGGAGAGAGACTGACGCCAGCTGTCTCTAGAACGACATAAATACAGATTTCTCAGAAAAAAACACATTACCCTGGGACCTCTGTTTTGTGATTGCTGAACCCAGAAACAACGGGAAGACACCTTGGATATATCAGTGCTTCGTGCATGCAACAATCTGGCGATAAGCCTCCATCTCTCCAGGTGTCTCAGCGCTAGAACAAGTGTCAGAACAAATGGGCTAGAGGGAGATGTGAAGAGCTACAATTTGGATAAAGGATCCTTAATTAATACCTTTTAAAAACCGATTTAGGTTTTTCTGTCCTTGATTTAGTCTTCGTGAGGGCCCCCAGAGCACAGTGATTATTTATTTATTTAGCTTGAAGAAAGAAGGCTACATCTTGTTTGGAGAACTCCAGCAGGAGATTTTTCTTTTTTTCAATCATTGAAACTTTGGTTCTGGTTTGTTTGTTTTTTAAATCCGCTATGTCTTTCCAAGCACCAGCATCAGAATATCGCTGTGCCAGTGGCTTCTCTGGAAATGCTTTTTTAAAAAAAAAAATCAGAGGAAATCTCTCAGGACACCCTACTATTGATATTGTGTAGGAGCCTTTGCTATATTGTTTTTGACCGCTATTAAAGTCTCTTTTGTTTGGGCACATCTTATGGAATTTTAACATGAAATTTTATTTTACTATGTGTATATATTTATTTACTTTGATTGCATTTTAGGGGAACTTGCTTTTAAATTTCAATTTTATCAACATTTTTAACTAGTGGAAAGTGCCTGGTGCTGCCCAGGAATTTGAAGAAACAAACAAATATTGTTATTTATATAGTGATAGAGTAATCTGAACAGGAGACAGTAATCTGAACAGGAAGACAGGAGTGCCTGGCGTGCTCTGGTCCATGGGGTCACGAAGAGTCGGACACGACTAAACGACTAAACAACAACAACATGTAATAAATTGAAACCATGTCTCAGAAAACTCATCTCTGCTTATTTCTCCCATGCCTTTCTAGCAATCTGAGTAATCTCCAAGTTCTAGGATTGTGTGCACACACATGCATGCACATGGTAAACCAAGTTTCCAGCCTTGGGGAGCACATGACTTGGCCCTGAATCAATTTTTGGGGGTGGGGTGGGGTGCTAATGCTTAAGTATGGCTTATTTGGTCTGCCATCTTTATTCAATATGGCATCCAGCATCCAAATGTAGACAAAAAACTGCTGCCTCCACCTCCAGATTCTCGTGCTGGGTTGGATGGTGGTATCTTAAGAGCCATCCAAACTAGTGATTGATGGAACTGTAACGCCAAATTTGGTGAAGTCATGTCAAACTGGATGATGAAATCCTCAGAGTCAAACAGATTGGTGCAGTTATGACCCATCACACCAAAAATTGGGCAGGTTAATGCCAAAGTCACATTCTGATCCACCATATTGATTCAGAATTGCAGCCAGTGGCCTAACATCACCAAAACAAAAAACAAAAAAAACCCCACCGCCTCCACCTTGGGAACTCTTGTGTTGATTTTGAACTTGGCACAGTTTGGACATCTCATGTCATAAACTGGGCAAAGTCACACCATAATCAAGCTTTGGACCACATTCCCCTGCATTGTGCTATATGGAATAACCAATTTTGGAAAGCAACTTTTCAAAATATATTAGACAGTTATTATTTTCCAGAGCTGAATGTTGCCTCGGGCATGGATAAGAGACAATTAAGGGACTTGCTTTTCTGGATAGATTCCAGAAGAGGCTTGCATCTAATTAGGAATGCCAATCTTCCTCCATGGTGCCGTATTCTCTTTTGAAAACAGAGTATTTTAGAGCCAGTTATTTGACTAAACTCACGCCAGTTTCCCTAGGAAAGCTTTTATTGAGTTGTGATTTCAAGTGATGCCAACTGCAATCCTGGATGGTCACTATAACAAGGTCACTTATGAAGGCAGCTTCTGTAGTTGTTGGCCAATATCAGGTGGAATACATTGTTCCCTAACTGTTAATGTGCTCCTTATACAGCGATCCAAGACAGAGACTTCTGAAACCTTTGTTGACATAATGGAAGCAGGAAAACCTTGGTAGATGCAGTGCAATTACTTCTGAGTGACACTAACGGCTTTGTGACACAGAAAGGGGCTCTTTTTGCCCTGGTTGCAGAAATGATTGGAAAGAGAGAGAACATTGCTATAAATTGTTTTGGTGACTCTGAGGGTTAATGTGAAGTTGAGTTAGCTGGTGGTACTTTCTTATTATATTGCTGATGTTTGTCGCTCTCCTCCCCCTCCCTCAACTCCCATGAAAATGGCATCCTTTCACTCAGCTCAACATGCAATCCTAATATTTGTTTACTCTGAAGTAAGTACCTCTGCACTCATTGGGGCTTACGCCCCAGTTAATTTGTTTGGGACTGCAGCCTAAGGATGGTAACACACATCTCTAGATGGCAACAAAATAATATTGCCCAAAGTGAACTGAAGGTGAATTTGAAAGATCTGACCTAGATGAAATGTGTGCTGGCATTTGTGGGGAAGATAAAAGAATCTTGATAAGATAAGCAAACACTCTCCAGCTTCGCATATATCTGGTGGGATATTATCTTCTTAGCTGCAGTGAGAAGAAAACAAGCAAGGAAAGATAGTATCTCCAGATCTTACTGAAATGTGCTCTGTGATTTTTGACAAGCCACTTAATCTCAGTGAGGGTATTTCTTTGCCTTTAAAACTAGTGAATTTCCTGTGAATGGGTGCTTCGAATCCTTCTGATGAGAAATTTCAGATTCTCACAGCCCTGTTTGTGGGTTATGGAAAGGGCTTGTCTGTTTGATAATTATTTAAGGCAAGCAAGGATACAAATAGGAGGAAAAGTTTCCTTAACCCAGCTCCATTCTTCACCCACATGTTCTCTTTCCAGCACCATTCAGGCAGGATTCCACAGTAAGCATCCTTGCAAGGCAAAAATCATTAGGTGAATGTGCTTGGGGGAAAAGGTTCCACAGCTGAAGGGCTAACACAGAAAAGGTCCTGTCTGATAGCTACCCACTCGGCTTGGTTATCTCAGCAGACAGGCAGGGTTCAGAATTGGAGGTGCTCCTTTGATTGATTTGCCCTGAACATGGCTTGAGGGCTCACTGTGCAGTGTTTGAAGCGTGAAGGATAATGCAGCGCGGCTCAGCTCTATAGCGTTTCATATAATGGATGTGTTCCCTTCAGTTTCCCTCTTAGAAAAAAAAAAACCCTCTTGAAAAAAAAAGTTTTGATCTGGCATCTCTATTAAAGCTTAAGGCCTGCCAGCACCAACAAGGGCAAGATATCATTATAAGCGTATGCTGTGAATCTTGGCGAGGAATTGAATATCGTTTGTTTGACAAATGAACCTTTTTTGCAAGAGAAACAGAGCTAGCCATGAGGCCCTCATTATTAATCAAAGCCTGAATGGAGACTTGGCTAGGGAAAAGAGGGATAGGGGCAATCTGAGCAGGAAAGCATAATGCGTCAGTAGTTGGCTGCAGCTGCTCTTTAGACTCTGAGAAGAGTGAGAAACTGAAGATTAAAAAGTTTGCTTAAAGCAGACACCTCCGATAAGAGGGAAAAGGCCTGCTGAGTTGGCTGCTTGCCTAACACATTGAAACTTGAAGGGAAGAGAGGGATGGTGCTGCTGCCATGCAGAATAGGCCTGTGCAGACAGTCTCTTCTGACTAAAATACACGCTGTATTCAATCTAGGTTTGGGGGGCATCTTCCTTCACATAGTGACTGCCTTGGGACATAATTATAAACTGTGGCTCATCTGTCGCATACCCACAGTTGCATATGCTCTACTATTTCACAGGTGAAAATAGTGACATTCTTGTGGAAGGAACACAATTTAAGGGCCACACTGTACATCAGAAGCACGTCCAAAACACATTTGAAGCATGTGACTTCTCCTAAAGGTTGCTAGAAGCAGTAGCAATGTGAAGGGCTCCCAGGATTCTTTGGGGGAAGCCTTGTGCTTTAAATGTGTGTTGGATATGCTTTAAAGGTATAGTGCGGGTCTGTCCTAAACTGCTTCTTTTCTCCTCCACCACCATCCCAACCTACTTCACGCTGGCTGTATTCATTTACACTGTATAGGGTTTGGGGTTTTGCCCTGGAAGGGGATTCAGACTGGATCGGAACTATGCTATTTCCTGATATTTGGATGCTATCACTGTAAGATGTCCAGGAACTATAAATATAGATGATACATCCCCCATGGGGGGTGGGGGTGACAAAAGCTAAATGTTACGAAGCTGCTCAATTTTATGTCACTGTTTCCTGCAGTTGAAACTGTCTTTCAAAATAAATAAACACTTCAAAAGAGAAAGTTCTGTTAGATTTATGGATTGCACCTTCTGCTTAAGGTGCCTAAACAGAGGTGGGATAGCCATCAGCCATGGATTCTTTTAGTTGAGATTCCTGCATTGCAGAGGGTTCAACTAGATGACCCTTGGAGTTCCTTCGAACTCTACAATTATATGATTCCCTTCGGTCAGCTCTGTAAACACTTGCAGATGCTTCTGTGAATGGACCTGGAATCTCCAGCAGCCATCCACACTGTGGCCCCAAAGCAAGGAATATTTATGCATGTGAAGTAAACCTGTTAGGGCTTTTAAAGTCTGCCAAAAGCTTTTGTGGCCCTCTAGAGAGAGGCTAAAATAAAGTGTGTGTCTTTTGTGTGTGAAAGCCAGTTTTCCCTCCTCAAGCTTTTCTTATGGAGAGTGTTACTTGCCCGCTGTCTCTCCCACACAACATTCAAATCAATATCTACTCTGCCATTTGACAGGAAATTACCGTCTCAATTATTTGAGAGGTGTATACATAAGAGGAAGCATCCTGGTTGCCTCATTAAGATGTTTGCCTGCTGGTCAAGTCCTCCCCAGCATTCCTTCTAATTAAGCATTTTGTGATCCAGGACCCTAACAAGATTGCGATCTTGGATTTTCTCCAATTCCGATAAGACCACAGGAGTACTCTATGAGCTCCACCGGCCTACACATATTGAATCATAAACAACACTTGGTTTTGGGGTTTTTTAGCAGTCTTACTTATTTTACTGGTTGGGGGCAGCGGAGCTGATTATCCACAATCATGTTCTTATGTTACACATAAGGTGTGAAAAGTAATCAAAGTGGAGGATGAGTGCTTTTTTATATATAAAAAAGACAAGAAAACCCTTATTCTCACTACATGGCTACTAGAATGCACGGATAGGATGGCCTTTAATACCCGGTGGCTTTGATACTAGATGAGAAGGGAAGCCATTTGGATAAATAATAAATAAGCATTCCTCCCCGACCAGCATAGTTCACAGATGGTGGCAGATACCCTACTGTGAGTGTAATGTGAAAAGGGTGGAAAGGACTTGACATGGGGATGTATGTCGAATGACCTCAGTGGGAAAAGAATCCTGCCCAGAATACAGTGAGCAGAATACTGAAAGCCAAGTTGCAAAGTGAGTGATGTATGAGAGATGTTGGATGGAGGAGAAATTCAATAGGAAGGCAAACCTACCTACTGTATTTTACAAATTCCAAAACAATATGTGAACCAAGACACAGCCGTCCTTTGAAATTCGCACTTCTCCGAAACTCGCTATGCATATCACTTATCAAATAATATATGCACAAATTCATTTATAATGGCTTGGAGCTGCTAGGGCTGTTAGGCAGTGGTGGTTGGTGCCCATTGTGGCTGGTAGGGCCAATGGCAAGGAGACCAACACTAGGTGGAGCTAGAGCAAAAGTAAGGCAGTCAACTCATTATTATCTCCCCCCCCCAATCCTCCTCCTTCCTGCTGAATTCTGCAAGCACAACACTGAGACATGAAATAAACCATAGGCTTATCGGAGAGGGAGCACAATCCCTGACACACACACACACCAGGCCCCTGCTGCTCCTTTGCCTTAGGAGACCAGGTAAAGTGAAGCAGGCTTTTGAATCAGTTAGCAACAGAAGGTTGGAGAAATGCCTTGTGGTGGTTCTAGAGTGCCTTGGGGTGCTTGTCATTAGCATCCATCCTGCCCACACTAAATGCCAATTGAAATAAGCAAAGGAACAGTCAAATCAACAATCCCAAACCCATCATAAATCAATCATATAAGGGCGATGGGGAACGATGATTAGAAAAACACCCAACAAATTCCTACTTGGCACCACAAAAGGACAAGTAGCAAACTGGCCAAGGTTAGGAGGGTGGGATGCTGCGCGTGGAAAAGGAGGAAGTTATCCCGGCAGCGGCAGCCTTATAAGGCAAGCCCTGGCTCCGATCTCATTGGCCTACCTGGCCAAACAGTGTTTGCCCACCCCTCCCTTTGGAAGTCTCTTGAAACCTCTTCTTCTGTTGGGGTGGGGCACAGTTGTCCCCACCAAAGGGACAGAATGGTATTATGAGGCAGGCATTATAAGGGGGCAGGGGAAAAGTGGGGGTGTCTGCACATTCCAAGACAACCTGGCTGGGGATCCCTCACATTGGTACAGGCATCCAAATATGTATCCCATTAAAAGCAATGTGGATTAGAAACAGCAGGTGCTCTTCTGCACTGTACACACTTCAGTGGGATTTCTTCCCAAAGAAGATGTGAGGGAGTATCAGACCCAATGGGAACATGCCCCACCCCTGCCACCAGGGAACAAGGACTGTGAATAGGCATTGGGGGGGGGGAGGAAAAGAGCTTTTCTTTTTAACACTTCTATGTCCCTTTAGTCTTGGCGTGATCTTCCTTCCTTCCTTCCTTCCTTCCTTCCTTCCTTCCTTCCTTCCTTCCTTCTTCTTTTTGCAGTGACATTCTTGGGTGTGGTGATAATCTACTCATCTTTTTCTTCCAAATGTGTAGGTCCACGTAGACGCTGCCACGTCTGCTTTCATTATTTCAAAAGGACAAGCTTTTAGACCTCATGTGGTGGTTTTTGGCAGAGGTTGAGGTGGATAGAAGATTTACGGTATTAAAAAAAACTATGGGGAACCAGCCAGGGAGAGGAAAATCTAATGGCAGAGAGATAACAGGGTGTGTAAGAACAAATAAACATTTTGTTCCAACCACAACAGATACAAACTGTGGAATTAGCTGGCAGAGATTTGGCGAAGGGAACAAAATCTCAGTGGCCGGTTGCATCTTCCACCTGTGCTTCCTATCTGTTTGCTTTTCAGACAGAATCAGCTATGACAGACACAAGGCAAAAAGTGCTTTGCTGCTAATATTCTGCCTTTTCCAGAAATGCAATCAAATACATGTCAGAGATGAAAGATATATGGAATGCAATGCATAGGCAGGTTGCTTGCACACCATCAAATCCACAAAGATTGATTTGGTGCTTTAGATTTACATGTGTTTGGGTACCTCTTTTTAACACAATCTTGCTTAAGTGATTTTTTTTAAAAAATGGATTGTCTAGTTCCATCTCCCTCCAGCACTAGGAAGGGGTTAACCAAGGAACAGTCAGTGATTTAGTCCTAATTCTCCATGGCTACAGCCATTCCAAGCAGCAAGGAAGGGGCATGGTTTAGTAGTGGAGATTAAGGTCCCATATTATTTCCCCAGAACAGGGGTGGGCCATCTGTGGTCCTTGCCCCAATGTTCTGCAGGTGGAAGGGAGTCCAGTTCTACCATATCCTTTTTGAAGTGAGATCACCAGAGCTATACACAGTATTCCAAGTATGTTCTCTTTATAGATTTGTAGGTAAAACAAATTTTATCCACAGCAATATGCTAGATCCTGTAAATGCACACATTTCAGGTGTCAATGGCAGGGGTAAAGAGGTGTATCTTCAGCATTCACCAAAAGCTGTATAGTGAAGGTGCCCAATACACCTCTTTGGGGAGGGAATTCCACAATTTTGGGGCTGCCCCGGAGAATGCCCTCTCCAAATTGCCACCCCCCCCCATACTTCTAAGGGCAGTAGAATGACCTCTCTGTTGATCTTAACATCCCAGAAATTCTGCTAATGGTTTTCTTCTAGAAGCAAATAACATGGAAATCGGCACTAAATTTGCACTAAATTCCACTATAGTTCCAGAAAAGGTTTTATGTTGTGTGAAAACTCAAATATACTGCAGAACTTAACTGTTAAGGGAAAGTCATGAAAATGGCATGAACTGCCATTGTGAATGCAGCCACAAACAAATGTTTTGCTAGTGCATTCATTCCCTTCGCCCCTCCCTTCCCAGCATGAGCAAACACATCAGAAAGTCTACAATTTGCCATAGTTTCCCATTTTGTCTGAACCAGGAAACTATCGTCACCAGCTTTTGAACAAGTCATGGCATCAAATCAAATCATGGTTTGGTTTAATATTCTGGCTCATTCTGAAGCTGGTAGCCATAGATTCCCATTTTGAATTCAATGGAAAAGAGGGTCCCTGCTTCAGTCATGGATCATGCAAAAGAAGCAAAGAGACTGCCTGCATTGAGGGAAAGCTCCTTCATGCCTTGGCCTACTATCACATTATTACTTGTTATCACTGCTGGTGTTGTTATCAGTGTCATTTGTTCTCAACTGGAGCTTACTGTTGGTCCATGTTGATGTGGCTCCCTCCATGCGCGAGGCCAAGGGCAATTACCCTCAGGGCGGCCCCAGAAGGATATGGCTTAATGATGAAGGATGTGCTACACACCAAAACAAATATATCACCATGGCAACCTTCTCGGAAAGGTCCCTGCGACTGTGGCTCTGCTTTTCCCTTGGAGCCTCACTCCCATGGGTGAGAAGAAATGCCTGGTGTCCCGTTCCCCCCATCTATAATATGGCCCTGGAGTCAGGGACTAACACTGGATGTAAGTAATAAATCACACTGAGAAAAGATTTCTCTCCTCAACCACAGCCACCGAATGCTTGAGCAAGTAACGAGTTCTTGTATCACTCCCAGAAGATGCTGCTTGGGCTGCTTCAGACCTCGGGAGCAAAGGAGCCTCACAGCTGAGCAACTGCTATCAAGACCACCTCTCTGCATGTCCTTTCTGTTCTTGTCATATGAAGGGTAGCAGCAAAAGGTCACTCTTGACAGGTCTCACACTGGCTGCGATGGCAAGAGAGCTCGGGATATCGAAGCCTTCACAGGTAAAACTGGCAGGCTTACATATGCAGCCTGCCTGGAAGGTGATAAGAAGTCAGTTCAAATCCTGAACTTTAGATACTTGTTCCCTGTAGTGAAGATTCTACAATACAATCTGGGGCCTGGGTGGGACATAATAGCATCCATCCATGCCTCCACCCCCACCCCCCAATTGCTGCCCCATCATTCATTCATTTTCAATGTGGAAAGCTTCTCAGTGAAGTGTCAGGAAATGCTTACCACTGCCCCATGTGGCAATCAGTATCAGTGCAGCTTCTCTGTGAAGATCCTTCTGGCCAATGGCTCCTCCTGGACAAGTAGGAGAATAAGAGGGCTTCTTCCTGTTTCAGGTCTACAAGGTCTACCTGAGCTCTGCTAGGTCTTGTGTTTCTGATCTTGGTTTTGCTCCTGACCTTGCATACTATTCACTGCCTGTCGTAGCATTTGTGGCTCCTGGCATATCACACTGCTGCCCATAGACCAGCCCTGACATCCCAGGTTCCTAGGCTGCAGAGAGGAAGGCAGGGAGTCCCATTAGCTGTGATGCATGCATGGCTGTCAAGTCTCCCATTTTTCGCAGGAAACCCCCCGTATTTAAATCCGTTTCCCACTGTTATCCCGAATGGCAAAATATCCCGTAATTCCCCTGGATTTATAAGGAAGCAGCTCCTGCCGGCCAAAAACCACCTCTGCACATGCTCGGGCATGCGCAGAAGCAATTTCTGGTGCCCAGACATGCAGACATGGGCAGCCCGGCACCAGAGGTCACTTCTACGCATGTCTGGACATGCACAGAAGCGACTTCCGGTGCCACACTGCCTATGTCTGGGCACTGGAAATTGGGCAGAGCCGGCACCGGAAGTCGCTTCTGCGCATGTCCAGACATGCGCAGAAGTGACTTCCGGTGCCGCACCGCTGCTGATCCCTTATTTTCCAATCTGGAAGTTGACAGCTATGGATGCATGCTGTGATGCATGGCTGTTGTCACAACTTCTGCAGGGCTGTCGGGATCAGGTGTGGATTGGCAGGGTCTGACACAGGAGGCAAAGAAACAGAGGTGGGTTGAACGGGATTGGAAACTTCCCTTTATATCCTGATGTTAACCACTTCCAAAGGGGAAACAGGGTTGCTGGCTCCCCTGACCTTCCTGTGGAGTAGAGAGTCTCAATCAATGGCTGAGGAGGGGAAAACTACAAGCAACAGAGGAGGGAGGCAGAACAGGAGAGGAGCTGGCACAGAAAAGTGTTGTCTTGTCACCTAAAACTAGGTGCCACCTTCGGACATAGAAGCAGGCCCACCCTGAAGGAGCACACATTTGCAATCCCAGTGCTCAGACAAGGAGAGCAAGTGTTGCAAGTGAGCACAGCATTCATCATCTTTAAAAGCTGGTGTGTGGGACAAATTTGTCACTTCCTCGAATTCTGAATTACTTGCCCTTTTCTTGGCCCTTTGAATCATGACCCTTGAGCCCCGTGTCTGCTGCTGAGGCTGTACCTGAAAAATGATCTCTTTCTTACGTATGAATAATAGCTTCCATCTCTGAGTGTTGGGCAGGAGCAGCACACCTGTTTAAGTTTTTAAACTGCAGAAAAACTAAACGAATCACAAACTAGGGAAAGGGAGTAGGAGATGTTTCACAAGAGGTCAGAGTCATTTTGTAAACCTCAGGGGAGAGATTTGTGGCATCTTTTAATGGAAAGCTGAGCTGTCGGGAGAGTGACATGGCGTTGAGGCAACTGCACTGCTGTGTCCCAAAATCCTTTGTGGCTCATTTGCTAGTTTTGCTGACTCCAGGCTGGAACCTCAGCTGTGTGTGTAATATGCAGGCTGCATACTCTGAAACTCCATCTGCTGGATTGAGAGTTGCGGGGCTCCACTAATTGGTAAAGTCAGCTCTGGGGCCTAGCTGGTAGTTGGCAAATGCTGCCGAAGCCTCATTAAGTTTCAGCGGTTATGCCATTCTCTCATCTAGTCCAGAGGGGGAAAGGATCATGGCTTCCTTCCTCTACTTGACTTGAAACACATTTCTCTCCTTAAAGGGATAGTTTCCTTCAGGATCACTAGATGGTGCCCTGCAAGGATTTAAGAAGCCATTCTAAACCTTGCATTCTCACACTTGGAGGGGGGGGTGAACATTCAACAGGAATTTTATTTTTTTCATTTCAACTCTCCTCTTTAATTCATATGAGAAAAAGCAGGGAGAAGGCAGCAGACTGAATCATTGAATGATTCTTATGTGTGGCTGGGAGCCAAACAATATTAAGTTAAGAATCATTACAAATTCAAATGGCTGCTTTCCTCCCTGAGCAAGCACAGCATTGCCATTTTAAAGTTTAAATAAAAGGCCTGACTATTTTTTCCCCTCCATATTTAAAACTGCAGAAAGCTATAAAGCACCAGAGCTTTCCCCCACCAGTTTCCTGACCATATTAACAAAAATCTCCATGTATTTGGGGGCCACTGGGATCGTGATGCTTTGGGGAGTTCTTAAACCAAGTCCTCGGCTCTGGTTAATGAGCATCTCAATTGCTGGGACTAAAAAGTCTCTGTGAAGAATGTAAGATCCAACAAATGTCTTTCATTTCCCAGAAGGTGGAAGAAGCAACGAGAGAATCATCTATCTTGGACCTGGTCCTCACCAACAGGGAGAAACTGCTCCTTGAGGTGGAAGTACTAGGAACCTCAGGAGGAAGTGATCATGTCCTCTTGGGTTTCATGATAAAGAGGCAAGGGAAAGCTGAGTGTAGTTATGGACTTACGGCTGGTTTCAAAAAGCTTAAGGAACTACTGAGATTCCCATGGTGAGAAATACTGAAAGAAAATGAACTTCAAGAAGGATGGGAGCTTCTTGAAGGTGAAATATTGAAGGCACAACTGCAGACAATTCCAACAAGGAAAAAAAAAGTGAGGGACATCTAAGGAAACCGGTGTGGCTGCATAAGGAACTTATAGATGAGCTCAGATTTAAGAAGGGCACACATAAGAAATGGAATAAAGGGGAAAGTATGAAAGAAGAGTCTACATGAGTAGCCAGAAGTTGCAGGAAGAAGTTTATGTGAGTCAAAGCTCAGAATGAGTTCGGGCTTTCAAGAGACGTAAAAAATAATAATAAAGGTTTCTTTGGCTATGTTTGAAGCAAGAGGAAGAACGAGGAAGCAGGGCCATCTTAAGCCCATCCGGCGCCCCCCCCCCATTTCCCAGGGTTGCTGACCTTTTTTAAGGAGGAGGGAACCCCAAAGTAAGTTATATGCCGCTTTCTCCCCTGCTCCATTTTATCCTCACAACACCCCTGTAAGGTAGGTCAGGCTGAGAGGGAGTGATTGGCCCGGTCACCCAATAAGCTTCAGGGCTGAGTGGGGATTTGAACCCTGGTCTCACAGGTCCCACACTCTAACACCACCATGGCCCCTCTCACTAGGATTTGGGGGTGCGGGTGGGAGGCAAGAGGCGGACCATGGCCCCACCAAGCTCACCTGGCACAAGAGGTTCTGCAGGTGGCTGGTGCAGGCGTGTAGGCAGCCTGGTCTAAGTTCTCGGCCACTCGGTAAGACTAGAAATGCCAATGCAATCGCCCACGATGGCTATTTCCTCCTCTAACTGCAAGTGATTTGAAATGACTTCAAAATCCAGTTGGGGACTTTCCTGCAGGGAAAGGGGTTTGGAGCAGAGGCACCAACTGCCTCCCGTGTTTGGTACGGACTGCAGCCTAACGCACGCCTCCCCCCATCCTTCTTACTCTCGAAGCAGCTGGCAATTTGGGAAGGCGAAATTAATTAGAACGTCAGCAAGCCCCCCGAGATGACTTTCGTCAAATTCGGAGAAGCGATGAAACGTGGCTTCCCTCGACACCACCACCACCCCGCTTTGAAATGTTAGAAGAGTCACTTCCTTTTGTGGCACTGGAGACCCGAGGAAAGGCGTTGGAAGGCGCGCACGGATTTCTCGCTCTAACCAGGGACAAGCTTCACGTTGGAAAGAGACTATGGAGGAGATATCTCCGCTCTTCCCTTCCTCGGCATTGCTGCTGCTGTGCTCAGGACAGGCGCAGGCTCCTGGCGGTGAGGAAGAGGCAGCAGCTCCGGGGCTCACACTCGGTGGCCGGCCACCTCCTGGCAGCCCTTGCACGCTGCGAGGGTCTGGCAAAGCACGTGCGTCGCGGTGCACCTGCCGCCATGCCCTGTGGGCCCCTTCGCTGAGGGAGAGACGGGAAAGGCGAGAGGCAGCCCTGCGGGAGGCTCCGTGCGCGGCACAGAATGGAAGGGAGGAAAGTCCTTCTCACAGACATCAGCTGTCTGGCAGGCGCAGCAGTGCCCCTGGTGGTCAGGCGCCCTGGTGCATTGCGCTACCCAGCCGAGGCCTAGAGACGGCCCTGCAAGGAAGTAGTGGTTTTTCCATTACAGTGGTACCTCGGGTTACAAACGCTTCAGGTTACAAACTCCGCTAACCCAGAAATAGTACCTCAGTTTAAGAACTTTGCTTCAGGATGAGAACAGAAATCGTGTTCTGGTGGCACGGCGCCAACGTGAGGCCCCATTAGCTAAAGTGGTGCTTCAGGTTAAGAACAGTTTCAGGTTAAGAACGGACCTCCGGAACAAATTAAGTTCTTAACCAGAGGTACCACTGTATCATCTTGGTTTCCCTCCTCTGCACCACTCAAATTGAGGTGCCCAGAATTGGGCACAGTATTCCAGGTGTGGCCTAACCAAGGCAGAACAGAGTGGTACTATTACTTCCCTTGATCTGGACACTGTACTTCTGCTGATGCAGCCTGGAATAGCACTGGAATAGTTCAAGCCAGAAAGGAAGGAAGCCTTAACATAAGGGAAATTTGTTGGAACATGTGCAACTCTTAGGGTGCTCTTTCTCCTTCTCTGATCTCCAATTTAAGGGCTACACAGCAGGATTACAGTTGCTCAGGTTCTTTATTACATGTCCAGCTCAAAACTCTGCGTTCCATGTCACCAGGTTTCTGGGAATGTGTCTAAGCAATCCATGTATACATGCTGAATGCTACACAGATCTCATTTTTATTCATTTTGTGTATCTGACCTTTCTTAAAAAGGAAGTAGTGGTGGATTGCAAATGGATAAATAAACATTTTCAACTAAACGAATGGATCATGTGAATAGACCCTCAGCTGTCCTATAGTGAAACTTCATGCAACAGTGAAGTTCACCTATTAATCCTACCATTTTAATACGCTGGATTTAAAAGTTGAAGTATCATGTTCCCTTAATTAAAAGTAGATTCCCATAGAAGTTAAGCCCGTCCCATCTTTGCTACATTTTTATATTTGTTGAAAACTTTGCTTTTCCTTATTCCTTCCCAAGTTAATCTATTTTATTTCCACAGTTTTTCATTCTTGTGATTTTTTAATATTTTAGTACCATTTTATGATATGAATTATGTTTTCTATCCTGTTTCTCTACACTGCTTGGCTGTTCTCTGAATTTAGAACACTGTGTAAATTCTAAAATAAATTAAAAGTTTTAAAATGTTCATTTAAAAAAAGGTAAAAGGGATGCAAAATGCTAAATATGATATAAATATAGATAGCATGAAATTAATAAGAGACCCAAAATGCAATTGTTAATATTTATTTATGATTGACAATCAAATAAATGCTTTTGCCCTTTCTATCTAAAACTTACGGTCATTTTTTCTCAGTTTGAAAGATTTAGCAAATGCACATTTGTCAAAGTTGAAAGTCTGGGAATAAAGATCCAGTAGTACAAACTCAAGAAATATAATGCGCATATATATATGGCATTCTATGCAGATATATTTAAATATCACTATATAATTTTTCAATCCAGGAACCACTGTGTGGGAAATTATTCTTTCTTTCTTCTTCTTCTGTATGGAATTTCCTACAGTGATCTTTTAATTAGGGTTGTTCTTTTGTTTCCATTTTCCCATTGTCCATTTACAATGAGACATTTGAGTGGCTTTCAAGCTCATTAAAATATTCAGTATTTGAAATGCAAATCATAAAAAAGAAAACCTAAACTATTTTTAAAGCCTCCAATGTGTGTCTGAATAGGAAAATCTTAAAAAATAAAATAAAGCCTTGGAGGTTTTATCCATTTAATAATACCAGCATGTTTAATGTGGGCCCCAAAGGAAATGGCTTCTCATAACATTTTCCCACCTCTGGCCCATCCCAGGGTTCAGAATGTAAGGATAATTTCTGAACATGCAAAGTAAGAAGCCATTTTGTTCTCGCTTTCTGAAACACCCTCTCATAGCAACAAGATTTAATTATGTTTGAGTCTTTGGAATTCACTTCAAAGCCTATCTACTCTTCCCAGACTTGCTTGAGGTATGAGTTGGGGCTTTATTTGTTTGTAAATTGGAAAGGGTGATTGATTGTGCATATCAACCTGCTTGAAGCAGTGTGTGTGTGTGTGTGTGTGTGTGTGTGTGTGTGTGTGTGTGTGTGTTTCCATGTGTTGCACACATCTCCCAGAATTTCTGCACATTGAATACAGTCATAACCCTTGCAGACTCTTTGGACTTCGACATATAATGTATAAAGTCTGACCAATTGGGAATTAGGTGTGAACCTCTGTACTTGAACCCCCAAGGGAAATTTCCCCATACCAACCGTAGGCCCATTGGAAACCCACAAGTAGGATTCGAGCATAAGATCATTCTTCCCTCCTATGGTTTCCAGCCACTGGTATTCCAGCCACTGGATATTGACTTACCATAGTAACACCAACTGATGGGTTGTTTTTCTGTTGCTTTTCAATCAGTGTGGCTCACAAGGCATGTACCCAGTTTTGTGCTACATAACAGGATGAGGCACTTATGTATGGAAGGCAGCATAAGGCACAAGGAAGCCACAAATGGCTGTGCCAACATCAACAGAAAACATGGCCAAAGCCAAGGAACTCCTGCCCATCTCACTGTGCCTTGCTCTGAACAAAGTCCAAAGTAAATACCACTTCTGTCACAGAGCAAACTATCACATCTGGTCAGTACTGCTAGAAACCTGGCAGAGGATATTGCAGCTCCCAGGGCTGTCAAACTTCATTTGTGTTTGCTGTTATCAAATAAACATTACATCTGCTTTGCAGACCAGGGAATACTATGTGTGTCCCCCCACTGCCTTTGTTTATTATTTAAAAAGTTAAACACCACCTATTATTGTACACTTCCTTTTTTTGTAAGGTATGTATGTTGTGCATTACTGCCATGGCTACCATATTGGATAATGCTGCTGCAAGTTTGAGATTTTGGAGTGGCTTTTCTTATTTTTCCTTCTTTGAATTCTTCTGCTCATGACAGGCCAGCCCTACCATTAGGCAGGAGACAGGCAACTGCTTTAGGTGTCGGATGGAAAGCGGCAGGGAATGGTGGTGAGGTGTTAGGGGACAGAGCTGTGTGTTCCACATGGTTTGTCCTGTTCCCTTTGTATTAGCCTTCACACCCCTTAAATATACCCATATTTCATTGGGTGCCAGAAATAGAAACCCACCCTCCAGTCTATTTCAAACAAAGGAGAGGTGCTCCTTCTCTGTGAGCAAGCACAGTGGGGGTTGATTTGGGTGCCCCCCCCCTTGATCAGGAGAGTTGATGAGGGGCATGCCCATAATGTTGTGTGGTCCTGTCTCTTTTTCAGCTCTTCCAGGTGTAGTAGCCATTTTGTATTATGCCACAGTCCCATGTCAGCCTTTTTTTTAAAAAAATGTGATACGCCCAAGGCAGCCATTTTGTGGCTGGTGCCTATAGCACATCTACAAATTTCCAAATTTGCCCAAAAGGTTGTTGACACCTAGCTTAAATAGTGTGGCTTCTGAATGGGTAACATTCTGTATCTTCCCCCAACCCCCATTTCTAGTACTGTCCCGGTGGGAATGTAAAACTTACAGAATTAGCCTTCCCATTGCTGGCACATTAAAATCCAAGCAATCCCAAATATGGCCACTTCTTTGGCCACTTCTTTCCAGAAACGATGTGCTTAGATTATACCTCCAAGCCTACTTCAGCCTTATATATAGGGGGGGGGGAGGCATTTGCAATGGAAACTGTTCATTATTTGAAAGTTGGTCAATTTTTTATTTATTTTTTTGCAGGGTGTCAGTAGAGCACTCAAGCCCAAGCTGAAATAAATTAGCCCTGCAGAGTTTTGCTCAGATGGATTTAGGTCAACCCTGGGTTTGTTTCTCATTGTGCCTTGGGCAGAGTATAAGCTGTGGGCAGCAGGCCTGGCTCTTAAATGTCAAAGCTTATCTGAAAAGCAACGGATTGGGTGACACACTGTGATGCCAACTGTGGTTTGTAGCTAGCTGTCAGATGGAGTCCTCGATGTTCACACAGGAGAATTTCCTCCCTGCTGCATGCACTATATTTCTGCTTTGGGGTTCCTTTGGCTTTGCATCTTGGAGAAAACTCACTCAGGTATGCACTGGGGATCACACAGAAGGGGGCTGCTGTCTTGGATAGAGCTGTGTGCAATGTCAGGCCGTCAGGCGCAGCCCTTTTCATCTTAACTTGTCTAGCAGTGTGTGGAGGAACTGGGGATTTCCATTCAACCGTTCTTGCTTTTCTGGCAGAGGCAAGAAGGGCAGGAATCAAAATGGAAACTTTCCCTCTTAGGGATGGATGATAAGGGGGGTCCCACAAAACACTGCAGAAATATTGTTCTACCAAACACCCCTGAAATATCTCTGGTCTTGAAGTTGCTCTCCCCCAAAGAAAAAAAATCCTGACATTTTTAATTTTGGCCATTTTTTGTCTCAGCACTACTCTGCTTGAAAGCAAGAAAATAGTAATTTAGATGTCATGTGCCCTAAATCAGTGCCACCCCCCAAAACAAAAACAAAATAATGGGCCACTGACCTCTTGGTTCCATAAAGTCATCCTTAGTGCCCACTACCATATAAAAAGGATTATTCCGAGTAATGGTTTGCACGAAACACTAAGGAAGATAATAACATAATGAAACTCAAAAGAGTAGCCATTACTTGCACGTTTATTCAAGATTCAACTAAAACTATTCGGTTTAATTAATTCAACAAACTTGATCCAGTGATACCTGCCTTTCAAAGTCTGATGTTAATTTGTGCGTACACCCCCCTGCCAATCTCTTGCATCTAAATGCCCCTCAAGGCAGCCTCACCACCCCCTGGGGACCAATACCACCCACCTCGAGAACCACTGTCCTAAATTGTACTGTTTGTACCCCCCTCATTGTTTTCCTTAGCAGGGAAAGAAAATAGGAACTCGTGGGGAAATATTTGCTAATTAGCGTTGTTGCTCTGTCCCAGCTCCTGCCAACGTAGCAGTTCGAAAGCACACCAGTGCAAGTAGATAAATAGGTACCGCTGTGGCAGGAAGGTAAACAGTGTTTCCGTGTGCTCTGGCACTCATCACAGTGTCGCGTTGTGCCAGAAGCGGTTTAGTCCTGCTGGCCACATGACCTGGAAAGCTGTCTGTGGACAAACACCGGCTCCCTTGGCCTGAAAGCGAGATGAGTGCAGCAACTCCATAATCGCCTTTGACTGGACTGGTCCTTTACCTTTACCCTATTCTGAAGAGCAGAAAAGAGCACACATTTTCTGACTTCTACTTTTAACTATGGATCGCTATGATGACTCTCATTTTACATACCCATGAAAAGAGGATGTGTCCTGGAAAAAGAGGACATGTGGCAACCCATTTTTTAAATGTAAGCTTATTCCCAGATGTAACATGTGCATGAACTCTCTGCACTAGTGTGTAAGCGTCCTGTCTGAAAATGTTATGCTCATGACTGCCTCCCAGCCTGACATGTGACCTCTTAGGCCACTTCTGCTGCAGTGGTGAGACCGACTAGGAACCGGCTGTAGGTTGTTCAGTCATTACATTTGTACTTCTCCGCAGACATCAGTGTAATGTGCTTGTGTCATCTGCCATCTTAAGGAAAACGCAATGGGAGAAGGAGCCCTGACAGCCAGGGAGTTCTCTAGTAACTCCCGATTTTTCTGCCATTGCTGTCCCAACAAATCTGAGCCAAAGATGGGAAAACAGCATAGAGCTCTCTGACAAACCCATTGTCTTAGACACTGTCAGATATGCAACAATAATAGGCAGGCAGATCTAAGATCCTGTCTCTTAACAGGCAGGTCAGGATGAAGCCTTGGACTTCTGCCTCCTCTCCTGCTGTGTAACTGACAGATGGCATCAGTGTGGTAGATTTTCTCCTCAAAGATGAAATCCTGCAAGTACCTTCCATGCTGCCTGAGACCACAAGTTTCTTGGTGGAGCTGTCCCAATACATGTTGGTACCTAGAGCGAAGGACAAGATGCCCCTCTATAGACAAAGCCAATTGAATTGGCAGCTGAATCTTGATTTAGTACCACTGATGGGACAAAACCAATAGAATGGAGGCCCAGAGAGGGTCAGAGGAAATGGAAGGAGACTCCATTTTGCCTCTCATTGGTTCCACCACCGCTCCTAGCAGGAAAGGAAGGAAGCACTTATACTGGGGGTGACTGGAGGGTGTGGGGCTTCTTATTTAAAGCCCTTGGGTTTCAGACTCAACAGATGAGGTTTGTGGGGTCACATTCAGTCTGGAGATGGATCCTCTAAATTTCTTGGTCAGCTGCAGGCTAGCCAATGGTGAACTGTCACACCATCCCTAACACAATGTGTGTGCTCTAGCACAGATCTACTCTATGGTCTTTCCCTGAAATTAAGCAAGTTTTAAGGAAAAACCTCTGGCATTAAGCCCCATTAAAATTGTCACCCCCTCATTGAAAATGGAAAAGAATTGTGCACCACCACAGAACATGGGAAACAAATTTGTCACTCCTCTGTTTGAGACTGGATTGGAGGCCACATTATGATGATCACTGATGTCACAAGATGGGGACAGACAGACAGACCTGAGACTGTATGCAAGCCTTTGATAGATCTGCTCTCTTCTTCCTCTCTGTATCTGGTGTGGCAATCAGCCTCCCTTCTCTGCATGGTTTGAATGGATTCTGTTAGTCATCTCTATATTGGGGGATGAGCAGGATTTTTTTGGAAAAGGTTCCCTGATTGATCTTGGGTCATCCTCCCCCCCCCCCTCTTTCGTCTGTGGGGTTTAAATGTGCAGAATGATACCCATGTATGCCACCTTGAGCTGATTTGAGAACAAGGTGGGATTGGGGGAAAAATACAATAAAAAAATAAAACAAATAAATCCTTACACTGTTATCTTGCAGTGAATCCTGTATGTGTCTACTCAGAAGCAAGAATCACTGACTTCAATGGGATTTATTCTCAAGTAGGTAGGTATAAGAATTTCAGTATTAAGACACATGGATAAGTTTTTTAAAAAACTCAGTTCTATTTAATCCCAGTGCATTCTTGGAGCAATTACACCTAGGTTATGGAGATACTTGCAGTTAGAGGCCCTTCTGGTTTTCAACATTTGTGCAGCATTCCCCAGTGGGCTCCAAGTGCTGGTTCCGCCACTTTGTAGGCAAGAAACAGAGACAATGAAAGAAATGGGAGGACTTGGGTGAAGTCCCGGAGGAGCATAAGCAGAATAGGGAGCTGAGCTTGTATTAGCCGAGTCCTGGGAGACAGACCCGCTTACCAAATCCTCTTTGCTTAATAACTCTCTGTACAGAGGAGATGAAGGAATTAAAATTAGAAGTGAAAATATAACAGAAAACCAATAAACCTTCACAAGAGCAGAGACTGAGGGGGCCTAGCAAGGCAAGGGCCCAGGGGGAATATGATCACACTTCAGTATCTTCAAGGTAACAGTACAAATGAAGGAACGAATTAATGCACTGCCTTGAAGATGGCAGGTCAGGAAGAAATCGCCCAGAGCAAAGGAAGGGGAAGTTTAGCCAAGATATTAGAGAGAGGTTCTTGTAGTCAGAGCAAAGGTATGGCAGATTATACTCACCAAGGGAGACAAGATTACTGCTGACATTCAGCAGCAAGTTAGGTAAGGTGGAATGTAATACAGGCTCAGAGCAGATGACTTGAGAAACCTTTTCTGGTCCTGCTATGATCTGTACAAAACAGTTGAGTTGCAGAAAATGCAACAGTCTTTGGCATGCTACAATGCAAAGCCCTTGGCTTATAAGGAGCACACATACTAAAATCTCACCGCATCCTCTCTGTCTTTACCTTTCAGTCTAAAAATGAGAGAACTTGATTTCTTCCCTGTTCTGTTTCCACTGCTGATCCAGTACTCCATGCTACCCAGTTTTAGCTGGGAATTAGATATTAGACCTGATGCATTTTGCAAAGGGGTGCTCGGCTCCTCGAAGGAAGGCTGCCAGGATCATCATAGTACAGAAACATTAGAAACACAATATTACTCATAAGCTCTCGGTGATTGGTTCTGTCTCTATTGTGCATGAATATAAATCAACCATAAATGCTATTGGGGGTTCGAGCTTTGTGTAAGTGGAAAACATAGATGATGCACATTTAAAAATTAACTGAACCAAATTGCTGAACCACATTTCCAACTGGAAATCTCTGTGGCAAACATACCTCATAAGCCAGTCATGCTTGATTTACAAACTGAGAGGTGCCGGCGTAGAAGTCCAGTTGAGAATTTGTGTCCTGAATCTTGGGCTCGATCTGCACTGTACATTTAAAGCAGTATATTATCACTTTAAATAGCAATGGATTTCCTCAAAGAATCCTGGGAGCTGTCATTTTTAAGGGTACTAAGCCACAAACCCATAGCCGCCTTTGACTGGACTTAACCATCCGGTGGTCCTTTACCTTTTACCTAGGAGACGCCTATTCTCCTCACAGAACTACATTTCCCAGAATTCCCTGTGAAGAGGGATTGATTGTTCAAGCACTCTGGGAATTGTAGCTCTGAGATTGCAACAGGGCAGGACACACTTATGACTGAGTACAAGCAAAACCAAACTGGGATGGGAGTACAGTGGTACCTCTACTTACAAATGTTTCTACTTACGAATGGAGCTCCGTCTGCCATCTTGGATGCGGTTTAGATAGGATTTTTTCTACTTACGAATTTTTAGATAGGGTTGCTTCGACTTACGAATTTTTTCTCCCAATGCATTCCTATGGGATTCGACTTACAACTTTTTTCGACTTACGAATATGCATTCGGAACGCATTAAATTCGTAAGTAGAGGTACCACTGTATCTGATCAGCCCATCCCTAACTTTCAGGTTAACCAGCCTCAGGCAGGTTGCAGCACAATAAGTCAGTACCAATCCCTTGACTGAATAATATGTAGCTCAAATGTCCCAAATTGTAAACCATGGAGTGGAATGAAGCCCACCACTGGTGCAAGTGCTTGACGTTCTTCCTGTTTTATAGTCCATGGCAAGTACTGGGGGGCAGAGATTTGTTGGGTCTCTGGAAGGCTGTCATAGGGGCTGGTGGGCTGTGTTCAATAGGGTGGATTGAAAATTTGTTGTTGTTTAGTCGTTTAGTCGTGTCCGACTCTTCGTGACCCCATGGACCATAGCACGCCAGGCACTCCTGTCTTGCACTGCCTCCCGCAGTTTGGTCAAACTCATGTTCGTAGCTTCGAGAACACTGTCCAACCATCTTGTCCTCTGTCGTCCCCTTCTCCTTGTGCCCTCCATCTTTCCCAGCATCAAGGTCTTTTCCAAGGATTCTTCTCTTCTCATGAGGTGGCCAAAGTATTGGAGCCTCAGCTTCACGATCTGTCCTTCCAGGGAGCACTCAGGGCTGATTTCCTTAAGAATGGATAGGTTTGATCTTCTAGCAGTCCATGGGACTCTCAAGAGTCTCCTCCAGCACCATAATTCAATTGAAAATTATGCATGCCTTTATGAAGATGCTGTTAAGTGAAATGCAGATGAAAAAGTCTTTGGTGAATACGAAGGCACCAGTGTCAATACATTCTAAGAAATTCAGAGCAGGAGGGCTTCTCAACCTCCATTTTTCAATCTGCCCCAGCTGTTCCAGCAGTCAGGGGCCATGACAATATGAGCCTATCTCTTAGTTTGGATACTAATGTTTCATGGCAGGAATGTCACTCCACATAATTAGAATTCAAGCTATGGAAACAGCCAGCAGACTAATTAATTGTGGCAGGAAGCACATGGTTCTCGATTTCAAGTAATTAAGCAGAGCAGAACCAATTTTTTCCCCCTGCTAAAATGACCTAGCTGCTGTTGTTTTTTTGTTTTGTTTTTCTGTGCATGTTGTTTTTGTTTTTAAAGATGAATTTGGAATAATTCCATCTCCAAGGCAGACTTCAACAGAAGGAGTGCTCCGCATGGAGAGGACCTTCGAAGGGACTCAGGGGGAGTTTGTTTGTGTTTGAATGTAAAGTGTGCAATCAAACATGCTGGCCTCTTGGCTCCTTTACAAACACAGGGAGGCAACCACACCGCAGGAATTTGGGATATGCAAGAGAGAGCGGGCTCAGTGTGTTGCAAGAGAAATTGGGTTTGGAGCATGCTAATGGATTAATGAAATGTTGCACTAAATGTAGTTAAAGAAGGATTAAGGCTTAATGGCAAAATTAATACATGCTAGAAGTAACTAAAGTGGTGTCTTTTAAACAAATTGAATTAGATGGTTTTTAATACCAAGAGAAGGAAAAGCTGGTTCCATAGGTAGAAAGCCAGCAAGGGATTTTGGACACAATTGCATGGGATTTCTTCTCTTTGACAATCTTCTTGTTTCACCGATGTAATTAAAGGATGTATTAGAGACCTAAGCCCTATTTGCGTGGTGTTTTTTTTTTTTTTTTTTTTGTAAAACTAGAAATTTCTCACACAAGAGGAGAAATGGGAACAGTGGCAGAGCATTTGACTTAAAGGCAGAAGGTCAAAGGTTCAATCCCCAGCATCTTCAGGTCCTGTCTGAAACCCTGGTGACCCTCTTCCAGTCATTGTAGAAAATACTTAGATTTGTAGACAGATGATGTTACTCAATAGAAAAGCCGCTTCCTGTGCTCCTAGGTGAATCAACATATCTATGGCATTAGCAAAATCCCCAACACTTTGATGGGCCAAATTTAGCCTGAAGACGCATAGCCAAAGGACACAAGGCTAACTTGTATCTAAGAGCCTGTGCTTCCATGAATAGCTTCCTTCCAGAGAGGTTAGCCAGATGTAACAAGACTCGGACACCCTGTCTGTGGGCCTGCAATGACTGTGCTTTGGTTGAAGGCATTGCTCCAGGGGTCCCCAGACTTACCCGCCTTTGGGCCGTAGGGCGGGGGAGTGCGCGCACAGTGGGCCGGAGGGTGGGGGGAGTGCACGCCAGTGCGCATGCACACACCCATTTACTGGCGCGATGGCGCGCTTCCAGGCCGAAAAAAATCACCGAAAATTGTTTGTGCGCATGCGTATGGGCCTCCCCGACCTGGAAGTGCACCTCCCCCGACCCGGAAGTGCACTGTAAATGACCTCTTCTGGGTCGGGAGAGGCCCATACGCATGCGCAGAAACGATTTTCGGCGATTTTTTTCAGATCTGGAATGGCGCCGTCGCGCCGCGCGCCGCAAGAGCGGGCGGCGGCAGCGGGCGGCGGGGGTCATCGCGGGCCGGATTGATGGCCAATTGAGCCGCATCTGGCCCGCGGGCCGTAGTCTGGAGACCCCTGCATTGCTCCCTATCTATTGGGTCTTCTGATGCGTGTAAGGTACCCTAAAGCTCAAAGGAAAAATGATGTGCTGGAGGGTTCAGTGCGATATGGAATAAATGGAAGTGTTTCCATTTATGCATGCCTATGACCTTTAAACATTTCAAGAAATCCGACATTTTATTTCATGAGTTATGCCTAAAGGTTCTGAGCTGGATGCCGCTTTCTTGTTTTTCCATCAAGAGGCTTATAAGGAAAAAAAGCATGAAATCTTAACGAATGCAGGGTTTTGCCCATTGCCCTTGTTGCAGAGCATTAACTGGCTTTCCCTTCATGTAGTAGTGCAGCAATACAACCATTAGCACATTTACTAAGCCTAAGCAGGGTCCAATATGTCAGGAGGTCCTACACACAAGTAGGAGTCCGGCAGAAACACGTGCCCGACTGGCATGTTCTGTCCCTCCTGGTCGTTTGTTCGGGAAATTCAAAATCTTTCTCCAGCCTGAACATCACAGCGACTGATACCTAAGAGGCATCAGCACACTTCAGGATCAGCAGAGTAAAGGCTAGCTTACAGACTCAGTAGAGCAGCACTTTGGCAAAACTACCTTCATATAAGGACCCAGGTGGCGCTGTGGTTAAACCACTGAGCCTAGGGCTTGCTGATCAGAAAAGTCGGCGGTTCGAATCCCTGTGACGGGGTGAGCTCCCGTTGCTTGGTCCCAGCTCCTGCCAACCTAGCAGTTCGAAAGCACGTCAAAATGCAAGTAGATAAATAGGAACCGCTACAGCGGGAAGGTAAATGGCGTTTCCATGTGCTGCTCTGGTTTGCCAGAAGCGGCTTTGTCATGCTGGCCACATGACCTGGAAGCTATACGCCGGCTCCCTCGGCCAATAATGCGAGATGAGCACGCAACCCCAGAGTCCGTCACGACTGGACCTAATGGTCAGGGGTCCCTTTACCTTTACCTTACCTTCATTTACATATATACACTCGGAGCATCGTAACTCAGCTCCTTATTCTTCAGCATCAGACAGCAAAGAAGAAAAGCAAAGGACAAAAGTCCTACATCACAGAAACGCAGTAATACAAACATCCCATCTCCGTCGCTTCCCACAATGTGGAACAAAAACATACACCGTCATGTGATAAAATCAATCCCATGACTGCAACAGGGGGAATGTATAGTTTCAAATTGGATGGGGGACTGGATGGGTTAAGATTCCTGCATTGCAGGGAATGACCCTCAAGGTCCCTTCCAACCTATGATTCTATGATATTTTCACCCGTATGCAAAAGGCACAGTGAGACAGATAGAATAAATGTTACTCCTTAATGCTTTAAAAGTCTTTGAGACCAGGGACACACAACCCTTGAGATACTTGAAACTGATTGCCTCTTCCTGGGAGGAGAGTGTCCTGCTGCATTTGCATAATATTAGCATAAGTTGGTCATTACTAAGTTAAAATTAGCTTCTATTTATGAATTCGTTGATAGAGGAACAATCTTTTTTTTTTTCCCAAGCCAGAAATGGATAATTTCATTCAGTCTGCATTTTAAAAGCTCTAATTCATACCTCCTGGACCAATGCATGTATTAGAATAGAACAATCCTTGGTGTTTTGTCCTTCATCAAATTTTGCAAAATAATTCTTTGCTCAAACAAGTGTAAAAAATTGTTCAAAATGCATTTGAGGATTAAAGAAACATTTCGATATATGTACCTTGATATAAAAAGCAGGGGTAGGTTTATGATTGGGTAGGTGGTGAGTGGGGTGTTGCTGGAAGAGTATCCATTGTTAGTTGTTCTGTTTTCTGAAAGAAAACTTATCTACAAACCATTCGTAAACACAATATATGTTTAAATACATATTTTGTGACGAATGTGTATTTGAAAATGAACACTTACCTTTTTCCATTTGAAAAGAATGCCACAGGTGAATTTGGAAAAGGGATGGAACAGATTTATGAATGAAAACATTCAGAACTGATATGGATGCATCTGTCCACCTCTAATACAAGTGAGTATGTTTAAATGATCATTATTTTAAAAGAATCCTCAACTATGTGGAGCAGCAGTGGTTAGAAAAGAATCAAATGTCACCTAGAAGATCTTATCTGCAGGTTTAAGTAGTTTCCCAGTGCTGGTAGTCTCTCAGTACAACTCATGCTGCTTCCTGGGTTGTGATCCTTGGTCACATCCACACCATACAGGTGAAGGGATGCACACCTCTTCAGGCTTTTAGAGGTGAAGACGTGTGATGAATGAAGGCAGTTCTAAGTATGACGCAACCGATGTATTAGTTATGTAGCTATTGCTTTTAATGACTTAATTATATTTTGCTGTGCTTCATTTGTTGTACACTCCCCTGTGACTGCCGTGATGACGGGGGTATAAAAATAATAACTAAAGAAGTAATCCCAGGGATTTATTCATCTACCTAGTTTTGCAAGCCATTGCTGGAGCTTGTTTCAGCTGAAGAGCAGAGTGAAAATGCCTTAAATAAGTAACTACTTCAACATAGCTAGCTCAGTGAGTTAGAGCGTGGTACTGGTAATGCCAAGGTTGCAGGTTCGATCCTTGTATGGGCTAGCTGTATATTCCTGTATTGCAGGGGATTGGACTAGATGACTCTCAGGGTCTCTTCAAACCCTACAATTCTATGAATTACGTTCCACCCTGTCCTCCAAGGTGCCATACATGGTTCTCCATTTTATCCTCACAACAACTCTATGTCAGGAGTCCAGGTTCCCAGCTTGATAACACATTAAGAATAGGTAATTAAAAAGGAGGATTTATTGCAAAAACAAACAGATAGCTCTGGACGGCTCTAACAAAGCCTCCGGCATCATTACTCAAGATGACCCTTCTGAAGGCTCCTTCTGGCGTCACAGAAGATATTGAACTTACGACCTTTACATCTCTTATTTTGCTTCCTATCTAATAGCCCTCCCTTTCACCGACTCTTCAGATCAGCTCCAACCTCTTCCTGTTCTGAGAGGCTGTCTCTGAGTCTATTCACACCTATTTGTGCTTCCTGCAAGCTTTGGCTTCCATAGCTGCCAAGTTTTCCCTTTTCTCGCGAGGAAGCCTATTCAGCATAAGGGAAAATCCCTTTTAAAAAGGGATAACTTGGCAGCTATGTTGGCTTCGGCCTGGTCTCAGCTACTTCTTTATCAGGCTGCCCGTCAAGGTCAGGAAGAGCCGAAGTCTGCAGCTGCCTGCTCTCACCTGCCTGACTAACATCAAAGCCTCTCTGTTCCTGGCTGCTTTCTGCAGTTGGCTGCAAATCTTCACTTGGAGCTGGCTCATTCCTGATACTCTGTGACAACAACATCTTGGGTTGCAATGTGGTAGTCTCAGAATGCTAGGCAGCTTAGCTACATGTTGTCATCACTTAAAACAAACAAAGCCAATTCAGATGGAGGACAATGTTTTCTGTATAGGTTCACACTTTTAAATCTGCTTTAAAAGATTACAGAAAAATCACCCAAACCAAACTGCACACATCCCCTCTTCTTTTGGCTAAGGCCTGCTTTACATTTTATGCCTTCATGACCTTCCTACTCCAATTGGCCATGACCAAACAGTCATTTGAATGTTCATTAAATTAACCTGGATCCACCATTAAGTAGACTATATCACAACTTGTGAAGATGAGAAAGGACAACTTGTCAAACCTTAAAGCAAGGTCAAGTGACTTTCAAATAGGTAGAGTTTTGATCTTTTTTGACAAAGGGCTGTAGAAAAATATATATCCTTATTAAAGTAGATACATTGGCACCTCTGGTTAAGAACTTAATTTGTTCTGGAGGTCCGTTCTTTACCTGAAACTGTTCTTAACCTGAGGTTCCACCTTAGCTAATGGGGCCTCCCGCTGCCGCCGCACCGCTACCACGTGATTTCTGTTCTCATCCAGATGCAACGTTCTTTACCCAAGGTACTATTTCTGGGTTAGCGGCGTTTGTAACCTGAAGCGTCTGTAACCCAAGGTACCACTGTATGTCTGAATTGAAAATTATTAATTGCAAGTACCACTGACTGTCATATTTCCACATAACCCATCTCCTCATCAGGGCTGCATCCAGCAGTGTTTCCCAACCTTGTGCCTCCAGCTGTTTTCGGACTACAATTCCCATCATTCCTGACCACTGGTCTTGCTAGCTAGGGATGATGGGAGTTGTAGTCCCAAAACATCTGGAGGCACAAGGTTGGGAAACACTGATCTAAAGGACCCCCTTCTCCCATGAACACCTGTCCAACAGAAGAGAGATCACTATCAGAAACCAGTATACTGAGGGGGGGACTCTGAACTATGCTAATGTTCAATGACTGATATTTCCTTCCCTTCAGTGGATGTGCTGAGGAAGAGGTGCCCAAGATACGGTGTAAAAAGCATCAAAGCCAATGCACTACTACCCCTTCCAAAATCAACTGATTCTGAACCATCTCCATGCTTTTAAAGTGAAGGTGGTGGAAATGAAAGCCTTGCTAAAACTCAAAGGGAAAAACTCCTCCTCCAGCACCAGCTCTGCCAGCAAAAGTGATTTAGGTCGACACATTACAATGAAACAGGGGGAACCACAGAAGCAGGGAAATTGCAGCCAAGTGGGTGTTGAGAAGGCAGGAATCAGCCAAGAACAGAAGAGTCATTGCAAGTGTGAAGGTTGATGCCTCTAACCATGTGCAGCTTTGAGATTTGAAAGTCTCATTCTTATTCTTCCTCTCCTGCATCAGAAGAAGGGCAGAAGGTTTTGATAGGGAAGACAATATAATTATCTGCGTCACGGTAGCTTCTCTTCCAGCCTTCAGTGGTTTTCTATTGTAGAAATAAATTGATATATTTGCATGCAAAAGCCTTGTATTATTACCCCCAGGCTCTGGACGGATTGAGAGCCTGCATGTTCCAGGGAAGCAAAAATAAAATAAAATAAAATAAGCCCACCCTTCAAAGCTAGGCAAAGGTTCTTTGCATTCTGTTCTTTTGAAAAGCTGCTGCTTCACTTTCAGATGAAGCACAATGACTTCTTAACCTGTTCTTCTTGTGGTGATGACCCACCACTTGAAGAAATCTCAAATGTTAACTAGCTTCTATTCAGGAAATGTTTGCAAAACATTCTCCACATGAAATTCTCACTTCATCTGAAAACAGCAAAGAGGAAGTCAAGTTCATCCTGTGTGGATTTAGGACAGTTGACCAGTGTATGAAGATAAATGCATAAGAGCTCTGCAGAAACACATCTAGTCCAGCACCCTTTTCTCACAGTGGTTGACATGATGACTGTGGGAAGCCTGCAAGCATGGTAAAGGACCCCTGGACAGTTAAGTCCAGTCAAAAGTGACTATGGGTTTGTGGTGCTCATCTCGCTTTCAGGCCAAGGGGGCCAGCAGTTGTCCACAGACAGCTTTCCGGGTCATGTGGCCAGCATGAATAAACCGCTTCTTGTGCAACGAAACACCGTTATGGCACTCAGCCCTATATGGCACTGAGACTCTAGGAAACACAATTGAAACTGCACTGTAAAAAGCTACTTGATGGGTCCCTCGCATAAAAATAATTTAATCCAAAAGGCGTAAGCAGGTTTTACAAACAGAGCAGATTGCTGATGCAAATAGATAAACCCGGTAATGGTTCTGTCTTGAGTTATTTGAAAATATTATTCATTAAAATATGTTTTGTATTGCTCCTAATCCCATACAATCAACCTTTATTAGCCAAGTCAAGCTGTGTAGCCTTCGCACAGAGCGCAATCTTCCCCATGCTTTATTCTCCTTGACAGCCAACTGGGGAGAACAACGTATGCAGTGACATTTAATATGGAACTTTCTGCTGCTCATGCTTTGTTTTATATTCTGCTGCTAGAAATACTTGAGGCCTCTTAACACAACACCCAGCCATTCTACTCCTTCCCTCCTCCATGAGCTAATGGTATGAACAATTTTGCAATTGGAAGCCATTCCCGACAGAGAACTGCTTTGGGACCTAGCAAATGACATCATGTATTAATTTGATTTTTCCAGTTCGAGTTATTGTACTAATTTACAAGGCCCTTAACAACTTGGGTCCAGGATACCTCAAGGACTGCCTGACCCCTTCTATCCCTGCCTGATCACTGAGATATTTGGGGTAGTCACTGTTCGTGGTCCCCCATGCCTCAGATATACATTCATTATTGTGGGCCCAATTTTATGGGACTCCCTTCCAGTTGAGGTCAGACAGGCTGCCTCCTTGATGAACTTCAGACACATACTAAAGACTTAAAAAAACAACAGCTGGCATTTTAATCAAAATCTGATTTCATTGTTTCTTTTCCGCATTGTCTTTTATGAATGCTGCTTAGAGCAGGCATCCCCAAACTTCGGCCCTCCAGATGTTTTGGACTACAATTCCCATCTTCCCTGACCACTGGTCCTGTTAGCTAGGGATCATGGGAGTTGTAGGCCAAAACATCTGGAGGGCCGCAGTTTGGGGATGCCTGGATTAGAGGCAATTGTAGTTCATTGTTCAAAAATAAATAATAATAATAATAATAGAAATATTATTAGAAAATAATAATAATATAATAACAGAAATAACAAATAATAATAATAATAGAAAAAATAAATAAACAACAACAACAACAACAACAATAGAAAGCCACGGTGGTGATTGCTAATCACACCATTCATACCAATGCAACTAGTGGGGGATGGGGGGAAGGGGGAGCTGTGACCCTAGAGCTGTTGTTGGACTACAAATCCCATCGGCATGGTCAATGGACTTTCCCCACCACCATTGTTCTAATTTAATTTATTTTTTAAAAGAATCCTCTGATGGGGAGAGAGAAAAAAAACATCCTCTGGAGCTACTCAGGGCTCTGCAGACAGCTTCCTGTTCAGCCAGACACTTTGGACCCTGGAGATCATCCTGCTGAGGCATTATGTAAGCAGGTATTCTAAGAAACCAGCTATTAAAAGATGAAGTTCAAATGAAGAATAGACACCACCCAGCCACCTATAATGATTTTCAGCTAGGAGCACCAGGAAAGCCCTTGTGCCTCCTCAGTGACTCCTGGCAATGGTGGTTATGCTCTGCCCCCGCTTTCAGAGGCATTGTGGCTTTAAATACCACTTGCTGGGAATCACAGGTGGGCGGAGTGCTGTTGTCGACCTGTCCTGCTTGCAGGCCTACAGCACATGTCTGGTCAGCCACAGCTTGAGGATGTTTTAGAGGCTTGTGGGAAGACAAAATGTTTCTGCTAGGATAAAGAGGCCCTCTTCTGCCCTCCTCCTCCTTCCCTCCCCCTTTCTGTTGGGCCCCTAGTATGTCTACAAACTGTAT
Source organism: Zootoca vivipara (assembly GCF_965207765.1). Taxonomy (NCBI): domain Eukaryota; kingdom Metazoa; phylum Chordata; class Lepidosauria; order Squamata; family Lacertidae; genus Zootoca; species Zootoca vivipara. Next base: position 84,612,843 of record NC_142586.1, on the reverse strand, counting down.
AACCCACTTTACAGATAAATAGATTGGAGTCTATGAGCACAGCATATGATGTGTGAATCATAATGCATAGCCATCTGCATCTTCCCTCCTCCCAAAAGGTGAAAGATTGTAAGAGTCATCACCACATAAGTTCATCCTTTTACGGAGACAACATGGAGCTCACCGCCATTCCTCCGCAGCAGACTGGAAGTCCAAGTGAAGCCTATCTCTTAATTCACTGAGAAGACGGGACTCCATGACTTTTCCAGATATTGCCTGCCCATTCATTCCTCTTTTCTTTGCATCACTGCAGTTAAACGGAGCTGGAACAGGACTCTAGATTGCATCTGAGCATTAAACATGAGTGTAATCAAATTGACAAAACAGAAGGCAACGTATTTCCCTGTTGCATAATGCAAAAGGCACACTCAAGGCAGCAACACAAGAAAGAGATTGTGAGAGGCCCATGTCCTTTGGGGGCTTAGGAAGCTGTTTGCAAATGGAGTCATAAAATCATAGAGCTTTAGAGCTGGAAGAGATCTTGGAGGTAACCTAATCCAACCCCCTGTTTAGTGCAAGACCATCCCTGACAGATGGCTATCAAGTCTCTGTTTAAATAACATCAGTGAAGTTGAGCCTTCCACCTCCCAGGACACTCTATTCAAAGAGCTCTTAACACTAGGAGGTTTTTCCTAATGCTTAATGTTTCCTTGTCATTTCTATCCATTATCATTATAATAGTATTATTATCAACACACACACAAACATACACATGCTGGTATACTTTTGAACATATATGCATATGCCAAAATGGCTTCTAAGCAATTCACAGGTATACAGTCAGCTATAAAACATCCATAATTAAAATATATAATAAAGGCAAGTTTCTTAAAAAGCATAATTAAAACAGTTGAAAGAGCAATAAAAACAATTAGATCAGAAAGTTCATATTCAGGGGAATGCTTGTCTAGACAGTCTTCAAGAGACGCAAACCCAATTCCCCAGATTACGAGTCTACCACTCTTAACCACTACACCACACTGGCTCTATACCACCACTGATGGGATTGTGCTGCAGCCTCCTGACAGTGGCTTCGCTGCAGCCTACCAGGATGGGGCAGGGTGGCAGCAAGGTCAGGGCTACTTTGCTACGTGGGTGGCAATGTGGTCTAAACCACTGAACCTCTGGGGCTTGCTGATCAGAAGGTTTGTATGCCCGTGACAGGGTGAGCTCCCATTGGCCTGCCCCAGCTCCTGCCAACCTAGTAGTTTGAAAACATGCCAGTGCAAGTAGATAAATAAGTACCGCTTCTGTGGGAAGGTAAACAGCATTTCCGTGTGCTCTGGTTTCTGCACCAGAAGCAGTTTAGTCATGCTGGCCATATGACCTGGAAAGCTGTCTACAGAAAAATGCCAGCTCTCTTGACCTGAAAGAGAGGCCACCCCATAGTTGCCTTTGACTGGATGTAACCATCCAGGCATCCTTCACTCTCTTTTTTTACCTTTACTTTGCTAATGTCCCTGTGCAGCCCAACCCCCCCCCCCTCAGGGGACCAGCCCCAGACTGACTCTGTAAACCTCGATGTCACTAACCCATCATGCCAGCTACTTCTGCCTGTGAGATTAGACAGAGAGAGAAAGAATGACCTAATAATGTAACCCAGTGAGCATCATGGCAGAGCGACAACTTGAACCCCGATTTCCCACATTCTTCTCCAAGGCTATCCCCACTACACCACGCCAGCTGTCACATTTGCAATGAACTGCAGCAGTGGCAAACTCTGCATGCTCCAGTTTCTAAATTAATTTAGGGATTCTCCTAGCTAAATCAGAATTCAGGAGAGACTGAGGTCAGAGCAAACCCATGGAAGAATAAAGAAATGGAATTGTCAGGGTATCGTTTCCACCTCCAATTATAAAACCAAGCACGTATTTCAGGGTTCTACATCCCTAGAATTTCTTCATGGCATCTCTAGTGAATTTCCAGCTTGATATTTATAACTTCATCTGATTTTTGAACTTCATCTACACATTCATAGGTAAAACATACCACACATTTATTGTCTGACGAATCCCGCTGGAGGCAGAACCTCAAGGGATCAGAAGGTAGCTAATTCTCCGTGCTCGTTCACCTTTGATCCTTTTAATGAAAGTGCCAAGACAAAATGAAGTGTAGCTCTCTCAAGTGGATTGTGTTCCATCAAAATGTAGAGGAAGCATAAGGCTACTTAGTCGTTTTCAGCAAAAATCAATCAGTAGAGACAGGAGAATGTTGTCCTGAGAACAGTTATTGCCATACATATCAAGGGATTTCATGTCTCCCAAAATAGACACTACAACAGACTCCAAAATTTCCCAGACACACAGTTTAAGACATAGATGAGGATGTACAAGCCCTTTAAATGTTGTCAAACTATGGGTTAATCTACCCCAGAAGGAGAGGGGGACCTTTTTTCAGTCCAAGTGGAATGTGGAGCATTCCAGAGGTTGCATGCCAGAGGCAAAAGTAGTTGGAGATTTGCATGTGACTCTGATCACTGGACAGCAGGCTAAATTCTATCCTTGCAAAATCAAGGGGTTTCTAGATACATGCACCCCTCCACCCACTTCAACTACCCTCCTTCCCCTGATGGCTCGGGGTAGGCGGGAGTCGTAGGCGGCCAGCGCACCAAATGTCACCCACCTGGTGATTACACCCGGGGCGGGCCGCTTGCACCCACCACACCCACCTTGTTCTGCCCCTGCCCTCCACCCAGGCCAGCAGGACGCTTCAATGAAACATTCCAGCCACACAAAAGCACTCAAGGAGAATGCTAAGCAGGGCCGGAAATGGTTGGAACCCAGGAGTGTCTCATTGGCTAAGTAGAGAAAATATGAGGACCACATTTGTCCACTGGTGCTGAGGTCCTTCACTCCAATCTACCTTCCCTATTCTGACTGCTCACAGATCTTCAAAGTCTCAGTCAAAGGTTTGAGACCCAGCATATCGACCTAAGGTTCTTTAACTGGAAATGAGCCTATATGCAAATATATATACACTCCACTAGAGGATACCCCTCAACAGCCCTGATTAAATTGGGGCTTCCTGTTCTTGGTGATTGTGCCCCCGAATATGTGTGTCCTGGTTTTCCATGGTGACATGTTGGAAGGTTTGCTAGGGAACTATGATGGCTTTTCATGTGGTCCTCTTTTCATACATTAAATTTAGGTAGCGCTCATATTACCCCTGCACACATACTGATGTAGAAGGTGGTATTTCTGATTTGCCAATGTGGTAGTGGAGGCTGGTCCATTAGGATGATGATGATGATGATGATGATGATGATGATGATGATGATGATGATAGAAGAAGAAGATGGATGGGGCACTGCCCCACCAAGCACAGTCTTGTGATAATCTTTGATTATCTTTCTCAAATACAAAAGAAAGTGCACAGTGAGATTTTGATGTTCCTGAAAGTTGAAACTTTTAAGAGACTTAAATGTTAACCTCTCAATTCAAAAGATAATTGAAAATGATGTGTGTGCTAAAACATTTTCATTTCTATTTGAGAAAGATAAATCAAATATTGTTGTGTTACTTATTCTTGCAGTTTAAAATAAATTCAGAAGTTTCAACTTTTGTGCTTTTCATTTTTTTCCTACAAGACACCTATTTTTTGAAAATTGAAGTTAGCAACTTTATTGGTGTGTGTGTGTGTGTGTGTGTGTGTGTGTGTGTGTGTGTGCAAGTAATTAGCTTTAGCTAGGGTGCAAAATAGCCAGGCACTGGAATGTCTTTGGATGCCAGGAAGAAAGAGGATGAGGGGGGGCACTGTCGTGAGTTACCCCTACCCATCACGGATTCTGGCTCCTACCAATCTGGTCTGTCTGTCTTCACCCCATCAATACAAATGAACACAAGCTACTGCTGCAATAAGGAATATGTGATGCTATTCCTCTATATAATATTTATTTCTGTGCTCCCGTATCAAAAAATATGGGGATAATGCAAAAAATCAAAATATAAAGCACAATTTTTTAAATAAAAAAATACAAATACTCTTTTAAGGTAAGTGGCTAATCAAAAATTAAAATTAAACATCTGTAAAGGCCCATCTGCATTTTTAAAAAAAGATTTAAGAGATGCCCGAAAATCAAAAGCATGGATGTCAGCTGAATCTCTTCTGACAGAGGTTCCTACAGCATGGGACTAGGGACAATAAATTCCTAGCTTCTAGCTGAGACCAGCTGGGTCTTGGTGACATGGGGGAGAACTGACAGTTTTTTTCCAACTGATTTCAGTGATTGAGCTGAGATATAAGGGTTCAGGCACTCCTGGACCCAGGTTTTTTTTTTAGGGCATGCTGTGTTAACCCAAGAACCCTGAACCTGGCCCAGTAATACAATATAATTAAAGCAGCATCCACAGTGGTTGAATGAGTGGTTTTCTAGACCACTCTAGAAATGTGGTTGCCCATTTTAGAGATAGCAGGCAGACCACCTGTCCTCAGTCTGTGCTGCTGGGACCAAAGGAAGCGACCAGGACAAGGGCAGATGCTCTCCACAAAGTCAGCATTCTGGTATAGAGTTCATTTTGCTTCATCATGCTCCAAGACTGATCCAGTTTCAGGAGTGCAATGACTTGTGGCTAATGCTAATGTGATTGTGACAAATGGTTTCAAATACCTTCCTGCATAGCTGTGCAACATGCTGACATGATTAGTACTATAAGCATGTGCATATGTGTGTACAACTGCATCACTAATGATTAAAATGCAATTATATCTTCATCTTTATAATAATTTTCAGAGCAGAGGGCTTAATTTGAGTCAAGGCTGCAGCCCAGAACATATTTTTAGCTGCGGAACATGTAAAGTAATAATTGCCGTGTCTGAGCGAGAACCAATTAAAGATGCTTAGTTTTTACTTGGGTTTTAATCCATTAATCAACTAATTTAAAATAATGTGCCTATTCTCAAAACCTTGATAAAGGTGGGTGTCAAAGATACATGAATGAAGGGCAAAGTTTCTCTTAGATGAGAAATGACAAAGTTACTCTTAAATGGGAAGCTGCCACTTCACTGAAAGGCCTCTGTTAGAAAGAAAGGGTATACTGTAAAATCTCTTGTAATGAAATACACACATAGGCCCCTCCCCACCACACTTTTTTTTTTAAAAAAAGTAGTATTTTCCTCTTCAGCAACATAAGCTGAAATGTATATCATATGATTTTATAGTGTTCAAATATAATTTTATTTCCTCAAAGTATTTTTGAATTCAGACGATTTGCAGGGTGGCTGGCTATAATCAAATCTTTATGAGGAATAAACTCTAGAAATGTATAGTTTCCTGTACTTTCCCCTTAAGATTAAGGGAGCAACCCTCTTCCAGGTGGCTGAGGGGTTGTAGGGCGCCATGGAATTCCTTCTCTGTGGTCCACAGTTGAGAACTTCTTCAATAGGGCAGGGCTGAAAGCAGCTTTGATCCAAAGGCATCCCTTTCCCCCTCAATGCACCCCCTCAAACTGACTGAAAAGCTATGCCAGACCTGCAACTAGAATACTTAATCCTCACCACCACTACAAGAAACACCATCCACCACAGAGCCACGTCCCCACACACCTGGCATGGTTTAAGAATTGCCAGTTTCTCCTCCAAACAATCTCACCCACTACCAGCTTCCATAGGATTGCTGTGTTAGAGGTCTACCCCCAAGTGGTTTCTAGAATAAGAAGTAGAAGAAGAGTAGTAGTTTGGATTTGATATCCGCTTTATCACTACCTGAAGGAGTCTCAAGGTGGCTAACATTCTCCTTTCCCTTCCTCCCCCACAACAAACACTCTGTGAGGTGAGTGGGGCTGAGAGACTTCAAAGAAGTGTGACTAGCCCAAGGTCACCCAGCAGCTGCATGTGGAGGAGCGGAGATGCGAACCTGGTTCACCCGATTATGAGTCCACCGCTCTTAACCACTACACCCCCTGGTGGTTCCTGGTAGCTTTGATAAGGAGCTGGAAAATCAATCATCCATTTCTTTTCAATCAAATTTGGTATGTGTCTGTTTATGTGGCTTGAACACTGATTTGGGGCAAATATGAAAGCTTGATTGAAGTGCAAAGCTCTAGTGATGATGATGACGATGACGACGATGATTATGATGATGATGATGATATGACTCAGTGGAGTGCCCCATCACAAAACAACCACAGCCCACTAAATGGCAGGGTGTTCACCTTTGCATCTCTCTCTTTGGGAGAGGCTACATTCTGACCTGATCAGCATCTTACTGGGAGAGTTTCAACTGGATGGGGAAAACTCAAGCCCTGCCCTCAAGCCTATTTGAGAGTGGGGTTTTTTAGCATCATGTGAAAGGAGCTGGCCTTGCCATCATGTGCTCTGCTGGCTCTGCCCCCAATCTGCCCACTGTATACTCAAATTAATGTCCAATGAGAACTAAAGATGCTCAGCTGGTGTGGAATACAGAAATAAGAGCAAACTGAGTCAGACAGGATAATTCAGCGCAGCATTCAAGAAAGGGGCATGACTAATGGAACAGGATTGCACCACACTGCAACATTTTGTTGCAGGTCCAGCTGCTTGAATCCTATTTTCAAGCATGGCACCAGGGACTTAGCATTTGTATGGAGGCATATTTGCTTAAAATCAATGCTTGCTTAAATTCATTTCCATGGGAGCCACATAATACTTCATTGTAATGACCTGATCAAAAGCCTTTGACCACCATTACACATGCCCATCTCACAAAGGAATTATCTCAGCACAGAAGGTGGTCCTAATATAGCAATTAGGGTGCTATATGTATTGAACCATTTGAATATGATTAGAAAGAATTGTCAAGAGATATTTCAAAGAGAGAGGGTTTTTTAAGCACTGAAAACACCTTAAGAGAACATAAGTCTCAATAGGAATCTTTAAGGGAAATTTCCTTTTATATTTCCAGAATCAATGGGACTGGTTATATCAAAGGAAGGATTATTTCATAGCATAGGTGCCTCTATCTCCACATGGCTTTGTCACCATTTACAAAGACCTGCTTACACATTGAAGAAGGATAATTTCTGCAAGTGCCAAAGGCTTTCTTATGCCATTAGCATGAGTCTATCTCTTGATTCAGCTCAACAGCACTGAAATCTGATGAGAGGTGGGGTGATTTTGGTTATTCGTTGTTCATTCTAGATGATATTGGTTGAAATCCATTTGTTTACTTATTCATTTATAAACGTATTTATTGGCTGTTAGTTCATAAAATATATCAAAGTGGTTTACAGCAAGAATACATAAAACCATGCAGTAATAACACATTAAAAAATTAAAAACAGGCATCACTTAGCCATTGTGGAAAGATGTATTATTAATTGCCTGCATAGGCCTGGCAGAATAGAAAGGTTTTCAGGAAGCATTTAAAAGTCTAAACAGACGGCGCCTGCTGAATCGCTATCGGCAGAGTAATCCACAACATTGAGCCAATGGCACTTAAGGCTCTATTTATTGTTGTCAAATGAGCCTCACCAAGTGGGGGGGAAACCAATGACATTCCTACAAATGATCTCAGTGGTCAAGCTGGGATATTAGGTTTCAGGCGATCCCTGAGGTACCCTGGACCTAAGTTGTTCAGGGATTTGTAAATGAATGTAAGGACCTTGAACCTGTCTCAGTAGCAGATGGGTAGCCAGTGAAGATGTTTCAACAACGGTATCATATTTTCTTGGCCAGATGCTGTCAGGGGTCAGCAGAGAGCCCAGCTGATGCTACCAGCTCAGAGCACCGCTCAGAGAGTAGCACGGAGTCTGGGGAGGTGGAGGAAGGGGTCAGAGACGCTGACAGCTCAGAACTCGATCGGGAAAGGTCTGGAGCATCTGAGCTGCGGAAGAGGAGGCATCAGTGGCCAAGGAGCCTGGTCAACAGTGGAGTAGTTCAGGAGGTAAGGGGATGACCCTCCCCCCCTCTCCCCAGCAACGCAGGGGGGAGAAGTGACGGGAGGAGAGGAGGAGACTCAAGGCGCCAAGGCTATTCTGTTGGAGGCGATCCTGAAAACCGCCACTTCCGGATTCTGACTCGGACTGAACAGTCATGGTCATTTTTGCTCTGACTTGTACATAGTTGTAAAATAAAGCCTTGTAGATATTGCTCAAGGTGATCTGGTGTCGTTACTCATGGGGAGCATCTTCAGCACCCTTACAGATGCCTCCATCAGCAATCGAGCAGCTACATTCTGCACCAGCTGGAGCTTCCAAACCAGACCCAAGGGCAGCCCCACTTAGAGTGCATTATAGTAATCCAGCATTGAGGTTACCTGTCACGGTCCGGTCGGTGGGCGTCAGGACTAGAGGCAAGATGGTGGTGAAGAAGCAGGGTCGAGGAGCAAGGCAGAGGCGAAGGTCCACGGGGCACGAAGCAAGGCGAAGGCGAAGCAAGGGTCCAAGGAGCAAGGCGAAGGGTCCAGGAACAAGACGCAAGGCGAAGGTCCACGGGGCAAGAGCAAGGCGAAGCAAGGGTCCAAGGAGCAAGGCGGAGGATCCAGGAACAAGAAGCAAGGCGGCAGCAAGGCAAGGGTCCAAGGAGCAGGAGGCCAGATGCAACCAGGCAGGGATAGCGTTGCTGTGGCAAAGAGCTGAAGGGAAATGCTGGGCTTTTATCCCTCCCAGCTCCTGCCACCAGGTGCAGTGAGATCTCAAGTGGCCTCACCTGGGTGACTACTCCTTGCCTCTCCAACACAAGCTGAGGACTTCACCTGTGTGGCCGCGCCTTGCTTCTCCAGCACAAGCTGAGGCATGCCCCAGTTCTGCAAAGCACTACAGGCCCCAGAGCCTGACTCCTGCCCATACTCCTGACATTTCCAATGCATGGACTACAATGATATCTGCCCAACTAAGGAATAGACACCAATTGTGGAATGGATTCACCTCTCCTTGCAACTCTTGGTGTACTCTCAAAATCTGCTTCAGAGGGTTGGGGGATAAGGAGAAGATGTGGCGGGGCAGGTGGCTAAGAAGCTGCAGAGGGTGGGAATGGATCAGACATCTTGTCACATGAATGAAGATCTGCTTGCATCCCTTATAACCCACCTTCCCATGAAGATCATTGAGAAGAATACAGCATTGCACTCTTCTGATGCTTCACCAGAGCAAGCATTTTGAGTTGCCAGCAGGGGGCCGAGGAGAAATATTTTGAAGAAGGGGGCTGGGGTACCACAAAATTCTGTGGTGACCCTCCAAAGGATGTGTCAGGACAAAGATGCTTGGCCCTGCCACATTCTTTTGAATATCACCAGGGATGTGGCAGGGTGAAGCATCTTCGCCCTGGCATGTCCCTTTGACAATCCCCATATAGCACCTCCCCTGAAGGCACGTTGGCGATCTCTGCCAGGGATGTGGCAGGGCAAAGCATTCTTGTCCTAGCACATCCCTTTGACAATCCCTAGAGTGCATCCCCAGCAAATGGTGGAAAGTGGTGAGCAAATGGAGGAAAGTGGTGAAGCATGATGGGAGTTGTAGTCCAAAAACAACTGGGCAGCCAAGCTTGAAGAGCACTCTCCTAAGCAAGATTGGTGAAGTCCAGTTCAGTCAACTTCTGCATGTGACATGGAAGAGGGCTACCATCAGGTCAGCCCTGGAAAGAAGGAGAAGATAGAAGCTCGGGAAGGAAGGAAGGAAGGGGAGGGAGGGAGATCAAGGCAGAATCTGTCAGCTTAGTATTAGTCATTAAAAGCATGCTGTTTTCCATTCTTCTCTTTCAAGTCAACATTCTTCATTTACTCATCTCTTTCTCTTTTGTGGTTTTTGTTAAATATTTAATTGGGTTTTGTTACCGTAAGATCTTGCATTTGACTGACTTGTTGCTGCATTGGTATGACCACATCTGACAGACCGTATGTTGTGGAGCCACATTTATTATTTACCAGTTCCCAGTTCTGCAGTCACAGTGCTCAGTAATATTAAAATCTAAGTAATGTTAAAATCTAAGTAAAAGATTAAAATCTAAGTAACGCGGGTGGCGCTGTGGTCTAAACCACTGAGCTTAAGGCTTGCCGATCAGAAGGTCGGCGGTTCGAATCCCCTTGATGGGATGAGCTCCCATTGCTCGGTCCCAGCTCCTGCCAACCTAGCAGTTCGAAAGCATGTCAAAGTGCAAGTAGATAAATAGGTACTGCTGTGGCAGGAAGGTGAACGGTGTTTCTGTGTGCTGCTCTGGTTCGCCTGAAGTGGCTTTGTCATGCAGGCCACATGACCCAGAAGCTGTCTGCAGACAAACACTGGCTCCCTCGGCCTATAGAGCGAGATGAGCGCCGCAACCCCAGAGTCGTCTACAACTGGACCTAATGGTCAGGGGTACCTTTACCTTTAATGTTTATCATCTGCAAAAAGGAGACAGGGGTTATCCCATTTCCCTTTGTTGTAAGGACTCAAGTGCACACCAGAAAACATAAAAAACCAAAATGATCCTGAAATGTGGGGGGAGGGGAGTATAAGACAAAGTCTGGCCTTACAAGTAGTGGATAAAAACATTGCACATTCATCTTCTTTACTTCAGTTTTCACCCCAACTCTCCAACTCTGATAGAAATTATTCCGGCAGTAAGAGAGCAACAACAGGAAAAATTCAAGAAAATAAAAATATATTACTGCTCTCGATCATTCCTGTGGAATTTTGCAAGCAAGCCTCCCAGGGCATTCATGCATCTATACAGATTAAAAAATGACCCAAGTTTACAGACCTTACTGAAAGGGAGTACTAAAGCACTATGAAGTGCCAAATTCAATATGTTTATTTTAGCATTGCCCCATGTTCATTCATTGGTTTCAATTTGTTAGCAACTCTATCTGCACGTGGTGCAGTTGTCCCATCATAAACCCAATCCATGCATGTGTAAGACATACCTGAGTTCAGACCAGAGCAAGGCCATGCTGTTGCCATTATTACCATTAATTAATTCATTGCCTCTTGCATATATGCCTCATGACAATTTAAAAACATCTCATAAGAATAGCTAAAATAGTTTTTAAAACAGTACGAAAACTGGCTGAATATTGGTTTTAAAACAATACAAGATGGACACCTTTTTACCCAGATGCAAAAGCTTGTTGAGATAAAAATGTATTCAGTCATTTCTGGAAACTACAAATAGTAAGTGTAGTATCTCAACAGGGATGCAGTTCCACAGAATAGGGGCAGCCACAACGACAGCCCTGCTCTCATGGTTACTGTGGAGCAGGCTTCTGAGATCGTTGGAACTTGCAGGAGAACCTTTCCTGCAGACTATGGTGATCTATTGGGTATTTCAGGGATAAGGCACTCTCTCAAGTAAGCTAGTCCTGAGCTGCATAGGGCCTTATATGCTGTTACTAAAAACCGTAATATGTTTCTGCATCTTAAAAAGCAGAGACAACACCTTGCCAACAAAGGTCTGTATAGTTAAAGCTATGGTTTTCCCAGTAGTGATGTATGGAAGTGAGAGCTGGACCATAAAGAAGGCTGATCGCCAAAGAATTGATGCTTTTGAATTAGGAGACTCTTGAGAGTCCCATGGACTGCAAGAAGATCAAACCTATCCATTCTTAAGGAAATCAGCCCTGAGTGCTCACTGGAAGGACAGACCCTGAAGCTGAGGCTCCAATACTTTGGCCACCTCGTGAGAAGAGAAGACTCCCTGGAAAAGACCCTGATGTTGGGAAAGATTGAGGGCACAAGGAGAAGGGGGCGACATAGGACGGGATGGTTGGACAGTGTTCTCGAAACTACCAACATGAGTCTGACCAAACTGCGGGAGGCAGTGGAAGACAGGAGTGCCTGGCGTGCTCTGGTCCATGGGGTCAGGAAGAGTCGGACACAACTAAATGACTAAACAACAACAAAAACTGTAAACTTGGCCTATTAACAGCTTGGCAGCCAGTTGAAATCCTGCAAACAAGGTGTTATATGCTGGTGGTACTGTGACCAGCTTTTTAAAGGTCTCTTTTCAACAACAACAACAACAACAACAACAACAACAACACACACACACACACACACACACACACACACAAAACAACCACTACCTCACATCTACCAGTTCCATGCAATTGGGATACCTAGCTGTGTGAGTGTCCCAATTGCACGGAGACCCTACCCATGAAGAGAAACTCACATGTTGGCCTTTCTATACAGACAACTGCATGCATTGCACAGTTGTTTTGAAAAAGAACAGCCTTGTCAGGGCAGGGCAGCACTCAAATCTGGATGTAGGTATGCCCTATACACAAATAATATTTGCATGTGGCATTGAGGAAATTATAACAGAGGAGCGAGTGATCCCCCAGGGTCAGCCTTCCAGATGTTTGAGCCACAAGGAGCTATTCAGCACAACCAACTGGTTCTCGGGATAGCTCCTGGACTAAAGTGTGGCCAAGTGGCAAGCTGGACCAGTAAGTCACTGGCCATACATCAATAAGATTTTGCTTTGGGGGTATAGCTCAGTGGTGGAGCATTTGACTGCAAATAAGAATTTGCTTCTTCCTCAGTTGTGGTTGGTGTGGTGAGATGTAGCCATCATCCCAACACCAGCATTGCTTCAGTTTACCAGGATAGGGATGGAGTCTCATCCAGGTGAGTTGCAGCAGCACCAGTATTGGAAGGGCAGCTGCATTGCTCCACCATCCCACACTGGCTACTACTGATACTTCCTCTTGCATTTCCCCTCCTGTGCAATGACACAAAACTAGAACCCCAGAAGGGGTGACCTGGGGTTTCTTACAAAATCTTTCCTTAGCTGGTAATAATACCACAAGTACATAAGCCTCCATATGCAATCTCTATGATGAAATTTGGGGCCTCGCCCCACCCCCACCCCAGTTCACTGGGTTAATGTGGTCTCTGTTTCTATGTCAGTCTATTTTCTCCTCACACAAGGATTGCTTAACCTTTTGGAACCAAAGTAATTCCTTTAAAATGCCTTTCTGCTACAGGGTTTTGAATCTTAATGGTGATGGCTGCTGCACCATTAAAAGACTATCTCAGGACCCTTATTTTATGGTCCCATTGTGCACATTGCTTTTAACTGTTGTCTCTCTTTTTTGTATAATCTATTGACTAAATGTTGAATCTGAAGTATGACAGCAGTTAGCAGCAGAAAGTCTGATGAAATATTCAATAGCAAGGTACTGAGGCTAGGAAAAAGAAAGTGTTGTTCAAAGAAGATAGGCTCTCCAAGGTTGTCCAACTCACGGGAGCTGTTTAATTGAGCTTTTGTATGTAAACTCTTATGTTTTCGTTCAAATTTATGCTGCATGAGGACAAATATATTCCCCCCACCAGAATGAAGACATGAGCCTGCATCCAGAGTAAAAGGACCACAACTTTATTCACCAACAGAAATTTGCAATGAACATCTCATTGAACCTGAATAACTCTAAGGAAGACAGGTGGGAGGGTGTTCCCATTTTGTTATCACCATTCCAGCTCAAGGCATCAGATTTTGGCACACCGTGGTTTTCATTGCCTATTTACCGCAAAGGTGAGATTGGCCCTGCACTGCACTGGCCAATATTCAAGGCCCTCAAGTCCACTGGCAATGAGAGGTAGATTGAGACATATCCTCTTCACACTCTAGGTGCCTCAGAATGCTACCAGGGTAGCATTATGTGCTGATGTGTCTGCATTAACAGCCCATTGTGGTCAAAGGAAGTAACCAATCTTCCAGCTCACAAGTGCTTAGCAAGCTGATGCTTCAGCGTGTTAGGCCAAGAAGACGTACACCACAGGCCATATGTGTAGGGAACAAAGCAACTCATTTTCAACCTCCCTTTGAGTTCTCAGTGTTTGAGATTCTCAAAACCAGACACCTAGGCCTGACAATACGTGCCCAAACTATAGCACTTGCAGTTGAACCAATGCAAAAGGTGATGTGCATTAACAGAAACTCTTAGCAAACACATTACTTTCATTGGATATTAGAGCTGCTTTGAAATCCAGTCAGTTCTTCCACCTGCTGTTCTCTGGAAGGGCTGCCAAATTTAATAAACTCATTTCAACATCACATAAAAACGAAACAAAGTGGGAGCAGCAATTTTAATAGGATACCTTTCTTTTTTCCCTTTTCTTTCTTTCTTTTCCCAAGAAAGCATATTCCTCATTTTTCTATATTTGTTGTTTATTTAGCGATGGATGAGCCTCTGTTTGCTGGGAAATAAACACACATATCAGGCTGTGAATTGCTGATTTATTAGCCAAGCCAAAGGAAAATGAAGCTGGAGCTCTTGGAGGACATCAAAGCAGCTGCAGAATCAACACGAGCCACCCTACTAGCAAAATGCGGGGGTGACTAGCTTTGGTGCATAATGCATGAGAGGAAACATGAGCAGGGGGTGGCCAGGGAAGCTGTGAAAATCATTTCCAAAAAATGCATCTGCAGCTGCTCTTGTAGTAGATCTTGTGCGCAATGATTCATGTCTGCTATGATGTCTGATTTGTCACACACCCCTTCCCAAACACACACACACACACACACACACACACACACACACACAACACCTTCAGGAAAGAAAGTTTACTCAGCCGCTTTCAAAGGACAGTCTCCTCCAGGGCAAGGATGTGTTTGTCTCTTTAAGTAATAGTACGTAAATGTCCAAAGATAGAATTTCCAAATACAAGCATATCAACACCCTTTCTAAAACCGATTGCTGCTCTCCATGGTTCTGAAATACATAACCAGATTGACTTATAACCGTGGCACTGTCAAGTGCAAGGAATAACTTCAAGATGAAAGGGTGTATGGATCGCTGTCAATCACAGCTAGAGTTGTTTGCTTAATCATAATAATAATAATTCTACCTTCTCACCTCAGTGGCCCCCAAAGTGGATTACTGAATAAGTGAATATAAAGAACCACGGTAAAATCCAAACATAACAGGAAGTCAGTACAAAGAAAAAAAACAGTAAATACTGCTGCTTCAGGTATTACTGTACTGATATGCAGAGCACTGCTAATCAAGTATTTTGCATTTTTATTCTGTGAACCGCCCTGTGATCTTCAATTGAATGCAATAAATATTAAAATAAATAATAAATAAATTGACTCACACATGCGCACTTCAGGCGGACACGCAAATCCTGTAAATGATGAGAATGTACATTCTGATCAGTAGTAGTAGTAGTAGTAGTAGCAGCAGCAGCAGCAGCAGCAGCAGTAGCAGTAGTAGTGGTAGTAGTATTGGATCTATTGATTTTATACCAGTGCAAAAGCACTTAACAAATGTTGCACAAATTACCATCTGAAAATGCCGGGGTGTGTGTGTGGTTGCATCTATAGAGCAAATGAACTCCATCTCCCTCAAGAATGTTGTTGGAAACTAGCCAGCAACATATCTTTATCAACATAGCCTTGGCTATGCAGGCATTATCAATAAAGAGCCACATTCCCCTTTGAAATCCTTCTCGATGCAAGCAAGCACGCTGCGTTTAGGAGATATGTGAGATTATTAGCATTGTTATTATTGTTATTATTAGGACATGCTGGCTTGCTTGACTTTGCATTTATTCAATAATGGCTTTCTGAACAAGTCATTAAAAAAATCCCTTTGCTTCAGAATGCATCTAGTGGAAAGTCATTCCAAATTCAAACATGTCACCTCTGAAAACCTCCTTGTTGAGGTTAATAATGCCAGCAGAGTTATTCATGGTTATCCCATCAGTGCTTGTGCTAAGCTAATATGCCATCATGGGGTTATCTTTAAACGAAGCTTTGAAGCACAGTGTTGAATGATTGCATTTAACAGTCATGTCTCATAACGAAGTTGGCTTCTTCAGCAAACTATGTGATTCTCCTTTGTAAAATATTTGTGCCTTGAACTATGCAAATATGCCATAAGCTCTCCCGACTGAGATGTATCACTGAATAATAGTTGCAGGACTGTATTTCTCGTAGCTAACTCAGGGTTGTTGTTTTTTGTAGAACAAGTTGTGCCAGCAGCCAAAATGCTACAACACAGCCTTTCCCACCTGCTAGACTTTCTGTGGCACAAACCCGCAACTCACATGGCTGCAGTCAAATAACATCTTGCATTGGACTGGGCCTGTATGAACATAAGAAGAGCCCTGCTGGATCAGACCAAAGGCCTGTCTAGTTCTGTAACCTGCTCTTACAATGCGCAGCTAGATGCCTATGAAGAAGAAGAAGAGTTTGGATTTGATATCCCGCTTTATCACTACCTGAAGGAGTCTCAAAGCGGCTAACATTCTCCTTTCCCTTCCTCCTCCACAACAAACACTCTGTGAGGTGAGTGGGGCTGAGAGTCTTCAAAGAAGTGTGACTAGCCCAAGGTCACCCAGCAGCTGCATGTGGAGGAGCAGAGACACAAACCCAGTTCCCCAGATTACGAGTCTACCACTCTTAACCACTACACCACACTGTCTCTCAGGGCATGTGGGCATCAGCACTCTCCCCACTTGTGATTCCCAGTGACTGGTATACAGAGGCATGCTGCCTCTGACAGCAGAGGTAGAACATAGCCATGATTACTGTTAGCATATTCAATTCTGTCCACTGCCCAGCTGCATGTAAGGCAGGA
This sequence comes from Zootoca vivipara, assembly GCF_965207765.1. NCBI lineage: Eukaryota > Metazoa > Chordata > Lepidosauria > Squamata > Lacertidae > Zootoca > Zootoca vivipara. The sequence continues at coordinate 84,596,327 of NC_142586.1, read as the reverse complement.
TGGTGTTTACTGTTTGATGTGTGACTGCTGTAACTTTCCCACGCACAGGAGACACTGTAACATGATCTCCTGTCATGTGCTGTCCTTTGTTCTGTCTTACCTTCACTTCTGACTGGGAGAGTGATGGTGTACGCACTTAACCATCGCCCCCTAATAACGCCCTCCTCCATTATCTCTATAGCTGAAGAATAAGTATACAGTACATGACTGTAGCAACATGGGATCCATTTCCAAGTTAGATTTCATGTTACTGCAATAATAACTTGCATCAGGTTGTGGTGTTTCTTGTACCAACATTGCTCCTCTCTGGAGTCCAGAAGGAACCCTGTATGATGCAAAATGGTTCTTTCCTATGGCAATTTCTAGAGTGGGATAGGATCTAGCCATCTCTAACACTGACCTGGTAATCTGATTTTATCCTGTGAACCGCCCTGAGATCTTGTGACGAAGGGCAGTATATAAATATTACTACTACTACTACTACTACTACTACAAGTCAGTTGACCAGTGATGCTGTGTGGGTGGGTGGGTGTCCTATGTAAAATTCCATGTCCAGCTCCCAGTGCCAATGCAGAACATCTCATGTGTCTTTCACTGGAACCAGAAACCTTAAACCAAGAGTAACCAAAGTGGTGCCTTTCAGACATTGTTGCACTGCAACTCCCAATGGCCCCTGCATGGGCAATGTTCAGAGTTCTAGGAGTTGTGATCCAACAGCCTCAAGAGGGCCCCATGGTTGGTTATTCCTGCGTCCAAATGCACAAGAGATGAGGTGGTATTCAACAAAGTTTTACCCAAAGTAGAACTATTGAAATTAACAGACCTGACTTGGTCATGTTGATTAATTTCAGTAGATCTACTCTGAGTAAAATTCAGTTGAACACCACCCAGGACATTCTGATCATCCATATGGAGTCAATGCAAATAATTGTTGTGATCTATTTTTAAGCTGGGGTGAGCTCCCGTTGTTCAGTCCCTGCTCCTGCCAACCTAGCAGTTCGAAAGCATGTCAAAGTGCAAGTAGATAAATAGGTATCGCTCCGGCAGGAAGGTAAACACCATTTCCATGTACTGCTCTGGTTTGCCAGAAGCAGCTTAGTCATGCTAGCCACATGACCCAGAAGCTGTCTGCAGACAAACGTCGGCTCCCTCTGGCCAGTAAAGCGAGATGAGCACTGCAACCCCAGAGTCATCCATGACTGGACTTAACGGTCAGGAGTCCCTTTACCTTTAAGAGACAATTCTCATGATAATTTGTTCTTGCTCTTCCCCACTTACCATCTATTACAGTGGTACCTCGGTTTACGAACACAATTGGCTCCTGAAGCGTTCATAAACTGAAGTGAACTTTCCCATTGAAAGTAATGGAAAGTGGATTAATCCGTTCCAGACGGGTCCGCGGAGTACTCAACCTGAAGCATACTTAACCCGAAGCATGGGTGTAATTGGTTCCGGACACCTGTTCATAAACTGAAGCGAACTTTCCCATTGAAAGTAATGGAAAGTGAATTAATCCGTTCCAGATGGGTCTGCGGCGTTCGTAAACCGAAAATTCATAAACAGAGGTGTTCATAAACTGAGGTTCCACTGTAATTCATTTCAGGGAGGAAATAGTGCTACCCACCTCAAAAGACTGAAGGCTACCTTTAAATATTAGGCAGTTATTTCTGAGAAGCTCAACCTTTTCCTGAACTATAATCTGTTTCTGCTAAAGAACGACATATTCTAGCATACGACGATTTGTTGTAAGACAGCACTATTGCTGGAGGCTAACTATAGTGCAGGGGTGCAGCTGAAATATATTTCTTCTAATTAGCTATCTCTTAAGCATAGCTGACAAGCACAGAGAGTGTGTATTGGAGTGACACTTGCAGCATGATAGCTAGGTGCTGGGATCTGAAAGATAGTATTGGAGCCTAGTCTCTGAATGGTCTTTAGAGACAAAGATGCAGAACTCATGTTTGAAATGGGGAGTAGTGCAGTCGAATGGAAGACCAGAGGCAACAGAAAACTGTCATGATGTTGTAGTCAGGACAAGAACTGAGACTGCATGAGAGGAGCAGACTGAAACGAGAGTGAAAATATGTGATAAGAACTGTTTTTGTTTAACTGTTTTTATTATATCTGGTTAGATATGAAAGTTGTCTCCAGGGTAAGTGGGTGCATGAAGCACTAGCTTGCTGCTTAAGAGGGAGGATGTGTGACTAAAGGGTCTCAAGCAAATGCCTTGCTATCTTTCACCTGTGCCTCCCTGCCTGTAAAACAGGGTGGGGAATGTTCTTATTCTTCACAAGGTTGTTGTGATGATGGATGTTTTAAGGATTATAAAGCCATTTGTACACTTTTTTAAAAGCTCTCTGGGCATTCATATTTTTGCTGGGATGCTGAGTATATAAACGCAGACCTTCCCATTCTATTGGAGACAATGTTGCTCTAACAGCATTTACAACAATACACTGTGTTGTTCTCAAAGATGCTACTGGGGAGCCTCATGTGCTCAGCATCTGTTCACTAAGACCAAGATCAATATTTGAGATTTAGCTATGGTGGCTCTTCTAATGAAGAGTTGTAAGTGGAATCAGGTGGGCAGTATGAAAACAAGGCCAGTATTGACTTACTAATAATAGCACACGATGGAAGGTGCATAGGTGGCTAGAAGGAAACTAAGAGACTGGGGTTTAATTCACTGTTCTGTCAAAGAGATCATCATTAGAAGCCCTCCTCTGGGTGATCCCTCCATCAGATGGCCTGGCCACTGAGCAGAAGGAACATCACATTTCTGCAACTCTCTGCCCAAGGAGGCTCCACTGGCACCTCCTCCTCCTCCTCCTCCTCCTCCTCCTCCTTTCCTTTTTCTTCTCTCTCTCTCTCAAAAATTTTTTATTTTATTTTGACAAAGTAATAATCGTAAAAATATGTGCACCCCACCACCAGAAATTTATTGGGGAGCAGGATCTGTTGGTGTGTTAATACTGCAGCTCCCTACTTTATGCTCAGCATGTCTGTTTGTAAATAAATGCAAATATTTCAAAATGCTGCAAGGCTCCTGTGATCTCCTTCCAAAGGAAATGGAGCCACATGGCTGGGACTCCTCAACACTCCTAAATGGGGTGCTTGATAGCTCTCCACAGAATCAGATGTTTTTAAACATTGAGGTGAAGCATAGATGGTGGATTATAATCAGTCAGGATAGAGAGTTTGTGAGCTTATTTACAAATATATATTTAGTTGTCTTTGTGTGGTGTTTTCATAAAATAAACCCCCAGTCCCAATCTGCCAGAACCTGAAGGATCAGCAGCAACATGCAACAACCAACAACATGATCATAGAAAGGGAGATGATGAAGAAGTGGGGGGGGGTGTTAATAGTTTTTTAATTGGGGGCGGGGAATCCACCCTTCCACCTAGGGTTGTCTTTTTTATAAAAAAAACCAAAACAAATCAAAGTCAAACTTTTCTTCTTTTTGCAAGCTGCTAGGAAATGGCAAATTGACCAGCCGGAGAATGGACCTCCTTGGGAGGCTGTGGTAAAGGTAAAGGTAAAGGGACCACTGGCAGTTAGATCCAGCGAACGACTCATAGGGCCAGCATGACTATGCCACTTCTGGCGAACCAGAGCAGTGCACGGAAACTCCGTTTACCTTCCCGCTTGGAGCAGTGCCTATTTATCTACGTGCACTTTGACATGCTTTCGAACTGCTAGGTTGGCAGGAGCTGGGACCGAGCAACGGGAGCTCACCCCGTTGCGGGGATTCGAACCGCTGACCTTCTGATTGGCAAGCCCTAGGTTCTGTGGTTTAGAGGCTGTGGATTCTCCTTTATTGAAGGTTTTTGGCATCTACCAGGGATGCTTGAGTGGAGATTCCTGCCTTGCAGGCAGATGATCCTATGGGTCCCCAACTCTACATACAACCCTAACTGTTCCCGTACGGAAAAATTCACCGCACACCACTGGTGTGGGCAGGTAGGTGTTTGTCTGCTTGTGTTGATTGGCTGGTTAGATGCAAACATGAGATGGATTCTGGCCAGTATTTACAAAAGGTACAAGCAAATAAGCTGAGCAAAGGCTGAATCAATAGAAGCATCCAAGGTGTAAGTTGAGCAACAGCTGTCAGCAGCATCAGGAGACTTCATTCAAGAAACCCCAAAGAGAAAAGGTTCCTCACAAATGGAGTTAATTAACTTAGGGAAATAAAAAGAAAAGGGGGTTGCTTCTGAGGGAGCCTTTTTTCTCATCTCTCTTTGGCTGAAAGGGTCTGTGGGTAGCACTCCTCCTGCTAAGTCTCCAGAGTAAAGTAACTGGTGCACTGTTAAATATTGCTATTAAACTGTTTTCTTGGGAGTTGTTTTTTGATTTGCATGGAATAGATTAAAAGTCTGTTTCTAATCCCACCAGATTTCCCATGGAGTATAATTATACATGAAACAGAATAAGAAATGTGGGCCAACAATTACCTTAATTAGACTGTGGTTACAAAGCTGTCAGTGTGCCTAACCCCACCAAGTACGCAGAGAGAGGACTGGGGTAATGGAGTCGTTGATAAATGTTTGCACAGCAAGGGAATTAATTATCAGTATAAATAAATAATAGACTGCAAGACCCTCAGCCAGCAAGCAGGGCCCTGCCCTCTAAAACCACTTAAACCATGAGGGTTTCTAAGATTCTAGTCCTGTTGACTGCCCCTCAGGGAAAGCTTTGAACTCCTGCTGAACTGTTGATCCTCTTTATGCTTCAGCCTGCACCACCTGGATAAATAAGTTAGAGATTGCAAAATACACAGTCTTCCTTTCCTTTGCATGGCTGTTGGCTTGTTATTGGCTCAGACACCAGGCTCCCTCTCACGGTGTGGGAACCATAGCTGCCAAGTTTTCCCCTTTCTCGCGAGGAAGCCTATTCAGCATAAAGGAATTTCCCTTAAAAAAGGGAGAACTTGGCAGCTATGGTGGGAACCCCTCCCAGTCTTTCCCAGTAGGAGGTCAGGCCCTTTGTTTCAACCTGGGATCACCAAGATCAATCAATAAGCTTTATTTGCATAGCTGACAGCCATAGCAACAGAATACATGCAATATACAATTAAAAACAACATGGATAAAAGGATCAGTCATATGACTATGATTATCGTTTAAAAGATAGCCCTTAGTCTCTGGCAACTTGTGTTGTTCTCAGGTCATTTTGATCTGATAGAAGAAAGAACAATGTGGCCTCAATTGGGCGGCCTGGGATAGTTATGAGTAGTGGTGTAATGAGATCGAGCCATAAGTCTTTATAGAGGGGACATGACAGAAGGATGTGAGCCACTGTTTCCGTGTTGCCGATTCCACAGGGGCGGAGTCGTTTTCCCACTGGAATCTTTTGAAATCTGCCCTTGAGTACAGCAGAGGGCAGCACATCCAATCTGGCTAAAGTATTAGCTAGAATTTAGAGATGGTTAATTTATACAGATAGTGTGACAGGGGTTCCAGCTGGGAGGGGGAAAAGAAGGATTTCTTTGTGATGGCCAGATTGTTCCATTGCTCAAGGTCCTTGAGGCGCTGTCCAATTAGCCTTTTTGCATTGGTAAGGCCCATCATAAGGAGCTGATGTGGATGGAGTCTGCAGGAAAGGAGTTTTTGGTGCACTAGTTTGGACCACACACTTTTATGAGGGTCCTGTAGGACTAGGGGCAGTAGGCTAGGCGGATTTAAATGTGGAGCCAGTAATCCAGTGTTCTTTTCCAGGATCAGGTTTCTACAGAGGGCAGACTTGCTTCCAGATGTAATGCAGCATTTGGGACACACGGTGGGACTGCAAAAATCTGTCTTAGGAATTTAGATTGAACAGTTTCAAGAATTCTGCAGTGATTACCCGTCCAGATTTGGGCCCCATAGAGAATCTGGGCCAGCGGTTTGGCTTGGAAGACTTCGAGGGCTGCTGGAATGTATTTGCAGCCCTTTGTGTGAAAAAGCGGGATAACATCTTTACGCTTTGGGCTGAGGATCACCAAGATGTAAATGGTGTATTGTTCCACTGGGCTAGGGCCCCTTCCCTTTTGCAACCTGTATTGTCCTGGTGGCGCTGTGGTTAAACCACTGAGCCTAGGGCTTGCTGATCCGAAGGTCGGCGGTTCGAATCCCTGTGATGGGGTGAGCTCCCATTGCTTGGTCCCAGCTCCTGCCAACCTAGCAGTTCGAAAGCACGTCAAAATGCAAGTAGATAAATAGGAACCGCTACAGCGGGAAGGTAAACGGCGTTTCCATGTGCTGCTCTGGTTTGCCAGAAGCGGCTTTGTCATGCTGGCCACATGACCTGGAAGCTATACGCCGGCTCCCTCGGCCAATAATGCGAGATGAGCGCGCAACCCCAGAGTCGGTCACGACTGGACCTAATGGTCAGGGGTCCCTTTACCTTTACCTTATGTGGTTGGGCTTGAAGCAATTAGGAAAAATAGGAAACCTTACACTGAGTTAGATCATTGGTCCATCAAACTCACCATTGCCTGCACAGACTGCCAATGGCTGCCCAGGGTTTCAGACAGAGTTCCCTCCCAGACTCACCTGGAGATGCCAGGGATTGAACCTGGGACCTTCTGCATGCAAAGCAGGTGCTCTACTGTGGAGCTTCAGCAATTCTGCTATGGCTGAGAGGATAGGGATCTTGTCTGTGGGGCTGGCAGTGCGACTTTGAGCCCTTGGATCTTGCTTCTGACAGAACTGTCACTCGCCAGGTGTTCAAAAGACTAGTAAGCCTTTGTTGCTCCCAGTCCCCTGGTGGGGTGTGAGCTCACTCCACCTGCTTCCAAAACCCATGCCTTCTGCAGCAAGCTGATGGACATGGCTCCTTTGGAAACACAGCTGTGAGCTCCCTTATTGCCTGTCCTGCTTCGTCCATTTCCTGCCTAGCGAATGGTTTTGTCTCCCTCGTTGTGAATTCTTGAGCCCTTGCCTAGAGCAGAACTGGTCCTCTCTATAGGGCTACCTTGAAGTGAACTCTGTAGGCCATGTGTTATACTGCTTTTCCTTCCTTCCTTTTGTGTGTTAAGGGGATTGGAATTTCTGTATGCAGGGATGCCTGGGCATAGCTGTCAAGTTCTCCCTTTTTTAAAGGGGAATTCCCTTATGCTGAATAGGCTTCCTCGCGAGAAAAGGGAAAACTTGACGGCTATGTGCCTGGGGAACTTGGGTGCTAGTGTAGGGTGCTGTTGGCATCATTGTGCCTGGAGTGTGGGTGGGGTTAGCTGACATAATAGGGATATCTTCTTTTCACATGGGCAGATTGGCTCTTCTCATAACAGGCTGAAATGGAGGAATTACATTGTCTCTGTAACATGTCCATATCAGTGTTGTGTCGTCTCCCTCTTGGTATGCCCACACACACCCAGGTCTGTGAAGCAGGTGGCCTCATGGCTTTGGAACTGCCTCTCAGCAGATCTGCAGTGGGGGCGAGCCTAAATTATTATTATTATTATTATTATTATTTATTTATTTATTTATACCCCGCCCATCTTGCTGGGTTTCCCTAGGTACGTTTCTGTTGGTGATTTGTAGTAATGAGGGTTGTTGTTTTTGTTTTATTTTTATTTATTTATTTTTTTAAAAAAAAGCTTTGTAGGTTTTCTTGATGTAAGCTGCTTTGGATGGGCTTTGCCTAGAGAAGGAATATTTTTAAAAAATAAATAAAATCTCTTATGACATCTCTGCAGCAACCTCTCACCGGCACATGATTATTGAATACCAGCAGTCTTGGCATGGATGTTGTGGATGCAGCCATTGTTTTTGCTCCATATTGTGGTTCTCGGAGCAGTGTGCTTTGCCTTTCTTCTTTTCTGACTGGCAAAAATGGGATGGGATGCTGTGACAACCTTGAATCACAGTGCATTTGTGGAACTAGGGTATAAGATTGCTCTGATAACTTTTCAGTAACCAGCCACCAATTCTGATACCTTTCTAGGGATGTGAGGAAGCAACAATTTCCCTCCCATCCTCTGTTTCTCACAATCAGTGCTGTTTAGGTTCCGCTACATTTTGTATTCCACTAAAACGTCTCACTTTCTGCTCTGGCTGAAACTAACGTAATTAATTATGTAATTGTGCTATTAATTCCAATATACCTCAATGGAAGGGAAATGTTAAAGACAATGCAGAAAATATTGTAATTGTCTCATGTTTGTAGACTTAAAAGCAAACAAACCACTGATAGCTAAAACTGCTCGTATTTGCTTGTGTGATTTCCATTCCTGACCTCAGACAAACATGCAAATTGTGACAATTTCTACTCCCATTTCTGTTTCTAATCAAATTTGCTTACTTCCCTGCACTTATCTCTCTTCTTTTGCCGCCATGAGAAATTGGAATATTTATCACATATTGCTCTAAACTCAGTAATATGTAAAAAATAAAATAAAATAAATCCGATAGATTGGGTTAATGTGAGCAATTGAGTGCCTTGATAATACAGTAAAATATTCAGCTCAGCTGGGTGTTTCTTTCTCTTTTCTCTCTCCCTCTCCCTCGCTTGTCTCCTTTTTCATTGGATTTCTGCAATTTTCCCTTGATACTGTCAATTTTCAGAGCCTGCATTTAAATCTTATGAGTTAATATTACAAAGCGTTAAGAAAGATTGAAGGGCAGCAGTAACAATATCATTTTAAATGTCACTGTAAATTATTTTTCTCCTTTTTGTGGGGGAACGTGCTTCTTGCATGTTTCTTTTCATTTCTTCCGCAGGTATGCAATGCCTCCTTGCTTCACATGTTTCCTTACCACATACCAAAGACTAAGGAATACCTGGCCTATATGGCCTGGGCTAAGACTCTCATACTTTTCCCATGTGAAGTCCCCAGTGTCAAAGCTGGAGTCTGATGCAGGTCAGCAATAAAGCAAGCAGATCTCCATTGTCAGAGATGTTTACTCTTTATTCAATGAAACAAACATACAACTCAGCCTAGTGGTCTCAGCAATCCTTCCCAGTAGGTCTTGCCCCTATGTGGAACAGTTGGCAGGGCTGAAGGTCCCTGCCTTCCACACCTCTCTAAGACCCCCTCCTATCTCTGATGTTTCCCCAACAGTCTCAAACTGCATCTTCACACTTCTGTTCTGCTTTTCTCATTACTCTGCAAATTCTTGGAGACCTGGGGTGGGGGGAGCTTGTCGCAGCAGGAAAAGGAGACTCCCTGGATTCTGCAGCAGTCCCTTAAAACACCCACCCACACACCATACCTGCCAAGTCCCGGACTGCAGAATCCGGGACCGGCAGCCACATGACACCGGAAGTTGCGTAGATGCAACTTCCGGTGTCGCTTTGCCCATCTATGGGCACCAAAAATGGCCGCTGCCAGCTTCGAAAGTCGCGTCTACGCATGTCCGGAAGTGCATAGACGCAACTTCAGGTGTCGCTGTGCCCATCTATGGGCACCAAAAATGGCCGCCGCCGACACCGGAAGTCGTGTCTACGCACTTCTGGACATGCGTAGATGCGACTTTCGAAGCCGGCACCGGCCAGTTTCGGTGCCCATAGATGGGCATATAAAGGGGGGGGGGAATGGCCACCGGCAGGAGAATATAAGGGAGAATAATGGGAGACGAAGTGATACGGGGGACCGCCAGGAAAAGGTAAGAAAAAACGGGGGTTTCCCGGGAAAAACAGGGTACTTGGCAGCTATCACACACACACACACACACAGACACACACAGCCTTGGAGTCTGAACTGCTCCCTGTCACAAGCTCTTCCTGCTCATTAAACCCTGTTGCCCTTCAGCTTTCAGCCCCTCCCAGCTTTCTCCCTCTGACCTCTCCTCAGTGTCCCACCACCAACCCCCTGGCTCTGAGCCTTCCTCCTCTGGGGTCTCCCTTGAGGGTTCCCCAGCTGGTGCCTCCCACCACTCCCCTTCATCCAACCAGTTCATGACACCCAGCGTCCTTTGCAGTGTCATGCCCCAGCATCTGCCACCTAAAGCATCTGCTTGACTCAACCTAATAATGGGGCTGGCCCTAAACATAAGCTGCTTTCAAGACCATGTTGAGCAAAAAAGGGTGGCCAGGGCAGTAGAAAATGCCAATAAAACTTAGGAAGATGCTTTGGTGGCCAATTACTAACTAATAAAGTTGCTAATAGGGACCCAGGTGGCGCTGTGGTTAAACCACTGAGCCTAGGGCTTGCTGATCAGAAGGTCGGCGGTTCAAATCCCTGTGACGGGGTGAGCTCCCGTTGCTTGGTCCCAGCTCCTGCCAACCTAGCAGTTCGAAAGCACGTCAAAGTGCAAGTAGATAAATAGGAACCGGTACAGCAGGAAGGTAAACGGCGTTTCCATGTGCTGCTCTGGTTTGCCAGAAGCGGCTTTGTCATGCCGGCCACATGACCTGGAAGCTATACGCCGGCTCCCTCGGCCAATAATGCGAGATGAGCGCGCAACCCCAGAGTCGGTCACGACTGGACATAATGGTCAGGGGTCCCTTTACCTTTACCTTTAAAGTTGCTAATTATGTCAGCAACATGGATCCACTGAACATGATTCACAGAAGGTACATCTGCAGCCAAGGCCATGTGCAGATAAGTTAACCTCCTTCTTTTGGAGCAACCCACTGTCAGTTTCTTTTAGCACTGGAAGTTTTCAATTACCACACTGTCCTATAGGTGCATGACATGAATGAAGCAGAGTGGCGATGTGTTGGATGACAGTAATTGGGCAGAAAAATGATTTTCACTGGGGACTCTTATCTGCCGAGTGGCTGGAGTTCAAAACAGTTAAGCACTGCATCTGCCCTGATGGGTAACATTAAACAGAGCTATGGGTAAATCAAAATGTGGCACACGCCTCCGTCCAAAGAAGTTGCTCCCATAAAAGACATTAACGATCTCTCATTCTCAGGGATCAGCATGGCAATAAGTCCCAATACCAAACTCCTATGGAGTGAATTATTATAAGCTTCCCCCCCCCTCCTTGCTACATCTCATAAGCCTTTAAATTCAGAAACCTTTCAGCCTGACCTGTCCTGCAGAGGGATTTTGTGCTCTGCTGATAGAATACAGGAGAATAACAATGAGCTCCCGTGATGGAGACCCTCCCATCCTGTAGGCCACGTGGGACACTTACAAGCCCACTGATTGATTCAACAAGAGGCAAAGGTCATATTAATTACTCAGTGTGGCTACCTGCTGCCTGTAGATATTCTTTCCATTGGAAAATCTGCTCTATTTAATTTTTTGTTAAATGTGGGGTTTTGGGGGGTGGCCTTTTTTTCTAGGCAATGTCCACATAAGCCTGGGTGATTAGCAGAGATGTTCAACTGACTGCAGGGCTAGAGGTTATGAATCATTTATACAAGTTGAGGGAATAACATCAAGCCCCACTCTTTCCATTTCTGTTGAAGCCTCCTGTCAAATGCAGAAAAGGTTAATTAGTTGTCGCACGGACATTTTGGGATCAGAGCTCTGCTCCCTCGCTTGGAAATCTGCAGCATCTACTATGCCTCTTTGTTTCCCCTTCCCCCTTCCTTCCTCACCCTGGTATAGCTGCAGGGAGAATAACAATGAGTAAAATTAATAGAATCATAGAGTTGGAAGAGACCACAAGGGCCATCCAGTCCAACCCCCTGCCAAGCAGGAAACACCATCAAAGCATTCCTGACATATGGCTGTCAAGCCTCTGCTTAAAGACCTCCAAAGAAGGAGACTCCACCACACTCCTTGGCAGCAAATTCCACTGCCGAACAGCTCTTACTGTCAGGAGGTTCTTCCTAATGTTTAGGTGGAATCTTCTTTCTTGCATTTTGAATCCATTGCTCTGTGTTTGCTTCTCTGGAGCAGCAGAAAACAACCTTTCTCCCTCCTCTATATGACATCCTTTTATATATTTGAACATGGCTATCATATCACCCCTTAACCTTCTCTTCTCCAAGCTAAACATACCCAACTAAACAAATCCAGCTCCCTAAGCCATTCCTCATAAGGCATCGTTTCCAGGCCTTTGACCATTTTGGTTGCCCTCTTCTGGACACGTTCCAGCTTGTCAGTATCCTTCTTGAACTGTGGTGCCCAGAACTGGACACAGTACTCCAGGTGAGGTCTGACCAGAGCAGAATACAGTGGTACTATTACTTCCCTTGATCTAGATGCTATACTCCTATTGATGCAGCCCAGAATTGCATTGGCTTTTTTAGCTGCTGCATCACACTGTTGACTCATGTTAAGTTTGTGGTCTACCAAGACTCCTAGATCCTTTTCACATGTACTGCTCTCAAGCCAGGTGTCACCCATCCTGTATTTGTGCCTTTCATTTTCTTATGCCCAAGTGTAGTACTTTACATTTCTCCCTGTTAAAATTCATCTTGTTTGCTTTGGCCCAGTTGTCTAATCTGTTAAGGTCATTTTGAAGTGTGATCCTGTCCTCTGGGGTATTAGCCACACCTCCCAATTTGGTATCATGTGCAAACTTGCTCAGGATGCCCTCAAGTCATCATCCAAGTCATTGATAAAGATGTTGAATAAGACTGGGCCCACTTTTAGACCACTTACAGATGAGTTTAATCCCCTAACCAACATTGAAGGGAGTGACTGAAGGGTAATCTCCCTAATGGTTCTAATAAAATTCCACCCTGATACAACACTATCAGATTTGGTTTTGTAAGTCAAGAAACTCCGGGTGAAGTACAGGATCCCCCCACTTCCCCAATTTTGTTCTTACAACAATCCTGTGTGATAGGGTAGGGTGAGGTAGGACTGACTCAAGGAAGCCCAATGAGCATCATGGCTGTGTGAAGATTTGAACCCGTCTCCCTGGTCCTCCAACGTGCTGACCAACATGCAGATGGGAACTGTGTGGCGAGGCTTTGAAAGCCCTTTGTAACCCTCAAACAGAACAGATGGGCCGCACAGCAGAAGCGGGCAGGATAGAAAAGGGCTCTCAAAGCCTCCCTTTGTTTCTCCTTTCCATCCCCAATGTTGGAGATGGAAGGGGGCAGGAAGAAGAGGAGGAAGTCTCCCCTTTGTTACCTCACCGCCCCACCCCCATGACTGCTACCACCACTAAAGGAGACACACAATAAAATGCAGCCTTCTCAAAGCAAGTGCTTGAAAATGCCAAAAGACATGTTGACAGGTGGGTAGGACAACCCACCTATCAGTCAAATGACATCATGTGATCGACAGGTGGGTTGATCCACCTTCCAGTCAAATTTGGTCCATGCGGCTGATCCCCACCCCTGCTTTAAACCGAGTCAGACCATTTGAGGCTTAATGTCCTGTTTCATTTGTTGCTAATGTTTCCTGCTGTTATGCTCAAATAATTATAAGGCAGCACACACATGCATCTGCTTTATTGGAACCCAAACAATCTGTCTTTGCAAATGTCAGTTGGGGTCACTACTCTCTGCATTTATATGTGTATCAACCCTGCTTCAGAATTTACTGCAACAGAATGTACTTGTTCGACACTCACTGGGTATCATGGGGCCAGTCAGTATCTATGTAGGAAGCTGCTTTATTCCAGTGGTCAATCAAACTGAGCATTATCTACACTGACTAGCAGCAGGTCTCCAGGATTTCAAACAGAGTTCATTCCCAACCCCATCTAGAGATGCCAGGGGTTGAATCTGTGACTTTCTGTGTGCAAAGCAGATGCTCCACAACTGAGCTATGGACCTTCCCCAAGAAGCAACTCAAATGCAGTTTGTGGGTTGCATATTGAAGAGCCAGCACCTAGATACTTGTGCGAGACACTCAAATACAGCTAGGTAGTACATAAAAGGGTTAGGACAATAGAGCTGCGTCCCTAGACTCAAGCTAGATCATGTTCTCTCTTCTCTGATGTGGAAGAAAGTGAAGCCGCCTCCTTCCTGTACCCTAATTCTCTCTCCTCTCCAAGGAAGCGGTGTCTAAGCAAGCTGCAAGCTTAGAGCACGTCTTTGAAGCTATCTTTCTTTATTTTATACCCAAGAGTATTCTACCTATGTTCTCCTTGCTGCTGCTTGGATAAATGCACTAATCTGACCTTTGGAACATTTTGTAAGTAAGGCATTTTAAACTTACTTAACAGTGTGTGGTCTGCTCATTGCAAGAGGAGTAAAAAGAGAGGAGCAATGTTTGCAAGCAAACTAAATGGGGTAAAGGGGTCTAACAAGCTATATTCCTAATGCTATATTGCTGCTTGACTTTTGTGTGTTTAAACTCTGCTACTGGGGGCTTTCTCCTGCTAGAGAGTGTGTTTAGCTCCACATTTTGAATCCAGGCACCCAGCCAATTTTTTTTGTTATTAATCCCACACATGTGGGTCATGGGGATTTACATATTTTCCCTCCCACAATACTGACATGTCATCTGACACAGTTATCAGAACAACCTGATAACATATGTAACGATGGATCGTGTTGCTAAGATGGAAATGAGGTGCAGAGTTTGAGTTGGCACTGATGTGCCGAAGAAACTATGGCACAGCTAAACAATTCTCTGTCATGTTGCCCTTTTCCCTCATTTGGATGCAGTATCATGCCTCAGTCAGCTAGATGGAAAGACAATGTAGCCTGCTTTTGTTTTTTGCCTTAACACTGAGCTGTCACTGTAGTTTTATCCTCTCCTCCACTGAGCAAGCTCGTTATGTATAACCCAAACTGAAAAGTCCATTATAAGCAAAGATTAAAATACATAAAATATACAAAAAAGGGGAAAGAAAGCATATGACATTGTGCATTTACAATATCCCTGTTAACAACATCAAGCTAGCATATAAAGTAATGCCTCTCGCTTGGCTGCGTTCCCGTAGTTCTGCAACAACAATTGCAGCTTTATGGGATGGCAATACAGGAGGTTGAAGAGGGCGATTTATGTTGGTGTGGATGGAGCTCTTGCTTTGTGTACAGTTTACCTCTGGGAATAAATAGTGATATGACTGTGTTCCACAACCAGATATTTGGTGCTTTGATTAAGTTCTGCATTAAAGACACGTAAAGCCATTGGTGTTCTTTCAGCTTGGAGCCTGGCTGCTGGTTTTGTTTTGTTTTTTAAAGCAAATAAATGAATTGTGAGTCACTTCCCTGAAAATAAAACAGTCTGCTCTTCCATTTTGGTTAACAAAAAGAAAGCTGGTGTCACGTAGCAAGTAAGAGACAGAGCTACAAATCAGGAAAGTCCCAGTTCAAATCTTGCCTCTTTCAAGAACTCACACCATTCTCAGTTGCTTGGGTTCCACTTGCTGAATTTGTTTTTAAACAGCAGGTAACAGTCCTCCCCCCCCCCCCAGATCACCACCACCCATTATGGACAGGTATTATCAGTGCTATTTTGCTAGAAAAAGAGGTGCTGGAACTCACCATGAACGCCTCCCTTGTTCTCTTATCCAGGCAATGCCATGCACCTGAGACTTGCTGGAACTGAGCTCCAGTGAATTCCGGCTGGGGGGGAAAAGCTGTGGGCATTATACCTAAACACTTTCAGCCTTTAGCTTAAAAGTGTATAAATTACCTCTTTCAGTCTTCCATATTGCTGCTTCTACATCTTACCTATTTTTGTGTCTTCATTCCCCCCCCTTTTGTGCATCAACAAGCAGTACTGAAACTAAGTTCACGGTTGAGTTTTGTTATGTCTGTTTTGTTTGTTATGTATTTCTTATTTGTCAGAGAAAATTTCGATACAAATGGTTTGGTTTATTTTAAAGTCATTTGGCCTCAGCCTTAACCCCCCCACATCTGCAGTAATGGATAGAATAATAGTACTGATTTCAGCTTGCAAGTTTGTGGTAAGGATTACAATTAGATATTGTATGTGACAAGTTTTCAACATTTGAAAGTGTTATGCAAATACTAAGTATTATTAAGACAGCCATAGCATACACCATTTCATCATGCCTACCTTCTAATTTTTTCTTCAAGTTAAAAGTTGTTGTAACTGTTCTTCATGGAGGAATTGCTCCAGCCTAGTGATTGTCCTTTCCTGCACCTTTTCCAGCTTCTTTTTGAGGTTAGGTCCAGTCACAGAAAACTCTGGGGTTGTGGCGCTCATCTCACTCTATAGGCTGAGGGAGCCGGTGTTTGTCCGCAATTCCAGCTTCCGGGTCATGTGGCCAGCATGCCTAAGCCACTTCTGGCGAACAAGAGCAGCACACAGAAACACCCTTTACCTTCCCGCCAGAGCGGTACCTATTTATCTACTTGCACTTGACGTGCTTTTTAACTGCTAGGTGGGCAGGAGCTGGGACCGAGCAACGGGAGCTCACCCCATTGCAGGAATTCGAACCACCAACCTTCTGATCGGCAAACCCAAGAGGCTCAGTGGTTTAGACCACAGCGCCACCCGCGTCCCTTGCATGAGATATTATATGGTACCAATTAGGAAAAAGGAAGTTCGGTCTCAGCAAGTCAAGTAAGCAGCATACTGTCGGCCACAGGGATTTGCAGAAATTTAGTAGAGTCCCAAAAGGCAGTAAAGAGCTAGCTGTGCTTGGCTTTGCCCATTCAGCTTCCAAGCACATAAGTTCATTTATCCTCCTAGCTTCAGAGGTCCTGCAGCGCAGCTGCTGGGAGGGGAGAGGAGCAGAGGGAAGAGAACCCTCCCGGGTGGCTTTTTCAGGGTGTGGCACAGTGCCAGGCACCCCCTTCAAATGTACCCATGTGGCGAGATTGATGACAGTGCTCAGGCACTTCACATTTAATCATTTCATAACTAATTAATATGGTTGTTACCACAGAGTGGAGGGGAAAGGATGATTATTAAAGGTTAATGTAATTGTTGCACGTGCTGTGCTCTGAATTGCTGTAGAATTTCCCCCCCCCCCCAAGTCGTTTAATTGAATCTATAAGTAACAATGTAATTACATTTAATAATGTATGGGCCACAATGTTCCCCAGCGAGGCTGCTAACAGCCTACAACTCCGGATGTGTGGAGGAGAGAGAAAGAATAATTCCACTGGCCTTCCTGCTTTTCTTTTACACTTGGATGTCATGATCTTCTGAGTTTATTCCCAACAGGTTGAGTAGCATGGCCGCTTCACACATCACACACACATGTATACAAAAGAGGAGAGACGAGAACACAATTCTCGTCTTAAAAGTCCCTAAACACCTGTCCCCCCCTCCACACAACTCTCTCATCAACTAGAGTTGAAGCTCTGGGGCTGGCTGGAGGCTGCACAGAAAAGCAATTGCAGCTGTGCTACCCCACACACCAGCTGTTAGGCGGGGGGGCTGAGCAGCCTAAACAATGCCCTGCTGTGCCTCCAGTCTCTTTGGGACTTCCTCTGCCCTCACTGAAGTCCTCTTCAGGCTCCCGGGGGGGGGGGGCTGTCCTCATGAGCCACAAGGGCTCTTCAGTTCTCTTCCACCATTTCCTGGTTTTAATTTATCTATTTATTTTCCTGGTGCCGCATGTATATGCGGTCAAACGTGAATCGATTGTGTGCAAGTGGGGGGTGCCAGTACATTTCACAATAGTGGGGGGAGAGGTGGTGACCAAATATCCCAATGCCTGTTCAGTCTTCTGTCCAGATGCTCACTGTCAGTGGGCAGCTTCAGCCGTGGCAGACTTTGGGTTTTTTAATTTCAGTGGCACCCTGAGCACCACCACCACCCCCCCAAGCCTCTCATCACTGTTGCAGCACCCTCTCAGGGCGGCGGCCAGGGCGGGTGAACTGGGCACACTCCCCTAAATTCATACCTGGCTTCAAGGCCCTCCCTGCTCTCCTTTATTAAGGTTCTTTATCATTAAACTTACCTTGGAATAGAATTTGCCATTTTAATGGTCGTTCATCAGGTTTGGAGAGATGTGTTTGGTTTTTTAGTTTTGACCCGTTTACCCAGGTGTTTGATAGCTGAGGGTTCTGTCCCTGCAAACCCTGAAACTGGTGGTTTGAGAGTAGTGATTGTAGGAGTTTTTAACTGTTCTTTAGAAAGTGGTTCTTAACTGGTTTTTGGAAGTTAATGGGATTGGCTGTTGTTGTTTAGTCGTTTAGTCGTGTCCAACTCTTTGTGACCCCATGGACCAGAGCACGCCAGGCACTCCTGTCTTCCACTGCCTCCCACAGTTTGGTCAGACTCCTGTTGGTAGCTTCAAGAACACTGTCCAACCACCTCATCCTCTGTCGTCCCCTTCTCCTTGTGCCTTCCATCTTTCCCAGTATCAGAGTTTTTTTCAGGGAGTCTTCTATTCTCATGAGGTGGCCAAAGTATTGGAGCCTCAGCTTCAGGATCTGTCCTTCCAGTGAGCACTCAGGGCTGATTTCCTTTAGAATGGATAGGTTTGATCTTCTTGCATTGTTCTTAACTGGTTTTTGGAAGTTAATGGGATTGGCTAAGAACCCATGAAGATCTTAAGGTTCTTGTGATTTTTTACATACAGAGGACGAGGGGATGACAGTCATCAATGGGATATTCTATTTCTATAGCGGATCTCACCCACAGATTTCAGGGCAAATTATTACCCTTATTCCTCTACACCCATTAGCTGCACTTATATCAGTTGTTCCTACTTTGCATCATGGTAACCAGCATTTTATGAACTAACTAGCTGGCCCTGCCACACGTTGCTGAGGGTTATTTGTGTGATTTCCCCTACCCTGTGCCTATCCATGAGGTATCCCTGTGATTCCCCCACTCCTCCCCTCACCCCTCCAGCTTATCCCTGTGATTCCCCCAACTCTGTCCTGATCCATGACCTATTATGCCCCCTCTTTCCCCCACCCCCTGCTTATCCCTGTGATTTCCCCCCTCTCCTCCCCCTAATCCCCCAATTACGCCTGTGATTTCCCTCCTCTCCTCCATCCAACCCCCCCCCCGGGTTATCCCTGTGACCCGTTCATTTTGCACACAATCATTCCCCCAATGCGCGCGTTCTGTAAAAAATTGCCCTGTCCCAGCCCTGACTCCCCTACCCATGTGTGTTATGTGGAATAACATTTACAGTCATACCTCGGTTTAATTACGCTTCATTTGAGTACTTTCAGTTTAAGTACTCCGTGGACCCATCTGGAACGGATTAATCCACTTTCCATTACTTTCAATGGGAAAGTTCGCTTCAGGTTAAGTACGCTTCAGGTTAAGTACAGACTTCCAGAACCAATTACACCCATACTTCGGGTTAAGTACGCTTCAGGTTGACTACACCGTGGACCCGTCTGGAATGGATTAATCCACTTTCCATTACTTTTAATGGGAAAATTCACTTCTGGTTAGGTATGCTTCAGTTTAAGTACTCCGCGGATCGTCTGGAATGGATTAATCCACTCTCCATGACTTTCAATGGGAAAGTTCGCTTCCGGTTAAGTATGCTTCAGATTAAGTACAGACTTCCAGAACCAATTGTGTACTTAAACTGAGATACCACTGTATTCTACCCAAAGGCACAGCCCTGTAAAAGGCCCATATTCAGTTGATTCTATGCTGCAGCCTATTTGCCCCCCATCCCCCCCCAGGCAGGCCCCTAAATCTACTCAGCCTAGGCTGCAAAGCCGATGCGAGATACTGTGGAGAGGGCAGGTTTCATCCCTGTGTCTCCCCACACCCTGTTCTGACCCATTACCTATCTCTGCCCCCTATCCGGCCCCCTCACCCCCCCTGGCAGGCCCCTACCTCCACTTGGCAATGTTGGGCCTTGTTGCTGCAAAAGGCCTGTTTTCAGTTGGTTGCTGTGGAATTTTGTGATGTCATCTGGTGGCGTGGCTTTGCAGGCAGCAGTGGGTGATCTGCCTTTCTATTGGATGCTGCTGGAGTCTTCAGAGCTTCTGCTGGTGGCATATAATTTGGGTGCTACTTTTTGTGTTTAATCATTATTTTAGGTATGAAAGGTTTGCTTTTTTGGAAAAAAAATAATGCCAGATCCCTCACTGATGGGCATGGAATGTTGTGGCCAAATTTGTTACATTACAGTTCAGAGGTTACGGAGAAAGGCTGTGACCTCTGCACACGCAATGCCTACATTTATATATATATAGATCTCAAAAAGATTTATGGTGGTATTCAATTTGTTAATAAAGCCAATCTGAATAATAGGCCTAGTGTTATGTTTCTTATATTAACAGGTATAATAACAACACAGAAACATGTATTTATCCTATTAATGGATTTGGTATTTCTTAGCTTAGTAACTATGGCACTTGGTTCAAATTACAGCCTAGGTGTAAGAGATTGCTTTTTCAAGACCCTCCTTGCTAAGTACACTAACTCATTGTGCTGCCAAAAAGAGGGTTCAGCTTGATCTGCAAACGTTTGCTGAGAATAACACTTCTCTCCAAGCTATGAAAAGCTTCATCTGCTAATTTTTGCAATACAGTTGCCTGTTAAAGACAAAATAAAGCAGCCCAGGACATTGCCCCCTCCAATATTATACTTTTTTGTAAATAATTTTAATTGGGTTTTTTTTTTCAAAGCTGTACTGTATAACAAAATACAACTATTTAATTGACAACACTGCTCCAAGATTAGAGTGGACACTTTCACATAATCAGGTAATGGTAATGGTTTTGCTAATTTATATGTAGTGATGCAGATTCGGAAACAAGCACAACAATCTGAATAGAAATTGCTTTTTATTCCCCATGGGGCAAGGAGAATATACGCCAGCTCAATCTGCTGTCCAGCTGCTAACTGTTGATGGGCAACTTCATCTTCTTTTTTAAACATTTTGTGAATTTTTGAGAATACAACTGCAAAAAAGTCAATAGGATGTACAAAACAACCACAGGAAAACAAAAAAAACCCCATAACTGTAACCGTGACTATGGCTGCTCTCTATTCTTATGGTTCTTTGCCTTTAAACAAGACTTGGACTGTGGACAACCCTTCACCTAGATGCCTCCTTCAAATAGAAAGGAGCGACTTTTCTGCAGTGGTTCTTCATCTTTAGAACACTTTCCCCAGAGATGTGTATGTGAGTCTAAATTTTTTCAGCACCACACCAAGCCTGTGTACACACTATACCTTCAAAGCACATTCAAAACACAGTTTCCCCTCAAAGATTTCTGGGTATTGTAGTTTCCCCCTCACAGAGTTACTAGCAACTTTTAACAGACAACAGTGCCTAGAATTCTTTGAGGGAAAGAAAGTGCTTTAAAGCATTATAAAGTGTTCTGGGGGGGGGGATGTTGAAGGTATCTTTTACCACAAAACCAGACGCTTTTTTTTAGGATTAATAGGTCAATACATAGCCAAAGACCAGAAAAAACCTATTTATGTATGCAATGTGGTGTGCCAGTCTGGTGTAGTGGTTAAGAGCCAGTGTGGTGTAGTGGTTAAGAGTGGTAGACTCGTAATCTGGGGAACTGGGTTCGCATCCCTGCTCCTCCACATGCAGCTGCTGGGTGACCTTGGGCTAGTCACACTTCTCTGAAGTCTCTCAGCCTCACTCACCTCACAGAGTGTTTGTTGTGGGGGAGGAAGGGAAAGGAGAATGTTGGCCGCTTTGAGACTCCTTCAGGTAGTAATAAAGCAGAATATCAAATCCAAACTACTCTTCTTCTTCTTCTTCTTCTTCTTCTTCTTCTTCTTCTTCTTCTTCTTCTTCTTCTTCTTCTTCTTCTTCTTCTTCTTCTTCTAGGGCTGCCAAGATGATTTACCCATAGCTGCCAAGTTTTCCCTTTTCTCGCGAGGAAGCCTATTCAGCATAAGGGAAAATCCCTTTAAAAAAGGGATAACTTGGCAGCTATGGATTTACCTGCAGAAATGGAAAGAAGAAGCAGTTCCAACCAAGGAGGACTGACAGCTAAAACTGATGGAGTATGCAGAGATAGCCAAACTTATGGGAAGAATAAGAAACCAGGAGGAGAAAATGTTTAATAAAGACTGGGGGAGAGGGAATTATTGACTATTTAAAAAGTTATTGTAAACCACTTAAAATATTAGCAGGTTAATGTAAAATGAACAGTAAATAATATACTGAATAAAGAAATCTTTAGAGAAAACAAATAATTAAGGATTTTTTGTGGGTATGAAGAAATAGGCATCAAGTAGAAGGAACCACGGATGGGGGGGAGCAAGTCAATTTGATGTTCATTTTTGTTTTGTTAATTTGAATGTATTATTGTAAAATGGAAAATGATAAATAATTTTCTAAAAAGAATATATTTTGTACACCCAAGCGTTTGAATGTTGATAGTGGTCTCTCACTCATTCAGGTGGATAGTTTTTAGATGTTTTTTTTTTGTTTTTTTGTGATAATTTTGTGATAATTTTTGTGGTGGGAAATGTATAGTGGGCAACATTTAAGGAGATCACCTTTAGCTGTTATTATTGTTGCATTGTTAAAATATTAAATTATTTGCTGTGCAAGCCACATTGAGTCTATTGGATATAAGGTGACATATGAAGCTGTTATTGTTAGTATTAGTATGACATAGAGGACAGTCCTTTCTAAAGTGTGACATATGGCTTCCCTGTATGCTGATGGGGCTTTATATAAATGCTAATTTATTCCAAGCATCCCCACCAAGAATTGGTCTACCAAAACTAAGAAGCAGCACACCCCTGTTCAGGATCACATTCTTCTCATGAAGTTAGCACAACCGGTTTTACTTGGTACCAAAAAAAAGTGGAAGAGATTTTGCAAATCAGGAAAGTAAGTGGCTGGCAGAAATACATTTAATAAAAGGAAACTGTTCCCAAGCCCAAGTGATAAAAAGATGCTAATGGGTTTAAGCAGAGGGTCCCAGAAAGAGGTACTTAATTTACACTTCAGAAAAACAACTGTGTGCAAATTAAACATTGATCATAAAAAGCCAACTCATTAAGTTGTTCTAATTACAAAATACTCAATTGTTGTTCAATTTGAGCACAATTACCAGCAAACAAATATTTAACAACAATCCCCTTAATATATTAAGTCAATATTTTTCTTACAGACTTCCAGAAAGAAATGAGTGTCGTAAATTCTGGTTGAAACAAGAAACGCTTTAAATAATAATAATAAAAAAAAGATAAACTATGGTTACATATTTTGGTCTTAAAAAGTCCAGAGTCAATTCTGTATTTTGTGGATAATTGGAAAGGTTCATATCCACAGACTGAATTGTTTAATCAACTATCTTAACGAGGTAATTTTTATTTTTTTATTTTTTTAAGTACTTGGAAGGAATAAGTGCAGCCTGGTGATTATTGGCTTGTCATAACAGGGAGATGTACCAGCACTGATGGAATTTAATCTATCTTTTCAAAAGCAGAAACCATAGGAACCAAATCAATGATTTAAGATGCCAGGGGTATAGCAGGAGAGGAGGCAGGTAAGCCTCCTGAATTTCGCAAAGGGAAGGCTGCAACCAACAGTGGCTTTTCTGCAGTTTCCAGCTGCCTCTGCATCAATGGCAGGAGCAACTGGGAAAAGAACATTTGTAAGCAACCTCAGCATAGGAGCAGCCTAATGTAGCAACAGGCATTTCCTCAGATCCAGAACACCAAATTGAGATTAGAAATGGACTTGTGGTATGTTGACTGTATCTTAAGGGGCCTGCAAGGAAACCGCCCAGTTTTCCTTCTGGTATGGTTTACTCCAGTGGTTCCCAAGCTTTTTATGGCCAAGGGCTCCTTGGCTCCACAAACTCCTTGGCCCCTACATACCCTATAAAATGCCTTTTCCCATGAGAGCACAGCAACCATTGAGGGTTCTGTGATCTTACATGTTTCCCACAGAGATCTTGTCCTGAAAAAAGCACTTATTTGGGGTCTCGATCTTGCATGACACCCCAAAACCCACATTTTGGGGCACTATGAGAGCACAGGCCCCACCACAGCGTGTGTTTCGGGCTCCGTGATCTTACATGGGTCACGTGACTCACACGGAAGCACGGATGGGAATATATGTGTCCCGGTTTCGGGAGTCAATGGTGTAAATGTTGAGCTTTTCTTTCATTAGGGTTCAGAGACTCTTGCCTGGTGTCTGTTCCACCTCTGAGTAATACCTGCTTTTTCAGGCTGGCTACAATGTGCTTTTTGTTAAAAGTTGCATACCCAGCTAATTTCACAGCTTCAGTAGTCAACTGGCTATTCACTAATTGAAACAATCCAGAAATATTTGCAGTTTGTTATTTTTCTCAAAGATAATAATAATGATCCCAGACAAGTCCCATGCTTTTCCATATGTAAAACTACAAGGTTAGCAGGAGTTTCATCTCTTAGTACACAATGGTTAAAACATTCTGCCAACCTCACCAGCTTGCAGCTGTTTCTTTCATGTACATGAGGAGGCCTGGGGGCTAGGGGAGGGAAAAGATGCACTTTCAATTCATGTTGGTGACCTCAGCCAAATACGTTTCACTAATGGCACCGGGTAAGAAAGACTTATTAGTATTCATTTTTGCAGCCAGATGACAAAATTGGCTAAGCCCTGATTTATTCTGCATATATGCTCAAAGTTCTCTTTTCTCATAACTGTCCAGAGGTTATGGGGTGATATTTGGAAAATGGAATTGCATGATAAATTTGGATCAATTAACATTTGTTTCGTTCTAAATCAATGTAAACAGTAGCATTAAAATAAAAAGCTATGAATGAAAATCCCTTTCTCATTCATATGGAAACACTTCACAAAATGTTAATGTTCAGGTGGTTGGACCCAGCCTACGTTTTTGCTGTTATTGGATCCTGCTGAAATCAATTGGACTTAAAATATTACCAGCGCTCTCTCTCTCTTTCTCTCTTTCTCTCTCTCATGGAACCTGTTTTCAACTTTGTCTAGATACAGTCCAAGGAATTTGATAAATTTCCTTACAAAGTAGGGCTGAAAATTATAAAGCCTTTTACTTCAGAAGGGGAAATATATATATTTATTTGCTACCTTTTAAAATTCATTTTATTCTGCCCTGCCTTTCTGCACTCAAAAAGAACCACATAGCAACTTCCACATAAAAAATGCAGAAGTACAATAAAAAATAAAATAAGAGCAAGTATTAAATCACAAAAGAAGTAGCAAGAGAGAGTTATCAAACAAATGGATCTGTTATAAAAATGTATTGTGTTGTATCCATTAAAGTCATTATGTGAGAAGAACCTCTTTGCAATGGACTTTCCTCTCTATTTCTTCCACTTCTGAACCCCCTGCACCCCAAAAAAGATCTACAGTATTATGGGATTTTCCACAAACCTCTCTAGAGCTGGTTGGAGGAGGCATGCAGGAGGAAGAGAGGGAGGGCAAGTTTCACTGCTTAAATGGAAGTGATTCTGATTGTGCAATGAATCCCTTGCCCCAGAAGGAGGCTGAAATAGGTTCAAGGCACAGTGAAATAAAAAAATCTTTGCCATCCTCCTATTTATTATTTATACCCCGCCCATCTGGCTGGGTTGAGACCTGGAGTCGGACAATATCTGGAGGGCCATGGCTTCCTCACCTCTGTTTTAGTATGTTAAGATGTGCCTATACTAAGACTATACTAAGAAATGTGTGTTTATGCTGACATTTAGCAAGCAGCAAATTGCTGCTTGTAGTTAAGGGTGATTTTAAAAAACAACCCACACGTTTTTATGCATAGGCAAGAAGCCACTTGGATTCTTTCCCGATTAAAACCGAATTCACATTTCTAATGAACAAAGTGGAGGAGCTGAAAGAGAAAATCATTTGAATGGAAAATTAGAAATGCCCCGCAGAGCTCAGAAATTTTACACATAGACTGTGAGTGTTGGATGTGCTTCAGAAAGCTCAATTCAGATTAGCCTCCCTCGGACCATCAAGATGTGTACAAAATGAACGGTCCTGCTCTAATGAGTGCGAGCCTGCAACGTGTGCAAGAGGCAATTGTGCGTGATCATCACACTGATGTGAGGGTGGAAGATGAAGATGTGAACAGGGAAGGAGGGAAGGCCAAATAAGGCCATACAGGCCCACCACTGGGGTGGCGGCAGCTAGTTTGAACATCACTGCTTAGGTTTTGGAGAGAACAGTGCTGCACATTTCAAAATGCATGCTTCTTTATTGATGGAGCTTTATCAGCTAGCCAAGATTGCACATGCCTGGAGAACGGCAATTCATTGCAACTCGGAGTGCCTGCAGGAGCTCTGTTGAGATATATATAGATATATATCATGTATCTATCATCTATCTATCTATCACTTTGAGACTGACTTTGAAGGCAATGCGGCTCTTGAACTGAGGACTCAGAGTCTGTCAGTGAGACCCAAGTGCTTTACTGTTTCCACCAGGCAGCTTGATGTCCTTATTTTGCACATATCTCTCTATCCTTCATCCAAGCAAGCAGGAAGTATTAGCAGAGTTCAAAGACATATTCCAGCCAGGCAAAAACACTCAAGGAAGGGTGCAAGCAAGACTGGTGAGGGGGGTATTTTCAGATTGAGCATGCAGATTCCCTGCAATTCTCAGCTGGTATGCCTGGTAACGGACAGGTTATGTTGAATTCCGCACATATTTTATGCTGTTTTGCAGGTGGTGGTGATTCTCAAACCAAAGTGTACCAAACAGTGTATATTTTTGGAACTAACGCACAAAATGGCACTCTATTGCCTAAAATAGTACCACCTGCTTGGCTGAAGTAGTAACGTTGTTAGTATATTTGATTTATATTCAGCTGTACTGTATTTAAATGATTGCTTTACTATTTTAAATATTGGTTCTGATGTTTATTTTATTGCATTCACTATTTAAATATGGTTTTACTGTATTTTAATGTTGTTCCTCACTCTTGTGTGAACAATGGAGAGCAGGTTAAAATAATTTACCGGTAAGTAAATAAATAAATAAGGAAGATCTCCCTTTAGTTCCTTTCACCTGGGTTAATGAAAGGGGGGGGGGAACCTCATTCCTCTGTGTATTCAGGCAAAGTATTGTACTCACATGTGATGTTCCCATTGCCAACTGAGCATGCACCATCTTCTTAAGTAGACAGTTAGGTTTCAACACAGGTGCCAACATTTCTCAGCTTGCAAAAAACTCATTGGCACTTTAAATAGGGGGGGGGCAGTGGCTTGTTGTCAACCAATCACGTTGTAGGCAGCTACAAGCAGAAGGGCTGTAACTCAGTAGGAGAGCACTTGCTTTGCATGCAAAATGCTCCTTTCCTGGCATTCCAAGTTAGGAATGGAGATGGACGCTGTCTGAAACCCTGGGGAGCCACTGCCCCTCAGTAGAGATAATATAGTGTGAGGTGGACCAATGAACTGACACAGTATAAGGCAGCTTTCAGCTTTCTGGAACATAATGGGAAGCGTCAGTAAGCCAGAGTTCTTCCGCATACAACCCCCTTAACCAAGACGATTAGCGTAATTGGTGTCATCGGTGATTATCTGTCAGGGTAATCCATTTCTAGCGATAGTTCCCCATCAAGTCAGAGATAATCCTGATTCTGTGTGGGCATATCATATTGTCCCTAGCTGGACTGCAGCAAATATTTGATATGCGCACAAATAGAGGAAAATGTTGATTTATTATTATTATTATTATTTATTTATTACTCAGGAGGCCCGAGGATAGCTTGAGGACTATGAGGATTAAATAAACTGGATCAAATTTGGTGAACTCAGCTGTATTAAGGGGCTCAGCACTTAAATCCTACTTTAAGCCCTCCGAGGGCTTAAAAAGGAATGCAATAGTTCCATTGTGACCATCAGGCAAAGCAAGTCTCTCTGACTCTGCCCAAGGCACATGTGCTTTTCCACGACTGTTTAGTTCTATTTAAGTGGTGTATAGGCATTTTGCTGTCCCTGAATGGAGGAGTCAATTCCGCCCACAAGGATAGTCATGCTTCATTTCCAAAGCATTGCTAAGAACCTGAACAAAATGAAATCTCCAGGAGAAGTTTTACTTTGTAAATATTGTGAAGCCCACCCAATGCATCCAGCAAAAAAAAGAAAAGAAAAAGGTCATGGAAGAAAAAGGAATAGAATTTGACCAAAAGAAAAGGTTTCCTTTCAGAGCATCATTTCACCTTGCTAAAATGGTCCATTGCCTCTATGAACTTCAGAGAAGGACTTGGCTTATGAAGATCAAATGATGCTTTTGTAGTGATTTGTCATGTTTCCTAATGGCAAACAAGTCAAGGATCACCAAGGTGATATAAGCATGAACCAAGGGACACTGACCCTGTTTTCTCCCTTTTTAGTAGTCAGGAACTGTCTGCCGTATCCTTTGACAGCTCACTGATGAAAGCATTAGCAATAGAAGAAGTAATCTGTGGCAGATGCCTGGAAGATTGCACGCTCCTTGCAAAGGTTGTGGCACTAAATGAAGTGTCTTCTGCCAACTCAGTAGGCACGAGGGAATTCCAGAAAATCAAACGCAGTTAAGAATAGAAAGGAATGGCAGCTGTCTGATTTTGCTCAGTGCTGTGCTGAAAATTTATCCCACTTTTTTCTTTTTACCATTCTCTGTTAGTTAAAGAGGAAATAAATTGCTTATAAAATTAACAAAAGAGAACGGATATTGTGGTGACATTCTCATGCATGCAGTGCAAAACTTTTTTGTACTTACCTTACCTTTGAGGTAGCCAAGGGGTGTTTGTGAGTATCAGTTTGGGGAGGGGGGTTCAATTCAGTTTGCTTTATTTGCTAAATGAATTTGCTTTAAATGCTAATTCAGTTAGCATTTAAAGCAAATTGCAAAATTCAGAGAAATGCAAATTTCAAAAGATACGTAATTCTAACATTGTTTCAGAAAGTGAAAATTAGGTAAATTTTCACTTTCTGAAGCAATGTTAGAATTACGTATCTTTTGAAATTTGCATTTCTCTGAATTTTGCAATGCAGTTCTCCAGTGTGTAAAAAATGCATATACTGGGGTAAAGTGTGCATAGAGATGCATATATAAGTGTACAAGGCATCCTATTAGGGGGATCACTTTGTAAAAAATAGGCATGTTACCAAAAATAGCTGCCACTTCCAACAGCCAACGTGGTTGCATGAAGAAGACACAATGTTGGGAATAGGGCTAAAATCACGGCTCCACTCCTGATAAACATGGTAATGTCCTAAACATGAATAGCAAATACCCCAAACTTCCATATTATCTTCTGAGAAAAATCTTCTGTAGTACGGACTTTGTGTCTGCCCCCCCCCACCGCCCCCGCCTTTAAGCTCAGTGGTAGAGCATCTGCCCTGCTTGAAGAAGTTCCAGCATCAATCCCTGGTATCTCCAGTTAGGGCTGGGAGATGTCACTGTCTAAAATCCTAGAGATCTGCTGTCATTCAGCATAGACAATGTTGAGTGAGATGGCAACTTCCTTTGTTATTTTTTCTTCCCCTCAAGACCAAGAGCACATGAAGGCTTTAGGCATGTGATTAAAAGCAGTACGGAGAACGAGGAAGACCAAAATTTCAATAAGGAATGGGGAAAATATATAATTTACCTTAAAAATCATTGTAAACAATAGAAGTATTAACAGGACTGGAATGACACTTATAGTTTAACATTGGAGTGTGTTTGTAATGGAATTATGATAGAATTGGATTAATAGAGAAGATGCAGGAAGAAAAAAGTTAACATAAGGCCCCACAAAGGGTAGGAGGGAAGTCCATGGGAAATTATGGAATTCTCTTTTTGTTTTGGTTGTTTGATAATTGTTCGTAAATTTCAAAATCTGAAAAATAAATTTCTCTCTCTCTCTATATATATATATCTATATCTATATCTATATCTATCTATATATATCTATATATATATATATCAGTACGGAGAAATGGCATCTCCTTATTCAGAACAAGCTGTTTATAATTCTCTTAAAGGATGCTTTTTCTCGAATGGGAGAGGCTGAAGTGCAATATAAATTGATTAGAGCCAAATATTATATTTTCTTGAAGAATGTGAAGCTATTTAAATCAATTGAGAATAGGCAAAATTACTAGTATAATGCTTTTCTAATTAAAAGACGAGACACTGACAGAGTATAAACCTTTAATAAAAGCTGCTGATTTTTATCTTTTGAGTAAAAAGGGAATGTGCCTGTATGTTTAACGCCAACTATAACTGTGTGAGATAAATTTAATCTTCTTATGTTAGAGAGAGAAGGGCAAGGAATAATTAGCTTACCAGCCTTAGCTACACTAGACGGTAACAGCTCCTGACAAAATGCCAAAAATAATCAGAAGAAGCTTGGCAAATAATACAAACAAAAAATTATGGTTCCAATCTTCAGGCCTAGAAGGTGTTCTTAAAATAGTCATTTCACTGTCTAGAATTGCCAAGAAGGAACTGAAGCAAAATTAGATTTAGTAAATGGATGAGAGGAATTAGTGGAGAGAGATGAAATTATAACAAATGATGTGATAAGTATAACAAAGAGAGGAAGTGGCTCGTCTGTGTCTGAGAGAAAAGAGCAATATAAATATCCTAGGTAACACACAAAGATTAACAGGTCACAAATTCTTTTCCAATAGGCAAATCACAGCTTCGACCAACCCAGTGGGTGTTGTGAATATCAAGCACCTTTGTGAGTCAGATTTGGAGCTTCCTTCAGAGTACGAAAAGAGCAACAGATCTATGTATTCAGAGAAGACAGCCAAATGCAGTTGCGACATCTTTGCACTGGATATGAGAAAGGACAGTCTGAACAATGGCGTCACAACATTACATCTAGGAGAGCTTTTACAGCCCTTTACTTAATCCTTTCCTAAGAGCAATGCTATTCATTAGTTGAATTGTCCCATAGGTTAGCTAACCTTTAGTTTAAACAACTATAGCAAGGTTATGCTTAAAATTCTACAAGGCAGGCTTAGGCAGTATGTGGACCGAGAACTCCCAGAAGTGCAAGCTGGATTTCGAAAGGGCAGAGGAACCAGAGACCAAATAGCAAACATGCGCTGGATTATGGAGAAAGCTAGAGAGTTCCAGAAAAACGTCTACTTCTGCTTCATTGACTATGCAAAAGCCTTTGACTGTGTCGACCACAGCAAACTATGGCAAGTTCTTAAAGAAATGGGAGTGCCTGATCACCTCATCTGTCTCCTGAGAAATCTCTATGTGGGACAAGAAGCTACAGTTAGAACTGGATATGGAACAACTGAGTGGTTCAAAATTGGGAAAGGAGTACGACAAGGTTGTATATTGTCTCCCTGCTTATTTAACTTATATGCAGAATTCATCATGCGAAAGGCTGGACTAGATGAATCCCAAGCCGGAATTAAGATTGCCGGAAGAAATATCAACAACCTCAGATATGCAGATGACACAACCTTGATGGCAGAAAGCGAGGAGGAATTAAAGAACCTTTTAATGAGGGTGAAAGAGGAGAGCGCAAAATATGGTCTGAAGCTCAACATCAAAAAAACCAAGATCACGGCCACTGGTCCCATCACCTCCTGGCAAATAGAAGGGGAAGAAATGGAGGCAGTGAGAGATTTTACCTTCTTGGGCTCCTTGATCACTGCAGATGGTGACAGCAGTCACGAAATTAAAAGACGCCTGCTTCTTGGGAGAAAAGCAATGACAAACCTAGACAGCATCTTAAAAAGCAGAGGCATCACCTTGCCGACAAAGGTCCGTATAGTTAAAGCTATGGTTTTCCCAGTAGTGATGTATGGAAGTGAGAGCTGGACCATAAAGAAGGCTGATCGCCGAAGAATTGATGCTTTTGAATTATGGTGCTGGAGGAGACTCTTGAGAGTCCCATGGACTGCAAGAAGATCAAACCTATCCATTCTTAAGGAAATCAGCCCTGAGTGCTCTCTGGAAGGACAGATCGTGAAGCTGAGGCTCCAATACTTTGGCCACCTCATGAGAAGAGAAGACTCCCTGGAAAAGACCCTGATGTTGGGAAAGATTGAGGGCACTAGGAGAAGGGGACGTCAGAGGACAAGATGGTTGGACAGTGTTCTCGAAGCTACGAACATGAGTTTGACCAAACTGCGGGAGGCAGTGCAAGACAGGAGTGCCTGGCGTGCTATGGTCCATGGGGTCACGAAGAGTCGGACACGACTAAACGACTAAACAACAACAACAACAAGTCTTATCTTGGGGAAGTTTATCCCTGACTGCTATGTAATTTTCAATTCTTTTCAGAGTTTACAGCTCCTGTTTAGTTTTTGATTATAAGGAAACCTCAGCCTCTAAACATTTTCCTTCTGAGGAAACAGATAGAGATTTTCCAGTGAAACGAGTCACTTAGCCGGCACCTCGCCAAGGTTTACTTTATTTAGAGGTTATTTTGAGAAATTAATGTCTTTTCTATATTAAAGTTTCTTTTGGGAAGTTTAAACCTATTATGTTTCTTTGAGTAGTCATTAGTTGAGTTTTTAGTATTATTCACTTTATCAATATCTCGTTTCAGGGATTTATCACGGCATAGGTTTTGGTTTTGGTTTTGCTCTGTTGTCTGATATCCAGCTCAGCTTAGCCTGGG
Source organism: Zootoca vivipara (assembly GCF_965207765.1). NCBI lineage: Eukaryota > Metazoa > Chordata > Lepidosauria > Squamata > Lacertidae > Zootoca > Zootoca vivipara. Next base: position 84,564,107 of record NC_142586.1, on the reverse strand, counting down.
TTTCTTTTCCCCATTCACCTAAGCTCATTTATCTTAGCCCAGCTAACCAAATAGGCACTACAGATACCTAGGACTTTTTAAGAGCAACCAAATCCCCTTTCCCTCCACCATGCAACCCAAGAGCCACATGAGATGAGAACCATGCACAGCCTATAAGCCTTGTATATGCTATCTTCCTCCCTCTCCTTTGACTTTTTAAAAAATCTAATGAAAAATCATTTAGATATATATATTTGCATTTTATGTAAACCACTTAGATCAAGGTGTCTTAACCTGTGGTGCATTGACCCCTGGGAGTGCCCATGAATTGGACACAAAGGGGGAGGGGGAGAATCCTTTCATTTCTATCCTGTTACTTTGAAAATGTTGTATGTATGTGTTCAGGTACATTTTCTGGGGAGGTGTCCAGAGCTTTCAGCAGATTCTCAAAGGCGTCCGTGACCCTAAAACAACCATTGGCTTAAAGGTTTTTGCTATTAATATAAATATGTAGAATCATAGAATTGTAGATTTGGAATGGAGCCAAGTGTCATCTAGTCCAACGGGAATCTCAACTAAAGCATCCATGACAGATGGCCATCCAAAATCTGCTTTAAAAGGTCCAATGAAGGAGAGCTCACTGCTTTCTGGGGGAATCCGTCCCACGGTTGAACAGCTCTTAACTGTCAGAAAGTTCTTCCTGATATTTAGTCGAAATCTTCTTTCTTGTAACATGAGGAACATTTCGTGGCATCACTTAATTCTGGGAAGTGGAAGCTTTTTTGAGGTGAATGACTGCATTGTCATGGAAGACAGATGTCGGGGTGTGTGTGCATTCCAAACATGGGCAGAGCCCTATTCAAGAGTGGGTGGGGCCAAAGAGGCACACCTTTTAATCCAGAGACAAAAACAATGCTCCTTTTAACACAGTATGCACACAATTGCACATAGGGACACATTTGCCATGCAGAGTTACGAGAGACAGACAGACATGGCCATTTAACATACACACTGAATTCACACAAATGTACCACCCCCTTCTCAATCCTCACAGTCCCTCTAGTCTTCAATCCCTGCAGATCAGCAAAGGGGTTATTTCCCTCTCCCATCATGATGCTGTGCTGGATATACTGACTGGAATGCAGATGAAAAGGGTCCCCCCCCCCCCGCTTTGTGCCTCATCTGATCTCATTGCTCTTCTGGGTACCATGGAGAAGAAAATGGTTCTCTGCTGTTCCACACCTCTACTCCCATCCCCACCCCTGGTCATAATGGCAAGAAACTGGCAAATCCTTTGAATCAGCATCACAGACTGGATCTAGTCCACAGGCTATCAGCTTGCTACCCCTGCTTTAAGTGCATGGGTGTGAGTTGCAAGTGGGATCATTACCTGGCTAAGTTTCTTGAAAGAAACTTATTTGTGAAAGGCACAAATACAGGATGGGTGACACCTGGCTTGAGAGCAGTACAAGTGAAAAGGATCTAGGAGTCTTGGTAGACCACAAACTTGACATGAGTCAACAGTGTGATGCAGCAGCTAAAAAAGCCAATGCAATTCTGGGCTGCATCAATAGGAGTATAGCATCTAGATCAAGGGAAGTAATAGTACCACTGTATTCTGCTCTGGTCAGACCTCACCTGGAGTACTGTGTCCAGTTCTGGGCACCACAGTTCAAGAAGGATACTGACAAGCTGGAATGTGTCCAGAGGAGGGCAACCAAAATGGTCAAAGGCCTGGAAACAATGCCTTATGAGGAACGGCTTAGGGAGCTGGGTATGTTCAGCCTGGAGAAGAGAAGGTTAAGGGGTGATATGATAGCCATGTTCAAATATACGAAAGGATGTCATATAGAGGAGGGAGAAAGGTTGTTTTCTGCTGCTCCAGAGAAGCAAACACAGAGCAATGGATTCAAACTGCAAGAAAGAAGATTCCACCTAAACATTAGGAAGAACTTCCTGAGAGTAGGAGCTGTTCAGCAGTGGGATTTGCTGCCAAGGAGTGTGGTGGAGTCTCCTTCTTTGGAGGTCTTTAAGCAGAGGCTTGACGGCCATATGTCAGGAATGCTTTGATGGTGTTTCTTGCTTGGCAGTGGGTTGGACTGCTTGGCCTTTGTGGTCTCTTCCAACTCTGTGATTCTATGATTCTGAACTTGGATCTGTCCTTGCGGGTCATTACCAAAGTCCAGCATGATGGATTTTCGAGGGGGAAAGAGAGAGGAAATAGCTTGGTAATAGTGCCATCCTTCTTTATGCCTAAAGATTATTGTAACAGACAAATCTTTAGTTCACTGTACGCTTTAAATTCAGGTGGCATTGTAAATCTAGCACGAAGGTAGTTAACAATAGTATGTGCAAGATTAATCACCCTCCACAGCTGCAAGGGAGAACAAAGGCCCCGAGGAACAATGTTTTAATAGTATGAATAATCTATTTAGGAAACAAATTTACATGAATCCTTATACCTTTTCTCCCCGGTATTTTTTTGGTGCATATTGGTTCGCCGTCTGCTCCGTAGCTACAGTTTGTGAAAATGAGAGAAGGGAACCATTCGTTTGTTTTCCTTGGATTTAGGATTGGGGAGACTTTCATTTTTGGTCACCATTTTTCAGTGACCTGAAGTAATGCACGCTTCTCAGAATAATGCAGAGATTAGGGGGAAATCAGCCTTCACTTGTGATGATTAATTGCAGCAATCCATACATATCACTAAGGTGATACCCATCTTCAACAAGTCTGGACAGCTTGGGGGGGGGATCCTTACTGAGCCTCAATGAAGTGAGCCGGTAGGGTAACATTGATGAAGAGGGTGGGTTGTGCTGCCTGCCCAAGTGGCCAAACTATTTAGGGTAAGGTTTTATTATAAAGCCTCAGTAGCGTCACAACTGGGAGGCGGGGGTGGTCGTTCAGCCTGGGTTCCATGTCTGTGGGGCTGACAAGAAGTCACCCACAGGGGCTCACAGCGGCACGAGGAGGCATCGCGCCGCCTCAGCCACATGTGGAAGATCCTATTCTGCTCTGGTCAGACCTGGGCTCACGGCGGCACGAGCAGGCATCACGCCGCCGCAGCCGCATGTGGAAGATCCTATTCTGCTCTGGTCAGACCTCACCTGGAGTACTGTGTCCAGTTCTGGGCACCACAGTTCAAGAAGGATACTGACAAGCTGGAACGTGTCCAGAAGAGGGCAACCAAAATGGTCAAAGGCCTGGAAACGATGCCTTATGAGGAACGGCTTAGGGAGCTGGGTATGTTTATCCTGGAGAAGAGAAGGTTAAGGGGTGATATGATAGCCATGTTCAAATATATAAAAGGATGTCATATAGAGGAGGGAGAAAGGTTGTTTTCTGCTGCTCCAGAGAAGCGGACACGGAGCAATGGATTCAAACTACAAAAAGAAGATTCCACCTAAACATTAGGAAGAACTTCCTGACAGTAAGAGCTGTTCGGCAGTGGAATTTGCTACCAAGGAGTGTGGTGGAGTCTCCTTCTTTGGAGGTCTTTAAGCAGAGGCTTGACAGCCATCTGTCAAGAATGCTTTGATGGTGTTTCCTGCTTGGCAGGGGGTTGGACTGGATGGCCCTTGTGGTCTCTTCCAACTCTACGATTCTATGATTCTATGATTCTATCCTTCATTCATGGCTGCAGCTGTAGCAGAGGATCCTGGTGCCAGTGGCAAACCGCTAAGTACAGCGCATGTGTACTCACAGATGGTGTTGGGATCCTCTGCTCGCGGCTGCAGCACTGGAAATAGAACAGTTTCTTCCCACTGCCCCTGAGGGTGGCAGGTTAGCTTAGGGGGTGCTCTTTCCACCCCTCAAGACTTGCCGCCTGAGGCAGCTTCCTCACTCTGACTCATGGTAAGGCCAGCCCTGCCGCTTTTGCTTTGTTGGGAAGAACAGGGTTTTCAGTAGCTTACCAGCACCACTGTTAAGAAATGGCAGATTTAAGAGCTAAAGTAATTATTCCAGGAATAAAGCTCTGTGACCTCAGTATTTCACATGAGCCCAGAGGCTGCTCATATTGTTCAGCCTCTGAGGTTGGTTTTGTATCTACTGAGAGGAAATATTTACCCCTCGTAAATTTGATGAGGAAGGAGAAAGAACATATATTCTCTCTCTAATCAGTGTAGCCTTTAGCACGCCTGTATTTTGAACAAAGATGTTTCGAAGGAAAGGAAAGAAGATAAACAGCACATTCACAAGCTCTTTGTTAGAAGACTTGACGCGTCGACAACAAGCAATGTGTGGAGAGGGAAAGTAGGGCTTGTAACCACTGTCTGTCTCTCTGACCCCCCACATATGGATCATTTCTTGGGCACCCTCTGTCAAGGGCCTCCAGCCTTCTTGGGAACATGAGAACAAACTTCAAGCACTGCTATGGGGACCATACAGGCCCTGCAACCAAGCACATGCCACAGCCTGTTGGTAAAGATAGAGGAAAAAGTTGATCCAGTTTGCATTTATAGGGGAACCTATCTAATTTGTACTTGCTAGAGCTATATATGAACTGAAATACAGCCATCTTTGGAAATTCACACTTCTTTGACTTTTGCAAGTCAAGTTTTCCAGTCAAGTTATGTGTACAATAATGCATATGCCAGTGTAAAAAGTGCATAAAAATGTATATAGTCATGAAAATAACATGCAAAAAAATGCACTCTATTAGCAAAAATATGTAGTATATTGGGCAAAATTGAATTCTGCATATTAGCAGAAATTTGCACTAAAATGCTGGCGATTATTCATGGGGACTTTAAAAACAATTAAAAAATTTCAAGCTGATATGGAAATGGGGTGAATGGAAGCTAAGATTGGCAGAATCAGAAACCAATAGGAACCGACATTGATCGATTCACCCATACCTATGACTGAATAAATGGAATAGAAGAATTTGTAGCTACTTATCCCAGAACTGGAAAGATTAAAAACTAACATTTAACTTTTAAATCAGATTTTTTAAAAAGAAATAAGTAAAGTTACTGATGTTTGTATATATGCAGAAAGGTTATAGATTAGACAGTGATTTGTCGTGAGCAGCACCAGACATCTGAACCAAATATGATTAGTTTCCCTGCTCACAACAGCAGGTTGTGTAACTTTATTATTATTATTTTAAGGGAAGGAATGAAGAGACATTCTTGTCTATTGTCCCGACAATAAATCACCAGCCATTTCTGGTGTCCAGGTATTGTGAGTAAGCACAATGACAACCCCCATTCAGGAATGCATGTCCTATGGGACTTGAAGATGGGTCCCTAACAAGACATGCTGTGATAGATGCTTCTTTTGTCAGAGCGGAGGTGACAAAAGGCTGGGGAGGGGGATCTTCTTTGTCCAAGTGAAGACAACTGAATCAACCCTTGCAAAGGCCGAGTCTGGGGGGGAGCCAAAGCAGCAGTGAAACTCAGCTCTACCTAGCAGCACTCGAGAGTTGCAACTTTCGCTGCTGGCACTTTCATTGTCATTGCGTCTGGTGCTTTCAGGCCCTTGCCTCCTGCCAACAATCGTGTGCCCAGGACATAACCTCAAAACTAATTAGATGTACCATGGGAAGCAGAGCCAAACACACACACACACACACCCCTAACTTATCAGCTGTGAAATGTGCAGCTCACAGACTTGCACAGCCAGAGAGTGTGGAGATGAAGCAGGCAAGGGAAAAGGCTGCTCTTGAATCCATCCTCTACGATAACAACAGTTAATTATTAATCATGCAGGCAGCCTTCCTGTCATTCAGGACTGCTTCTGAAATATTCACAGATTTGCTCCAGTGTTGTGCTCGCCCCCACCCCCTTTCCTGGAGCCTGCAATTGAGTCAGCTTCGATCCATGACAAATCACCTGCAGTCATTCTACAGGTTCTCCTTTGTGAAATTGGGCTATTGAAGGGGCATGAGTGGCCCCTGCTATGAGGGGGGGGGGATGGACCCACTATATATGTTCTGCATTCGTAAGGGAAATGGTTAGGAAATGAAAACTGGTTTTTTCTACTGGGCTGTGTAAATAACTCCCCCGACCCAAGCAAATGTATAAATCTTGCTCTGACCCAATCCCTTCCCAGAACGATTCAGTCTTGTTCCAACCCGCAGTGGATCCAAATCAGATTTTGCGCTGCAAAACCAAAATGGCTATAACTCTTGTTTCTTTTCCGCACAGAAAAGCTACCTTCGCACAGCGCAGTTCTAACCTCCTGACACTGTGAGCATAACATTTGTCCATGCAACCTGCTAAGAATTCCCATTACATGCAATTTTCAAAGCATCTAGCCTAGAGGCAAAAAGATACCCCCTATCACCACCACTTCACAATTTCTCAGAGATGCTCTGCTTCCCTGTGGTCCACAGCACAGAGAATTACAGGGCTGATAAAAATCACCGTCTTACCAGTACTTACAGATGGAGGTACTAATTGCCGCTTGCTGAATTATTTAACACTGGAAGTGGGGACAAATAAAATCAGAAGTCTTGAAGAATGCATCTGTGGCCTCAGCTAGATTGAGCTTGAGACCCTGCACTCAAAATTCATAGCAAAAGCAGGCTGAGGGCAAATACTAGATGTGTGCTTCATGCATATGTAGAAAACAGCTATATATTTCGTTTTTCCACACCAAATTACCTGGGCCATGGAACCCGATTCTCACCATGATGGGAAAGTGTAAGGAAAAGACTGTGTCTATGTGCTTATTTATTACAATTTTATCCCAACCTTCCTCCCAAAGGAGCTGGTTAGCAGCTACCATAGTGGTAAAACAATAGTAAAAAGAAGAGAGAAACATGTTTAAAAATCTAAAAAAAAAATAGTCAGATGTGTGTGTCCCCCCCCACACACACACAGTTAATAATTTCAAAGTTGCCAGGAACAATAATGTCCAGCCACCAAATATCACCAAGTCTCTTAGAATCATAGAATTTTAGGTTTGGCAGGGTTCTACCAATCATAGGGTAAACAAGATTTTTTTTAAAAAAAAATCTCATGAAAATCAATAATGAGGGAGGTGGACACACCTCAACAGAGTGGGGGGGGGACTGCCACCAAGAAGGCCCTGCCATGGGCAATGCCAACTGGGCAGCAGCCAGAAGTGGTGCCACCAACTGGACCTCCCCTATCAATTGTAGAGCCCAAGGCAGTTGATATTTGAAGAAGTGTTTTACCATTTAAGGCTTTGTATGCTAGCACTAAGACCTTTAATAGAATGGAGATTCCCCCACCACGCCCGGTTAAAATAGAAAACCAGGATGAATGCCTTTACATTTTGCTCCCCATTATTTAAGATGAGCAAGTAATCTTCCATGATGCCAACTAAATATCTGGCACATGGCCCCTTTAAGAGAAACAGCTATGGCCCAGGAGGCCAGCTCTTGGAGAGCTGGCTCAAGAGGTGTGGTCTGGCCTCCTCAGAAATAATGATCTGTTCTCCTGTTAACCCTGCGTCTACTGAGTTTATCTGCAAACAGCTGAAGACAAACCTCCCTTATTGCAGCTTCTTTCCTGCGAAACTTCAACCAGAGCACATGGTTTGCAGCTGAGAAGCAGCAGGGGGAGGAGAAATTCTAAATCCATTCCTACCTACTGCTTTCCCCTTGCAACACATACAGGTTGCTGTCCTACCTGCCATGGGTTCAAAACAGGGATCGCCATTCTATTTCTGGACCATGCTGGTTTCTCATGCTGTCACGTCCAAATCTGCTCTGTTCCATTTCCACAATAATTTTTGCTCTTTTTTTAGAATAATCTGCACCAGAAAATCATGTTCAAATAATGTATTTTATTCTATGTATTTATTAAAAAAATATCTCTAGCCTCTAAAAGCAACCCCAGAAAGCATTAGAAACTTAATACTTTTGGCTATCAATGGCCATAGTGGCTATGCTCTGCCTCCACGGTCAGAGGCAAGGATGCCTCTGAATACCAGTTGCTAGAAATTGAGTGGAGGGAGAGAAAACTCTTCTTCTTGGTTCCTGCTTGCATGTTTCCCATCTGGTTGGCCACTGTGAGAACAGGATGGTGGTCTAGATGGGCCATTGGCCTGACACAGCAGCTTCTTCTTTTGTGTGCTCCCCACCCCACAAAAAAATCCCAGATCCCTCATACCCACCCCATTTTGTGTGGATGGTGTTATTTTGACCTCAGTAGGATGAGCATTTGGGAAACTGAGATAGATGTTTGTATGATTCTATCAGCAAGGAGGAATATGCAAACCAGCTCATGCTGCTATGGTGTATATTCAAGCTCTCTCCAATAAATCCATTTTAATTGAACAATCTTCTTACACAAAATTTGTCCTGCTGCAATTTAACCTGGCATATTTGGCTATATATACGCCTCTGTCTAGGGAAACGTTCAGCAGCCTCCAATGTGCTAGTTCCTTAGTTGGTGGAAACCTGAATAATTCTTAAGAAACTGATTTATCTGCACGGGGCTATGTGCGGAGTCCCATATCTATGCGATCCCAAATCCAACATGTTTGTAAGCCACTTTGGGATTCATTTGAATGGAAAGTGGCATAGAAATGCCATTGGTATATGTGAAACTGAAACTAGTAGTCATTCCTTATCTGCACAGTGTAATGTAAACAATCTAGAAGCAGGTGGCTTCAAGGTCAGAAGCATGAGGTAATGTTCATGCGCAGTGTGTTTTGGGGCCTAGATAAGAGGCTGAGAGAAAGAGCGGAGTTTGTTCATTTCTCTCTCTGCTCTTCTCCCTGTTCGGAGGGGGAGGACCATCTCCATTTATGGGCTAATGGTGTACAGAACCATTAAGCTGTAAGCCAGAAATTTAAATATCCAGAGGAGAAGCCATTTGGGCATGTCCTGACCAAACTTGTGGGAGTTCATAAAGGCTAACAGATTTGTTGTTTTTCACACAGTCATGGGCTGTAGGTCAATTCCTTTCATCTGAAAGCTTAGCTTTCCAAGGCCAATGTAAAGAGGTGTGTCTTCAGCATACAGCGAAAACAGCATCATAATGGCAATGTATCTACAAAGAGAGAGTTCTGCATTTTAGGGGCCACTACAGAAAAAGGCTTTTTCCCAGGCCACCATTTCAGTACACTTCTGAGAATGGCAGGACTCCTCTCTGCTGGTCTTAACTCAAAGAGCATCTTTAGAAATGTTCATGCTCCTTCAGATTCTTCGGTTCAAATTCATTTAGGGTTTTAAATACCAATGTGAGCACCTTGAATTGAGTGCAAAGTTTTTGAATTTTTGAATGGTATAGACTCTCCCCCCCCCCCCCTGACATAAACAAATGGTTGGACATTGCTTTTTTTGGAAGGGTAATTTTGAAGGGATTGGAACTGGACATTACCTAATTCAGCACACAACTTAACATTGTTTAATCCGGTCCTCCCTAACAAGACGGCACGTGTTGTGGTGTGACCTGGCAACAAGATCCGGTGCTGTGGGTGGGAACGTTTGGATGGCCAGAACACCCTATTGGAGGTTCCTTGATGCTGGGTGCAAATTAGACCAATGGGATGCCAGTGAAATTGTATCGAGGGACCTCTATTTAAGCTCATGCACACGTCCCTGAGCTTCCTCTTTTGGGCCAGCACATCTCCCTATATTTAGGGCTTGCACGCATGACCTTGCTATGCCATTGTGTGTCGTCTGTCATTGGGACAGGGGCACGGCAGGAATTTTCCCCATTTGGCTGATTGGCTGGTGCTATTTGGGTTTTGCCTGCAGTGTAGCAAATCATCACAACTTGTAAGGTTGCGGATAGGATCTGGTTCAGGTGATAGGGGTGGCAGAGCGGTCTGGCCATCCCTATGCGATGGGTATTCCATTAAATGAATCCTGGGACTCTTGGTTGGTCAACCCTGAGAGGGGTTGTGCCCGCATCCAGAGTCCAGGGGGGCATCTGGCTCGTGGACTGACTTGACCCCGCCTTTCACTATGCCGGGTGTTCACCCAAGGCTGACCTATGGTGTGCCCTGGGTCAGCGCTGCCTGCAAGGGTGCAGGGAGCTAGTCGGACCAGAGCCTATGCAACCACTCACTTGACAGTAATCAATAAAGTTGTGGCCTAAATTCTGCCAAAAACCAAACAAAAAATGTGAGTTTTGTCTGAATTTGGGGGGGGGTGGTTTAAAGGTCTACACATGCAAATGTCACCCACAGGGAACCGTGCACAGTCAGCCCAATAGCAGGGTTGAATTAACTTGGCACAGCTTCAGTGCACATCATGAAGCGTCCTGTGCTATTTATTACTAATGCCTCCCAATCAGCTCATTGGGTAATTACAAGTGTATTATCCCATCAGTCCATTTTGCTCCGTGTTTGGGTGTTCCACATACGGAGTAAAAATGCCCTGGCCATTTGTTTTGAAGCAAGCAAGCGCACTGTATGTTTTCTGGTGGGCTTTCCTGTTTTTCTGTTTTGTTTTTTTGTTCTTAAATTACGAGCGGGCTTAGCAACTGAGATGCAGAACTAAAGCCGGCACAATGAGCCCAGCAGCTGGCTTTGTGCTGCCACCATAGAAATGTCTAATTGCAGCAGAGAACACACGTTGCTCCTGATGGCAACATATCCGCATTCAGATGCCTTTGTTCGGCCCTATCGCTTATCGAAATGACTATTATTTTCGCAATCCCACTCTCCAAGCTTTTATAAAAATCTATGAGCAATTTGCAGCCATTAGCCCACAGATACAGGCCTTTATTCAGTGGGAGCACATGATTGCCAAGATGTCAGCTTCCCTGGCGTTGACTCCAGCTCTACAGTCATGTCAGCACACTTGATTCCAAGGGAAATGGCGCCTCTGGTTTTGACTGATGCCTCATTCCTTTCGTCAAGTTGCCAAGTGAGGTTGTAATTCATGCCCGGATGAGTCCACTGTCGCCGATTTCTGCGCTGAACATCTGTCTTTGCTTTTTTTTCTGAGTGTATTTTTAATCTGTAGGCTTTTGTTTTCCTCGGCGGCAAAATTCTCTCCACATTTGGAGTGGCAGCTTCATAGAACATACTCAAGGGGGGGAGCCAAAAAGAATGGATGCCGGAAGGCCCTGGGCTTCTTGGTTCCGTCTCATGTAAAGTTTAATGGGAGAGAAAAAGAGAGTTGGCAACCAGAGCTTTTGGACTGTGTGATCTTGTCTGCTGCCTTTCTTCAAGCAGTATTGGATCTCTGCGGCCTTTTGGATGGGAAGAGAGTGACAGGCATTGAAGAACCAGCTGGACCCTGGTTCACTTTTCACTCTGAGGCTGAATTCAAATGAGCAGAAGTAATACTTGGTATCATGTTGGACTGTGGGCTCTTCCCAACAACCTGCTCATGGGGCATTCATCCTGATTTGCTTGCATAACAGTTATGCAGAGGTTAAACTAGAACTGGTGTTTCTTGGGCATTCCTTATTATTTGTTGGCAGGAAGGTTATATTATTCATCCTGATTTTCTTGCACCATGTTTACCATCTTTCCTGTCAATTACTCTTTCACCCCACACTTTCCATCACATTTCCCCATCACTTTCCTAACAGCAAAATGCCAATGTTGATTTTAAAGTGAATTTGTTGCACCAGAGCATCAGAGTGCATTAATCCACTGCAATTGCACAAACCTAAGTATCCAGCATGTGTTTGAATCTCTCCTGCAAAATGCTGACCTATAAACATGTGTGAGAATCGCATGTTTTATACCTGGGATCATTATGTAATGTATGTACAGTATGTATATACACATATATACATGTACACACACACACACACACACACACACACACACACACACACACACACTGTATTTCTATATTTCTATGTTGGGGGATATTTCTCCAGTCTTGGGAGTCTGTTTTTTTACATAAAGATCCTGAGATCCTGCTTGGCCCTTTCACAGACACAAATATAGGCAAGGGGGTTTTTTTGCTTACAAAGTCCAGTAGCAATCATAGCCAAAGAGTACAGAAATCTCAAGATATAATGGTAACCCTTTAAAACTGTCAGGGATCTTTCCTTTTCACTTGCTGATCTCAATTGTCCTCTCTGCCAGCTCTTCTCAGCACCGTGGAGCAGCTGCCTTTTAAGATTCAAGCTCTTCTCATTAAACTCCTGTTAGGCTTCACTTGGACTAATTAGCTCTGCCTGTAACCACACACACAACATCAGCCAGGAAATGGACTGACAGTTACAGTGAAATAACAATGATATTATCACCATGGGGCTGGCCAGGGATAACTACATTGCACACTTCCGTAGTAAGTGTTCTTTAAACAACAACAACAACAACAACAACAACAACAACAGGCAAGTAGGTAAGGGTATTTATTGAGAAATGACAGAAAAGCAGTGGTTCCTTCAGCCTGCTTAACAGTAATAATAAAAAAATTATTATTTTTACTCCACCCATTTGGCTGGGTTGTCCCAGCCACTCTGGGCAGCTTCCAACACATATAAAAAACACCAAGCATTAAAAACTTCCTGATACAGGGCTGCCTTCAGATGTCTTCTAAAAGTTTATATCCTTGACATCTGATGGGAGGCCATTCCACAGGGCGGGCGCCACTACCGAGAAGGCCGCCTGCCTGGTTCCCTGTAACTTCACTTCTCACAGTGAATGAGCCACCAGAAGGCCCTCGGAGCTGGACTTCTGTGTCCGGACTGAACAATAGGGGTGGAGTTGCTTCTTCAGGTATACATGGCCGAGGCTGTTTACAGCTGTAAAGGTCAGCACCAACACTTTGAATTGTGCTCAGAAATGCACTGGGAGCCAGTGTAGATTCTTTAGGACCAGTGTTATATGGTGTGGCTGCCACTCCCAGTCACCATTCTAGCTGCTGCATTCAGGATTAGTTGCAGTTTCTGAGTCACCTTCAAAGGTAGCCCCACGTGGAGCGCATTGCAGTAGTTCAGTGTTTCTCAACCTTTTTTGGGCCAAGGCACACTTGTTCCATGAAAAAAATCACGAGGCACACCACCATTAAAAAAGTTAAAAAATTTAACTCTGTGCCGCCCTATATTGACTATATAATTATGACTGTAACAAACACTTGCCAATTGCTGTGTTGGTTGCAATCTCCTGTAATAAGGCTTCACAAGCCGCTGATTTCTCTGCCAGCACAATCCTTTGCTCAGCAAGTTTCAGGTTGAGCTCATCCAGCCAGCTTCTTTAAGTTTGTCTAAAACCACCCTCCCGTGGTGGTGGCTGTTGAGAGCTGCGCTCGCCCCGCGTCATGACCCGGCCGGCTTCCTTTCCGGCGGGTCAGCGCTGCCTATTGGCGGCCACCAGGCACGTGACAATGCAAATCGCCCTTCTCGTCACCGCACGTCGCGGCACACCAGCCAGCGTCTCGCGGCACACTAGTGTGCCGCGGAACAGTGGTTGAGAAACACTGCAGTAGTTCAAGTCAAGTTACAAGAAAGGAGTTTCCAAATTGTTGTGTATTGAGTCAAAGGATTTTTTATCTGTATTACTATTGTCTGTATTTGCATTAGGGTAAAGTAACTGCTTTTTGGTTCCAGAAGGTACAGCTACTATTGGTTCATTTAAGCTGCTGTATTTGGATCCTCTGTCTTATTGGTTTCCTCCAAAAGGCAGCACTGTGATTGCCTGATATTGTTCCCTCCAAAATGTATCCCTTTCTAGCTAGTCTCCCATCCCTATAAATGTAGCTTTCCTCTCCTCAGAGCTTAGCCTTGTTTGCTTTAATAAAGAAGTGTTACTAGAGAACTGTCTCCAGCATATTATTTCAAGAGAGCTGAAATCACGAACCCCACGTCACAACACAAATAAACACCAGAAAGAACTTGCTGAGGGTAAGAACTGTTCAACAGTGGAACGGACTCCCTCAGAATGTTGTGGACTCTCCTTCTTTAAGCAGAGGTTGGATGGCCATCTGTCATGGATGCTTTACTTGAGCTTCTTACATTATAGGGATTTGGAATAGATGACCCTCAGGGTCCCTTCCAGCTCTACAATTCTATGAGTCTATAATTCTATTCTAATTAAAGTCAGATTATTATTATTATTATTATTATTATTATTATTATTATTATTATTATTATTTCCAATGTTTAAAACAGTTTAAAAGAAATTTCAGTCACAGGAATAGGGTGATCATAGGATTCATCTTGTACAGGGGCATTGCTAGGTGCCGTGACACCCGGGGCGGCAAATTGTCATGCCCCGGGGGGCGTGGCATCATTACATAATGACGCATGCATTGCTACAGCACCCCGAACGGACTGCACAAGCATTGGATCTAGCGCATGCGCAGTCAGCACGACCTGCAAAGGGCGCTCCGAAGTGGGTTGCCACCAGCGGAGCCGGGGTCCTAGCGCCAGCGGTGGCAACCCGCTTCGGAGCGCACTTTGCAGGAAGAAGCAAAGGGTGCTCCAGAGTGGGTTGGCAGCAGCGTCGCCAGGATCCCAGCCCCGCTACACCGGCAACCTGCTCCGGAGCGCCCTTTGCTTCCTGCAAAGGGTGCTCCGAAGCGGGTTGCCGCCGGCGGCACTAGGACCCAGGCGCTGCCGGCAACCCTCTCCTTACGGCACATCTGCAGCATCGCTCCGCTGCACATGCACCGTACGGAGCGGGTTGCTGCCGGCGGCAGCTCACTTTGCTTGTTCCTGGGCGAGGGGAGGGGGAGGGGCGTCAGCTCACCCCTCGCCCAGGAACAAGCAAAGCAAGTGCCGAGCAACATTGGGGCCTCCGCGATGGCAATGGTGGCCACGCAGCGGCAGCGGCAGCCATCGGAGGTGGAGAGGCAGTGCTGCCCCCCCCAGAGTGTAGCTCGGGGCGGCCCCCCCGCTCCCCGCTTGCGAGGCCCCTGATCTTGCAATATAAGGTTTTGCAAGCCTCCTTTCCCTGTAATGCCGACAGTGAGAATCATAAAGGTCACTTACAGCAACATCTTCTCACTTTGTAACATATGAACAGGCTCTCTAATCTGCCATTTTCTGGAGCTTCCTTTGACCTACTATTTCATTTCCTAAAGAGCTGCAGTATTGAACTAAATTCTTCCAAGCAAGCACATTGCAGTTTCTTCTCTTCCCCTGTCCACCGCAGTCCCTAACACTCTTCTAACTTTGGCAGAAGTTAGAAGGAAAATTTAATGGGGGAAACTGGAGCCAGCCAAATGGCCCTTTGCTGATAAAAGAACTCAACTGAAACTGAGTCCACAATGAATCACAGCTTGACAGAGATATATCAGCAGCAGAGCTCAAAACAGAAAGAGCCATGCAAGCCACAGTCTGCAAATCAGAAATGAATTCCCTCTGCTTAATGGCCTGTTTGTTGTGTCCAATTCCCCTCCCACTTTCCTTTCCTAGAGATATGGGGGGATAAAGGTGAGGCACTGTTAATTAGCTCTCTGAGAGGACGAAGACTTTTTATCACTGATACAGGAGATAGCCTGCCCATATTACATTGCTCGCCCAAGCAAGGATTAATGCCACTACATTTGGGATGGCATCTGACTCTTATCTACCAGCTAAGACCATTTTACCCATTGCTGATCAGCTATCTTCAGGGATGCAATGGAGAATGTGCCTTGCAGCTATCTGTGTGAACAACTTAGTCTGCTGAATATCTCAGTACGACACCCAAGCAGCTAAATGTTTAGCTGCACATATTATTCCCACTCGCCAGTGGCCTCCGCACAAGTACCTCAACAGCATGTGAGGCACTGCCAACATTACAGTTGGGAGGTATTCACAAAGAAGTATTGTTCGTATAAACCAGGCATCCCCAAACTGCAGCCCTCCAGATGTTTTGGCCTACAACTCCCATGATCCCTAGCTAACAGGACCAGTGGTCAGGGATGATGGGAATTGTAGTCCAAAACATCTGGAGGGCCGAAGTTTGGGGATGCCTGATATTAACCAACAGCTCCACACAGCTGTTTTCCATGTAGCTGCTGAAGGATTGGTCCTACCATTGGGCAAAGCGAGGCAGTGGCCTCATGCAGCAGGTGTTGGCATGCTACAAAAAAACCAGCCCATGGAACTCCACACACCAAATTGGGTAGTTGGTGCTGGCAGCCAACAGCTAAACAGCCTACAAGCAGGACCTCACACAGCAGCACATTCCCTTCAGGTGGTTTCCATCAACAGTTCTTTAGAAGCATACTGCTTCTGACGGTGGAGATACAGTATAACGTAGCCATCAGTGTTAGTAGCCATCCAATGGACTGTTAATTGGAACCGCTGAGTTCCACGTGTCTCACAAAAGAGAGTTGTGTTCCATATTACAAAGTTTATTCTTGTTTCAGTTATGAAAAGAACGTAGCACCCTTCAACTGCTTGACAACGTAGAATCAGTTTTGCTTCTTCTTTACCTGTGCGTCACTTTCTGGCTACTGCCTGTGCTGCTGAAATTTTGTGCAGTAATTATTCTTTTTGATGCTATTATTATGCCACAGGTTAAAGCAATAAAATCCTTGGTTTATTGAATTAATGTTTCATATGAAGAGCATTTGATCAAAGTGAAATCAACATAGCACACCGTGATTTCCATAAGAATGTTTGTAATATCTACAAATCAGATAAGTAACATCAATATCTCCTACAGATTCCAAGGTCCTTTAAAAATATCAATAGATTAGAACTCTGTAATACTCCTCTCCCCCCCCCCACTCTCAGAATGCAATGCAGAAATTACACTTGACAGGCTTGGAGCAGGGAGAATGGATGTAGATGGATAGAAATAAATCATGGTGGAAGTTGGAAGTGGACACAAGAAAACCCACTTTCTCCCTCTCATGTATGCTTCCAACAAGAGAATATAACCCTTGGCACATGGGAAATACCTGAGACTGATTCCTGATAAAAAATATATATATCAGAAAGACAAACAAGAATCACGTCAACCCTATTTGGGCTTCCAAACAATATGTGTTTCGACCGGGGAGGAGTCTATAAAGGATCTCTTTATAGGGATAAATTTGATTCAGTTTGCAATTAAAGTCAAACCTACCTAATTTTGCACTTTCCCAAGCAACACAAGAACCAAAACACCAGAAATCTTTCAAAATTCGCACTTTGCAAAATTCACACTTTGCAAAATTTGCACCAAAAAAAAAAATCACTTTTGCAGTGCAGTTACTCCAGCCAATGAATATGTACTAAAATGCATGTGCTAGGGTAAAGTGTGCTTTCGAAAAGCATATTGGTGAAATTAACAATAAAAAAGAAATTGTCGTATAGCAAGATTGCTTCACGAGAATTGTATACTAGGCAAAATGGCATACAAAAGTTATGTTGAAAGATGTCCTCAAATGCTGGTGAATTTTCATGAGCATTATTTAAAAATACAGATGTGCAAAGAGATGTGGAAAATTGAATGTAAGACTTGGGGAAAATTAGGAACTGAGAGCAGCTGAAATGTATAGGTGTGCCCATTCCTGTGCCCCTGCCCCCAACATTTCCAAGAAGGTCTGAAGGGGGGGGGGTTCTAAGAAAAGCCCTCTTAGAAGCCTCTGCACAATGAAAACCCTGATAATGTTCTAGATCATGTGGAGGTTTTTGGCTGTGCTGAGCTGAATTCAGAACCAACCCTTAAAACCTGAGTTCTCGGTGCACAAAAGTCTCCTATGGGGACAGGGCTGTTTGAGGCAGGGCTTGCAAGCATGACATTGGTGCCTTCTTTGAACACCTAAAGAGAGCTGCCTTCTAATTGCCAATTCAGGTGGCTAAGTACATAAAGAAATTGAGCCAAAATGGGACCTTGGGTCTCTCAGCAGGGCTGGGGGGGGGGACACTGAGGTTTTCAGCCATGAAAAAAAGTCTTTTAAAAAGTAACCCTTAAGCACCACACACAAAAAAACCGCCAGCCTAGTGAGGACTGGGCATGGTCAATGCTGGTTGTCAGTTGAGGAAGGATAACAAAAAGTAGAGTGAGAGGGGTAGAATCTGCTGGGATGGAATAGCTGACTTGAGTCCCATTAAGAAATAATGGTACACTACAACATTCTGTTACAGAACACACTCGTTTTTATTATGCAATAAACACAGCATGTAAATCTACAAGATATTCACATATCCTGCTATGTGAAACATAACTGCAGAAGTTCATTTAGAAATGTAAAACAAAAAACAAAACACTTTTTTTCCTTTCCCCTCTCTCAAATCTTACCTGCTGCTCCCAAGAGCAGCTCCAGGTTTGACTACAGATATATCTAGACACATAAAAATTAAAAATAAAAGCATTTCAGGAAAACACGTTGTAAACCTCAAAGTGGGAAGTTATGTTGGTGAAAGACAAAACTCCACAACGCCATCTAATGTCACAGTGTTATAACACATATAAAATGCTTTCTCTTTACTAAAAGAGTATGTCCTCTTTTTCCAGGACACGTCCTCTTTGTTAGAGATTCGTTCCCCGTGTTTGCATTCATGGGATTGTTGTCTATCACATGACAGTGTATGTTTACATTCCACAGAGTGGGAAGTGACAAAGACAAGATGTTTGTGTTACTGTGTTCCTGAAGTGGGACTATTGTCCTTTGTCCTTTCTCTTTGCTGTCTGATGCTAGAGAGGGAGCCATGTTGCATGAGAGCGCTCCATGTGTGTTTATATGTAAAAAAAAAAAAATTAGCCAAATGCTGTGCTACTGAGTTATGTTATGCAGTTGCACAACTCTGTGGATCCATAAGTGTGCTGATGTCAGTTGGCATCAGTCGCTGTGATGTTCGGGCTGAAGAATCCTTTTGAAGCTCCCGAATGATCTACCAGGAGGGAGAGAACATGCCAGTCAGGCATGTGTCTCTGCCAGGGTCCTACTTGCGAGTAAGAGATCCTAACACTCTTTTTCGTGGGTATGTAAAATGAGAGTTGCCATAGCGACCCATAGTTAAAAGTAGAAGTCGGCAAATGTGTCCTCTTTTTTGCTCTTCATAATATGGCAACCCTAGACTTGCTACTTGCAACTCATACAGACGTGCCTCGCTAGACGAATTTGATTCGTCAATTCTTATAACGAAAAATTCGTCTAGCGAATCCCATAGGAATGCATTGAATATTTATTTATTTATTTATTTATTTATTTATTTATTTATTGCCCATAGGAACACATTAATTGAATTTCAATGCATTCCTATGGGAAACCGTGATTCGCTAGACGAATTTTTCATAAAACGAATTTGTCTAGCGAGGCAACCTCTGCTCGAAAAATCCTTTCGTCAAGCGAAAATTTCGTCTTACAGGGCGTTCGTTAAGCAAGGCACCACTGTACTGAACTTTTGCAAAATTGGCGACCATTTGCTGAGGATATTGCTCTGGTGTGGGCCGCTAGAGCTAGGATGAAGTGGAGACTGAATTTTGCCTTGGTTTGGCAGCTGGCCGAGGGGGGGGGGTATCAGGAAAATTATTCCTGTGGCATGAGGCTCTTCATTTGCTGATTTGTTTATCTGTTTAAACAACAAGAGCCCCACCACTTTCCCATGAATGTGGAGCAGCTGGAACTATCTAAAATTCAGTGATTCGAAGGTAGGCAGTATTTCTTCTTCCCAGTCCCCTCACACGTCTCCTTAGGTCCTTGCTAAAGAACTTGGGATAAACATATCACAATGCCAGAACAGTTGTCAAATTGCATTACTCAGGGAAGACTGAAACATTAAAGTGACTGGTCCAAATTTAACCAATGCTGTCAACTTCTATGCCAGAAAACTATTCTAACCATGGGGGGGGGAAACAACTCTACACCTATGGGGATTCCACTGTACTCAGACAGCTGCTTCATTGTGTTTCCAGCCCACTCTTAGCTATGATTTCCCACAGCCATCCACTCACACAAACACACGGAATGAGCAGGCATGCTCTATCTGTGGAAGAGATGCTTGGGTAAATCTGTCAATATGCAACTCAGATTTAGAAATTTATTACCAATGCAACTTTTTGTAGGGAGCATTACTTCCCAAATATTACTTCAAATATTTTCTCTCAGTTTTAGTTTTTCTAAAGGCAAGTGTTTGCTTTGCTTTGTTTTTTTTGTTTTGCTTTGTTTTGACATTTAAAGAAATCAGTGCAGTTGAGAAAGAACAAGACAATCACCCAGAGCATCAATTTCAGGCACTCAGTAGCCAACCTCCCCAGCTCCCCACACTTCAATCAAACCTGTGGGGAAGAGGTTATGAGGTAACTCATCCAATGGGACTTTTTCAGACCAAGAAGTGCAGGCAGCCACAGAGGCTGCAGAATGCTGGAGCAATGTTTTATAGAGAAAAACACAAACACACTACCCTTGACCACTTTGCCATGTGCTTCTGATGTCTTGTAAATACATATATTTTTGCCCAGGCTTTCCCTGCCTCAAAAGATTGAGCTCTGCTATTACTGCATTTCTGACTTAATACTTTTATAATATTGTACTGCTGTTCTAGTGATGTGTTTTATTGTTTTTATGTTGCATTTTTAGTACCACTCAGATATTTTTAAATATTAAGCTGCTTAGAAATGCTTATAAATAAATGACAAGATAAACGCAACCCCACATCCATTGAAATTGCAAGGGAGTTTTAGGGTCCTGCAAAAAGGGATGTAGGAGAAATTCAGTTCAGTTCACATTTGAAGTTAAATCTATCAAATTTGCACTTTCCAAAACATAGCCAGCCAACATGCACTTATCCAAAATTATCAATGCAGTTCTCCAACTGCCATTTACAAAAAAATGCATATATTAGAGGGAAATGTACATTAGAAATGAATATATTTGCAAAAAAATAACATACTGGACTGCATTATATTAGGACAAGTTGCTTACAAAAATGTGTTCATTGGGAGAAATTCGCACAAAAAGGCTGAATAATTTTCATGAAGATTTAAATCAAAAACAGCTACAGAAGTGTGGAGAACTGAATTTAAGATTCTCATTCTTCCAAACTGAGAGAAGCGATATTGACAGACTCTTCCGTCCTTACTTGCAAATGAGGCAGAAAAAGATGCTCTGGGAGAAAACTTCCAAGCATTTTGACCAGGGATCCCAAACCAAGGCCCGGGGGCCAGATGCGGCCCAATCGCCTTCTAAATCCAGCCCGCGGACGGTCCGGAAATCAGTGTGTTTTTACATGAGTAGAATGTGTCCTTTTATTTAAAATGCATCTCTGGGTTATTTGTGGGCCATGGGTATTCGTTCATATTTTTTAAAAACGTATAGTCTGGCCCCCCACAAGGTCTGAGGGACAGTGGACTGGCCCCCTGCTGAAAAAGTTTGCTGACCCCTGATTTAGACGAAAGGTTTTGATATAGCACCAGGACTCAAACTGCTTATTCATATCATGAAATTGTGCCATCTTAGAATATGTGAAAGTAGAATCAGATGCAGCTTGCCAGGTGAGGTCACTCCTCTAGCTTCCCAACATGTGGGTCATTGTTTACCGGAAGAGGTGGGAAGAGGAAGCAGGGAGTTCTGAGCAGAGGCATAGCAAGGTCAGGTGGTACCCGGTGCAGATTCCCCCCCCCTCTCACACACCCCACATCGACAGCTCAGGTAGGCTTCAGAGTCACAGGTGGGTGGCACACCGAATATCAACCCCCCTTCAGCGATGACACCCGGGGCGGGCCACACACACCCTGCACCCCCCTTCCTATGCCTCTGGGTCTGAGCAGTGTAGACAGACTGGCAGAACCAATACGGACAAAACACCACTGCATAGGAAAAGCCCAATATATTACAGAAAAAGCTAGGCTAACCTTCATCCTGAATAAATTAACCTTCGCACGCAAGAGCCTTTCTCACCTCCTTGGCCCATGCCCAGGGGAGGGGAAATTTCTAGCAATATAGAGAAAACATGTCATGTAAACACACACCCCATCAAATGAGCTATGACTATGACCTTCGTATATTTGCAGGAAACTCGTTGCAAGACCAGAGATTATTGACAACATGTCACTTATGAAGTCGCTTTGAATAATGAATAAATCTGAGGTGGGGGGGGAGTGAAGTCTTCAAAGGATATCTCACAGGCAGAAAATGACGAGGGAGATGCCCGATAAATAGTTTCCCAAGTGGATACATGAATCAAACATGAACTAAGGTCTAGTGTGCAAAAGAAATGCAATTAGCTAACTTGGCCAGGGCATCTAGCTTCATAGGGGCATGGGTAGCTGCTTTCTACTGAGGTCCATCTAGCTCAGCATTGTCTCTACTGACCGGCAGTGGCTCTCTGGGATTTCAGGTACGCTTCTCTCCCATCCCTACCTGGAGATGCCCTACCTGGGACCTGAACCTGAATGCAAAACAGGTGCTCTGCCACTGAGCTACAGCCCTTCTCCTAATCTACGGCCTCTTTGTGAGCTACATGAATGAGAATCCAGGAATGTCACTTATGTGTTTTTATGCGCAGCAGCTTCACGGTGGCCTGGCACACATAGGTGCATCTGCACAGAATTCAGCAGAGCTGGGCAAACTGAAAATACAGCCCGTGGTTGTTAATTGGGTGGGAAAGGGGGGGGAAGAGAGAGAGAGAGAGAGAGGAAGGAAAAGTCAAAAGCAATTTCCTCTCTTTGTGTCGTTTGCATTCTGGTTTCACAGCAGTGCTTTCTCCATTTGTTTTTGTGAAATGCCAGGGAGAAGGGCGACCTGAACCGCTGACCTGAGATGCCGCAATGCATCCACCTCTTTCCTAGTGTCCCCTGTCACATCTGGGTCATTGGTTTAGTAAAGAGCAGGTGTTCTCCTTCCAGCAGGTGCGACTGATGGGCCCACTGAATATTTATGAATGCATCGTGGTCACTCAAGCTTGCGTTATAGGAACTAATTTGTTTATCTGTTCTGTGTTACCCATCTTCCAATCTCTGAGCCAGCTGGAACTATTTTCGGGCCCTTTTGACCTGCCACTCTTGTGCTTGCCTCCATTTAATGCTTCCTTCCTTATATAATAGGCATTAATCAACAGCTGACTTTCCTCATCTTTCTGGCTATTTACCCAAGGTCAGGTAGAGTGAGAAGGCTAAGGGGTGTGATGTTCGCATTGGCTAATGTAAAATTACTTGGTTTCCAATATCTAAATGCCGGGCTTCGAACGTGCCTCGAGGCTATGCATTACAACCCAAATGAAATAAGATATCTAACAGTATATCCGTGAGGAAATAGAACACATCGAAATTGTTCAAACACAATGGGCAAATTTAAAATGAAAGATCCTTCCTCACCCAACCACAAGGTGAACAGCTAGCGCACACAAAGTCTGCCTACAAACCCAGTGCTATATTAATGGCCAACACTTGCTTGATGTTGGAAAGTTGACAATGTTGGTAGCCAGGCGAATTTCCCTGGGGACAGCATTGCACAGGTGGGGAGGCACCACTGAAAAGCTCGTTCTCTCTTCCCTGTCCTTCATGCGCCAATTTATCTTGGAGGTGGCACACAGAGATTGCCATCATTGGGTCAGGATAGGCACAAAGGAAGAAAAGCAGTCCTGGAGGTATTGGGGTCCCAACTTGTATAAGGCTTTATGGGTCAAAATTGGCACTTTGAATTGGGCTCAGAAGCTATTTGGCAGCCGGTGCAGCTGAGTGAATATTAGTATCATATGCTCAGAAAGCCTAGTCCCAGCCAATAATTAGCCACTGAGTTCTCCTGTAGTTGCAGGTTTTTAAACCATCTTCAAAAGCAGTAACACAGCCTAGAACTTACCAGAGTGTAGACCACCTGGAAGAGTGCATATTTTTCCATAATTAGATATTGTTATGTATTTTTATATTTTAAAAGCAAATCAAATAGACATCTGTTGGGATATGTTTAAGCATAATAGATCCTACTTACAGTGAGCAGGTAGAACTGATGGCCTTTTTATAGTTCAATATAAAAATCCAAGGGGAAATGGAATGTGTTAATTTGATTTAGGAAAGGTAGCAAATAGGTTAAAGCTGATTGTGCAGGATACAGAAGTCTACATTTGTGCAAAGTACAGACATTTGCTAGAGCAGGTGTGTGATGTATAATCTACATAAGATATGTAGAATGCATTACATCCTTGGGGAATATTGTAAGACAAAAGCAAAAATGTTGGAGACGGTGATGCATGTCCAGTGAGATTTATTATACTGTAGATAGCATATTCACTCA
Source organism: Zootoca vivipara (assembly GCF_965207765.1). NCBI lineage: Eukaryota > Metazoa > Chordata > Lepidosauria > Squamata > Lacertidae > Zootoca > Zootoca vivipara. Next base: position 84,540,136 of record NC_142586.1, on the reverse strand, counting down.
TTCGCAAACACACACACACACACACACACACCCCTATATTGGACCATTTGGAAGATGAGAATTGGTGTTTTTTCCCCCCTATCAATGTTGTATCACATAGCAGAATCCCAAATGTCCTATTTCTTAATCAAAAATAATAAGAAAAAAACCCACAAAAGCCTAAAGTTCAAAATTCATATGACAATAAATCTATGAGTTATCATACCAGGTAAATTTGGACTTGTTTGTCAATATACCTAAAAGTTTTGGAACCACTGAGATAGGGGGAAGTCTCAGCCTACCTACAGATGCTGGGAGAAGAACTCGGGACCTTCTGAATGCAAATCAGATGTTCTGCCACGGAGCTACAGCCTTTATTAGTCTCTGGGTAGTTCAAAATTCTGTCCAAACTACAGAGCCTTGCCTAGGCAGTCATAGGATGTTATGTGTATCTCCCTCTAACAATGAGTGCCTGTCAGCTTGGAAACAAAACAATGCTGTATTCTTGGAAATTCTGTAGGTACACAGAAGTACTGGGGAGATTCTGTAGGTACACAGAAGTTTGTACATTAAAAGAAAACGACATCTTTAAGAAACCCATAACTGCCTGCCAGGAACCCATGAGTTTACAGAATGATGGCATTTGAGCCTGTAAAGTAGGGAATCCTGTATCTTTTATGTGAGCACAGAATAAGGTGAGGCTGTGGTAAATAACTGAAGTGACCTATGCTAACCAAACTTCATTTATGAGTGCACTCCAGGTGACAAATACGTGAGATTGTTCAGAACTGTGTCTAGGTCAGCTTTCTCCAATGTGGTGCCCTCCGGAAATTTTGGGCTACAACTCCCCCGTCGCCATTCCCCCTCCCTGTCCTACCATGCAGAAGTAGCTCTCTGGATTGATGCAGAGCTTCTATGCAAGCATCTCAGCAGGTGGGTTGCAGTTGCTCACTGGGAGGGAGAAGGGAGGGGTAAGGAGGTGGGGTGGCTGGTGGAGTGCAATTGCATTGGTGGAGGCAAGTCTGTGTTCCTACCAGTGCATTTGAATCATGCAGACCTCCCTACCACCTTGCCCCTCTCCCTTCTGGTAAGCAACAGTGACCTACCTGCTGGGAACCTAGTATAGCGACTCTACTCCATCTTGAGTTGCTTATGCCTCTGCATGCAGGCTGTGGTTGGATGGCACCATGTTGGAAAGGGCTGGGCTTGGCCCTGGTACAAGCTTCCTCAATCTTGGCCCTCTAGATGTTTTTGGCCTACAACTCCCATGATCCCGGTCAGGGATGATGGGAATTGTAGTCTCAAAACATCTGGTGGGCTGAGGTTGAGGAAGCCTGCCCTAGTAGGCCTCTTATCTGGACCTCACCTCTTGACCATGACCCTTTCTTATGAGAGGGAAAGCTGCTTCCCCCTCCCCACTTCAGCTGCCTTTCTAATACAGTATGTATATAATTAGTAGTTAGCCCCTTGGTTATCACGGTTGTGATACCCTCCACTAATCAGGAAAAGATTTGAGGGAGGGGAAATTCATAGCTAGTTTCTCACACCTGCAGAATTGCAGCACCTTCTCCAAATAATAATGGTGAAAAAGAATAATAAATTAAAAGTCAGATTTATTTCCTCTGACAAGCCTATTCTTATTGTTCTTGTTCCATATAAGTGACACACAGTTCTGTTCCCAGTGCTTTGTCACCGGAAAAGATAAATATCTTTTTTTGGGGGGGGGATTTGTTTATTTGATTTTTTTTATTTGATTTTTTTGCATACAGTAGGGCTTTTATGCTCCTGTTTCCAGTTAGACTGCTTACCCAATGGAAAAAAATAAAATAAAATAAAAGTCAGGATAATAGAAAAACTTTTAAAAACAACTTTCCTTTACTTTGTGCACAGCACTGATTTGAGCTGTCAGCAAGAAGATGATTTAATACCACAACAAAGAATTATGAAATTCAATGTGGGCTACATCTAAATGAGCACACAAACACCAGAATGGAAATGATTCATCTCCCCCCACCCCAACTCAACTTTTTTCCTTTCTTTTTTTGCTAAAGAAGTGATTTATGGTGGCAGGCCCTCCTGTTGTCACTATAAAGGTCATAGGCAGATGACTGAGCTTTAGCCTGCCATGGCTACTTGAACTACAATTGGCATCAACTGTACTGCAAGATCAGGTCAAGAATGATACACAGGAGAAAGTGTGGGCACCACCATGGCCAGCCCTAGGAGTTAGGCATCTGCTTCAGCTGGCAGAAGCTAGAAGTGGAGCATCAGTCACCCACCACCCCTCTCCCTAAACCCTTAGGATAGCCTGCCTTGCACCCTATTCCTTAAAGATCATCTCATCACTTGTATATCCAGTTGACCACTGTGCTCTGCAGGAGGGTGTGGCGGATTGGTGCCTGCTGAGGATTCCGGTGTGTTGGGGGTTAAACTATCCCTCCAATGATAGGCAGTTCTCCAGGAGGCGGAACTAGACTGTGTTTGAAAACAAAAGAGGGATAACGGTTAGGTGGAGTCAGTTGGTGGGAGAGGAGTTGGTTGGGGAAGGTGGAGAGTGAGCTAGTGGGGAGTGGGAGGTTAGGTTTTGGAGGGATGAAATGCTCTTATAAGACTGTGTCCTATAATGAAAGGAATGTACTATAAGTTACCAGTGAAATCCATGTTCTCAAGTTAATGAATAAAGTTAAATGTGCTTAAACATTAATTGACTCCAGCAGTGTGTCAGTTCCTCTAGTTGTGTGACTAAGAAGAGAACCAAGCTTCCCTGGGGTCAGGAAAGGAAGCTAGTTCAAAGTACTTCTGACAAACTAAGGGCTGGTCAGTGAAGCCAAGAAAGCCACAAGGAGGCCCGAGGGAGAAGCTGACCAGAGCAGTAGGGATCCATGAGAGGGAAAACCCTACTGGTAATAAGGTGGTGAGAGGCTTTGGAAAAAGTGCCCTGAGGTAACCTAGAGCCAAGCCCTATCTTTTGTGAAACTGGAGGTTTAATCCCGTTTTTGCTGAAAGCACAGTGGGAACCACTGTCTGGGTGTTAGAGACTCGTTGTCCTTCACAGAGGGCCTCCTGAAGACACCATCTTATCAGGAGGTCTGTTCCAGACATCATAGGAATTTGTGCCTCTAGTGTCATGGCACCTACCCTTAAAGAATTCCCTCCCATTAACTCTTAGACAGGTAGCATCTCTGTTGTCTTTTTGGTTCCTACTGAAGACTGTCCTCTTTCAGTGGGGATCTTTCCCAGCCTGCATCTGTACTGGAATTCTCTTTAGATGTTTTAATCATTTTATTCCCCGTGTGCCTGACACCCCAGGCTAGCTTCAGGAGAAAGGACAGGATACAAATGTAATAAATAAAATTAGATAAATAAATATGTTAGGCTGGTGCCTTCAGGTATGCTGGAGGACACTGTCCTGTTGCCAGTGCTGCCAGGCACAGCAGGAGCATGCGGGAGGCAGAATGTCCTTTGCCTCAGATAGCAAAATGCCTTGGGCACCTCTCTCTGGGAGTAATTTAAAAAAAAGGACAACAAACAATTTGCTGCTCTTTAATGTTACCCAAAACTAGTCACCTGAGAAGCCACCACACACTACCTAATGAAAGGACTCGAGCTTCTTTCTCGTATGTTCCACCTAAGCTGACTACTCCATACTGAACTGTGGCTAAAGTCTTGTCCTGCTCAGCTATCATTTACATATTATTATTATTTTGTAAAATAACAACAACAACAAGGGTGGTCCTTCAAGGTCAGTTGTATTACCAGTGATGGAGTGCACTTCTAGAAGCATAACTGAGAAAGGGGCCCTTCTTTTTAATCATCTTTGCTTCAAGAGACTTCCCCCCCCCAAGATGTCTTAATCATGTAGCAAATCATGTCTATTTCTCACCACTACTGCCCCCTGAGGTCTTTTCTATGTTTTCATTTATATCATGCTTGGAAGACATAACTTCCTGCACTATTAGCAATGTGAGGATTGACTGAAATAAAGATATCCATGTTCTATAAGGCCTGGGTGACATTTATTCCATTTCAGAGGGCATTAAACCCTTTGAGTAACATCACGGTATTTGTGGTTAAAAGATCACATTAAATGCTAATGCATATGACTGGGTAATAGGATAAATCAAGTTCCCACATGAGTTACTTTATCACTGGTGAGCTTTTGGGAACATTTGCCAGGGGGAAATTGGGGTTGCAATCTTATTTTTATTTCACTGGGGCTTATAGTACAATCCTATGTACATCTACCCAGAAGTAGGTCTTAAGTTCAGTGGGGCTTGCTCCCAGCTATGAAAATTTGTTTATTTATTAATTTAGATTTGCATATGGTGCTTTATGTCACCATAGTGGTTTCCATATAACAACCAAAAGAACACTGGTAAAATTCATAATTACATTGAAAACATCAGCGCTACAATAACAAAAAGAGCAATACAGTAATGCAAAAGAAAACTCCAAGCTAAAAATAATGATAATCACAGGATGGTTCGCAACATGAAAATACAGAATGAGAACTCAAAATATGTAACAGAAAGCAAACCAATAACCCATCCCACAAACGGTTTTAAAAGGCCATGGGATGTTCAATCAGCCAAAGGCTTACTTAAAGAGAAATGTTTTCTTTTTCTTTTTTAAATCATCTTTATTCATTTTCGAATAAAGAAAAAACCATACAAAAATACAAAAAGTAAGAAAAAACAACAAAAAAAACATGAGAAAAAACAAAACAAAACAAGCACACAGTGAAAAAAAGAAAAAAGAAAAAAATATCTAATAGTCTTATATCAACATCATATCATTTAGACTCCCCCGGTTCCCCTCCCATTGGTTCCCCATTTCAAAATCTTTATAGAACAGTTTTCACATATTACCAATTATTTTCCAATTAATTACAATTTCCTCTCTAATTATCTCCTTTCAATTTTATCTATTAACTCAATTTTTATATACATACATTTCTAATTAAATAATTCCCCAACTTAAAGTTTTCATCAAAAAAGAATTCCCTTTTAGCACTTCATCCTTCCCTCCTTCCCCCGGACCTCGGTACCCCAGAAAAGCCAGCAAATTCCATAATTCATACCAGTGTCAGACTTTCCAATCAATCCAGCCTTAAATCACGTAAATAAACTTTTTAACCCACCCCCACCCTTTCCACAAACTTCCCACAATGTATTGTGAACCCAGCCTGTTGTTTCCCCATTTTTCTTGCTACTTCCCAGCACCCTCCTCCCATCCCAGTTTCCCAGTGGTTTCCCAGCACTCCCTCTCTCACTGGGAGTGCAAGGATCCTCTCTGGTTCACAGTTGAGGGTTCTTTAATCAAGTCCAAAGTCTGACCCACATCTCTCACTTGTGGGTCATTTTGCCATCCTTTTTCCTCCTCTTCTTTGTATCTTTGAAATTCTTCATGAGTGTCATTGTTGTCTATCTCTTGTAGTTCTTCCTCTCTTGTCTCAGAGCTGGTCTGTTCTCTTTCCTCGTCTTTTTCCATGTTGTCCCTTGATTCCTCAAGTCTTTTATTAATTTGTCTCAATTGGGTGCTATTCTTGTCCAGCTCATCTTTAATGTACAAAAGTTCTAGGTAGATGTTTTGGTAATAGAAATCCTGTATTAGTGTTGGAACTTCCATCGTCATTACTCTTAAGTCCCGTGGGAAAACAGCAGATAGTAAAGCCGGATGTGGCAGGAGTCAAGTTACATAGTGGAATCCATTTTAAGTCCCGTCCTGGCTATTCCATTAGTCCTAATAAAACACATCTTCCCATCATGTTATCAACAAAATTTTAAGTCCATTCGCTGATCTCTCCAGGGACCAATGTCCAACCTTCTGGAGGGTTTAAAAGTCTTATTTTTGGCAAATTGGTTGCTCCTCTCCCTTCCCCTGTCAGGGATCGAATTACTGTATCTTAAAGTACTCAATGTGGGAGACCGACTTCCATTTTTTAAAAATCTCCCAACATGTCCATCTTTAATCCAAATTTTGCCGCTCAAGGTTTTTACTCACGTGGAGTTCTTTTTCCAATCCTTTAAATTACAGAAGGCACCCACTGCTAACTGGCTGAAGGATCAGGGCTTCGTTTCTGGAGGTGATGAAGGTGCCCAAGATGGCTCCTGCAACTACTACCCCGCTGACTCTCGAGAGCTCTACGGCTTCTCGGGCAGCGGAGGAGTTGCGTTTTGGAGCTCCGCCGGGCCAAAAAGCCCCCGGGAAGCACGACCCGGGGTTTGTGGGGGTCCGCGCGCCCACACGGGAATCCCCCCTCCTCGAAAGCCAGAAGCCTCGGAGCTCGAGGCTTCTGCGCCCTCACGCCAGCGCAGCAGACCGGAAGTCCCCTTAAAGAGAAATGTTTTCGCCTGGCACCATAGAATCATAGAAGGAATGTGCCAGGTGAGCCTCCCTGAGGAAAGCATTCTATAAATGGGGAGCCACCACTGAAAAGGCCCAGTCATGTGTTGCCACTCTCCAGACCTCTCATGAATATGAGCATGGGATCCAGGAAAGTTCATATGAGGAGAGAAAGTTCATATGAGGGATGCTGTGGTCTAAAGAACTGAGCCTCTTGGGCTTGCTGATCAGAAGGTCGGTGGTTTGAATCCCCATTATGGGGTGAGCTCCCGTTGCTCTGTCCCAGCTCCTGACAACCTAGCAGTTCAAAAGTACGCCAGTGCAAGTAGATGAATAGGTACGCTGTGGTGGTAAGGTAAATAGTGTTTCTGTGCGCTCTCGCTTCTGTCACAGTCCTCCATGTGCCAGAAATGGTTTATTCATGCTGGCCACATGACCCGGAAAGCTGTCTGTGGACAAACGCCAGCTCCCTCAGCCTGAAAGCAAAATGAGTGCCACAACCCCATAGTCGCCTTTGACTGGACTTAACAGTCCAGAGGTCTTTTACCTTTTTACCTATATGAGGAGAGGCTGTCCTTGAGGTATTGTGGTCATGAGCCATTTAAGGCTTTAAAGGTCAAAACCAGAACTTTAAATTGGGCCCAGAAACCTACTTGCAGCCAGTGCAGTTAGGCAAAGATTGGCTTTATATGCTCAAGCCATCTTTGCCCACTAAATTCTGCACCAGCTGAAGTTTCCAAACTGTCTTCAGAAACAGACATACAGTGGTACCTCGGTTTATGAACACAATTGGTTCTGGAAGTCTGTTCATAAACTGAAGCGTTCATAAACTGAAGCGAACTTTCCCATTGAAAGTAATAGAAAGTGGATTAATCCGTTCCAGACGGGTCCGCGGAGTACTCAACCTGAAGCGTACTTAACCCGAAGCATGGGTGTAATTGGTTCCGGAAGTCTGTTCATAAACTGAAGCGTTCATAAACTGAAGCGAACTTTCCCATTGAAAGTAATGGAAAGTGAATTAATCCGTTCCAGATGGGTCCGCGGCGTTCGTAAACCGAAAATTCATAAACCGAGGTGTATAAGGTATAACATGGTGCAGTAATCTAATTTAGAGGTTACGAGAGCATAGACAACAGTAGTTGGGCCAGGCATCCCCAAACTCGGCCCTCCACTTGGGACTACAATTCCCATCATTCCTGACCACTGGCCCTGTTAGCTAGGGATGATGGGAGTTGTAGTCCCAAAACAGCTGGAGGGCCGAGTTTGGGAATGCCTGAGTTAGGCTATCGCTGTCCAGTTGGTGACTCAGCTGGGCCACCAGCTGAAGCTGACATAAGGCTGACATAAGTGGGTGGGCTTTGGCAGCATCCAATGAGCAGCTAGTACAGACACACCTTCATGAGACCTTCATTTCTGTGTGACCTGCAGAAGACGCAGGTGCTCCACCAGCAAAGTGAACGTGAGCTGCATGTGTGTTGTGGCAGGTGTTGTAAGATTACGGAACAGCTTCCCAGCATGACTTTGCATTAAGTGCTGTTTCACTGGCTTTAACCAGTTTACTTAAACCCTCATAAACACATGTTTGTTTTGCTGGGACGATGAGCTGCCATTTAGACAGTGAAGGCTCAATTAAGTAAGTTTCTGTTCTTCTGCAATTGATGTAAATCAGGCTATTAGGAAGGCAGTGAAAATAAGCCAGCAGAATTGGCTCTAACCGTTTAGTGGCTGCTAATTGAGATGAAACTGAGAGCGATACATTGAATTTAGCATTCTCCTTAGTGCTCTTTTTTATTACAATAATTTATGAAGTGTGCTATGATAGCACCAGTGAAAACATGACAATGTAATGGCATGACGCACTGGAGTGCTTTCTTTCTTTCTTTCTCTCTTTCTTTCTATTCGATAACAACTGGGAAAGATGGGAGGCGATAGAACGTTGCTTTCTGTGCTTTCTAAGGAACTTTATGGTGAAACTGGCACTTCCTAATCCCCTTCCATGGCTAAATAATAATAAAAAGTGTGGCCTAAAGAGAACACAAGTGAATTTGCATTGCTCCCAGTTAATATGTATGTTGAAACACAGGAAATTTCCTTATATCCAAGGCTTTTTTTCAGCTGGAACTTGCCGGAACTCAGTTCCAGCACCTCACAGGTGGGTGCCATTGTCATTATAAGAGAATGAGGGAGGCAGTCATGGTGAGTTCTGGCACCTCTTTCTCTAGAAAAGTAGCATTGCTTGTATCAATGGTCCATCTAACTCAACACTGAATGGTTTCAGCTCTTCAGGGTTCCCACAGTCCAGCTTCCTGTTCTCACAGTGACCAACCAGATGCCTATGGGAAACCTGCAAGCAGGATCCAAGCACAAGAGCTCTCTCACCTTTTGAAGTTTTCAACAACCGGTATTCAGAAGCATTACTGCTTCCGACTGTGATGGCAGAGCATAGCCATCATGCGTGGTGAGAAGAAAGAGGATGAGGGGATGTTTTCTCTCTCAATCATATTACAACAACTTGGGGACTTCCAGGCTGAACATTAGATGATTCAGAACAGATAAATGAAATTATTTCTTCATACAGCACATGGTTAAATGATGGGATTCGCTACCACATTAAAAAGGTTGAGACAAATTCATAATAAAGATAAATTAATTACAGAGGAACAATGGAGCTGGACTGGTGGGAACAGGTGGTGCCTGGTAAGGAGGAGTTGTGTGGGTAAATCAGGATTAAGCACCTCATGGCTGCACAAGTCTGCTCTACAACAAATGACACACTCCCAGCCAAGAAAAGCCGACGCCAAGGCGTAATGTGCCTCAAAAGGAAAGTTTCCAAACTTCACAAAAAAAAATCTTCCTCACAGATCACACATTTATATTTTCCTTTCTTCTTGATGCCTCTCTCCTTGTGGGCACTTGGAGATATGTGACCATTACCAGGAAAGCATTAATGTCATATACTTAACATACATCACTGTTAATGATGTTATCTTAAGCTATACTTACCTCAGAGGTTGATTAACCGCTGACTGAAATCATAGCATAGACCGTTACAGAAAGGGCTTCTAGGGTGATAACTATCACCTTCTATTAATAAGAATATCATTAATGCTCCTTAATTAACTCCAGTCCATGGTCCCAATAGCTGGAAGGTCTGACTCTTTCCTGCAATTTATTGCCAGTGAGGCACAAGGAGGTGCCCTTTATCAATCTCTTTCATTAACATATCACACTTAACGAGAACAGGATTATTCTATAGAGCTCAGACTTGGAGAACATACTAGATTTAGAAACAGCTTAACCTCAACATTTTTGGGGGGGTCATATTTCCACACTCCAATTGAACAAGTTATCCAGCCAAAACGTGTGTTCAAAAATGCATATACCCAAGTGTGCATACAAATCCATATATTAGTGAAAATAGCATACATAAATGCATTGTGTTACGGGAAATTGCTGTTCAAAAAGCAGTTCATAGTGGGAGAATCATAGAATTGTGGAGTGGGAAGAGACCCAGGGTCCAACCCCTTGAAAATCACACTTAAAATATGGATGGATTTTTATGAAGACTTGGGGGGGGGGAGACACACTGATGTGGAAATGTGAAGGACTGAATCGAGGATCTGAAAAATTAAAAGCTGAGATTTAACAGATGTGCTGATCCCTAATTACAGTAGATCAACAGGTTCAAAGCTATCCTTGTGGACTGACGAAAGATGTTTAGTATGTGTTTATTGGCTTACCAATGCCCGGTTGACTGTGTTATCAACAACTGTTTTCTGAATTATCACTGTCAATTACATAATTATCATCATCTGTACTGTACTGCTTGCAGTTGGGCGCTGTTGCTGTGTCACCATACTGGCTGCAGCAGTGCTGCCATTTAGTGGGATGGGGCAGGGCATGGAGGCAGCCAGCCTATGGCTTCCACTGCCCTCACTATTGCCCTGCCCTATCATGGTTCCACCAAGCACCAGCACCCCACCTCACCCACCATGATTGCCGTGGGTGCCACTCCAGAAATCTCATGCAGTAAATTCCCTGGAGGACCCCCTCAGAGCTATATGGATCCTGCAGCTGGTTGCCAGGGGATATGGTAAACAATTCTTTTCAAAGGACTCTTGGAAAGAAACATAGCATGAGGACTAATATTTGTTGCTGGCAGACTGTTCTCATCTGATGTGGCTGGCTGGTTCCTCATCAGAAAACAATAGCAGGTTGGATGGATATATATATATATATATATATATATATATATATATATATATATATATATACACACACACACACACACACACACACACACACACACACACACTATCCATTAGGCGTAAATAAAACATATGGGGAGAGTCATTGTTAAAGAAAAACAGCCTTTTTACAAAATAACAACAACAACAAGAACAACTCATTTTATTTTAAGCTGTGCTTTGCAGTCCAAATTGAGACTGCAATCCCAAAGCTGTTAAGGAGTGTGCCCCATTGAACACAATGGGGGCTTTAACTTCTGAGTAAATGTGCATGAAATTGCACTGCAGCAGTAGTAGAACCTGCAGGGTGGAAATGCTGGGCCTGGGACTCAGGAGTTGGGTTCAAGGCCAGCCCACCTATGAGGCATGGTGAGACAACTGCCTCAGGCAGCAGGATCCATAGGAGCAGCTGATCTGGTCTCCAATGGATATAGTGCCCATTGCTGCTGCTTTGGAGGCCAGATCTGCCACCTCCTCAGCAGCCCTACCCTCCACAAAGCAGCCTCTGCAGTGTCCTCTTCGCAAATCGGAGGTGCTGCTGGTCTTCTCCCACCCTTGTTCCTGATGTAGATCTTCACTCACTCCTCCTTCTTTGGCATGGCGTATGTGGACTTTGGTGGTTTGCCTCCAATGCCAAAATGTCTTGGACTGGGCCTAGCTGGAATGCAGTAAGAAGAAGACCATAGCTGAAGAAACAGCAAACAAGAGACTACAGCTCCACTGGGGCATTTTGGTACTGGATGCAGACAGAACAGCAGCCATCAACAGGAATCAGTACCAGGTATTGAAGAGAGCAGTTGTTGCTTCAGCAACAGCTAGAGCTCAGCCTATCCCTTTAATGGTTGCTGGCATAAGTTTTCATCCTGCCTCACTGGTATAATAGTGGTGCCAAGTGGTTTTTAAAATGTGACTTTGATCCTTTGCTATTGTCCATCTTCCATGGAACCTCCACCCTGAAGGAGCTTCTTGGTTGCTTGGCTACTTCTCCTCAGCTGTAATCAGGGCCAGGAGAGCCCAGCAGCCCCCTTGTAACCTTAGTGGAGATGGCCTCTCTGCATCAGAGTCTCTGCCCAAGATATGGCCCACAACAACAACCTCATGAGCTGGTGGTCCAGAACTGGGGCCAAAGGATCTGGACATAGCTGCCAAGTTTTCCCTTTTCTCGTGAGGAAGCCTATTCAGCATAATGGAAAATCCCTGAAAAAAAGGGATAACTTGGCAGCTATGGATCTGGATGCTTCAGTTCCTGTGAGGTAAGCCACCAAAGTAGAGTGAGGAGCAGTCCCTGGTCAGTAACGATTTTGTAGGCTTCAGAATGACTTCATCCACCCAGACTGTCCATTGGCTTCTTCTGTCTAGGAAGCACAATGAAGACTTCCTATTCAAGCTGAGACTTGTCCAATGCAACAATGGCATTATTCCCTGTCTTGGCTTCACCTCTCTTGCTCAGCTGCTGTCCATAGTTGTGCTGAGACAGTGGGCAGGAAAGAAATACTCCAAATGTGGTACCATTTTGGATCATACTCTTTTCCTCCTGCTCCTTCTGACATTAGGGCAAAACTACACGTTACGTTTAATATGTGGATCAGGACTGCTGCAGGCATGCATGAAGAGGGGATGTGCCATGAAGAAAAACTCCCTCTCCCCTCCACTCACACACATAGTTGCTACCTGGCATTGAATGGCATCTCCCACAATGTCCTCCTCATTGTGCATCGCAGTCCCAGTCCTATTATCTCCCCAGCCTCTATTTAAAGCAAAGGGTGTGGGACCTTTTTTCACCCCAAAGGCCACATCTTTCTTCTCTGCTGGGCAACCTCCTGTGGGCCACAAACCAGTAGAGGGTAGGGCCAAAGGAAAAGGGATGTAGAGATACAAATGCAAAAGTTACCTTTGTACAGTAGGTGAGTTCCTACACTCCCTCTGTATCTTTCATCTAAGCAAGCAAAAAGCTTAATCAGACTTCAAGGATGAATTCCCAGTCAGGCCAAAACACCCATGCGGCATGCAAAGTAATAGTAGTAGTAGTAGTAGTAGTAGTAATAGTAGTAATATATTTATTTATTTATTTATACCCTGCCCATCTGGGCGGCTTCCAGCAGAGAAGAAGAAGAAGAAGAAGAAGAAGAAGAAGAAGAAGAAGAAGAAGAAGAAGAAGAAGAAGAAGAAGAAGAAGAAGACGGAGGAGGAGGAGGAGGAGGAGGAGGAAGAAGAAGAAGAAGAAGAAGAAGAAGAAGAAGAAGAAGAAGAAGAAGAAGAAGAAGAGGAGGAGGAGGAGGAGGAGGAGGAGGAGGAGGAGGAGGAGTAGTTTGGATTTGATATCCCACTTGGATTTGAGACCTGAAGGAGTCTTAAAGCGGCTAACAACAGGGCTGTCTTGAGCAGATCGCGCGCCCTGGTGCTGAGGGGCGGAGATCGCTCCGCCGCCCGCCCCGCCCTCGCAGGGTGCAATTGGTTTCCGCGCGACTTCGCCGCACGGCACCCTCCTTGCCAGGCCGGCGCCCAGCTTACCAGCCCCCCGCTGTGGTGCACTGTGCCACCGGGGGTCTATGTAGAGCCGGCCCTGGCTAACAATCTCCTTTTCCCTTCCTCCCCCACAACAAACACTCTGTGAGGTGAGTGGGGCTGAGAGACTTCAAAGAAGTGTGACTAGCCCAAGGTCACCCAGCAGCTGCATGTGGAGGAGCAGAGACGCGAACCCGGTTCCCCAGGTTACATGTCTACCGCTCTTAACCACCACACCACACTGGCTCCCTGACAGTAATATACAATAAAATACAGTAGGACCTGTGAGAAGTGTGGCTGTTGGGGGGAGGGAATCCTGAGGGCCTGACGGAGATAAATACAAATGGAATTTGCAAGATGCAGTCTTCTGAAGAACACAGTGACTGACTGGGTATATAAGGGATAAGGCCATATTTTTGTGTGTTGTTCATTAATTTAAAAAATAGTTCCTATGAACAAAAAAAAAGCTGGCATACACTGAGTGAGATTAAGCAGATGCTCTACCATGCAGCTTTGGCCCATCTCCACCATTATTTTTTTCAGTCCTGGAATTATTTTTCTTCCACTGCCGGTGCCTCTAATTTCCTGAGTTGGGCTCTGTTCTGAGCACCACTGTAACTGCCTGTGTCAATAATAATAATAAAGTGTCACTTGTCTTCGTAATCCAATTAACCCCTGGGTCTGTATTTGCTTTTGGATGTGACATTTGTGACATGAAGTGCTGCAGGTATGACAAGCAGAGCTGGGTCTCAGTGTCATGGCAAATCAAATCAGACCAGCGTGGGAGGCGGAAATGCTAAATTTGTAACCCTAAGTAACCTTCCTAGGCGGAGTGGGGCCTCTCATCAAACTGGTGGGCACTGCTTGATTAGAAAGGCAGCCCAGGGGACAGGAGGAGAAAAGAGAAGCCACCTAACATTTGGATCTTATGTTGGTGAATATGCAATGTAATAAAGGATCTCATTTTCTCCCGCAATGAGATTTGCTCAGTCTGGGGGGGGGGGGGTCAGAGGATGCCTTGTTTTCTTTTCAGCTTTCTGCATTGTCCAGTCTGTGCTGGGACAACTGTGAAGTTTATCAAGCCAGGGTGTGGTGTGGTGGAGAGTGTCTGATTTGGATCAGGGAGAGGTGGGGTTCAAATCTCCAGTCTTCCAGGAAGCTAACTGGGTAAGAACATGAGGAGAGACCTGTTGGATCAAGCCAAAGGCCCATGACAGTCACCTGCAAACAGGATCCAAGTGCAACAGCACTCTCCCCATATGTCATTCTCAGCAACTGGTGGTTAGATGCCTCCAGTATTGGAAGTAGAACATAGCCATCATGGCTAGTAGCCATTAATAATCTTACTCTTCATGAATTTGTCCAATCTAATATATATTTTAGAAAGTTATTTCTTAGTTATGTATTTGGATGCCTCTCAAGATACTGTAACCAGTATCTTGGATGCCTCTGAAGATACTGTAATTATGGTTCCTGACCACCAAGGAGCAGATTTGCATCTATATTTGGATGCAGATGTTTGGGTACAATTGGATGTCATTTTGAATTAAGATGGCAGACTCAACCTTCCAAAAGTGCATTGATTTTAACCACTGATTTCAAAACGGCACCAATTTTTATTTTTTTATTTTTTGCTTGCTTTCTTAGAATTCATGAGTCTGCCAGGCTCCTGATATTTTCACATATAATTACTAAAAGGGTAGTTCAGTGATTGAGCATCTGCTTTGCATGCAGAAGGTCCTAGGTTGAATCTCTGGTATGTCTGGTTGAGAGGGACTCTACCCTGAAACCTTGGAGAGCCATTGCCAGTGTCGACGTTAGTGAGCTAGATAGAACAAGGGTCCAGTTTTGGATACCACAATTTAAGAAGGATATTGACAAGCTGGAACTTGTGCGGAAGGGGATCAAGAGTCTGGAAACTAAGCCCTGTGAGGAACAGTTGAAGAAACTGAGTATGTTTGGCCTTGGAAAGGAGGAAACTGAGAGGAGATATGATAGCTATCTTCAAATATCTCAAGGCTGTCACATGGAAGATGGAGCAAGCTTATTTTCTCACTGCTCTGAACCAATGGCTTCCAGTTACAAATAAGGAGAGTCTGACTAAACACCAGGAAGAACTGTCTGAGGGTCTTCTTCTTCTTCTTTTTCTTCTTCTTCTTCTTCTTCTTCTTCTTCTTCTTCTTCTTCTTCTTCTTCTTCTTCTTCTTCTTCTGCGATCACTGAAAATTGGCTGCCCAGGTAAATTTGTAAACATCATTCGGCTCCTCCATGATAATATGACAGCAACAATCACAGATAACAACGGCTCTCAAAGTGAACCATTCACAGTGGGATCAGGTGTAAAACAGGGCTGCGTTATTGTCTGATGGTAAGAACAGTTTGATAGTGAAATGGACTCCCTCAGAAGATGGTGGATTCTCCTCCCTTGAAGGATTTTAAGCAAAGATCAGATGGTCATCCATCATGGATCGTTTAGTTGAGATTCCTGCATTGCAGGGGGGTTGCCTATATGACCCTCAGGATCCTTTCCAACTCTACAATTCTATGATTTTATGACTCAGCATAGGTCAGCTCCCAGTGTTCCTATGATTGCTTGTAGTTAAGGCCAATTGCAAGATTAAAACCAATTGGAAAATCGTACCTTAGGCAAGTGCTGTCTCCCTTCCTTCCCTCAGATTTTCCACTGCTGTGGCTGGTTAAATGCATTTGGGCTACACTCACTCTGCACTTTAAGCACTGCCATGAAAATGATGCTATCCGAGGCCTTTCAGTGTCTTTCATCCAACATTTGCACCAGAGGAGAACTGTTAATTGATTTTCCTGTTGGCAAAAATGACTTTCTTGTAATGAACCTGAAACTTAATTTTTTTCCACTAAGTCCCTGTGGGCCATTTGGATGGCCAAAAAGCATGTATTTTTTATTTTAAAAAAAATAAATCTCAAAATGTGATGGGCTTTAAAGAGTTTTCACTTTTCAAAGAACAAAAAGGAGTAGAGAGAGTTATTGAGAAAGCTGGAAACAACTATTCAAAAGAGGAAGCTGTGAAGTAGTTTTGAGAGTTTTTCTCTTTAGCCGATCAAGGCATTTGTCTCTGAGGAATACACAATGTTATTAGACATGTCCATCATTCCAGCTTATGCCAGCAAATAACAAAAAGCAGAATGTTAAAGACGACCACATCGAAGTAGCCATAAAAACCTCCTGTTGTGTGGATGAAAGTGTTTCATGCAGTACTCTCAAAGGGCTAGAGCTTCTAGAAGCTTCCATTCAAGGGAGAATGAAACAAGGTAAAGCACCAGGACCAGATGGTTTAACGGCGAAATATTATAAAGTACTGAATGAACTGTTGGTTCCAGTTTTAGAGGAAATGATGAATGATATTCTGTTGGGGGGAAAGATCCCAAATACATGGAAAGAGGCATACATAACATTGATCCCAAAGCCGGATACGGATGGCTTAGAAGTCAAAAATTATAGACCAATCTCATTATTGAATAATGATTACAAACTCTTTGCAGATATAATGTCCAAGAGATTGAAAGAAGTTTTAAATCAAATAATACATAAGGATCAGGCTGGTTTTCTTCCTGGTAGACAGCTAAAGGATAATGTAAGACACATAATAGATGTAATAGAATATCTGGAGACCAAGATAGATAAACCAGCTGTCTTGATGTTTGTAGATGCTGAGAAAGCTTTTGACAATATATCTTGGCAATTCATGAAGAGGAATTTGGAATCAATGGTTGGGAAGAATACATTCGTGAATGGGATCGAGGCGATCTATTCAGAGCAAAAGGCAAGATTGATAATTAATAACACCCTAACAGAATATTTTGAAATCACAAAAGGAACTAGACAGGGTTGCCCTTTATCACCGTTATTGTTCATCATGGTCCTGGAAATATTATTGATCAGATTAAGAGACCTATCTACAATTAGAGGTATTAAGGTAGGTGCAAAGCAATTTAAAGTGAAAGCCTTCGCAGATGATTTAGTTTTAACATTGGAAAATCCAAAGGAAAGTGTTGCAGAAGCTATAGAAGTAATGGAGAAATTTGGTCAATTGGCAGGATTCAAATTAAATAGACAAAAAACCAAGGTTATGGCAATGAATATGTCGAAAGAAGAAAAACAGGAATTACAGTTAAAACATGGACTCGACGTGGCTAAAAAGGTAAAATATTTGGGAATATGGATGACAGCAAAGAATATTAATCTTTACAGTGATAATTACGAACAAGTATGGAAGGAAATAAAGAAAGACCTGGAAAGATGGACTAATATGAAAATG
Source organism: Zootoca vivipara (assembly GCF_965207765.1). Classification (NCBI taxonomy): domain Eukaryota; kingdom Metazoa; phylum Chordata; class Lepidosauria; order Squamata; family Lacertidae; genus Zootoca; species Zootoca vivipara. The sequence goes on along the minus strand of NC_142586.1, from coordinate 84,522,765 downwards.
TCATTCTTAGGAAGAATTGCAACAATAAAAATGAATGTATTACCTAAGATGTTATTCCTATTTCAAACTATACCTGTGGTTAAAGGTACGAGGCAATTCCAAGAGTGGCAAAAGATTTTATCAAGATTTGTCTGGCAGGGGAGAAAACCTAGAATAAAACATAAGATTTTGGTAGATAAGAAAGAAAGAGGTGGATTCGCCCTGCCAGACTTGAGACTTTATTACGAAGCGTCCTGTATCTGTTGGATAAAAGAATGGATAACTCTAGAGAATACGGACTTGTTAGATTTGGAAGGTTTTAACAATAGATTTGGATGGCATGCATATTTATGTTATGACAAAAAGAAATCACATACCGGGTTTACGAATCATGTGATAAGAAGATCTCTGTACGAGGTGTGGGAAAGAAATAAAAGGCTGTTAGAGACTAAAACACCCTGGTGGGTCTCACCAGCAGAGGTATTAACAGTTAAGAAAGTAAATATGGAAAAGAGGCGGGCCACGTATGAGGAAATCTTGACGAAAACTGAAAAAGGATGGAGTTTAAAACCTTTTGAGGACATTAAAGGAGTGTTAACAGGATGGATAGAATACCATCAAATAAATGATGTGCTTAAAGAAGATAGAAAAATAGGTTTTGAGGATAAAAGATCCAAATTTCAAATAGAAGTGCTAGAAGGCAAAACAAAGCTTTTGACAAAGATGTATGATCTGTTGTTGGAGTGGTATACAAAAGATGAGTTGACAAAAGAAGTGATGATTAAATGGGCAAAAGATTTGGGGCATAATATTGAATATGATGCGTGGTTGAAACTATGGAATCAAACTTTAAGATTTACAGCATGTACTGCCTTGAAAGAAAATGTATATAAGATGATGTACAGATGGTATTTAACTCCAGTTAAGTTAGCTAAAATGTATAGAATGAGTGATAAAAGTTGCTGGAAATGTAAAGAGAAAGATGGTGAATTTTATCATATGTGGTGGACATGCGAAAAAGTTAAAAGATTTTGGGAAAGTTTATATAATGAATTGAAAAAGATGTTTAGATATACCTTCCCAAAAAAACCAGAAGCATTTTTGTTAGGAATAATAGGAGGAGAGATTAGAAAAGAAGATCAAACACTGTTTATGTATGCAACAACCGCGGCTAGGACTTTGTTAGCCCAAAAATGGAAACTACAGGAATTACCTACAATTGTGGAGTGGCAGATAAAAATGATGGACTATGCTGAACTTGCTAGATTGACATGCAAGATTCGTGACCAGGGGGAGACAAGGTTTCAAAAGGACTGGAGTAAATATGTGGACTATATGGAGAAAAACTGTAGATCATTAAAAACTCTCGCAGGATTAAAATAAACCTTACGAATTGACCAATATGTTAAAAAAGGAACTGCAAAAAAGGGAATTAACAAGAAAACCGCATGAAGGGAGGGGGGGAAGTCATAGCTCGGCGGAGCAAGGTAAAAGATGTGAATATAAGATTTTGTATAAAAGATTGGTTTTGTTAATTTGTTGAATTTGGAAAATCGGAATAAAATGTATTTTAAAAAAAAAAAATAGAAGCTTCCATTCAAAATGAAGTCTGTAACAGTGGCACATGGCTTAGCATTTACACGAGCCTGTTCACACAGGTGCAAGCTGGCTCCACACATGTGCAAGTGTTTATGTGATATAGTGTACTCTTGTTGATTTGTACAGCTCAACCATTGCATGCACAGACTTGTTTGATGTTACATATGAAGAACAGTATGCATGCACAGCTTGAGCTGAGCTGTTCCTCCTGAATTTTAATCATGAGGGAAACAGATGTACATGCTCATGTTCCACCTCCACTGTCAGAGGCAGTATGTTGTGGACCGCAAGTGTGGGACAGGAGGTGTGCTCCTACACTCAGTTCCTGGTTGACAGCGGTGAGAGAAGAATGCTGGGTAAGCCTTTGGCCTGATTCAGCAGGGCCTTTCTTATTTTCTCATAAATGGGGAATAATTGATACAATGGCAAGGTACTATAGATTGGAAAAAATTGATCAATCATTTAGAAAGCATCATACTCATACAGTGTAGCAATGCAACAAGCCAAAGGCTGTGGGTTTTCCTATTTGAAGGTTTGGACACATTGCACACATCAACTGAGATGACATAAGATATTTTAGATTCAATGGATTTTTCCTTGGGGTGGTAGGATAACCTGGGAAATGTGCAGAGACCCAGCTCAGTGTTGCTTGCTTCAAACATCTACAGAACTAGTGTTGCTGCTTTTTACACAGTTATCAACAATTATAGATGAAGGAGCTATGCTTTGGAATTCTGCAAATGTAACCACCAAAGCTTAAAGTGGCGTACAGCAGCTAGGTTAATTAGAAAGGACAGGTTTATTTCACCTCTCTTTGAGCATTACCCTGCAACCATTCACCAATCAAGCATCACCGGTTTCTGTTATGTGGGAGATTTCTAAGGCTGGCATCCATGGCACACTTACTTGAAAGGAAGCCCCACTGAATCAATGGAGCCCACTTCTGCATAAAAAATACACAGGATCAGCTATGCCTGACAGTTTTAGAGTTTTGTTTTGCATCATTTCCTAATGACATCCTACTTAAACAATAGCCAGAAATGAGGAAAATGTATTTAAATACAGAGTTTTAAAATATTTTGTTGAAGTGCACTGCCAGCAATGGACCATGATAATGTTTAATCTCTGCTTGGAATTATGCCACACATAAATTTGAGGATTGTCTCTAATTTGAATATATAACCTTTCATCTGAGGTACAATGTATTCCTTTTTATTGTCAGTTTCGTACCTTGCCAGTAGCAAATGGCAACAGAAACAAATTGGATCAGATCGCATTGTGCCAAGTCTGAGCAATGAATTGCCTTCATTAAAGCACCTACACTTTCGGGCAGAAGGAAGGAAACGGTTGGCCCTGTGACTTCGAGTGCTGCAACATGATGATTCCCTTTCTTCATTCTGTTGCGTTAAAAAGCGGTGAACCACACAGAAGCGCTTGAACTGTACTCTCGAGGGGGAAAGTGGCCTTTGATTTTAAATGATGCAGTTTCATGAGAAGCAATTAAATAGCCTGATGGATAAAGGCGTCCCAAGCTGGTTGCCACCTCCCTGCACTGTCTAGAATGTAAAAGAATAGCTTGCATATAAATTTCTAGAAATCTTAAAGGAATGATATAACCATATAAATATGGTAATAATATTCAGTAGCCTCCCTCCCCAGGGGGATGTAGGCCAACCCAGTTCTCCTCTCTCTTTTTAATTAGACCCACCAAATGGAGCCAAGTGCTTCCATGGTGGCTCAGTGTGACAGACGTTTAGGATTCATGTATTTCTTTTAAGGCTTCTGTGTTCCTTTTCAGGTAAAATAGCCTCTCAAAGAAATCCATAATCATAGTAACATATAAGGACAAAAAAATGAAAATGAAAATACTGAAAATATCCCATTACAATATGCACAGACAGGCAGATAGAGCTCAGCTATTACATAAAGTTGTGACTGTTGTCACACTGCAGTTCATGTGGTTTCCAACAAGTGGCGGTCAGAATTACAGCACGGTGACAAACAAGGGATAGGAAATGGAGCTGAAGGAAGGCAGCTAGGGGACTGAGGCAAGAGAGTGACCGAGCAACAGGATGAAAACTGGAGATGAACAGAAAGAGGCAAGGTCTTACTCTCCCCATTCAAGCATAGCTGTCAAGTTTTCCCTTTTCTCACGAGGAAGCCTATTCAGCAGAAGGGAATTTCCCTTAAAAAAGGGAGAACTTGACAGCTATGTGTTCAAGGTTGAAAGGATTAGCGCAAGGTAGTCTTTGCAAGCCTTCCCATGTTTCCCTGTTGCTACACTGGCTGGCTGGGAGGGGATTGAAGAGGAGAAATCCTACCTGCCCCTGTGGCAGGTTTCCTCCCTGCTCTCCCATTGCACCAGGAAGTGGGAGGGATTGCCCAGGTGTAAAGGGATGGGGGTGGGGTAGGGGTTAGGCAGAGTAGGCAAGTGAAGTGAGCCCGGATGGCTGGATATGTACAATTAATTATAACTACTTAATGTCCCATAGCAAAAAGGCTACTTCTACTTCTTAAAGTTAATGTGTCTTCTGCTTTTGCTGCAAATACCTTTGGGCCATTAACGTATACAATTTTCAATGCAGTTTCTGACTCAATGCATCATTAATTACCTGCATCCCAAAGGATGTTGCCATGCAATTGTGCACACGTTAATTATGAATTGCTGTTAGTGCCGTGTTAATGATGCACAGAGTCAGAAAACGCTGCATTACAAAATATCTTGATAGAGCCTCCAATTACAAACTACCTTTTGCCCACTCCTGGGATAACCAAGTCAAAAGGGTCCTCAATTAAATGATGCTGAATTGTATTTCATGCATCATTCTCCTTTGACATGGTAATCCAACTTGCAAAGATCTGTAGAACCAGCATTCTTGCTAAGTCTGGCATTCGGTCTTCTTGCCAGTTGCTGCCAGTACATTCCTGAGACTTCAACGTATTGGACTTCAGATACCAAGGGGATTATTAGTTGGATAAGTACTCTGTGGAAATGCCCAACCTATAACTACAGTCTAAAAATGAACTTTGAGATGGAATCAAGAGGAAAAAATCATACAAAGTTGATTGTCTTTTTAGCTGTATGTTTCTCTAAACTGCCGAAGTATTGGATTAGGCTGGTAGAAATTAAGGAGTGATTAATAATATAGTACACAATGTGTGATTAGGTTATGAAACTTACCAAACCCTGACATCCTCTGAACTTGGTGGAGAAGAAAGGATGTTCTCCTAAAAGCCTGTAGTTTCTGACATGGGATGAAATCTTTTCTCCTGGTTATGAATACTCTTCTTTGGGGTATATGTAATGTCAAAGCCCTCAAGTGGGTACTGTATACTACTCTATGGCAGCACTTGTAAGATCATTCCATATTGACCCTCTACTATATGTCTGAGTCACTGTCACCAATTGCTTCCCATAAAAACCTTTATGAGGATCTCCAGTACAAAAACACTGATTGCTGGAGGCCTTTTCACACAGTTGTACATATGAAGACCCCCTCACCGCAAAGACACATGGCATCCATCAAAGGGTGGAGCAAGGCAATGCGGTCCTGATGATGCATTGGTATAGCATTGCACAAAAACGCTGGCAGCATTAAGATAAACTCAACAGAGTAAACAATATTTGATAGATGTAAAAGTGGAAAAAATGATTTGAATGGTTATAGTAAAATATGCAGAAAACCACGTATCTACTTGCACTGGCATGCTTTCAAACTGCTAGGTTGGCAGGATGGATACTGACAAGCTGGAACGTGTCCAGAAGAGGGCAACCAAAATGGTCAAAGGCCTGGAAACAATGCCTTATGAGGAACGGCTTAGGGAGCTGAGTATGTTTAGCCTGGAGAAGAGAAGGTTAAGGGGTGATATGATAGCCATGTTCAAATATATAAAAGGATGTCATATAGAGGAGGGTGAAAGGTTGTTTTCTGCTGCTCCAGAGAAGCAGACACGGAGCAATGGATTCAAACTACAAGAAAGATGCTTCCACCTAAACATTAGGAAGAACTTCCTGACAGTAAGAGCTGTTCGACAGTGGAATTTGCTGCCAAGAAGTGTGGAGGAGTCTCCTTCTTTGGAGGTCTTTAAGCGGAGGCTTGACAGCCATATGTCAAGAATGCTTTGATGGTGTTTCCTGCTTGGCAGGGGGTTGGACTGGATGGCCCTCGTGGTCTCTTCCAACTCTATGATTCTAATGAGCTGGGACAGAGCAACGGGAGCTCACCCCATCGCAGGGATTTGAACCACCGATCTACTGATTGGCAAGCCCAAGAGGTTCAGTGGTTTAGACCACAGCTCCACCCACGTCCCATATATGCAATACCCTGTTTCTCATATTTTAAGACATACCCATAAAATAAGCCATAGCAGGATTTTTAAGCATTCAAGGAATATAAGCCATACTTATAGGAGGAGGAGGAAAAAAATAAGACACCCCTTGAAAATAAGCCATAGTGTGTTTTTTTTTAGGAAAAAATAAATATAAGACGTGTCTTATAATATGAGAAACACGGTATGAACCATGGAGGAGAAGAAGGGAAGTCATTGGATATTTCAAAGTTTGCAAAATGTTTTTATATAACATTGCATGGATATAACTCCTGAACAGAGCTACTGAGTTTGATATATTTGAAGAAGATGTATAGCCACGTTTATCTGTTATCCCCAAGTATTATTTGTTCCACATTTAGCACACAAAGGATCTGACTCTTTCCCTTTGAGGCAGGACCATATGTTGTGGCTTTTGGAAAGCTAACTGTGCTTCAGAAGATTCTCTGTAAATGAAGTCTCTGTAAATAACAGGGCATCAGTGTTGAGAGGTATCCAGGTAATCTCTGACTGCATTTATCTTTCCGAGAAAGAAGCTCCATGGGATCAATGCACTGCGAACAAAAGGAATGAGGCAAAAAGCCCCATTAAATGAGTTTGATTTTAATAAGAGGATGATGAAGTTAATTAAAGCTCAGACGGCAAGCTAAACTAGGATGAGAGTTCTTTAGGGTTTTTCTTGTTGCTGGGCTCCAGCTGTTACTTATTTTCAAGCCAACAGCAGGAGCCAAAGCAATGCAATTTGCCAGTTTTTATGCAGACGAGAACTTCTGTCGATGTACTAGGTTGTTGGTTCCCCCCCCCCTCCCTCCCTCAATGCTACTAAGACGAAGCCTGCTTTCAAACTTCTGAACAAGGATTCTAGTGCAATCCCTTTCCTCCTCCCAGATCAAATCTGCACGTTTTGGAATTATTTCAAATGACATGGACCCTTCATCTTCTAAAGCCAAAAATTTTTCAAAGGCCAAAGCATCCCCTCTTGGTACATTACCATTTGTTACATGGATGAGTGGTCAGCTTAAGAAGAGCTCTGCTAGATGAGACCATCAAATCCAGCAGCCTGTTTTCAACAGTGACCAACAAGGTGCCTATGGGAATCCTGCAAGCAGGACCTGACTACAACAGCCTCTCCCCTCCTGTGGTTTCCAGAAACTCTTGTTGAGAAGCATACTGCTTCTGACAGAGGCGGCAGAAGATGAAGCCCTCCCAAACATGGGAGGAGAAAATGGTTTCTCTGTGGCTTGAATCACCGGCTTGATTTTCTTGACGATGGTATCCCATTGACTATAGCTACCTTGCAGACCCATCTGAGATATCAAACTCTTCTATACATAGCTGTCAGGTTCTCCCTTTTTTAAAGGGAAATTCCCTAATTCCGAATAGGATTCCTCGTGAGAAAAGGGAAAACTTGACAGCTATGAGTCTATAGCTTGTAAGTTGCCAATTGCATTCATTTCTTCAATTAACAACAAGAGCAATATATATTTATTTTATTGGTATTTTTTCTATTTTTTTAAATAGACTATTTCAATTCTTTAAAAAGATTACATAAAACCATGAACAGATAAATGATGCAAAAATAAACAAACTATAGAAATATAATCAAAAATAGACATCAAGCTTATCAAATAGCTGAAATTAGAGAGAAGGGGAAAAAACAAGAAAAGAAAAAATACAAAATATATCAATCCTATATCATAATAAAAAGATAGTAGGAAAAAAGAAAAGAAAAAGGCGAAGAAGAAAAAGGGAAGAGATTGCTTCCTGTTGTTTGAATACCGCTTTCCTTTACATAATTTCTTTTATCTCGCTTTACCTCAGTTGTTGTTTATACATGTTCTCCAATTTCCCCTTTACATCTTTCAATCTAAGCAAATCACCAAATCTACATTTAATCCTTCTTTTTTCAAAAAGTCCTCAACATACTTCCATTCTTTTTTACAAATTTGTCTGGGGGTATTTCTGATTGCTGCTGTCATTTTTGAGAGATTCATAAATTCTACTAACTTCTCCTGCCATTCTAAAATAGTCGGGATTCTCTCCCCTTTCCAATGCTGTCCAATTAGAAGTCTTGCTGCTGCGGATGCGTAGAGGAGAATGTTTTTCCTGTCTTCTGGGATGTTCTCTGGTACCATGCTTAATAGTTTTTTATCAAATGTTATTTTTAGCATCTTTTTAAACTTTTCATATACCAAATTCCAAAATTCCCTAATTTTCTTGCACTGCCACCAACAATGATAATAATTTCCTATTTTTTCATGGCACTTCCAGCATTTGTTCGAACTTGTTTTATAAATTTTCGCAATCTTCTCTGGAGTGAGATGCCATCTATACATTAATTTTAACATATTTTCTCTTATTCCTGCACAGGCCGTGAATCTCCATCCCTCTTTCCATAATTTCTCCCATTGGTTGCTATAAATGGGTCTCCCAATATCTTGAGCCCATTTGATCATGGTTGTTTTGACTATTTCATCTTTCATCTCCCATTCTAGCAAGTAGTTGTATAATTTTGCCAATGGTTTTTCATTATTTTCTATCAGAATTTCTTGCAATTTAGATTTCCCCTCTTTAAACCCAATTTTTCTATGTTTTTGGAATAGACTCTGTACTTGGCAATAATGTAGCCAGCTTGTGCAGTGCTCTTTCATTTGCTGGTATGGTTTTAATTTTAATTGTCCGTTCTCTTTTGTTAATAATTCCTGGTAGGTTGCCCACTTTCCTTCTTTATTTTTACTAAATAATGTTGTCATCTCTGGGGGGGGGGGGAACCCACCAAGGAATTTTGAATTCTAGGATATCTCTATTTTCCCTCCATATCTTCAATAGTGGCTTTGGTATTTTTTCTAAATTTGCACCTATACATATCAACTAACATATGCAAATGTTACGCAAATCTATTTTTATCATTGCATAAGTGACCATGCCATGAATAAATCCTTAAACATTATTCTGCAGTCTGAGTCACCAACTAAAATTGCATTCCTCCCCCATTAGCTCAGCTCAAAACTATGCTTCACAAAATAGTAATAGGTACAAAATTAATAAAGGAAAACTAATGTCCTATTATTGATTTGCCTCCAACTAAAGTCAATGAAGAAAGGAAGCTCATTAACAGCTTGGGTATTTGGTAAATTAAAGGGGATTAAAAATTGGTTTGATGGAAAGAGCTACTGAGCAAAACCATTTTTTGTGCGTCACAATGTAAACAGAGTTAAGATGGCAGATTAGTTTGCAGCATCCCAAGCCGCTGTCCATGGAGCCTACCAATGTCCCCTGAAATGTCAGAGGTACTAACATTTGAAAGCAATTAATGATGACATTTGGTGGAGGAGTAGGGTGGTACTTGCCTTCTAGACAGAAACTCATTGGGCTTCATTAAATGTTCAGGGGATAGGAGGAGAGAGATCAGGAAGGACAGATGGTCTGAAACATGGTTCTCATTGTGTGAGGTCAGTTTCCTTAATGTTCCTGGGGAAGAAGAGGCAAGATCTTCTCAAAAGGTTAAAGGAACCAAATATGTTTCTCATGGAGAAGAAACTAAAGGGGACAAGATGGTACTTTGCAAATACTTGAAGAGTTGCCATGGAGAAGAGGGCAATTATTTCTTCTCCGCTGCCCCAGAGAGAAGGGTCAGGTATAAAGTATTTAAGTTATATGAGTGTAGATTTCAGTTGAACATTAGGAGACATTTCTTGAGCTGCTTGATCATAGAATTTCCTAGAGGGGTGCCAGCCGGTTCACCCTCTGTGGGGGGTCTTTAAGCAGAGGCTTAAAGTTGGAGATGCTCTGGATTTCCTAAAGTAAACCAGGGATTAGCCTACAAGGACTTCTCCAAGTCTATGATGTTGTTGTTGTTTAGTCATTTAGTCGTGTCCGACTCTTCGTGACCCCATGGACCATAGCACGCCAGGCACCCCTTCATGGATCAATGCCTTGTCATGGCGAAGGGGCTTGAATAACTCAGAGAAGCTATGAGCTATGCCATGCAGGGCCACCCAAGATGGACAGGTCATAGTGGAGAGTTTTGACTAAACGTGATCCACCTGGAGAAGGAACTGGCAAGCCACTCCAGTATCCCTGCCAAGAAAACTCCATGGACAAAGTCTATGATACTAAGTTTCAAATATGAAAAAAAAATAGAGACAGAAAACAAGAGCTGCTCCATGCCAAAATTTGAACGAAAGTTATCATGCTGAAGCAGATTATGAATAATATGTGTGGTGATGTATGAACGGTGAAGGACAAGTGAACCAGGAACCCATTCCTTCTATTCAAGATAGGATTCTGGGACTTTAACGAAGAAACTTGCTTCACTGAGCTATTTTTGAGAAGTGAGAATATTAAAGAATTGGAAACCCTTGGCCCTCCATATGTTGCTGGGCTCCAACTTCTATCAACCCCATCCAGCATGGCCAATAGTTAGATTTTTATGAGAGTTGTAGCCCACCAACATGTGGAGAACCATAGGTTCTCCATTCCTAGGTTCGGGGTTATTTCTCGTGCTGTGCTCAAGTATCTGACAGCAACACTTTCAGCCAAATTTGTGGGGGCTGCAGAAAAGGGGAGAGAGAGAAAGAGAAAGAGTACTGGTGGATTTTATTTTGAACTGCTGACAGCAGAACTGGCAAAATAGAAAGCATTGCTGATTCAACCTTATGCTTGTGTGTGTAAAAGAAAAGCATGGTTAAAGTTAAGTTATAGGGTAATTAAGCAATACAGTCTTGGGCAATTGAGAGTCAAAGTGTGTTGAGCAGCCTGACAGTGGTGTCAGTCGATAGCCAAGTACAGTGACGTTGCAGACTGGATCAAGACCTCAACTTATACTTCCTTACATCCCTAGGGAAATCAAAAGGTGTGAGAGTACTAGATCATAGGATGCTTTGTTCTTTATGTCAGAATCTAATCAGTTTCCCGTAGAGCTTAATTGTGCTTACAAATGCACATAGTAAGTTCAGATTTCATAAAAGAAGCTGAACAGTTTTGTTGCTAAGACAGAATGACTTCATAGATTTTTCAACACTAGGTCCTGCCATTTTCTAAGCTGTTAAAGCGAAGACAATTAAATTCTCAGGAGAGATGTCAATTGCAAATTATCAACTCTTCTGTCAACAAGCAAATGAAACAGGGTCAACACTGCAATTAAGAAGTTTTATTTGTACTAGGGTGTCAGCATCCTCAGTGGCAACACATATGAAATCAAGTAAATATGTATTTTATTCAACAGACTTCCTCTTCATTCAGCTGCAGCTGTAACTATATATTTAAAGCAATTATGGCTGATTTTAAAAACTGAGATATATGGTTTGTTATGGGGCAGCTGTGACTCAGTCTACAGAGTCAGAAAGAATATCAAAGCGGGAGCCTGCATTGCTTTTAGGTATGCAGTTTCCTTCTTCTCTCCATCTCATCTGAAGCTGAATCTATACTGCACAACCTCACCCCACATTCCTGTTTTCTGTTTCCCTCTCCAATGGAAAGCCTTCAGTGGTCCACCAGTTAATTATTTATTGCTATATAATAAAATTGGAAGGCTGTCATCAGGCTGACCAGCATAATTATAGAACAGTAGGCAGGTGAGCTAGCAAGCAGAATATGTCCAGGATTGCAGGGGAAATCATTTCCACTGGCACAACATTTGAACTAAACTTCCCTCTGGAAAGGGCTGGTTCCCTGAACACAGAGCAGTAGTTTACAGGTGTGTTTAGAGGCACATGTCCCAAGCAAGCATAAGAAATGTGTGGTTCTTCCTGTGGGTCAGAGCTGCAACACTAGCTTCTCAGTAGTGGCATTGCTGCCACTTACAGCAAGGGAGAAAGGGGAGGTAAGGGAGAGGCAACCGGGAGATTAGGGCTGTGTATGATCGCCGAGGGATTGATGCTTTTGAATTATGGTGCTGGGGGAGACACTTAAGAGTCCCATGGACTGCAAGAAGATCAAACCTATCCATTCTGAAAGAAATCAGCCCTGAATGCTCACTGGAAGGACAGATCTTGAAGCTGAGGCTCCAATACTTTGGCCACCTCATGAGAAGAGAAGACTCCCTGGAAAAGACCCTGATGCTGGGAAAGATTGAGGGCACAAGGAGAAGGGGATGACAGAGGACGAGATGGTTGGACAGTGTTCTCAAAGCTACCAACATGAGTTTGACTAAACTGCGGGAGGCAGTGCAAGACAGGAGTGCCTGGCGTGCTCTGGTCCATGGGGTCACAAAGAGTCGGACATGACTAAACAACTAAACACAACACACAGGCTACCGCCAGCAGGCTAGCATTGGGACTCTGCTCCCATAGATGAACCACTTCTGCTCTTTTTTGTCCTTGTCCTTCTATCTTTAACTGGTCTCGTTAGTTTCCAATTTCTGCCACCCACCATTTCTCCTGACTTAGCAAGATAAAGAAGCCTTACCTGGCAACAAGCTCTGGGGATGAAATTTGAATTTCGCCAAATCTTTTAATGTCATCCTTCCATGTTCTCTTTGGTTCCCGGAGTTGTTTGGTACGTTTGAGTGGCTACCCTGCTCCTGCTGCTTGCAAATATTTATTGTGTTTTAATGTTTTATGCTTCTTTTCCTCTCATTTGAACACTGGGAGTCACTCTGAAAGCCTATCGACTAATATATATAGCTTGCTCTTCCTTATTCTTCCATAGAAGTGGAGGTGCAGAAGTAGGTTGCAGAGAAGCTGAGCCTGCAGCAGGGCCTGAGGGCGTTTGCTTGATGAGGTGGCACAATCTTGGGAGGAAAGGAGGGCTATGGGGCTTCCTTATAGCAGGTTCAAAGAACCTCAAGCCAAAGAATTTTTTTCAGGCCTCCCTGTCTGGCCCTCTGTACACTCCACAAACTTTCCCCAACCACACACCCTCTCCCCAAACTATATCCCTCGCAATTCCTGCTTTGCACCCCCATTGAGCATTTGTGCCTAGCTAGACGATGTCCTTAAACTCTTATAACGGTTCTTTCTTCCCTGGATACAGGATGCAGAGGGGTAAGTGTAGAAACCAGCCTACTGTACAAAATTCACATTTGTTTCCCTATTCTCTCTTGCCTCAGGCCCTGCTCACCACCGGCCTGCATTAGGATTTCTGTATAGACAGCTATTTGCAACCATACGGTGGTGGCACAGAGCTAAAAGCAGAATCAACACACCATTGCCCTACGTGCAGGTAACACAGAGATCGATAGATTGATCAATATAGATAGAGAGATGTAAAGTGCCAAAGGCATAGCTGCCAAGTTATCCCTTTTTTAAAGGGATTTTCCCTTATGCTGAATAGGCTTCCTCGCGAGAAAAGGGAAAACTTGGCAGCTATGGCCAAAGGGCAACAGAGATGGTGCCTGCCTAATATTCCAAAGGGTGCCAACACACTAAAGGTGTATGAAACAGGTCTCCTGATAAGATGGTGAGATGATCTTTTAGGGTTTCCACCACATCAGTGTTGAAGAGCATTGTTGATTAGATTCCTTCTTTTAATTGTACCTACATGTGACAACTATTTTAGGGGTGTCCAAGGAAGTGCAATCACTGACGCATGAGTCCTTTTGGACGCAGAAGAGGGCAGAAGGAGGGTGGGACAGGGTGAGGCCAGGAATGGAACCCCCACACAAAATGGTCACAGCCTGTATTATGTCTTTTAGAAAGTGCTTTGCCGGCCTATTGTATATATGACCAGTTGCCTTTCGAGATATCATCATCCAATTTGGTGCGATGGTTCCCAAGGTGGAGGAGCAGCATTTGGATGCTGTCTGTTGCTATTTTGATTATGGAGGAGGGGAGGGCAGAGAGGAGGTGGCAAGTAGGCCTGACATTAAGTACATGCAGTTAAGTACATGCGGAAGCAGTGCAAGAGGCACCCACCAAGGCTGCATTCTTGCTGTCCTGTACTGGCTAGATGCAGAGGAGTGGTGGGAGGAACCAGCTGAAGAACATCTGCAAGGGAAGAAGGCTCAGAGCCAGAGGATTGGTGGTGGGATGATGATGATGAGTGGTCAGAGGGAGAAGCCTGGGAGGAGGAGGTATCAGAAGCTGAAGAAGCAACAGAGTTAAGTGAGCAGGGAGAGTCTGTGGCAGAGAGAAGTCCAGAAGCAGAAGCTAAAGCTAAAGCTGAAGCAGGAGAAGAGGGAGGCCAAGAATTAGAGATGAGTCAGGCTGGTGAAGAAGCCAGGGGTTCTCCCTCTCCTGCTGCGACCAGCACCCTTCCCCCCCTGGTCTCTGATAAGCAGAAGGGGTATGAAGAGGGAGCAGCAAAGACAGGCATGGCGATGGAGTCTCAGATTGCTTGGGAAGGACCTGGGGGAGGAGGAGACTTAGGCAACTAGGGGAAGGCGGGAACCTTCTGTCCTCACAACTGCCTCACAGGAGCCAGATCTACCGGGATGAGTTGCTGTGCTCAGTAGGCAAACCCTGCTTCCTTGAATAAAAAGTTAACTTCACTGGTGCCCTGTGTATTATTGCTGACCTGCTCCTGACAACCACTCCTGACACCTTGCTAGCTGCAGCCGTCTGCTTTGCCATTGTGTTCCCTGCAGGGAATGTGCTGGAAAGGCAGCACCCCGCAAGATCAAAGTCTCCTGCTCTCTGCAGCTTGGTTGGAATGGTGGGGGAGTGAGACACAGTGTGTCCTTCCCTTTCCCCTCTTCCTACCCATAATAAATATTAGCCCCATCCTTGAATTTATTCAGTGGCTGGTTCCTGGCTGGGTGTTCTCCAGGTCAATGCAGAGCAGAGTCAAACACAGCCCTAGAAACTAACAAATTACATTATCAATTAATAAATTTCAGCGGGTTGCCTCTGTTTCAAAGAGTGGAGTTCTGAATCCAGCCCCAGTAATTACCTCTTAAGACTTGTACTATATGGGGCTCAAGTTTTGTGATAAAGTAATTCATGTTCTGAAGCAGATGAAGCAACCAGGACTGCTATCTCTCCGTATGGATGGAGGTCCTGCGGTTATCCTTTCTGCATGGTGGGGGGGCTTTATGAAGTTGTCAGTTTAAATACTGACGGGAAGCTGCTGGAAGCCATGCCACTTAACGAAAGAATGAGGACAGAGATGGAATACATGAACTCAGAACTTCATAAAGTATGAGTGGATCCAGGCCACAGATCGGGAGGGAAGGAACAAGAGCTTGGGATATTCTTGGAGACTCTGCTACTTGGCTAGCAACTCCCCATTGTAAATTTGGGCAGTTTGTGCACGCCAATTTTTCTTTAACACCACATTTGAAGTGAAACAGCTTGGAACTGATAAAGGTATACCCTTTTACTCCATTATGGACCACTGAAGCATTTAATCAGGGTTTTTACTAATCTTCATGGCCTATCAGAATGCCAACTGGCTTCTCACAGTAAAATCAATGAAACAAGACCTCTCCTTTAATATTGGCTCTGCCGCTATAATGAAAACTCTAGAGCTGCTCAGAATTTGAATTCAGGGCTTCTCTGGGTTTAAGGGAAGCGCACAGACTTTTTCATACTTCTGCTCACAGCTTCATACATCCACGCAATGTACATACATGAATGTGAACCATACTTGGGCTGCGCCTAATCAAACTGGTGGCAAAGCCATCTCACTCAAATAACATGAAGGCGTTTGAAGGACTCATTCACACACAGGTTAACATTTCCTAGTTAGTTAGTTAGTTTTTTCATTAATTCATTACAACAGAAGACTAGCAACACCAATAGTACCAAAAAGAAAAACGTGGTGGTGGGGATTTAGAACATAAACAGGGCAAGCAAAGGACAGAAATTGCATTTAAATCTTGTTCCTGTGGAAACGTGCTAGGTGAAATAAATGTTCCCCTAAAGCTGCACATTCACACATTTTAGTAACTTCAGGCTTTTTGAGGAGCTTTAGGAAACCCTGGAGGTGCTGATTTATTGGCAGAGAGGGATTAGCACCAGTACCGCCACTGGTCTTCCCCCAGTATGCATGCTGAAAGTGCCACCACGGGTCATGCATATTCTAGTTCTGATTTTTCAGCAATGGGAATTGGGCAAATGGGGCATGTTGGGATGATTGTGGCTTGGGGGCATCAGAAAAATTCTTCATAATTTCATTTATGAATTGTGGATCTAGGGTCCTCCTAGTCCACCTCGTCATGACTTCCTCCCCCCACCCCATTTTATATGCTCCGTTTTTTTGTGATGAATTAACAAGTGGTTCTTGGCTCAGCAAAAGATGGTTGTGTGTGTGTGTGGTTTTTTAAATTTGTTGCATAATGAAACTGTGTACATTATGCTGATTTTACTGCTTCCAAACGACATCTCTCTGATGATTGGCCCCAATGGCAGCAGATCACCTGTACTTGACCCATTCTTCAGCTATGCGAAAGGAGTGTGCCTGGGAATGTGCCAGATTATCTGCTTAACAAAAGAAACTAGTTATCTATTTAACAAAAGAAATTGGATAGCGAACATGACCCCTTACGTAATAAAAGTGCAATGAAAATAACTAAATGGATGCCTGATGAATATTCAATAGCAACATCAGAAGGAAACTGTTGCCTGTTGACTCATATCTAATTCAAATTGTGTACTTTAAGAATTGTAGAGTTAGAAGGAATCCTAAGGGTCATTTAATATAGCCCACTGCAATGCCTCAATGGCAGGTGGCCATCCAACCTCTGCTTGAAAACCTCCAATGAAGGAGAATTCATAACTGTTCCACTGTCAAACAGCTCTTACTGTCAGAAAGATCTTCCCAATGTTTAGTCAGAATTTCCTTTCTTGTTACTTGAAGCCATTGGTTCGGGTCCTAGCCTCCAGAGCAGGAGAAAGTAAGCTTGCTCCATCTTCCATCTTGAGATACAGCCCTTGAGATACTTGACAATGACTATCATATCTCCTCTCGGTCTCCTCTTTTCCAGGCTAAACATACCCAGCTCCTTCAACCATTCTTCATAAGGCTTGGTTTCTAGACCCTTGATCATCTTGGTTGCACACATTCAAGCTTGTCAATATCCTTAAATTGTGGTGCCCAGAACCTGACATAGTATGCTAGGTGTGGTCTGACCAAGGCAGAATAGAATGGGACTATTACTTCCCTTGATCTGGACACTATACTTCAGTTGATAGTATACAGATGTTTGTTCACATCATCAAGTTTCCTATGCACATATGTGGTTACTTTCTCCATAATTCCGTACACACACACACACACACACACACACTCACACAAACCTATTAAAACCATACAAATAATTACAATAGAAACAGCATGGCACCAGGCCTTATTAAAAGCAGTCAGTTTCCAAAAGCATATTGGATCAAGAAAGTATTCACTAGCCGTCAGAAGGATAACAAGGACATGCCCAGTCTGACTTCTGCAGGGGGGGGGGAGTTCCAAAGTCTGGGATCAGCCGCCAAGAAGGCCCTTTTGTGTCCCTACCCGAGAGGGTGGCGGAACCAAAGATCTTAGAACCTGGGCAGGTTCATATGAGGAAATTTCAGATAGCTTGGACCTAAGCCTAATAGATCATAACCAGCACTTTCAATTGCACCTGAAAACAGACCAACAGCCGGTGAAGCTGTTGTAATAAGGGAGTTGTAGGATTCCTCCAGTGTTGCCACACTCCAGCCCCCATTAGCCCCAGCCACTATAGTCAATGATGAGTGATAAATGGGAGTTGTAGTTTGGCAAAAATCTCCCCAAGTTCCCCACCCCTGCCTTATAACTTAATAAACAGAACAATTTACTTATTTTTCCTTTCATCTCTCCAAGAAAACATTAATAAAAAGGTTCATTGAAAATTCTCTTTTAATTATAAAGCTATCTAATCTTTATTTAATACTTCTTTACCAGAAAGACAAGTCCCTTGAAAAAGAAAGAAAGAAAGAACATCATTCAAGACCCCACTCCCTCCCCCCCCCTTCCAGTATTTTAACTAAAAGAGAAAGGAACTAAATGTCAGCACACGAACTGCTAAGTGCATTTTATCGTTTTTAGCAGATGACATCTTGAGAAACCATTTTTTGTTTTGATGCACAGTGGGGGTCTGCCTGGTTTATATGGCACTGCTATCGAGCATGTGCTGTTTTGCAGCCAAGCTCTGCTTATCATGCACTGTTAAATCCACGTGTGTGTGTGTGTGTGTGTGTTTGCAAAGACAAAAAAAAAGCCCCATAGGTTGCTTTGAAGTACAAATTCCAATGGACAAAAAACAAGCCAGCAGATCAACAACTAAAAGCACGATGCTCTGCGCTGTCAGTTTTTATTCTGACTGTGTCTGCGCAGAGTTTTCTTCCGCTGCTTTCTTTAATGTGAATATTAAAGAGGGGCTTTAGCATTGGAACAAATGTGAAAGATGGGGACATAAACAGAAACAGACAGTGCCCTTTATAAACAATGATGGCAACACTGCCAGCTACTGCTTAACATAATCCATCCTGACACAACACTTTGTGGCTGTCTTCGACTGCTATTCATTATGACCTTTATAAGTACGGTCCTAATGGCTTTGCAATGCAGGCCCCAATGATTGTGTGGTGTTATCTTCAGAAGCCTCCTCTCTATTTTTAAAGCACTGTGGCACCATCAACAGGTTTTTCAGACTGAACAAAGATAAACAGAGCGAAACCTAAGTTAACTATCATGGCTTCCTCCAAGAAACCTGGGAATTTCAATTCCTTTAGTGAGAAGGGGGGAATCTGTGGCCAGCAGGGAATTATGGGAGATGTAGTCCCAACAACATTTGGAGGGCCACAGGTTCCTCACCTCTACAGCTAGTGCTTCTTAACCAGGCATCCCCAAACTGCAGCCCTCCAGATGTTTTGGCCTACAACTCCCATGATCCCTAGCTAACAGGACCAGTGGTCAGGGATGATGGGAATTGTAGTCCAAAACATCTGGAGGGCCGAAATTTGGGGATGCCTGTTCTTAACCCTCTCATTGGACAACAGTTCCCAGGATTCCTTGGGTGAAAAAAATGGCATCCTGCTTTAGATTTGTAGTGTAGACATACCCTTTGAAAATGGACTGGAACAGGTGGTGGTATTTCTGACGTTCAACCATGAGAACTGATGTTCAGCAGAACAGAGTGTATTGCATTCCAAGAAGCATTTGAAATACATTAACTTGATGACAGGAACTGTTGTTCATGTCACTGAAAACATCTGCCCTACCTTTTATATAACACACGTTTGCCATTTTTTATTATGCAAAATACAGATGAGAAAGAAAAATAAGTGCATACCAGCCACATCCGCGTCAAAATGCAAAGAGCATGAAAACCCAACACTTAATTAAAGGAAGCAAATGAAGGGTAAAAAGATAAATGGTGTAAAAAGAGAGAAACTCTGCCAAATCGAATATCCTAGACCACCTTTCACCAACCTGGTATGTTCCAGGTGGTTGGGACTACAGCTCGCATCAGCCCCAACCAGCACAGATGTGCAATTTACGGGTGAAGAAAATTATAATCCGAAACAACAACCCTCGTGGTCCCTTCCAACTCTACAATTCTATGATTCTGTGCAAACAGGGGGGACCACAGCATACAACACACTTTTTGATTCCAAAAAAATACTATGCCCCCCCCCCATTTTATTTTATTTTATTTTTGTGTGTGACAATCAGGGCCGGATTTAGGTTTAATGAGGCCCTAAGCTACTGAAGGTAATAGGGCCCTTTATATGTCCAGCTGTCCTTTGTCAACAACAAATTGTCACTGTTTTTTGTATTGAATGTATGCTCAGTGGTGGAGCTTCATGCTCTGGCACCGGGGAGTAGAGAGCAGGTGGGGGCGGGGGGGCGCCGCCTGTGGGGGGGTGGCACCCAGCATGAGCGGGGGGCAGCCACGATGGCACCCTGCCAGGATCGTGCTGCCAGGGGCGGTGCGCTCCCCCCGCACTCTTCTTCCTCCGCCAGTGTATATGCTATATAGTAATTTAAGGCCCTAATAGGTATCTAAAACCATTTGCACATGTCGCCGTGCAACCAGTCCATGCAGAATGTAGGCACCCTATATACAGAAATGAGCAAACCGGTTATATTTTAGGAAGCAGGCTAGCAGGCGGGGCCCATTACTTACATCATAGCAGCCTACACAACACAAAACACTGTTGCTGTATGTAGCTTTACTTTATTTGTTTTTTATCTTATGTTTTGGAAATGTACATCCAGTGGTTTTCCCCTTTAAAAATTTTTGGGGGTCCCCAAGAGAGTGGGGCCCTAAGCTATAGCTTGTTTAGCTTACAGTATATGTGAATCCGACACTGGTGACAATGGACACAACCGTTAAAGCTGCCTGCACAGACTTTGAGCTATAGCATTCCCCTGTACTCATTATCCTTTTTCTGCAGCTGAAGGAATATTTACAGTGTGCATTTAATAAAATTTTAAGTGCATCCAGCATGCTAGCAACCAACAGTAGGAGACTAAGGGGAACAAAACCAAGTGATAAGCTAGATCTAGATAGCTTTGCTGCACCAGAAGTTCTGCCTCTTCAATAGCATAGCCTCCAGATCTCCCCACACACCCAGAAAAAAAAATCAGCCCTTCTCTTTAAGGTTCCTGACAGTTTATTGAACTAGCCATAGCTCATTGGTAAATCATATGATTTGCATGCAGATGGCCCCAAGTTTAGTCCTTGGCATCAGAGGCCAAGGAGATCCCTTCAGGGCCGGTTCTAAGGCAAGGCTGGGTAGCGCAATATGCCAGGGCGCCCGCCAGACAGCCGTGCTGGAAAACGGGGTGGGGGGCACCAGAGGGATCTTTGCGCCAGGGCACCAGATATGCTTAAGACGGCCCTGGATCCCTTACACCCTTGGCAGGGAGCTCTATTGCCCTGCCTGCCCACCCCTAAAAAATAATGTTGCTGCAATAGCTACATTACAAATTGCTACATTTTATGCAACTCAAGTATTTGAAGTGTTTGGAGTTAGGGTGAGGCAAGGAAGAAAGGCAAGAAAATTCACACATGCGAAGCTTCTCCCACATTTGGGAGAAGCTTCTCCCACATTTGATCTTGCAGCTGTGCATCACCACAAGCACATGTCATACACTCTGTGGGGGCCTGTTTCACCAACCCCTAGGTACACCTCTGTATGGCAACCCAGGCAGATCTGAGAATGCCTAGGGTTGCCATATTTCAAAAAGTAACCCCCCCAAAAAGTTGCTGTGCTTGCCTAAGATCCAGGACAAAGTGGCGCCTTTCGAAAATTCCACCCAGACATCAATTATGCCTTTGAAATCCTGGTAATGTTGAGGGAAATCTTGACATATGGCAGCCCTAAGAAGGAAGGACATTTGCAGTGGTATAGATAATATTAAACTCAGTGGTCAAGGACATGTTGGTCTAAAACTCTCCCTATTTGCATTGCTTCCACTTGGATGGAATGTCCTCAGCCAAACAGCATCCATAAACCATATGTAGACCTAGCTCAGGTTCATTTCCTCTCTCCCTGGACCAGGCTGGACTGCTGACATTTTCTGAGACCAGTCAGCCCCCCTGAAATGCTACCTACTGGGTACGCTCCGACAACTACCTCTAGGAGGGAAGAAGGGAGGGTAATTGCCACACCTTATGCTGCTAAATATAAGCATGCTAGATTTCAGTTTAGTACTACAACTATCGCAAGTGATGACAAGAGCATGGGCCACACACAGTGCTGCCAACAGTTAAGGTTTCCTCCCCCCCCTTTTTTTTTACAAAGTTGCCTATTCTGATCCTCATGTTAACTCTGTACATTGCTGGGGAGCAAACAAAGAGTGGTCAATGTAGAGAATAGAAATCACATTTTGAAATGGCTACATGCATCCCTAGCCTTTGATGTTATGCTTCCCTGTAACATCAAAAACTAAGAATCACACCTTCTGAAAGGAGTAACTGCAGAATCTGCATTTTGGTCATAGCACTGGCAGTTACTGAAGTACCGTAATGCCCAGGAGGCACAGAGGTAGTTCACACATCTAAGTCTAACACAGGATGACTGGCAGCTGGAAATGTGTGAAATGCCTCCATTGCATCTGCAGTTAAGAAAAGTTTGATTTAGTTAACTTATACGCCACTCTTTTTCCACAGAGCTCCAAGCTGCATAGGCTACAGTCCTATACTGTATACTGTATGCTTACTAAAGAACCTCATTTGGGAATCATATATATCCCCAAAATGATATACGGCAAGGGCTTACCATAATGGTGTCTGCCCTCTCCCGCTATTTCCCTGTATGCCTGTGTACACAACAGATGAACTGTACTAATCCACAAATGTACACACTTCCACACAAACACTTGCATGTGTGTAATGACAGCTTGTACCTGAATTTAGTGGAACATATGAATAAGCCAATGATTTGTACGCAGGCATTATCTGAAGCATCCCAGGGACTCATGCTTGATTCACAAGGCCTTTATTGGCTTCTTACAATCAACAAGGCTTTTAGGGCTTCCATACTTCTGGAATTTCCCAGAATTTTTGTCAGCTGGTTTAAATGTCCAGGAAAACCCAGATATATTGCAACCCATTGTGGAAGTGGGTTTGTTTTTGTTTTGTTTTTTGCTCAACAACTTTGCCAAAAATAAAAAAAGCTCAACAACTTTTGTGTCTGGATTTCCCCTTCCTGAAATATGGCAAGATGTTTGCCATCTAAACCAGTTTGTGTACAGTTCATTGCACACCCGGTTCCTGCTGTATACACTGTCTTTCTTTAGCCAAGTTTAGTTGAAGCCTAAAGATTAAGGAGATTGTAAACGTGCACCTGAGCTTTGCCACCTTTGCCACATACTGAAGGTATGGTCCCACAAGACTGAATGCCCCTCACTAGAAATGTATACCCTGCAGACAGAGAACAAGCATCAGAGAGCAGGTTAAGCTCAATTTCAATTCCCTGATATTTTGTGTGTGAAATAGCTGTAATGCAAAGAGTCATGGGAGCCTCATCTTCAATCAGAAGAACAGGCCAGACACAGGCTTCCCACCTCATTGTACTGGGCCTCTTTTTTTAAAAAAAAAAAGGCGAAATGCCTTCAGGAGCTTGGTGAGCTGGTGGTGATGGCACTTTCTTTCTGCTTATGTTAGATAATTTTACTTCCCTGTCCCTTGAGGGCAAGGGGTGGGGGAAGAGTCCTGTTGCTGCTGATGCAACAGCTATTCTTCGTTTTACCTGCTGAGTCATTCTCCCAGCCTAAAATCCCCATGGTCCGTGAATCATTCAGTAGTTCTTTTAATTTTAGCTTGAAGATTCAAGGCATGCAATAAGATGCAAATCATTTACAAGTACTAAGGCAAAGTAATGTGTGTATCGATTAGCTGTTGCTTGAGCTATCCTGACGTTCTCAGCAGGATTCACGGTGGAGGCAACTCTCTCTCTCTCTCTCTCTCTCTCTCTCTCTCTCTCTCTCTCTCTCTCTCTCTCTCTTCCTATTGCTTCTTCCTATCCTCTAGCAACATTGCTCCTGGCTACTGAGCCCTTTTGCACTTGGTCCCCCCCCCCCGAGCCCCCGCTATGATCTATGAGCCTCACCACTTCCCAAGGTCTGAAAGTGGAAGCAGTAAATTAGGGCTATTTTTCATGTTCTATTTTTGCAACATGGGACTATTTTTTTTTTTTGCAAGTCACCCTCATGTTCAACGATATCTTGAGGGAAAGGCTATGAATACCACTATGAAAGCTGATATCGGAGTTCCTCTTGGATCCTTGTGCAACAGCATCTTTCCTCGGGGCTGTGTTCTCTTCAACAATAGCGAACACCATAGGATATTTTTGTAGGGGTTGCCAACTCCTTCTGGCCAGACTCCTGCGCCTTGACCTGTAGCAGGAGCAGAAATGCCGCAAGTAAAACTTTAGTAGCACAGGAATCAGGTGAAGGTCAATGCTTAAAGGCACAGGTGATTTAGGAACATGCTGACAACTTTATCAGGGCTTAGTCAAAGGACACACTTCCTATCCTGTTCTTGCCAGCCTTATATAATCAGGAGCATATTCCCCAGTTGTAGGTATTCTTATGCCCCATAAAAAATACCCTAACCATAACCCATTAAAAAATTCTCAGAGCATTCTATGAGGAAACATTATGCTTTCTTTCAGGCCATGGGAGCCAATGTTCACATTTTCTTTTTGGGTTTTATTAGTGTATGTCCCATAATAAAACATCAATTTCCTGATACAGGGCTGCCTTCAGATGTCTTCTATAAAGATTGTGTGGTTACTTATCTCTCGAAGCTACCAACATGAGTCTGACCAAACTGCGGGAGGCAGTGGAAGACAGCAGTGCCTGGCGTGCTCTGGTCCATGGGGTCACGAGGAGTCGGACACGACTAAACAACTAAATAACAACAGTTAATTAACTCCTTGACATCTGACAGGAGGGTGTTCTGTGGGGGGAGCACAACTACTGAGAAGACCCTCTGCTTGGTTCCCTCACAGTGAGGGAACCGCCAGAAGGCCCTCAGAGCTGGACCTCAATGTCTGGGCTGAACAATGGGGGTGAAGATGCTCCTTCAGGTATACTGGGCCGAAGCCATTTAGGGTCTTTTAAGTGGCATTTGACTGCAGGTACTGGCCTCCATGTAGTTGTTTGGGGGTTTGTGCCATTGGCTTCCCTTTCTTTTCTTTTTACACAGCAATGTCATGGACCCAATGCTGCCAATAAATTCACAATAACATAAAAAGAGTTCTACTGGATCAGGCCAAGGGCCCACCCGGTCTAGTATCCCCTTCTCACAGTAGCCAGCCAGATGCCTGTGAGAAACTCACAAGCAGAGCAGGATTCAATCACAAGAGCGCTCTCCCCTCCTGGCAACTGGTTTTCAGAAGCATTATTGCCTCCCACTGGAGAGGCAGAGCATAGCCATTGATAGCTTCCTCCATGATTTTGTCTAATCCTCTTTTAAAGCCATCCAAATTGATGGCCACCACTGCCTTGGTACAAAGCTGGCGAGTCCAGTTCAGAAGACTTGGCAGGGTGTCTCTGGCCTACGGAGACTGCAGCTCCCCACCCTGTTGTAAGCAATAGGCAAAATCGTTTTATTTGCTCAGGGTTTAAAAGCACTTTTTATGTACTTTTAAATATTGCTGACTGCCCTTTCCTCTGCAGGTTTATCACTTATTTGAAGTTCTATAAATTTGATTTTTATATATATATAAAAGCTTTTAAACCACTCTGAAATCAATTTTGATGAAGGTTGATTATTTGAAATGAATAAACAGACCTTATAAAGCCATTAAAGGCACTGGAGGAAGAGAAAAGTGCCATACATCTGGCCTCACCTGGTATCTCCAAACATATAGCATGGACAGCCATTTTATGCCTTGTGGTTATGAAGACATAGGAGCATCAATTGTCACATACATAGTGTGTGTGTGTGTGTGTGTGTGTGTGTGTGTGTGTGTACACACACCATCCAGGCTAAGTGAAGAACAATGGATTTAGAAATGCCACACAACTGTTTGTTTGTTTGTTTTTTATTTGTTCTGTTGCATAAAAATTCTCCCTTTTCTTCAAGGAGCAAAGGAACTCCATCCTTGACAACAGTCACTATCCCACCGGTATACAAAACTGGATGACCAAATGGCATCTGTGTGTATGTTTCAGTCTTGTCTGGATTAAGTTGCCTGGTATGGTTGTCCACTGGTTAGAAAACATGCCCTGACCTGCTCTTGCTGAAGTCCCTTCTTTTACACAGCTAAGAACCCTTGACTTGTTTGCATCAGTTCATCCTAGAAGGGATTCAGTTAGCTGTGAGGATATTTGTTTTTAAATGTTTCCAGATGTATACTGTATATATATGTTCGTCTTATTATATATATTGCTGTATTTGTTGCTTGCTGCCCAGGGGTGCTAAAGGAACAACGAGCAGGACAGAAATGCAATAAATAAAATAGAATATATACCCAGGGTGGAATTAAACATTGTGGCTGCACAAGTTTATCAGCTTGCCAGGCAGAACAATTCATCCTCCCCTCCTCCCATGAAGTGTTTTAGGGGATATTCTGATCCTCCAAGCCAATTTGGGGCTTGTGGGTGGGGGAGAGAAGAGAAGAAGCCCTGTTGCACAAGCAGAAGCCCTTCTGTAATGCTTCCACTTGTGGGCTTGGTTAGGTGAAACCCACCCACAGCTTCTCCTCCACTCCTTTGCTTTATCCAGCTTTCTAATTAGCAAATGGCAACTACACCAAGATACAGTGGACAGTGTGCCACAGAGAGGGAGCTGCAGTTTGCCCTTGCTGGGGGGCATGGAAAAATAAGAATCTCATAACACATGAGTATAGATGAGATTGGTAGAACTTGTAAAAAAATATCTAGTGTCTTGACTAGGGTCACTTTTGGTTTCCATCCATTTCTCATTTTTCCTGTCTTAAACTCAGCTCTCCTTGTTTCTGCAGCAATTCACTTTAAAAACAGAAAGCAAAACCCTCATTTGGTTTTTCAGCAGTTTAATGTGAATTTTTCTCAATATACACCATTTTTATACGCAATTTGGCTATACAGTGGAACCTCGGTTTATGAACACCTCGGTTTATGAATTTTTGGTTTACGAACGCCGCGGACCCATCTGGAACGGATTAATTCACTTTCCATTCAATGGGAAAGTTCGCTTCAGTTTATGAACGCTTCAGTTTATGAACAGACTTCCGGAACCAATTACACCCATGCTTTGGGTTAAGTACGCTTCAGGTTGAGTACTCCGCGGACCCGTCTGGAACAGATTAATCCACTTTCCATTACTTTCAATGGGAAAGTTCACTTCAGTTTATGAACGCTTCAGTTTAAGTACTCCGCCGACCATCTGGAACAGATTAATCCACTTTCCATTACTTTCAATGGGAAAGTTCGCTTCAGTTTATGAGCGCTTCAGTTTATGAACAGACTTCCAGAACCAATTGTGTTCATAAACCGAGGTGCCACTGTACAATACACACATTTTTGAAAGCAATTATCCTTAATATATAAATACATCATTGTATGTTACTTTCACTAAAGTATGCACACTTTCATCAAACATGTGCATATTTCTACATAATGTTTAGTTGGGGTCCTGCATCACAAAATTCTGAGAACTGCACATTTCAAAGACAAATTGTGTTTCAGATTGTACATTATTATTGCGAGAAGTGAGGTTACAGGGAAGCAGGCAGAGGGCCTTCTCGGTAGCAGCACCCGCCTTGTGGAATGCCCTCCCATTTAATATTTAATGCTGTATTGTTTTAATATTCGATTGGAAGCCGCCCAGAGTGGCTGGGGAGACCCAGCCAGATGGGTGGGGTATAAATAATTAACAACAACAACAACAACAACAACAACAACAACAACAACAACAACAACATTGGTGCGAGAAGTGTGAATTAGGCTGTATCTTATTAATTAGCCCCCCCCCCAAAAAAAATTCTCTCCATCCCTCTTAGTTTAACGGTAGATTTATTCAGTGAAACTTAGCACCACTCTGAATCTTGGTGAGGAAATTAAGAAAGATGCTTTGAGAATTCTGACCTGCTTTTTCACACAGTCACAAGCAAAACTTCTCATCCTTTGTGATATGTTTTAGGGCCAAAAGGAAGAGGAATGCGTCAGCAGGCAATGCGGAAAATGAACTTTAATACCATTTTCTGTGCCAGCCTTGTCTTCACATAATCAAAAAATCAGGAGCAGAACGATCTGGATTGTAGCTATGTCGCTACTCGGAGAACAGTTTTGTAATATAGAATATAGCTGTTGTTGTTTTTAAAATGAAGCTATGCATGAGCAGTTGTCATGCTATCGAGCCAATAAGAGAGGGGGAAAACAAGCAAAGCATCATAAAATGTCTGAGCAAAAGAAACCCGATTCTCCTCACCCTTCACCCCTTATTTAAACTTAGGAGCAAGCATTACCTGGGCTAGGCTTGGCAGTTGTCATTCATGAGTACCTCACCTTGAGGCTAGAGCACTTGAATGGACTCTTATTTCCTTGACAATTGCATGGAAAGTTTCAGCTGGTACAGAACACATCAGCTGGTACCCTGAGGGAGATGGGTTGCTAGGAGAATGCAATTTCTATTCTTTACCATCTGCACTGGCTTACTTGGACTGCACTGGACCATCTTGGCTGTCTCTTAGTGCAAACTCGGGTCTCAGAGCTTGAGCTTCCACAGCTGCCACCTGCCATGAACCACCATTGGCAGCAACAGCAGCAGATATGTTCTATGCTTATGAAAACGTTTTATTCTCTCGTTAATTACACTGCTTTAAATGCACATTTTATATTTGACTTTCTTCAAAGATGTTTTATTCTGGGTTGTTTGATGTGTTGTAAACCGCTTTGAGATTTTTTTATACTAGATATTGCTCCAGTGTTTAGAAAGGCACAGCTTCTGCTGCCACAGAGGATTTATAAGCCAAAGAAGGAAGGCAGGGAAACAGTTGGGGGAAACATCAAAGTCATGTGGTTAGAGCAGGCATCCCCAAACTTCGGCCCTCCAGATGTTTCGGACTACAATTCCCATCTTCCCCGACCACTGGTCCTGTTAGCTAGGGATCATGGGAGTTGTAGGCCAAAACATCTGGAGGGCCGCAGTTTGGGGATGCCTGGGTTAGAGTTTGTAGTTAGAGTTTGTAGTATGTCTCTTTAAGAGGCATGCCCTGGTATGTAGAAGAAACTCTCCTCCCCTCTTTCGGTGGAGTTCCCTCTTTAGTTAACTGGGAATGTGTTGTAACCTTGGCTTTACCTTAGTAGCAAGTTCTAGCTGCTGTTCTGTTGTTCACAAATAAATGTTAACTGTTGAAGTTCTCCTGACTCCGGCTGCTTTCTGGTATTAGGGCAGATGGGTCATGAGGTTTCCTCACAAAGTGAGTACCCTTCACAAACCCACAGTATAATACAATGCATACTTCATGGGAGCCACGTCTACAAATGTATTTGTAAGCAAAGCAGAAGGTCCCATTTTACAAAGTGAATATGAATTCGGGAGGGGGGAATCCTTCCGTTGGGAGGTTTCGTTATTGATTTTTAAAGGTCTCCTCTGGTTGTATACACAAGCTCTGCACAATTTCCTTGCCTACCAGGCCATGCAAAGCAAAGGTGGCCTAACAGAATTAAATTGCTCATTGGGCCAGCAAAATGTTAATTGGTTTTTATAAGAGATTCATCTGTAGAATGCGAAGTGAACAAGCACACTTGGAGGGCGCTGATCAAGATCCCCACAGTATGACTGCTGTTAGTGTGGCAGAGCGTGGGAAAAGCTGGTTTGAAGACTTACCTCTTTGAGGTAACAAGTTTTAGAGAGGACTTGTTCCTGATGGTTGGCTGAATCCATGACGCTATTGATGGAAGAAGGCTAGAGGAACTGACTAGTTGAGAAACTTCTCAAACATTGCAAATAATCCAACAAAACCATTAGTGGGTTTAAGGAGGTTGTATGCCATGGATGGAGAATAGAGAGGTTTGTGTGTGAAAACTAGCCTACTAAAGGTAGTAAGCACGTGGCCCTTGGAAGGGAGTTCTGCAGGGAATGTGGCCCTCAGGCTGAAAAGGGTTTCCCACCCCTTTTCTTGATATTCTGACTGTTATAGAATCATAGAATCATAGAGTTGGAAGAGACCACGAGGGCCATCCAGTCCAACCCCCTGCCAAGCAGGAAACACCATCAAAGCATTTTTGACATCTGGCTGTCAAGCCTCTGCTTAAAGACCTCCAAAGAAGGAGACTCCACCACACTTCTTGGCAGCAAATTCCACTGCCGAACAGCTCTTACTGTAAGGAAGTTCTTCCTAATGTTTAGGTGGAATCTTCTTTCTTGTAGTTTGAATCCATTGCTCCGTGTCCGCTTCTCTGGAGCAGCAGAAAACAATCTTTCACCCTCCTTGGTTGGTTTTCTTGTTGGTTTTCTTGTTTCACTGGCCCGCAGCAAGGTCAGAGAAAATGCTCCACACCCCCAAATATTGATTGTCCCTGCAGGATGGGCCGGCCTCTCCTCATCTAGCCTGTCAATGGAAACATGGTCTTGACTCTGCTTGGAAGATTCCAAAAGATGAAGGGTGACATTCTGCTGCTTCATTCCCCTCTGCAACTTCCCTGCTACTGGGAATTAATCTTTTCTTTCACTCTTTTCGGACTCAATCCAAGACACATTCCTCTTCCTTGTAAAGAGATTTATTACCTTGTGGCCTTGACTTTTATGGGACGGTAACGCTCCTGCCTTGATTTAGATTCTTTTCAAATACCACAGTCTATTAAAAGCACCGGTTCATCAAAGTCCACAGTATTAATTTACCGGGAAAGTCCCACAGGAATTTTTAATTTTTTTTCATTATTATGAAATCAAGCTTCAAACTGAACTAACAGAAATCTAATTATAAATGGGAGCGTAGCACTAATTAAACTACCTACTCTAGTATTAGGGCTCCTTTGGGGGGGTTAGGTATTGGTGTGCTGCCAACTTGGATTGAAACACAGCATAAGTGCTCCCAATGCAAGTTAACCCTATCACCTTCTCCTCCTCCCAACATTATGACGAAGGTTGAAAGGCTGTAAATCCAGATGTGGCTGAGCCCTTGATGCGGTAAGTGAATAGCAATAGCCTGCCAAGTTACAGCATTACAGTGGAAGCCATATAATTGATCACTGCATGCTATGATGACAACTGACGGATACGGTCCTGTGGTTGGACACCTTACCAAAGAAAGTTCAAGTCCTTTTTCAGCCATGATCTCATTAGCCAACATCTGAAAGGCTACTTTAAGTGCAGTGGAGGCTGGGCCACCAGGGCAAACAGTGCACTGCCCAACCAACCTCAGGGTTCTCTTAGCAAACCCCCATCTGCTGCCTTCTTTCTTGCAGCCAGTCTATCGGGTGACAGCCCTTAGTCTCAGTGTTGCCTTTGTAGAACTCAACAGGAAGGCGAATGGGGACAGAGCTAGAATGGGCTGGTTATGCCTGTCATTGGCTCTACCTCCACCTACTGTTAGCCTCCCGACCTTCTGCCCAATGGGCACCAGCCATCACTCTGTGATTGAGGAACAATATGCAGGTCACTTTTGGCAGCTGAGTGGGGCTGTCCACCTGTCAATCTCCTGAAACCTTCCTTTCTTCCTTTGCAGCCCTGGCTTGAATCTAAGACAAGGCTGCAAAGGAGGAAACTTGGCTTGAATTCCAGCTGGACTACAAAGACCTCTGCTAAAAGCAGGGCTTGCAGTCAGCAGTGAATTTAGTGCTGACTGGAAATGCTGCTTTTGGCAGCGATCAGTTCCACACAGGAGGTCTCACTGGGAGCTCCCAGGCCAATTTCAGTAGGACCTTCACTTGGCACTGAATTTAAAATCAGTACTGACTGCAAGCCCCACTTGCAGCAGGAATTGTCCTGAGTGGAGCCAATCCCAGCTTACACTTGGTGCTGAATTGTTGACAGTCTCCTCTTGACGCTGACATCCTGTTACATAGATGTCCATTAGAACCATGTTTTCTACTACTGGAATGTAGGGGAAATAAGTTACACTTTAAAGAGGGGGGTAATTTTTACTGGGTTTTCCACCCCCAGGAAGAAGGTGATAACTTCGAGGCATCTAGAAAAAACTGGGAGAGATTTACATAGCATGACTAGCCCTATCAATGCATATACAGAATTATTTAGAAATATGTTAATTCATGTGCGGGGTATGCTATTTTTATTCTCCACTCTCCGAGCGGACTCCCTCCCTATTACAGATTCAGAATTTAAAGCATAATTCACAGCCTTGCTCTGATAGCTCTGGAATAGATGTATTTCTGGCATGGATTGCTGGAAAGAGATGAATCTTACAAATGGGTAGAAAATGTAGATTTGGCTCCTTAAATTACATTTTGCAGAAACTTTCACTAAAGCTTATTAAGTTCCCAGGAGGCCAACCTGATCTTTCTTCCTGAGGGACATTCGCTTCTAGCAGGATTAAAAAGACACAGAAATCATTCCAAGATGACGCCTTGGGAAATAGCACATGGAAGAGGGAACGAAGCCTTGGAGAAGCCAACCACTTGCAAAGAGAATCCACAATCTTGAATTAGAATGAAGGTCACCAGTTTGTCAGACATACTTCCATGGGTTCCTTACTAGTTCCCCTCCTTTGCCTCTAACAGCAGCATGATATCCAGGAAATTAAATAGGCAAAGCTCTTCATGGCATGGCTTCTAGACATGTGTACTTCTAAGCATACTTAAAAGTGGACTAGGTGCATAGGATTACAGCCTTCTACTGAGACTGCTGAACTCACAGGAACAGAACCAATTAAAAATAAGTTGGTATGCTTTTGAACAGGTGCAGGAGAGGCAGATATTCAATGGATGTAGCTTTCTCAAGAATGGAGATTCATGTAGCTTTCTCAAGAACAGAGATTCAACTAAATTGGGTGCCTCTGCCAGGCACTGAAATGAACATTTACTAAATTTTCAACAGCTACAGTTCAAAGAATTCCCTGGGAATAGGGACTGACTGCTAAACCACTCTGGGAATTGTAGCCCTGGGTGAGGAATAGGAGTCCTCTAACAATTCCCTTAACAACCTTTGTTGTTTAGTCGTTCAGTCGTGTCCGACTCTTTGTGACCCCATAGACCAGAGCACGCCAGGCACTCCTGTCTTCCACTGCCTCCCGCAGTTTGGTCAAACTCATGTTAGTAGCTTCGAGAACACTGTCCAACCATCTCGTCCTCTGTCGTCCCCTTCTGTCGCCCCATAATTCTTTGGAGGAAGCTGTGACATATTGCTTTAAATGTATGGTGTGACTGTGGCCCAAGATCCCCCCAGATTTGCAGGGATGAGTCTCATTAATATGGGCTCCAAGCAAGAAGGTAGACAGTGAAGGTAGAGAACAAATGATTATACCATGGAGGCAGGAAGAGCGATGATAGGCCCTTAAACTTGCCCTTAAACACCAGCCTCCCCTTTTTACCACACTGACATTTCTCCTGCTCCAACCGATGTGGGAGCACAACCCAATGGGACAGTGCAACAGTGCAGAGACAATGTTTGACATCTAAGAAAATCCTTCAAGCAAGGAATCTTGAACCTGTCCAGACATTGCTAACACTGTTTCTTTGGAATAACTTCCACCACCACCCCTTTATAATCCTGAGAGACTCTCCGAGTCGCTCACAATTAATTCATTCATTAGTTTATTTTATTTCATAAAAGTTATATTCACATACAAAATTTAAAATACTAAAACAGATTAAAGTTACCTCAACTTTCTAAGGTTCTGGGTAGGCTTGTCTAAACAGGAATGTTTTTAGCAGGTGCTGAAAAGAGCATGGTGAAGGAACCTGCTTGGTCTCAATAGGCAGGGAGTTCCAAAAGGCAGGTGCTACCACGCTAAATGATTAAGTTCTTTAAAAGGCAGAATGGGTATTGTGTGGCACCTGTAGTAGTGTCAACTCCATTGATCAAATGGTGAGCACATGTTGGGTAAGGTGATCTCATAGGTATTTCCAAAGTATGTACTAACACCTTGATCTTGGCCCAGTAGCAAATTGGCAACCAACACGGGGTGTTATATGCTTGATATAAAACCACATTCAAATATATTACAGAAAGAGATAATGCATAGTCACCGTGTTAAATCAGGGTTATTAATGCAATATTTCCTGCTTTTGCCCTTGTTCTTTCCTAGTGACATATCAGTCAAATGGCTTTGAAGATTGGCTAATCAGTCTCCCATAAGAAACTGCTGTATTCCTTCAGCACAGGCAGGTTTCATGCTTCTGGGTGTGGGGAAGGGAGATGTGAGCTTTAGCTGCTTATTTTTATCCTATCTGTCTAATACATAGCTGCCAAGTTATCCCTTTTTAAAAGGGATTTCCCCTTATGCTGAATAGGCTTCCTCGCGAGAAAAGGGAAAACTTGGTAGCTATGCTAATACGTGGAAAATGTAGAAATGAACCTGAGGCATGTAGCAGTGCTCGAGCTTTTCAGGCTTTGAGCCTAGCTAGGTAAGGGCGAGGTTGGGGTACTAGGTAGGTCTGCTTCCTATCTAGATTATCAACTTAAATCAGGTCCCTGTCAAAGTAATACCTTACGCGAAGTGCTTGCTGGGAGCTGTCCAAGGTCCTGCAAACTTTAGCTTAACCTGATGGGGAATGGCAGGAGCTCGGTGGCAGAGCACCCCAGGTTTAATCCCAAGTATCTCCAGTTAGGGCTGGGAGAGAACCCTGACAGAAACCCTAAAAAGCCACTGGCAGTCAGCATAGACAGTACAGAGCTACATGGACCAATGGTGCAACTCAGGGTGGATCTGAGGCTAGGGAGTGGGGCTGAACATCTGGATTTTCCCTAGTCTGTAATAAAGTCTTTCCTTTCTGGCAGTTGCCAGTTGCCAGTTGCCAGTCAACAGTTTCATCCAAGGTCCTCTGAGACAAGGGACTGGGTCTGTGAAGCTGGATCTCATTCAGCTCATGGTGGAGACAGTCTTGCTGCCAACTGTCAGGCAGCAGGTCTTCTGAGAGTGGAGCTAAGCAGCAGACTCCTGCTCAGCCTGACCTGAGAAGGAACCAACCTTCCAATCCATAGCAACTTGGAATTTGTTAGCAAAATGCCTCTCATTGTGTGCAAGTGGCTGCTAGCAAGGAGCAGGAAGATATAAATAAAATCCTTTTGCACCTTAAACTGTGCTTGATGAATTTGTATTTCTGGTTTTCTCTGGATGGCAGACTGGTGAGCCTGACAATTAGCAAAGAAGTCTGTGGTGGATTTTATTACAGTCTGGTTAATAAACTGTCCCTGAAGAACATAATCACTTCAAAATTTTATGAGGGTATTGATGCAGTCTCTGGATACATTTTATTGGGTCACTGGCCATTTCAGAAGAGTATTAAAATACTCAAGCTGTTCACCTAAGCCACACAACTTCAAGGAACAGGAAACACAATTGTTCTAGATTACAAACTAGGAAACAAAGTTGTGGATTGTTTCAGGGCAGAGCGTGACCAAGACATGGAGGTTGCTAGCAGAAATAGTGTCCCTCTATCTTATTCTCAACCTGTGCTAAATAATATGAGAACTTACCTCATAATGTAATGTCTGTTTCCCTACACCCATCGTCCACACACTTGTGGTGGACCCATTGTCCACACACTTGTGGTGTTGGGGTGAAATTATTATTATTGTAAAGTTTATATCCTAGGTGGTTTTTTTTAAGGAACTTCCTCCACAAAGCAGCTTACAATCTCAAATAAAAGCCAATCCCACGGACAATAGCTATGTGCACACTAGACCTTTAAATCACATTTGAAGGACATTCTTTTCCTCAACAAATTCTGGGCACTGTAGTTAACCCCTCACAGAGCTGCAATTCCCAGCAACCTTGAAAAATACAGTGCCCAGAAATATTTGAGGGAAAGAACGTGTTTCAGGTGTGCTTTAAAGGTATAGCGTTTACACAGCCATAAAAATACAAAATGCAATAAACTGTACACTCATAGCAGCCGATAAGTACAGTATTCCCAATCCAATTGCTGTATTTCCAACAAGGATCTTGGAACGTCTGTGGCAGGCAAGAGTGCTGGCTTGTTTCACAAGATACTGCAAAATTCAGCAGAATGAGGAAAAGTACACAAAACTAAACAATAAACCAGCATAAAGTCTTTAGTGTGGTGGCACCTACCATTGGAACTGCCTCCTGTCACACACCAGACATGTACAATCTCTATTGTTTCTTCAGTCCCTACTGAAAACCATCTTTTTTCAACAAGTGGAGGTCTTTGTTCTATTCTGTGTCTGCATTGGATTTGCAATTATTATTTTCTTGTGAAATTGTTGTTACAGTAATTGTTTTTACATGTGGTTTTTTTTTGGGGGGGGGGTATATTGTTGGTGTTTTTGCTGTGAGATCACCACAGTGTATTTTATGGGAAGTGATTCATAAATGGAATCAGGTAAATGGATGAATAAAAAGAGAAGTACTGAAACAGAATATAATATACAGCGCAGATCACAAAAACAGCATTAAGGCA
Organism: Zootoca vivipara; assembly: GCF_965207765.1. Lineage (NCBI taxonomy): Eukaryota > Metazoa > Chordata > Lepidosauria > Squamata > Lacertidae > Zootoca > Zootoca vivipara. The sequence goes on along the minus strand of NC_142586.1, from coordinate 84,486,969 downwards.
TAACAAGCAAATAGGATTATAAACTGCAGAAATAAAGCAGGGTAGTTTGAGAAGGCTTGGGAGAAACGAAACCTTTTTGACAAATGTCTAAAACATAACAATGTTGGGTCTTGCTTCAGTTCTAAGGGAATAAAATTCCATTTGTGGTAATACCGGTGATGATAATGTGGGCATGATGTAAACTAGGGACACAATGAACGGCCACAGTTTTCATTTATGGAAACACAAAACTGTACACTCATAGCAGCAGATAAGTATTCCCAATCCAATTGCTGTATTTCCAACAAGGATCTTGGAACGTCTGTGGAAGGCAAGAGTGCTGCCTTGTTTCACAAGATACTCCAAAATTCAGCAGAATGAGGAAAAGTACACAAATGCCAGTTTGCAATAAGGATCTATGGTCCGCAACAATAACCCAATGATCACCTCGAGTGGCTACCAATGTTTTATTTATTTAATGGAATTTGTGTACTGCTTCATTGTCTAAAGCTCTAGGTGAGACTATGCCATGCCCTGTACACAAACTGGTTAGCTTAATAGTGATATCAGGCAGACACCTTCTTGTTAGTGTCTTCTAACAAGTGTTTTTGTTTAGGCAAACCTATCCAGATATCGAGAATGCTGATGTGTGTATTTTAGTTTATGGCTGGTTTTAATTTTTTGAATGTTTTGAATGTATTTTTAAAATTGTTTTTACCAATAATTTTATTATTTTGGCCTTTTCCCAAACTGCTTGGAGGTTTCTTTTACAATCAAGCAGTTTATAAATGTTATGAAATTGATTAGTTAATAGCAACAGCAACAGCACAGTACCTGCTCACATTCAGAATGGAAATGATACCTGATTAAGTCTGTGCTTTTCCGCCAGCAGGCACTGCTTGGCATTCACTGTTCAGGAGAGGAAGGACTATATTTCTCCTTGTTACATATATGTGCAGGCATTGAACCAAGTGCAGAGACAAGCGGATGAAAATTGTCAATGACCAAGAAAAAAAAACTGTAACCAATACAAGGTTGAAGTATTTAAAAATTCAGGCTTGTTCAAGAGAATTTGAATTGGACTGTCCAAAATATCTATTAAGATGGATCTGAAAGTAGAGCTGATCCCTCTGGTTCCATCCATCTCTAGCAACATTGCTTGTACCATTGCATTGAGACCAGTCCACGTGACTACCATGCTTTTTGTCAACAATCATTTTTGCAGCCCCCATGAGCCTGCCAGTCAACTAAGCTCTTCTTTGTTGGTTTTTCTTCATATGCTCCCCACCTTTTGAGCAGCTATTGGGAAAAAAGTCCTTTCCTGTGGTTTGCTATGGCTGAGGTGAAAGTTCTCATCTGATAACTTTGTCTTTAAATTTGAAGCAAGGTAAGAACAAAACGGAAGACAAAGCCCCATCAATTTTCAAAGGTGGATATGAAATCATAGAACAAAAATTTCCAGTAGCATCAGCACATCTTCTAATGACCACCATTATTATTATTATTATATTACCCAAAAGCGGCAGAGGACAACATTATTTGATGGCATAGCATCATTTGATAGAGGCATGTGGCGATGGTGGACAGGGAGAGGTGATTAATCACTTGATTTTGAACAGACACCAAAACCACTACCGCAAATTTCAGCCTAAAGTTCTGAAAATGTTGGACTCAAACCTAAATTACATTCTGCAAATAAATAGAACTGTGGTCTTAACAAATCAAATATCTCTGTCATTCATCACAACCTCAGATCTCCATTGGTCACACCCTGAAGGGAGGCCACATATCTCTTATGGTGATTTGGGTAGTGGTCCATCTTAATACAGTCAAAATCTCATGTGTCTTTCAGACTCCTGCTCTCCATCATCTGTTTTCTTCTGGGTCAAGCAAAAAGTAGGTGGCCATGCTGCAAATTTGATAGACCTGCACAGTGGCCTTAATAAGGTATCTTCAAGTCTTTTGAGCCAAAGGGCATGTCGGTGGCTTAAGTGGTGGACTGCAGCCTTACTGGGTTTTAAATTTCTACCTCATTTAAGACCCATTACTGTTGTTGTTATTCACATCACATTTCTCCCTTTCTCTCTCTTTTTTAAAGCTAGTATTCCATGAGTTTTATTACTAGGCAGTCTATCCAATGAGCTAATTCCAGCAGCTACTTATCTGGCCATAGCAAGATGAACTCCCCTCTGATAATGGGGTTTCGCTTGTGAGATTCCAGCTTCCTTTTGACCATAACTCAGAGTGTGTGGCATAACTCAGAAGGCTGAACCGGCTGGTTTTGATCTCTTTATTATTGATAGCTGAGCCCAAAAATGCATCACTGCTAAACTTTGAGGTAAAGATGCTAATCACAAGTGCCAAGTTCTCTAACTGGTTCTGTCCCTCATCTCTCACGATGCTCCTCTGTTTTAGTTATTTCCCATTGCTGATCATATAAAATAATATCTCCATCCCCTGTGGAATAAAAGAAAGTGGGAACAGCCTTACTAGGGACCGGCAAATCTGTCAAATTTTGGTTTCTTTCCATTTCTCATTTTTCTAATCTTCAATTTTCTTGACTAGATGGAAGGAATGGGGACTGAAACGTTTAGCTTTGGGTTCCCCTTTAGTCCCAGTGACTCAACACTCTTAATTTCTCACAGCAGCAAAATCAAGCCCATTTGTTAAGGTGGAAAACAGTGGAATTAAATAAATTCAGTGACTTCTACTCTTATCAAAAGGCCCTTACCGCTCCAGGAATAAATTTTATATTGAGAGTTACGCCATGTGGCTGGTTAGATATACAGTATACCAGATTATACATTTTCTAAATCAGCCAAATGTAAGGACTCAAGCACTACTCAGCTTTAATAGGTTTGAGCAACTACTCAACTCAACTGACCCACTGGGAAAGGGAACCATCTTCCAGCTATATAACATCCTCACACAGCTGGCTACCCTTCCTCTCACTTCATTAAGACTAAAATGGGAAAAGATTTTGAAGAAGAATGAGAGGAACAACTCTGGGAACAAATTTGGAATAAAAAGACAATTTGTATCCATCTCAATTAGAAGTCCAGAAATGCTTTAAAGATAGCACATCACTGGTACATGTGCCCATCCAGATTATATATGCTTAATCATAGCACATCCAGCCTTTGCTGGTGGGAAAACAATTTACCTGGCAATCTCTAGTATACATGTGGTGGTTTTGCCCAAAAATTATTCCCTTTTGGGAAAAGGTTTTTCAAACAATCAAATGATGGGACAATTGCTACAAGCAGACCCCAAATTAGCCGTAGTATCTTATTTTACTCCACAGATTAAGAACTTAACCAATAAATACCTCATCCACCATTTATTAACTGCAGCTAGACTAGTGATTGCAAGAAATGGGAAAACTTTAAAAGCAAATCTTTTTGAAGTCTGGATTTTGCAGGTATAGGACATCGTGCTTCTGGACAAATTAACCATTTCACAAATGGAATATTGATTGGAAAGGGGAAAGACTCTCACCTTCTATAAAACATGGTATCCTTTTATTGACTTTGTTAAAATAATAGACTTTGGTTTTCACCCTCCATCGACTCATGAAACCTTATGGAGAGACTCTTTCATTTGACTGCCTTTCTTGGAACGTCCAAAACTACAACCATCAGCCACTATTTCTCTCTCTTTTCTGTACAACTTCTGAGCTCCGTTTTCCTTGTATGGATATGTTTTGTTACTTGAAATTAAAAATCATTTAAAAAAAACACAATTCTCCAGATTTCCACATCAGTTTGTGGTTTTCTTTTAACTCCTCATGCAAATTCATTAGTGTTTTAGTGTTGCAAATTTTCTCCTAATGTACAAATTCTTTTAACGTCAAAGTTCAGTGCCTCTCACCTTCCATTGTTCATCATTGTTGCAGCGCCCCTTGCAGCGCCCCCTCGGCTCAGCGCTTAGTGCTGGTCACACTCCCCTAAATCCACCTCTGTAGCAGGAGTGTGCACAGGTATTGGTGGGGGTGAGCACAGTTTACAACAGCAGCAGTAACAAAAGAAAAAGGAAAGAAAAAGATTGGAGGAGTCATGGTGGTCCAAGCAAGGCGATCCTGTTTTATGAATTATCATTATAAGACAGTATTAAACACCTTGAGGACACAAGGAGAAGGGGACGACAGAGGAGAAGATGGTTGAACAGTGTTGTTGAAGCTACCAACATGAGTTTGACCAAACTGCGGGAAGCAGTGGAAGACAGGAGTGCCTGGCGTGCTCTGGTCCATGGGGTCACGAAGTGTCGGACACGACTAAACGACTAAACAACAACAACAAATTAAACACCTTAAAGCACACAAACACACACAGTCCAAATGCACAGAATAACATTACAGCTAGAAATGAAATATTTTGACCCACCATGTTCCATTATGGTGAGGCAACCACTGTGGTATGATCATAGCGTTCTGGTTCTTCACAGTCTTCAATTGACAGCAGAGCAGGGAGAGCCTAATAAGAGGAAGGACATCCTTTAGTTCAGGGCTGGGGAACCTGTCATCCTCCAGATGTTGTTGGATTTCAACTCCCATCAGCCCCAGCTAGCATGGCTCATGGTCAGGGATGATGGGAACTGTAATCCAACAATATCTGGAGGGCCACAGGTTCCCCACTCCTTCCCTAGTACCTGTTTCAAATCACAGCTGATCTTATTTGCCACAAGAGCCACTAAGGAACCCCTCTTCCCTGTGACATCTCTCTTCAGCAAGGGGAGCCAAAGCTCCACAGAGTTTGGGCCTGGTAAGCATTGGTAGTTTCCACAACCCAGTGGGCTTTGTGTTGTTGTTGTTTTAACTTGCTTCTCAATCAAGGCCAATGAAGGGTTTCTCCTTCTGCCTCTTTGGAAGTCTTATGTGGCCTATGTATGAGCCATAGAATACATCCCAAGGTCATTTTTAATATATCTGGACAGGGCCGTCTTAAGCACCTCTAGCGCCCTGGCGCCGTGGTGCGATGGATCCCTCCGGCGCCCCGCCCCCCCTGCCCTGTTTCCCAGCGCAACGGGCGGACGGGCAGGCGCATTGCGGCTGCCAAGGGCGCTGCTGCGCGACGGGCGGGCGGGCTCAGCGCGCAGCGCTACTGCCGAGGGTGCTGTTGCACAGAAGAGCGGCCGGCAGGCGGGCGGGCGGGCGGAGCTGTGATGCGCCCCCCTAGCGGGCCGGTGCTGTGGCGCCCTGCGCCACCCAGCCTGGCCATAAGGCCGGCCCTGTATCTGGATCATTTTAAAGCCCTATTTCTTTCATTTTTCTGTGAAGTAAAATGCTTTGAAAACCTTTCTGGAGTTACTAAAAAGAAAAAGGGGGGGGGAGAGAACCAAACTCCTCATTTCCCCCTGCCAATTAAAGCTTAATCTGAAAAACCCACGACCTCACAGTTTATCAGTTAATCTAGTTAGAAATGCATATCCATGGTGATAACTGAAGAATAACAGAAAATATGGCTGATACTTTCTTAACCAGCTCTGGGGAACTCTCAAGCCTAAGTTAGTGTTAAAGCATCATAATTCAGCTAATTGGGCATCATTTCAGTGCCTTCAAGCTTTTCAGATCACCACTAAGCTGTCTCTAATTTTCATGCTGAAATTTTGCATGATCATCCGTCAATAGTCCCAGTCGTACAACAGCTCCTATTCTCCACAGTGGGGTTCCTTCGAATGTAATTTACTTTGCAATAGTGTTATGCACTTGCAGTGCAGTTACATATGGCTATATCTTTTTCTATGCACTTATGGAAATTGCTTTTAGATTTCATCCAATGCAGCTGCTATTCCAAGCTCCAGGCATAAGCCATTGGGGGGGGGGGGCTGAACCTTAAGACACTGCCTTTTACCATATCTCCAGCTATACTTAAATGTAATTTTAGAGAAATGAAGCTGGGTTTTTCCCATCCCAGCGCCCTATCGCATTAGATCTGACCAAAAATCCATCTAGTTCAACATTCTGCTTCTCCAGCTGTTTGCTGCATCTTGGACTATAGTCATATGTTTGCTTTTGTGAAAGTAAAGCATCCTGAAATCAACTAGACTTACTTTGAGCAGAGGTAGTTAGGTTTGGGCTCAGTACCTTGATTTAGAGCAGGCACCCCCAGACTTCGGCCCTCCAAATGTTTTGGACTACAATTCCCATCTCCCCTGACCACTGGTCCTGCTAGCTAGGAATCATGGGAGTTGTAGGCCAAAACATCTGGAGGGCCGCATGTTTGACATGCCTGGTTTAGAGTGAAGGAGGGGGTGCCAGACACAGCCCTGGAGTTAGCAGAAGGACACCTTTGAGCAATTGCCAAGGGCCCCTTGCTGCTGATGGCAGACTCTGCCCCCTGCCCTTTCCTGGCATTCCTCCAATAAGCCAGGGTGAGCAATGGGATATGCACATATGCCTTGTTCCGCACACGATAAGCATGGGATACCTTTGCCCAGCAGTGCTGTGGCCCATGGGTTTTGCCCAGTATCTTGTTTGTGTGGTGGGATCAAAGGAAAAGGGGTGTGTGTGTGTGTGTGTGTGTGTGTGTGTGTGTGTTTCTGCCTTTCCCTCAGTGAAATTATGGCCTTCCTTTGTTAGGCGGAAGAGTATTGTTTGTATGAGGACAGAAATGGCATTGGGCAGGATCTACATAATATAGGGTGGAGCCCCATAAGGGGCCTGAGGGGAGGATTGACCATGGCACCCCCAAGTTTAATGCTGGGGTATATGGGGACACGGGTGGAGCAGTGGTCTAAACCACAGAGCCTAGGGCTTGCCGATCAGAAGGTTGGCGGTTCAAATCCCCGTGACATGGTGAGCTCCCATTGCTTGTTCCCAGCTCCTGCCAACCTAGCAGTTCGAAAGCACGTCAAAGTGCAAGTAGATAAATAGGTACCGCTCCGGCGGGAAGGTAAACGGCGTTTCCGTGCATTGCTCTGGTTTCACCAGAAGGGGCTTAGTCATGCTGGCCACATGACCCAGAAACTATCTGCGGACAAACCCCGGCTCCCTCGGCCAGTTAGGCAGGATGAGCGCCGCAACAACAGAGTCGTCCATGACTGGACTTAACGGTCAGGGGTCCCTTTACCTATGACTGCTAGGAATCTGCTTGCTTGATTTGTACCACAACAAGGTTCAACACAACCCCCATGGAACAGGTATGGACTGTCCCATACCTGTTCATACCTGGGGGACAGTCCATACCTGGGGGATCCATTCCATCAACATGGGGCTTGCGGAATTATGAATTGTTACCTTGAGGTCTGGTGTTTTACTCCCTTGCAACAGCAGGCAGGTTTATTTCTTCCTGAAATGAATAACAGCAGAGGGTGGTTTTAAAAAAAACCATCTTCCTGGGTGGCAAGGATGAGCAGGTGTGAATTTACCAGATACTGGCAAAAAGAGCCCTTTTGGATCAGGCCAATGGCCCACCTAGTTCAACATCCAGATATCACAATGGCCAACCTAATTCCTATGGGAAGCCTGCAGACAGGACCCAAGCACAACAGCGTTCTCACAATCAGGAGAAAGGCTATCATGCTCATGGCCTGTTGGTGCGTTTCCTATAAGCACTATGAAAAAGAAATTCTGGAGAGAAAGCTGCAGCCACAACTACAGCACCATGATATGAATGATATTTAAACTTAAATGTCCTGTTAATAATCTGCAGGGTGGTTTGCATTGCAGCATGATAAACAACACAATATACATATATAACATTCGCAAAATGCAAATGTTGAAAAGAGCTATATCACTACGATTCATAAAAAGCAGTGGCGGGTAAGCATTTATAAAGGATTTAGGTCACTGATACCCTCATCCAAAAGCTGGCTGAAAGAGGTACATTCCAAAAATGATGAGGCTAGATGTATCTCAGTGATAGGTGGCCACTTTGATAAACTAAAATGGTGGGCAGCTCACAGAAACATCCACCTGATGTTGGGAGCTCAGGGCTGGCATCAAAAGTAGGCTTTCTCAGGATGTTGGGATTCTGGCATCTCCCCAAGAATGCCATGTGCTGTGTTGGCCTTGATTGAAGAACTATAAATTGTCATGGCCCTACTCTGAAATAGGTGGCTTGCAAGAGTGCATGATTCTCTAGTCCTGTGGCAGAAGCCTAATCTAAAAATCATCATTCTTGCCTTTATTGTTTTCACTTCATTTTATAATAACCAAGATAAATTGCTTTCAACGATGAAATAGTTTTAGACTGGGCTGCTTTAAATTTTTTCTTCCAATTATTTTTTTTTAATGCAATCCCTTTGCAGTAAACTCCTATCTCTGACTTCTGCAGGAGAAGAAAACAAAATGGATGTATCACACAGCTCAAAGTGGCGTTCCCAACCACAATGTACACTGCAGTCCCAGGTTGTGTTTTTATAAGATAAGGGCCTTTTTTATATTAACAAGAAGGTTTCATTATGTGGTCCTATCTGCTGCTCACAGTTCCAAAGAGGTACAAAAGAAACTGCCTAGACTTCAAAGGATGTCAGAATCTTCGAAGCTCCATGATCATCAAACTTAGAACCATCACTTGATTTGTAGCATTTTTCGGTAGGCTGTGTAATGTCTTCTATCAAATCCCCCTTAATGACTTGATACTGTTAACATTTATATATTGTTACCATGAAGGCATTTATAGACCCATCAAGCCTTCTTGAGATGTGTTTTCTCTTTTTCTAGACTATATAAATTTGGCTTCTCCTGTCTCATCCTTCAAATCTTGGGATCACATTTCAGTGGCTTTCTATGTACTTTGCTATGAAACCATGATTTACTTGTCTTTGTATGAAATGGCTCTGGAACAGATTCATTTTATCATCATGGCCTCTCTCTCTCTCTCTCTCTCTCTCTCTCTCTCTCTCTCTCTCTCTCTCTCTCTCTCTCTCTCTCTCTCTCTCTCTCTCTCTCCCTCTCTCTCTCTCCCTTTCTTTCCCACCCTGCTTTACTTTATTCTTTCTGATATGTCAGATGAAGGTGGATACACCATAGTGAATGGATAGCTCAGTTGATTAGACTTAGAGCATGGTACTGATAATGCCAAGGTTGCAAGGATGACCCCCATACAGGACAGCTGCATGTTCTTACATTGCAGGGGGTTGGATGAGATGGTCTTCAGGACCCTTCCAACTCTACAACTCTATATATTTATTCTTAAAATAACACCTATAATTCCTCTACAGCAGATAACTAAAATTCCCATCACCTCTGACCACTGGAGGATATTGATGGAGGATAAGGCTATCAATGATTGCTAGTCTAATGTTCTGCTTCCACTGTCAGAAGCTGTATGACCTTGAATACCACTTGCTGGGATTGACAGGTGAGGAGAGCACTGTTACGTTCAGGTCCTGCCTTCCAGCTTCCCATAATCATCTGCTTGGGCCCCTCCTGTTGATTATCAATTGGTATTCAGAAGCATTAGTGTCTCTGATAATGGAGGCAGAGCATAGCCATCATGGCTAGTAGCCTTCAATAGCCCTCTCCTCCATGAAGTTGTTGAATCCTCTCTAAAAGCCATCCAAGTTGGTGGCTGCCGCTGCCTCCTGCGGAAGTGAGTTCCATAGTTTAATGTGTGTTGTGTGCAGAAGTACTTTATTTCATTGCCCTGAATCTTCCAACTGAATCTTCCAAGTTCTAGAGTTATGTAAGAGGGAGGAAAATCTTTTCACAACCCACATTCTCCATGTCCTGCATAATTTTATAAACTTCTAATAGTGTCACTTCTCGCTTGCCCTTTCTCTCAACTTAAAAGTCCCAAACGCTGCAAGCTTTCCTCATGGGAGAGTTACTGCTTCCACTCTATGTGCAAACACAGCCCATCGGTGATTATTTGGAAATATTTTGAAACATTCACAAAAACCAGTTCCGTATGCTAATTGCCAGTTGTGAAGTCACACACTCCCTCACAATCCTTCCTTCTAAATGAGACATGGGCCTCATATCATCTCAGGTGCCTCATCCTGTGTCTGAAGCCGTGCCTAATTTGGGACATTTCTGAGAAGCTCCGTTGCTTCTTTCTCTCCTCTCACGGTTGGCACATCTCAAAATATCAGGGCTGGTGTTGTTGTTTTCTGCTCTTTTCAGGTAAGAGACACACAGAAGCTTGAAAGCAACCCACTCCTCCCTTGCCATGCCTCCTGATAGAGTCAGATGAAGAGGACGCTCAGCTCCAACCCTCCAGCTGCCCTGAAGGCTACAGTTTCGTGCTGATCTCCTTGTTGCTTGGAGTTCTCAGCCAGTGTGCTTTGGACCACTATTCCAGCCTGAGAGGTTGGTGAAATAAAAGGAATCAATGTCATATCCACTGCTCTGCTTTTTCTTTTCAAAGATTTCCTTGAGGTTTCAGAGGAAGGTTGTTGTTTTTATCCCTCAGATAATGTGCAGTAAGCTGTGTGTGCACCTCAGGCCCTGGTTGCCTCATATGCGATGTCCAGTTCTCAAAAGGTAAGCAGCACCATTCCCAATGGCATGCCGGTTCCATTCCATGCCAATGGAGAATGCCTCAAAGGTGGACAGTGTACCAATAAGATGAAACCTTCTGGCTGGGGGATCGACCAGTGATATTGAAGCCTGCATGATGGTGAGAGCCAAGCCCCATATGGGAAGGACATCTTTTGTGATAATTCTCAAAGGGATGTGTAAGGGTGACTCCCTACAGGGAGACAGCCCCCATCATCCTAACATCCACCTCACCAAGCACAGGGAGCAGCAGTGGCTCTGAAGCAGCCGGGGGGGGGGGGGAGAGAGACTCAGAGGGAGAGAGAAGCCAACGTGCGGAAAGCTCAGGGGAGGAGAGATGTAGGCAAGGGCTCAAGGATGCTGGAGACAGGGAGGAGGCTGAGAGGGCATCGCTCCTTCCAGTGCAAGAGTTAAGGAGAGCACCACGACGCAGGTCAAGGGGGAGGCGTTTTGGGGTGCCCTGACTACTTTGCTGGCATAAGAGCAGCCGTACGTCATTGCCAGATTCTGATTCGGAATGAGAGGTCATGTTTTAAGCTGTCTCTGCACTGCAAATACTTTGCACTATAAAAGTCTTTAAAGACAAACTGGACTCAAGTGGAGTTACTCTAGAGTAGCCACGGCGACCCTCTGACAGAATGTCTGTACTAATCTCCTACCTCAAAGACGACAAGGAATCTTGTAGCACCTTGAAGACTAGCATGTTTATTATGTCCTGGGCTTTTGTGGACTAGAGTCTGGTTTGTCAGTCTGGTGTCACTTTTTGTGATATGACTGCAGGCCCAAATGTGAGAGTTTGATGCCTACCTGTTCACGCTCTCTTGTTGCCTTGCCTTGATTGGCTCTCTTAAGACTGTTCTCTGCAACTTTCTTCCCTGATGAATGAGTGATCAGATCTTGGAAGCCTGTCTAGAGGAAGGATCAAAGGCTCTGAGGCAGTGATGCAGACCAAGCTGAAAGAGAGAAGTGGTGCTTTCATGATGTGGAATGTGCACAAAAGTAAAAGTGATGGAAGGTGACTCATAACTGCATTAAAAACCTTAATTTTAAATATGGTTATTATTAACAAGTAAGTGCAAGGGACGCGGGTGGCGCTATGGGTTAAACCACAGAGCCTAGGGCTTGCCGATAGAAGGTCAGCAGTTCGAATCCCCGTGACGGGGTGAGCTCCCATTGCTCGGTCCCTGCTCCTGCCAACCTAGCAGTTCAAAAGCACATCAAAGTGCAAGTAGACAAATAGGTACCACTCCAGAAGGAAGGTGAATGGCGTTTTTGTGTGCTGCTCTGGTTAACCAGAAGTTGCTTTGTCATGCTGGCCACATGACCTGGAAGCTGTACGCTGGCTCCCTCAGCCAATAACACGAGATGAGCGCCGCAACCCCAGAGTCGGTCACGACTGGACCTAATGGTCAGGGGCGCCTTTACCTTTAAGTGCAACGATAGATGGATAGATAGATGATAGATAGATAGATGATAGATAGATAGATAGATAGATAGATAGATAGATAGATAGATAGATATCACTTCATGGCTATGTTTTACCTCTATTGTTGGAGGCAGTATGCCTCTGAAAACCAGCTGCTGGGAATCCGAAGTAGGGAGGTAGCTGTTGAGCTCAGGTTCTGCTTCTGGGCTTCCTGTGAGCATCTTGTTGGCCACTGTGAGAACAGAGTGCTGGGCTAGATGAGCCTTTGACCTGATCCAGAGGGCTCATGTTCTTAGGGGAGGCTATCAGGAATTCCCAACATGGGCGTAGGCAGGGGGCAGGAGGGGGCAGCTGCCCCCCCCCTAGAAGCAAAAAATTAATGTATTTTACAGACCATAACCAGCACTTTTCCCCTCCAAAAACTGAAGTGGAAAGGGCTTTGCTTTAGCAAGAGCAGCTAAGTCTCCACTTGCTGGGGGGGGGACACAGCTGTAACAAAAACACATCAAATAAATAAAGCAAAGTGGCTACTAGTAGTTAAGCAGTTAAGACAATGGAGCAGATATCCCCAGGCAAGTTTTGATAGCTGACCAATTCACCCTATTGTTCTTCAGTGGGAGTTGTTAATGAGCATTCAGGAATCACATTAAGAGTTCTATTGACGATTTAATGAGGGTGCAGAGGATTCAATTTGACTAAGGTGGCTCTGCAAGGCTAAAAGGAAGTGAATAAGAAAGGGGGGGCTGTAGCTTTGACAGACACAGTGATGTTTATAAAAAGCAGTGGTGTTCCAGTCTGCCCCTCCTCCTGCATCTGTATACTGTAAATCAGGGGTGGACACCTCCCAAGAGACTCTGATCTACTCACAGAGTTTAAAACTGGGAGTGATCTACCCCCTTTTGGGGGATTCAGGTCAAAGCTGTTGAGTTTTTTTTAAGGAAGGGAAGCCCTGTTTTTTGGGGTTTAGGTCAAACTTGTTGAGCTTCTTTTAGGAGGGAGGGAGGCCCATTTTTGTTTAGGGCTTCAGGTCATAGTTCAACTTTTTATAGGGAGGAGGAAAATTTTGGGTGAGCTTTTTTTAGGGGTGCCAGTGACCTACCAGTGATCTACCACAGACATCCAGTGATCTACTGGTAGATCACAATCTACCTGTTGGATGTGCCTGCTGTAAATCAAGCAGAGAGAAAGCTGCTTACAAGGCTCCTGTACAGGTGTACCGGTATCTTCCTCTTGCTGCAGAGTTCCAGCATCACAGCGTCACCCAGAGACACCCAAAAATATGAGTTATCCCTCTCTCTATTCCTTCCTTCCTTCCCTCCCTCTTCCACCCTTAATAAAATACGGGGGGGGGCAGATAAGCCCCACATAGAAAGCCCATCAACAGGGGGGGATGACTCTTTCAAATACGGTATTTACCAGTAATTGGGGGGGGGAGAGGCACCTAGGCCTCTAGGAGTTGACTGCTATGCCTAGGAGTAGGACAATTCAAGAAAGCAGAATGATGCATATGCTATGGTAATATATCAATAGAATCATAGAATTGTAGTCGGAAGGGACCACAAGGGTCATCTAGTCCAACCCCCTGCAATGCAGGAAGGTGGGGCTTGAACCCACAACATGGTTGAAATATTATGCTGATATGCAGCAACGCCTTGGAGCCGTCGTGGCTGCGGCCGTGCCTTGCCTCGCCCTCGCCCGCCCTGCCACCCCCTCTCGCCTGCCCGACCCTCCCGTCCTCTCCAGCCAAGCAGGGTAGCTGCCAACGCTGCCAGCCCCAGAAGCACAAGGTGGCCGCTGCCGCCGCCGCCCCACTGGCCCTGTAGCCCCGCCCACATTCCCACTTCGTGGCCCCGCCCCTGAACGACCATGGCTTGCCCCCCCCCTAGTTTTGATCCTGGCTACGCCCCTGATTCCCAACCCAGTTTTAATCAACAACAGTGACAATTGGCCAAAGGAAGTTGCACTATGTTTTAGAATGGATTTCCTCCTCCTTCCACCACTGGCCATTCCTCCTATCTGCATTTTAAAAGCTCTTTTAATTAGCTTGCTTGACAGTCTGGAAATGACAGGCTGTGCAGAGAGGAGGAGAGGCACTGAGCTGATGCCTTCATGGCTCCTACTAATATGACAGGAATGGGTGAGTTTACCCACTCACATATTCCCTCCGTCTCTCCTGAAAGCTGAAATATCCTACTTCAGTCATGGGCCACCCTACCCCACAAACTGTGATTGATGTATGCAGATCATTAACTTACACGCAATGCATCAAATCAATTCATCAACTCATACAATGCATCAAATCAATTTTAAGCTGTTAAGAGGCAGGACAGTTTCCTAGGAATTTTAAATGTATTTTCTCCTGATGCGTCATGGAGCACAATATATATGGGGAGAGGGTGCAGGATTTATAGCACTCTGCAATGCATTTTAATATCCTGAAAATTAGCCAGTTTTGTAAACAGCTGAAATGAATTCCAAGAGCTTTTGCTTGGCTCTTGTTCCACCATCTGGGACTGATAATAGTGTAGATGGATTGTCTAGGGATGAGATTCATAATGGGACATGAGATGTGAAGGTTGGTTTATGGCTTAGCAAAATTTAATTACAGAACTACAGAACTTTTTGAAATTAGAAGAACATAATGTAAATTATGAGCTCCAGTACTTTTTGACTCCATGCAGTTTGCTTTGGGCCTCACAGCTGAAATATCTGAGGCTGGATTTTAAAAAGTGGTTTTGTCGTGGAGAGGTTCCTTCCCATTTGTGTCTGAGTACTGACTGCTGCAACATGTGAACAGTGCAATCCAGCTTTCCTTAGCACACACCGCCACTGGCTCATTCCAGATGAAGAAGAAATGCATGGCAACCACCAAACGGGACCTATTTGTTTTAATACGCATTCATTCAGAATGTAATCTTCATTTACCACGTAATGAAACAAACGTTATCGGTATTTTTAATCAGACAAATTGCCATGACTTTCAGTTTAATCCAGTTGCTCTCTGGAGTGCACTTAGTGCCTGTACTAAGCCAGGATGTTGAAGATGAATATAATGGACTTTGCAAGAGATGAATTGGCAAAGAGCATTGGAAGAAAATGAAACTGTGATCCAGGGAATCAGACCTTCAGGATGATATACTGTATTTGGATGGCTTGTTGGAGGCTGTGAAGTGACTCTGAAACAGTGTAGCAGCTCACCTCTTCTGCACCTTACCAAGGTGCCTCCATACATAATGGCTCATATTACGCTTTCTTCATCAATCAAGTGGCATTACCATTGTTTCCCTGTAGTGGAATCCTTTATTTCTAGGGAGAATATTGCAACCATGTGAGGATGGCCAATTGTGTGGGTCTTTCCCACACAATCAGTCCCTGGAAGTTGTTGTTGTTGTTGTTGTTGTTGTTGTTGTTAAAGGTTCAAAGAGACCAGTGTGATTAACCATACATTGTGGGAAAAGATATTCACAGATACTCCCAGCAACATGCAATGCTGTCATGAAGTTGCCTCTCTCATGCCACTAGTTGTTGGTGAAAGGGACCCTGGCCAGTGCTTTAGACTGGATGCCACTTCTAGGTACATTACACCCTTTCCCTCTCTTCTTACTGTTTTCCATATAAATCAACTTCATCTTCAGCTACATTTGCCTTCTCAAAAGTGGATTTTGCAGTCAGGCTAGTCATGGAAGCATGACAACAACATCACAAAATTCAAAAACTGCATACCAAGCAGTTTTTTTAAGGCCTGTGCCCTAATATTTTAGTTTTATTGCCTGTAACAAAGCACTGCAAACATATTCAAGTCTGCCTTGATCTATTTCAGATGCACCTTAAGCTATTTCAAGTGCTGATGCCTCTACTCAACAAAATGCATTAGCAGGCAGCAAGATTATTTCATTCATAGACTAGACATTGGAAACTGGTGCCTGATGGGTCAAATTTTGTTTAAGACAGGCCCCCAGCCGGCCACTTGCCCAAAGAACACACCCAAGTTCACCTGCTGTGGCTGTCACTACAGTAATGTTACTATTGACCAGGCATCCCCAAACTTCGGCCCTCCAGAAGTTTTGGACTACAATTCCCATCATCCATGACCACTGGTCCTGTTAGCTAGGGATCATGGGAGTTGTAGACCAAAACATCTGGAGGGCCGCAGTTTGGGGGTGCCTGCTATTGACTGTATATTGGCTTAGAATCATAGAATCATAGAGTTGGAAGAGACCACAAGGGCCATCCAGTCCAACCCCCTGCCAAGCAGGAAACACCATCAAAGCATTCTTGACATATGCCTGTCAAGCCTCTGCTTAAAGATCTCCAAAGAAGAAGACTCCACCACACTCCTTGGCAGCAAATTCCACTGCCGAACAGCTCTTACTGTCAGGAAGTTCTTCCTAATGTTTAGGTGGAATCTTCTTTCTTGAAGTTTGAATCCATTCCCCGTGTCCGCTTCTCTGGAGCAGCAGAAAACAATCTTTCTCCCTCCTCCATATGACATCCTTTCATATATTTGAACATGGCTATCATATCACCCCTTAACCTTCTCTTCTCCAGGCTAAACATACCCAGCTCCCTAAGGCTTGAGCTTCATTCACCTGAGATGAAATATAGCTTGCTGCTTCTCGCTCCTGCCCCCCCCCCCGCCGCCGCCACCACCACCACCATGAAGATGCACCAGCATTATGGTAGCTGGCCCAGAGCATCACCAGTGTCAGGATGCCTGTGCCACAATGAAGTGGGTTATGGGGAGAGGGGGTGGGATTGCTGCTCTCTGCAAAGTCTCCAGGCTGCTGCTGCTACAGAGCACAAAGTCTCTTCCTTCCTCTTTGCCTTTCCACTCAAAGTCTTTCCTTGCTCTTCCTGCAGCACCAGCCACACCTTTCCACAAACATGGCAGCAGCAGTGGGCAATGCATTCCTTGGAGACTGGATCTGCTGCTTCTAGGGACCCTGCCGCTCTGTGGTTTAGACCACAGCGCCACCCGCGTCCCTCCCATGATTAGATTGTCTTAACTAATTCACTCAGACTTGACGTGGCAATACACAAAAAGGGAAAGCCAAAACCCACATCTTTTCATATTCATATCACAGCCTGTAACATATGAAGGCGATAACCATTCTTTGCCTGGATCTCATAATTCATTCCCAAATCAGCACCACATCCTCATTTGGGGCTGCTGATAAAAGTGTGAGAAATTATCTCATGATCTGGCTGTTCCAGGTGGTTACCATTTGCAGACATTATGGCTACGACATCAAGCCTCACAAGGCAAGCTTGTGTTTTCCTCAACCACATTGCCATGGCAGTGTATGTATCAGGCTGAAGTGGAGGCTGAAAAGCAGAAAGGTGCGGGATCATCAAACACAAATCAATCCTGTAACACACCTTTCCTGAACCGCAGCTTTGGTGTTCAGTCATGCAAGATGTTCAGTTTAATGCATCTGATCCCATAAAGCAATTAAACACATGATTAATTTTGAGTACATATTTAGTCCCAGCAATGCTGGTGGGATTACAATCATGATTATAAGTTAGGCATGTGTGTTATGGGATCTGAACAAAACCTTGCAGAGCTGAGGTTGCATTGAATGTGCTCACTGGGGCTAGAAGTAACTTGAAAGCACCTTGGAGGGAAGAATTAAAATTCAGAATTATCTTGAAATTTTAAAAAAGGAATCTAACGACTAACTTTTAAAAATTGTGGTGAAGTAGGGGTAGGGAACCTGAGGTCCTTCAGATGTTGTCCTATCATCCCTGATCTTTGGCCATGATGGGAGTTGCAGTCTAACAGAGTCCAGATGACCATGGATTCCTTGATGTAAAGGGGAGGAAATGTTGCAAAAGAGTAATACTTCTTGAAAGATCCTTGAGGTTATAGCACACTACTACTACTACTACTAGTAGTAGTAGTAGTAGTAGTACTAATAATAATAATTAATTTCTATACTGCCCTATACCTGAAGGTCTCATGGCAGTTCACATAAAATATTAAATACATAAAATCAAAAGAAACCCAACAACCCAGTAAAAAAAAACAACCCAAAGAGCCACCATTTTTAAAAAGGGTATAGGATGTAGATCAAGTCAGGCAAATGCCTGGTTGAAAAGGAACGTTTTCGCCTGGTGCCTAAAGGTGTATAATGAAGGTGCCAGGTGAACTTCCCTGGGGAGAGCATTCCACAGACGGGGAGCCGCTGCAGAGAAGGCCCATTCTTGTGTTGCCACCCTCCTGACCTCTCATGGAGGAACGACCACATGTTTGAACGACCACATAATACTAATCTAAAGAACCAAAAAAAAATCTTTATTTTACTTTGTTTTGATGATTAAGACTCAACTATAGAATATGGCAGCTTTCTTCAAACTGAAGGGCTATCCTGAAGCACAAGACCCAATCTAATGGGCTTAAGAGAGAGAGAGAGAGAGAGAGAATGTGTGCCTCCAGAAGAGTAGAAGTTGTTCCATAGCATGGTGCAACACAGAAGGCCCTGTAAGTGGGCAGTGAAGTTCATATTGGGGTTTCCCTTCAGTTTCCCTGTCGGGTTG
Source organism: Zootoca vivipara (assembly GCF_965207765.1). Lineage (NCBI taxonomy): Eukaryota > Metazoa > Chordata > Lepidosauria > Squamata > Lacertidae > Zootoca > Zootoca vivipara. The sequence goes on along the minus strand of NC_142586.1, from coordinate 84,468,583 downwards.
TGTGAATAAATTAACCAGGTATCCAGACTGCCAGAATGTCTATCAAAATCCCTATCCCTTTTTTGCATAGATCCACTGACTTGCTGATGGGTATTGTGAATTGTCCTTCAGCCCTGAATTATTCCTTTTAAGTTAAATGGGTTACTCTAGAGCAGTGCATACACCCGAATCAGAGTTTAGTCCCCAAACTGTAACCGTCTTTTATCATGTTCTGCAGCTCGAAGGACATTCTTCATGGATTTGCTAAGCCTCTCATTGATACTATGCAACCCGTCTATTATTCTGCGTAATCAGTCGCATTCCATCTCTGTAATATTAATTTCTCAGCTTCCATCTGCATGGCCCTGAGCAACCATCTTTCCTTCTTTTGATACTGATCTCCTATTATTGGTAAGTTCCCTATTATCACAGCACTTCCCTCTCAGCTTTTAAACTGAATACATTCATACAGTAAATATTAGTTATAGTCTTAAAACTGTGCCCCAGCAGCCAACATCCTTTCATATGGGGCTATGCCTTTGTGTAGCTGTTGCTTTTTTCTACTAAAAGGCTGTATGGTTAGAGCAGCGTGAAGGGAAAGAGCTTTTAGGACATCTTGTGGTGCAAAATGGAAGCTACATATTCTTGCAAAGAGGATTTATTTGTCTGCCTCGTGAGCAGAAAAGCACTCCCTGGATTATATGGCTAATGGGTATTGCTGCTCTGCAAGAGTGATCAACTGGCCTGGATCAAAATCACATGCCCAGACTAGATCCTTTTCATAACACCTCTTTTTTTACACCTTGAGCGATAATACTGTGCTTCTCTTTCATTTTACTATAGTCTGCAAGCATTTTGGATGAATGCTTGCAGACTATTTGGACCTCCTCCAGTAAATAACTGGATGCATTTGTATCACTAACATACCTGAACCTTCACATGGACTCATCCTGAGACCCAAAGCAGGATTGTAAATCCTTGTGTTCCCAATAGGAGAAATGGCAGAATTGAAAATCATGATTCTGCTCTGTGTGCAAAATTCAAAGCACATTCTGTGTCATCAAAGCACTTACGTCTAGGGGAGACCCAGCACATTAAATTATTTATTGACTGTATAATAGCTTCAGCCAACTTAACGGGGGGGGGGGGTAATCAATGTAATGCAATAGTACTCTCTATAAGATGTGACACCTTCTGGTTTATATTTCATTTTCTTATTTAGAACAGCTAAAAGGATGTCAGACCTCACCCTAAAGCAGGCATCCCCAAACTTCGGCCCTCCAGATGTTTTGGACTACAATTCCCATCTTCCCCAGCCACTGGTCTTGCTAGCTAGGGATCATGGGAGTTGTAGGACAAAACATCTGGAGGGCTGCAGTTTGGGGACGCCTGCCCTAAAGCAACAGTCTTGCATAAGCCAGCAATTCAAATTTGAAATATTGCTTACTGAGAATGCATAGGAGCCAACTCCTAAAATATTTGAGGGGGGTGTTAGCAAACCAGCCCTCCGAAGCTGCATTGTATGATTTGTGTGATTCACATGCCTGGCTGTGAGGAGCGTGAGAAGGGAAGACAGGCTTAGCTTTCTTCTGGTATGAGACTGCAAAATTGTACTTTCACTTTTATGCTATGGATTCTTCTACTCTCAGAGCTGAGAGAGCACCATGATTGCTTGTCTATATATTCTGTAAATAAATTAGTAGTTTAGAACTACAATGTCTCTAACTTCTTGTTGTATTAAGCCAGAAGGACAGTGTGCTTACACCAGCTGGTGTAGGTCGCTGGGAGCGCCCTGGAGAAGAAGGGGGTGCCTTTTCCAGAGCTACACTCACCGAGTACAGTGGTACCTCTGGTTGCGAACGGGTTCCATTCCGGAGGCCCGTTCGCAACATGAAAAGGCCGCATCCTGAAGCGCGCATCTGCGCACGCACATGACGCAATTAAGTAATTCTGCACATGTGCGTGCGGTGAACCCAGAAGTAACCCATTCCGGGACTTCCGGGTTCGGCGCGTCCATAACCTGAAAAGACATAACCCGCAGTGGACATAACATGAGGTATGACTATACGTCCAGAGGAATGGGGGCTGCAAACACCCCTCAGCATTTTCTCCCAAAACAGGGGCTGCTGCCCCCAAGTTAGTGGGCATTGCCATTCAAATGGTGTGCATGTGCCATGTCATGTGATTGATTATGTGGGGTGGGGCTTACCTCGCCCCCCGAATATTTTATTCAAGTTGACACCCCTGATGAAATTCGATTGAACTCAATGGAATTCCATGATTAGAATGTGTTTGTGATATACCCTAGAGCTTCTTGTAGCATTTAAAGGCATAGCTTGCAATACTCCCAGAATTCTTTTGGGGAAGCCATGATTACTTAAAGCAGTATGATACCGCTTTAAATGAACAGTGCAGATGGGGGCTCAGTCCAAATAAAGTTACTATAATTTAGTCAAAACAAAAATAAATTAAAAAAATCCTTCCAGTAGCACCTTAGAGACCAACTAAGTTTGTCATAGGTATGAGCTTTCATGTGCATGCACACTTCTTCAGATACACTGAAACAGAAGTCACCAGACCCTTGTGAATAGTCAGAGGGTGGGGGTGGAGGTATTACTCAGAAGGGTGGTGGGAATGGGTGTTTGGCTGATAGGAGTGGTAAACCTGTTGATGACTGTTAACGACTGTTAACGACTGCAATTGGTCTTGCAGGAAAAAGCAAGGGGGAGGTGCTAAAGAAAGCTTTATCATGTATAATGAGATAAGGGGATAAGAATCCAATGTCCTTATTCAGACCAGGTCTCTCCATGGTTTTAAGCTTGGTAATGAGTTGCAATTCAGCAACTTCTCTTTCCAGTCTGTTTCTGAATTTTTTCTGTAATAAAACAGCTACTTTGAGATCTTGTATAGAATGTCCTGGGAGATTGAAGTGTTCTCCTAACTGGCCAAACCCTACGCCAAAGGATAAATGGACATAAATCTGACATCAGGAATCACAAGACAGAGAAACCAGTAGGAGAACACTTCAATCAGTATGTTGCGTGCATGATGTCAGGAATGGTGTCCAGAGAAGGTGGTGCCTCTGGTCAAGAGCAAGAACCATTCCACTCCTTTCAGTGGCACTTAGTCCTGACAAACCTTTGCTGGTCTCTGCTCTATTTGCACCAAGCATGCATGTACTCTATCACCACGATATAATGATGTAGTTCTTATAGAAGAATCCCTTGCTCGCGAGAAGCAATTACAAGATGAAACAGACAGAGACCATCAGCGAAACGTACATGTTTAGGGAAGTTTTTAATATTTGATGTTTCATTCTGTTTTTAATCTGTTGGGAGCTGCCCAGAGTGGCTGGGGAAACCCAGCCAGATGGACAGGGTAAGGTAAAGGTAAATTTGGGGTTGGGATGTAGACTGATCTTCTCCAATCCACTGGCCACTGCTGAGTTTTCCAAACTTGCTGGCATATTGAGTGTAGCACCTTAACAGCATCATCTTTTAAAAATTTTAATAGTTCAGCTGGAATATCATCACTTCCACTAGCCTAGTTATTTGCAGTGCTTTCTAAGGCCCATTTGACTTCACTCTCCAGGATGTCTGGCTCAAGGTCAGCAGAAGAGTAAAGGTAAAGGGACCCCTGACCATTAGGTCCAGTCGTGACTGACTCTGGGGTTGCAGTGCTCATCCCGCGTTATTGGCTGAGGGAGCCGGCGTACAGCTTCCGGGTCATGTGGCCAGCATGACAAAGCCGCTTTTGGCGAACCAGAGCAGCACACAGAAACGCCGTTTACCTTCTCGCTGTAGCGGTACCTATTTATCTAGTTGCACTCTGACATGCTTTCGAACTGCTAGGTGGGCAGGAGCTGGGACCGAGCAACGGGAGCTCACCCCGTCACGGGGATTTGAACCGCCAACCTTCTGATCAGCAAGACATAGGCTCTGTGGTTTATGTACGGCCCCAAATGTCAGGTTTTTCATTGTTCAAATGATGCCTGAGACTTTATTTTTTTACAAAATGGATACCAACCATTCACGGACCACAGCACTACCGTGTTTCTCTGAAAATAAGACACTGTCTTATATTTTTTTTTCCTCAAAAAACACACTATGGCTTATTTTCAGGGTATCTCTTATTTTTTATTAAGTATGATACAGTTTAACCTACACGGTTAAACTGCCTATCACTATGCCTTATTTTCGGGGTATGGCTTATATTCCTTGAATGCTTAAAAATCCTGCCATGGCTTATTTTATGGCTACGTCTTATTTTCGGAGAAACAGGGTATTAACACTCAATCAGAGCAACCATACAGCAATACCAATGCATTAGCACTGGGTAGCTCTCTCGATTCTTTTGAATCTAGGCTAGCAAAAGGTTTTAAGAAACCATGTTGTACAATCAGGTTGACCTCTATGAAGTTCTAAGGGGTGTGTTGTGTTGTGTTGTGTTGTTGATGCTGCTGCTGCTGCTATCTAAATCCTCCAATTGATGCCCGGCTCTGCCCATACACAAAAGCCATGAAAGGAAATAGATGAAGGCAGAAGGGGCATCCAGCCTTCTTAAGATCTCAAGAGACAGCATTTGACAGAAATTGCAGAGTAACAGCAATACAGAACAGTCAAGGGTGATTGAGCACACTTTCAGAGACAATTATTTTGCGTGGCGGAAGCATTTAAATAGAGTCTTGAAGGAAAGGGTGAAAAGAGAAAGAAAACACTGTCAATAGTGGCTTCTGCTGCAGAAGCTGGGAAAATCAATAAATATTAACTTACGTAGGAAGAAAGTAGGCATCATAAGGAATAATGATGGGGATAAACATTCAAATCCTAGCTTCTCAGAACCAGACAGAAACAACTTAATACAATGTAGATCAAGTCAAAATACAAAATCCTTGAGTGGGAAGAAGAAAAGCAGAAAATTTCTTGGGCACACTTCTCCAGTAAGCAAAGCCCTGACACTTCCGGTCTACTGCCATTGGAAAAAAGTCGCCCAAAGGAGTCTCGGAGTTCTAAGACCCCTGCCTGGAGGAGAAAGGGGTGTGTGTGGAAGCAAAGCCCTAGGGCTGGAGACTTCAGGGTTCATGGAAGATTTGTCAGTTATTGCATTTCAAGGAGAAGCCAGCTGTATGATCTAGTTGAGATTCCTGCATTGCAGGGGGATGGACTAGATGATCCTCAGGATCCCTCAGGATCTCTACAATTCTATGATTCTATGGAGGTTTTTAAGCAGGGGTTGGATGGCAAACTGTCTCATTCAATTTGCATTCAGAAGCCTAAAAGAGAGCAATGCAGAAAGCATGTTTCTCTTTGCGCAAGTTCAGTTTGAGGGTCCAAACATCCTCTATGCATAGAGCTGGCGCACCAGCCTTGCCTCTGCTTTTTATGTTGGAATGACCCATCCAAATGGGTCTTGCTTTGATGGGGGATAGAAAGACACATTCATGTACATAGAAACTCCTGAGTTTTGCATGGCTGGGATGCAGCCTATTGGATGAAGGAAAGAGATGCATCCATTGTTCTGCCACTTTAGCCTTTGGGCCTGCCCACCACTGGAATTTGGCCCCTGGAAGACTCTGCATGAAGAAATGTGGCCCTCAGATTGAAAAGTGTTCCCCTCTGTTCAGCCCATCCTTCACTACATTTTAAAGCAGCTGCAGTTTCTGAACCATTTTCAGCTGCAGTCCTATGAACAGTGTCTAGTGATTTGCCATCATGGGGGGAGGGAGAGAGAGGAGGAGGCTGAGAAGGAGGAGAAGGAGATTTTTAAAAGACCTTTCTTCCTTTCCCTTTCCCTTTCCCTTTCCCTTTCCCTCTCCCTCTCCCTCTCCCTCTCCCTCTCCCTCTCCAGCAGTTCAGTCAGGCTGTTCACAGTGGAGTGCTAAACTTGTCTTTCTCTGCCTATGTAACTTAAAACAGGAGGGCAAAGCTAACCTCCTGCTCATGAACTTCAGTAAGAGGAAATGGTCCTTCTTTCATCTGTCACACAAAGCTGGGTGAAGCTGCAGAGAGATCCCCATGAATATTCATCCCTGTTTTGATACACGTTCTTTTGTGTCCTGTTTTCTTCTGCTTCTTTTGTGTTAGTGTTTCCCAGAACATGCGTGCGGCTGAGCATTACAAGGGCAAAAAAATGTTCAGAGAGTGAAAGGTGAGCTCAGATAATCGGCAGAAGCCATTTTTAAATTTCCTGTCTGTGTTCGTTTGCAAGATGCCCTGCATTTTTATGGGACTTATTTCAAAAAGCTCAATTCTTCAGGGAATTTTGCATTTGACATTTTGATCAGATATAATCCTGTGTACAATTCGTTGAGGCAGTTGCCTCTGAAATAAATGGCGCTTCTGCCTGAACAATACTTGCTGGATCCAATGCAACAGTGGCGAGGGAGTTTTTGTATTTTTCTCCTGTTTATTAATAGGAAATTCTAAGTCCTTCTGCAAAAATTCCTCTGGCTCAATCTTTCTGTCTTCTGCTTTTCCTTGGTCCATCCACTCAGCTGATCAAAAAGCTGCAATTGTGATTAATGACATCACACTTCATAGACTCTATTTTTGCTTATTAACGTATTCCACTCTTATTTCTGCAGAACTTTGCAATTTTATCCTCATGAAAATACATTTGCATTTTAGTGCATGCTGTTTTGAAACCCATCTCCCCCAATATAATGCATTTGTATATGTTATTTTCTCCGATAAATGCGTTTTGGTACACATAATTTGGTTGCAAAAACCACATCACAAAATTCAGGTACATGAGAATTTTGAGGGACATATACATTTCAGTTCACATATTGTTTCAGAAAGTGTAGATCAGGTATGTTTCCATTAATATCAGAACTTATCTAATCCCACCCCCCAGACACACCATCCAGCCACTGCCATAGTTGAAACCCACACTCACCCAAGCTGCAGGAGAGGAGAGTCTTTCATACTTCACATAAGCAAGGCCTGCCCTTCAGTTAGGCAGAAGTGAGGCAGCCACCTCAAGCAGCTGATTTGGGGTGCAATGAAAGGACAGGTGTGGCGGAATAGTGCCTGATGATGATTCCGGTTCATCATGGGTTAACTTATCACTCCCATGATAGGCAGGTGTTCCCTGGGAGGCGGAGCTAGTCGGCGTTCTAAATGGAGGGGGAACAACCGTTGAAGGGCAGTTGGGGGGTGGAGGGTTAGAGAGGGAGCAGGAGGCTAGGTTCGGGTGGATGGGAAGAAAGGTTATAACCGTTATTATCAAGATGCAGGAGATGTGTTAACAAGTCTGTATTATATGAAAAGAAGATATGCACTTTTAAGAACCAGAGAAATCCATGCTTTCAAGTTAAATAATAAAGTTAAATGTGCCTAAACGTTCGTGGACTCGGGCAGTGTCTCAGTACCTTCAGAGGTGTGCCTAAGAGATGAGAACAAAGCTTTCCTGTGGAAGAGGAAACTGTTTGCTTTTCCTCCTGTCATGCAAAGGGCTGGTTAGTGAAGCCAAGAGAGCCACATAGTTGCCTAAGGGAGAGGCAAATTGTAGCAGTAGGGATCCACAGGAGGGAGACCCCACTGGTGGCAATAGGTTTCGAACGCAGAGCCCTGAGGTACCCTGGAGACAAGTCCAATTCGGACACTGGAGGTTTATTCCCGTTTGTATGGAAGCACAGGGAGAGCCTCTGTTGTTGAAGCAGTGAGGGGTGGGAAACAGGGAATCCCTCACAACAGGTGAATTATTTATTGTGGTTGTATTTTTACTTCCCGGAAAAGGCACTTGTGGACTTTTTCTGCCCCTGATACCTAAATAACTGGACTGGTCTTGGGTGCTCTGAAGCTTGACTTGAGGAGGAGGGTCATTTGTTGCTCTGCCTCAGGCAGCAAAATGTCTCGGCTCAGCTCTGTGCATCAGGCTGGCCGTCCACCAAAAAAAATTACAACTCAGCTCATCCTAATTGTGAAATGAGATTTAAATAAGTTCTCTTAAAGTATTGGAAGATTAATTTGTGTGCAACTTCCCGAGAATGCTGATGACCAAATAATTGTAAATACTTAAAGAGTGCATTCTGCAGAAAGTTAGATACGTTCACATTCCATTGAAATCAGATGGTGTAACTTTTACCAATACCAGTGGGGCTTAAATCAACCACAACACTCTAGTGAGTGGATTGCATTAGATGTACTGTAATAAAACTCCATCGTTTTCATTGGTACATCAATGCAAGCAAACATAGGCACAGAATTCAATGACGGAGAACTCCTGATTAATGTGCCAGATTTTTAGGAAACATAACTAATTCTATACCTTGTGCTGGTTTTTTGTCTTTGGTGTGTGTGTGTGTGTGTGTGTAATTCATGTAATTGACAGTGGCTTTAGATCTACAAGGCAAAGGAGCCCTTTCTTCCCGAAGCAAATCTTATCCTTTGCTCTACCTCCATTTTATTTTAATGACATGAACTGTCTCTGGTGTGGATTTCTGAAGCTCTCCAACCTCTTAGGGATGTATGGAACTGCTGATAATGGCATGCAGAGTGTGGGATCAGAAAGGTTATTCAGCAGCTGCACTAAAGGGAAGCCGTTTAATAAGTGCCCACAGCAGAATTAAAGAAGACATCAGCAGTTCTTGTCAGATGAGTGACATGCCTGATGAAAAGCAAAATGACTGGCTCCAGACTTCAGTTGCTCCTCAGTCAAACAGAAGTTGGATGTTCCAACTTCAACCTCCGAGGGAATTCTTCTACAGACTTTGCTTTGCTCTGTTTCTCCCCCTCCCCCTCAGAGATCCAGAACAAATGAGTGGGGGGGGAATATGGTACTGGTGTTGTTGGACTAACAACTCCCATCATCCTAGTTCATGTTGGCTGTGACTGATGGGAGTTGGCTTTCAATGATCTCTAGAGCAGTGTTTCCCAACCTTGTGCCTCCAGATGTTTTGGGACTACAACTCCCATCATTCCTGACCACTGGTCTTGCTAGCTAGGGATGATGGGAGTTGTAGTCCCAAAACATCTGGAGGCACAAGGTTGGGAAACACTGCTAGAGGACCACAGGTTCTCCATCCCTGACCCACCCAAACTGACAGGAGGTGGATCTACGCACAGGGGGGTGGGTGATGCTGTAAATAAGTCAGAAATTCAATTGTTATTTAAGAAGAAGAAGAAAACCGATATGGAAAATCACATAGAATTTTTCTACTCTCCAGCGCCATCTGGTGTTGCATGTTTCAGCCATGTTGCTGTGCTTACGGGTAAAGGGGCATAAGCGAGGAGGCTGGGAAGGTTGCTGCTGTGTGGGTGCAGTGGTGGCAGAGTGCCAAATGGCCTCACACTCCAGTGACCTCCCTCCTGCCTCACCTCTCCCAATAAGTACAATACTGTGGCTGATGGGAGGTCAGATGTGCAGCAGTGCCCCTCTCAGCAACCATCTCGGCTCTCAGATTGCAAGCTTAGGTCTTTCCAAACCTTGCTGTGCAGTATTTACCAACTGGAGGTGTCAGCAGCTAAACCTTGGACCTTCTGCATGCGTAGTGTATGCTCTGCCACTGGTCTACTGAGGCTTTTTCCTTGAAGCTACCTGATACTTACTCAAACCACTGATTAATCCATACTAGTATTTTTCCACCACATTAGTGACTCTCCAAGTCTTCTACCACCAGAGGTTTGAAGGGGCTGGGATCTTCCTGCATGTGTGAAAAGATAAACAAACTTATTTCCATGGAGAATGTATAATAAGAGGATGTATCAGGAGCTGGCACTAAGACTGTGAGATGATGCTTCCATTTGTGAAACTGGCCTACCAGGTAACCTCAGATTTCTGTGACTCCCCTCTCTTCTCTAAGAAGGAAAACAATGTCAAGTTCACAGGGCAACTGGGTTAACACCTGTAAACCTATCCTAGGTCATGAGCTTCAGATCTCCAGAGAAATGCATAGCCCTATTCCAGGCTTAGGCAAACTCGGGGGGGGGGGGGCAGATGTTTTGGGACTACAACTCCCATCATCCCTAGCTAACAGGACCAGTGGTCAGGGATGATGGGGGTTGTAGTCCCAAAACATCTGGAGGGCCGAGTTTGCCTCTGCCTGCCCTATTCTCACACATACAACGAATAATAATCTCCTGAGACTGCCATTGCTCAATTCAGAAATGATTAAAAGCCTGGAAATGTAATTAATGATTAAATCAAGTACCATATGAATATCTGTTGGTTTAGCTGTACAGCTAGAAATGTCAACATTTCATTGACATAGTAATTGGAGGACACACAGCTAAGTTCTTCAGGTAAAATCCTTTGGATGCTTTTTGTTTCTTTTTTAAAAGATAGAATAGAGTGTCTACAGTATCTTCCCCAGCCATCACAATACATATTACAGGGAAATTTGTACCTCTGTAATAACATTTTGACTTCTTCAGTTATAAAACCTGGAGGCATTCTAATCAAGGGTACTACCGGGAAGGGGTGTGATATAGACTTCACCAGCCACTCCCTGTAATTCCTGGAATAGGTCCTGGGGAAGCAGCCTGTGTGGATACTCCCTAAACATCTTAATTTGTGAAAAAGCATCAGCAAAGAATCCAGTATATGAATGGCTGCTAACGGAGACACCTGCTTTCTGCTGATCATCTACCTTAGTAGAATCTACAGTGACTGGCAGTAGCTCTGCAATCTTTCAAGCAGGAGTCATTCCACAGTCATAACTGGAGGGGTCCGGTTCCCTCGCTGAGAGAAGCCAAGTTACAGGGAACCAGGCAGAGGGCCTTCTCGGTAGTGGCCCCCGCCCTGTGGAACACCCTCCCATTAGATGCCAAGGAAATAAGTGACTATACAACCATTAGAAGACATCTGAATGCAGCCCTGTATAGGGAAACTTTTTAATGTGTAATGCTTTGTTATGTTTTTGTATATGCTAGAAGCCGCCCAGGGTGGACGGGACAATCCAGTCATATGGGCGAGGTACAAATAATAAAAGTGTTGTTGTTGTTACCTATCACCTTTTGCATGCAAAGCAATTGCTGTGGGGATGATTAGGGAGGCAGGAGAGGATATATTTTTTAAAGATATCCTTCCTAACTTGCACTAGCAAGTTCCATATTCTAGCAGAGCAGCACCCAAAATGGAGGCTCCCTGGCAGGTAGGAAATTCGGGGGATTTCCGGGATTTTTCTTCATTCGGGAGAACAGCAGGAAATGGATTAAAATCCGGGGGTTTCCCGCAAAAAAATGGGATACTTGGCAGCTAAGCTCCATGCCAGTACAACAGTAGTGGAAGTCTGTCCCAGCTCAGGAGGATACAGGAAGTCTTCTCCTGAGTGGTACAAAACATCCCCTAACATGTCCATTGTAGGAATGTTGTACTGCAGTTTTACATCCCACAATTGCTCTGCTACTGAACTAGCCCTTTCCACACCCGCCAAACATCTTCCATTTTAGAATACCCAAGGTGGACTATAATGAGTGGTTACACTTTTTCTTTTTCCTGGAAACACAGCACCTGTGACCCAAGGCATAGCTAGGGCCCCTTGTGCCCTTGGCAAGGAGCTGTACTGGAGCCTCCTCCAATCCCCCCCCAAATGATCACTGTACTGCACGCTTTTGTGCCACGGTGCAAGGAGAACAGGAAACTTCTTCCACATTTGGTCTTGCTGTGACAACAGTGCTGAGACACCCCACACCTATTGGCCATACGCTACATAGTCCGACAGCTGATTTTTGCACCCCACCTTGGCCTGTGCCCCAGGCGGTGGCCGGTTTCACTAACCCCAGGGTACACCTCTGCCTGCAATGCTACCTCAGTGACAAGTGGAGCTAAAAGTCATGATGTTAGTTTGGAAAGGTGACTAGCCCAACCCGTGAGGATATTACGTTACCATACTTTCACAGTCGTCCAGGTTTGGAGTTGCTTCTTCTCTTCCAGCTTTATAGTAAACAAGATCAGGATCAAGCTTGTAATCGTGTATGAAGGCCGGTGCTGAACATTTGTTTATCCAAGGGGGAAACTTGCTTTTGAACTCGTGCCTTTTTTCACAGCATGACGCAATGACTAACAGAAGCTAGTGTTTGGTCAAATAGGGCACATAACAGCATGAGTTTAACAACACCAAGTTAAGAATGAGTCACTTAATGAACCCAGGCAGAGAGTGATTAGCATAGAACAGAATACAAATGATACCAAAAGGAAAATATGTATAATTCTGGACTCTCCCCCCATGTCTCCTATTTACTAATAATGAACTCAGCTTTTGGGTTACGAGGGCTATGAAGTCAAAGAGGGACTCTTCTGGGAAAAGAAGGTGCACAAACCATGCTTGGAAGAACCACAAGGCTTGCAGAAGTAGTGAAAAAACTGTGGGAGGGGAGGCTGAGGAAGCAAACTAAAACCCTCCCAAAACAGCCCAAGGAAGCCGGCATGCTCAGTAGTTACAGAATGCTGGTGTCCTTTGCAGAATGGGGAAATGCAAAATGGCAAATTGCAGGGGCAAGCTGGTGTGCCTGGTCAACCTCCAGTTTTTGGTTTGAAAAAGTTGCAAACAACGAATGTGCTTATGCCATAATGATCTTATTCTTAACCACTACAAATTCCATGCTGCTGTGTGTTTGTAACTAATGTGCAGTCACAATGATGGTTCTGTCAAAGTTCCATATAGAGCCCCCAAGGTCTGGAGGAAACCTGCTCCTACTTCCAGAACAGAAGAATGAATGGTCTGTTCCCCCCCCCCCAAAAAAAGGATATCTCAGTTGTTTTTGGATGATTTTTCACCACAGTCATGGTGGGACACTTATGGGGAAGTATTATCAGTTGTGAACTATTCTGCCAATCTAGGAAGATGATAATCTTCTTGGTATATATGCCCAACAAAAAGAGGAGGGGGGGACAACAATTATAGGGCAATAATTTGCAAATGGGTTTAAGTAGCTACACTTTGTCTTCTGTGAATACCTTTGTCTTTAAAATAAACATTGCAAATGGCCCCAATTCTTATGCAATGGAATCAGCTGAAGACCAGGCAGTGTGCCCATATATTTCCTTTTCCTTGATATTTAAAAAGGCTTGGCTTATAAGTGATATTACCCTGGGCTGAAGCAATTTAGTCGGCACTGTACATGCATTTGTTTATAGCTTTAATTTTAAAAGTTAAATGGTTGGGACTTCTTCCAACCCACTTTTTGATTACCAGCTGGACATTTAAAAGGGAAATTTACCATCCAAATGTCTTCTTCATTTTGTGCTTTGCTAACTTTTCATTTAAAGAAGAAGAAAACAACATGAAGGCATTTAATAATAATAAAAAGAATGTAACAAGTAAAGAAATAATAAAACACTGTAGGTACCTAGGGACAGCAATTAAACTGGGGGAAGTATTCTCAGTCTTGATTTTCAAAGCACCTGATAATGTTATTTGCGATTTTCTAGGAATCAAACTCATCATGGTTGCCCGCTGTCTTATTTATCCACCTGCCAGTATTAATCCGGGTTCATTGCCTTCCATTCATTCATAACGCACACACCTTCACCCAAGGCTATGGGGTTATAGGTTTGATGAGGAGGTGTCATTTCCACCCCCTAAAACTTTTCCCACAGTCAACTCCCAAGGATCTTTGCATCTTACAAGGGACCACCCAGATTCAGGCATCGAGCATTTGACAAAAGTGAGGAAGCATATTTTGTGTGCTATTAATGGGCAGAAAATTGTCATATTATATTATTATGACCTTATTTTTATGGTCTGTTAATGGCCTGACAGCTAGGACTGTCAGATAACAAGGAATCTCGATCTAGCCCTAGGATCACCCACCCACCCAGTTTGGGGTGACATATCCATAGTATTTTACCTTGAAGGCACAGGACTTTATAAAACAGCTACTTTTAATACAGTGGGATTGTAAGTTTAGATTTTAATATAGCCACCCTCAAAACTCAGTTACTTTTTTATCAATGCTGAAACCATGCCAAAAGTCACCCTGTGTACAACTCCTCATACTCTACGGCACGGGTGTCAAACACAAGGCCCGGGGGCCAAATCCGGCCCGCCAGACCTCGTCATGTGGCCCGCCGAGCGCCCCAGCCAGCGGGACCCAGCAGCGGGACCTTGCTGCTGAAGCGCCGCGCCGACAAAGCGCCGACAAACAGCTGGGGCCGGGGGGGGGGATTGATAGGCAAGCCGCCGCCTCCGCCTCCTCTTGCCTCACCTCCTCCTCCTCCTGCCGCGGCTCAACCTCATGAACGTGAGCTCAGCAGCGGCTCAGCCTCACGAATGTGCAACTCTGAGGCTTTACGCACTTCTCCTAAAACGGACACCCGCTGCCTCACGCTGCACGGGAAATGCTTTTTGCCCCTGGGTCCCTTCACACTCTTTTCTGGCGCTGAATCAAGGCAGCGACCCCCCCCCTTCCCTTTCTTCCTTCCTCTCTCTCGTTCTTATTCTTTCTTTCCCTCTCCTTCCTTCCTTCTTTATCTCTGTCTTCTTTCCCTCTTTCTTTTTCTTTCCTTCTTTATTCCTTCTTTCCTACTCTTCTTTCTCTCACCTCTTTCCTTCCTCTCTCCCTCCTGCTCCCTCTTTTCTTCCTTCCTTCCTTCCTTCCTTCCTTCCTTCCTTCCTTCCTTCCGTCCTTCCCATCTTTCTTCCTCTCCCTCATTCTTATTCTTTCTTTCCCTCTACTTCCTTCCTTCTTTCTCCCTTTCCGTCTTCTCTCCCTCTTTCTTTTTCTTTCCTTCTTTATTCCCTTCCTTATTTCCTACTCTTCTTTCTCTCCCCTCTTTCCTTCCTTCCCCCCTCCCTCCCCTCCCCTCCCTCTCCCTCTCCTCAGAAACATAGGATGCTGCTTTATACCAGTACTTCTGGCCCTTAAGCCCTGGAACCAGGAGAGCAGCTCCAGTGAGTCAACCTCAGCCAGTCCCTTTGGTGAAGGGTGGTGGCTCACTGGCAGAACATCTGTCCTGCATGCAGAAGGACCCCAGCATCTCCAGGTACTAGTAGCTCTGCAAAGGTCCTGCATGAAACCCTAGCGAGCCTCCACCACCCAGTGCAGTTACCAAAAATCATTTTTCAATAAATTGTACAATAATTGTACATTTGAATATCTACTTGCCATTATTCTGACTATGTTTCTGCTTTCAGAGCTAGTTATTACTTACATTATTACAAAAAACAGTAATAATTGAATGCAGTGACAATAATTTATGATAATAAAGAGTGGACACATAGTCCTACAGATACAACCGGCCCTTTGAGGGTGACCAAACTGCTGATGCGGCCCCCGATGAATTTGAGTTTGACACCCCTGCTCTACGGTCTTGGTAGTTGACTTGATATTTCACAACTCGAGATCATCTGGCTGGCCACTGTGGGAACAGAATATGCCGGACTAGAGGGAGTATTGGCCTGATCCAACAAGTTGATCTTATGTTCTTAGCAAAATAAAAAAATTCCTTCAGTAGCACCTTAAAGACCAACTAAGTTTATATTTTGGTATGAGCTTTCGTGTGCATGCACACTTCTTCAGATATCTGAATTTTTTTATTTTGCTTCGACTCAGACCAACACGGCTACCTACCTGTAACTAGAATTATGTTCTTAGGATACTTAAATCCATGTACTTTCTCAACTGAATGTACTCTGTTTTCACTATCCCCCCATTTGGAATGGGAGGAGACTCCAATCCTCAATGGGCTTGATCCTTAAACAGAGTTCTCATAAATATGCTCATGTTCTTTAAAAGGGCACACTTTCATAGGACTTATGAATTAATAAGTAGGTGCAGAATTGCTGTCTAAGTTACAAAGTTTTGCTGAGCCGGCAAATGGAACACTTCTTGATAGTAAAAGTCACCCGCTCTGCAATTTGAATAGGTCCTGCATTCCATTCAGTTCCACAGTGCTTAGAAAAGATTCTAGATGCAGACAGATCTCATATAGCCCTGTCTTCAAAAAAGTAGAACTGTTTAGTTGATGCCCATCTTTGCAGAATCTTACCAAAATGTAGCTAAAATGCATCAAGAACTTGGCAAGAATTGGAACCCACCAGCTGGGATCAAAATGAAAAACCTCAACTGTGATGGAATTGAGTTCCAGAAATCCCTTGGTTCATTAGGTGGTGGTAGTGGTTGTCATCATTATCTCTGCTCTGACCACCAATTGCCCTAGGGATCTGAAAAGAGAGGCACCAAGGCCCACCAGAAGGCTGCATCACCTGGCAAGGGGCATACTAACCCAGCCTCATCCATCAACCAGTGGAAGAGTAGCTGTTGCAGTGCTGGTTTTCCTCCTGTCCTCCCCACGAGTTCCAGCGGGGGGGGGGGACACTAGGTGTACACAGATGCACATTTTACACACAGAGGGGGGCGGGAGGAAACAGGGAAATGAACAATCTGGTTAATGACTGGTAGAGCATGAGATTCTTAATCTCAGGGTCATGGGTTCTTTTTTTATAATAATATTTTATTAATTTTTTCAAAAAGATACAAAACATTAAAGACAAAAATAGAAAAAAGAAAAAGACAAAAACAATAGAGAAACAAATACATATAAAGCACAAAATCTTATCTCACCTCACAGTGTATATTGGGACCTCCTCGGGTTCCCCTCCCTGTGGTTCTTAAATACATTTATATTTAGCAAATTCTATATCAATTTATTCACCTTATAAAAATATCTTTTCTTCCTTTAAAATATCATGTTCACATATTCCACAGTTTATTTACAACTTAATTACTAATCTAATAAATTTACTTTAGCATATTTTTTAAAATACAGTTTAAAATCTTTCCATTCTTCCTCCATCGCTTCCTCCCCCTGGTTGCGGATCCTTCCGGTCATCTCCGCCATCTCCATGAATTCCATCATCTTCATCTGCCAACAGGGTCATGGGTTCAAGCCCCATGTTGGGTAAACGATTCCTACATTGCAGGGGGTTGGACTAGATGACCCTTGTGGCCCCTTCTGATTCCATGTTTCTATGTTAGCCTTCTTTTCTTCTGCACAGTAATCACCATTAAATCCCTTTCAAGGGCTAGCCTACAGAGATATTAGCACCTTATAAACACCTCGTCTGAAGTTTTAATGGCACCATGCCAAAAGCCATATAATTAATTTAACATTATAGGTGTGCGTTGTGTGCCATTTCCTTATCAGCCAATGGAGTTTTTTTTAACACTGCTGCCAGGAATCTTCTGGTTTAAAAATATGGAACACACACACACACACACACACAGCCAGAGATTTGATATTTGGTTAATGTGGCCTTCATTTGAAAGGAGAATCAGATGTCTCTTTGGGAGAAAGATGTGAGCCAATTTAAGATCATTTCTCAACTTGCCTATTAGCATTTCAGCAGATTACTTTCTTTAGATGTGAAATAAATACCGTAATTTCTGTTTCCCTATAATTAAAGGTCAAATGGAAACTAAAATGAATTAATCTTTCATTCCTGAGATGGTACTGGAATAATAAAACCACATCACCTGCACAGAGTAGCAATGATACTGGGTATTATTAAGACAAATAAAAAAGTTCAGTGTGCCGTGAAAACTGTTTTGAGAGCAAACCGGCCAAGCTAGGCATGGCTGAGCCTCATTCAGTCCCTTGTTGTCATCTGGTGTGAGAGATGGAGAAGCAGTATAGGCTCACTATAGTAAGCTCAATGGGCTCACAAGACTCACATGTGCAGAAGCCCAATTTCTATTATCTTTCTCCTGCCCTTTTCAACAGAAAAAAACTGAGACCTGAAAATGGGGTGGCTGCATTTAAAGCCTGTGTGGAAATGTCAGAATTATGCACTACTTTAGGTGCACGGAGAAGGGGAGGGAAGCCTGTACAATTCCTTGAAAACATGGACTCTGTTTAGTGCCTAGATCAGACTGAGTCACATTGGAATTGATGGGACTACAATGTGCAGTTAAATACCATTGGCTACAGTCCTCAATTCATTTACTAAGAAGTCTCACAGAACTTGGGATGAGTAAAGCCAAACACATGTGACCAGACACAATTTTCTGAATGGGTGGGCAGTGGACCGGGGTCACAGTGGCAGGCCTTACATGTGACCTCCATGTGTTTAGCATAGAGCATATGCAAGCAATATGTGCAGACCACATGCTTGAAGTGGTCAACTATTTTGTCTACCTGGGTTCCACCATAACCAGTAATCTCTCCATCAATGCTGAGATAGACAAGTGCATTTGGCAAGGGAGCTACGGCAATGGCTCCCCCCCCCCCGAACCAAAGGGTATGGGAAAATGTGATGTTAATATCCAATACCAAGATGAAGGTCTACCAGGCTCACGTGTTGAGCATGCTGCTTAATGGAAGTGAGCCATGGGCAACCTACAACCATCAGGAATGGTGTCTCAATGCCTTCCACACGAGCTGCATCAGGAGGATTTGGGTTACCACACAGCAGGACAGAGTTTCAAACAAAGGTAGTGTCAGGCTTTGAGGAATTGCATCCCTCCCCCAGTGGCAGTAAATAAGCAGATCAAACGAAAGGAGCATTCTCACCAGATAGTTTATTTAATAATCACAGCGAGAGACCAAGGAATGCATATTTCTCTTTAAAAATTGTGTCTCTCCCAATAAAGGTTCACCCCCTCCATCCCCATTAATCTACGTCATTCCTATGTCAGGTAATCTGAGCTTGTTGCCGCTGCACTTTCTGCTCTATCACTCTCAAAGCCCATCTAGTCTTAGGCAAAAGGGGGGTCATGAATGCCTTCTAAAGACAGTGAATCTGTTAACTCACTCTCTTCTAGTGTTTCTTTTGCTAGCTGTGTCTCCTCCAGTATTTCCCAGCTTCCGCCTTCTGAACTATGCCCCTCTGCAAACCACTGTTCTTAATCAATACTGTCCTCCTGTCCTTGGGAAGGTTCAGGAGAAGGGGGGCGGGTTCCCACCGTTCTTCCTTAATCCAGTCCCTGACAGGTAGACTTCCCATGGGCATTTGGTTGATCAGATGAAAACAGGTTGTTGGAGTAGATTGATCCTTGGTCAGATTCAGCAGTCTTCTTATCTTCTTAAGTAAGCAATTGCCAAACTGGTTAGCTTAGGTATAGTGTACAATGTGGCAGGGTAACATCTTGTTTTTCACTTTAACAGTAAGATGTCTTCATCCAGCCCTGATTACTTCATACATTTTTGGAGCTGGACCCTGCTTTTTAAATGATTTTATGTGCTCAAACTCTGGTCAGGTTAAAAGTGCAACAGCCTTTAACTTCTGCAACAGGGAACCTGTGGCTCACAACTGGGGATGTGGAGGGTGTTAAAAGCAATGGCTAACTATAGAAACGCTAGTTTAAGAAGAGGGGAAATAGCATCACTCCCTCTGCTTTGTGCAAAATTCAAGCCATGGTAAGTGGTCCCCTCATTTTCGAACAAGCTCTGAAATTACAAAGCTGAAGGAGCAGAAAACACTTTTCACAGTGGATGATAAGAAGAATATATATATATATATATATATATATATATATATATATATATATATATATATATATCTGATAAGCCTAATAAAGACTCTTCTGCTGTTTTGCAGGGATTAAGGCCTAAGAAGCTAACATGATCAGGAGTAGCTTCCAGAAGCAGAGACAAAAAGCAAAGATGAGCATTCAAAGTGAAATAGAAACCAGAGGTTGAAGCAAAGTGAGTCCAGCTGAGATAATATAGAGGGAAGTGTTTTTTGTCTTGCTTATAAATAAAGAATGGGATTGTAATTGCATTCACAGGGTGTGAAGAGGCCTTGGAACATAACATAATAAGATAGATAGATGAGATCGGTAACACTGAAAAACCGTTGCTAAAAAGAAAGCCAAGAAGCCAGATATAAGCCATGGCAACCTTTGTTTCTGAAACTCAAAGGTTTGAGCACATAGATCATAGGCTGAAGGATCATAGAATCATTGAATTGGAAGGGACCCTGAGGATAATCTAGTCTAATCCCCTGCAAACAGGAATCTGCAGCTGTCCCATATGGGGATCAAACTGGCAACCTTGGCATCATCAGCACCCTGCTCTAACCCAGGCATCCCCAAACTTCGGCCCTCCAGATGTTTTGGACTACAATTCCCATCTTCCCCGACCACTGGTCCTGTTAGCTAGGGATCATGGGAGATGTAGGCCAAAACATCTGGAGGGCCGCCGTTTGGGGGTGCCTGCTCTAACCAGCTGAGCTATCCAGTTGTACTGAGTCATACCATTGGCGCACCTACCGTAGCTCCATATTGCTTACACTACCCAGCAGCTGCTCTCCAATATTTCAGGCAAAGGTATTTCCAGCCCTTCCTGGAGATGCCATGGATTGAATTTAGGACCTTCTGCATGCAAAACAGATGTTCTACCACTGAGCCAGGGGCTTCCCCCAGGGAGCATGGGTAGCCAATGTGGTGTACTCCTGCTGTTTCAGATTCCTACTACTATCATATCTGACCATTGGCCCTGCTGCATGGGACTGACAGGGGTTGTAGTACAAAACATTGGGAAGGGTTATTAGCTAACCTAAGCAGAGGATCATTGAAGTTTCAGAATACAGCAAGAGAAGAAAAATCTTCATTCATTGGCTTCACTCTTAGGCTTTGGCAATTTGATGTCTACTGTTCATTGTTCCAGAACACAATGGAACGGTGGCAAGTGATGCTCTTTATCAACAAATGGTGCATTTTCAGCTCATGGAAAAGAAACATGCAACTGTAATTATCTGAAGTGCCTTGTTTCACATTGGGCATTTTAAAAGGTAAGTCTTTTTTTTCTCCCTTAGAAGGCATGGGCTTTTGTTTGTTTGTTTGTTTTTGAAAAGGCAAGAACACAATAATACATACATAAGTAAGTATTTTGTGTGTGTGCAGGTTGATAAATGAATGCAAGGAAATACAAATAGTCTTAAACTGGCTGGGGCACTCTTCCAAAGCAGTCCTTTACAGGCTTACAGGGGGAAGACTTCGTGCCAAATGGGAGGGGGAGAAGCTATATTTAACCCAGATGTGAAGGACAGCCAGTGGCATGCTATGATACTGCATGGGAAATGGAAATCTGAAGAGTTTGGGGCACTAAAAGTAGTAGTTACAGGTAGGTAGCCATGTTGGTCTGGGTCGAAGTAAAATAAAAAAATTCCTTCAGTAGCACCTTAAAGACCAACTAAGTTTTTATTTTGGTATGAGCTTTCGTGTGCATGCACACTTCTTCAGAGGGCACTTCTGAAGAAGGACACTTCTGAAGAAGTGTGCATGCACACGAAAGCTCATACCAAAATAAAAGCTTAGTTGGTCTTTAAGGTGCTACTGAAGGAATTTTTTTAAAAGTAGTAGATTATTATATAAAGAAAATGAGGTGGTAGGTGATGAGAGCATACTTGAGAAAGTGAAATATACTTGGAGTCCTGCAGTGATTTCATGTCTTTATTGCAGCTTGTAAAACAGTGATTGAATCCCCCCCCCCAAAAAAAACCAACCTCAGGCTTTTATATGCATTATTTACACAATGAGTCCCGTCTGATTGGCTGATTCTGCTTCCCTCCTGGAGCCTGACTGGTCTTTTCCTGCAGACCAATCAGTTGTTGCATTCTACGATCCTACCAGCCTAATAGGCTGATTAACTCCCTCCTGGAGCCTGATTGGTCTTCTCCTGCAAGCCAATCAGTTGTTGCATTCTAGGATCCTACCTGCCTATTGTTCTAGGATCCACACTTAGTGCACAACTTAGAAAGAGAGAATATTCAAGCAAAATACACCCACAAAAGTGTTTTTAAAAGATGACATTTGGGTTATCTTATTTTCTGCCTTTAAAAACTATTTATGGAGATATGAACACAGAACTCTGCAATCAAGCAGGTATTGATATCAAAGAACAGTTGCTATGAGATGAGAATGATATAGGAACATTGCTCCATCTTGCTCAATATTATCTACACTGGCTGGCAGCAGCTCTCCTGGGTTTCAGGCCATTGTCTCTTCCAGCCCTACCAGGAAATGTTGGGGATTGAACCTGAGACCTTCTGCATGCAAGGCAAATGCTTCACGCACTGAGCTACATAAAGAGCAACGCCCAGTCATTGTCTTACTAGTATTGGGGAGAAAACATTCCAAAAGGGGCCCAATAGTCCTTTGGGACATTTACATTCTTCTCCAGCATTCCCAGTTGTGCTGGAGGGTTTTTTGCCATAGTAAGGAATGCAAACTCTGTTTTGAATGATGCGCTTGCAGTTTTGTATTACATATATCTTTAAAAGGTTTATCTTAGCAGCGGGTTCGGATTCTAAGGGAATCATCAGCACCGCCTTCAGCTTGTAATCTGGTTGACCTTCTTGGGTTCTGTGTGATAAGGATAATGGAGCTTTTAATCTTGATAAACATTCTCTTTCATGGCTGGTTATACCACTAGGCATCCCTAGACGATTGCCGTTTACAAGGGACAACAGATGCAGGCTATTTCTTTTCTCTCTCCTCACCATCGCCCCTGACGGAGCATGCGGTTCTACGGCTTGCAAACAACAGAGGACAAAGACATCATGAAGCATCTGGTACTACAGGAAAGAAAGAGATAGCCGGGCAAAAAAAAGCCAGGGGTTAACAGCAGCAATGAGAGAAGGCAGGCAAGGAGTCATGTATAACCAAGATGGGTAAAAAGGTAAAGGTAAAGGGACCCCTGACCATTAGGTCCAGTCGTGACCGACTCTGGGGCTGCGCGCTCATCTCGCATTATTGGCCAAGGGAGCCGGCGTATAGCGTCCAGGTCATGTGGCCAGCATGACAAAGCCGCTTCTGGCAAACCAGAGCAGCACATGGAAACGCCGTTTACCTTCCCGCTGTAGCGGTTCCTATTTATCTACTTGCATTTTGACGTGCTTTCGAACTGCTAGGTTGGCAGGAGCTGGGACCAAGCAACGGGAGCTCACCCCGTCACAGGGATTCGAACCGCCGACCTTCTGATCAGCAAGTCCTAGGCTCAGTGGTTTAACCACAGCACCACCTGGGTCCCTGAACCAAGATGGGTAGTAGTAGCTAATCAGCACTGGGGGCAAAGGGCATAAGGAGAAGTATGTGAGTTGTTGACCTTAGTATGAGAGAGCGGACTAATTTGGATGCAGCAATACGAAGGGATGGCTGATGTCTCAATAGGACAACCTTGAGACTGTCAACATGCTGCATTGTCCTGACCAAACTGATAAAACAGTGCCAAGTAACCAGTAATTTTTGAATCCCAAGCCGGAATTAAGGTTGCTGGAAGAAATATCAACAACCTCAGGTATGCAGATGACACAACCTTGATGGCAGAAAGTGAGGAGGAATTAAAGAACCTTTTAATGAGGGTGAAAGAGGAGAGCGCAAAATATGGTCTGAAGCTCAACATCAAAAAAAAACAAGATCATGGCCCCTGGTCCCATCACCTCCTGGCAAATAGAAGGGGAAGAAATGGAGGCAGTGAGAGATTTTACTTTCTTGGGCTCCTTGATCACTGCAGATGGTGACAGCAGTCACGAAATTAAAAGATGCCTGCTTCTTGGGAGAAAAGCAATGACAAACCTAGACAGCATCTTAAAAAGCAGAGACATCACCTTGCCTACAAAGGTCCGTATAGTTAAAGCTATGGTTTTCCCAGTAGTGATGTATGGAAGTGAGAGCTGGACCATAAAGAAGGCTGATCGCCGAAGAATTGATGCTTTTGAATTATGGTGCTGGAGGAGAGTCTTGAGAGTCCCATGGACTGCAAGAAGATCAAACCTATCCATTCTTAAGGAAATCAGCCCTGAGTGCTCACTGGAAGGACAGATCGTGAAGCTGAGGCTCCAATACTTTGGTCACCTTATGAGAAGAGAAGACTCCCTGGAAAAGACCCTGATGTTGGGAAAGATTGAGGGCACAAGGAGAAGGGGACGATAGAGGACGAGATGGTTGGACAGTGTTCTCGAAGGTACGAACATGAGTTTGACCAAACTGTGGGAGGCAGTGCAAGACAGGAGTGCCTGGCGTGCTATGGTCCATGGGGTCACGAAGAGTCGGACACGACTAAACGACTAAACAACAACAACCAGTAATTTGGCCTTGGTCTAGAAAAGGCAGTCAAGAGCATGGGACCCAGGTATCTAAAGAACCCTCCTCCTATATGGAACTGTTCCACTCCAGATGTTCCTGCCATTGAAGTTAGGTGGTCTTTCTTGAAGTGTCTGCCTGACCTGGAAACACACTTAAAGCCTGTAGCTCTTGAGATGCTGGACTCCATCTCCCATCAGCCCCAGCCAGTGATCAGGAATGATGGAAGTTATAGTTCCAGAACATTGGGAGGGTCACAGATTCCCCACACCTGCCTTAGGGCACCCCTAGGTTCAATTTCCAGTGCACCTAAGGGACAGTAATTCCACCTCTCCCTTTACACATCAGAAAACTCATCACCATAGAACAAGGTGTCATCCCTGGGTCATTCTGGGCCTCACCTCATTTCTGAGACCTCTAGTACACTGAGGAAGCAACCACAGTTCGCAACTCCCTCAACAGTCTTCAGAATAAAAACACATTGCGATTCTATCTTGACCTTTTTACCCTTTTTCAGAGATCTCCATGGAGGTATATAAATTCTTAATAATGTATAATTGAGCCAATGATTAAGTACCTACTTAAGGCATCACTTGAATTTTCTCAGTATGTGTAAATTGAAGGAAAAACAATACGGCTCAGAGGCGATTTACAAGCCAATGTCTCCATCTAGCTGCTAAGCAGCTTTTTGCTGCTTTGGAACATGAGGACAATAGCTGTATTTGAGGCAGTTCAGGAAGGGATACTATATGGAAATCTTGCACATCTTGTGAAACTTTCCAAGAAATATCCCTCATGTACAATTTGATTAAACAAATTCACCCAAGGAACAAGCATTGTGTGGTACTGGTTACAGTATTGGACTAGGACCGAGGATAACCAGTTTAAAATCTTCACAAAGTATACTGACCTTGGGCCAGTCACCTACTTTGCGTAGATTAAATGGGATGGGAGTGACTTCATAAGTCACCATGGTGGAAAGAGAGGAGATAGGAATATGTGTGCAGTCGTACCTTGGTTCTCAAACACCCTAGAACTCATTTGTTTCGGCTCCCGAACGATTGAAAACCAGAAGTGTGTGTTCAGGTTTTTGAATGTTCTTTTGGAAGCTGAACATCTGATGGGGCTTTCACGGCTTCTGATTGGCTACAGGAGCTCCCTGCAACCAATCAGAAGCCGTGCTTTGGAAGCAGACTTCTGGAATGGATTCCATTCGACCTCCGAGGTACAACTGTAGTGAGAGACAGACCTAAGAAATGAATTTCTCACCTATGGCTCACTTAGGCATTGGACTCCAGATTCTATTTTGTGATTTACCGATTTACCTGCAAGTACATACCGTCTTCACTGGAAGGACAGATCGTGAAGCTGAGGCTCCAATACTTTGGCCACCTCATGAGAAGAGAAGAATCCTTGGAAAAGACCTTGATGTTGGGAAAGATGGAGGGCACAAGGAGAAGGGGACGACAGAGGATGAGATGGTTGGACAGTGTTCTTGAAGCTACGAACATGAGTTTGACCAAACTGCGGGAGGCAGTGGAAGACAGGAGTGCCTGGCGTGCTATGGTCCATGGGGTCACGAAGAGTCGGACACGACTAAACGACTAAACAACAACAACAACATACTGTCTTCAGTTGTTCCTCTTGCTTGCTTCCCTCTTTTCTGTTAAATAAATCCTGGCCGTTGCCCACTCTCCCTCCTTTGCACCTCCTTTTGGAAAACATAGAACTGACAAAGTGAAGGCATTTCACATTATGTTAGGAGCCCTAGCATTCTTCCCCGTCATCAACCCCACTGTTCCCAAGCTAACAGGGAATTTCTGGGAGAGAAAGTGAGTTACAGTAATAAACTGCAGCTTTATTTTACTCTCATGTGCCACATGGCATCCGAAATAGCTAGACATTTGGAGCCTTGCAAATGAAAGGACTTTGGGGTATTGCACCCTGTTGTATCAGTCTATACTCTGTGTGCACTTCATCGGACACATGAAGCTCCCATGCCGACTTCATTCAGCAGCTTTCTGTGCGTCTCCCTTAATTGAAGTCAGTCATACCTCTCAGAAAACATCTCTGAATGTACAATATAATTTACATGTCCGTAGGGAACGACTGGATTAAATAAAGTAACATGTTTACATGGTGCTCAAGCCTCTAGAGAATAAAGGATTTATTTGTGTTGCTTTGCTGAGACAAGCAATCATCTACATGTTTATTCAATCCAAACCCCAGCCAGGCAACAGTGGGGCTTAATGGAGAAGCAGAGGTACCACGGCAATCCTTCCAGTCAGGAAAGAAGGTGGGGAGAGACATATTTATGCACCAGCACCACATTCAGCTATGGTTTTTCCAGTAGTGATGTATGGAAGTGAGAGCTGGACCATTAAGAAGGCTGATTGCTGAAGAATTGATGCTTTTGAATTATGGTGCTGGAGGAGACTCTTGAGAGTCCCATGGACTGCAAGAAGATCAAACCTATCCATTCTGAAGGAAATCAGCCCTGAGTGCTCACTAGAAGGACAGATCGTGAAGCTGAGGCTCCAATACTTTGGCCACCTCATGAGAGGAGAAGACTCCCTGGAAAAAACCCTGATGTTGGGAAAGATGGAGGGCACAAGGA
Organism: Zootoca vivipara; assembly: GCF_965207765.1. Taxonomy (NCBI): domain Eukaryota; kingdom Metazoa; phylum Chordata; class Lepidosauria; order Squamata; family Lacertidae; genus Zootoca; species Zootoca vivipara. Next base: position 84,442,018 of record NC_142586.1, on the reverse strand, counting down.
GAAGGGGACGACAGAGGATGAGATGGCTGGACAGTGTTCTTGAAGCTACAAACATTAGTTTGACCAAGCTGCGGGAGGCAGTGCAAGAAAGGAGTGCCTGGCGTGCTCTGGTCCATGGGGTCACGAAGAGTCGGACACGACTAAACGACTAAACAACAACCACATTCAGGCGATCTACAGTAGGGCTAATTCAGGCTCCAGAGGATCGTGGGCTGGCAGCAGGCAGTAGCAACCTGAGTGGGGTGAGGTATGCAACCTTAAGTACTTATATTTGGCAGAAAGTAATTATGTATATTTCCCATCATAAGACAAAAATACAGCTCATGTCCCAGAAAAAGAGAGAGCGAGACTAGCAGCTGATTGCTCTGGAAACAGGGCAATCAATCAATAAATGCAGATCTTCAATTCCACTCAGTACATTTCCCAGAAATAAGACATAGCATTCAACTGACTGGGAGCCCTATGTGGTGGGCTAAAGAACCACACTGGCCACATCTGGGTGATATACACTATTTACAAAACGGTTGCTCCTTTTGATCAATGAGCATCGAGACAGAGGGAAGTATAAAACGTTGTGTTAAGGTGATTGTTCTGTTGGTGGCAAGGGGGAAAAATAGGTACCAAAGGAGAATTCCTGGGTGCCAAGATCCAAGTTTGGGGCAACTTCTCTTTGGTGAGACAACCACAGCAGAGATTAAAAAATCACAGGAATATGCAACCATGTAAAATGTGGAAATACGGGCTATTAGACCTTAAAATATGCTCTTCTAAATTCCTTCCAGAGTTCCTCTTTTCCCCTAGCATAGAAAAAGAGCACATTTGGCAAGTCAAAAATGGTTTACGTACAAACTATTCAATGGTCAGATCCATGTGCTTTTCCATACAGCAGTCATAAAACACATGCAGTAAAACTTTGCTTAGTTGTAGTGGTGAAAGTTCCTAAAGTACAGTCATACCTCGGTTTAAGTACGCCTTGGTTTGAGTATTTTCAGTTTAAGTACTCTATGGACCTGTCTGGAACGGATTAATCCACTTTCCATTACTTTCGATGGGAAAGTTCGCTTCAGGTTAAGTACAGACTCCGGAACCAATTGTGTTTGTAAACCGAGGTACCACTGTATTGGTATAGGACTACAAGAATGGATTGTAAAAGCCATGCAGTCTGAGCTTGGAACAACCAGCTCAGACTTCTTTACACACTGAGCTTCCTGGGTAGACTGAAGGGAAATAATAAGCTTAATTACCTTCTGTGAGGGAGAGCAGCTACAGACAGCCTCCTCCCATCCTGAGCACAAGCTCATCTCCCAGCGCCAGTGTGAGCGGGGAGGGGGATGTCTCTAGCGGGGAATCAGGAAGTAGAAGACACAGCTCAGGTAGGGTAGCAGAGCCACTGCTCCGCTCAGGAGAGGAAATGGGAAGCAGGGAAAGCGCGACCAGAAGACCGCTTCCGCCGACCCTGGAATTGCGCAAAAAGTGCCGGGGGCGGAGATTCAATGTTCCCAGGCTACTTTGTTGGAGGAAAACGCGGGAATCTCCATTCGGAGGTTCTGACCAAGACTGACAACATGTACATAGTACGGACTCTGCACTGTAAATAGTTTGCACTGAATAAAAGCATGAAAAGGCAACGTCGTGAGGAGTCTTTACTCTAGAGTAGCCGCTACCGCGCCTGTGACACCTTCCATCCAAGATGAATGGGAGTGACCTAAGCATAGCAGGAAAGCTTACTCTATGGCGTTAACCCATTTATTAATTCGACTTAAGCATGTTGGCTATATGAGGCTGGTTATCCATCAGGCTTGGCTTGCCAGATGGAGCAAACCCCCCTTCCTCCCTGTGAGCTGTTCTGAGGGTTCTCCTGACCTCCTCCACCCCACCCTAAGCCAATTTTGGGTAGGGGCAAAGCCCCCTTGTGCAAGCGGAAGTCGTTGCACAGGGCTTCCTCTGATAGGACTCATTAGTTGAATCCTGCCCAGAGTGGCAATCAGGACAACATACACTTGAAAGCATACGAAGAAAGTGAATTTTGCACTGATGGAATAATTGCTATGTTCCGTTAGAGGGCAAATATATTTCACATATGTATTTTTATTGTGGCTGAAGCAGAACGACTGCAAGTGGTATTGTGTACTATGGTACACAATGTAAAACAAAGCGCTAGGCCCGTCGATAAAAGTCACCGTGTGTATATGTGTGTGGATAGACAGACAGATACAACCGCATTAGGCTTCCCAGTCTAACTGCTGCAGGGGTGACATTTGGGGCATGTCATTTCCATCACCTCCCATAGACAGTGGTATAAGAGTCACTTCAGTCACCACACGAAATCGCTTCAAGGGAGGCCTGTGAACAATAGGACCTTTTCTCCTCACGTTACCGTCATGGCCGCAACAGAAAGGTTGGAATGACAGCTCACACGGAGTTGGAAATGTGCTTTCCCATTGTGTAACTGGCCCTGTCACACACCTCTGCCACTGTGGGACATGGTGTTTGTTTCACTGTACAAATCCAAAGCAACGGCAAGAGAAAGTGAGAAAAGACAGCCAGGCCCCCTGAACTCTCATGCTTTAGGAAGCTAATAAAAAGAAGCTAATAAAAGAAGTTGATAGCTTCTTTACTCCCCTGAAATAGTTACTTGTTACTTGTTATTTATTTTATAAATAACGTTTATGTCTTATGTTATGGACTATATATATATATATATATATATATATATATATATATATATATATATATATAGGGTGCATGTGTGTGACACCGAACAGTTCTCAGAAACCGCTTGACCGATTGCGTTCAAATTTGGACACAACATTCCATGCCACTATGCGGGTGTTGTTATAAACTTACATTACAGAAATAGGATACCTATCACAGGTAAAAACGGCATTTTTATGGGGGGGGGGAATAGCACCCTTCAGTGGACGTCAAAGGAACACAGCTAGAAAACCTTGGCCCTCTATCGGAGGCTACACTGGTACTGCAGCTACTAGGCCAAATGGAGGCTCGCTTTTACAGACTAGGCCGAATGGAGGCTTGCCTTTACAGACTAGGCCAGATGGAGGTGGGGACTCACCTGGGTATGGGTTGGGGGTGGGGGGACGGGATAGGTCATGGATCGGGACAGGGTGGGGGTGGGGAATCACAGGGATGAGCCACAGCAACGTGTGGCCTGGCCAGCTAGTTATTTTATATGAAGACTGTTTATTCTGTGACTCTGCATAAATGAGGCGTTGCCAATGTGGTGTACAAAAAAGAACCACAAGACACAAGAGATTATTTGCTCTTCCTGCTCAGTTACCGTTTGGACTAACTCAGCAACCCCTGCATTGAAGACACCCCTTGCCCACATTTTATTGGTTTCCAGGATTTTATGCCCACCCCTCTATTTGTTCTGAAGCTGGGAGAAGTGCAAAGAGCTTCTCTCTGTGAGCAAGCATGGTGGTGACTGATGAAGCTGCTCCCTGGGGCGGAGTGCATGGCCACACCATTTTGTGGTCCTGGGTGGAATCTACACACATATAAAAACCATTCTTTTTTTAAACGAGTTTTTAAAAATACATTGGAATTTCTTTAAGGCTCACCATCCCCATCTAGTGTCACATTGTATATTGCACTTAAAACACACTTAAAACGTTTTATTTGCAGCTGTATAGCTGAGTCCCTGGTTCCCCCCCTCTCTTTTAGACATAGTGATCGTTATGTCACACACCCACCACAACCATTATGTTATGCTATGCCCCCACAGCAGTTATTTTGTGAGCAGTACCCACAACACTTTTTGGCTCAAGAAGGTTGGCAACCTCTGATAAGCAAAGGATTAAATATTGGGCTCATTATTCAGCTTTCTTTTCTGCAATTTGCAGCTGCTAAAAGAGGCTTAAAGGTACACAAGAAATGCATTGTGAAATTTCAGAGGCATATAAGGAATGCAGTGAGAAATCTCAAAGGCTGGGATAGAGGAATAAGTCATTGTCAAAGAACCAAGCTTTGCTATCCCACCCAACATTCCTTCCCTCCTCAATGTATTAAACATGCCTTTTCTATCTTTGGCTGCTGGTTATCACTTGATTCAATATTAGTACTTTTAAATGGGATGACCAGAACTATACACAGAATTGCAAATGGGATCATCATGTCACAGATTTATCAAATAGCCTCGTGATTGCTGTTCTTCAGTGACATGCAAACAAACAAAAATCCTTGAAATGAGCTCAAATTATATTTTCCGGTTCTGCTATGCAAGCCAGTGTGGGAAAGATATTTGGAGACTCAGCACTCATTCTGTTCTCCATATAATTGACAAAACTCTGCAGGATGTAGTGTTAGTCATACATGGAACTAGCACCTTCACCAATAGCTGTGCTCTCTGGGGATGATGCTATAGTCTAAAACAGGCATCCCCAAACTTCAGCCCTCCAGATGTTTTGGATTACAATTCCCATCTTCCCCGACCACTGGTCCTGTTAGCTAGGGATCATGGGAGTTGTAGACCAAAACATCTGGAGGGCTGAAGTTTGGGGGTGCCTGGTCTAAAACATCTAGAGAGCACCAAATTGGCAAAGGCTGAACTAGCATATCAAAACACAATTTTCCATAAGTTACTTATTTCTCATAGTAGTTTATTTAACTGGAAATGCATTGCAACTGCAAACAATATTGACATTTGTTTATAGTGGGGTCCTTGAATTCATCTAGATTCCATATGACATATTCTAAACTAGTTCAAAACAAGTTCAGAGTGGCCAAACTGATTGACAAACTATATTTTGAAGTCAGTCTCTGATCCGGAATTGATTTGGATAATTTAAAAAAGAACGATGAACCTGACTGGTGTAGAACCCTGTTTGTTTGTTTGTTTGTTTGTTTGCTTGCTTGCTTGCTTGCTTGCTTACACAAGGGGTTGGCAATCTGTGGTGAAATGGGAATTGGTGACTCCTGGCCCCGTGTCCCATGACCCACTTCTGCCACTGCCACCCCTTGGTTTGTGCCGAACTTGGTAGGAGCCTGGGTGCTCCTCCAAGTGTTGCTACTCAATTGGCTTCTCTGTGCCAGATTGCTGCCCGCTCAGTAGCGGAAGGTGGGGGGAGAGAGAGATGCAGAGCGCCACCTCCTACACTTCTGCCACTTGAGGCAGCATTTCACCCAGGCTGGCTCTGCCATTGGCCATGCTGGCTGGGGCTGATGAGAGCTGGAGTCCATAGCATGTGGAAGGCCACAGGTGCTCCATCCCTGATTTAAATTAGAGTTAAGCAGAAGTTAACCAGTTTATATCAAGAGAGCAACAGATCTGAGGCTCTGAGTTGCTTTCATTGTTATCAGGAGTGGTTGGATTAAGTATATGGCTGATCCGAGAGGAAAATCAATGTATTCCACCCTAGTCAGTTTTCTCCTTTCTGCCTCCTTTCCTCAAACGACATGTCAGCAGTGCTCTGAAGCTTTCCTCCCACATGAAGTGCATTCAATGTCATGTGAAAGACGTGTTATTAAAGGGAAATTTAGTATGACAGCTCTATGGCTACCAAAACACAAGAGGCTCTTGTCAAGAGCTGGGTGGTTTTGTTCTTGTGTTCTTCCTGCTGGTTGGGGAAACAGAGGAAATACAGCATCCTTTCCACAGCTGGAAATCAACTTTTGAATCCCACTTCAACACAAATCTTACATTACAACAAGATGTTGAAATCACAGCATTCTAAATATTAGTACTAAATTTTTAAGCAGCCTTTAAGCATGGTTAATGTTTCTTTAATTTCAAAAATGGAAATGGGGAGGGAACACAGGCTGGGTTTTCAGGTTCCCCAGACACAAATTTAAATTTGAATTTCATAAAATGTGAATCTTAGTTGAATTATTTATTCATTGCAGAATCTGGCTAGGGGCTTCTTTGGCTCACAGATGTTTGTTACAGTTTCATCTTTCTTAAATATTACATGGTATGACCATTGGCACTTCTACATATATAAGGTCAAAATGTTTTATGGATTGCAGCTTTTCTCAAATCCTTCTGATATAAGAAACTCTACACATGGTCTAATGAATGTGCATCTATCAGAGAGGGAGAGGGGTCTGCCACTGATGCTTTCATATTAGCCCTTTTGGCTATCATGAAAGAGCTTGAGTAGGCTGTACAAAGTAATTTAAGTTGCAACCATATACACATTTACTGGGGAGTAAGTGCCACTGAAATGAAAATGGGACCCAGGTGGCGCTGTGGGTTAAACCACAGAGTCTAGGGCTTGCTGATCAGAAGGTCGGCGGTTTGAATCCCTGCAATGGGGTGAGCTCCTGTTGCTCGGTCCCAGCTCCTGCCCACCTAGCAGTTCGAAAGCACATCAAAGTGCAAGTAGATAAATAGGGACCGCTCCGGCGGGAAGGTAAACGGCGTTTCCGTGCGCTGCTCTGGTTCACCAGAAGCGGCTTTGTCATGCTGGCCACATGACCCGGAAGCTGTCTGCAGACAAACGCTGGCTCCCTTGGCCCATAGAGCGAGATGAGTGCCGCAACCCCAGAGTCGGACACGACTGGACCTGATAGTCAGGGGCCCCTTTACCTTTACCTAAGCACCACTGAACTTGATGAAACTTACTTTTGATTTCATGTGTATATGCTTGCACTGTAGATCCAATATTTAAATACGATCCAGTCCACTACTACGGTGACTACTTAACTAAAGTCTGTTGCAGAAATGCATTATTTAATTGAATTTTCACAGCAAATATTTTCAATGGTGTGTAACAAAAGTGTTTTTAACTCACTTATCAATTCAACAAATTCCATTCATTTGAAGGTAAGCTTGTTCTTCAGACATGGAATCAACAATCCTGTGTTAAACTAGATTGTAGACTAGGTTACACATGGCTTAAACATTTTAGCAAGCTATGAATGCTAAAACAAAATTTATAACTGTTATAAGAACAGAAAGTGTATCAGACATCCAGCATTTAATTGTGGAAACTTCATGTCCGTTCCCTAAGGAATTATGGGAGGGTGGCAGCTCCCACCAAAAAATAGTGAATATTTTTTTCTGTTTTCTTTCTTTCCATTGCTCTGCCCACTTTTCTCTCTGGTTCCTCCATGTGGCTCAGTGAAGGTTTTCTAGAAAGGCATGAGGCCCACAGGCTGAAAAGCCCCCCCAAAAAAACATATACTTTGACATGTCCTAAGGGAACTATATGGTTGAATGTAGGCACAAATTACCCATCATTTCAGATCCTCTAATACATAGCAAGTGGTTGGGCTCATGCATGTGCTAAGTACATATGTATAAAGGATGGATGACAAAATACAGGGACTGTGTCAGGTGAATAAGGAAAGTAGGAGCATGTGTTATGATTCAGGCAAACAACCACCTGATGTAGAGACAGCGGCTGTGTCTAATGTTAACTGCCTTGCCTCTGTTCCACCAGTTCAAATGGGCAGCAGCCACTGCCCCCATCTTGTTTTTTAAAGTATTTTTTATTAAAGGTTTCTTGATTTACAAAAGTATGTGCAATGTCTCTCTCGTATTTTTCCCATTCATCATTTTTACAAATCAGTTTTATTTGTTGAGACATTGGGACATAGCTGCCAAGTTTTCCCTTTTCTCACGAGGAAGCCTATTCAGCATAAGGGAAAATCCCTTAAAATAAGGGATAACTTGGTAGCTATGCATTGGGAAGAAGAGGGGAAGAGAGGTAGGTGGGGGGGGAGGTTGGGTGATGATGCTTCTATTTTACTTAATATATGTAGTGTTTGATTTCAGCATTGCTTGTGTAGGTTCTCTTTTGTTTGCTTGTGTTCCTTTGGTGGTGAGAGAGGTTGGGGTTGGCCTAGGATGTGGTTGTTCATTTATGATTGGCCCTCATCTGACAGCTCTGTTGAGTTCAGAAGTCTCTCTCTCTCTGTGTGTGTGAGAGAGAGAGGGGGGGGAGGGAGGGAGAGAGGGAGGAGAGAGAGAGCTAAGCAGTGTGGAAATTTATCAGCAACATCTGTTGGCATTGCTTTCCCACCCACTGCCTTGCACAGCTCCACCATCCCACACTGGAACTCAGCCCTCATCTGCCCGCACCAGTCACAGCAGCAAACGCAAATCTTGTTTTGTTTATTTTTGTTTCCAATTGGCTCAGTTCCTGCAGGAGCACCCTTGGCTCTGCCATCTGCCTTGCCCACATCATCAAAATGCTTAAAAATAAGGCTGGCCACCCTATAAGCTGCCAAACAGGGGGAAATTTACCAAGTGAAACTTTTCTCTTTCCAGGGACAGGGAAAGCTTCAGTGCCTTTGATGTCAGCTCATAATCCCTGGATTTGGAAAGCTCAAATTGAAAATGCTTTTCAGATGGCTGATAAGTGGTGCTGTTAGAAAATCCACTGTTAATGGGGCTCTTAACGAGCGTGACCCCCTCCCCACACACTTTTTAAGACTGCAAAATGTATTGTTATAAATTTGTTGCATGTCTGGACACCCCTTCTAATGTCTGCACACACATACACCCTTTCTAATCCCTGGGTGCCAAATGCTGAAATTAGCATGTTAAAATATAAACCATGTTGAAATATAAGACGGGCTGGTTTTCTGATGCCACAATCACCTGGAGAGATGGGATACCAAGAGAACAAAGGGAGAGGCAATGACCCATTAAGAAAGCCCATCAGCAAGACTGCGTCAGCCAGAAAGTTGGGTAGTCAGAGTTGCAGTAGGCCCATTGCAATTCACCTGATATAAGCAAGAGGGAAAAAATAGTTGTGTTTCCAAGTTAGAGAAAGGGTGTGTGAGAGAGAGCAATGTGGGCTGGCAGTTCGATTCTAAGGAGCCTCTTGGGGTGTAATAATGAAAACCCCTCCATCAGAGGCTCAGGAATATCACAAAGACACCACTGCGTCTCCGTTGTGCCTCGTTTCCGAACCCTGGGCAAGTGCCGGGAGCCCTGGAATCTCACACCGCTCAGACACAGGGATGGCTTGCAACAACATTATTATTCCTTGCTCATTCTGCTCAGCAGAGCCCTGGATTTATGCCTCTGACGCCCCCCACCCTCGAGTCCTGCTTTGGAAGCACTACTAATAAACACACGGAGAACAGTTTAAAAAAAAACAACCCCAGACAGAAATCAGGTAAGTTTTCTCTCTTCTCTCTCTCAGAAACCAGAAGTCCGCCTCTGCAGAAAACTCTCCCTTATAGCGTCTCTTCCTGGGACTTTTAGACTCGCACCCGACTCAGCCGGGCCCAGCACATCTGCGTCAAATGGGGAGAGTTTATGAGGCGGCACGCAGCGAACCAACTACAAATCCCAGCATGCCTATCGAGGCGTCCTGGGTCGCTATTGGCTGCGGGCTCTGACGTCCCGTTCCTCCCTGTGCCCGGGCCGGCTGATCGGCGCCGCTGTGTGTGTGTGTATCTTTCTGAGTTTGGTGCCGGAGCGAGAGGGGAAAACAGCGGCTGCTGCTGCAAGTTCGGCTTGGCAGGAGCCATGGCAGCTGCCTTCGGCGTCGCCAGGACTCAGCGAGCGCGCCGGTGTCTGCTGCTGCAGCTGCCAAGGGCCTTCCGAGCCACGCTTGGCCGAGGCTGCCGCTCTGGGGTGCCGGCGCGGCAGAAGCAGCAGCAGGCGCTCGCGGTGCCTTCAGCCTCTGCGGAGGTGAGGAGAGAGGAGGGGGCAGGTGGGTGGGTGAGAGGGGTTATGCACACTATCCTTCAAAAATAAGCCCTGCCTGCTGCATTCATTGCGGGCCTCGCTTCCTCCCAGGTAAGTGGGGGGTGACTGCGGCGCTACGCGTGTTTACTCGGGAGTAGGCCGAGGGGCGTTTCTTTCCCCTTCAGTCACTGTCCCTGTGTGTGATCTTCCTCACCTGGGCACTTCTTCCAGGCTGTGGGCAGGTGGGGTCCAGGCACGCGCCCGACGCATTTCAAGTTGCGCGATTTAAAGTCTGTGTTGGAGAGGTCTTGCGCAGCAAGCCCCACACGGATCGGACTTTTGGGTTTGATTGCAGCCTCGCGTGATCTGCCCGCCAACGAAATCGGGATGAATGTTCAACTGAAGCAGGTTGAGCAGTTCCAGCCAAGCGTGCATGGATGGCGTGGTGGGAAGTTATTTTTTTAGTGAAAGGGTTAAGGAGTTGGGTATGCTGAGCCTGGAGAGGGCAGGGTTAAGATGCAGCATGAGAACACAGAGGCAAGAAATAAATGTTCTCTTTTGCGGAGTGGGGGCAGCGAAGGAGTCAAACCCAAAACAGGTTCCAAATGCAATAAACCTTTTCCTAGGATGAAGTTCCTGATTTTTAATCAGAGGCAGATGGCGCCCTATCAGCAATGTTGTAGCAGAACATTTCCTGCCTTATTGGGGGAATGGACTAGACAAACTTTGAGGTCCCTTCCAACTGTAATTCCACCAATGTTTTCTGGATAAGAGAAGTGTGCAGTTTTAAAGTCCCTGAATGATTTCTGTGTATAATTTATGGCACAGTGAAATATTGCGCAAGTATTCTGGAACAAGGGTCCTTAAACTTCACATACACAGACACCCTCCCCCTCCCCCTCCCCGGGCCCTCTGGAAATGGATGAAAATTACCCACCAGTCAAAAAATGGTGGTGCAGGGGCAGAGTCAATCACAAAACGGTGGCAGAAGGAGATAGTTTGTCACAATCCACTGATAATTAGTGACATCAGTTTCTACTGATATCTGATCCAACTTTGGGAATTGCAAAATTCTCTGCCACAACATTTCCCTTGCAGCAAGAAGTTCCATAGCTCAGCTTTCCTCGAAGTAGAGATACTTGCGCTGGAAGTACTGACAGCCTCCTCTTTGAAGGCAGGGTATGCTCATCCAGAGGCTGTTAAGTAGAAACACTTTCTCTTACATATTTTTCTCTTCCCACCCATACATCTCCAGGTGAATTCTACCCATCTCCTGTAATTTCTTCTCCTTTTTCACACTCAGTTTCTGTCACCCTCGGGCCATTTTTTTAACCCAGTCTCCTTGCTACTTTTACATTAACTTCTTCCTGCAATAATAATAATAATTAATTAATTAATAATTTAATATGATCTGCTATAACAACTTTCTCCCCTCATCTTCATTGCTATTCCTTGTTCGTTTGTTTATTACTAGCAATTAACCACAGAAGGAACCTCAAGGGCCATCTAGTCCAACACCCTGCAATGCAGGAATCTCAGCTAAAATATTCAGGACTGGTTGCCATCCAACCTCTGCTCAAAAATATCCAGTGAAGGACAGACCACCACCTTCTGAGGGAGACCCTTCCTCTGTTCTACCTGAAAAGTTAAGTTTTGATTCGGAATAGGTTTGGAGACAAAACAAAATTAACCCCAACAGGTTAGCACTGGTAATCTGGATTGCATGTACAGATAAGAAAGAACTGGGGGACAATTAAAAGCAAGTGGTTACATGTTATACTATATTATCTTTTACTTTGTTAGCACTTAACCAAATGTTCTATAAAAAGTGCAGAGCACACATTTCTATATTAGAGCTTTCTAGGTTGAAATGTAGAAAAGAAAAACAAGAAGTTAATGCAGAAAATTGTTTGGTTATTTATATATTCCTAATAGTCAAGGCAAGGCAATCTTTTACTGTACATCACTCACAATATCTTCAATGGAACTGACAAAGTGTATCCACTTACCTAGAAGTGAGTGACTTTTTTCTTTTCTTTTTTTTCAGTACTGAAAATGTTAAGTTAAATTAGCTATTACAATAGGTTATCGAAACATATAAATAACCTATCTATGAATGAGTTAAACATTAATCAGTGTAAACATAGTTACAATGTAATTTCATTGGTCTTATAATAGTCAGGGTCAAAAAGTTCCTACAATAAAATGTATAGATTGATTGTTTATGGGACTATATCATTCCATAAGAAGCTCTACTTTCTCATGAACCTGGGAGTCTATATTGGCTGCCATGCTAAAAGCCATTAGGTACCGATAGTCTTTTTAACAATATGCACCATATAAGTGTGTGTGTGTGTGTACTATTATTATTACTTTATGCAGCCTCTATGAATATTTTTTCACATCGGGATATCGTGTACAATGATTAGCTATTGGAGGCATCCACTTTGTGGCATGAAAAAACTTATTGCTGAAAGTTACCAAACAGCTATTCAGAAAATCAGGCAGAGAGATAACTCAGCTAAATTTGTCACTTTGAATATATGCTATGTGTAATTCATGGTAATATTTTTTGTTAACTGTAATAATTGTTTAGATAGCTTTAATTCATACAGACAAACTTTTTTGTTTTGCTTCTGTTTTGGTTCGTATCTGTAATGGTAGCCTAACCATGACTTTGACAACTTCTAATCTTTTCCCCAAATGCCACTACAGCAATCATTCCTATGCACTGTGTGCATAAATACACGTGTGGAGCTTCTGAGATCTCCTGGCAGCAGGTTGGAAAGGCACTAAATTTATCTCCCTCAGAAAGCTGAGTAGCTTGTTCTCGGAAACTGACTTTCTCTAGTGGCTTATTTATACATAAAGCTATGGTTTCATTTCACAAGTCCAGAAGGAATGGGACTTGTGTGTTGATAGTTCTAACCAACCCAATAAAGGAAAATAAAGGGGATAATTTAATCCTTTTCCCCATGCTTTAATGCGTGCTACACATGAGCAACAGTTTCCAGAGTTCTCCCACATGTTGGCATTATCAGGAAACTAAAATATGCTGCAAAGATCTGGATTCGTGTTACCGTATTGTCCCGAATATAAGCCGCACCCACAAATAAGCTTCATCTTTAAAATTGAAGGGGGCAAAAGAAAATTCCCGGGGGTGGCTTGGGAGCTATGAGTGGCACACCGTTGCCCACTGTTGCAGCTTCCTGGAGGGGGGCAGCTGTGCCACTTTGACGGCAATGTAAGGACAGGAATATAAGCCGCATTTTAACTTTTCACTGTCAAAATTTGGGAGCGGGGAGAAGTGTGGCTTATATTCGGGTCAATATGGTAAATTGTTGTGCCACAACCTGTGTGGGTCAAAGTGAAACAAAATACAGCAATCTAAACTGTTGTAGGAGGGCAAAATATGCCCTTCCCCACCCACGCACCCAACTGAGGACGCTGAGGGTAGGAGGCAGGATTTGCCTCCAGCCAGCAGTATCACATTTGGTTCTGCACATTCAAGTGCCAGCTTTGGCTCCCTAGCCTCAGGAATGTTTTTAAGGTTAGGGAGCCAAATGCCCACCCCTTGTTCTGGGTGGTTTCACCTCTACAACAGAGACAGATTATACAGAGACCCACTGCCCTCCTCACTGACTTCTATACGGAACCCTTCTAGGACTCCACATATGCACTTCTCAGTGGTAAGCACATCTTTTGTTTGGGTGAGAGATGAGTGGGTTCTTGCCCTTTCAATTGCAAACAAAATCTTGCCTCTCCTTCTCAGGAGAGGGGCAGGATCAGTGGTGACCAAAAATGTTGGTCTTGGTGAGAAGCTAAAAAGTAGTAGTTGGACCATCAGACTATGTGCTAGGCAGTACCTTTCTCTGCCAGTAGTAATGGCGGGCATTTTGCTGTTTCTGCAGAAAACTACTGTATTGTTTCAACTTGGCCTCAGACCTGTTTTTCACAATCAACTTGTAAATCACATTGAAACTAGTTTAAAAGCAAGGAGCCCCAGGCTAAGAAAGAGATGACGTAACTTTACAGTGGCAGAATGTCTATACACCACAAAGAAATGAGAAGAAAACGCCCTGTATTTCTCTGTGTATCAGTTGTATCCCTTCCATTCACGTGATATGTTGCAGTCTTTACTTCTCAATAGTCCAGCATTAACACAGTGGATGCAAGATTGTAAATAATGTATTTGAGGGAGCACTTTCCTCCATAAGTCTCTATGCCTTCAAGTTTGAAACCTAATCTTTGTGGGTGTTGCATCTGCCCTGGTGTTTTTGCTAGCCATATTGAGCCCAAGCCGCAGTCTGTAAATCTGCTTCTTACTATAATTAACAAAAATGTTAGTGTAGGTGTAATACCAGCTGTAGTTAGCTCTAAAATAGAAATGGAGGCATAATGAGAGGGTAGAGGGGGGAACACAGAAGCTCATGAGATGCATCCAGTTCCTTAACCATGGCAGCGTTGCATCTATACCAAACCATCGTTTATGGTTGAGATGAACTGGAGACTTTCCACTTAACACTCTTTAGTGGTTTAGCGTGCTAACTCTCAGAATTATATGCAACTTGGAGTGTAATGTTTTACGTCACTTTTCTATAATACAACTTACCATGAAATGGTGTGTGTGCACATGCAAACATCTGTTCTCTGTGTCTGGGCACCTTGATAATACCAGAGCTTTTAGCATAGGTAGAAGTGTTTGTTTTAGCCTCACGTTCAGTATCCTTGAATTGTTAACGAGATGTGTGCCTCTCTAAATATCCTTAAAGAGTTTCAGGGCATTAAAAAGATCAAAAATCACAAGTGGGACCTGTCCAGGGTACCATTTGTGCTTTTATGCCTGCCTCCAGGATACAGACACATTTTTCCTTCCTCCTACTCACAATGTTATCTGTCTGGGTCCCCCCCCCCCCAACTGAAAACATTTAATGTCTTCAGGATGCCAGTGAATATGTTCCATGGGATGATGTTTAAGAACGTTTGGTCCTGGATTTTTTTAAAAAATTGTTTTGTATTTCTGGATACTTTAGGGTTCATCCAAGCATTCTGATACGCCATTCTCCCTCCCCCTCCCCCCCCATCCCCCCGGCAGTAGGCTCATTTGGCGCCAGTCTTTTTGACACCCAGCCACCTGAGTTGATTATTATTTTTGGATGAGAGAGACAGAGAGAGACTTTTTTTTTTTTGAAAACATGGTTATGAAAAGAAAGGTTGCAGTGATGCAGATGTGTCAAAAAAGAGAGATAAGTACATAGTCAGACAGATATAAAACAAGAGTATATTTAAACTTCCCTATTTCTTATTACTGTCAGTGTAAGGAAAGTGTTAAGAGTTGTGAAATCCTAATGGCTTGGAAACCTCAAAAGAGTTATTTGAACATTGTATTGTGGAATTCGTGTCCTTTACATAACAGCTGCGTTCACTGATCCTAATAATTTGCTTTGGCTCTGTTTCACACACGCTACAGCAACAAACCAGGATTTGTTACCAAGTGTTTCCCAACATCTCTTTGTCATATTCACACTTTAGCTTTGTGGGTGCAAACTTTTAAAAAACCGGAACAACTTAGCTCTGTACCTAAGAATATGTGATGTTACTCTTTTAATGGTTCAGTAATCTTTAAAGTTTGATAATCTGTAAATGGTCAGATTTCTTTAAATGGGCCAGTTGATTCACGAGGCAGTGTTGCCTTATTGATCTGTGTTTGGAGTTGCAGAGTTGCTGGCTTGTAACTGATTCTAGCTCCTCACGGCCTCTGCTGAATAACAGAGTGAGCACTTCTTCATAGCTATAAAAATGGAAAGCATTGTGAATATTCGGAACTGGCACAAAATTATTGAATTCATCCTGTCATATGAGACATCTTAACTCTCCCTTCTCCTGAAACTGGGAGTTCTAAGTCATCTAGGCTTGTGATAGGTTATGGATTTCTGGCACATAGACATCACTTTCCTGACAACAAAATATCTTAATCAGCAAACATCTTTATTTCTTTTACAGGTTAATTTATTAACTCTCACACTTGTGCCCTTTATCTTGTGTGGCTGCAAGACAGGAAGCTTTTATTTCAGCTCTTGAACAAACCGCAGTTCCCCATTACATCTGAACCTGAAGAACTGTGGTTTTCTTAAATGGTGATTTCAGTTCAGTGCAGTACTGTATTTGAAACTGGGGTATGATCCCGGCTTGTTATAAGAAACTGATACTGAACTAGTTTCCTTCGTTCTGACATATCAGCAAAACCTTGTTTCTTCCTTGAGACCAGAGGTGGAGAGAGCATGTAAAACCAAACTTTTCATTCGACCCATGTTCTTTTAACATCAAAGTCTTACCATCCCACAGTATAAATCCATTACACTTGTTATGATATGAACAGTGTGGCCTATTGATTTAATTACCCCCTTTGAGGTTCTGCCCACGTGTGTGTATTTTTTGTTGCACCTTTTGATGGAATGATTAATAAATAATAGTTACATTATTTGGAGGGTGAAGTCAAGAATGACAGCTACACGTCCCTGCATTGCAGGGGGTTGGACTAGATGATCCTCAGGATCCCTTCCACCTCTACAATTCTGTGATTCTTTTATTCAGTTTAGGGCTGTCGGTGCTCGAGTTAACAAGATTTACTAGTGTCTGGCAAGCTGACAGCTGTCACACAGTCAAGAGAAGAACCACCAGAACTTAAAGCTGAAATAGTATATCCATGTGAACCTTCAGAGTCTACAGATAAGCTTCTTTAGAGTTGCTGGTTCACTTTTTTAAAATGCTCTTGCCTGAGGTTGTTTGAAGGTAGGTAGTATTTTAAGGTAGATTTTCAGGATTCTTGTATGTGGGCTTAAGCTTTTGCGGCATGACCCTCAGCTTTCAGGAGAACAAAATATGACAGACAATGGGAGAGAGCAACAGGGAATAACATATTCCTTTATATAGTATTACTCAGTAGCAGAATCACTGAGATAGTAAATCCTCAAAGCAAGGTTTTCCATCCGGCATTGGTGTTAAGAGAAATAAAATAACCAGATAAACATACAGAATCTACCTGTCTGCCGAGCTATTCTGCTGGGAGGAAGTGGAAGCAGACTGTTAATTTCATTGTAGTTGTATACTTTGTCTAGTGAAATTAAAGTATAATAATAATAATAATAATAATAATAATAATAATAATAATATATTTATACCCCGCCCATCTGGCCGGGCTCCCCCAGCCACTCTGGGTGGCTTCCAACAAAATACTAAAATACAGAAATCCATCAAACATTAAAAGCTTCCCTAAACAGGGCTGCCTTGAGATGCCTTCTAAGGGTCTGGTAATTGTTCTCTTTAACCTCTGGTGGGAGGGCATTCCACAGGGTGGGTGCCACTACCGAGAAGGCCCTCTGCCTCGTTCCCTGTAACTTGGCTTCTTGTAGCCAGGGAACCGCCAAAAGGCCCTCGGGGCTGGACATCAGTGTCTGGGCTGAACGGTGGGGTTGGAGACGCTCCTTCAGGTATACAGGACCGAGGCCGTTTAGGGCTTTAAAGGTCAACACCAAAACTTTGAATTGTGCTCGGAAACATACTGGGAGCCAGTGTAGATCTCTCAGGACCGGTGTTATGTGGTCCCGACGGCCTCTCCCAGTCACCAGTCTAGCTGGTGTAATAACTTGTCAAGTATAATAACTTCTCACATCTACACTATGCATTTAAAGTACTGTAATTCTGATTTAACCGAATTCATAGAGAATTCTGGGAATTGTAGTTTAAGGGTGCTGACCTCACAGAGCTACAGTTCCCAGCACCAGTAGCAATCTGCTGGGATTCTTCATTATTGTTGAAGCGGTATAATCACGCTTTAAAGGTAGAGTGTGGATGTGACCATATTATATATTATATAGTACTAGTGTATTTCAGCCCGTTCAATAACGGGCGCTAGAACATCCCGGGGTTCGGAGAAGCACTTGCGCAGTGCTTCTCCGAACCCTGGGACCTGTCCTTGCTGTCGGCGGCAGGGGGACAGGAACGAAGGAGGAGAAAGCAGCCCTTTCTCCTCCTTCCTTCCTCTCCCCCCGCCGCCGACAGCCCTTTCTGTTGGCGGTGAGGGGAGAGGAATGAACGGAGAGAAAGCAGCCCTTTCTCTCCGTTCATTCCTCCCCCCCCCACCGCCGACCGAAAGCACAGATCCCGGGGTTGCCGGCTCTGTCGGGTGGGGGGAGGGAGAAGCAATCCAATCCTCTGCTTCTCCCTCCCCCCGCCTGACAGAGCCAAATGCCGGCTCTGTTGGGCGGGGGGAGGGAGAAGCCGAAGACCGATGGGATCTTCTGCTTCTCCCTCCCCCCCACCCGACAGAGCCTGCAACCCCGCAGCGGGGGCTTTTCGCCGTTTGCCTTCCCCCCAGGGGGAGGCAAACGGCAAAAAACCCCGCCGCGCCACACTTCGGCTCCGGGACTGGCTTGGCGGTGGCGGGAAGAAGGGGAGGAATTCCTCTCCTTTTTCCCGCCACCGCCAAGCCAGTTCCCCAGCCAAATTGCCCGCTGCCGCTTCGACTTCCTCAGCTACGGCAAGCAGGCAGACAGTTCGCCAGCGGTCCCATGCCAGCGGTGTGTGGCAAGGCGGGGGGGAGGAGCGCTTCTCTCCCCCGCCGCCTCGCAGCGCACCTCCAGCATGAGACGGGGCTTCGGAGCGGCGGTTGGCGGAGTGGCGGTTGGCGGTTGTCTCTGCCTCCAATCCCTGTGTCCCTGGGGCACATGCGCAGTAACCCAGGGACACACGGAATCTGGACGCAGAGACACAGGGACTTATATAGGATGCATTAGGTATTCTGTCACTATCACTGCCTCTGGGACAGTCATGACACCACTTATACAAGATATGTGAACACAATTTCAGAAAGGCAAGAGGGTGTCGTAGGGGAATTGCAAGGAGAAAGAGCTCTGCAGACAAACGTGATTCAGTCTTGCCCCTCTTATTTCAGAATCTCTGGGGTAAATGTCAGACAATGTCACTTTCCCTTGTGTTGTAATGAAGCTGTTACCCCCCCCCCCCAAATCTTGGGTGGAGAGGAAACTCCCACCCTATGCAGATGACCAGACGATAAAGAGAATCCCCTGTGTGGTAGGTATAGGGGGTTCCACCTTCACCAGGGGTTTGGGCGGATACACAGCCTCTTCCTTTTGGGGTACTGGTGATCTAGCTGGCTGACTTTTCTGTGGCTGAACAAACTGAGTTGAATTGAATTAACAGACCTATGCTGATACAGTGGACTTCCCTTTCCTCCTGTTGTCATTCTCCCCCCCCCCCCTTCAAAAAAAACCACACTTGCCCTGGAGAGGTATGCAAAAGGAGTCTGCAGGAGTGTGGTGTTGTAGCAGAAATTCATTTTGTGAGCAAAGGTTTGCTTATCGTGACATTGGATCCCACACTGTAATAAAAGGTAAACCCTGGACAGTTAAGTCCAGACAAAGGCGACTATGGGGTTGTGGTGCTCATCTCGTTTTTAGGGCGAGGGAGCCGGCATTTGTCCACAGACAGCTTTCCGGGTCATGTGGCCAGCATGACTAAACTGCTTCTGGCACAATGGCAGCAATCCATCCTCATTAGCTTCTTGGCTGTCAAAATACCTAGCAACTATTTGTTTTTATTATTGTTTACTTCATTTCCAAATCACATCCCGTGAAGCACGGTGAAACAATCTAGTAACACATATAAGACAGATATAGATTATATATATATATATAATCGTTTAAAACAATGGCATATTTATAAAATCTACTAAAACCCCAAATCAGATAACAACTAGCATAAAGGTTATGGAAGTTCTGTTGAAAGAGGAATATCTAGATGATTGGGATGAAACAGGAGTACTGTTTAACATTTAGAAGAGGGATGCCATGAAATTGAACAAAATGTAGATATACAGACTTCCTCTTTGTTTATTTAAACTGAAACTGGAGAAGCAGCCCTCTGTTCTGAAACCTGGCCTGTGTGGTTTGCCATTTTCCTTGTGCTGCATCCTATTTCCATCTAAAAAGCAACGGCACGAGAAACATCGTTAATAAATGATTCAAGAGGTCACTGTGGCAATTCATTCAGACCTTTGACATTGTGTTCTTCATATTGTGTAATCTGTAACATGATGTGTCCCATGGGAAAACACACACACACAATCACTTAATCACTCCAAATGTTTTGGCCAAGGTTAGTAGCTGTCTTCATTGTAGAATTGGCAGTTTGAGGACAATAATTTGAGATTTCAGAAATAAAAGTTTTTGATGGATAGGAACGTAATACCTGTCACTGAAAATCAGGCATAACTGTAGATATTCTAAAGAAAAGTACGGTAATACCACTGTACTGCATTAATGGGAGACAAATTGAGCTTGTAATTACCTCCTTCACAAATTTCAACTGGTAACATGAAAACACGCGTATTTCACCTGGGATAAAGGTTTTAGAATGCATAGGAACTTTTCATAAATCATAGAATCATAGAGTTGGAAGAGACCACAAGGGCCATCCAGTCCAACCCCCTGCCAAGCAGGAAACACCACCAAAGCATTCCTGAAAGATGGCTGTCAAGCCTCCGCTTAAAGACCTCCAAAGAAGGAGACTCCACCACACTCCTTGGCAGCAAGTTCCACTGTCGAACAGCTCTTACTGTCAGGAAGTTCTTCCTAATGTTTAGGTGGAATCTTCTTTCTTTTCAAAGGGACAATGCTGAGAAAACACAGCACTTTATTATTTAAAAAATGCTTCTATAATTTCAATTTAAAGAGGATAATGCTCTGCAGTTCCTAAATGAGATGGAGTTTGAATATTTAACATTTCCTAAGGTACAGTTCACATGTTACGTGTTGATGTGGTCTCATTGTACAAGATTCAGCTAGTGAGACCTCTCAGAAACCTGTGTAAGGACTTCCACTTGCGCAATGGTCTTCTCCTTTCCCTGCATGCCCCTTAAAATTGGCTTGGGGTTGTCAGGAGAACCCCCAAAATAGTGCTCGGGGGGGAAGGGGGCATCGTTCTGTCGGGGAAGTTGAAAAGCTTATTCTGACAGAACAATTGCCATGGAGCTATGCTGAATTCCTTTGGGAGGAACATTTAGCACTAACGTACAGGGTCTGGGGATTCTGTGAGATGAACTCTTAGTAGAGGAAGATCATTCAAACTTGTAGGTCTGGATGAGACTTGGTGGAATGATTCCCATTATTCGGAATATAGCAATTGAAAGAAAAATATATATATGGGGGCATGAGGCAATTGTTAAATTGATGGTAAGGTTAAGGAAACATGGAAAGTATAAAGACTGGACAGTTGAAAGCTGGTTGAGTAGTATATGAAAAGAGAGCTTGGGCTACAAGTAATGAATGTAGGTCACATACTAATATAATTTAGTAGCAATGACACAAACATTTTTATCCATTTATCTCTGTTTCACTTCTGTAGCATTAGAGGTTTTAAAACGTGTTTATAGAAGATTTTTTTAAAGAAAAAAATTCACATGCAGATGCATTTGGAAATATTTGGAAATTCAAATAAACACACTTGGACTAACCCAAATAGTTGTGTATGTACCTAGGATTTTTAGTCTGTTGCTAGGTTTCCAAAACGTTTGCCTCATTTAAAACAGCTCCTCTTTTCAGTCTGCTGTTCTCTGGAAGATGTTTGTCTTCAACAGCCTATGCTAGTAAAAAAGCTAAAGCTGATTGCCCAATAGTTGAGTGGGAGATTATATAACGATTAATTTTGGCTTGTTTTTAATTGCTTTGCTAAGCATGTTGTAGTAAACCTAAAAGCTGCCAGTAAATCAAAATGGCCACATTACTTAATTAATACCTTGCTGTCCCCTCTTGCTTCTCGTGCTGTCAGAGCTGAAATGTTTCCTTTCTGAATACAGATACCCTTTGAACAGAGGATAACTTGCTGTGAAGAGCATAGAGGATTTTATATTCTCAGTTTCTTCTGCCTTTATCTAGATAAGCGAAAATATTTTAAGTATTTATAAATCCAGCAATGGATTTATGTCCAATATTTTTGTCTAATGATTTTGTCTTATGTTATGATTTTGTCTAAACATGGGTGGTGCTGATTGGTACCCAGTGAAGCATGTGGGACCTTATTTAATGAAATGTTTGGTGTTCTTGTTAAGTGTTCCAGTTAGTCATAGAATTGTAGAGTTGGAAGGAACCCTGAGGGTCATCTAGTCCAATCCCCTGCAATGCAGGAATCACAACTTAAGCATCCATGACAGATGGACATCCAACCTTTGCCCTTTGTTTTTTGCCAGTCCTTCTCCCCAAAATCAAGTAATTCAGCATTCTGGAGCTACTGAGCATACCAAGTCCTTCTTAGGATGTCTTTAGGGTTTCCCCCTTAACTGTGACAGTAAGGCTTACTCGTGGGTATGTGTGTAATATTTATTACAGCCTAAGACACACTGACATTATTTCATTGTCCCTTAGTTGGTTTGGGGGACTGTTTGCACCTTGAATACAGTTTGCTTTTTCAAGTACAGGCATGTTCAATATATTAATATTGTTGGCTGAGCACAGTCATTTTGAAAAGAGTGAGGGCATATATTGTTCCTTTCAAAGCAAGAACAATCTCCTCCGGCTGCACAGTTTGCTATATTATCAACTGCATCTTGTTTAGATTTTTATCTTTGGTGTGTACAATTACATAGAACAGCCTGACTCTTAAAATGCAGCTACCTTAAGCAGTCTGGACAGAAAAGTACCTGACTTCACTCTCACCCCTAAGATTCAGAATTATCCATTTGTTTTCCTGAACGTATCTATATTAAATGTGAAAGTAATTTTGTTTGTAACTCAGGAAATTACAAGTGCAAGAAGAAAAGGATTCCTAGCTGAACACGCTGCCCCATTCTCTGCATTCTTGACTGATGGCTTTGGTCGCCAGCATAACTACTTAAGGATCTCCTTGACTGAGAAATGCAACCTCAGGTGTAAGTCTCTTAAGTCTGAATAGGATACCAGTGGGGCAATACTGTTAGACTCCAGCTCCCATCAACCCCAGCCAGCACGGCTTCTGATCAGTCATGATGGGAGTTGTATTCCAGCAAGTTCTGGAGAGCTGGAGGTTCCCCTTCCCTGGAATAGGATCATGTTCCTGAAGCCTGAAGATGTGTTTTCATGACGTAGTTTTACTGCGCATGTCTTAAGCATAGTTGGACTCTTCTTGCATACATTCCTTATAGCAGCAGGGTGCCGCCCCAGAACCGCTTTAGTGTTGTTGACTATTATTTTGCGGCAGTTAATACATGTAAGTGGCAACCGCAGTGGGCAGCTTGGGTCATGGAATAGGAATCTCCTGCGAATCTTTCAGTTCTATTCTTATTTAGCAATAGTTACGCATGTCTGTCTTTTCTTCTTCTTCTTTGCATTTTGTTCATTTGCTGCATGTTTCAGGTCAGTACTGTATGCCAGAAGAGGGAGTTCAGCTCACTCCGAAATCTGAACTGCTGAGCACCCAGGAAATAATCACCCTTGCAAGGCTCTTTGTGAAGGAAGGTGTGGACAAGATCCGATTGACCGGAGGAGAGCCTCTCATTCGGCCTGATGTGATTGACATCATAGGTATGCTCCTTGTATAGTTTTGTTATGCAATGTTCATGGGATCCTCTCGTTTACAAAGCATGGTTTGGAACAGTGTGGAAGATGCTACCTGGAGTGCTTTGAAAATTCAGGCAGATCTGTAGGAGCTTCGCTGTACACAAAAGGATGGAATGACAGCCGTTCTGTCAGCTTTGTCCTCTTATTTTGTATCTCAGTGGATTTCTTTTTCTCATCTTCAGACATTTCTGAAAGTTAGCAATGTATGACCATTATGAAATACCCGAGTATCCGAGAATAGGTCTCCTGCAATATTTGCTTCCCAAGAAAGCGGCATATTTCAAAATCTTTCTCACACACTCCATTTTACCCCTTCTTAGTTTTACTTTGCATGTTATATTAATCCTTAATAGATATAACTTCTGCATAGGAAAAGCGTGTACAATGGCAGTGTCAAGTGCAAGCCACTTTCTGCAGTGGTTGTCCCGCCAATGTATTTGGGGACACTGAAACCCTACCCCACAGTTTGTGTGTTACTTTATGTGTGCTTTTCCTCCACGGTTAAAACGTCATTGGCTAATGGGGCAAAGGTGGTTGAGCTGTGCATGTGGAAGGCCCCAAGTTAAGTCCCTCCAGTATCTCCAGTTCAAAGGACCAGAGAGCAGACTGCCTGTGACCCTAGAGCAGTGGTGGCCAAACTTGGCCCTCCAGCTGTTTTGGGACTACAACTCCCATAATCCCTAGCTAACTCCCATAATCCCATAATCCCTAGCTAACTGGACCAGTGGTCAGGGATGATGGGAATTGTAGTCCCAAAACAGCTGGAGGGCCAGGTGGGTGGGCAGTATGGGAGTAATAATTCGATGTGGAATACAGAGTTTCCTATGTGTCATCCAAGATCCTGGGTGATAAGCAGGATGAAGGTGGTAAATTGTTGCTGTCTTTCCAGGAAGACTAGGGTACAGAAATAGACTTCCAAATATTTATTTAAGAGTGTGGTGCATGATAAGACCCAATGTCTGAAAGTCTTATTGTATTTATTTTTTGCAAGTGCTACATGTGGCAAGACACACAGAGTGGGGTGGGGTATAAATATATAAATATAAATAATATAAATAATATAATTATAATTATAATTATAAATATAAATACAGCCGTACCTCGGGTTATGAACACCTCAGGTTATGAACTCCGCAAACCTGGAAGTATTTTTGCCGCACGTGCGGTCTGTGCATGCACAGAAGTGGTGCGCGCAGTTTGTGCATGCGCAAAATGGCGCTTCGGGTTACGACCGTTTTGGGTTACGAACTGCGTCCCGGAACAGATCGTGTTCGTAACCCGAGGTACCACTGTATAAAAGTAAATAATAATAATAATAATAATAATTTTATGATTTGACAGTTGTTTTCGCCCCCTCCCTGGGTTCCTTGTTTTGTCTTATACCCGTTGACCTGTTGTTACTTATTCTTGCTTATTTTTGTTAATATTCTTTTTCTTTACTATGTTTTCCCAGCTCAGATGCGCAAACTAGAAGGGTTGCAAACCATTGCTGTCACGACCAATGGTATTAACTTGGCCAGATTGTTGCCCCGGTTAAAGGAGGCCGGCCTGAATGCCATTAACATCAGTTTGGATACCTTGGTCCCAGCAAAATTTGAATTCATTGTCCGTCGAAAAGGTATAACTGGAAGCTTGCTGTGATTTCCACCATAATGGTTTTTTTTTTAGCATTTCCATTGTTATATCCTGCATAGTGTCTGTCTGATTACAGGATGATGTCAAATGGGGAATGAAGGCTGACCATCTCTGTCATCTCTTTCACAGTCAGAACTCCCTTTTCATTGCAGCCCGCTGTATAGAGATGAATATTCAGGAATTAATCATCAGATTGCTTGCTGTTTGTGTGACTCCTACTTTACTTATTTAGCAGAGACAGCATGCTAGAACTGAGAAGGCTTATAATCTACATTAGACAGGGCAAATTGGGATAAAAGGAAAGAGCTTTATAAAAAAAATAGTAAAAAAGTAGTTAATTGGCATTGCTTACTGGTGGTTTCAGAAACACTCTGCTGATTTTTATTTTAAGAAAAGGGGGGTTATGGCAGGTAGCTTGATAAATAGTTGGCTAAAGATTGACAAACAGTTCCATCTAAAAGAAGGAATGGCAAAGAAGACCCCAAGGAGCTCACAGTAAAGCAAAGTCCCACAAAGAACAGAGTACAAGGAGAACCATAAATGGCTTTGCAAATTCAGTGCCATCCAGGTTTTTCGTGCTACAGATCCCATCAGCCCTTTTATCCAAAACATCTGGAGGGCATTAGGTTGGAGAAGGCTGCCTTAAATGGCAAGAGTAGGAAACATGGAATTGATGTGGAAAGTCAAGAGAACACAAATAGAGACCTAAGGCAAGGTGTGTTATCTTAGTAAGAGGTGAAAAAGGGATGGATTCTAGACCGAGATAAGGATGTTCAGTTCAGTTGCTTCATCTGTAGTTCATAACAGTAACAGTATAGCAGCTGAAACCAAAAACCAATATTAAAATCAATTCCCATTAGTATGAGGTATCAATCAATGACATGCCAAATATCCAGGGGTCCTTTACCTTTTTTCATATGCATTAAATATATTTCTTGGCACCTTGAAGCAGCCTTAGCTGTAATTCAGGTGCTTTTGCTGAAATTGACCAGTGTTCATGCTCGTAGGAATAAAGCACCAGGGAACATATTCTGCACATTTTCATAATGGGTCCACGGAACATGGAGTGTGGAATGCCTTCCATTGCTTCCTCAGTGCAGATGCAGTACCTTAAATTAAAAGGCTCGTTATAATACTGCTAATGGGGGAGAAGCCACTTGTTGAAATGTCAACAGCTGTTCTCTGCTCAAACCTAAATCAATCAATTGCATGTTCAAGGCCATCGTTGATAAAATAATGAAATGCCATTGTTGAATATCGGGGTGTTTTATTAGTAGCCGATAAAACTAAATTATTATGGACAAAAATACTTTAGCTGGTTATAAATCCCAACTTGGTGACAGATAATTCTAGAATCTAACATGCACTTGTGGCCCAAAAATACCCTTGCCAAGAAATCATACAGTTGGCTTATTTTCTAGGGCCACTTCACAGAAGTGAGAAACCCTCTGTCCCCCATATTATAGAGGTAGGGCCTCGGCACCAAATGAAAACGAATAAATTCCCCTGCCTGCCCCCAAAGGTGCCAAGCATGTGCTCCTTTTTGTGAGGCTTAAATGGTCCTGCAAAATTGGGGTTGAAGTCTAGCAGTTATGTTCACATAGTTCCCTGTGGGGCGATTATAGCAGATTTTTCAGATATAAGTATGGAAGGTTTAACTTTAGGGGGGGGGAAAGCAATTGCAATTTGAGCCATTTGGCAGTAGTGGCAGGAAACAGGATTAATATTGCTTGAACAGAGCCTGTCACATGCACAAAAACTCTGAAGCCAGATTTTGAATGGCAAGCTTGTTCCCATTTTCAGCCTGTTCTTTAGAGATGAAATGTGGTTCCCTAGCCACTAGATGGTGCCATGGTATCGTTTTAATCAAAGGTACACTTTAAAAGAATCCAATAAAAAGTGCCTTTAATAGGTTCAAGATGTTAGTACATTTCCTTTTCGTTTCTAAATATGGATTGTGCTATGTTTGGGAATCTCTGCAGAGATGTGAGAGACTGACCTTTACCTACATATGAGAACATATCAAATTATAGAAATCGTATTGCGCAGTTGTGTAGGTCTGCTAAAAACTCTCACTCTCAGTGGAATGTCTGAGAAGGAAGATTCAAGCTTGACTGAGCTTATTCTCTGCAAAGGAATGATCTGCTCAGATGTCAGGCTATCTCTTTGCAGATCGTCCCTGACATGCCCATTAGGAAAACAAGTGAGCTGGTATGAATTGCCTAGATGTTAGTTTGTGATTGTCTTAACGCTTAATCGCTTGTGTTCCGATTACTTGTTCTCTTGGTTCTGAATTGTCTTATGACTTTCCTAAAGTCATACAAATGACCCCTTTCTTTCCTGACCTGTTTCTAAGCCTTTCCGTAAGGGTCTTGTTCCTGAGAGTAGCTCTTCAGTGTTTATCACCATATGTTATACTCTCAGGCGCCATGTTATTTTTGCAGTCATATTTTATCAAAATAAACCTTGCATTCGATGTCATAGGTTTTCTGAGTCACAGGAAGCAGAAGCAACATACCAGTTTTGGCACCAGGCAACTGATGTGATATTCCAATTTGTTTATTTGTAGATAAAGGTATAGGAAATACAATGATACTCTGTTTACCTCAAAATAGATAAAAATAAAAAAATACCAAAAATTGAATTATAAAAAGTTGGAAAACTTGCCCCGGTCTCCCCTACCTTGTGTGGAAACAAAATAAAAAAATTCATTCCAGTAGCACCTTAGAGACCAACTAAGTTTGTCATTGGTATGATCTTTCGTGTGCATGCACACTTCTTCAGATATATATGTGTGCATGCACATGAAAGCTCATACCAATAACAAACTTAGTTGGTCTCTAAGGTGCTACTGGAAGGATTTTTAAATTTTTTTACTATGGCAAACCAGCACGGCTACCGACCTCTAACTTGTGTGGTCAGTGTCCAGACTTGCCAGAAGTAATGGCTGTTTATTAATTGAGCAGAGCAGCCTTTCCCCTGTGAGATGGAAAGTAACTGATTCTGCTGTTTGATAACGATCATAATCTGCCACAAAAATACAAATTGTGAATTGTTGGGAAGTTTATGTTACACTTGACATCAAAGTCATAAAGTTTCCCATTCCTGGATTTTTAATGTCAGAAGACAGACTTTATGTGTTACTTTAAAATTAAATTTGTTTTCTATTTTAAGAAAGAAGATGCATGTTTGTGTGAGTGCGTATCTTATGTGTTTAGTGTATGTATAAATATATGAATTTGTGCATTGCATGTGTGTTTACATTTAGAGAAAAAAATATTTTTATCCATCCTGTTTCAGAGCTGATTTTTGTTTTTATTTTAGGTTTCCATAAAGTAATGGAGGGGATCCAAAAAGCCCTTGAACTTGGGTATTATCCTGTTAAGGTGAGAATTATTATCTTCCTGATACACGTTTGGGGCTGGTATCACTGTTGCTGAATAAAAAAATGGAAAACACAACTGAGTGTAGAGGCTCCATCCAGATAATTGAGTTCTGAAATAAATGCTTAATACCCAACTTTAGGTAATGGAAAAAATGGGTTATTTTCCAGTGATAATCCTTCTGAGCTTTTATTTTGATCGCCACTTATTCTGTCATGTGCATGATGTTGCCATAGACATATTCAATTTAGTCAGCTGGCTTTTCTTTCCTCCTAGGTGAACTGTGTAGTTATGAGAGGTCTTAATGAAGATGAGCTGGTAGATTTTGTGGCTCTGACAGAGAAGCAGCCCCTGGATGTGCGCTTCATAGAATACATGCCCTTTGATGGTGAGCATTTCAGCCACCCTGGCTGTACTTTGGATGATGCTGAAGTGAGCAGTTCCCACTTCTCCAGATGTTGGTGATGGGATGTCGACCGAGGACGTGTCTACAGCTTCTGTGGCCTCGAGAGCTTTCTTTCTTTTCTTTTTAAAAATATATTTATTGAATTTTATAACAGAGAAACAAAAAACACATACAAACAGACCACATGGGAAACACCCGATGTGGGGTACAATAAATGCACAAAATACAAACATACAAAAAGAATAACATACAGAATCAAAAACAACATTAAGAAAATAAACAAAACAAAACCAAAAGATAATATAATCCTGTTTATATATCTCAAGCTCTAACATTGTTGACTTCCTCATGTCCCTCCTAACTGCGTTTCATTGTATATAATCTTTAATAGTTTCTAAATCATAATTCAAATCTTATTTTTACATACTTAACCTATTTTACTTTTATTTCACATTTCATAATCTATTCAAAACTTAATTAACATTTATATCTAAATCTTATTATTATAAAAAAGAAAAAAAGAAAGAAAAATCAACAAATCCTTTTCTATAATCTCTCTGTGCTTCCAAATCTTTTGAGAGCTCTCTTGTTTGGAAAGGGACAAACAAAATTCCAGGGAATGCTTTATTTTGTATCTTTCTGTGTGACCCCAGACAGAAAAAAAATACGTCACGAAATAAGCCTTCTGTTTCACTCTCACTGCCGCACATATTGGTTCTCCTCTCATTCTAGGCAACAAGTGGAACTTCAGGAAAATGGTGAGCTATAAGGAGATGCTCGATACAATCAAGCAGAGATGGCCAGAGCTGGAAAAAGTGCCTTGTGAAGAAGCCTCTAGCACTGCTAAGGTGATTAATGCAGTAGGATCAAAGGGAGCCCAGAAGTTTTGGGATGTTCGGGGCTTGCTTATAAGCCTGCTATGTCAACACCAATGCAATTAGCTCTTGAAGGGAAAATTGAAATGGCTGTGATGGTCCTGGTGGGTGCCTGCCCACATACTTTCAACTGTTGCGACAGTCAGGATTAAAGGATTATGATAGTGGAGAGAGTCTGCCCGCTAAAATGACTGGAACAGGGCGATGCTGAAGCCAGTTAGGTTAAATATTAATGAAGATGTGCTTCAACTTCTCTCTCTGTTTTCTCTTTCTCAATCCATGCCTGGGTCACAACAGGCATATAAAGTGCCACATTTTCAGGGGCAAGTCAGCTTCATCACCTCAATGTCTGAACACTTCTGTGGTTCCTGTAATCGACTGAGGATCACAGCTGATGGAAACTTGAAGGTAGGAGCACGATGTTCTTCACCAGCTTCATCTGGGCCGTTAGAGTGCTTACTAACACATGATTATATAACCTTCATCAAGTGCGCACAAAGTTGTCATTGCATCCAAAATGGGCCAGAAGTCATTGGAGGATTGCTGCCTAGTTAGACTTAAGTGGTAAATCAAATAACAGTCCCTGTTGGATCCTACTGTAGATTTTTGTTTTGCTGTTGGAAAGGACAACTGTGTCTTTTTCCTTGGCTCTCGTTGTCGCAGAAACTGCCTTGTTTTCATAATGCAGCATATTTGAGCTGTTAAACTAATTGGTGAGAGGTCTGTGAAGATAATAAACACATTGTTTAGCTTTTTATCTTAAATCCTCTTAAATTGGCAGCAGGAATGCTACTCTTGGTAATATGACTGGGAGGGTGTGGGTTTTCTTCTTTGCCAGTATCCAGTTTCATTGCAGAACTCTGCCTGATCTGTCAAATCAGACATATGTTGCACAGACTGAATTGGGGGCTGGGGTGTGGGTGGAGCTAGGAGGAAGAATGCTTCCTGCCATGTTTTGTTTTTAAAATTAGCTTTCAATTAAATATTGGCACTTCTCAAAGCCTTGCTTCCTGATCCCTGCCCTCCAAAATTTTCTACAGTTGAGAAAGTGATGGCTATTGCCTTCAAATGTCCCTTTGACTACCAAGTCCCACGTGGGTTTTAGTGTTGGAATGGACTGCCCAAGGGGGGCTGATTCACTTTTGGACAGAGTATAATTAAAGACGGATCTGGAAATAAAACCCTTTTGAGGATGTTTTCATGCCATCAAAGTTGATGCATCCAGGCAAGCAGGGTTATATGATTCTCTCTCCTCTCATCCTTTTTTTTTTTACAGGTGTGCCTTTTTGGAAATGCAGAAGTGTCCTTGCGAGATCACTTGCGATCTAATGCCACAGAAGAAGAATTGGTTCAAATCATTGGGGCAGCTGTTGGCAGGAAAAAGAAACAACACGCGGGTATTTCGTTTTACAATTCCAAGTAGTATAGGCCGCATTGTGCACTTCATTTAAGAGCGGTGCACTGCCATAGTGCCGGAAAAAATATATGACCATAGGACCTTTATCTATCTCTCCATCTATTTCTGTCTGTCCTGCAGTCCTACTATTTTTTTTTTAGCGGATCCTGTTTTCTGCAGGATGAGAGGATCCTGTTTTATGCTGAAAGTGTTAAGTGTAATTTAAGTGGCTGCTGGTCACATTATTTACCTGGGCACACATTTTCCACCTAATTTTTAGTCCCACAGAGCAACACAAATACAGCTGCTTACGTTGTGACAGTGTGAAAGTTTCATTTGTTGCAAATTTCTATTCATGAATTTTCCTGTGTTTTAGTAGTTGCTCAATTTGCCTAGTAAGTGGCAAATAAATGCTACTGTTGACCCAGGGATCTGGAAGCCTGGAGTGGTAGACAGGCAGAGTCAAAAGAAACAATACAGTGGTACCTCGGTTTATGAACACAATTGGTTCTGGAAGTCTGTTCATAAACTGAAGCGAACTTTCCCATTGAAAGTAATGGAAAGTGGATTAATCTGTTCCAGATGGTCGGCGGAGTACTTAAACTGAAGCGTTCATAAACTGAAGCGAACTTTCCCATTGAAAGTAATGGAAAGTGGATTAATCCGTTCCAGACGGGTCCGCAGAGTACTCAACCTGAAGCGTACTTAACCCGAAGCATGGGTGTAATTGGTTCCGGAAGTCTGTTCATAAACTGAAGCGTTCATAAACTGAAGCGAACTTTCACATTGAAAGTAATGGAAAGTCAATTAATCCGTTCCAGATGGGTCCGCGGCGTTCGTAAACCGAAAATTCGTAAACCGAGCTGTTCATAAACAGAGGTTCCACTGTATGTGGCCTCTATTTAACCAGGAATAGGGGCTCCATTTTCCTTTCTTAGCAAAGGTTTTTACACCTTCATGCCTTTTATAATTAGCCTTATTGTCAATGAAATGACACCAGAGCCTTTGGAATCATCCAGAATTCTGCCGCCAGAAGACCCAAACCTTGTTTCTGAGGTCAAAGGTAAACATCTTATTGATAATTCCGAGGCACATGCCCGGCTTTCCTAGAGCCCTGCCATTTCAGGTCCTGTCGGGCCATTCTACCTTCGGACCCAATCCTTCTCCACTAGTTTTCTACAGGAACCTGGCTGCCCATTTCCCATGTGTACTGTTTAACATCAGTTCTGCTTCAGGAGGTTCAAACAGAAGCCCATCTGTTGGGATGAATTCTTCATCTCTGTGCTTCTGAATACTTTCTCCTTATCGGGACCGGCTAACTAGATGTCTTGGATGCTAACATCTATGCTATTCCTTGCACTTTTCAAGTATTGTTTCCATTTACAATGCAAAGCCAAGATGACTTAAAATCCTCAACATCCTCTAATTCTTGCCTCTCTATTCTTTATTTATTCCCAGGCATGTTCAACATTTCCCAGATGAAGAACAGGCCAATGATCCTCATTGGTGGGTGACTAATCAGTACGTAAAAAAACATATCACAATGCTGTATTTACATTTGCCCCTTGGGGAAAGAGTCGGTCTTTTCCTAGACTAAGTGTGTTTGAATTTTTAAAGAGGTGTACAAACAGCTTTTAAAAACAGCTCACAAGGAGAAACTGCATGTTACTTGGCAAAAACTCTTGTGATCTCCTTGGCCATTCACTTCCACCGTTTGCTGAGTGTACAACTTGTTCATTCATGCTCATGGGGGTTTATGAGCTTGCCTGTCTTTTTCTCTCCATAACCTGTAGGTAAGCAGTTTATAGTGAAGGGGTATCTCCTTCTCTCTCTGTGTTCTTCTCACCCACTTTAAAATTGGGCGCATTGCCAGAATTACATCGTTGGGATTCGGATAACTTGAGAACGGGAACAATTAGCTACTAGCACTTTCACAGCATGGGAGAACTATGTGGTGAGGCAGTACTCATCCCACTGGCGCTCTATTGAGATAGGTTTGGGGACTTGCTTGTAATTCAACAAGACGTTTTGGGGAGAGCGAAGGAAGCTCGATGCAAAGAAGGGACCCCTCTAGCTGGCTTTGGAATGGCAGGCAGGCTGCCTACAGTCTGTTTACACAGCTAAGAACTGGATTGAGTCTGACAAGCGTGCATTCGGCATCTCGGGAAAACTAACCACTGGCATTCTCTGTACAAACAGTCTGGTTTCTGTGACCAGAGTTGAGCCAGCTTTGTCATGACACGCAGGCTAGCCGAGGCATATGGAGAATGACTAGAAGGGCCTCCTAATTTGGACTTCAGGCTGATTGCATGGTTCCCCCGAAGCCAGCTAGTATGTAAACAGGCAGAAGGAAGCAGTTGGAGAAACACACCAAGGAGGTATTGAGGGAATATAGCCTCCACTGCCACTGAATGCTGTGCAAAGAATCAGTTGTGCTGCTCTGCTGCCTTAGCATATTTCCACGCTTCCCTTGACTGCTTTAACAGGATTTTTAAAAAGTGAACTCATTGTTTCCCTTTGACATCTTGCTTCACATAGGCTCATTGGCAGGAGAGTGTGCAGGGGGTTGGGAGGTAGTTTGGCAATTGCAAAAAACAAAGTATAAGATCTATACAGCATAGACCAGGCATCCCCAAACTTCAGCCCTCCAGATGTTTTGGACTACAATTCCCATCTTCCCCGACCACTGGTCCTGTTAGCTAGGGATCATGGGAGTTGTAGGCCAAAACATCTGGAGGGCCGCAGTTTGGGGATGCCTGGCATAGACGTTAATGAGAACTGTGAGTTGGCAGTGCTGGATTCTAGAGCATAGACGCTGTCTTTTTAAGCCCCTCATTTCCCTAATCTGCAAGTTGTGCTTCTTCCTCTTCCGGCATATATATGCAGTTGTAACCAGGCAGACCTGGAAGCACACAGTTCCCGGCCCATGATAGAATGTATATTCGCTGTGCCTTATCCCTTGCAAAGTACTAGGACAATGCTTTCCCCCCTTCCACTGCTAGGATGGCCATTGCGGCTAACTCCTCTCCAGTCACATAAAATGGAAAGCTAGCCGCTATATTTCAAGCTGTCTGAAATTTAAAGAGGCCACCTGGGGGGAAACCCAGAACATTGGTGTACATATAGCATAGGTTTGCTGGCAAGTGAACAGGAGAGAGTCCAGTTTAGTTGGAGGCCCAGCTCTATTGCTTGTTTGACCTCATATCTAATCCCAGACCTATGGAGAAGGGCAGGCTTTCTCCTTCAAATTCCACCTGGTATTTGGTTGCAGGTGGCACCTAAGTAATATTTCCCCATTTCCCCCCTGCTTGTTAATGAGCATCCTGGACTGCAGGGGTGTGGGCCCCGGGTCTCTTTGTCTGACCCTTGGGACTCTCCTCAGGCCATTCCCCACTCATGGCCCCTGCCCTGCAATCTCCTTTAATGTGTCATTGAAATGTGAGGATTCCTCTTATTTATCTGGATAGAGAGAGGGGTGTGTGTATGAGAGAGAGAGAGAGAGAGAGAGAGAGAGAGAGAGAGAGAAAGAAAGAAAGAAAGAAAGAAAGAAAGAAAGAAAGAAAGAAAGAAAGAAAGAAAGAAAGAAAGAAAGAAAGAAAGAAAGAAAGAAAGAAAGAAAAACTTCTGGCTCTTCATGGCTGGAATGTAGCCTACTGTAGAAAAGCAAGCATCACATCCATAGCTCCACCCACCTTTTGCCTCTGCACCTGCCCCCGGCATGCCCCCCCCCCCAGCGAGCTGCCTTTGGCTGAAAACCACTTCCCCACTCCCATTGCTGCACTGCCTACTCGCGTCACCTATAGGAAATTCCCACAGACCATTTGAGCATGTGGCAGGCATCTCCCATCACTTTTTCAGCATTCTTGGTCCCTGGTTAGGCAAACATGATGGAATTTTAACCCCCAACCTCTTTGGCTGGCAACATTCCAAAATGTATTTGGAACCTCTTCCTCTGAGTTATTTTGTCTGTGTTGGGAGAGGAGGAAGTGATATTCAGAATCTTGTAGAGAATTTGCAGTCCAGGGGAACCAGCTATGCCTACATCCATCGTTATTTATTTGTGGGGCAACTGGCTGTAAATCCACAGTGAGGAAAATGGTGCTTGCTAAGGACACTTCTCCAATCTTTTTGAAACATCTTATACTCCTGGTCAAGCCCTGTACTGTTGCACCAAACATGTTAGAAAGTGGTGCATTACTTGCGATATGAGCTTTCCTGGTGGAAGGCAGCTGCGCTGCAGGAGTGCTCTTTTGATATTGAGAGAGTGTTTTTGCACCCCAAAATTAGAGCCTCTGAGTGCTCCAGCATTTCTAAAAGAAGGGGACACATTCTCTTATATGAAAAGACCTTGAATCCTTTGTAAGGATTCATCTTAAAGACATAGCTGGTCTGTGAGCCGAACTGCACCAAGCCTTGCCTCATCTCTCTGCTGCTGGAAATGAAATAGGACTGCTGGGGAAACAGAAGCTTCCCAGGGAGGCAGGAAAATAGCGTGTGCTGAGACTTCTTAAAGGTACACATCATTAAAAAGAGCTTTGGCTACTGCTTTTTATCTCCCCCCCCCCTCCCTTGCTCATAAAGAGAATTGCTGCCATTATGTTTAACAGGCTCCTTTTGACTTGGTCCTTGGCACTGGACACTGGAATTGCCACAGCCAAGGGATTAATGAGAAGGGCAGAGAGGGCTGGTTCCCAGTGGACTTGGAACTGAACCTGGCAAAGCTCCCAGCCAGAGCAAAGGTAACGCGTGTCAGCGAGGGAATCTGAGCTTGCCGCAGCAAAGCTCCAAACATGACGCGTCTGTTGTTAACACAGTGAGAGCTGGCAACAGCAAGTGACTCCTTTTTAATATAGTCGCTTAAAGTTTGGGCTACTGCTCCAAAAGGAGTAGGTCTACGTTGCAGCTTCCTTTCCCATTCTCGGGACTTGGTAGAAGGAGCAGGCAACGGCTTTGCATCAGGAGTAGTGTACTGTAAAAAATCCACAATTAATTGTACTTACTCTTAGGTCAGTTTAATGAGACACTGCCATCAAGCAAGCTGCTTCTCAAACAATATTAGAAGGAATATTTGAGGTTATTGGGTCAAGCCCCCTTGCTCAGGGCACGAATCTTGCAACTACAGAATCTCTGCCACAGACACGGAGCCTCTGCTGGAGTATGTCCAGTGGGGAGCCCATCACCTCTCGAGGTTCTTGCCATTGGGAAGCATCTCCTAATGTTTAGCAGGAGATCCCTTCTCTGCAATTTTCATCTGCAAGTTCTAGACTTGCCCTCTGGATGTGTGAAATAGAGAACAAGTCTGCTCCATCTTTTCAGTGGCAAGTCCTTCAGACATTTGAGTGCAGCTATCATGTTTCCTGTTAGCCTTCTCTCCTCCAGGCTAAACATGCCCAGTTTTTTCAGTCCTTCCTCATGGGCCTTGGTTTCTAGACCTCTCGCTATCTAGTTGCCCTCCTGTATGTTTCTCGAGGGATGCAATTGCTATTCAGACAAAGTCAAAAGCGTCTTTGGGTGCATTCAAATGGCTGGGTACAGGGAAAGGTGCTCTGTGCCTTTCAGTTGCATGCACAGTTGCATGAGTTCATGCACAAATCAGAAGCTGGCCTCTTATTCATTTAGATTCCTCGTGGATCCTCATACTTATTCTTTTTAAAATATGCTGATAGCGCTTGTGACCATGAAGGAAATTGTTTTAAAATGGCACCATTATTTGCTTGAGGTTTGATACATGTGGAGCTTTTTAGAGACAGAAACGGGAGCATGACATTCCGCATGGTCCATCCTTCCCCACAGACCCATTTAGTTCCTGTTCATTCTTGCACTGTAGATTCTCCCTAGTATTCCACGAGTCAGCATTTCTTTCCAAACTTTCTGTGTTCAATTAAATGATTCTAGAATAGGGAATAAACTACTAGCTTTTCAGAATGGCTTTAGTAGCCATAATTTAGCCCTGTGCTGAAAATTTATTCCATTCTCTCTCCCCCAATCATTCTCTTGTCAAGTGATAATAAAAGAAAGTGCATTGGAAAATTATCAAAGAGGAGGGGAAATCTGGCTGAAATTCTGATGGGTGGGGGTACAGGGTTTTTGCTGGACTGAGGGATTTGCTGGACTGATGATCTGCCTTCTGCAGCCTTCACATGTGCCTGTGTTTCCTGAAAACTATGACATCAGCAGCTGAACTTTCCTGTAAATGTAGAAGGACAAAGAGGCTACCCCCCATCCCCCTGACAACCATTCATTAACTTTTTAAAAAAGTGAAGCATTTTTACTTTTAAAGAATTGGTGTGAAAATAATATATAAACTTTTAAGTGGCCAAGGGTTCCCTTGTAAATAGAAGCAGCAAACACATCAGCCTGCCCAGCTGCCTGCACTTCAGCTAAAGCCCAGGGAGGTAACTCCTGCTGTGGAGCTTTTTCAGATTAGGAAGTGCTGGCAGCCAGGGAGACTGCAGGGTGCTGGAGTAAGTGGAAAGGAAAACACAGCTCCTTCAGCCACCTCACAGTAATAAAGTCTGCTCAACCCTGCACTCACAGCTCTAAAGCAGCCATCAAACGAGGCATTAAAATGGAAGCCCATTTTGTGGGGGAAGAAAACTTTTGAGAAATCGAACAGGTTTCTGCACAATGTTACCATGGTGGAGCAGAAAACTCATGGAGTATAATCCTGCTCTGTGATAGAATTTGGCTTTCCGGATTGTTGGATTTCTGCAATTTGAGCCTCAACTGCTTCCAGTGCCCTGCAGGCCAGCACACACCTACTCAGTTTCATGCACCTGAAAGCAGCTGCTCTCTAATAACTGATAATTGGCCTGGCAAATTAAGTAAATTTCATTATCTCGAAGGGTATAAATTCTTCTTCTTCTTCTTCTTCTTCTTCTTCTTCTTCTTCTTCTTCTTCTTCTTCTTCTTCTTCTTCTTCTTCTTTTCTCTCTCTCTCTCTCTCTCTCTCTCTCTCCCTGGTTTATGGGGGGTTATAGAACTCTGTAAAATTCCTAGTAGCTTCTCTCATCCAACAAACTTAACAACCCTGTGTTTTTTTATTTCCCTAGAGGCAGCATCATGGTCGTTCCCACTGCTCCAAGATGCCCTGCAGGACCGAGCTTGTTTAAATGACGGGAGCCACAGAACTGGCCACTGGCTGACTCCAAGAGCAAGTTTATCCAAACAGATGGGGAAGACATTCCAGAAAAATGTCTTTAAAGGACATCATGCTTTGCCAGGAACTTGTTCAACAGGACAGCTTGCAGCAGGAATTCTGCAAGCTCAGCTCTGCAGCCATTGCATTTGCCAAAAGAACTTGAGCTCAACTTTGGCAGCAAAGTGCCTTAGGACAGGAACCTCTCTCCCTCAGCAGGCTTTTCACATGATTAGAGGCATTCACTCTGGAGTGACCAGGAGCGAAGCAGATGAGAAGAACCAGGGACCTCTTCCCACTGGCCAATTTCTTAGTGCCTCCGATCGTCTAACCCACATTGACCAGGAGGGCCGTGCCTCCATGGTGGATGTGGGCAGGAAGCCGGATTCTGAACGGACTGCAGTGGCCAGTGCCGTGGTCCATCTGGGCAAGAAAGCATTTGCCTTGGTGCAACAGAACCAAATGAAAAAGGGGGATGTGCTAGCAGTTGCCCAGATAGCAGGGATTCAGGGAGCCAAGCTGACCAGCCAGTTGATTCCACTGTGCCACAACGTCTCCCTGAGTCTGGTGGACGTCTCCCTGAGTCTAGATGAGAGGAGGCATGCAGTGGTGATTCAGGCTCTGTGCCGCACCTATGGGAAAACTGGTGTGGAAATGGAAGCCTTGACCGCTGCCAGCTTAGCTGCCTTGACCGTCTATGATATGTGCAAAGCAGTTACTCACGACATGGTCATTGAGGAGGTGAAACTGCTCAGCAAGAAAGGAGGGCAAAGAGGAGACTTCCAGAGAGGCTAACATAGGTCTAAAGTTTCCAAACGAAGGCATCACTTACTGGTCATCAAAGGTGTAGCACCTTCACATACTAGGAAGTGGAGATCTAGCTGCTGGGAATTACAAAGCACAACTTGAGCTATCGATCATCTTGCGCTTGGACCGGCAGCTGTTTTAAATGACTTGACTTACCTGTATGAAGCAGACGTCATTCTTCTCATTTGCCTGCCTATGTACTAAATGGGGTCCTTGGCAGTAGTGTGGAAGTTCCCGTCTTCCTAGGGTTTCTTTGGCTTCCTGAAGTGTAGCTGTACTGAGCACCTTAACTCTTCTCAGTGTACAAGGCTACAGTCCCCACTACAGTGGTACCTCGGTTTATGAACACAATTGGTTCCGGAAGTCTGTTCATAAACTGAAGCGTTCATAAACTGAAGCGAACTTTCCCATTGAAAGTAATGGAAAGTGGATTAATCTGTTCCAGACGGTCCGCAGAGTACTTAAACTGAAGCGTTCATAAACTGAAGCGAACTTTCCCATTGAAAGTAATGGAAAGCGGATTAATCCGTTCCAGACGGGTCCGCGGAGTACTCAACCTGAAGCGTACTTAACCCGAAGCATGGGTGTAATTGGTTCCGGAAGTCTGTTCATAAACTGAAGCGTTTATAAACTGAAGCGAACTTTCCCATTGAAAGTAATGGAAAGTGAATTAATCCGTTCCAGATGGGTCCGCGGCGTTCATAAACCGAAAATTCATAAACCGAGGTGTTCATAAACCGAGGTTCCACTGTATTCATGGCTGTCCATCTTTTGGCACTAAAAACATGTGCATAATAAGATTTCCACTGATGTAGAATAATATAATTCAGAACCAGGAATTCAGGCAGAGACCAAAAAAGAAAAAAGGTGATTAGAATTTTCAAGCAAGTGAACAATGATTTTTTAATACTTGGTCCTAACGCTGGAAAATATATACTATTTTTTACCACTTCGGCCAAATAACACTTTGGTACAGTGAGAATAGGCTACATTTCATCCTTGAAAATGGAAAACAGGTGTTTGTCAACTGAGAAAACTGATGCTAAATACTCAAATTAGTTCCAGTAATGCTGTGAGACTCTTGCTTCCAGTGGTGTTGAATGTTAATGGGGCATTTTAATTCTCACAACAGAATTGTGCTGAACACGGCTACCATTTATCTTCCAGTCGTTAAATGTTCTGGAAATAGGTCTCCCTTCATCAAAATTATTATTTTTTAAAGCTATAGGCTTGTTTCTTTTCTGCAAGATACCGGAAGGTATACAATTTCGGGATACACACTCCTTGGTGCCAAAACCAGTCCCTGGGCTACATTTGTCGCCACTCCAAAACGTTTCCATCCTGTTTCTATAGAACCCCCTGGATCACCAAATTCCCCAGGCTCTTCAAGGTAGCGTTCAAGATGATGGAATTCTATGTGAGTAGCACACTAAAATGGCAACAAATATAGGGAAACAGTGTCTGTCAGTTCCCCCACATGGCCGTAAAATTTTATCAGCAGGACTTAATGTTTAAATGCATCCTTCTTACACATACTGACCCCCAACTTCACCACATGCCCCCCTCTCATGTGTGCAGAGCAGTGGGTGCACATTTTTGTCTTTAGGAAAGCAACAATCAACCTGTTTATTTTTATTATTTTTATTTTTTGCGAACTCCTTGACAATTAAACTTCAGAAGTGACATTTTTAAAACTTATAGAATAAAAGCCTGGCTTTGCATTTTTAATACTTCTGCTGGTTTCCCTTTCTTTCTTTCTTTCTTTCTTTCTGGGTTGGTCTGAGGATATATGAAAAAAAATTTCAGTCCTGCAATGTACCTGCTTTTCGTTTTCAGATTGTGTCAGGAATCTCATTCAAAATTTTAAATTGAGTTCTTTGACCTAAGATTGCCGCACCATAAGATAAATGCCTTCCTTGGATGGGGTCTTACAACATCAAAAATCTGCCATATCCACCCGAAATGCCTCCTATACATGTCCCCATAAAAATAATAAAAAGCACAGGAGTACAGCTGGGACTTGTGTAAGGAAGGCATTGGCCTTGGGATGTTAGGAAACTGCTCCAATCTAGTTTAAGTCGATAACAAAAGAGAAGTTTCTCATGTGAGTGTTTCTGCGACTTTTGCACCTTCAGCAATATTTGGCATGCAAGCTAATGTAGATAACACAGTAAACCGAGTTGTACACTCAACTCGGAGACATTAATACTTTCCAAATGTGAAGGAGTTCCTTTCTTTCTTTCTTTTTAAAAATGGAACTATATAAGGTGTACATTTCGGGGGTTTTGCTTTCCACTTGTAAATGCATAGGTGAGATTTCTTTTAAAAGGGCTTGGAAATTAACTTAATCTCACGAATGGAAATCTTGCTGCAAATGCTGGTTCTGAATAAATTTGTGTTACTTTCTGAAAAAACTATCCAATAATTGAAAACAGGGTACCCAGAAGTGGTTTTGTTACAATTGCCCTTGAAGCTTGTCTGTAGGGGAAAGGATGGTGCTTCATGGTTACGGGTTCGGCAAAATGGCCTTTTGATCCATTTTTAAAGGAGGTCATTTTACAAAGTGAGCTGTTAAGCACATTCTTTTGTGTGTGCCATAATCAAGCGCTATATGATTCTTGGATCTATGTACAAGTTTGGTATGTTTTCTAGATAACGGTGCACTTGGGATAAAATGATTCACGCACAGATTTACTGAAGCACTGAGATTTTATCTTATTGCTCTACTACACTTTTAATAAATAACAATTGCAAGCAATGAGAGTATGTGGTCTTCATTATTCAGATATCAGTCTACTTTCTTTATGGATAAAATGTCGAACATTCGGGGGGGGGAGAGTCATTAGGAATGAATGGGAACTTTAATAGAAACGAGATACAAGAAAGTTTAAACTTACCACCACTTTTTTTTATGCAAACAGCTGTGTTAGATTCAGCCGAAAGTTCATCTAGTTCAGTGGCCAACCAAATGTGCCTGGGGGAAGCCCACAAGCGTGCTGTGAGCAACGGCATTCTGTTACTTCCCAGCAACTGGTGTTCAGAAACATGCTGCCTCTGTTACAGAAGGTAATATAAAGCCATCATGACTGCTAGCTATTAATATCCT
Organism: Zootoca vivipara; assembly: GCF_965207765.1. Classification (NCBI taxonomy): domain Eukaryota; kingdom Metazoa; phylum Chordata; class Lepidosauria; order Squamata; family Lacertidae; genus Zootoca; species Zootoca vivipara. The sequence goes on along the minus strand of NC_142586.1, from coordinate 84,400,055 downwards.
ATTCATTGTTGGTGGCGCTCACTACATCTGATGTCAAATTCCATATCTGAACTATATGCTGTGTGAATAAGTACTTCCTTTTGCCTGGGCTGAATCTCCCACCATTCAGCATCATTGGATCCTGGGATTATGAGAAAGGGCGAGAAACTTCTCTCTATGTGCTTTCTTCACACCATGCCTAATTTCATTGTTTCAAAATGTATTACAGTGGTACCTCAGTTTATGAACACAATTGGTTCCGGAAGTCTGTTCATAAACTGAAGCGAACTTTCCCATTGAAAGTAATGGAAAGTGGATTAATCCGTTCCAGACAGGTCCGCGGAGTACTTAAACTGAAGCGTTCATAAACTGAAACATGGGTGTAATTGGTTCCGGAAGTCTGTTCATAAACTGAAGCGTTCATAAACTGAAGCGAACTTTCCCATTAAAAGTAATGGAAAGAGAATTAATCCGTTCCAGATGGGTCCGCGGCGTTCATAAACCGAAAATTCATAAACCGAGGTGTTCATAAACTGAGGTTCCACTGTACACCATGTCAACAATAAACCAGAACTATCTTCTTGTCCAATAGGCTTGATGTCTAAAACCAGGCAAAATAAATATGAAAGGGGGATTGATGACGTAAGGGGAGGGTTAAATAACAATAGGTGTTCCAATGGGTGAGCTTGGATAGTTGACTTCAAGGCTTGGGATTTGATAAGATACCAGGAATTAAATTCGTGGGATGCATAGAAAAGCACAAGGAAGAGCACAACAGGGTTAACCAGGTTGGTGAGGGCAGAAATTGTAATTTGAAAAGTGCTTATCCCTCAGATTTATGCACACATCCCTAAGCAATGTGTTACTAGTTCTAGGGAATAAGACCGAACATTAGTATGACCGAACCCAAAGGGTGCTCATCAATGGCTCCTCTTCATCCTGGAGAGTAGTGACTAGTGGGGTGCCACAGGGTTCTGTCTTGGGCCCAGTCTTATTCAACATCTTTATCAATGATTTGGATGATGGGCTTGAGGGCATCCTGAGCAAGTTTGCAGACGACACCAAATTGGGAGGGGTGGCTAATACCCCAGAGGACAGGATCACACTTCAAAATGACCTCAACAGATTAGACAACTGGGCCAAAGCAAACAAGATGAATTTTAACAAGGAGAAATGTAAAGTACTACACTTAGGCAAAAGAAATGAAAGGCACAAATACAGGATGGGAGACACCTGGCTTGAGAGCAGTAAATGTGAAAAGGATCTAGGAGTCTTGGTAGACCACAAACTTGACATGAGTCAACAGTGTGATGCAGCAGCTAAAAAAGCCAATGCAATTCTGGGCTGCATCAATAGGAGTATAGCATCTAGATCAAGGGAAGTAATAGTACCACTGTATTCTGCTCTGGTCAGACCTCACCTGGAGTACTGTGTCCAGTTCTGGGCACCACAGTTCAAGAAGGATACAGACAAGCTGGAATGTGTCCAGAGGAGGGCAACCGAAATGGTCAAAGGCCTGGAAACAACGCCTTATGAGGAACGGCTTAGGGAGCTTGAGTATGTTTAGCCTGGAGAAGAGAAGGTTAAGGGGTGATATGATAGCCATGTTCAAATATATAAAAGGATGTCATATAGAGGAGGGAGAAAGATTGTTTTCTGCTGCTCCAGAGAAGCGGACACGGAGCAGAGCAATGGATTCAAACTACAAGAAAGAAGATTCCACCTAAACATTAGGAAGAACTTCCTGACAGTAAGAGCTGTTCGACAGTGGAATTTGCTGCCAAGGAGTGTGGTGGAGGTCTTTAAGCAGAGGCTTGACAGCCATATGTCAAGAATAATTTGGTGGTGTTTCCTGCTTGGCAGGGAGTTGGACTGGATGGCCCTTGTGGTCTCTTCCAACTCTATGATTCTATGAAAAGGGCTGGTAATATTTTTGTGTTGTGCTAATTGTAGCAAGAGGAATAGAGCAAGACACAAAAGGGGTGAAATGATCTATATACTAATGTTCCAATATCTATGACAGTTATTCTTGTTTGATTCTGAAGTAGCTTTCTCCTCCTCTTTCAGGGGTTAAGGACGGTTGGATCAGGGGCGTCAAGATTCCGAGGGCAGCTGCTGACACCATGAGGTAAACAAAATTACAGATTAATTTTAGCTTTGTTGATTAATTAACAAGATAGCTGTTGTGTTTTTCCGAGTTCTCGGGTAGTACGGCTGAGTAAAACCAGACTAGGTAAACGGCCAGATTATTCCTTGAGTATTTTACACGAATGGCACATTTTTATCCTGAAAGTATGTGCTGTTTTTGCTAATGCTTTGGACAGAGTGCCCTGGTTTCCTTTTACAGACCTCCAGGCCAATGTCCTTTACTTCAGGAAAGCAAACAACCCCGCTTCCCCTCAAGATTTAAGCTTCAATAATCTGTGGCTCTGCAGCCAAGTCATGGTACTCAACAGAAATATTAGAAGTTGTAACTGTGTGTGGCATTGGTTGTTGGCACAGATCGAGGGGGAAGGGGAGGGTGTCCGCAGAGTTTTACCGAATGAACATGACTGCGGAGAGGTGATAACTCTTGCTACCCACAAAGTCTCGTGTCTCCTATTCTGGCTGGCAGTTTGAGAGACTCCGTTCTGCCCAGATCTACTCCCAATTGTGGTCAATGGAAAAGGCAGAACGCTGCCAAAGCCTCCATACTTTTGAGTTCACAGAGAATTCAGGCAAAGCTGTAAGAGGCCTGCTGGCACAGAAGGCAAGTGCCTAGACAAACCTTTCCAGTGGTTCAGAAATGTTCTTGACACGCAGCCAAATGTATTGTACTTGCACAGTAATGGGATACGCGAAGAACCTCCCCACAGCAATGAGTAAAAGACACAAAGGACTACACAAATACCCTGTGTTGGTGGTGAGAATGTTGGATTTGGGTTTGGATAAGGGGCACATTTTATTGCGTGTAATTGTGTAGCCTCTGAGGTAACCAACCATTGGTCTTCAGTGGGTGGGTTGTGATGTGACCAATGTGGGGCTACCCGAGAGGACTCTTTCAAATAAAATTAGGAGCTGAGTTCTGCTGAGAGAGGAGACGAGGAGCCCTTATTGAATACATTGTCTTCCTGCCATTCCTTACCTGTTGTTCTAGATGCAGTGGTTGAAGTTGGTCTAAGCCAGGCATCCCCAAACTTCGGCCCTCCAGATGTTTTAGAATACAATTCCCATCATCCCTGACCACTGGTCCTCTTAGCTAGGGATCATGGGAGTTGTAGGCCAAAACATCTGGAGGGCCGCAGTTTGGCGATGCCTGGTCTAAGCACTGGGCCAGATAAGTATTGTGGGGGTGGGGCAAGATTTTGCTACCTTTCCACTATGAACTTTTATGCTTTGTTTGTGATTTGGCCCATTCCCAATATAGTAAGGAAGAGGAGTGTTGGCAATTGCTTTACTATAGGCTTACAATAACATCCAAGATCTCCTAGGGTGGTCCTGGCAGTGCCTCTAGAGTTCATCCTTCTTAGGACAAGGCTAAGGAATCTGTGGCCTTCTGCGTGTTTTTTTTTGTTTGGACTAGATCCGCCATCAGCTCTGACCATTGGCTGTGCAGGAGTATGGCTGATGGGAGTTGGAGCCCAACAACAACTGGAGAGCCATTGCTTCTTCAGCCCTTGGCTTTTTGAAATTAAAATTCTTAAGACTCCTTTGTCAGACAGACTCGATGCGACGTACAAAAATGCAAGAGATGTTTCAAGACAGCAGCAAAAGTAACAGTGCCATAATAGTTGCCAGTGCGAAGCAAGTAGAAGCATTAATTGCACCTAGCCAATAAGGGTAGTGCTGGAAAAACAGCTAAAGAGGAATGGCATGAAAATGCTCCTTCTTAAAACATAGATTGTAGTGCCTCCGCTGGGTTCATTGTTGCGTTTCTTTTCCTGGAGCCTCTGGCAAAAGTGGAGCCAGAAAGTAGGGATGGAAGGAGGTAGCAGCATTGCATTGCTGATGTAGCAGCTGTATAAAGTGGTTCCACGTGAATCGAACCAGAGCCTAACTGGCTGCTGTATCCATTGCCGTGTGGTTCTGGGCAGTGATTTCATATCAACAAACTGTTATTTATTTACTTTAGAACTTGCATTCCATGGAAGAAGATGCTCCAAGATGAGTGAGATGGCTAAAATTAAATGCAGCTGGCAGAAGTGTGGAAGGTAGAGGGAGGGGGTGGGGAGAGATCCCTTTGGTGAAGAGAACAAGCATTGGCCAAAAAAAAAAACACCCACCATTGCTTCTGGGGAAATTCTCTGCTCCAAATTTGGTGGAATTATCTCTTGCCCTTTGCATAACGCTAGAATTTTAAGGACTTGTCTTGGAACAGTCTGTCGTTACTGTAGAAAGCTATCCTTGCAGTACTTTAGGGTGTGATCCTTCTACTTGAGATCATTTTTTAAAAAAATCCAAAGTGGCCAGGTATTTAAAACCCGGGACTTGCAGATGCAAAACATATGCATTGCCACTGAGCCATGGCCCTTCCCTCCCATCTCCCCTTCTCGATAAACAAAGACCTGATTAGCATCTCTCAGATGATGGCAGATTTATCACTGCTACAAAAATAAAAACAGCATCCTAATGACTGCAAGCTTCCTCTCTCCTCTTTTCCAGATGAAATGTTTTGCCAAATCACTCTCTTGGCCACAGAATAGAATGAAGATCCAAATTCTGTATGACAGAAGCTCAAATCCCGTGCATGGAGTTGGGGGAATCTGCTTTATTTGCGTAATTGATTCTAGTTGATGTATTTTAGTGTGGCAGATGAGAAATGTTGTTTAACAACTGTATGAGAGACACCGTGGTGGAGTGGGTAGTGGCAAACTAGGACCCCAAGTTCAAATTCCAGTCAGACCTGAAGCTCCTTGAATGACTGGCCGAAGGTTGCTATATCCCTGCTTAATTTACCCCACAGGTTTGTTGTGGGGATAATGGGGAGGGGTATAACTACCTGTTACCCTACGGCATCCTAGAAGGAAATGATAGGCTAAAATGCCCTTTTACAAGTGATGGTGAGGGAGATCATTCACCGTTTGGGAGATAGGTGCCATCTATATTCTAATGAAGCCCATTCAGGGACTTCACTGAAGAGACGTGAGTGGTTGTCTGAAATCTGTGATTGGTTGGATAAATGCTGTCAAACTGAAGCTCAATGCAGATATAATGGATGTGTTAGTAATGGGTGTTCAATACACCTGGGAAGAAGTCAAAGGTTGTTCAGTGCTTTTTTTTTCTAAAAAAATGTTTAGGGGTACTCTCATTTTCCTACTCCTATTAAAATACTGCCCCTCAATGAGGCCAAAACTAGATTCACAAAATGTTTAGCGGTATGCGTACCCCCAGAAAAAAAAAGCACTGCTTGGAAGCATTCCTGTATCCACCTGTGGGCTGTTGTCCATCTTACATGCTGTGCACACTGATAAATTCACAGGAGAACAAGGAGCCAGTCGCACTGACACATGCAAGCTCTACTCACCTTTCCATTGGAGTATTGTAATGTGTGTTTTCAAAAGGTGTTTGGGGAATTTTGCTTGTGTGAAATGCAGCATCGAGACTCTAGAAGGGCTTGGAATGGAGAATCTGGTCCTCCGTAATATTTTCATGTGAAGATTTAAACAGCAGGGAAACAATATTTATTTATGTGGCTGATAAGCAAGTTGCTTAAAAACAAAAATCAGGCAAAGGGGCTTATAAAGAAATCTTCCAGTTGGAAGAGCGAATTTTCATTGAGAAGCAAACTTAAGTTTTCTTCAGAACCTTTCATTTGTCTTTGTCTTGACGGAACATCTGGTTTGATCTGCCTCATTCCTTCTGATGTAGCATAGTCTGTATGATGATGGACTAGTCCAGGAATGAGGAACCTGTAGTTGTCCAGATGTTTCTGGGCTTCACATCATATCAGCCCCAACCAGCCATGGTCAATGGTTAGGGCTGATGGGAGCTGAAGTCCAGTAACAACTGGTGGGCACAGGTTCCCCCAGCCCTTGGCTATTCTGGAAGGAAGAGGGTGTTGTCTGCAGACATCCAAGGCCACCATCTTCCAGAGGTTAAGCAGGGATTGCACTGGATAGGAGACCTCTGGGGTACTTTGGATTCCATGATGGAAGGAAGATGGAATGTGAATGTAATAAACAAATTTGGATATGAACAGTAGAGGTTTGGATGGGATCACTGACAAATTCCTTTCAGGTCTATCAATCTGTGATTCAGACGCTATTATTTTTAGATAATCTCTCCTTCTGGGGTTCTAACAGGGCTGGAATGAATGTTCACCATATGTAAGTTTTGTCTGCCTTTTCTCCCATGGGAAAACCCTGGCCCATTTCACTTTTACACTGTGAAGCTTGTTTGATCGCCTACCTTCCCTTTGCACAATTTGGATCTAGGTGTTTCTGGTTTGAGATAAAACCCAGACAGCTCAAATGGCTTCTGTGCCAGATTGAATCCCCCAGCTTCTCCTGCTATAGTCCCATCCCTTTTTTCTTGCGGGATGGGGGAAGATTAATGGAGAACAGATAGGAGTTGGCAGCATCCTCACCAAGAAAGAAGCTTGTTTATGAATGAGATTAAGATTGCCGGTTTGGAGTTTCTCCTTTTCACCCCATAGCAATGCTGGGACGTGCTTTGTCTGACTCCCACTACCCAGACTTGGCAAGAAATGATTGGACTAGCCAAGGGGAATGCAGTCAGCTGTGGTTGAAACCCCAGACTGCTCCATTTGGAGAGCAGTACTTGTGGTGAGCTGGTGCTTATTGAGAAGTTTCATTTTTGTTTCTGCTGAAGAGTAGAAAGGAGACCAGGATATGTTGCTCCAGACTCAAGATATGACTGTTAAGGAGCTGGAAAACCCATAAGGAATTAGATGCTGTTCCAGCTTGCTAGGGGCATTCTTTGAGTAGCCATTTTGTGAACTTTCTGAGTGGTTTCCATAGCCAGCTGTGGTATTGTAGAACATGACAATAGTGAAGAGAGCAGCATTGGTGAGGGCAGAGAGAAATGGTTGGACGTTCGTAGGTTGTCTGAAAGAACCCGAGTCCTAAGGCTCCTTCCTCAACTGTCATCAAGCAGCAGCCAGCTATTGCATTTTGAACAAATACCTACATACATCCTTTTCTTACTATCAAGAAAACACTTTTCTACATTGGCAGCTGTTGGCTTTGCCCAGTAGCTTGTTGGTTAGGAAGTGCTTTAGAAGAAAAATGTTCTACTTGCCCATGGACATGGTCATTAACTGCAGTGGTCTTACTTGTTTTGTGTATAAATGTGGCTGTACAACAAGACATATGAAGCACAGGGGGCAGGAGGAGAAACTCTTCAATCTATGGAAAACAGAGCAAGCCTTTTATGATTAGTTGTGATGTAGTTGTGTTGACTCTGGTCCATGGGGTTACGAAGAGTCGGACACGACTAAACCACTAAACAACAAAGTTGTGTTGACTTCCAGGTGGATTTGTGGTGGGGCTGGTTTGTGTGGTGCTTTGATTTCATTTGGTTTGTATTGCTTTGGGGTGAAACCAGTAATAAATCAGCAAGAGTCCATCTAACAACAGAATGGACACCATGGGCCTGTGATTTCCCCCTCATTCTTTACATCCTTCACAGGCCTGCAGAATCTGCTCTGCAAGATTGGGGATTCCCCAGAGCAAGCTGGAGAACTTAGAGGAAGAAAGCAAGGGTGTTCCACTCTGTGAGTTGAAATCAACATGCATGGCATTCAATTTTGTAAGCTCTATTGTAAAATGTGGAATAGAAATTAATGGTGATGATTATGATACAATTAGTGTTGAAGTTGCGAAACATCATTCTTTGATGGTGTCATACTTTTTCATATGTAATTCATTTGGCGTGAGGTGTTTAATGTTTCATTATGTTTTTACACAAGCTGCCCAGCCAGATGAGATGTGAATAATAATAATAATAGCACGATCCTACTTGCTGCATTGATGATGTAGACTTTAGCACGGGTAGGGACTGAATCAGTCCAATCTTAAGGTGTTGCTGTGAAAGGAAGAATATAATAATGCTTGTTTTAGTGAACATTAATAGAGTTTATTGCTTAAATTTGTTTGGCTCACCGAACAAAATAACTCAGTGGAATAAAATAGGGGCAATATATCTTTAATTTTTTTTTTAGTATTACATTATATTCTTATAAAAAGGTGCAGATAAAAAGGATGCTACAGGTTTTGTACATTTAATTTCATTTAAACTGACCAACAAATGAGGAGACACCAAAGCATTAGAGGAGCAAGATGAAAACATGCAAGCACACACAGTTTTTGGGCAGGGGCACTTGCCAGGTTGATATACAAGATGGTGTAAGGCAGATTAGTTACCTCTTAAAATGGTAGAATTCCTCCCTTTACAAATGAAAATTCTGAGCTAGAATAGTGGTGGCAACCTAACTTATATTACTGGTTTTGATTAGTCAAACCAGAATAACATATTTCAGTAGTGGGGAACATGCAGCCCTCCAGATGATGTTGGCCTTCCATAAGCCCCAGCCAGCATGGCCCAGGGGTCAAGGATGATGGTAATTGTAGTCTAACAACATCTGGATGGTCACAGCTCCCTCGCCCTTGATGTAGCTGGCTGGCTGTGTTCATGGAACTAGCCCTTGAGCCAGGGACATTGTTGCATAGAAGATAAGGAAAACAGAAGGTGCACATCTTCATTCTACTGGGGGGGGGACCAGATGCATAGACTTTGCAGATACACCTGGAGGCACCCGCTTCCCTTGTTTAACGCTGCTGCCCATTCTACAGCTCAGCTTTGTGATGCAAAAACACACAAGGGCACTGAGAAATGTCTATGCGTGCTGGGCCGGCAGTGGCATATACTTTGGACTTCATTTGTGTTATGGTTGCCCAAAAAGGTTGTTTGCTGTTGAGATGGAGAATCTGTGGTCCTCCAACTGTTATTGGACCACAACTCCCTTTGTCCCTGACCACTGGCTAAGGCTGTTCCTCATTCTTCTGCAACACGTGTGGTGCAGGGAGAGCCTCCTGAGCTTGACATCTTTCCTTCAATGGAAGCCCGGCCCACTCACCCATCCTGCTTGAGTTGTGCCAAGTATGGAACTCTGCTTGCTCCAAATATACTGGTGCAGTCTCAATAGTCATGGCTGCAATGCGGTGTATACACAAAAATAGCAAACTAAAATAAGGCGAAATAAATAGAGGTGTGGCATTTACAGGGTTCCCCTAAAAACATTCCTAAAATTGTATTTTTTAATTATTAGAACATTAAAAAAAACCAGAACTGCATACATCATGTACATAACAGAACTGTACAACCGATCTCCTGTCCCTTCATGGAAACATATAAGATATAAACCTATTTCAATGGCTTTTGGGCTATACCTTGGGGGAGGGGGACAGAAAGAAAAAGGTCTGCCCAAAGAAGTTGAGGGGGGCATGGAGAGCCACAGCTCTTCTGCAGAACAATAGCTTTGCTCTCCTTCACTTTGTTAAACATAATACTTCTAAAAGACCTGCAAATATCGTATTCCAAATTAGAAATATCTCATTAAGCCCTTGCCATGCCCCCACCCCCCACCCCCGCAGATTCTGGGATGAGCGGACTCAAACTTTGGTTTTTATTACCCCTTGCAAAACTTGGAATGCTTTTTCCCTGGGAAATGCTCCATTGGCTGGAAGGAGATGAACCATTTGGATCTAACCAACAGAGGAGACTTCTAAACCTGAATTGCTACTGTATTGCCATCGCTGTTAACTGGCGATGTATTTGGATTAGCACGCCCACCTGGGTTAGGAACACATACCGGGTAGCCCAGTCCTAACATCATTGACACACTTTGCAACCAAAGTCTACAGAAGACGGTATGTTGTTGTAGGTTTTCTATTTGTTGTCAACCACAAACAACAGTGATGATGCATAAGTATTAGGAAAAGTTGAAGAGCTAGATTTGAGAAGATGCAAAGTCCAGCTGCAGTCATTAAAGCACTCTGGGATTTTGTGTTTTCAAGCATTCTCTTGATCTGACTTCCCCAAACTTGTGCCTCCCCATTGTTTTATACTACAACGTGCAGGAGCCCCAGCAGCACTGGCTGTAGCTGCTGGGAATTATAGTCTAAAGGGAGTTATAGTCTCCAGGTGCTGTTGGACTACAACTCTCATCATCCCTGAGCACTGGTCCTGCAGCCCGACTAAAGAACTTGCAACTTATTTTTCAGAGGGGAAAAATGCTTTGGATTTAAGCTGATTCAGGTCTAATGCATGTGCTTTTATTCATTTTTAAGTGATTGCTGCATGCCACCTGCTGCTGCCTGTCACCAGGTAAGCTTCCTTGCCACCCAAAATGGAGGGGGTGCGTGCCCCCTCTGAAATGGGACACTGACAGAGAGAGCCACCAGCAGGCTCCAGCCTGGCCCTCCTCCAATGCATAACCAGAAAGAATGGGTGTTATGGTAATGGCATCAGCATAAGACTAAACCACATCAACAGAAACATAGATCAGATTATTCTCTTTTTTCGCATTCAGGGTGAGGGTCACAGATGAATCTAAGCTGGTGAATTGGGATTTATCCTTTGTAATTAATCTCTCTGCAGGCCTTAAAGTCTTTAGAAACTAAGCAAGTGGGGAAAGACAGTGCTGAAAGAAAACAAATGTTTATATTCTGGGGGGGGTGTTATCTTGGGCTTCTCTGCAAACTAAACTAATTTGTCTCCCCCTATGGCACATAAACGGCGTTTCCGTGCACTGCTCTGGTTCGCCAGAAGTGGCTAGTCATGCTGGCCACATGACCCGGAAGCTGTCTGCGGACTAACGCCGGCTCCCTCGGCCTATAGAGCAAGATGACTGGACCTAATGGTCAGGGGTACCTTTACCTTTACCTTTATGGCACATATAGCTTAAGTCTCAACATTGTGTCCACAATACATACAGTATTATCACAGTACTACATCTCCACTACAGAGCTCAGCAAGAAGCTTGAGATAGCAATAACATTTTCTTTTAAAAGTGTCTATTTCATCAACTTTGGAGGTGGGGCGAATACCCCCAAAAGTATGAGTTTGTAAAATCCCCCCACCCCAAAAGAAAAGTTTTTAGAAAGAACTTTTTTAAAAAAAGTGCTTGGGTCTATTTGCAGTGGGTTTGTTTCAAAAAAAGAGAGGCCCTTCAAAACAGGGAGGAATAGTAAAGAAGAGAGCACATTGCATCCAGCCCTTGTAAGATTAACCGGCTCTTCACTGTCTGTGTCAAAGCAGAAGTGCTGGATTCTGGAATGTCATGAACAGAGAAATTCAGAAATTCACTACATTAAAATAAGGCAGCTTCTCTCTCTTCTGCATGTTCCTAGATATCTGATTTAGTGTTCCTGATGTTCTGACCAACAACCTCCCTCTACAATTTTCTAATGTGGTTTGCATAGAATACTGATCAGGCAGTGCTCAAGATGCAGACATCGTCTGCTCTACAAACTCAAGGTTAAGCTTGAAATTAAATAACACTTTGATACAAACAAAAAGCAGGTGATAAGGGGGAAGCAATCCTATGCTTCTTGGGAGGGTGGCTGAGGCCCACGGGTCAGCAGAGACGGAGGTCTACTGTGTGGCCACAGAAATTGCATAATGGCTCCCCACTGGCAGTGGGGGCAAGAGCAGGGCGTTATGGCGGAGGTCGCAGTTTGGAGGTGGGGAAGGTCAAAAGACAGGGAGGAAAGCTGCCCCTCACTTTCCACCCTGGCTGCAGTGAACCTGCAGAGCGCCAGATGTGGTGGTTCTTCCACAGCTTCTCCCACCCACAAAGAGGTCATAGGATTGCTCTGTAAAGTGACAATTTGAGCCTCTTGGGAATCCCAAAGAGTCCCAAGGACTTCTCACTCACAGATGACACATTCATTTCCAGAAATGGGCATGACCATCTATCGCTAGGCTTAACACCCAGCTCTTTCTCGCCTCTTTTTCCTATGCTCACTTGAGGGAAGATGGCAGCCTGTTCACCTCTTTAAGATAAATACGGACTCTAACGCTATATGCTTCTATTGCCATACAGCCATATAGGTACAATGAAACAGGAAGATATTAGTATGCTCCCTCTCGCTGTTCTGGCTGTGCATGTTAGATAGTTTCCACTGTGGAACAACTAATTATTTTTGGATTAATTACATGTGCTCTTTTCGAAGTCCACTGGGGTAAGCCACCTTTGAGTCTACCATTACTCCCTTCCAGATGGAAAAGTCCTCAAACACCCCAGCGATTTACTGATGCAGTGTGTTGTTGTTGTTGTTGTTGTTGTTATTATTTACTACTACTACTATTAAAATTGTGCAGCCCTTTCTGGGAGTCCTGGGGCTTCCGAGAAGGCCAGCCTGTTAAAGTGTAAGCTCCAGTTCATCCCAGTAGAGTTATGGCTGCCAACACAAAGAGGATTCCCATTTCCAACCATCAGACAAACTCCATTTGTCTGGGTTTAAAAAAAGGAAAAAATATCCTACCTCTGCCAGTCCCAATAACCATTTTTATTGTGCTAACAAAATGATGTAGATTTACACCTGTGAACATTCTTATTTGCCACCCTTTCCCTACCACATTGCTCAGCAATGACAACTGAACTGGCTCGAAACCCATTGCGGTTGCTCTTCCGAGTGTGGTTCATCCTTCCCTCATTCTTTCTCATGGCTGGGCACATCCTTGAAGACTCAATATCCATGCTTCCTGAAAAAAACAAGGAGTGTCGCAAACAGTCTGTGTCTGTCTTCTTCGGATGAGCAGTTCCATCTACTTCCGCTGACGCAGCATCACTTGCTTTGCTTTATATGATATAGGCCACTAAGTAACATTTCTCCAGATTGAAAAACATCATTCAGGCTTCGACCAATGGCCTTTTGTAAATCCAGGGGAAGAGCAGAGCTGCAGCGCTGTAGAACCACTCCACAACAGATGCCTAGGATGGGCAGGAGGGTTCAGCAAACCAACCTGAAAATGTATTGTTAATTTTCTCAGATAGATGGAGAACTTTTTTTTTAAGTGTACACTTTGGCACAGAGCAAACCATAGTCTCTCTCTCTCCCCATAACTAATCGGCACAGAAGGCCCAATGGTTTGTGTTCCGCCACTGGGACCTGGGGGAACTTGGGAGGGGAAATGTCAAGAAGCAAACTCGTCCACCAAACAAATCCCTTGGGCTGTAGAGAGGCACTTTTATAACCATTCCAGATTATATGGCTATGGAAGAGAGCAAGATGGGAAGGCCCGTTCATCCTGGAAACAGTAAACAAAGCCACCAGATAGACAAGTCTCCTGGGCAAAGATATTGGCCAGCCTCCGCCATCTTGTTTGACTCGTTTGTTGTGGCAATAAGTCTTTGTTTTGTCCTTTCCTTTCCTTTGTGCTTCCTCCTCCTTTAATAATTGAGCTTTGTCACTGCCCGTTCCCGGCTCGTCTCCAAGTTTTGGTTCCCTGAACGCTTGCGGTTGCGCTTGAGCTTTGATAAGTCCTTGTCAAAGACCTCGCCGGACCTCAGAGCAGACACAAGATCATCGAACTCTCCCCCTCCCTCCTCAGAGACGCTGCCAGCCTTTGCTTTCTTCTGCCGCCGCTCCTTTTCTCTCTGCTCTTTTAGCTGTTGAGGGAGAAACAGACATATATACATGGATTTAAACTTGACAGGGAATGTATTTTAAAAAATGTATTGCTGAAGTCACTAACAGAGATATTTACACCTTGTATAAAACTGCGGGAGGCAGTGCAAGACAGGAGTGCCTGGCGTGCTATGGTCCATGGGGTCACGAAGAGTCGGACACGACTAAACGACTAAACAACATAAAAGCTCTATAGAATTTGATGTTTCTTGAACCACAAACCATATAAATTTTTTTTTTGGGGGGGGCTAGGCATTCCCATTAGATTGGACTCTTTCATTCTTGCTTTTAATGATATTGTTTTAGTTAGGAAATCTATATGCCGCACCTTATCAAATCAGAAGGTGGTTTATGACATAACAAGCAACATAATGTACATGCATACATAATATCCATTATGGATTTTATGGGCATCCTACTGTTTATTTTAATTTTGTATCTGTTTTTCATGTTCTTATGCTGCAGTTTTCTATATCAATTTAGGAGATTTTAGGATACTAAGTGGTTTATAAATGCTTTTATATTAAAAAAACTTCAAAAGTAAAAAGTTTGGGGCTTTTTGTGGCGGGAGGTGAGTAAGGAAGCACATGATAGAGGTGTATATGAATTTATGCTAGTAAGAGAAAGTGGAGATGGGGAGTTTCCCCTCCCTCTCACAACCCTAGAAACCATGTTCATCCAATGAAGCTGCATGTGGGAAGGTGAAGGACACACGAGAGGAAGTACTTCTTCACACAGATCGAGTTACAGGTAGGTAGCTGTGTTGGTCTGCCGTAGTCAAAACAAAATAAAAAAAATTCCTTCCCGAAGCACCTTAGAGACCAACTAAGTTTGTTATTGGTATGAGCTTTCATGTGCATGCACACTTCAAGCACAGGTAGACAATAAAACTCACTCCTACTAGACGTACTGATAGACATCAACTTAGCTTTAAAGGGGGGGATAGCTTTAGAGGAATTCTGGGAAGATAAAGCTATCAGTACCTACTAGTAATGAAGGCTATATATTGATTTTGGGATTCTACTGCCATGGACCATGTTTACGATTTTGCATAACTGATTTTTAGAATGTAATCTCTATTATTTTGCTTGGTTGGTCACTCTGACAGCTTTTACAAAACTGAAGGTGCAGAAATTCTTCAGTAATATTTTTTTTTTAATGAAGTGGCAGCCCAGGACATCGTCCCCATGAGTTCAGAAAGCAAGGGGGCATTCCTTTAAGGCCAAATCAAAAAATAAAAATGAGCATGGAATTGGAGAAAACCCCTTTGAAAGAGAATGTTCTGGCTGGAAGCCACGATCCACTTATGTGTCAATTTTATAAAAGCCAGTGTGACAACTCGTGAATAAAAGAGCAGTGATTGTGAAAGTCGCTTTGGGGGTCATGTGACTCTTGCTGATGAAAACATAAGCATTGAAGCAGGACCTTATACCTCAAATCCAGGCCATCCCTGTGTGATTGAATGTTTGGGAGGAAGAGACAGAGAGAGAAATGCATTCCTCCTCCCACCCACACAGGAAGTGGGTGTCAAAACATGACCCTGACTGTATTTGAACTCGGTAGATAACACCCCACTGATTTCACTGGAGTCAGGAATATATCCCAAGTTGTGACCCAGAAACCCCAGGGCTTCTTTTTTGCCCTGGCCACACACAGTCCTTCTGTCCCCCCACTGTTCCCCTCCTAAATTCCAGTACTGATGACCTGCCAGTGCCTCTCATTCCTAGAAATCAAGGGTCTGCCCTCTCCTCCCATTCTGGTTGTGTGTTGGACAGTCTGCCTTTCAACACTTCTAAAACTGTTCCTTATTGTTGTTTCACACTTATGGGCTCATGACATTTTAAACCACACACAACTGCATACTAATTCACTGGAAAAGAGTTTCTTCAAAATAGACCTACATCCCCACATCGACCCCACCCCACCCCACCAAGCTCATTTAAGCTGGAGAAAACAAGGGTGTTTTCACAGGGGGCTCGGAAAAGCAGACCTCATTCTTAGCAAGGCTGGAGTGACCAACACTGCTAGGGTTAAAGTGCTGGCAACATGAAACGAGGCAGAAGAATGCTGAGGAACGGTTCTCAGGCTTGGGAAAGCTGTAAGGTTAGGAGAGGGAGGTCAGTTCACATGAACCCCCGGGGATCCAAGCATTAGCACTCTAGCAGCAGAATCAGCAAAGGGAATGAATTGGAGCATTACACAGCTGAGGGAATCATCTTTACCAAACCAAAAGGCAGCGTGCAATAGCTCTTGGAAGACCTCAAGTAAGAAATCAATTGCATGGCAGGTGTCTTCTTGCATAAGGTAACAGACAACAGTCTGCCCCAGCTCTATGCCTGGAGATCCGTAATTGGACTTCTCATATTTTTACATTTTGACCAGCAGGAATGGGGGGGGGGGAGAGTGGTTGAGTGCTAGAACCACAGGGTTGGTGTTGTGCCAGATTCTATTTCTGGTGTCAAGGGTTGAAGGACTGGACTCAGGAGAGGTCAAATGCATAGCTGCCAAGTTATCCCTTATTTTAAGGGATTTTCCCTTATGCTGAATAGGCTTCCTCGTGAGAAAAGGGAAAACTTGGCAGCTATGGTCAAATGGGAAATCATGAATTGCTGCTCTGTTTGCAACTTATCACTCTCCATGCTTCCTATGGCAAACAGTGGAACCTTCCCTTGGTATTTATCACTGTTTCTCATTGGAAACTGCCAGTATTTTCATTCTTGTCTGTACGGCACAGTGTGCATTGTCTCTTATTAGCATGTAGACATTGTGGTACTGAAAGGTGGGCGAGAGGGACAGATTATTACCACACAGAGCACATGGGACCAAAAGCATGAAAACGAGAGGCCAACAGGCAGGCAGGATATGAGCTCAGATGGGACAATGGTGCAGGACAGCTGGCCGCACTGTGTGTGGGAGTGCAGAGGGAAGACATGTCCCTCTGCACACATTGTCCTCAGACGTGTCCCAAGATGCTTGGAAAAACAACTTCCCAGAAGAAAGCTCTCTTTTTGCTCCAACACACTTGAGTCCTCCTCACCATGGCTTCCATGCGTGCCCTCCGCTCCTCCTCCTCTTTCTTCTTCCTCATATTCTCCAGATCTTGTTTGGCTTCTGTGAAGGACTGCAGGAAGGTGTCAAAGATGCCAAAAAACTCATCTGGCTGCATCCTACCCTCATGCTCTCCAAAGTGCTTCAGCGCCTTGGCGTACTGTCAGAGAAAGGAAGAAAGATTTTTTTATTTATTTTAAAAAACCACAGACAGATTGCAATTAGAACAGGAAAGAAAAGGCACAAGTGTGTTATGAAGTGAAATGCGCGCCCCCCCCTTATTTTTATTGCTAGTGAAAATTCCCATGGGTGCCTAGCAAACCAAGGGATTGGGTTTGTCATTTTAATGGTCCTTTTGCCTCACCAGTCTGGAGAGCTGGGCTAGCGAAGTCTAGGGCAGGCCACACAATAAGCATGAAGCAGCTAAGGCTGCAGTTCTCGTTATTCATGAGGCCATCTTGAGACACAATAAAGCGGCTGCCGGTATCTGCCAGGCACCATGCTGCATTGCTTATTTGGTGTAATGAGCGAGCGAGCCAGAACTGGTGGCAACATTTCTCCTAGTACAAGCAAACGGGTGCCAGAAGGAGTTGGGAATAAGCTTTGACTTGAATGTAAGAATTTGTTACTGAAGCTGACAGTTGTGAGGCTTGAGCAGTGGTTTGTGCACTCTTACACACACTCTCTCACACACACTCATATGGCAACAACAAAGCAGGTCATCAGGTACATCAACACCTTAGGTATAAATTCAAATCTGAATTGCTGGTGGCGGCAGTGACAACAGTTAAACAGCCCCCAGGTTCTGCCCAACTTCTTTCCTTCCTGATTACCTGCAAAGTGCAAAGAGGCTCTTACAGGAATAGCACAGCATTTTGATAACAGGGATTTTGTGGCACAATTACTTTAAGAGACCTCACACCCAATATAAAAGGTTGTTTCCTAGGAGAAATGAAACACTGGCTAGACCATGTGGTTGATGAGTGGGGGAGAGAGGGTAGTAAATAAGAATGGACAGTGTGGAGACTTTACTCTCATTCTTTTATAAGGAGAATGCAGAGGCTAAAAGAAGCATTTGGTAGCTGCCAACTGCATCTGTCACAAGGCAGCCATGATCTGGTTTGGTGAAATCACAGCAATCACTGATTTTTTTCTCACCCAGTCCTTTCCCCCAACATTTGTTTTTTGTTAGGTCTGCTAAATATTCCATTTTTAAATATATACTCCATGAACACTGGCATTCTGGTTCTCCTCCACACCCGCATGGATGTAGACATCATGAGATACACGGTAGTTTTATCCTCACAGCAGCTGAAGAAATGAGCAAGATTAAACATCATATGACGCATGACTTTTCACCACCTCAATAAGCCTCTCTGTTGAACACAAAATGTACGATCTCCCTTTCCAGTACATCCTCCTGACAACAGGCCCTTAACCCTGCAACCCTCTGTGCATTACAAACTGAGCTTGCTTGTGTACTCCCCAGCTTGCCGCAATTTCTTTCCAGAAACTGCCTGACTTAGAAGAAATGACACAATAATCTCATTTGAGATCAGAAATGGTGATCTCCCTGTGTGTCAAAATCTTTACCACCGCAGGCAACTTTGCTTAGTTTCTTGTGTCCTCCTGGATCATTCGCTCAGTAGCGGTGCTACTGAAGCTGGAGCAATGCCTGTGGCTTATGCTCGCCTTTTATGTAAGTGAGTAATGCAGAGTTTCACATGGCAGAAGCCACAATCAAGGATAACACAGGGGGCATTTCTCTCCCATGAGATGCCATTAAGACTGGGCATGATTGCTCCTGCAAATGGTTAAATGCTCAAAACAAAAGGGAACACAGCAAGGCTCTCTCTCTCTCCCCTGAGAAGAACTGTCTGCCACAGCTCCTTTTCCATCTCAAAAGTGGCTGAGCCATTATTTTTTAAAGCAAATAAACCCAAACTCTGAACTTACTTGCTTTCTTCTTCCCTCCACAGATCCTTCTTCAATTAGGCCAAACTAGATATGATGACGAATGCAAGGCTGCCATTCAGAAGAACAGCCGTATTATTTGCCTTCCCCTACTCTCCCAATATCTGAGCCATTTCAATATGTTAGGGAATATTTATCCTCCCCTTTTAGGTACTGACTCCCATATTTAGTTTCATTTGCTAAATTTATATGCAGCGTCTCACAAACACAACAGAATTTCAAAGCAGTTCCCAATAAAACAATACCTCAAGTAAAATCAATCTAAGTAACAACCAAACTATCTGCGACCCAGTGAGATGTTCTGAGTGACCAACAACTTTGTGTGTTCAAGCGCCTCTCTGTTTCACAGCCAGATTGCTGGTCTACAGCACCATTCTGAGACTAGGGCTTTCATTGCTCAGCCTTGTTCTGCTTTCTTGCACACGTCACTCAATTCTATTAATATATCATCCACTAATGCCTATAAGATTTTAAGTGACAGGCTAAAATAGACAACTTTACCAATACTGAATGACCAAAGTAGGTTGAGGAAAGGTATTTGGTGGTTAGGATTTCTCATATTTTCTTAGGGAAGCCTGAGGTTCGTGACTATTATAAATTAACCCATTCAAACATCATTTAATGGAACCTCAACCTAGGCATCATTTACTTCCACAGTAACTCGCATATTCAGCAGTTTGATTTTGGGAATAGGACTAAGAAATTAGACCTGAACATCTTAAAAGCGTTTTGAAATTTGACCTGTGTCTGACTCTAAGGCTGTACGGTATAGGCAACTCTGGTTGATAAGACTTACTGGTTTGTACTGGCACTTCCTTGGCTCAGAAGATCCGCTGAATTCTGGTCCCCCTTCCTTGTTCATTGGATCCTGTTGATCCCAGCTGCCTGTGAAATGCTTCCCAATGTGTTTCAACACTTGGCAACAAATTCTCTCTGTACTCGCGGCTTTTTGTCCCTATCCTGTAAATACTCCTTGCTGATACTATGCATACCCGCCTGCCAAGTTCCTTGATTCCAGAACCCACCATGAATCAGGAGAAAGCCTCATTCTGCCATTGCACCCTCCGTCTATGAGCACAGAAACATGGAACTGCTTTTTTTGCTTTGTAATACACAAAGTAAATGTATTTTTTGTTGTCGCTTCCTCTTTACGGTGCGCCAGGAAAGCAGTAGCTCCCAACACCCACGGAAGAGAGACAGAGGCAGATAATCAGATAATGATGGGGGAATCTCATTATCTGCATTCCTCTTTGGTTGGAAGAGGGGACCAGGGGTCCTTCACCTGCAGGTTGGGGGAAGATCATTGGGAACAAGGATGAGGCAGTACATTTCTACATCACGATGGGTGAGGTGTTGTGCTCCTTCCCTTTAAGCTAGATCCATACACAGAAAGGTGTTCCATCCCAATGACTGTCACTGTTCTTCAGCTTAATGGCCAAAGCCTTTAAAGCAAGACCCATTTCAGTGTTGATAAAAATCTCATTCATGAGTGTTTTCTTTTTAAAAGGAACAGTATCATGGAATTTCTGAGTTTTCTGGCCTCTGTTCGTACTGGCCAGTTGCAAGAAGTTTCCATGGTGGAGACAGCACTCCTGATTCAACAAACACAGAGAGACCATTGAGAATGGAGCCATTTCAGGCCCTGGGAAGCACATCTGGGGAGATATATATATAATTTTTATTTATTTATTTATTTGGGGGAAAGCAGGGGGTGGGGAAAGAAAGTCAGAAAGTAAAGTGAGCATGAGAAATAGCTCCGGTTTTGTTAAGGACAGAATACTCCCTTCCTGGCTCCAAAGGCAGCTCAGGGCTTGATGAGGAGTGAAAGCTGTGAGCTCCTCCAGTAGAAGCTGAAAAGGAACTTGGTTCAAGAATAGTAGCTGTGCACATGATTGTACAGAGTGACAGATTGATGGGGCATGTTATAGCAATTAGAATTAAGCATCTCTCGTTGAGAACATTATGTTGGCAAATGTGCATGCAGCCACTTCCAGACATGATTGGCTTTGCTGTGGGGAGACATGTCAATTAGCTTAGCAGAACCAGGAACCTGATTCTCCTCCCCCAGTATGATTAAATCCAGTTTGGGATGAAAATAAACCCTGGATTCTTAATCCTCAGAACACCAGAAACAAATTGTACCAAGTGATGGAAAAGCTACACGATTGGAAGATACTGACTTTGCTAGCACAAATAGACAGAAAGCTCTCATTTGCTGAGCTGGATTAAGCATTATGTGAGGTAACACGCAGTTCAGGTTCTCAGCCATGGTAAAGCATATGCCATGGGGCGTAATATGGGCATTCCCCCGCTGTGTTGAGGGACTATTGTTTTGCAGGATCTGTTTCTTTTCACTAGGCTATGTTATGATTCTTCAAAGCTCACAACTCAGAGGTAGTCTTTGGAAGTCAAGCTACGCATTATACTGCATAACTACTTAGTTTATTTTAATTGGTTTAATTACTGGCACACACATGGGATAATGCATTTCCTACTGCAAACGTAGCACACAGTAAAAAAAAAAAGTCTTAGCTCCGATCTAAGCAGAAATCACCAATACAGACTTCCCCCCTTGTTGTCCTAGACTTGGGCCCATGAAGTGTGACCTAACCTTGCTCTTTGGCCCTCCCTGAGAATATACCACAAACCAGTGCTACTGGTGTTCCTAGAAACAGGACACCTAAAGCCCAAAGATGGATGGTTTCTGTTCTGTTTTGATTGGGGCTAGGGAAAGAAAGAGGTAATCCTCCCCTCACTATGCCCCACATCTAACATTATTTCATTCATTATTATTCATTTAATTTGCATACCACCCTTCATCCATAGATCTCAGGGATGAGATCTACACAACAAGCAAGCAAGCAGAATTCCTCACAACATGTCTCAGAAAATAGGGACATTCTACTGGTGTAAAAGGGACACGGGTGGTGCTGTGGGTTAAACCACAGAGCCTAGGGCTTGCCAATCAGAAGGTTGGCGGTTCGAATCCCCTCGGCGGGGTGAGCTCCCGTTGCTCGGTCCCAGCTCCTGCCAACCTAGCAGTTCGAAAGCACATCAAAGTGCAAGTAGATAAATAGGTACCGCTCCAAGCGGGAAGGTAAACAGCGTTTCCGTGTGCTGCTCTGGTTTGCCAGAAGCGGCTTAGTCATGCTGGCCACATGACCTGGAAGCAGTACGCCAGCTCCCTCGGCCAATAATGTGAGATGAGCGCCGCAACCCCAGAGTCAAACCATTAGTCCGTCTAGCTCAGTACTGTCTACACTGGCAGTGGCTCTCAATGGTTTCGGTCAGCAGTCTCTCTCTGCCCTGCCTGGAGATGCCAGGAATTGAACAGGAATTGAACAGTGTTGGTGCTGACCTTTAAAGCCCTAAACGGCCTCGGTCCAGTAGGCTATACCTGAAGGAGCGTCTCCACCTCCATTGTTCTGCCCGGACACTGAGGTCCAGTGCTGAGGGCCTTCTGGTGGTTCCCTCGCTGCGAGAAGCCAAGTTACAGGGAACCAAGCAGAGGGCCTTCTCGGTAGTGGCACCCACCCTGTGGAACGCCCTCCCACAAGATGTCAAAGAGAAAAACAACTACCAGACTTTTAGAGGACATCTGAAGGCAGCCCTGTTTAGGGAAGCTTTTAATGTTTAATAAATGATTGTATTTTAATATTTCTGTTGGAAGCCGCCCAGAGTGGCTGGGGAGGCCCAGCCAGATGGGCAGGATATAAATAATAAATAATAAATTATATATACCTTCTGCATGCAAAACAGCTGCTCCACCACTGAGCTCCTGCCCTGGCTAAGGAGATTTCTGTATGAGGGATAAGATGCCCTTTTCCCTGTAAGTAACCCTAGAAACTGAGCTCGGTTAACATTCCCACTTAACACCAGGCCTTTTCGGGGAAATGTAAATTTTGGCTAACTTTCCTTCATTCTTCCCTTTTGCTTGCTCATTATATATTTTATTCCCTCAGGCCACTGGATCCAGACAGAAATAGAAGCAAGAAAACAACCCAAGAACAAAGGTCCTGTTAATGAAGAGAAACCAAACAAAAAGTGAAGGGTCTGGGAAGCAAAGGGCTATATGCGAACAGTACCCAAACCAATCCTATATTAACCTGGGGCTCAAAGACAGACAGACAGCTGACAGCTTGAAATAACAGGCTTGTTGCTTTAAGATAAAGGACATTAATTTTGAGGAAAGCCAGATAAAACACTCTGTGTATTTCATTTTTATAACATTTCCATTTCCCATTTTTAAAAATTAACCCCCCCCTTTTACATTTGTTTTTTATGCTGCAAGGCAACTCATCTTAGCCATGAAAAACAGACACACTCACAGAGGAGAGAGGCAGTTATAACTTTAAAAGGTCAGAGCTGGGCTGTGGCACATTTTGAAACAACATAGCGTAGAGAGTGAGGCCCTGTCATGTGTCATGATACAAGATAGCAGGGCTGGATTAAACAGCTGGCTAAACACGCTGCACTTGGAGGGTCAAGCTGGGGCCCAGGCAGCAAGCGCCATTACCTGAGAGCACCACTAGGTGGTGCTGCCCTGCAGATCAGAACAGCTTGGCTTTCCCCTCATGGCAGAATCTGTCAATTTCAGTCTCTCTCTCTCTCCGTTTCTCATATTTTCAATCTTAAATTTCCTTCTCCACATTTCTGCATCAGATTGTGATTTTTTAAAAAAGAAGTCCTCATGAAAATCCAACATTTTAATGCACTCCCCCCCCCCAGCAATTTCCCCTAATACTGTATGTGCATTTTTGCATGTTATTTTCACAAATATTTTCATGCATACTTTGCCTAAACATATCCATTTTTGTACACATTTATTGGCTGGCTAGCTCCGGCACAAAATTCGGAGCAGTTTGAATTTCAAAAGATAACTGCCGTTTGGTCCACATATTGTTTCAGGAAGTTTAAGTCTGGTAAGTTCACATTACAATGTGAACTGAACCAAATCCTGCCCTCCCCATCTCTACAGTGCCGAGGGCCTTCTGGCGGTTCTGTCGCTGCGAGAAGCCAAGTTACAGGGAACCAGGCAGAGGGCCCTCTCGGTAGTGGCACCCGCCCTGTGGAACGCCCTCCCACCAGATGTCAAAGAGAAAAACAACTACCAGACTTTTAGAGGACATCTGAAGGCAGCCCTGTTTAGGGAAGCTTTTAATGTTTAGTAAATTATTGTATTTTAATATTTCTGTTGGAAGCCGCCCAGAGTGGCTGGGGAGGCCCAGCCAGATTGGCGGGGTATAAATAATAAATTATAATAATAATATTATTATTATTACAATGGCACTAGCAGCCATGTTCCTAATAGTGCACAGTGACTATTTGAAACAGACTCGCTAGCAAAGTAAAAGTGAGGTGAATAACAGCTGTACATCAGATGGCACGGGAAAATAATTTCCACAACCCCAACAGATGCAATGGATGAGAGCACAAGGCTGAAGGGCTCATAAAGCATCTGGGCTGAGCAGAAGGTAGCCTGGGATCTGCTGGTGGGTCTCTGGGTGATCTGAAGTAGATCAGCAAGGATTACTTGCTCTCAATTGTTTAAGAAAGGCAACAACTAAACGACCCCCCGCAGGAGGGGGCTTTTGTATGGAAGAAGTGTGTAAGCTCAATGCATATTCGTCATTTAAAACAAACTCCTGGGCTCAGAATTCTTTTATTCCTTTGCACCAAACTCCAGTAGGTAGATATCAGGGCTCTAGCACAAAACACAGTCGGTCCTACAAGGCTGAGTTGGAGAACAGTGGCTCCCCAAAATATGAATTCCTGTATGATGGAGCCTGCGAAAGAAGGGGCATTTCACATGTTGCAGAGACAATAACGGCCCAAAGCATCGAGGGGTGTGATGCGATGCGATCAACTTATAGTAGAAAGCACCAACTTCAGCTGTAATGTGAAGTGGCTGAAAATCAGGAAACCAAGCCACTCAGGCAAAGTTCTACCACAACACCAAAAGAGCCCGTGTTTTTTCAAGCTCCTTACATAAAAGAGAAAAAATGGGCCAAGGTGTAACAGACTTACTTGGTGCTATTAGCTGCCTTTATCACACTAGCAAACCAGGACACGTTTGCCATTGTTACACCTTGTTTACATTATGACTTGTTCTCCTTTAAACATTCTCGTGCCTTTATACTGTTTTCTTATGTTTCTTCCCCACCCTAGATACTGAAGGCTTAGTGCCAACTTCTGGTCAGGAGAAAATAAATTGAAGGTCTACTCTTCTGCTGCTTTACAGTTTGCCTCTTGGGACATGATGTACATGCTTCTCTCCGAACACAGAGGTTATCAGGTGGAAAAAGAAGTGTCTGTTTTGCTCCAGGCGATACGTTGGGAAGCTAATACCAGCCCCAGTTTCCAATATATGCAACTTGCTAGCTATCACAGTTTTAGTTCTTCAGTGCTTTCCTGTCTTTCCAGAAGTATCCTACGAATGGTACATTTGGGTCTACTGAACCCATCTTGGCTAACAGGGTCACTGCGTACTAGATATTTGGAAGGGAAATTAGATCTGGAGATCAAAAGTTAGCCAATCCCAGGGGTCAGCAAACTTTTTTAGCAGGGGGCTGGTCCACTGTCCCTCAGACCTTGTGAGAGGCCGGAATATATGGGGGGGGGGGAATGAATGGATTCCTATGCCCCACAAATAACCCAGAGATGCATTTTAAATAAAAGTACACATTCTACTCATGTAAAAACATGCTGATTCCCGGACCGTCCGCGGGCCCGATTTAGAAGGTGATTGGGCTGGATCTGGCCCCCGAGCCTTAGTTTGCCTACCCATGGCCTATCCAATTGTTACTGGAGGATGTATTTAGATTGGGATGTTGCAGGTAAGTTGCATTATCACAGCAGTTCTGTACCTTTGTCTAATCAAACGTGCCATTCAAACAATAATTACAGACCTTTAAAGAGCCACCCATTCTCCCATTCATTTCTGCAGACAAGATTCCTTTCTCAGTGAAGAACAGATATATGTGCTCTGTGCAACAGCCCATTAAAAATGAAAACAAAGTTACATGCCTCGTATGTGTTTTGCGTTGGAGGACCGTATCAAAGAACAAACATTTTAAAAGCATTTTCCTACCTTATCCTTTGCATCGTTCAGAAGGTCTTCCAGCTCTGAAAAGCTAAAACTGGCTACAGTGATGAAGTCGCCCATGACAGGGACAAATCTATCACCAGCTTCCCGCATACGTCTCTTCTGGTAGTCCAGCTCCTAAGAAAAGAGGAAGATCAGAGCAACTGACTGGCGAAATTATTAAAACAGGTGCAGCCACACTCCTAAGACCAATCAACCATGTGTCTGCTGGGCAGCTTTGGAAGCAGCAAGGCTTGAGACATACAAAACAAGCCACTTCTTAAACATTCCTGGTGGCAAAGCACATAGCAATTCAAATCAAATTTCTACCATTGATTCCTATGTTCACAGGTCGAGACCTACCTGTCCTCCTGGCTCTGGCCCTTAATCTTCAGGAGCTGTTCGTTTTGTTTTGTTTTTAAAATCAAGTATCTAGTCTCTTTATTTACAGAGATATACAGGCAAACATGCAAGAAATATTCTGCTCGGGCGCTCAGCAACTAGCATATCCAGGGGCCATTACGGTTGTGGGTTTCAGCCCCATGTTGGGCAAAAAATTCCTGCACTGCAGGCTATTGTATAATTAGATGATCCTTGTGGTCCCTTCCAACTCACATGATTCATTGCCATAGGAGAGTCTGGGAAGGCCTGGCTGTCTCATAGCTGTTCCCTGAATATGTCTCTCTGTGTGTGTGCACAGGCATGCACAGTGCTCTCCCATAATCCCTAGCCATTGGCCATAATGCCTGGGGCTGATGGGAGTTGGAGTCCAACAACAACTAGAGGGTACCATCTTGGATACCAGTGGTACACAGTGAAATCAGAGTGGTGGTGATGAAAGGGGAGGGGGCAAGAGATGGAAGGCCTGGGAATAGACTGAAGCAAAGAGGAACATTAAGTAGACAGGAAACAAAAACACTGCAGACAAAGCAAAGCCTAACATAAGACAATATGAGACAGCATAATTTAACATTATCAAGGAAAAGATCCTTTTCCCTTCCATTAAACAAGACCTTTTTAAAAACAACAACCACAACAGCACATTCCTGAATCACTTGGCAAGAGCTAAGGGTAACACACACACACAGGGTATTTCCCAGCACATCAAAACAATGAAGGAAATTCAGAGTCTAAAGTACCCAACTTTCACTTTTATTTCATATTGTAACAAAAGGGAAAGACTACATACACCAATGGAAGTGAGAGCTGGACCATAAAGAAGGCTGATCGCCGAAGAATTGATGCTTTTGAATTATGGTGCTGGAGGAGACTCTTGAGAGTCCCATGGACTGCAAGAAGATCAAACCTATCCATTCTTCAGGAAATCAGCCCTGAGTGCTCCCTGGAAGGACAGATCGTGAAGCTGAGGCTCCAATACTTTGGCCACCTCATGAGAAGAGAGGAATCTTTGGAAAAGACCCTGATGTTGGGAAAGATTGAGGGCACTA
This sequence comes from Zootoca vivipara, assembly GCF_965207765.1. Classification (NCBI taxonomy): domain Eukaryota; kingdom Metazoa; phylum Chordata; class Lepidosauria; order Squamata; family Lacertidae; genus Zootoca; species Zootoca vivipara. The sequence continues at coordinate 84,372,888 of NC_142586.1, read as the reverse complement.
GGAGAAGGGGACGACAGAGGACGAGATGGTTGGACAGTGTTCTCGAAGCTACGAACATGAGTTTGACCAAACTGCGGGAGGCAGTGCAAGACAGGAGTGCCTGGCGTGCTCTGGTCCATGGGGTCACGAAGAGTCGGACACGACTAAACGACTAAACAACAACAACAACAACAACATACACCAATGGGATTTGGAAGAAAACGTTTCTTTCTTAACAAACTTGTCAGTGCTTTGAATGACCTCAGGAGGTCAGTCAAGGACAGTATCAAGTGCTCCTTGCTCTTCCTTTCAAAGCAGCCCCATTCACAACAAGGCTTGACAATGGGCATGGCATAAGCTCTAACCTCTGGGTGTTCTGTTGCCTTTGTGAACCATTATAGCACGCTGGATCTCTTCCAAACCAAATGAAAGTATCGGTAATCATTAATCAGATAGTGGTTTGCCTTCCACTTCTCTCTCTTTTTTTGAGATTGTAATTCTCAGCATGTGCAGTTTGGTCATGCCTTGAACTTCCATATTCAGGTTACCTGCCAAATGGACTTATTTGCCTAGAACAGTAATGAGCACCTTGAGAACTGGATCTCACAACTGAGCGAGCACAGACTGACTTTTGAACACCTTAAGCTGCTTGAGATTGTGAAACAGGGTGAGACCTGGCCTCAAATGCCCTTTTGTCATGCAGCTCAATAAGAAGCCTTGGGCCCATCATACACTCTTAGTCTAATCCAGTGTTTCTCAACCTTTTTTGGGCCAAGGCACACTTGTTCCATGAAAAATATCACGAGGCACACCACCATTAAAAAAGTTTAAAAAATTAACTCTGTGCCGCCCTATATTGACTATATAATTATGACTGTAAGAAACACTTGCCAATTGCTGTGTTGGTTGCAATCTCCTGTAATAAGGCTTCACAAGCCGCTGATTTCTCTGCCAGCACAATCCTTTGCTCAGCAAGTTTCAGGTTGAGCTGATCCAGCCAGCTTCTTTAAGTTTGTCTAAAACCACCCTCCCGGGTTCCTTTCCGGCGGGTCAGTGTTTTCTATTGGCGGCCGCCAGGCATGTGACAATGCAAATCGCCCTTCCTGTCGCCGCACGTCGCGGCACACCAGCCAGCGTCTCACGGCACACTAGTGTGCCGCGGAACAGCGGTTGAGAAACGCTGGTCTAATCGGCCTCACAAGGTTGTTGTGAAGATAAGAGGGTCAAATAGAAGTTTCCTGGGTTCCCATTATGAAAACTGCATACTTAAATACACAAGTTGTGATAAAATACATGTTCAAGGATGTGTTTAAACATGTATTCAAATTTTATATATATATTTTTAAATCACAAATTAATACAGAAATGGGATGGAAAGGACATATGAGTTAACATCTGAAAAACTGACTAGGGCCAGAAATGATGTGATCTGCCCATCCCTAGAGGATGGAGAGAGGTAACCTCCATTTATGTCACCTTCAGTTCCTTGGAATCTGGTGGGATGCAGACGGAAGAAACAAAGAAGAAACAAATACATGGAAATATTTTAGGGTTGTTCACATTTAGAGCTGGGAGCCCCGGAAACCTTTAATTGTGCTTTGTCGGGGTTAGCTAGCTACCCATGCCACCCTCTCTCTTTCTCCAATCTCTTCCTCTCAACATTTAGACTGCAAGATCCTCAGGGCAGGGAATATTTTCCTTCTGTAAGAAAGATACTGCCTACAGTAATGGCTTACTAATACCCCCTAGTTTTAACTGAAGCATTATCTTGTGCTGGGATTGTTTGGGGCATTGGATATTGTCTTTAAGATGGCAGAGGGTTTTTTTGGGGGGGGGCGCTCTGGCTCTCCAGGTATTGCTGAACAACAACTCACACCAGGAGTTGCAAAATTCAGAAGTGAAAGTTAGGACACTGTGCTCAAAAAATCTACACCAGGGGTACCCAAACTACCCAATCACCTTCTAAATCCAGCCTGTGGACAGACCGGGAATCAGCATGTTTTTACATGAGTAGAATAATAAATAAATAAATAAATAAATAAATAAATAAATAAATAATATTTTATTTATACCCCGCCCATCTGGCTGGGTTTCCCCAGCCACTCTGGGCGGCTTCCAACAGAAAAATAAAATAATCTATTAAACATTAAAAGCTTCCCCAAACAGGGCTGCCTTCAGATGTCTTCTAAAAATCTGGTAGCTGTTTTTCTCTTTGACATATGATGGGAGGGCGTTCCACAGGGCGGACGCCACTACCAAGAAGGCCCTCTACCTGGTTCCCTGCAACTTGGCTTCTCAAATGTGTCCTTTTATTTAAAATGCATCTCTGGGTTATTTGTGGGGCATAGGAATTCGTTCATTTTTATTTTTTTCCAAAATACAGTCCGGCCCCCACAAGGTCTGAGGGAGAGTGGACCAGCCCCCTGCTGAAAAAGTTTGCTGGCCCCTGATCTACACTATCAGAGGTTTTAGAAAAGAAACACAAGTACTCGCAGTAAAAGCCACAAACACAGTTGACAACAAGGCAGATGGATGCCCTGGCAGGGCTCACAGAGAATGGAGAGTGTTTATGAATTTGCATTTTGATATACTTTGCATTGCCTGCTTCACTCTGTGAAGTTTTTCAGAGCTGGACTCAAGTCTCATTTTTTAAAATGGTGCTGCCAGCCCTGGGAAGTGAAGGATTACAAAGTGCCTCTGTTGAGCAGCTGACTGTGAACCTATTTTTAGCCCTGTGTTTGTAATAAGGAGCTTTGAAGAGCCCTCTCAACTGTCAGAGCCAGGACTGTGGCGAGAACACGCTGGAACGCAGTCAAGAGTTGCACCTTCCCCCCCCCCGTCAAGTCCCCTCCCAACAAGGACCTTCCATTGTTGCTATAGTGCTGCATTTTTACATGCCAAAAGTGGGTGGGGGGAGCAGTGAAATGAATGAGCAAGACGGGGAGGTGCTGGCTGCCAAGGCTAAACAGAGGTGGGAGGGAGGGGTGTATGAATGGGAAAAAGATGTTGCCCAAGGAAGGGAAGGAGAAGGTACTGCAAGGACACTGGGCAAACAACTCACAAGCTTGAAACCAAACCGAATCTATGGTTTATCACTCAACAGCTGCAACTATCCTGTAATTTCTTGGATGCCTGAAACAGCCAACACAGAGCAGCTCTAGGCACACAGCGCTTTCTTAGCATGCAAGGGGAAATGTGCCTGCTGGAGAGGGGTGGGGCGAGCTTGTCAAGGAACAAAGTCAGAACTTGAGAGCGACCTCCTCAATATTTATCATGCAAACTGGCTCTGCCACAACCGCTGTGAATCCACATGAAACTTGAGATTTGAAAATGCACACTGAACAGTATTTCATTCTGTGGAAGCGAGCACTGAGCAGTGTTTCCAATGGCTTGGCTTGCACACCACACTCAGCCAACTGTTGGCTTAATGCATTTAAGTGATGGAACCAATTTGTTTTTTCTTGCCAGAAGCAGGACCCAAGCCAGTGGATTCAAGCTGCAAGAAAAAGGATGAAGACAGTGGAACAAGCTCTATCAAGAAGGTGGTGGACTCCTTCATTAGAGGACTTTAAGCAGAGGCTGGATGGCCACTTCTCAGGGATGCTGAAATAGTAGGTTTCCTGCATCCTCAGGAGGTTGGACCAGGTGACTGACAAGATGCCTTCTAACTCTATCATTCTAGTCCTTGCATCACATGCTCCAGAAGTTACTACAAGATCATGTTATGTTAGGACTGTAACTAAAAAGGCCAGCTCCAATAGCATTTTATTTAAAAACCCATTAACATTATGTTTTGAGTCAACTGACAGTGATCTTGAACCTGCAAACTGAGAGAAGTCATTTATTTACAGTGTAAATGGGGGGGGGTGTATTCAGGGGATACTTGGTTCCACCACTTGACTCCCCATGCTCAGGAGTGAGAGAATGAGAGGGCACCTTAACTCCCTGGCTATCCAGCATATTGAGATACTCTTGATGTCACCAGCTATTCATGCAGGAGCAATAATGTTCTCCAGTCCAGGGAGAATGAATGTAAAATTCTGTGTTTGGTCCACACCCAGTGCTGCACACACACACACACACACACACACTGCAGGATTAGTTGGTAATGTGTCACAGACCCATGCTGAGTACGTTACTAAAACTATATCTGTAACATTTGAAGTAGATCCATACATTTAATTTTGCATAAATATAACACTCTTTCCAAAGTACCCTACATAGATGAATCTTCAGTTGGGGAGATTATTTAAAGCAGTCCCAGTGTTTGCAGACAAATAATTCAACTTCGTTGTTCCCGCAAGGGGACAATGACAACAAATATTTATTCTATTCTATTCTAATATGTAATATTAATATGTACTAAGATAAAATGAACTGGGTGATAAACTTTACAATGTCATAATTTAGCCTTGCAATTATGTTTAGTTCTTGCTGCTTGACGTATTTTTGCTGCAACAGCAATTGTGATAGAGAGTCATCCCAAATCACAGGTGGGAGGCAGAAGTAGCATGACTTTATGAAGGCCACACAGAAAAGCCAGTGGACAGCCAAGAGGAGAAAGTAGGTGTTCTTGGCTCTAGGTCCTACATTCAGTTCACCAGACCACAATCCCCTAGAGAAGAACCAGTATGACTGAGTCTTTCTGTTTTGCAAAAGCCCGTTGGCTCCATTCCTTGTTTGTCCAGTGTGATTCTATTCACAGGGCTTGTAGTAACAGAACTCTACAGTGATTGCCCCAAGTACCCTGTTTCTCATATTTTAAGACATACCCATAAAATAAGCCATAGCAGGATTTTAAGCATTCAAGGAATATAAGCCATACCCCAAAAATAAGACATAGTGATAGGCGCAGCAGCAATGTGGGCCGCGGCAGGAGGAGGAGGAAAAAAATAAGACACCCCTTGAAAATAAGCCATAGTGTGTTTTTTGAGGGAAAAAATAAATATAAGACATGTCTTATAATATGAGAAACACGGTATATAACACTGGGTAGAAAACGAAAGCACTGAGCCACTCCCTAGAAAGTAGGCAGCCAATTCTCTCTGTGGTTGTTTTGAACAACCAACTACAAGGTACCTTCCCTGCTCAATTATGCACGCATACTCCACTGAACTAGAAATGTACTAGGGAAGTGAGGGCAGGAACCACAGCTCACAGGTAAAGCAAGTGTTTTGCATACAGAATAGGATGGGAAATATCTCTGCCCAAGGCCCTGGACATGACAAGAGTAGTAGACAATACTGAGTCTGATGGACAGAACAAGCTGGTGTAAGGCAGCTACATGCCAGGCTGCATTAGCCTGTGGTGCACAAAGGGAAAATAAGCCATGTTTGGTGTGAGAGACAATGTTCCACCTGTCCTCTGCTACTTGAAGGATCTTGGGCCCCATTGGTTGCTGCTCTCAGACTCTGGAACTCCCTCCCTGGAGAAACTAGACTAGCTCCCTCATTGTCCTTCTGCTGGCAGGTGAAGACCTTCTTCTTTTTGAGAACTGACAGCTTTTAATGAAAGAGCTGGTGCCGTGCTATTTTTATTGTAATTGTTTTCATGCTTTAAACAGATTTTTTATATGTACTGTATATAGTTTTATATTGATGTTTAATTTATTTTATTTTTAAATGATTGCTTTTTCTACATTTTTACCTTGAGTACCATTAGGGAAAAGGCAGAGTAAAAATAAACAAAACAAAACAAAATATAAAATAAAATAAAATAATAAAGTCAACTCTCAGCAGATTGGCCTACAGGGATTCCCAGCAAGGGACATCTCATTCACAGAGCTACAAGTGCCACAGAAAGTTACTACAGGTTCCTAAGTGTAAGATAGTCATTGCAAAAGATCTAGCAATGGACTTCCCTTTAGTATTTTAGTGTGGATGTCTGTTAATAGACACATTTTTTGCAAAGCATTTTCCCCTAATAAAGAGCATTTTTTAAATATTATTTTCACAAGCATGCATTTAAATGCATGTTTATTATATGCATTTTTATTCAATTACTTGGCTGCAGAACTGCATCACGAAATTCTGGAAGTGCAAATTTTGAGGGATGGCTGAGCTTCAATTCAAATATTGAAAAAGTGAATCAGGTAGCTTTGCCAAGTACAAATTGAATCAGTGTCTTCCCCCATCCTTGGTTGTATTGCAGCACCGTACAGCTGTGTGGCCACCAGTTCCATACCTGCTTGCTTCCTTGCCTTTCTCCCCCCTTGGCAGATGTTTTGTCTGCTGCTAAATGCTTTGATACATAGACTACACCCCACCCGTTCAGACCTGTCCACAGAGGCCACACCAAACACCTGCTCAGAGACCAAACCTCTCTGAAAGAAGCAAAAGCAAGTGTTCCAACATTTTTAGGGCATGCCATTTGTCAAACTCCCATTCCCCCAGCTCTCAGTAGCAGATCAAACAACTTTCTTAAGGGGTACATCTGGTAATATCATCAGTCCAGGCCTACGGGAGACGGTTTTAGGGAAACAGGCTGTGCTTGACAAAAGAAGAAAAGCTCGTTCTTCTCTCACCAAAAACACAGTGCCCGAGATCCCAAGTGAGTATTTGGAAACCACGAAATACTTACAGCTTCAACAGCTTTCAATCCGGTCTTTATGTTGTTCACTTCCTTCTCCAGCTCTACCAGGCTGCAAGGAGACAGAGAGAGACATACAGCAGTTGAAAACAAAAAGGGCAGTGTTACATGGGAATACAGGAACTGGTGAGGCAGTAAAGATCGCTGGTCCATCCAGTCTGGTATGCTGCCTCCGGCCCCAGCCCTACACCAGATGCTTTAGAGGTGGCAGGAAGAGGTCCATTCTGTGTTGCGTGAGCTTTTAATAGGAGGGTTCAGACCCCGGGCTGCTTGCACTTACATGCAAGATCCCACACTATTCAGAAGAGAATAAGCCTTTCAGCCTCTGGATAACTGAAATGGGGGAGGCACTGGACCGAGTCCGTTTAGGGCTTTAAAGGTCAGCACCAACACTTTGAATTGTGCTCGGAAATGTACTGGGAGCCAATGTAGGTCTTTCAAGACGGGTGTTATGTGGTCTCGGCGGCTGCTCCCGGTCACCAGTCTAGCTGCCGCATTCTGGATTAGTTGTAGTTTCCGGGTCACCTTCAAAGGTAGCCCCACATAAGAGCACATTGCAGTAGTCCAGGCTAGAAATAACTAGAGCATGCACCACTCTGGCAAGACAGTCCGCGGGCAGGTAGGGTCTCAGCCTGCGTACCGGATGGAGCTGATAAACAGTAGTTGTAGTTTCCGGGTCACCTTCAAAGGTAGCCCCACATAGAGAGCACTGCAGTAATCCAAGCAAGAGATAACTAGAGCTTTTGGCTTTTCATGCAATAGTATACTGGGCTATAAAAAGTGGCAATTATTTCATAGAAACGTAGAATTGTAGAATTGGATGGGGCCCCAAGGGTCATGCAGCCTAAATTCCTGCAATGCAGGAATCTCAACACATGGTTTCCCATCCAATCTCAAACCATACTAGACCCTGCTTAGCTTTGCAAATGTGCTAGCAGATTTATTGCTGCAGCATCATGTGATTCTACAACATCTAACCCCTAATGCTGTACAGGCCATATTCCATTTTTCACTGCAGGTTAACAACCTATTTTACAACACCTTATTATATGTTGCCTCTAGTCAGGTTGCTGATTTATATATAATGAGCAAATGTCAACACCATGATCTAGTACCCATCCTTCATTGAATTTTAAATGCCAGCCCCATCCCCAAACTTACTTGACTTTTGCTGCTTCTGGAAGATGCTGTAGTTCAGACTGCATGTCTAGAATATCTAGGTAGTTCTTTTCAAAGATCATAATCAGGTAGTGTAACAACGTAATGTTCCTAAGACAAACAGGTATGAATGAGGCAAAAAACAGGATATTGGGAATAACTGACATGCCATGCAAGATGTCTGGCATCAAGTCAGGCTCACCAGTTCAGGGTTACATAAGCATCAGCATTTGTGTTTCTCTAATAAAAGCCATGTAAACAAAAAGCAAACATATTTCTTTATAACAATACACACACACACACACACACACACATGGAGCCACCCATCCAACAGAGATTGTTTAATGAAGAACAGATAAAAATATTTATAAGGAATAAACAAGCAAGTAAGCAAATAAACCTACTTATCTATGCTAGATTTGGTGTCTGCTATTTTATTGAGGCTGGAGACCTTAAAGCCATAGGCGTTTCCTCTTTGGCCCTTGTTCATGTAGTTGCCAAAGGCTAAAACGACTTCCAGGAGCTGCTTCAGCTGCTTACTACGTGTGAGCTCCTTGGAAGCCAGGAGAAGAGCTGAAAGAGAGAGATAAGGAATTCCCTTAAGTTAACAGAGTGGTGCCATTTCAATCAGCAAATGTGAGGCAACCATCCTTCTTCCAAATCCCAAGTCCCAAGGCAAACAGCCCCTGCCCCAGTCATTTCCCCTCGGAAATAAGAAATGTATAAGAATGTCACTAAAGAGCTTTTTCATTACAGTGAACTTCATTACAGTAACTTCTGGTTTCCATTCAAATATTTTTTGGTATTTGCTGTCAAGTGAGGCAGAGGTACCCACATAGAGTGGGTTTCACATAGGATGGTGGTCTAGCTAATGAAAGAGACAGAGAGGAGCCAGGCAATATAAACTACACTTTCAAAATTGTGATGTGACCTGCCACACGGTGGTTGCCTTGCACTGACCGCAACACTACCCAGTGGAAGACAGCCAATGCTATCCCTATTCAGAGTAGACCCATTGAAGTTAATGAATACCACTAACTTGGGTTCATTCAAAAATTCCTTCAGTAGCACCTTAAAGACCAACTAAGTTTTTATTTTGGTATGAGCTTTCGTGTGCATGCACACTTCTTCAGATACATTCATTCATTTACTCTGAGTACAACTCAGTTGCCTACAGCCCAGCATCTTTGTGCAAGTCCTGCAATGGTCTCTGAAAACTTTCGCTTTACCTTCTACTTTGGGTTTCGCTTCTGCAAGCCTCTCTGGGAACTTCTTCTTAAAGAATAATGCTTGAAGCCGCTGCTGGTAGTGGTCGATCCTAAAGCAGCGAAAGATGTGGGTTATATTTCAAGGGAGCCCCAGAAAACAAAGCCACTATGAGCTCAGTCCATATTTATACAAAACCTGTAGGGTATGGATGAGGAACTGTATAGTACAGCAGAGTGCTAAAGGCCATCATTAACAGTCATCATTTCACTTGAAATGGTGAAAAGAAAAGGAAGGAAGGAAGGAAGGAAGGAAGGAAGGAAGGAAGGAAGGAAGGAAGGAAGGAAGGAAGGAAAAACAAGATGCATAGAAATATATTTATTCAGTCCAACAGGCTTCCAATATTTCCTTCCATCAAGGGCACTCATAGGCAAAACCAACATGAGTCTTTGGCGTCAGACTCTGTTGCGAATTGCAACATTTTATACAGTGCTGGGCCAGCAATATCTTGATACAGGGATTTCTATTAGTGGCTTGTGATCAATTTTAGCTGAAAAAGGAAACAGGAGACTCTGAATAACATCCCTGCTCTTATACCACACAGAGAGACAGAGACATTTATATGTAGTATATATACACCTGCTCATTTCATAAAGAAAACGGTCTGCCCGAGCCATGCGGTCAATTTCATGCTTGTGTTCCTCCAGCAGATCAATATCACTCTTCTCTGGGACAAACTTCAGGAGCTGGAACCACAGGTGGGGAAGGAGAAAAAAAGACAGCATGAGGGAACTAACCAGGGCAAGGGGCAGACAGCAGGAGAGTGTGATGGAGTGGGCTCCCATTGCTTGGTCCCTGCTTCTGGCAACCTAGCAGTTCGAAAGCATGTCAAAGTGCAAGTAGATAAATAGGTATCGCTCCGGCGGGAAGGTAAGCGGTGTTTCCGTGCGCTGCTCTGGTTTGCCAGAAAGCTGCTTAGTCATGCTGGCCACATGACCCGGAAGCTGTACGCTGGCTCCCTCGGCCAGTAAAGCGAGATGAGCGCTGCAACCCCAGAGTCGTCCACGACTGGACCTAACTGTCAGGGGTCCCTTTACCTTACTGTAAGAAAATGCTGCTTGGAATTCCCCATCTGACTGTAATTCCTAAGCAAGGCAGCTGCGGTCATATGAGTGACCTTTCTGAAACATCTGATTGGATTCTCTGTCTTGGATTCTCCCCTCTGTGACCCTCATTAGATACTTTCCAATTCCATATAGGATTTCCCATATCTAACAGCTATAGGCAGTGTATGTCCAATAAAGAACTCCCTTAATGGCCAGAGGCACCCCTGAGTGTAAATGAAGTACAATCTGGCCCTTAAAGTGTTGAGCCCACTCATCCTCCAGTAGACACAAAGCTTTGACTATTCCCCCCCCCCACACACACACAACTTTTAAATATGTTTTTGCCCTGGGGAGACAATGAACAACATCAGTGTGACTGGACAGATGCTCAATAGAGGCTCCTATTCATGTGTTGAACTTAAAAGCTCATACGTTGACAGATTTATTTTTTTTTACATATCTAGTGGGAGTAATGTTCTGGCCTGGCCAAGCGTTTGTATGTTTGTGCGTGTGCTCCTGCACATGAGCGCACGCGCGCACACGCACACACACAAGCTCCCTAGTTACTAAAACAAACAGCCTGGAAGAAACACCAGACAATGGTTCTGCTTTTTATCATTCCCTCCTTTATACTCAGGAGCAGTTTAAATGCCAGCAACCCATAGATGTGATAATGGTAGTGCAGGAAGCTATAATAGCCAAAGAACACTGAAAACTGGAATGCAATGTTCTTTGTGGATACTCTCAACACCAAGCTAATGTACAAACCAAGAGCTTTTGGAATAGATATTCATTTAAGCAGAGTTATAGCCCACTCTTTGATCATATTTATAATGCCCAGGTTGGCTCAACTGAAAGTCAAAGGACATTCCAAAGGTACTGGTAGATACTCATCTCATTTTAGCATGTAAAACAACTCATAGTGCCTATCTACTCAGAAGTAAGACTTACTGCCTTCAATGGGATTTACTCCCCAGTTAAATGTATATAGGATTGCAGACCTGGTGGTTCAAGGGACTAGAACAACCATAGCAAAAATAATGGCACAGATGAGATCCATACCAAAGCATCAACTGCAACTGAAATAAAGTATAGTGGCTTCTCTAAGGGCAATTAATAAGTTTGTGGCTGAGGTTAAATATCAGGTGAGGCCACCACATTTGTATACATTAGCCTACACTAGCTCAGCACACTATTTTCAAAAGATACATTGATTACCTCACTCACCCCCAATTCTAAATACGTTTTTTCACTACCCTTTCTTCCTTCTGTTTTTCTTTCTTTCTTAAGTCTTAGGACCAGCACTGCCCTCCCTCACAGTAGTAAATTAATACTGGTTCATCTGAAATTATTATTTTTAGTTTAGTAGGCCAACAGCTATGAAGGAAATTGCCATATTAACATGATGTGAGTGTTAGGTTGGAGAGCTGATGTTGTTTTACATTTCAAAGCCAAATTCAGTTATTCCAAGAAGCAAAGGCTGCCTTCAAGTTGGTAGTATGGCCCATTGTGGGGCAACCTGTGGTCTTCCAGAGGCTGTTGGGAATCCAACTCTTATGGGGCACCATGCAGTATGGACAATGGTCAGGGATGATGGGTGTTGCAGTCCAACAACATCTGGAAGCCACAGGTTGCTGACCCGTGGTTTTCCCCGGCGCTGAGGGCAATGAAACAGTCGTTGAGACGGCTAGAGCGCCGGTGGCGGAAAACTCATTTTGAATCAGACCGGACACGGGCTAGAGCTCAACTTCGAGCCTTCTTCACCGTCTCCATCGCATCTGCAGAAAACAGCAGCAGGAGACTTTTCCAGGTGGTTCGCAATTTAGCGGAACCACCTGCTCCATCCGGGCCCAGTACGGGCTACATGATCTCCTGCAATGATTTTGCAAAGTTTTTTGCAGATAAAGTCGCTCAGATTCGGGAAGAGGTAGACTCCACCGTGGGAGCAGGGCCGGGGCGGGGGAGTGCTAGAGTCCTGTCTAGTCAAGTTTTGTGGGATCAATTTCAATCTGTTACCTCCGAGGATGTGGACAGGCTGCTTAGACGAATGAAACCAACCAGCTGTCTCCTTGATCCTTGCCCATCCTGGCTTATAAAAGCTAGCCAGGAAGGGCTGGGCGATGGGCTTCGCGGGTTGGTAAATGCTTCTCTCCATGAGGGAGCCTTCCCAGACCCGCTGAAAGAGGCGGTTATTAAACCGCTTCTTAAAAAACCATCTTTAGATCCGGCCAATATGGCCAACTATCGCCCAGTCTCAAATCTTCCATTCTTGGGCAAGGTGATTGAGCGAGTGGTTGCGGAACAACTCCAGGCACGCCTGGAAGAAGCGGACCATTTGGATCCCTTCCAGTCAGGATTCAGGCCTCATCATGGGACTGAAACTGCCTTGGTCGCACTGGTCGATGATCTCCGGCGGGCTAGGGACAAAGGTAAGAGCTGTTTCCTTGTTCTGCTGGATCTCTCAGCGGCTTTTGACACCATCGACCATAACATCCTTCTGGACCGTCTAGAGGGCTTGGGAGCTGGGGGCACTGTCATGCAGTGGTTCCGCTCCTTCCTCCTGGGCCGTGTTCAGAAAGTGGTGGTGGGGGATGAGTGTTCAGACCCCTGGGCGCTCACTTGTGGGGTGCCTCAGGGTTCTGTCCTCTCCCCCATGCTTTTTAACATCTATATGCAGCCGCTGGGAGAGATCATCAGGGGGTTTGGGCTGGGTGTCCATCAGTATGCTGATGATACCCAGCTCTACCTCTCTTTTAAATCAGAACCAGTGAAGGCGGTGAAGGTCCTGTGTGAGTGCTTGGAGGCGGTTGGAGGATGGATGGCGGCTAACAGATTGAGATTGAATCCTGACAAGACAGAAGTACTGTTTGTGGGGGACAGGAGGCGGGCGGGTGTGGAGGACTCCCTGGTCCTGAATGGGGTAACTGTGCCCCTGAAAGACCAGGTGCGCAGCCTGGGAGTCATTTTAGACTCACAGCTGTCCATGGAGGCACAGGTCAACTCCGTGTCCAGGGCAGCTGTTTATCAGCTCCATCTGGTACGCAGGCTGAGTCCCTACCTGCCCACTGACTGTCTCTCCAGAGTGGTGCATGCTCTAGTTATCTCTCGCTTGGACTACTGCAATGCGCTCTACGTGGGGCTACCTTTGAAGGTGACCCGGAAACTACAACTAATCCAGAATGCGGCAGCTAGACTGGTGACTGGGAGCGGCCGCCGAGATCACATAACACCGGTCCTAAAAGACCTACATTGGCTCCCAGTACGTTTCCGAGCACAATTCAAAGTGTTGGTGTTGACCTTTAAAGCCCTAAACGGCCTCGGTCCGGTATACCTGAAGGAGCGTCTCCACCCCCATCGTTCTGCCCGGACACTGAGGTCCAGCTCCGAGGGCCTTCTGGCGGTTCCCTCATTACGAGAAGCCAAGTTACAGGGAACCAGGCAGAGGGCCTTCTCGGTAGTGGCACCCACCCTGTGGAATGCCCTCCCACTAGAGGTCAAAGAGAACAATTACCAGACCTTTAGAAGGCATCTCAAGGCAGCCCTGTTTAGGGAAGCTTTTAATGTTTGATGGATTTCTGTATTTTAGAATTTCTGTTTTTTTGGAAGCCGCCCAGAGTGGCTGGGGGAACCCGGCCAGATGGGCGGGGTATAAATAATAAATTATTATTATTATTATAGCACGACATGAGTGAAAAGAGGATGAGAAATATTCCCATTAAAATCAACATGTTTAGTAGCCCTTACAAAGCATATTACCTGTTCCAGCATATCTTTAGCAAGATCTTCTTCTTCATCCATCTTCAAGATTGCTTGTCGGATTTCCTCATTGGACAGCTTCAACCTTTAACAACATCAATATTGCCCCATTATTTTGTTTGAATTTTGATGAATCTGAAAGTTCAGCCAATATGCTGTCGTAAAAACTTCCCTTAGATCTATAGGAGTGAGCAAAAGTTTAACCTTCCAAACATTCCCGCCCCCATTCCTGAGTGATTTGCAATGGCTACCATAGCAATTAACTTGAAGCACTCACAATATATTGGGGGGGGGGGAGAGAACTATTCACACAGGGCCAACTTCCCAATGGAGTTGGTAGAAGAACCTCCATGCATAAGGAAAACATCAGTGGAGATACACATGATGGGAGCCTTCAAAGTCTAATTTATAGTACCTTGCAGAAAAATAAGAAAAGAAACACTGAAAAATTCCACACTTTTTGTTGCCTTCATAGTCTTGGAATAGTGAATAAACAAATGTCAATGCTTCCCAGACAGGAAACAGTACTAAGCCTGAGATACTTAACACATTTTAACGCTGCCCAATATAATCAGCAGCTAGTAATTAAAACATGGAAGGTTATGTTAAAAATAAAAACCTTTAAAACTTGAGCTGTGCTCTTTCTAGCTATTCAAAAATGTAAGGCCAAACTTATGCCCTTCAGCCAATGCAGAGCATAGACCCAGAAGACAAGGCATATCCCTACATCTAAGCTGGGAAGCTGCAACTAGAAACTATGCTCTGCAGCAACTACGCACTGAAGCATAGGAACAGACTGTCAGAGAGACTCCACTATTACTCTTATTTTGTCATTTCCCTTCATCTAAATATATATACACACAATTCATATTGAATGGATAATGGGTCCTCTTTGGGTATGGAAAATCATAACACTCATCCTTCCACTTGGCATCAGTTTCAGCAGGGAAGCCAAAAATCGAAGAGGCCATGGAGAATGAATTACCCTCCTACATCCCCAAGAGAAGTTCCCTCCAACTCGAATTTCAGAACCATTAAGCAAGACACTCCAGAGAAATCTGTCATAGGTACTGTGGCTTCACCATGTTCTCAGTTTCCAAACCCAACAGTTTGATGCCTTCCCAATAATAATAATAATAATAATAATAATAATAATAATAATAATAATTTATTATTTATACCCCACCCATCTGGCTGGGTTTCCCAAGGTGCTCAGTTATCTCAAGATTTAAAATGCTAAAAGCACGAGCAGTGAAATCCAAGAAACTGAAATGCTTGTGTGACTGTGCTAAGCAACTAAGCAAGGAAATGTTGGGTTCAGGCAACCTGCCCTCCTTTCACAGAGAATTACATGGTCCCATTCTAAGATGCAATTCAACAAGACTCACTGAAAGTCTGCAGGCGAATACATGGAGCTTAAGGTGTGCCTCAAAGATCACTGCAGAGTCTATTAATCTCAGGGCCAAATATATCACTTAAACTGAGATATGTAGCTAGCATAAGTGCACAATTGTTGGATATATGCGTATACCAGTTGCCAAGATAGTAGATTATCTGTATCAGTACCTGTCAGAGGGTCGTTGTGGCTACTCTAGAGTAACTCCGCACGAGTCCAGTTTGTCTTTAAAGACTTTTATTGTGCAAAGTATTTACAGTGCAGAGACAGCTTAAAACATGACCTCTCATTCCGAATCAGAATCCGGCAATGGCGTACGTCTGTTCTTACGCCAGCAAAGTAGTCGGGGCACCCCAAAACGCCTCCCCCTTGACCTGTGTCGCAGTGCTCTTCTTAACTCTTGTGCCGGAAGGAGCGATGCCCTCTCAGCCTCCTCCCTGTCAAGACGGTGGCAGGGCTCTCCACCAGCATCCTTGAGCCCTTGCCTACATCTCTCCTCCCCTGAGCTTTCCCATCGTTCCGCACGTTGGCTTCTCTCTCCCTCCGAGTCTCTCCCCTCCCCCCTGGCTGCTTCAGAGCTCCCTGTGCTTGGCGAGGTGGACGTTAGGATGATGGGGGCTGGCTCCCTGTAGGGAGTCACCCTAGTGTGGAGATTAGAGGGTTTAATCCAGATCTAGATTTGGGTGCCTGTACCTGCAATTTGCACTGACAAATTATTCATTTGGCTCAAAGAGAGCTTTATTTCTCTATGCAAATTGCTGGTGTGGGGAAGCCAAACTGGGGGGGGAGGGTTAAAGAAAGGGCATACGCCCCACTCTAGAGTCTCAGTTCAAATCAGGCGCCCTGCGCACTGGCACTTTCTGTAAAAAGAAAAAGAAGTTCTACAGTTAGGGAGACACATATTTATGTAACATATTGTCTAGTTTGGCCCTCAGACTATACTAAGCCAGCACACAGCTGTAACTCACACAACTACAAATGTGCTACTCTCTCACACACCTAGAAATGGATGAGCAATTGGGCCAAAGGGCTGTTAATCAAGTATTTTCATTATTACTGCTGTTTTTTTCAAAACTTCTGACTAACCACGCAATGGATCTTAAAATAGCCAACAGTAACATAAAGCAGATGTGTTGCTTTTTAAGCAAAAACAGGTGAACTGGTTTGAACAAAAACCTAAAGCAGACCCCTAGAATCTTTCCACTCAGGGTTGAGCGAAGATGACTACTTGGGGGAAAGAGGGGTGCTGGTTGTAATGGAGACGCCACATTAAAGTGTGATTGCGGCCAGAGGAGAAACACTAAATAAGTCATATCTCATTGTTGGATATGTATCAGCAGTGATTTTCCTACTGGATTTTTAGGAGCCAAATGCAGATTTCTTCCACTGGCATAACAACTGACAAACCCCAGGCTGCATACATAACTGAAGCGCCATCATCTCTGCTTCTTATTTGTTTACCAAAAAACAAAGGCTATGGAATCACAACCAAGTTAAGCAGATGCTGGCGCATAAAAGCAGCAGAATGGAACAAGGTAGAGCTACACTGAACAACACCTGTGAATTTTTAAAGTGAAAAATACAGGGTTTTTTTGGCAAGGCAAAAAAAAAAAAGCTCTTAAAACCCAAAGGTACTTTTGAAGACGAAACACCCCCATCTGTCCCAATCGAATGATATTCATGAAATCACATGATTTCCAAGAACTGGTACCCAAACTTGCTCGCTTCCCTCTTCCCTCCCAAACCATTTTCCTTTTATTATATTGTATCTTATCAGGTTATGAGTCTGTGGGCAGGGGGTGTATTGTTTAGAAAGTTGGAGGAGGAGGAGGAGAACTTGCATAGGGAAGGCAGAGGCATCAAAGAACGTTCTAGCATCCTGAGGCCTACATCCTGTAATCGTCGTAAAATCAGGGTGACTTGTCCAGATCATAACAAGGTTACATGGTGAACTCTTATAAGCTGCCTATTAAAAAAAAAGCTCCACCAAGAAATGGCCGAGATACAGCACCTTAATATTTCTGCTCTAATTGGAAAACAAACAAAAAACCCTTGAATTAGTCTATGCACAAACATAACATACATTTACCAGTACTTATTTGACTTTTGCCGAGCTAAACACTCTCAAAAATCCAAGGGAAAAAAATGCAGGGATGTAACACTGAAGGTTAAAAACCTTCATCAGAAATATGAGGTTTCATTAAAATTCTCATTTAAGTCAGGAGCAAGTCACACTGCAACAGGGACTCAGTGCCTGGCTGCTGCCAGAGTAAGGCTGTGTACACGCCATACCTTTAAAGCACACAACTTCCCCCAAAGAATCCTGGGAACTGCAGTCTGTTAAGAGTGCTTGGAAATGTACCTCTGCAAGGTATAAACTACAGTTCCCATGATTCTTTGGCGGAAGCAATGCACTTTAAATGTGTGGTGTGCACACAGCCTAAGGAAGAAGCTTGCAGCTGCTGAAGCCAGTAGGATGGTAAAATGGGGACCAGTGGTGTGTATATGACTCACTGAACAGAGGAAGAAAGAGTGAGTAAGACTGTGAGAAGCTCTATAGCAGTGATGGCCAAACTTGGCCCTCCAGCTGTTTTGGGACTACAACTCCCATCATCCCTAGCTAACAGGACCAGTGGTCAGGGATGATGGGAATTGTTGTCCCAAAACAGCTGGAGGGCCACGTTTGGCCAACACTGCTCTATAGTGACAGTGTCTGCTACCTTCCTTTGCTGTCCTGCAAGAGCTGTCTGAGCCTGAGGCCCATTCTGTTGTGACTTATTCTTCCATCACCTTGCTCTCCTCTGTGCCACATTCCAGCACCTACGACTCCTTTTACTACTGCTTACTGAGACCCCATATTGGGATTTTACAGTTAAAACCGCTAATTATAGCCATCACTTTCCTGACTTCTAACCTTGGCCAGGTAGGCTTCTGAAGATTACAGGGAAAATAAAACACTCCTATTTCTCTTTCCCACCACATTAAGTCACACAGAGCTGACGAGACCCAAATGTCTGAGTAATCTCCAAGTCAGGCTAAAGCAGCGTTATTATCAAAATGCGCCTAAAATGATACTTAGCCTGCCCCTGCCTTGATCCCCTTAGGACACATGAATGACCCCTATTGACTCTACAGCCTCATTCATCACTAATCTCCTCAGGACACCTCAGCTGATTTAATGTCAGTAGACATGAAGTGGCTTATTGTTTGGCCATCTTGCACAGAGAAGGGGGAGTGGGGAGGAAAGAGACAGTGACTTATTCCAAATATGCCTGGGAGTCATGCTGGATTTGCCTTTTATTTTTTGCATCGCAGCACACTTCACAGATGTGGCTGTCTCATTTTTCTCCTTCAAGATGGTCACTGGTTCGGTTTAAGCTAACTGCCAAAACTCTCATGCAGAAAACACTCCACATTCATCAACCATCTCTCCTCAGAGAGAAGGAGCGCTGCGCTATGGTGCCGCTCCATCTTTAAGCTGATGGAAGATGCACTGCCACAAACGCATGCAGGGCCATTTATTCCAGAGCCACGCCTGTCCTCAAAACCACCAGGATACGCTTATGCTCATATTTGGGAGAAAAGAGGATATTTTCTCCTTTAAAAATCAATTCATTTGCCTTATCAGTATAAACCATACAATCGAGATAGATAATAATGAAGCCATGCAAAGCACCTTCCATGAATGCTGCTCATGTAGCAAATGCAGGGGTCAGAAAGCTTCTAGGTGAGAGCAAGGGATTTGATGCATATTAACAGGCTTCCTTTCCCGCCCCACAATATTATTTTTCGGCATGCACATTTTCTCCTTATAGGGACACAAGAGAATTCCCTTGTTTGTAGAGGAGAGAAATGGGGAGGCTCTAACAGCACAACAGCTATATGTGAGCAGCCACATGTGTGAAGCTGCATGGCCGTAACTTCCAAGATGGGAGAAAGGCTACTTAAAACTTCACGGTGTACTCAGCCTTTCTTAATCCCATATTAAAAGAGGGATGAGCAACTAGTGGCCTATCATATTACGTTGGACTTAAAATTCCAACTAATCTCTGGCCACTGGCCATGCAGCTGGGGCTGATGGGAGTTGAAGTCCAACAACTCCCTCTCTTAAAGGAAATGGTATTGGGGCTGATCTGAATATGCAAAGAAAACCAGTTGGTACAACTTTGCTGGGACTATACGACTTCAGTGTGTGTGTGTGTGTGTGTGTGTGGTGTGTGTGTGTGTGTGTGTGTGGATTTACATGTTTGAATGCTCCAAGTTACAGAAACATCCCTGCATGTCAACACACACACACACACACCAGCTTATCGGAGAAAAGGTTAGACTCCTTCTTGGCATACTATTTTTCTGGGGGAAGGGATAGGAGTCCCAGTTCCAAGTATTTTAAAGAGCACACCCTGGATTTTCCATGCAGGTGTGATGGGTATTTTGTTATCAGGTATCTACATCCAAGTAGAACCAGCCCTTAAAATCTGGGCAAAACACAGGCAAAACCAGTAACGACCTGGTCTACCTTGCTCATTGGTCACCTCTTTATACAAGTAGGAGAAGGGGATATCTTAGTGCTGAACAGTAAAGAACATGAGGTGGCATTCAACTACACTTTACTCAGAGTAGACCCAATGAAATGCATGGACCAAAATTAGTAATGTTTGATTTCAATTACTCAGATTAATAATGTTTGATTTCAATTACTCAGATTTCAATCTGAGTAAAACTTTGTTGAATACTAGCTCATATAGATGGCAGAAGTAGGTGACAAGAAATACGTAGATAAAAATAAGGGAATTTTCAAAGGGAAAAGGCATCTTAATTCTTCTCCCATCATTTTTATTCACCTTGTTACACACCTGCAGGTCACACCTGCAGTCAAGTTTCTTTGCTTGCAATAATCATGCAAAGTACGACAATGCGACAAATGCCAGTTCGCTCACTGCAGGGATTGAGCAGCGAGCACCATCTCCATCCAGTCTGATGGACCCCTCAACACTGCAAAGGAAAGCTGGGTAAAGAAACAAGCCGCCAGCTTAGTGCATTCTTAAAGTTCCCAATTTGATATAGCTCAGCTCATCTTACAGAAAACAGCAGGCTTGTAGCCAGAAGTTGACAGATTGCAGAAAGGGGACCGAAGTGTCCAAGGGGCAAGTATGATATGAATCATATCATAGCTATTCAACAAAAAAACTTCACTATCGCCTTCTGTTAAACACTTCCTTGTTTCAGACCACTTATGGATGACTAAGCAGAGGGTCAGAGAGACAAGAATACAAGGTTTCAGAAAAAGGACAATATGCCATTGAGGCTTAATACCTGGGTCTTTGGCCCCTCTGTATTTATGCCTGTTTGGTAAAAGGAAAAAAAGCCCCAGTGCTTGACTTTCCAGATGACAGAGAAATCCTGGGCCTTAACATTAGTCATAAAGCAGCAGCAGCCTCATCTAGGAAACTAGGCAACATCTGTTCATTGCACCATGGAGCAGCCTTACTACAAGGAAGCTACTGCTAGGAAGTGAGGGGGTATATATTGGTTGTTGGCAGTTTTTAAAGAGGATTTGTATGCTTCAGCACCGGAGAGGCAAGGTGCTTTTCAGACCTATAGTTTAAAGAAGTACTTCCATCAACTGGGGTTGTAATGTGAGTATCAATCTTACCCTGGCCAGAAGGCTTGTTTGTATTACAAATATTTCTTATCTACTTTATTTCCCGCATCGCCACTGACATCAATACAAATAGGATGGGAGATGCTAAAGTGCATTTTAAGCCTCAGGTGGCATAGCTTTGATCAGCCTTCCCCAGCCTGGTGCCCTCCAGATGTTTTGGACTGCAAACTCTGGCCATACTTGGCAGGAGATGATAGGAACCGGGAGTCCAAAACATCTGAAAGGCATCAGGTTGGGTTAAGGCTGGCTTTGGACAATATTTTAAACTGCAGGGAAAATGGGTGGGGGTGGGGAAAACATGAGTCCACACAAGGCCTTGTGATATATGGAGAGCTAAGCTGAGCACAAAGCCTGCTGATAGAGATTTAAGGCAGGATAGCTTCACATGGCCTGCTTGATTTAACTAGAGAGCTTACAATGTACTGAAATGGAGGTAAGGTCATCCATCAAAGAAGCTAGCTTTTTTAAAAAAAATGAATGAAAGAAAAACCCTCTGAGAGGTTCGTGGCCTTGAGCCTTGCAAGCAGTGTGCACCATACATGCAATCTTCCTTTACACTTCCCCTCGGGAAGAGGGGTTTCCATGATAGCCTAAATTCTGATGCAGAAAATGAAAACACGTGTTTGTGTGTGTGTGTGTGTGTGTGTGTGTGTGTCTCCAAAGGCAAGGCAACAAATGGCTCCTGAAAAGGGCTGAAATCTGGCTTGCTCCAGATTTAAGGAGGTCTAGTCTTTCTCAGTCACACCAAGGACTCCATTCTATAAAGCTGAATAGATTCAAGGTCCATTGCATTTCAAACCAAAAGACTGCACGGTCATTCTCATTGTCTGCCGGTATATTGCTCCCATGGAACTGCAAGCTTATCTCATCTATCATTCCCTTAGTTCTCCCATTCCCACAGGCTTGGAAAGCTGCCTTATACTGATTCATGTCACCAAGCCTTCTAGCTCAGGGGAACCTCAGGCCTGGGTTCCAAAGGGACCGCTACCCCTCTGTAGCAGATTTGGCGAAGGGGCACACAAGGTTACAAAGGGAAGAAGGTCAATGAAAAAGAAGCCTGCTGGATCAAGGAAGCTTTTGCCAGCAAAGAAATATGACCGGATACAGCCCACAATCTTTATATTAATTGGCACAAGAACATCATACGCAAAGGTCTATTGAATATTGCATACGTACCCATGAAAGAGAATTTCACTATATGCATGAGAGAAACACACACTTAAGAGCAAAATGACATGACATGCAGTGCTGCATTACTTTTCAACTACTGGAAAAGGCCTAGTGTTGAGGAGGAGAAAAATGACTCTGAAATAGAGCTACAAATTCCACTCCGCACCAACACAGGCCAGCAAAGAACCCCATTTTCATCTGCTCTGATTGATACCTTCTTCCCCAGTTTTGTTAAAAGGGAAGGTGGGGAGAAAGGAGACATGATTATTTCCCACACCAGCCATCTTTCGCTTTCTTAGGTCCTATGAAACACGAGCCCCGCCTGACCCTTCAGAAGACAGTGTTAGTGAAACGAAAACATTTCAATTAGTGTGTGTGTGTGCAGGGGAACCCTCTGTGCAGCCATTTTACTTTAAAGGGCATGGCAGCACTGTGTAAACAGAAGGGGAATAAACTGCAAAGATATATGCAAAGTTTACAGCCAATTGAAAGCAGCTGTTTAAAGAGAGAGAGGGGGCACCTGAAAGAAGGGGATGGTGCTCGGGATGTAATGTGGTGCTCTCAATGTACACATTTGCATTTTCACAGTGTTCAAAAGTGCCGTCCTGCCAAGCACTCCATGGGAGGCCTGGGGGAACGGCAGGTAGGGACACCGTCCTCCCTCCAGGCTCACGTTCTGAAGCCTTACTACTAGTCCACAGAAGGAGACAAGGAAGAAGCCAGAAGAGCCAAGAGACTGAGTGACAAAATCCCTTTACACTGTTGCCTACATCCCATTTTAAAATGTATTTAATCAGGCCTTAGTTGAAACACGGAACAAGATGCTGAGGTTAAGGGAGTGGCGCAAGAGATGCCCGCTGCCAAAAACAAGCTCCCAATTCAGATTAAATGAGAATCCAGATGAATCCAGATAATGGTTTATGGATCAGTTGTGTTCAAGTGTGGAAGGATTTACCAAGATATCTTCCAGTTATGCTACAGGCTCAACAAATGTGATTATTTGGATTCCGAGTAATAAACTTGCAAGTAACAGTGTAGCTGCCTTCTGCCAGGGGGATTAAATGATAATGTGGAACAAGTGCCTTCAGGAGAGGGGATTTAAAAGTCAACACAGTTGCACTCTAAGACGAATACCTCCCTGAAGATATATTGAATGAAAACTCTTTCTTCTGCCAAAGCCCTCCTAAAAACACCTCTTCTAATCCTAAATCAGAAACATTCTTTTCCAGTTTGCCACCATTCCACCTAGCAATCTCTGTTGTCTCCCCTCTGTCGGAATTATATATTGTGAGACCAAGTGCTCTTCTTGCAATCTTTGAAGCACCTACGCTGTTGTTAATGTCAGTCAAATGGTCCTTGCTAACATGCTGGGCAGGCAGTGATTCAGAGAAGAAGGAGATCCAGCCTCTAGGCAGGGCTGCTAAGTTTTTGTTTTGTTTTGTTTTGTTTGCATTATTCCAATTTGGCCACAGACTAACAGTATGGTCCTCTCAAAAGCCCTCTCAAAAAGCCTCTTTTCCTCAGCCTCTAAAACTAGTAGCAGTAGTAACTGGAAATAAGGGACTTCTGTTAGGTCCAGATACACAGTAACACTACCTGCTCAGAGGAGACCCATTAAAAGAAATGGAGTTATTATTCTTTATTGAATTTATATACCACCCTGTACCTGGGGGTCTCAGGGTGGTTCACAGATTAAAATCAAGACATAAAATCACAAAACACCCAACAAATATGAAATAACAACCCAATACCCCCCCCAAAGAACACACTTTAAAAGGGCATAGGATGTGTAAGGGGGACTCCCTACAGGGAGCCAGCCCCCACCATCCTAACGTCCACCTCATCAAGTACAGAGAGCTCCAGTGGTTCTGAAGCAGTCAGAGGGGGAGGGGAGACTTGGAGGAGGAGGAGGAGGAGGAGGAGAGAAATCAGAGGGAGGAACAATGGGAAAGCTCGGAGCAGAGGGATGCAGGCAGACGCTTAGGGATGCTGCAGAGCCAGGGAACTGACTGCTGAGGGAGGAAGCTGAAAGGGCATCACTCCTTCCGGCGCCAGAAGTAAGGAGAGTGCTGCAACGCAGGTCAAGGGGGCGGCGTTTTGGGGTGCCCAGACTACTTTGCTGGCGTAGGAACAGATGTACGCCATTGCCGGACTCTGATTCAGGATGAGAGGTCATGTTTTAAGCTGTCTCTACACTGTAAATAATTAGCACAATAAACGTCTTGAAAGACAAACTGGACTCGTGCGGAGTTACTCTAGAGTAGCCACGACAACCCTTTGACAGGATGTAAATTGAATCAACCAAAGGCCTGGTTGAAAAGGAACGTTTTTGCCTGGCGCCTAAAGGTGTATAGTGAAGGTGCCAGGCAAACTTTCCTGGAGAGTTAAGGTAGCCATGGGTAACTTAAGTTACCTATGATTTCACAGGGTCTAACTTCGAGTGCAACTTAGCCAGGTGCAACCCTTGAAGTTAGATAAATTTGTTATTTTTTGCACTGGTGATTTTGCTTTGCTTCAGATGCGAGGGCTGGAGCTCAGTGCCTGCAGAAGGACCCAGGATCAATCTCCAGGTAGGGCTGGGAAAGATTCTCTGCCTGCCTGCTGCTGCCAGTCAGTGTTGACAATACAAGGCTAGATGTGGCAAAAGTCATGACTCCAGCAAAAGGCAGCTACCTAGGTTCCCACGCAGTCATGACATCTCTACTAATTAGTCGCAAACTTCCTAAAAATAGAAATGGCAGTCTCACCTCCACAACCAAACAATTCTGTCCTTCGCTTCCATGCTGCAGCCAAGCACAAGGGGACAGCTACTTTCAAACACATGCCAAAAATGCCAATCTGTTTGCACACTAGTTCTTATGCAAATAAAGTATTTGCATATTATTATACTTGCAAATGTGATTATATTGCAAAGGGCTAAAAAATAATGTTAATAGTTAAAACACTTATTTATAAAGAAGTGAAAAAATGACTGAGAAACTATTGTACTTAATATATCAAACTGTCATTTCCTCTCTTTTTTAATGACCATGACACTTTATACTGGAAGCATTTGCTTAAAAGGGATTTAATGCAAGCAACTTATAGTATCTTAGGGCATACAGCAATGAGGAATATAAGCACTAGAAGTAAAATTAAAATAAAAAAATATGCTAGACCGCAATGCATAAACTAATTAATGAGCTTACAATCCTATTTGTTTATGTCATTATAGAAATTTATATACCGCCCTTCAAATATATTATTGGCCATCTTACAATACAAAACCAAGTAAACAGTAAAATAATTTTAAAAACATGATTTGCATCATGACAATTTCATCAGAAATAGTGATGTCAGATAATTCCAATGAAAATGGTAATAGAAATTACCAGTGTTCACTTGTTTAACCCATGTCCAGAACAGAAATTAATCCAGCAAATATTATTGGCATTTGCTATTGCTGCTGCTCTCAGCCTGCAAGTTAGATGCAATTGATTGTGTTCCTATCATTTGCATACTGTTTCCTTTGCACTTAAATAAATGGGATGGAATAATGTAATGACAACGTAACTTATGGAATTTCACCACGGTGGAAAATAAGGCAAATAATGTAAACAAATGCAAATGCATTGCAGAAGATGAACTGCAGTGGAACAGAAACAGCGCTTCATGTGACAAATATAAGGTGAAATGAAAAATGATGCCTTCTTATATCCCTAACCAGAAAGCAAATCCCAAATAAGTTTGGGTTCAAGCAAACTTACTTGGAAAGGAGGATGACACAGTTCTGTGCTCTCCGGCCATCGATCACAGAAAGCTCTTTGACCTTTCGGGTGGACAGGTACAAATCTTCGGTTGATCCCATTTCCTTCTATAAATAGTTTTTTAAAAACCATGAAAATCAGTGCCATATATTCTTCCTCCTCCTTCCTTTTTTCCCCTGCCAGTGCAGAAGTGCCATTATCTAACCAGTGTTGCAAGCCCAAAGAGTTGAACTTGCGTGGAAATCCATCTGAGATGCAGGATTGTAATGAAAGGGGAGATTAAGGAAGCCTAGGGTAGATTTCTCTGTCCTAGTTCACCAGATAAACCAGAAACATTTACTTGCAGATTATGGTACATTTACAAACACAGAGGATTGTGTGTGCGTTTGGGTGTGTGCATATGTCTAGATGTTAAAAGTAGGTCTGTCTCTCCTCTCTTTCCCAGCACTGTAAACAAGATTGCCTGTGCAGGTTGAATTAAAGTTTTATAGGACAATTAATTTTATAGCACAATATTTTTTTTAAAAAAAAAGAACTAAGGAAAAGCCCCACATGCATTATGGTGCAGTGCATGCCTTGGCATCCCAAGAAACACAATGTGTCAAAACAACAACAACCAAGCAATGCTAAATCAGGTACCAGTTGTGGATTATAAATAAATAGTGAACATTGAATAAAATTTCTCCGCTTCTGCCCAAAGAGGAAAACACCGGGCAGGTTCTTTGGAATGGAACAAGAGACATGAAAAGGACAGTGGTTTTCCATGCTCCCTCCCTCCCTTGAAATTCATGCAAGGAAATCCTTACTATCTCCTCTCCACCTGCTAAAGTGCAAATAAAAGTGAAGGGTTTCTCATGCAGTAAACAGTGTGGTCGTGCAGCTGCTTCTGCTGAGTCTCCTAATGTAAACAGTGGAATAGAACTCTGAAAGTCAGACAGAGGACAGGCAGTAGTACTCACCTGCTTACAGGAAGAAGGAGGGTTAGTTAGCAGGTCCTACTCAGGCAGGATTCGAAGAGAACAGAGAAGGAAACATGCCAACAGTTAGCCACAGCAAAAAAAGGCACAGAGTTTACCAAAGCAACAGTATTTGGTTTCCTAAGAGATTAAAATGCTATGCCAGCAAAATGACTCGGTTTTTTTTGTTTGTTTTTTATGAAAAGAACCAAAGAGGAAACACATCCGGGTCTGTTCTTCTCTCGGCATGTACATAAGCAGTGAGCTTGTATATTTTGTGCAAAAATACTGCAGACAGTGATTATCGGTGCAATCCTTTGCACATCTGCTCAGAACAGCTGGTCCTATTGAGTTGAAGGACTGCAGTCTAAGTCTCTGAACTCCTTTCTGCAACAGCCATATAACCAATATTTTAAGGCAGGGAATGAATGCACTGAATACCCTAACAAGGATTAGTCAGGGAGTTCAAAGTAAATTCTACTCAAAACTAAGCATTTGAGTAATATTGTCTCATCCTTCTATAACTAGCAGCAGATACAATTCTAGGGAGGGGAGAACAGACCTTTGCCTTTTCAAAGAATGAAGGAGCAGTTTAATATAAAGGAAAGCAGGAAGAGACATATTAATACCATATTAATTGCATTGAAGAAAGAAATACCTCATTCATGCTCTCTCTCAAGAACAAAAGAACTAGGATTTGCTTTGACGTTTGAATTTGGATGCATTTGTTTATAGTTTAAAAGTCACAAATTCAGTCTAAGTAAGTTTAATAAGCAGAGATATCCACAAGATTTTTGCCCCTGCAATGCCCCACCATGACAAACTAGGATGTCTTCACATAACCACCCACCCCACTACATTCAAAGCAGGAAGCTTCCAGGTTTGGAACAAGCCAGGATCTTAAACTGCAGTCTTAAGAGCTGTGATCATTGTAATATTTGCATGCCTCTACTGTCTTTCCTTTACCAAAGGCCCAGAAAAGTATCTCAGGGTATGGAAAGGAGGTGGTAGCAGATGTTCTCCAGGCCCCAACAGAGGACTGTAATTGGAACCACAAGTCTACACAACATTTCTGTCAAGGATTTTGGGACATATAGCCCCAGCTTCCAGTGAGATGAGATACCCTGCCAGGGCCTGGGGTTCACCCAACCGCCTCTACAGCCTTGCCCTATCCTGTCCAAAGGTAGGTTTCTGGGCAGGAAAAGGTGAGATAACGAAGGGCACATTTGCGAGAATCCTTTGAGCTTTTTTGTGAGCATTCAAATCCAGTGCCTGCAAAAAAGTGAGCCTTTGCACACAGCCAGTTGGAACGCTTGCAAAGGCCTGGCCCCTTCTAAACTGAGCAGCAAGACACTCATGAACTGCTGGCCAAGGGGGCTAGGGATTAATCTCAAGTGGCGCCTAGAGACAGAGCAGACTGTGTGCTGTCGGTGGGAAGTAGTACTGACTGGCAGGAGCTGTGCCAGTTAGAAAACAGGGAAACCCAAGGCAGAATGGAAACTGAAGTTTCCATGTTAATTCAGAAATGACCCGCCAAATCTTCACAACTTTCTTTGTGCTCTAAAAAGTGCATTTTGCAGAGATTCACACAAATAAAATGGCCCAAATCCAGGGGGGACTAGGAGGTGTTGTAGTCAGGGAAGTTTATGGATTTATTCGCTAATAGCTTCCATTGGTTCCATGTCGTAATAGCTGGAACAGGATATAATGTCAGAGGATTTAAAATTAGAAATAGCTCTTTTTGTATGTTGTCTGTGATACCGCACTAAAAGGGGGGGTGGGGTGCCTATAATAGGGTCCACCACTTTATATTATTGGATAGGAGTTATTTAGGTTACAAAGCACCTTTGGGCTATCATTTTAACAACAGCAGGCTGTTTTTCAAGACAACTGGAAAAGACCATGTTTTCAGAATACATTCCAATAGTTAGGAAAGAATTTGGGAAGCAGGCAGGAAGGGGGGGAGGGCAAAACCCCATGGTACTGTTCTAGCTGAATTTCATTCATCAGAGGCAGACATAATGCAGGTGACTTGCTTTCCAAGAAAAGGAGACAGAAATGCTAATAAACAGCTGCTGATAAAATGACATTGCTAATGTTATAATCTGTAACTCATTTGTTGGAAAGAAAAAGAAAGGGGGAAATAAGTGAAGTGGCACCCCCCCCCCAAGCCAAACTAATCCAATCTCGCCACTGAAAGCTCTAATTGCTCAGAACGTTTTATTCAAGAGGAGTAGGGTTGCAAGGGCTAATGCATTAACAGAAAAAAAGAAAACACAAAATCAGTAGCACTGAATAAAAAGATCAAGTATGAGAGAACAATAAGAACCCCAAACATGCTACAGGTTCAAATAACTGCTTGCTTGCTTGCTTGCTTGATTGATTGATCCTTTATTTTGCACTAAGGTTAGATGCAACTGCAGAGTTTAAAGCAGGTGTAGTCAACCTGGATCTCTCCATATGCTGTTCAACTCCTATCAGCCCCAGCCAATGGTCAGGAGTGATAGTAGTTCAACATCTAGCATCCCTGGGAAGCTGCTGAGCCACTGTCATGTAGACCACTGCCAATGTCACCTCTGGGCCATTATTTCTCAGCCTGCTGCTCCAAGCAAAACCAGATGGCTTGGTTGAGGGCCCATCTCTCATGATGCCCCAGTGCCCCTGCAGCACACTAGGTGTGCCCAACAGAACTCACTGATGGAGGAGGGAGCCAACTGAAGGGACCTTTGCTCAGTCCTGCCCCCTTCCTACCTGCAGCTGGCCTTGCTTACTTTGAAATATATGAGAAAACAGCCCCACTGCTTGCTCCTCTCCATTGGGGCACCCAGTCCTGGAAACTATTTCTGCAAAGAAGCCCAGGAAGCTTAGGGTTTAGAGTGAAAGGAATGACAGGAAAACTCCTTACCTGGTGTCTCTGATAAGCGGAGAACATTTTTTCAAAATCCTCCAAGTCCAGCATCTTGAAAGCCCTTAAATCATCAATTTCATGCCAGATTGTGCCATGTATCTTCTCCTACAGTCCAAAGAGATACAGAAACATTCAGGGAACAAATAACTATGCAGGCTTGTAGCTGTGTGTGTGTGTGTGTGTGTGTGTGAGAGAGAGAGAGAGAGAGAGAGAGAGAGAATTATTATGGTCAAGCCCTAGTTAAGGTCAGCAGGGAAAAGGCAGAGGGAAATTGTGCACTACAGAAGAATCAGAAGACTATCATTATGTAGTCTTCCCCCAATCCCTTTAACTACAGTTAACATTGTAACATGTAACACTAAACCAGAAATAGTGGCTTAATGCTCAAGCTCTCTTCATCTGCACACAGCTATTTCCTGTAAGTAGCAAAACAAGCCAGGATCTATCATTTAACCATAGCTTCCCATTGCACTGGGCGGGTTTCGCCTACTGAACTCGATCAGCAGGTGCCCTGTGCTTCCAACTTGCACCATGGGACTTCCCTTCCCTCCCCCCCACCTGTGCCCCCCCCCCGCCGGGAGAACACCCCCCCCCCCAGAACAGCACAAGGGGAGGAGACTGGTATGTTCTGTCTAGGAAGCTGACATTCTTGTGCAGACGGGACATCTGTAATAGTGCAACGTTGAACCCCACCCATTGTGAAGCCAGAAACTATGGTTAATGGCTTCAAAACAAGACAGGATATGGAAGCCCTGTTTTTAAAGGTGCCTTATGAATCCACACTTGTTTGGATGCCACTGAGCCTTGCTTCTTGGTTTGCAGTCTAAAATCTGCTTGCAAAAGAATTTCATTGCAGTTTTTTTTTGTTTAACTGTAAAGTGTCCCCAACATCAATGGACAAAGGCACTGTTAACGTAAAATTGTTGATTTTATGCTAAAGAACTGGAGACTTTAAAAAGAACACAGAAATGTTCATGGTGGGGGGGGGACTCAAGGAAATCACATTGGCAACCATTATTATTTTCACAGCATGTGGTGTCTTATGGTCCCAAAGAAAAGATTACCAAAGAGACCTCTCAAAGGCTCCTGGCCTGAAAGTTCCTGAAGTGCACTCACGCAACAAAGTGCATTAACACTTCATTATTGAACTAATTAGGAACAGCCTCCATTTCCCACTCACCGCCTTAAAAAAGAGCAAGAGAAATGTGTTATGCTAGAAAGGAAACACAGGAAACAAGTTGATGGTCAGAGCGGAAAAAAAAAAGCAGAACCTTTTAAGAAATAAGATTAAAGGAAGGAAAATGTTTTTTTGAAGAAATAGAAAAGTGTTTTTTTAAAAAAAAAAAAAGCACAGCAATGTGCATTTGCACTGTCTTGAGGTGGCTGAGCAAAGCTGTAGTCCCTATCAGTGCTATTTTAGCTGGTATGAAATACCATAACCTCTTTCTTTTTGCAGCCCATGACAGTCATTTTATGCTGGTACCCACAACACCTATCAAGATATGAGTGCTCACACTCATCAAAAGTGTTGGTCCTTATCCGAAGTTGAGAAGCTGAGAAGACCATAGTTGACTGTGTGCCCCTAGATTCGTGGAGCTACTTAGAAGTGCATTCGTTTTTCTGGGAGAATCCTAAATATTTTCTTCATGGAGCAAGAAGCTCAAAAGCTAAACTTTGGAAAACTAAATTTTCCATGGGAGCAATGCTTATATTCATGAGACAGCAGAGGCTCCACCATGAGAGTTAAGGGAGGCATACAAAGCATGCTACGTCCACTGCTGTCACCAAAACTTCATTTTTTCTCTCTGGCTGCCTCCACTAAATAGTTCTTTAACCTTCCAGAATTGGCCCAACCTATTTTCAATATTGGGTAGAATAGCATGTCACTAAGAGGCAGGGTGAATGACAAGGCCTCAGACCAAATTATTCTAACCCGAATTATGCCTTTACTTAAGGAATTATCCCTTACTTTAGTAAGGTGTGATGGATTGGAGCTTTATTCCTAGTAACCCAGAGCCAAGCCTGAAACTGGCCACGTTAGCTGGATAGGAGTACCCTTGTTGTTGAAAGTCCCTTAGAGAAAGGGGAGATTCCTATTTTAGGAGGACCTCAAGAGTCTGGTGTAGAAGGGAGTTTAAGAGAGTCCCGATCGTCACCACAGAGAAATAAAAGACAACAGGGGGAATTTGAGAGTCCGAGGGAAGGTCCGTCGCATAAGGCAACAAGTTAAACAAGTTTTGGGGAAGCAATTTTAGGGGGGGAAACCCCATTTTTACCATTTGAGTAGTACAAATGAAAAAATAAACAGATATTATTGGCTAAATTTATATTTCTTTATTATTGCCTGGCTTGACCTTCCTGTGTAAAACTTCCTGGTGGAGGGAAGCCTCCCATTCCCGTGCTGACCCTTTTTACTCATGGGGAAATGGACGGCTGGGACAGACAACTTCCTTACACTGCATTTTCATTGCTCAGTTATGGATTAAGAAATTTATAGCTGCTTTTCATCAGTCAAAATGACTGAGTATTGCGAGTGAAACAAAAGATTCACCTAATGACAAATTATTCCCTTAGCTCCAGAAACATAGTTATGGTCGCTAATCAGCAATATAAAAATACAACAAATTCTTGTTCTTTTTGCTCTTTTTTAAAAAGTTACTTCATCTGTGCATCATTCCATTTCCCCGCTTAATGAGATATTTTTATTCCATGTGAACCTTGGAGAATTAGTTATCTGGCTTCTCTGCTATGCAAAAAGTTTTAGTCCATTATGAGAAATCAGACCTGTGAAGAAAATTTCCCAGGACTCCCCAGAGATTGCCTAAGACATAAAGCAAAAAGTATTTGGAGCACACACAATTAACCAGAGTACATCTTTATAAGGAACTGGCCCTGCAGAGAGGATTTGTTTCTCGAATGCATTGTACAATCCCATTGCCTCATGTCATTGTGCACTGACATACTTGAAATAAAGTACAGTCCTCTGGGAGAGAAACTAGAGATAAGGGAAGCACAGAGAATGGTCATAGCAGGATCCCTCCCTACAAAATTGTTTAGTTTCTATGCCCTCTTGTTAGCAAACTGCATCATCAACCCGAACCCAAGCATGCAGTCTTGGGTGCTCTAAATGCACTAATATCTGTTTTGCCATGAAAAGAGAATCAAGGAAAATGGAATGAATTTTTAACATGGGGGTGCAAGGCCTGTTCATGATCAAAAGAACATGCTGAGGACTGTGATTTATCATTCATTTTTGGCCTGACTATAGACAGCAGAAGAGACTCATTGCCAAGTCTTTCCTTTTTTTACAGTGCAACTGGCTATTTCCCTGGCCGAAACCATAGACAAGGAATGGGGAATCTGTGGCTCTCCAGATGTTGTTGAGACTACTCTTCCC
Organism: Zootoca vivipara; assembly: GCF_965207765.1. NCBI lineage: Eukaryota > Metazoa > Chordata > Lepidosauria > Squamata > Lacertidae > Zootoca > Zootoca vivipara. The sequence goes on along the minus strand of NC_142586.1, from coordinate 84,339,860 downwards.
ATCATTTCTAAGCACTGGCCATGCTGGCTGCGCTTGATGGGAACTAGAGTCCAATGGCATCTGGAGGGTTCACCATCTCTGCCAAAGACCCCTCCCTCAACAGAATACCCTTGTACCCAAGTAAATGCCACATTTCAGGTTACTGTGAACTTTTGAAGGGAGGTCTTGTTAGGAAATGGGACATGCTTATTTCATTGAAAAGGCAGTACAAGTTTCAGCATAAATTGTTCACTTCCTCATCCTTGCAAACTCTGAATTCGTCAGGTATATTCATTGTGCACAAAGTCCCCACAGCTATCTACAAGCATTGCTTTAATTCATTATTTCCTTGCTCTTCATTGTGGCCCTTCGTTTCAAGTGTCTTTGTCTCCTAAATTTCATCCATCTAGGGCAGGCATGGCAAAAGTCCATTTCAGGGGCCTAATGCGGCCTGCCGGTCAATTTAATCAGGCCCCCGTGGCAGTATATTTGTAAAAAAAAAGCTCAACTTCAATCCTAAAAAAAACCTCAACAACTTTGGTCAGCCCTCACGCATGTTCACTTCATCAAATCTGGCCCTCTTTGAAAAAAGTTTGGGCACCCTAGGGGTTTTATTTGTCATTGAGTCTATGAGCTGAAACGTATGCCCTACATTTCCTTCTGGGAAGCAAGCAAAACATTATTCCAGAACGCCGAAGAATTTCAGTTCTATTTCTTAAGCGGCCGGGTAGCCAATGTGGTACCTTCCACATGGGGTTGCAGCAAAATTCCCCTCATTCTTGACCATCAGTCACATTGGCCGGGGCTGAAATGAGTTGGTGTTCAATAATGTCTGCAAGGCTCCATGTTGGCTGCTCCTGGTATTAAGGTTTCTAAAGAGTCGTTTCGTAGAAGGTGTTAACCACAGGCAAGTTAGTGCAATGCTTCCATGTGTTCAGTATCAAATGTTTCTGACTGAGTTAATGTAACAAAAGTAAGGGTGTCAAGGGAAATTAGTGAGCTGTTGCAGTTTTCTCCCTGGAAACCAAAGCATCCTCCCCCCCCAGCTCTTTTTGAAGTCCTCCTCTTGCGGCCCAAGAGTGATGTAAATTGAACAGCTTGACAACAAGAACTGGAAAACATTTCCACATCTTTAAGATAAACAATACAGCTGTATTTTCCTCCTTGGTTAAAGTGACCCTAATAAAGTCCTGCAACCCTACATTGTAAAAAGTTAGGCCTCCCAGTGCGAAATCCTGATTTCCTCATCAAACAGTTATCATTGTTCCTGTTAGGCTGCACAAGCTCAATTAATTCCTTGGAATAGCCAGTAGGAACTGGAATAGACATCTGCTGGTGTGACACTACTCTCTTATTTTTACTGGTTATAGAAGATGGGCTGGTGGACCAAAGGCTGAAGAACCAGAGTTTAAGTTAATATTTGTGAGGACCAAACTACATGCTGTGCTTCAGATTTGTGGGTAGTATGCAACTAAATAGTTGCATTAGAGCAAGAGCAATGACACAACAGAATTTCCTACCCTCTCCTCTTGCCTACCACCATCCCTAAATCTGTTCTGAAGAGTTGGGGGGAAGCCCAGATCAGATTTACGGGATGTACAGGATGAGGAGCAGGAGAAGGGGAGAATGCTCAGTTGTGCAAGGAGCATCCCTTGTGCTAATATAATGCTCACCGTAGTGCTACACAGAATACAACCCCATGGTTGGATCTTCCTACTTTTTTGCTTTGACTGAAATGCAGCTGCAGAAAGAACCCCCCCTCCCTCCATTGCTCACAGCTGAAGATCTAAGAAAATATTTCCCACACTTGGGTCTCCAGCTGTTTTTGGACCACAACTAGTGGTCAGGGATGACAGGAATGGTAGTCTAAAAACAGCTGAAGACCCACATTTGAGAAACCCTGATCTAGGAGAAGGGTTACTTATCCCTTTCTTCAGTACTCTCTCCTCCATCTAAGTTGCCCCTCCCCCCACTCAAACTGCCTCTAATAGGAAAAACAACAGTATTGTCCTCTCCTCCCCCCCTCCGCCGCCGCCTGGTAAGGAACAGCTCTGGGTGTTATGTATGTTCTGACTTAGGTAAGAGTAAGGGGTACAAGGAGGAAAAAAAGTAATTGATCACGGATTTTTCACATGGCCTTCTTTGCTCTGTAGTGGTGGTGGGGTCTCGAGGCCTCTTATAAGAACATTACTAGAGAGCAATCAAACAATCTTAAGTTTTGAAACTAAAATCAACCCGCCACTTTAAAGGGAAAAACAAGCTGCTCGAGTTGAAGGGCAGCGTCATGTGATGCTGTAGCCCTGCACCACTTCAGATGGGGCAGTGAAATAAATTCCCTCCCACAACATGAAAAATGAACACCCCCCACAGCACATGGCCTATACAAAATACAACACAAAGAATAGAATGCGATAGCTTTTTAGTTAACGCTAGAGAACCGCCACCTCTGGAAACAGCAAAGCATTCACTAACCATAAATATTAATCATGGAAAACGCTTATCATATCCTCCCAATACTATTCTTGCAGGCCCCAAAATAGTATTTGCATTCACCTCTGAAGCCCCCATTTATTAGCACAGCTGCCTCCACTCTTAACCAGAGGGGAGGATAAGTCTGTGGTGGCTGCATGCTAAAGAGAAACACCTGTGTGTCCCTCTCTACTTTATTCTCCCTCCCAGAAGTGTGTGTGTTTGTGTAGTTGTTACATCTTTCCTTCGAAGCACTAAGTCCTGTGTTCTGAAAATGAAAATAAATCGCTGTCTTACATTCTCTCCCACAGCCCCACGTGGCTCTGACAGACAAGCACAGGCAGAGCAGCAAATACTTCACTTCATCTTATTTTAAAAGACATGGGGGGGGGGAAGGAATTCTTGTGGCATTCCAGAGGTCCCAGGACACTCATTCCAAATGCCTGAGTTGAGTCCTGAGTGACTTGGAGTCTAAAAAAGAGCGTGGATTTCTAGGCAGTCACCCAAATTCAACACAGACACTGTTCAATCTGTATTTTTAAAAAAAAGAAAACAACAATGCCAAGAGAGAAACAGGGGTAGGAGGGAATATAGGGGTGGGAGAGGTTGCAGATCTTGGACAGAATGAATGTGCCATGCAAAAATTAGTCTGGAGACTCCTCCAGAAGGATGTGCTATATGAAGAGTTTTACTAGGGTTGGGAGAGAATAGGGCAATTGTATTCAAGCATGATTACATAATGCATAAGCTGTCATCAATATTGCATTTTTCTTAGAAATCCCTGCAACTATCCAGCACTTCACACACACACACACACACACACACACACACACACACACACACAACTGAATCAACTTGGTCCTTTCAAAGAGAGGGCACGAATAATGAAACCTTTGAAACCTTGGGGCACTTGAGTATTCTCTTTCTTGTTAGCCGTATGAAAGATTAAGTTTCTAGAACCACCAAACGTAGTGAATTTGATTGGGAGACTCCAAATCTCATCAACTCTTGGTGAGGAAATGATGTTCCTGGGCATGCTTAAATACATCCAGGCTTTCACTATTATGCTCTCACCTTCAGAAGGGTCTGCTTGCCGGAAGGAAGGAAGAGTGGAGCCGGCACCAAAGCCCATCATGAGCTCAGCTGGAACGTGAGACTCCGCCTGTAACGGAACTATTACTTCCAGACTGGCATGTGTGCATGTATGTGTGTGTGTCTAGGTCGAGTCCAAATGTCACTCAGTCCAAAATCTATCAGCACCTCTTTTAAAATGTAGAGCAATCCAAAGATGCCAAATATAAAATGAATACAATTGCCAAGGTCTTTCAGTGAGCGCCTGTACGCTCACCCACAACATTTTGCTCCTGAAGGTTATTCAGCTAGAAATTTCTTCTCAGGCAACCAATTTAATAGCAACAACCAGACAATATCTGGTAAACCTAACCAACATTCACAAGATCCACACAGAATGGCTCTCCTTCCCCTTACCTCACTCAGCTTGGCCCAGTTGAAGGACTTCAGTGGATGAGACGGCTGTGGGGTTGATTTCTTCTTCAGACTGGGCCCAGTGCCACTGAAGGTGGTGGTGGAGGAAAGGGGAGGCATGCCCATGTTAAAGAAAGGTGGTGCTCCGGGAGGTGGAGGAGGTCCTCCTGGGGGAGGAGGAGGAGCGGGCGGAGGGGGGCAGCTGGAGAACGGAAGTGGCGGCGGAGGTGGCGGCAAAACCTCCGGAGCTTGTAGAGAAGAGGCAAACGGGCCACCAGGAGGTAGCTGAGGAGGGGGAGGGAAGGAAATGCTGCCCCCTTGCTGAAAATAAGAAGAGAACATTCTGATTGGTGTTGCATCAAAAACAGGTCCATTCTCAGGTCAGATGTTTTGTGTGAGAGAGGGGCAGTTCTGGCATTTTCAAAGGCAGCAGGAAAGAATTTTGGCAAGATCTTTTCCCCTTTGTCTATCTATGTTTGCCACAATGTCAGTGCTTCTCAGTGCTGGATCATGCCGATGGCCACCTAGTTCAACAACTTGCTATCACAGTGGCCAACCAGACGCCCACTGGGACACCTGTAAGCGGGACCTGAGGACAAGAGAACTCTCCCTCCCTTGGTTTTCAGGAACATTGCTGCCTTGGACCATGGAGGCAGAGCATAGCAGCTCAGCGGCCTTATCCTCCCCACAATGCCTCCCAAGATGTAGCACTCTTCAGGGAGGCATCAGTGGAGGGGAGGGAACATGGGTGACGCAAATCAAGTTTTGAAAGAACATAAGGCAGAAGCCTCTGTTGACACTCTTCTGGTAAGGTCTTCACCTCTGCAATGTTTTTGTTATATTTCCCCTGCTGCCCCCCCCCAAAGATGTGCTTTCGACTTCTCAAGGTTCCTCAAAAATGGTCCATTGCAGAACTTTTGGTCAGGCTTTAAAGCTAGCACAGACTAACAGCAAATATAACAGGATGTCAGCCACAGCTCTATGGCTGCTGGGGAGAGGGACTTTTTATGGTAGTGTCCAAGTATGGAACTCTCCCTTCATATCCATTTCTCTGGCACCATCTCTGTTATCATTCAGGCACCTAGCAAAGTCCGTTCTGTTCCATCCTGCTTTTGTGGGTGCAGGGGCAAAGGTTAGCCACCTATGCATTAGAGCAGGCTGGAGACACCCCAAGACAGATCAATGTTCAGTCAATGGGCAGAGAGAGTTGGGGTTACTTACAACTTTACACAGCACTTACCTTATGGTACAGCGTAGCACATGCATAATCCCACAAGGAATAAACTAAAACCGAAGCAATGAGCAAAATAAAGTAACAGAAAGCATTTGATGTGTGGCTACTGAGTCTATTTTCTTTATCAGAGGCCTTACGAACCTTTCGGCAAGGGTATAACTACTTGCAAACTTTTCTTTCTCTTTAGAAAAGGGCAGGTGTACAAAATTGGAACTTCACTGTATCTCTTTTCTTTTTGTGTTTCTGCATGCTATGGAAGGAGAAGAAAAATCTCTGTATCCTACCGAGAACTCATTGAGTTGTGTTACAAGGTCGGTCATTTGGTCCCGGGTTTGACGTAGCTCCAGAGATTCCTTTTGCAGTTTGTCCTTCATTTTATTCAGCGTCTTCATCATTTCATCTTTCTCCTGGGTCTTTATCTCACATTCCCTTTCTTTCTTCTCTAGCCTACTCATCAGCTCAGCATGCTCTGCAGAGGAAAGAAGACCAAAGTGCAATGAATGATTTCAGACAATCTACTCAGTCAAAAGCCATGAATAAAGGGAACAATGGGTAAAAAACATAACTGTAAACTTCCAAACATTCTAAAGGCTGATTCTTGATAGCTCAGTTGGTTAGAGTGTGGTGCTGATAACAGATTCCAGTATGGAAGAGCTGTGTATTCCTGCATTGCAGGTGGTTAGATTAGATCAGGGGTCAGCAAACTTTTTCAGCAGGGGGCCAGTCCACTGTCCCTCAGACCTTGTTGGGGGGGGCAGACTTTTTTGGGGGGGGGATATGAACGAATTCCTATGCCCCACAAATAACCCAGAGGTGCAATTTAAATAAAAGGACACATTCTACTCATGTAAAAACACGCTGTTTCCCGGACCATCTGCAGGCCGGATTTAGAAGGCAATTGGGCCGGATCCGGCCCCTGGGCCTTAATTTACCTATCCATGGATTAGATGATCCTGAGGGTCCCTTCCAACATTACAATTCTATGATTATAAATGGCTTTATAATCATAGAAGGTAACTTGTAGCTCTCCAGGTGTTGGATCACAGTTTCTCTCATCCCTGACCACTGGCTATTCTGACTGGAGTCGAACAATATCTGGATGGCCACAGGTTACCCACCTATGATACAGATGCAGGGATAGTTTTTGATGAGCAGGTGTTTTCTAATGGGGAGGCATCCCAAAAACTGGAAGCTTTATCAAAATGTCGGAATCAGATTTGCATTCAAATGCTAGCTCACCCAGTAGGCAACTGGGTTAAGTCACCTATCCTTTAGCCACAATTCACATCTATAAAATGGGAACAATAGTGGCCTACACAATCATGAATCCCTAGAACCCTATCATTCCCTCCACTGCCTGGAGATCTGTGGTTCAATCAGATTCCCTCTCTATCATCCAGAGTATAAGACGGCCACATACCTTTTCGGAATTTCTCCGCCTGATCTCTCCACTGTTTCACTTCATTCTCATTTACCAACCTGAATGGAGATAAAGCCAGATCAGCTTAGATCTATACCCAAGTAATTAAATACAAATATTCCTAGGAGAATAGGAAAAACCAGCTAATTTCTGGTGGGATTCAGTCTCAATACTATTACTAACCTACTAAGGCAAAATTAACATTCTCAATGTTAATGCAAATTGTACCAGATGAAAAGGTGACATTTATCCACAAAGAACAGCTATCCCCATGCTGATGAAATGTCATGGAAAAGCAAGCCTTGTCCTTAACATGCTGCATAATATTTGGCTATTGGCAGTTAGCATGTTTCTTACATTTTAATGATGTTCTTGACATTGAAGTTCTCCAAAGGAGCTATATCAGGATCATCCCCTCGCTCATCCTGAAGAACAATTTGCTGCAGTATCCTGTCTAACAGCTGCCATTGTTGAAATGTCCCCCCATTTCGTTTATCTGCAACGACAAAGGCCAGTGAGGAGATGCATCTAGAAAAATGGCTTTGATGAAAATCCCTGCAAATTTCCATTGAATGCTAAGACTGAGCCCTTTTTGATGACTTGGTTCCTATTGTGGTTACTTCAGCCATTCATCATTCATTATTTTAGTGAGTTCCCTTTAGAGCCACATTGGATGTGATCATCAGGAAGCAACGGAAGTGACAGTGCAATCCTAACTATATCTCCACAAAAGTAAGTACTATCAAATCCATTGGGGCTTCAATGAATTCACTTTGAAATAGAACTTTGTGAATTCACTTTGAAAGAGAACTTTGCACCAGCTCCTTTATCTTGTGTTCAAACCTAATTTCTGAAACCAGCTATAGTGGATTAGGAATCTCATATTTGCTACTGAAAAGAAATTTCTACTTCAGTGGAAAAGATGACCAAATATTCCTGGAAGATATTGATCCTGCAGCAAGCCTTTGCCTAACTGTACTGATTGGAAGCAACTAATCTGCTGTTACTAGGATATTCAATCAGATGTCTTTCAAACCCCACATTTGTATCATATGCCTCAAAGAGAAAATACTAATTTGATTTTCTAATTAAGGCATGGGAACTTTCTACTTATCCATTCCCATGTGGTGCCAAGCAAAAACAGAGCCTTTTCTGTGAAATTCCCACTTAAAAGCAACAAGAGTTTTCTCTTTTTTTAAAAAAAAACCAAAACCTCATTCTGTGTCAATTAAATGTGGCACCTGTTTCTCAGACCCTGAGCACAAATGTCCTTTCTTGCCTTTCTTAATAAACAATAATTTAATCAAGAAGGATTTGGTTTCCAGGCGGACAGCATCCATCTACTCCTTTTTAAAGAAGTGGCTGCTTCATGTTTGGAAACCTTAAGTGGAAACAAAGAAGAATAAGAAGAAATATGAGAAATCCCTCATGCAAGCATGCAAGAGGTATTATCACAAGGAGATGCTCCAGTGAAACAAAAGCACTCAAAGAGAGTGCAGTGCAAGTCTAGTGAGGGGTGTGGCTTTAGGAAAGTCCCAAGGACCAGGCAGAGAGGCCTGGAGGGTCTCATTCAGACCCTAGGCTTGAGATTCCTCACCCTTGCTGTATACTAAGTGCTTACTCATACTGAGTAACTCATCTGGCTTCTTTCACCAGCCAATCCTCAATTACTTTCAAGAATATTTTCAACGGTCATATTAGAGACTTTCATATGAATGAACTTGGCTAGTTTTCTCACTAAACAACACAATGGAAAGTAGGGCTCAGGAAAAAAAAGAGTGGATTGACTAGAGTTCCCCTATAGGGGAGCCCAATTCTCTAAAGCGAGCTTCCTCAAACTCAGCTCTCCAGATGTTTTGAGACTACAGTTTCCATCATCCCTGACCACTGGTCCTGCTAGCTAGGGATCATGGGAGTTGTAGGACAAAAACATCTGGAGGCCCAAGTTTGAGGAAGTCTGTTCTAAAGCTCTCCAGATAGGTAAGGATTCAACAAGCCATACCTCTGTCTTTCAGAAAATCTTCCCAATCAGGGAATTCTGCATAACCCATAGGGAGAAGAAATATACTCACAAGGCATTTGCAAGCAGTGCTGGAGTACAGATAGTAAATATGGATACGCATCTGTGTGCTTCAACCTCTTCTTGATCATCTCAAACATCTGCGAGGCGCTCTTTGTGTCAATATGTGCCTATAGCAAAATGAAACATGGGAAGATGTAGAGTAAAACAGGAGAAATCTCCTAGTTTTGAAATCCAATGAGGCATCTAAAATTAAAATCTCAGAAGGACTGAAATGCACACCACCGTTGTGAATATATGCTTCAAACTGAAAGGGGGGGGCTTGGCAGTGATGGGTTACTTTGATGACAAATTAAGTCTAAGGCAATTAGTGTGAATTCTAGGTGGTTTTATATAGTCCAAAGAAATGGGGATGGTTGATATTGTTTAGTCAATTAGTCGTGTCCGACTCTTCGCCCATGGACCAGAGCACGCCAGGCATTCCTGTCTTCCATTGCCTCCTGGAGTTTTGTCAAATTCATGTTGGTCACTTCTATAACACTGTCCAACCATCTCATCCACATGGGGATGGTAAAAGTGCACATAATAACACCTTGCTATCAGCAGCACCAAGTGATGTGTGTATATGAGAATGAGCTGCATGCTACAAGAGGTAGCATTTTTGTATCACTGAACACTGAGATTTTGAAGATCAATTCAGCTCAGTCCATAGCAGGCATCCCCAAACTGCGGCCCTCCAGATGTTTTGGTCTACAACTCCCATGATCCCTAGCTAAGAGGACCAGTGGTCAGGGATGATGGGAATTGTAGTCCAAAACATTTGGAGGGCTGAAGTTTGGGGATGCCTGGTCCATAGTATTGAAGGAGCTAGTTCCTCCCTGCAATATGTCATGCTACTCCACTTGCCTGAGAGAGGAGGAACCTGACTTTTGGTGGTGCTACTCCTAGCCGGCAGATAAATTTTGGAAGGATTCTATGTGGTTCTACAACAACCAGTCTTTTTCTATATGGAATAAATGCTGACAACAGGAAAGGTTAAAATGCATCAAAAAAAATTATATTGCTTCTGCAATTTAAAAAAACCACCCCAAACCTAAGGGACAAGCAATAAAAGCAGCATAATTCCATAGCTATAGTGTTGACTGAAATCATGAAAGCACCATACGTTGTTGTTTTGGTGTGCTATTTGTTGCTTCACTGGAAACTCAAGAGGAAAGAAAAAGCTTCACTGGAAACTCAAGAGCTAATCTGGGGCAGGTGCTTAGCTCAAAGAGCAAGGAGCTGTCCACTGGGACTCTATAATTGATGGTGCTGAATTTAGAAGCTCCTTGTATGGTTAAATAACAGAAGCTTACATAATAGAGTCAAGAGAGTATGAGACCGGAGCAGTGTGACTCCAAACATCTAGCTTGTAGGAATATTCAATTTATTCCACAGAGCAGCATCTTCCAGCTCTATGTGAGTAAAGTCCAAGATAATCTAGGAAACATGACTCCTGAATGTAGGCAGACTATAGGTCCAAAAGACAGGGAAAAAGCAATAGCAACAGATGGAAGGGGACCAATCTGATGAGCCAAGCCAGTAGCTTCCATAACATCCAAATCCAAGCCTGTTCTGGCTCTCCAATACATTTGCTAAATACTTGGAACAAGCAACCACATTACAAACAGGTAAACAAACAACAACTAGACAGAGGCGCTTTAAGTATTTGGTGCCATGAAGTTGAGAGACAGAACCTGACATCATCTAAATTCATCCAGTGCTACCAGTCAACATTGCTGGCTGCTTTTTTTTCGTCTGCACTGCAAATAAGAAACAGAGCAACCCATATCTCTTTAGTTGAGAGAAAATCAGATCCTCAACACATGGAAAAATGGAAAAATCATATACAGTGGTGCCTCAACTTACGAATTTCATCCGTTCTGAAGGCACCTTTGTAGGTCGAAAAGCGCCATTGGAAACGCGATTTCCCATAGGAATGCATTGGAAACAGAAAAATTCGTAAGTCGAAGCAACCCTATCTAAAAATTCGTAAGTCGAAAGAAGCCTATATAAAACCGCTGTGGTTTCCATTCGGATGTCGAAAAAACCGTAAGCACACGGCCATTTGCCCCATTCGTAAGTTGAAAAATTTGGTTGTCGAGTTGTTCGTAAGTCGAGGCACCACTGTAAATTTATACTAAACAGCCAAAGCAAATGGGAAAGCTTTTTCGTCTTTTTTTAAATAATTTTTTAAAAGTCTTTCCAGAAACACACTCACCACTTCAAACCTCTTTGCAAGTTCCAAGTCATCTTCATTTCTTACCATCTCAAAGAAATCCAAGTGCCTAGAAGACAGAATAAAATAAAGTCATACAACCCATCTCTTGCTTGTAATAGTGCAAGACTGTTTTCCACTGAAAGACAGGATAAAAAGGGTAAGGTGTTACCTTTTCCTTAAACCAACTTGGTCTGATGAGCTTATATTAAGTGTTGACTTTCACAATGTTATGCTTCCCACAGAATAAAGTATTTCAATGCTTGTTGAACTTTAAATCCAAAATAAATGATAAATACATCCTGAGCATTGGGAGTGGGACCTACTGAGAAGCTGTTAGAACGGACAATTGACAACTCCCATCAGCTTCAGCCGGCATGGCAAGTTGGGATGATGGGAATTGTAGTCAAACATCATTTACAGTGAAACAGCATCCCTGAAATGAACTAAGGGGTGCATACAGATAATTTAAAAGTGAATGTGCAGAGAGAGTTTACAGTAGATGTGCATGGGACATGTGTTTGTTGGGATCACATCCAGTCACTTAAGACTCCAGGCTTTGCACTACAGAGTCTGTGGGCCTTCAACCCATGTTGATTGACGCTTCCATCTGTATGACATATGGATACAACATCTCAGAGTAGACTCTGCTGCCTGTCCAATCCAAGGTGTAGTTATCAATAGTAATGTTGCCCGAACTCCAGAAATTACCTATACTATCTGAAGAATTGTGTATGCACACAAAAGCTTATACCCAGAACAAACTTAGTTGGTCTCTAAGGGTCTACTGGACAATTTTTTATTTACTTTGACTGCGTCAGACCAACATGGCTATCTACCTGAATACATTTGCTCAGTGTGTGTATGTGTGAATTGTTAACCTCTTCCCAAATCAAGCCAAGGGGAATTTGTCCATCACCGGATATTGAGTACACAACAGCCTCATATCTTCCCAGCATATACGGCTCACCTATCCAGCGTTGCATTTTCATGTCCTCTGAGCTTGTCAATAACAGGTTGAATGCCCAGCATTAAAAACTCATATCGAAGGTGCAATCGAAATTCCAAATTGTCCTAAAGGAAAGGGGGGGAAATTAGATCAAGTCATCCGATATCATGGGCTTTAGATCACTTCAGATAAGATGAAGCAGAGGCTATAGCTCAGAGGCAAAGCATGCACTAAGGTCTCCAGCTGGCATCTCCAGCTGGCAGAAATACAGGTAAGCTGGACTAGGGGTGGGGCTATACCGTGCTAGTTGGCACCTCATGATATTGATACAATTTATATTGCTGGTATAAATGGTATAACTTTGATGCCATTTTGGTAAGGGGACAGCAGAATTTAGAATGTTTTAGGGCAGGGTGGGGAACCTCACATCTGAGGGCTGAATGAGGCCCTCCAGACCTCTCTGTCTGGCCCTTCAAATTTTGGCCAGGCCACACGCCTCAATACCCCTTGGGCCTTTACCTGTCTGGAATGTGTCCTTGAACACTTGCATACCTGGATGCAGGATGGAGTAGGGGTGTATCTGGCCATGCCCACTTTCGCCACATCCACCCTAGGTATAGGTTGCCCATGTGGGAATGTGGTCCTTTGGCTGAAAAGGGTTACCTGCCCCTGCTTTGGCACAATATAATTAAACTGCAGCACAATTCATTACATTTGGGTTTCGGCTAGCAATTTCCAGCATAGGAAGGAAGGAAACCAGCACTAACTTTATTTATATATTCTGAACATAGGAAGCTGCCTGACATCACCAGAACACTGGTCCTTCAAACTCAGCTCTCCAGGTTTCAGACACGGAACTTTTCTAGGCCTGCCTAGAGATGCCAGGAATTGAAGCTAGGACAATCTGCATGCAAAGCAGATGCTCTGTCATTGCCCTACAGATCTTCTTCATTGCATGTTATATCATGTGGCAATAATTGCTATTCATCAGTTCCTGTTGTTCTTATCAGCTATCCCACCATGCTTCACCACCGAGCTACTGGATAGATACCCTACTTTTTAAAAAGAAATGCTCAAAGTGGCTTACAAATAATAAAATATATCTATAATAAAACAAAACCCACATAATGCAACAAACTCTGTTAAAGACTTACCTCACCAGTACCTGCATTCAAAACAGCATTAATAAAGGACATGATGGCAGTTTTGAGATTCACTTCATCTCGATATCGCCCCAGGCTCCGGTCGAGCTCATTGAGTAATGACTGCAAATGAAGAGCAGGGAGAAATGAATCAACACACTACCACTGTAATACTGAATTTCATTATAGCTCCTGCTATAACACAAGTTATTGTTCAAATGCTTAGAAGAAAGTGAAGAGAGGCTATGAGAGAACCTTATGAATGCAAAACACACATTTCTGCTTCATAACCTAAAATGGTTCAAAAACGTCTTTTCTGTTTCACATTATTTGCTTGTTGAAGGTTGGAATATTAAATCCATCAGTTGGATTTCCACGATGGCTTATAAAACAATAAACCAAATTATTAAAAAAAACACATGAAAACAAGAACTTTGAAACACCACAATATAAAAAAGGGATGGGGAACGTCTGGCCTGTGGGACAAATTTGGCCTGGCACAGGTACCTTCTAACAATGTGACAACTTCTTGTTTACAAAATTATCAATAATATAGAACTACATTTGAATGTAACAGATCAAGGACACAATGCCCCGTTCCCTTCAAAGAGCTAAAATTTTCAAAGTGGTTTAACAGTTAGGTCCTCTTCCCAAGGAACTCTGGGAATTATCTCCTTAGCACACTTGAGGAAATACAGGTCCCAGGATTCTTTGAGGGAAGCCATGATTGTTTGAAGTGGTATGATACTTTTTTAAATGTACACATGGCGCCACAGTGGTTCTTCCAACTGTTGATAATGGGTGGGAAAATAAAAAAGCTAAATAGAGATCAGCAAGAAAAGCTGCCATGGATCTCTCTTAGGATTACTATACAAATTATAAATCAAAGCCAAGAAAGATAAAACCAACTAAAATTATGCAGTCCATTAATTGCACTAATATTTATACACTGCATTACATTGGAGCAGTCTTCGGTACATGATCTTCATGCCTCACTTCATGAAAGACAGAAAAATGAGGCAAAACTACCAAAGAGAATAAGGTCTTAAGTGCTGTGAAATTTTGCATTGTGAAAGTTATATGTTTTTATTGTTGCTCCTAGTGGTGGAGTACCATACCTACAGAAATCACTGGTTTCTATTGGATTAGTGCTGGTTTAGGCAGATGCTATTCTTAAGGCCAATTCCTCCTCCTCCTCACTGGAGTGGCTTAGTAACAGTGAATGGTTGAGACCAAGAGGCTATACAGCAACCATTGCAGACGTCTTGTCACTGACATTATAGATTTGTCTGCTTGACAATTTTCTAGAGTTGTTCTTCATAGCTAATGTACTGTAATTAATGATACAGAATCCAATATTTTTTAAAACAGGATGTTTGATAGGATATGGCAGGCATCCCCAAACTGCGGCCCTCCAGATGTTTTGGCCTACAACTCCCATGATCCCTAGCTAAGAGGACCAGTAGTCAGGGATGATGGGAATTGTAGTCCAAAACGTCTGGAGGGTCGGTTTGGGGATGCCTGGGATATGAGCTGTAGCTCAGCAGAATATCACATCCCTCTCTCTCTCTCTCTTCACACACACACACACACACACACACACACACCTGCATCTTATGTATGGTTGTAGGAGAAGAAATCCCAACACATGACCTCCTGCCCATGAGTAGGGGGCTCCATGTGACCAGAAAACTTGATTGTGTGGGTATCCCCATCACATGAATTCCCTATACACATGCTGGAACTTGTGCATTGGGCAAGTCTTTCTCACACGTGACTGTGTGTGTATGCATGGAGATGCTTAAAGTACAACCCCATTCCTCTCTCCACGCACTTTCACCCTTCATTACTTTCAGAAGACTGTTACAGATCCACAGTGTGCACCCTTCAAAGATCAACTGGCTGCGCAGAAGCACTAAATCAAATTGCTCTTAGCATAAAGTCAGCTAATTTGATGACAAAGACCAGGTATGCTGAGTAAGGATTTTCCCTTCCTGCTTAATAAGTTTCTTCACCCCTTGCTACTGGACAGGATTGATACTGATCCATAATTACTTTTATGTCATGCATGAAACTGGGAAGTTGGCAGCAGAAAGCTCAAAGGAGCAGGCTTTACCTCTGCTTCTACACACATATTTTTCCAGGGGTGGGGGGTGGGATCACCTAACAAAGTATTTGTCTGCATATATTTACTAACACACACACACTTTTGCACACAATTTCCCCTTATGTACATATTTTTGCAAATGTTGGTGCCCTGCAATTGCAAAAATGTGGAGAAGTGTGAATTTTGAAGGATAACTGCATTACAATTCACACATTGGTCTGGGAAGTAGTAATTAGGTGGGATCGCAATAAAATGTGAGCCAAACATTTGGGTGCTACCATCACCCAAATCCCTATTTGGAATTCAAAAAATCCAAGGGGAAACCTGGAGACAGTGGATTTCAGAAGTATCCCTAAGAGTGGCTACTGGAAGCAGCAGAGACATGCATGATAGATGCTGCTGGCCCCCCCCCCCCATGAAGCCAGTGGGGAAAGTTAAAATAGTACTGGACTGGTGTCTTTTAAGACCTAACCTTACTAAACAGCTTTGAGTTGTTCTGGGACACTAATACACTAGTTTCAGCTGAAACACAGTATATTTCACCTCCACCCTGCTCTAGGTTTTCATCTCTAAGCCTGTTCTACAAACTGTGAATGTTACTTCTCTATTCCTTGGTGGGCAAATCAAGAACAAGAGTCAGCTTTGTGTTCCCCGCCATCTGAAACTGTCTGTGACCCAAGCTATTTTGGTCTTCAACCAAATTCAATATTTTCTCATTTGCCAGGGCCATTTCTTCAAGTTGTCATCATTCCTTTTTTTTTATTTTATTTTAAAAGGAGTAAGCACGTCAAACACTGCAAGTCAAATAGAAGTAACCAATTCAGCAAGCTGCAGAAACGGACGGGGGTGGGAGAGATTGTCAATCCTATTCCTTTGGACTCAGCAGACGTTTTCAGCATATGCAAATGCAAATGACATCTGCCACTCTGAAATTATGTGAGTGAGGAGAGGAGAGCCCAGAACTTCTCTCTTGCACCTCTGACATTATCTGAAGGATTTGAGTTTTTTTCTCTCCTTCTAGACAGATGACGCCTACATCAACTCATCACTACAATATTAACAGAAACACAGGTGCTCTCTTCATTTTTTTAAAGAAAGATGAAGGTAGAAGGAACAAGTGGGAATATGAAAATAACTTCTGAACACACATAATGTGAATGCTTGCAGAATCATAGAGAGACAGGAAAAGTAGAGAGCAATTACAATCATAGGGGTGAGACTTATTAACTAATATTCCAAGTTGTGGAATTCCTTCCCAAAAGAAGTTGAATTAGGTGCACCCTACATATTTTAGGCTTTAAACAATGTAAAAAAAATCATTCATTTCTCTGGCCTTTAATGATGTTCAATTATGTTACTGATGTTTTAATTGCTCTGGTCCCTTTGCTCTTTTAGTTTCTGTTTAAAATGCTTTAACTTGTTTTAGTGATGTTCTACTCAGTGGCTGCATTCACATGTCATGTTAAACCATAGTTAAACATGAGCTGTGGTTTAATACAAGTGAGCAGGGTTCCTGCTTCATTCCTACTCTTCTCCTAGCTATGCTGCGCTGGAAGCAACTAACCACAAGCCTTGCCTTTTTCTATTGTCCAAACCTGGGCTTGGCTACAATTCATGGGGTGTTGTTGTTTTTTGGAGAGAAATTAATCACCTGCTGAAGTTTAGAAAACAGGACAAGCTGAGGCTTTTGGTTTATTGCACCCAGCACCAGGAACAGGGAAGCAGATACTTTTGAACAGCAACAACAGTAAAAGCATCGGACCTAAGATGCTATGAAGCTACATGACAATCTACTGTTCTTGACATCTTTTAATATGAGCATCAAGGTCACACAGAGTCAACAGATATGGTCAGCAGGAAACAGAATGACACTATAGACAGCAGATGAATCCTTACCTCAAAAACATTCTGAGCAGAGGAGGACATAACATTATCACCTCAATGTGCTTGTAATAAAAGGTTCTTTTTGCTACAACTGTTAGACTTTAGACCAGGGATGGGCAACCAGTGGCTCTCTAGATGAAGTGGGACTCCAGCTCCCATCAGCACCAGTCAGCATTGGCCAATGGCCAGGGATAATGGGAGCTGTAGGCCAACAACAATTGGAGAGCCTGGTCTTTGCTTTAGACCAGGGGTAGGCAACCTAAGGCCCATGGGCCGGATGTGACCCAATTGCCTTCTCAATCCAGCCCACAGACAGTCCAGGAATCAGCGTGTTTTTACATGAATAGAATGTGTGCTTTTATTTAAAATGGGTTATTTGTGGGGCCTGCCTGGTGTTTTTACATGAATAGAATGTGTGCTTTTATTTAAAATGCATATCTGGGTTATTTGTGGGGCATAGGAATTCGTTCACACACACCCCCAATATAGTCTGGCCCACCACATGGTCTGAGGGACAGTGGACCGGCCCACAGCTGAAAAAGGTTGCTGACCCCTGCTTTAAACCTACATGAACACTCAAAATGATAGAAACAGTCCAAAATGATAGAATTCATCCCTTGACTGAATATTCAAGATGCGAATGATTGCATCTATTATAGCTGACACCTGCACTTCTGAGGCCAATATTCAAAGGGAGAAAGATGAGTTGAAGGCATTCAAAGTTACCTTGCATGAGTTTAACTTTGGCCTCTAGGAAGGAACATTGCAGAGAAAAGACCATTTTGTCATGGCACAAGCATCAGAGGAAGGGAAAAAGTCCCCACACAAACAGGAGCACGTCCTCATTGCTCTTAAGAAAACAAAGAGGAGAACATTCATCTTTAATTTCTTTTCCCCATCCAAAAATATTTGACGGGTAATTATTTGTGCATTCCACACATTCATGGATGAGATAGTGAGTTAGTTCTCTGAAGGCTCATAAAAACTTCTGCAAGCTATTAACATCAACTTATCAAAGGACCAGCTGGACTCTGTAGAGAGTCATGCTACTCTCTCTACTGGATAAGAAATGGCTTTCCTTCCCCATTACTTTCAGATGGTTTTAGTCTCTTTAAAAATACAACAACACAGAGAGAGAGGGGAGATGTGAGTGAGGTTAGGCTCACAAGAGCATATGGGTTTATTTGGCATAGCAACCCGGTCAAGTTGGGACAAAGGATTAAAATCTGATTGAATGTTGTCAGGGCCATGCATGACCAAAAAACCCTGTCAAGCACACAAGGTCAGCCTGAGCCACCTCCAATGTAAACAAAGACAAGTTACAGAAAGGCCTCCTCAGATTAGTTACCAGGCAGTAAGTTATATATTTCCTCCCCCCCCCCAAATACACACAGAGAGACAACTGCCTTCCAAACATCACAGGCATTGAGCCACTGAGCTTCTAATGCCCAACTCACAAAACAGCAATCCTTAAAACAAGTTTTGAGTACAGTACTGGTTATAAACCATAGCCAAAACTGAACTCTCTTATCCATGGGGTATTCCAAGTGTGCGTGCACAGGTAAATATATTTATAAAAACAAAGAGCAATCCCTAGACTAAACTGCATCCCTTTTTTTACATCTATTTACATAGCAGTACTACAGGATATTTGCTACATAACCATCCCTGTTTACATAGAATAGAATAGGGAGAGGGAAGGATGAAGCATGTTCCTTAACTTGATTTAGTTTCACGATTCCACAGTTCCAGTAAATGGTCAGGTCAGGAGTCAAGCTGTAATCTTGCCTGCATGGCTAACTTGGAGAGGAATCTTCAGGGACAATCCAAATGTGCAAAACAGCTGATGCACATCGCATTGATAGAGATCTATGTTTAAAACCCATCTGGGCATAGCCATCATGACTAGCAGCCTTAATCGATGAATGCCACCATGTTGACATTTCCTTTTTTAACTATATGTTATACTCATTGTGTGGCTTGTAGCCACTTTGTGGGATTTTAAAACATTAATCCTAGGGTGGGAAATTGTATCAAGAGCACAGTACACAGAGAAGGGCCATGAGTACAGCAAAAGTACCTTGGTATCTGCTTCAATTAGTGATGTTGTGGTGGGGAAGCTCCCATTGGAGCTTTCTGTCTTCCGATTCTGTCTGATTCTGCTTTATAAACATTAAAATAATCAGGAGCCCAAACGTAACATAGCATCTGCAATGGTTTGCTCCAAATGTTAGATTTACCTGGAATCTTGTCCTCTCTGCTGCATAAACCTGGTAGTGAAGCATGGCCTGTAGAACCTTCTTGTGACCTCCAGGCACTAGGCAAACTGCCCCGAGGATCTCCAGCACAGCAATCTTGGTTTTTATGTTCTCAGTCCGTAAACTCTGAGAGATTATATTGATGCTTTCTGGATGGGCCAGGACATGTGCCCGTCCCTGGGAGTTGTTCATCAGAGCCTTGATACACCCTATAACGGATGTGTGTATGCGGCTCTCGGATGTCTCATAGTCCATGCTCTTCAGGAAGTTCAGCAAGCAGGTCAGGCCATCCAACTCAATAAATCTCGTCACAAACCTGAATGGAGGCAACAAGAGGAAAATAATATCAAGGCCCTGTGTGTAGGAATAGAGAACTGAACAACTAATTTATCACATTACTCTGGGGGAAAAAAATCATATATACAAGTGTAACCTGAGGATCCTCGCAACCTTTTCATCAGCAGTATAAAGAATGAAATAAAATGTTTACGCATTAGGGCCAGGTCACATCAGCATCAGATCAAATAGTAAAATTGCCTCTTTACCGCACCACGTTGGGGTCTTGACAGCATGTATTTGGACATTCCCCTGTATGTGGTGGCGCCGGAGGGAGCTACTTGTGGAAAAACTCAGAGAAGAATAATTAAGCTAGAATATTTTCCTTCGCAACTAATTTCTACGCACATTGTTTTATCTGGGAAAGCATTCATTCATGCATTTGCTCACCTCCAGTTTGAGGTGATGTGCAATCCAGGAAGAATTTTACCACATGCTGTTTGCCTAGCCTAATTATAGACTTGCAGCAGAAGATTCCAAGAAGTATGTGTTATTCATTACTACAAACATTGCAATCAAGCAAAATGTCCATGGTTAGGTTTGAATGGTTTAAGAACTACTTTGTGCTTGGCAACAATTGAGGACAAACCCCTTACAAATTGAAAGGTGGAAGTTTTTTGATAAGCAACAGAGAATCTCTAGATGTCCAGATGTGGCTGGAGTACAATTCCCATCAACCCCAACCATTGGCCATGCTGCCTACATCCAACAACATCTGGAAAGCCACAGGTTCCCAATCCCTGCTTTATAGCTTTAGCCGTGTAATGAATAAAACAAATAGCTCAATTCTGAAAGAGGGAGAGAGAGAGAAATGATTGTAACTCATTGATAAGTGCCTTCGAAATGGAAATCAGCAGTATGAAGCCATTCAAGCCAAGGATGGAGCCGACACATTTTCAGTGTTTCTGGCACAGTGGTTGCATCTTGTATAGGGTTGCACTGTATCTAATTCACATATTTGCAGTTTTGAGACTTGGCAGCAGCAGATCACTCAACTCCAAAACATCCTATTGTTTTGGATTGCCTCCTTAACATATTACATATACACTATTTATAAGCTTTGCTTTTGCTCCCATAATATATATAAACAAAATATACACCAGTAATATGGGATCTGGGGTATGCTCTCTTCGCTCCAACAAGGACATTGGAGAGTCTGTGTAGAACTTGGGCCAGATTGGCTGACTGTCTTATGATCTATCCCTTTAGCAACTTCATCCAGTTGGTTTCGTTCCAGAAACCAGGCAAAACCAAAATACGTTCAGTATGAGGTTCTGGTGCCGCTTTAAGCCTGAACTTTAAAAATTGGTCCATGCAGGCAAGACTTGAGAGAAAACACAAATACCACAAATAGTTACACAGAAATGTGTTAAATGGCAGTGAAGTGATAATCTGTTGAGAAAAACAGGACTCACTTCCAGTCTCAGCTGATTTAAGCAACGAGTGGAACATTTTGAAGTCTTGCATTTCTCATCTCCAGAAAAGGCAGAAGTTGTTTGGTGTGAGATATGCAGTTCACTCATTTAAGGAGCATCTTCGCATTTGCACCTGGGCCTCTAAATGAATTTGTGCTTCTGCCATGGTTTTTAAGGTTCAATATATGCAGTGTATGGCATGAACCTTTTTACATGTTATTCTCTATGACCTAAACAGGGTGGGGCCAATTTGTGGCATGGATGTCACAAGGAGTTTATGGCATGCCTGAGCAAGAAGAGATGGGCCATGGACCTAACTGTGGCACAGAGTGGCCTTTTCCAACTTGGTGCTCTCCAGATACTTTGGATTATAACTCCCGTAATTCCTGACCTCTGGGCCGTGTTGGCTGGAGGATGAGAGGAGTTTTGTTGTTCAAAATATCTGGAGGGCATCAGGCTGCAGAAGGCTAGCGTAAAGCAAAGCCAATACATCTGCCTGACACTCCAGTTTTGCAGAGAAGAATGGCAGATCAAGCTGATGGATTATGCTGAAATGGCTAAAATGACCGGAAGAATCAGAAATCAGGAATACCAAAATTTAAATAAGGAATAGGGGAAATGTAGAACTTATCCTTAAAAACCATTGCAAACAGTTAAAATCATTAGTAGGATTGGCATAATACTTGTAGTTTAATGGTGAAGTTTGGACACAATGGAGGGGTAAAAGATTTGATTATAAAAGACGCAGGAGGAAATGGTTAACAATAGGACCACAAAGGGGAGAAGGGAAGTCCAGGAGATTCTTTGGAATTTTGTTTCGATACTGTATGTTGGATATGTGACTGGAAAATTTTAATCTGAAAAACCAAATAAATAAAAATTTTTTTAAAGACACTCCAGTTGTGAGCTGCCACTTTAATCCGCTGCTTAGCAGATTTAAGCCTAGCTCTCACATACTGTATATTGCTATAGGATTGGTGGTATAAAAAGGTTTGGGGGTTATACCTCTTCAGAGTGTAGGTGGGACTTCCATAACTGAATGTTCCTCAATAATAGAAAGAATAAACCCCACACATAAAAAAACTAGAAAGCCAGAAAAAGGGGTTCTAGTCCTACCTTCTCCCTAATATCCTGGCTTTCTACATGCATGAAACATGGAACTGTTTTGTATGAAGGAGTATTCAGTTACAAGAGATCCCACTTAGAAGCAGGGTTTACTAGTTAATCTGCTCCTTAAAGCTGCACTAGGGTGAACTGTTTTAAATCGGACATATTCTGGGGGAAAGACAGGCCACCACTTCCCTGTACACACTGCAAAACTAGCTGGCGGAAGTGGTACCTACATAAATCCTGCCACAACCTCCATGTGAGAAGTGGCACTGCTAGTAAAGGATGAGGGTGTATGGAAGGCAGGATATTCCCAGCCTACCCGCAGTCAAAGCAAAGTTTCCCAGGCTAGCTGAAGCAAAGATCCTTTACACCAGAAGGCAAGCACACCACTAACAAATCCTGGATCTCTGCCCTTCCTGAATTTGGCAACGGAGCAAGCTTAATCTACCAGATAGAGCAGAGGTTATCAGAAGTGTGACAAGGCAAAACGCAGCCAAAATAAAGGATGCAGTCCTCTGTCCTTAAAAATAGAAGAGGGTGGAAATATTTCTTGGCAACAGGTGGGGAAACTCACTTTCTTGACACCTTTCCATTTTCTTTACAAAAGCTCTGTTGCAATCCCTCAAGGTCCTGCCTGTTCCCAACCAGAGCTTCTTCTTCTTCTTTTTTAATCTTTTTCACTTTACTCTGCCTCTCCAAGATCTATTGATGACTAACAGGAGCAACAGTACAGCTTTCCCATATGCTTCTAGCCTATTTTATTTTTTTTATAACCCCCGTTGTTTATGGCGGCAACTCACAGGGAAAATTTCACTTCCTTCCAATCGTTTCCTTCATTTTATTGTGGGTTTGTCCCTAAGCAATGTGGTAATTGAGCCAATCTGTTACTGTGCCTTAAAGCTGAAGCACACATAGTGTCTTATGTTGTACGATAGGTTTTTTTTTTCCTAATTGAGGGATGCATTCAGCTGCTGCTCTCAAAAGTTGATTCTGTTATGACACTTACATCCCAAAGGGCCTGTTCACTGTCCAGGGAGAAATTTTAGACCGGGATGGATCTATGGTTCTCAGTATAAAGAAAAAGTAACCAAGTGAACCAGGCTGTACCATGTACCATGAACATGGCATCTCTCTAACTGCCGGGTCTGACTCTTAAAAAGAATAAAGGGCTTCAGTGGGTGGGGAGGGAACACCCCCATCAAATAAATATGATGCAGCCTGGTCCATTTATTCCTTTGTCACTAAACCTCAGCCATGTGTGTGTCCAAGATTCATCTCAATTAGAGATTTCCCTCCAGAAAACAGCCCTTTATGAAGCCCCTCAAAACAAAATCAAGAATCAGCTGGATGTAGAGAACAGTTTGGGAACAGTGGGTGAAAACTCAAAATGCACAGAAGAGAGACTGCTTAAGGGTTTTAGCATCCTGTATGAAATACTAAACTCCACAGGGTTTCCATCACCCCCCACAATTTCTCCACGGCTTTGAACCTCAACATGTCCACTGATGCACACATCCCATGCTCTTTCCAGTCATCTTAGCTTTTGCTCCCACAATCCAAAAAGATCTTGGAAACATAATAGATTCTGCAGATGTGCTTGATTTGCTGCAATTATTCCAAGTACACAATTCTGATTTTTCTCAGTACAAAGGTTGGCCTTCTTTGGCAGTAGATGCACAATCTAAATTCTAATTAAGTCAGCAGGCCATATAAACTCTACCCAAAGTTGGCAATTATTATTGCAAGGATTTAGAGATGAACATGATGCGCAAAGCTTAGCCACCAATGAAACAGGCATGATTAGAAAATGAGCATCGGGGTCAGGGACAGGAAACCTGTGACCTTTCAGAAGACCGGTACACTCCTTCTATCTGGGATGGTCGTCCTCTTCCACCGAATCAGCCAAATCAACCCTGGTGATTAATGGAGTGACAGGTGTCGCAGCCAGATCGCCCTCACATCCGAGGAAACCTGTGACCTTTCAGATGGCTCAGCTTCCATCATCACTCCTGACCAACAGACATTGCTGGCTGGGGCTGATGACAACTTTTGGAAGATCCCAAGTCTCTCTCTCTCTCTGATCTAGACACTGCTGTGGGTACCCCAGATTCCATCAGCTGGGTAACTTTACAGCTTCTAAGTATACAGTGCTACTATCAAGGAAGCACTGAAGGGACTCCAAACAGTAAGCTTTCTTCTTCAATTCCAAGCCTAGTATTTTGATGGCCTCTGTACGAAGCGGCTCACGAATGGGATCTGATGCAGCTAAGGGTCCCTCCACTGCAGCCTTCCCATTAAAGAGGGAACTGGCTCACTCATCAGTCACTGGCACACAGCCCACTTGGCAACCTACACATTGAGTCACTGGAAATTAGTTGAGACGTGGGGACTTAGCTCAAAATTTAGCTTGGCTATAGCTACGAAGGAGAAGCGGGGGGGGGGGGGAAGAGAAGTACTTAGGGTTGTAGCCAGCGATTTAAGAGCAAAGACTTTATGTGACAGTTTGTGGGTGCTGGTGCTGACACTCATGAGGGCTGTTATAAACAGTGGAAATAAATGCCTGCTGTCGGGAGTAGCCAGCCAATGCAATGCTTGGGGGTGGGGGGAGCTGCCCTTGAGTGGAGAATTCCCATACCCCACTCCCACAGATTTCACAAAGAGGAGCCTTTCTATATATAAAAAAAGACTTCCCGGGAGTGATGGAATAGCATGGTGAATGGAGGCTGTGGAGGTGAGATGCCCCCATGCTTAGTATAAGGACCAAGTGGGAACATTTTTCTTCTCTTCATATGGAGGAGGGAGAAAGATTGTTTTCTGCTGCTCCAGAGAAGCGGACACGAAGCAATGGATTCAAACTACAAGAAAGAAGGTTCCACCTAAACATTAGGAAGAACTTCCTGACAGTAAGAGCTGTTTGGCAGTGGGATTTGCTACCAAGGAGTGTGGTGGGGTCTCCTTCTTTGGAGGTCTTTAAGCAGAGGCTTGACAGGCATATGTCAAGAATGCTTTGATGGTGGTTCCTGCTTGGCAGGGGTTGGACTGGATGGCCCTTGTGGTCTCTTCCAACTCTATGATTCTATGATTCTCTTTTGAGCATGATGCAAAAAGCAGCAGCTGACTAATGGCCATTAGGCGCCATTAGTTACAAATGAAAAATCTTATTAATATTAAATAATAACAAGCAACAAGGGTAGTGCTGTAGCATCTCTTTATATACAGAAGGTCCCAAATTCAATCCCTGGCATCTTCAGGCAGGGCTGGAATTGTCTCCTGTTTGAAACCCTGGAGAGCTGCTGCCAATCAGGGGAGAGAATACTGAGCTGGATAGACAATGGCTTCTTTCTATGCTCCTTCCCTGCGAGAAGTGATGTTACAGGGAACCAGGCAGAGGGACTTCTCAGTAGTGGTGCCCGCCCTGTAGAACACCCTCCCACCAGATGTCAAGGAAATAAGCAACTATCTTACTTTTAAAAGACATCTGAAGGCAGCCCTGTTTAGGGAAGATTTTAATGTTTGATGTTTTATTGTGCTTTTAATTTTCTGTTAGGAGCTGCCCAGAGTGGCTGGGGAAACCCAGCCAGATGGGCAGGGTATAAGTAAATTATTATTATTATTATTATTATTATTATTACTACTACTACTACAGTGGAACCTCGGTTTACAACTACCCCCGTTTACGAAAACCTCCGTTTCCGAACGCTGCAGACCTGGAAGTGTTTAAATCCGGGTTCCGCGGTGTTGGATGCGCAGATGCGATCTGCACAGCTCGCACATGCACAAAACACTCTATCGGCGCTTCGCGCACACGAAGCATGCCTTCGGCGAGCGAATACCTCGGGCAAGCGAACGCCTCCGCAGAACGGATTGCGTTTGCAAACCGAGGTACCACTGTATTATTATTATTATTATGTGATGTAGATTCTGCCTGTCCACTTTTTTTACAACTGTTTTGTTTACATAAATAGTATTACGCTTCTTCCATCTCAGCAAACATGTTTATACCCCTAATTACTATTTTTTCCTTTATTATACTAGACAATTGGGATAGCTTCCAGGCTGTTGCTAAGCTGATTTTAACAGCACTTCATTAGTTACTGCAGCCTAACAAGATTGCAAACAGATTGTATTATATTTTACGCCTATTAATTTAGTAAACCTCTGGATTGGCCTGCTCCTTTATCACTTTACAATCCTATAAAATATGAATGAAGTCTGCACTTGATCAGAGAAGACAGGGAGCCCACCCGCTAATGACCAAAAATAAGGGGGGGAGCATGTTCACCATTTAGAATAACTGCAAAGAATGCAATATGAATTGCAAATATACCTATATGAATATATTTGCCTGGCTGGAGAGAAGAAGCCTGTAAAGAAGAGAATATAATTCCCCATGATTTGCTGGTCTAGGCACAGAGTTTCACAAAGTGTTATTTGCAAACTACTAGAATACTGACAGGCAAAAACTTAGTCCGTGGCTGCTGTTGGCCCAGGTGCCTTGAGTTGGAGATTATGTATGAAGTAAAGGGAGAAGTGGTAGAGCAGGTTATCAGAAGGAGTAGGATGGAGGAATAATCCATTTTAATATATAAGGAATTTGGTAGTTGCCACATTATCAAGTTTGCTCACATCAGAATGCTTCTTGCATCAAGTGCTCACTTATACCCAAGCCCCTCGTGCATTTGTTGGGTTAAAAAAACAATCCCAGCTAATAAGATGCAAAATTATACACCAAAAAATGTATATAAAAGGCTGCATCCAATGTTTGTCATGCTCAAAGGAGACCCACTGAAATTAATAGGCACGAGTAGCATGAGTCCATTCATTTCATTAGGTCTAGCATCATTTTATGAGTATAAAATATGTGATAATTGCTTGCATTTTTTAGTGGAACTCCTTTCCGCCGAGATCAAGGAGTAAGGCAGGAACTGGAAAAATCCTTCCGCATGATAAGCTCAACCTCAAGATTTTCAGAAAATTCCATGCACAAATGGACAGGTGAGGAAAGAGTAGCAGTATAGTGTAGGACCCAGGTGGATAACGTTAATATGGTTGAGTGCAGAGGCAGGAAACATTTCTTCTGTTGTGCATCACATTGTCCTGGGGGCAATCTGTCAGGGACTGGGGGGGTGGGTGCAGCTGGATCCAGCTATGGGCAAAGCCAGAACCAAATATGCATGGGGCACTTCTTTTTTCATGTTCTCTTTTTTTCTTCCATGCCCTTTCTCTCTCTCTTTCCTACCTTTCCCCTCATTTTGTCCCACTTGAAACTAGACTGGTGGACACACCCACGTGCGGACTGAGGGATGGTTGACATGGAAGATCTATCAGGTTCAAAAAGGAAGAAGCTTATGATGACGGCATGTGGTTTAAGAATCACTGCCGTATTTTAGATCCAGAGGAAAGTTGGCAGGTTTGAATGCAGCCGTGCAGATTCCCTGAGCTTCCCCCATCCCTTCAACAGTTCCATACTGGTTAACCTCAGAGAGAAAAGAACTTTTCTCCACAGTCATGACAACTACACTCCCTCTGTGATTTTAGAGAACCAAATTAAGAGAACAGTCAAAACACTATACTTCTCCGTGTTAGCTGATCTCAGCTCATGGCCCAAGAAGTGTGTGGTGTGGGGAGAGAGGATGGATAATTACCTCATGGGCTGAGTCCTCAGAGCTGTCTTCAAGTCTTCAACTATTTTATTCCTCATTTCCGTTTCTTCTTCATCAAATGCATACAAGGTCTGCATCTGTTTGGACGAGGCAAAGAAACAGTTACAAATTCAGCACTGGACGAAAGTTCAGAGAAATCTGAGGCTACTGAGCAACTCAGGATTCACCCACGAGAGCTTTTTGCCAAACTAAACTGGAGATGCTGCTGGGAAGCTCACCAAGAAAGCAAAGTCCTCCCCAGTAACAAAGCTGGATAAAAATGAGCTTCTGCCTAAGGACCAAAGAAGTCTGTGTCTTGTAAGTGCAACGTTGTTGCTTTTAACCAAATGGACACTGTGGGGTGGCTGATATGGATCAGAATTCCAGTGTGCGGATTTTAATCTCCTTCTACCCCACCACCCAAGGTCCTGATTCAGTATGTGCCTCCAGCATAAGCAATTTAGATAAGGGGGAGACCCCCATGCACTTTACTTGGGAGTTTTCACCCCTTTGCAAATACCAGTATGGGACCCCCAACACAGATTAGGACCACAGTAGGAAAATCCCCCTAACCTCCTAGAACTAGGATCCCAAACTGGATCAGGCACCTAGATTGCAATGAGGTAGGCAAAAACCACAGGGCCAGAGCCAATTTGTCAAGTGGGAAAATTACTGCCCAGCTCCGAACAGACAGCCAATGAAGTCTATAGCAAGGTCATGCATGCACAAACAGTCAATATCTGAGGGAAGGAGATCTGGCAACGAATTGGGTGAGGAGGCCTGGCAGATCTCTATTTATTCCCCAAGCATGGACCCAAGTGTTGCTCACAGGCACAGTTGACTCCACCCCTGGGGAGGGCCTGCACAGTAGCCTGCCTGGATTGGCCAATTTGGAGTCCTGGCTAGTATGCAACTCCACAGGCAAAGCCACGCTGGCCAGGCCTTTCACCCCGGCACCAATGCTAAGAGCTGGATTGCGAAGAGGACAGGGCCAGGCAGCATCACCCCCTGACCATTTAGAGGGTAAGCTGACCTTTTAAAACAACAACAACAACAAGAAGAAGAACCATGTGCTTAGGAGCACAGATACAGAGCTAAAGCATCATTTGGTTTGGCCCTAACCAAAGCTGCAATCCTAAGAGTGGTTATTAGGTTAAAAGAAAATCCCAAAGGAATGGAAGCCCTGTTGAATTCAATGCAACTCATTTCTGAGTAAATCTGCTGAGCACATCTTGTTTTTCACTTTGGGTCCATTTTGAATGAATATACTGTGATGAAAGCTAAGGCGAGCTTGAAGAAACAACCATGCTCCGTCCTTCCAAGACACTTATAATAACATCTTACAAACAGCGAAGTCTTTCATGCAGTGTTCAGCACAAATCAGATAAAATCTCACTTTCCTTGGAGAGCCTCTTTGCCCCACTCCCCGCTTCTCCATGAGCCCTTCTGTGTCACTTTGTGCTTGCAATTCATGCCGTGCCAACACATGTCAAATCTTCAGGGTGGTCAGTTGATGAAGCAATGTAACTCTTATATACTCTGCAGCTGGGACCGGGAACTAGATTTAACTCCAGGGAGATACATTCACTGATTCACGCTAAAGTCAAATTTGCTCAGTTAAGTGGATAGGGTTGCCCGACTCAATAGAGGACAGGACTTCTGTGCCTTTAATTGCCCTGCTCTCTTTTGAGTCTGGAAACCTTAAAGAGAAACCAGCAGACCCTTTGTTTAATTTCCAAGCAAAGGGCCTGCTGGTTTCTCTTTAAGGTTTCCAGACTCAAAAGAGAGCAGGGCAGTTAAAGGCACAGAAGTCCTGTCCTCTATTGAGTCTGGCAACCTTATAAGCGGAGCAAGCCTCCTCCTCCTCCTCTAAGGGAGAGCAACTGATAGAAAACAAGGAAATAACGTTGTGCCGGCATCCCTTCCGCAAAGCCAGAAACAAAACAAGACTGAAGCACTCTAGCATGCCATGTGACCTGTGGCCCTCCAGCTTCCAACCTCCTTGTCCAACAGCCATGGTGTCTGGAGCTGATGGGAGTTGGAATCCAGCAATATCTGTGGGCCACAGGTTCCCTATTCCTGTCCTAGAGAATTATGCTTCTTTGGGGGGCAGGGTGGAGGTGGGAAGATACTATCTCAATGACAGTTTCGTCAGAATGTGATCCGGAGCTAAATTTGTATTCCTTTCTGCAGGGACTTATCAGCACCCTATTTTTTTCTGCAGCGCTGGGGAAGGCGGTTGAACCACCAGTGCCCACTTTTGAAACACTCATATATTGAATTTTATTATCCCTATGATTTAGGGTGCCCTGAGTATCCAACTAGAGCTTTGTTGAAATTGAAGGATGCTTGAATCCAAAACCAAACAGAGCCAAATAATCCCAGCATTCTGGGATAATTATAGACAATTATAATTGCTGTTGCCAGCAAAAAGTTCTCACTCCTACACAGTCTTGGCCTCCACAACTGTTTCACTTCATTACCATGAAGTCATTTCATTGTGTGGTCACATGACTGCTCTGTCATTACAGTCTTGTGACCACACAACGAAATGACTTCATGGCAATTTATATGCAAATAATTAAAAAAGAAAAAGGGACCCAGGTGGCGCTGTGGGTTAAACCACAGAGTCTAGGGCTTGCTGATCAGAAGGTCGGCGGTTCGAATCCCTGCAACGGGGTGAGCTGCCGTTGCTCGGTCCCAGCGCCTGCCCACCTAGCAGTTCAAAAGCACATCAAAGTGCAAGTAGATAAATAGGGACCGCTACGGCGGGAAGGTAAACACCGTTTCCGTGTGCTGCTCTGGTTCGCCAGAAGCAGCTTTGTCATGCTGGCCACATGACCCGGAACCTGTCTGCGGAGAAACGCTGGCTCCCTTGGCCTATAGAGCGAGATCAGCGCCGCAACCCCAGAGTCGGACACGACTGGACCTGATGGTCAGGGGCCCCTTTACCTTTACCTTTAATTAAAAAAGAATAAAACCTTCACATAGTGACTTTGTCACCTTAGCTTTCTAGGGGTGGTGCTTACCTGACACCACTTCGATGGGGATTGCTAAAACGACCCTATCAAAGACGGAGTGTGGTAGGAAGGTGGTCTACTCAACCTCTGCAGCTAGCACTAGCGGGCAGGAGCAGCACCATCATCATAACCAATAATATTTATATACGGCTTAATATGCAGAATCCCTAAACAATTTACATAAAACACAGTAAGATTGGAAAAGGGAAATGTATATACGACATGTGAAACCCAAAATGGAAATAAATGCATCCGTAAAAACAGAGAAGCCATCTCTAAAACATACAGTTAAATATTAATGATCTTACAAGTCAGGAAATGCCTGCTTAAAAAGATGGGTCTTTAGGAGGTGTCTCAATCCTGTCCAGACAGGGGAGGTTGGCATATCGTTCAAAGCTGATGGAAGACACTCCATATCACTGAGCCCACTCCAGCCTCAAAGGACAGTGAGGCATCCAGAAGTACCCCCCCCCAATATACATATCTGCCCCATCAGAGGGAGTGTAGCCCCATCTACATCTCAGAGCACATTGCAAACTCATCACCATCTAGACCTGCTATCTCCTCATTCCTTTTAATCTGCCTGCACCTTAATTTGAACTGCAATTCTCTACACCCTCACCTGAGAGTAAATCTCACTGAACTCAATGAGACTTGCTTCTGAGCAGGCACACACAGGATTACACTGTTCCATCTTTTTGTTGTTGTTCCCTATCATTATCATTTCATTTGCAGAGAGAAGCAAATGAAAATGACCTGAGTAGATTGAGCATCCATCTCTGAGATGTGCTGAATGATGTATTTTTTTTCCTGATCTATAAAGTTCTTGTGCTGCAAGCAAATCATTTCCAAACCATGAAAAATAAATGTGTAACAGCTGTATTGTTGACCTCTGACACACACACACACACACACACTTTTAAACGTCATGTGCTCAGGATAGCTGTGGTTCTAAAGAGCTGCTTCTAAAGCTATCATTCATTTGCAAACATATATATATATATATATATATATATATATATATATATATATAGGAGTGCCAATGTTGACAAGCTTCCAAAAGCAACATGGGGGTGTAAAGGTAACTTTTCTGTTCCACAGGAAAGCAGGGAATGGGTTTATTTGATTTGCTAAGCTTAGACGACTGAAGACAGAAAGCAGAATGTCTAAGAGTTCACGTGCTCATGTTGTTGGAAGAGAGGGAAAGAAACAAGGGAAGCAAAGGGCAACCATTTCCATAAAAGCACCCATGGGTGCCAAGATCCATTCCAGTAGATTACCATGTGGATGGCACATGTTGGCTGGGCCCACTTCAACCATGGCTCCATGTTTCAGTGAGAGGGCAAGGAGGGAATAATACCAGCCAAAAGGGCTATAAACTGGGTGGTAGAGCATTTGTGCTGCATGCAAAAGGTCCCAGATTCAATCTCCAGCATCTTCAGGTAGGACTGGAAGAGACTCCTGCATTAAATGCTGGAGAGTCCCTGCCAATCAGTGGAGGCAGTACTGAGCTAAATGAACCAATGCTCTGACTCTGTATAAGGCAGCTGCCTACATTCCAACCAAATATATATATTTTTAGATACTGTTTTTCCATTGACTATCCACTCATTGGCAAGAACACTGCAAGGTGGAAACAAGTTTACTACTTAGTAAACTACTGGGTAGAATATTGCCTGCACACTTTTCCTTATTATCTCCACCAGTGCTATTTTTCTAGAAAAAGAGGTGCCAGAACTCACTATGAATGCCTCCCTCGTTCTCTTATAATGGCAATGGTGCCCACCCGAGAGGTGCCGGAACTGAGTTTCAGTGAGTTCCTGCTGAAAAAAAGCCCTGATTTCCACAAGTGGTTTAATGTTTATGGTGGTTCAGGGGTGGTATTGACTCAGAGTAGACCCACTGAAACGAATGGACCTAACTTAGCCATATTGAAATGGGTCTACTCTAATAGTTAGTTGAACGTTACCATTATTGTAGTAATTTGTTTTGAAACACATAAATTAATTAAAGAAAATAGAGACATACTCTACTGTTCACAAAGGCTGAAAATTCAGGGAAGGGGTCTAGAATATCTCTGAGAAGCCAGACCCTACCACAATCAGGGAGTGGGGAAAATTGATATGACAGTGCCTCTACACAACCCACTATGTCAGAACGGTCAAGGTAACAATATTCTCAGAGAAAGCAACTTTTCGACAGTATGCTGCAAGTTACTTACTGCAGCCATGGAGTTGATGCGGTCAATGTAATAGTCCGGCCAACTTGTAGCAAGCTTATTAGGGTCTTCTTGCTCCTGAAAAGAGAAAATCAGAGTTATATGAGATATATAAAAGATTGCCACAATCATTACCATCCAAGCTATTTTCTTTTTGCACCATGCTAAATTTTACACACCTCTGTCATGTCATCTGCTAAGCTTACTTATCCCAACCATTGTAATGTTTCCTCACAGGGCGAGTTGCTCCAACTTGCTGAACATTTGAGTTGTGCTTTTCTGAACTTTTCAGAGCTGTACAGCATCCCTTTCAAGCTGTGGTAGCCAGAACTGTACACAATGTTCTCAACCACAGATTTGTGTAATGGCATTATGATACTGACAAATTTATTTCCAATCCCTTTCCTAAAGATTTCTAACATGGATTTTGCCTTTTTCAGAGCTGCCACACACTGGGTTGTCATTTTCAGTGAGGTATCCATCATGACTTCACCTGAGATATGTTTCCTGGTCATCACCACTGCCAGCAGTTCAAACCCTGTACAGAAAATTGTTGTTCGTGCATATCAGGCATATCTAAATTCAGTTCATAGCAAAAACACACAATACAAAGTTGATAACCAGTGCATTATTTTTAGATAATAATCTTATCATGACTCAAATACAAGAACAGACACAGAGAGCTAATCTTGTTGTTGTTTAGTCGTGTCCGACTCTTTGTGACCCCGTGGACCATAGCACGCCAGGCACTCCTGTCTTGCACTGCCTCCCGCAGTTTGGTCAAACTCATGTTCGTAGCTTCGAGAACACGGTCCAACCATCTTGTCCTCTGTCATCCCCTTCTCCTTGTGCCCTCCATCTTTCCCAACATCAGGGTCTTTTCCAGGGAGTCTTCTCTTCTCATGAGGTGGCCAAAGTATTGGAGCCTCAGCTTCACGATCTGTCCTTCCAGTGAGCACTCAGGGCTGATTTCCTTAAGAATGGATAGGTTTGATCTTCTTGCAGTCCATGGGACTCTCAAGAGTCTCCTCCAGCACCATAATTCAAAAGCATCAATTCTTTGGCGATCAGCCTTCTTTATGGTCCAGCTCTCACATAAATCACATAAATCTATGCCTACTTAAATAAAGGTCATTCCAGTGAGGGCTATGCTTCTATGGAATCTCATTTATAAATGAGCAAGGTAGAGAAAGCTTTTAAATTTATCTTCTCTTTTCTTTTCCACCAATTTTCATGCATTAACTAGCAATCATACTGTGAGTCTAGTGTAAGGATTTGCCACTATTTTTTATCCCTGTTTTCAGGGTCGGGGGAGCTAGGTTGGTCTTGTGTCCTACTTTACAGTCCTCTACTTCGAAGTGCTGTCAAAGGACAGTTCTCTGTTTTAGAGGCAAAGTATGATTTAAAGATAAGGAACCACACAAAGGGGGAGCAGGAACCTTGAAGTTGACCATCCATAGTTAGCAGCGCCTGGCCTGCAGTCTACACCTGCTGTCTTCCCCACTATGGTGTAATGTGTTGAGTCCTAAATATCGTTACTATTTTTAAATTTGCATCTATACATATCAAATGCAAGTTTTATGCAGATCTGTGTCTTCCTTTTTCCTCTGAGAAACATAATAATGATGATGATGATATTTAAAATTGCTTTTCTAAATATCAGTCCTGAATACAAATTGGATGTAGATATTTCACACACCCATTTCCCTGTATCCACTTCCAGACTTTAGGTTTTACTGAATAGGAGGAGGAGAAATAATCACAAGGGTGATTTTGTTCTAAGTGTAAAAACATTTTACTACTTCAACCTTTATTCTAGTAAGCTTACAAAATGTGTGAGAAATGGGTTAAGACAATATTTACCAGCTTCTATTCAAATAAGCTCTTCTATCTACAGCAAACGCAGGAAAACCCTTTTTATGTCCACCAAAGCCATTCTTGCAGACACAAAGAGTTTGGGATGTATTTGAGATTCAATTATTCATACCGTTTGAGAATGGCTCATCTGACCTCTCTTCTTAGCCAGCTGCTGGGTGAACATTTATAAGAATCAGAATGTCTGGAGAAGCCCACAAATTACTGCTCTCTAGGGGAATAGCACTGTTTCCATTTAAACACAAAACTGAGAATTTTAAATCCAGTTTTCGGAACCTGGATCAGCAAGGAAACTCTTGTGTCAGGTGACTGCAAAACAACTTAGTGTGAGTGGTGGGGAGGAGAGCTTTCGTGCACCAGGAGATGCAGAAGGAACACATTGCCCCCACTCTCTAAAGCTCAACAACTTTCGGGGTGTCCTGGTTTTTACTTTTTAAAATATGGCCACCCTAGAATATATGGAAACAATTACCCAACTACAGGGGCAGAGCATGAATGGAATATATTATAGAAAAGCCTACTTTAAACTCCCACTGAATAGTGTAAATATTAAATTTAAAAACAGATGGCAATCTGCAGTATTTCATAAGCAGCTGTCTCATTCTTCCCAATGCAACAACACTATAGTCAATATGAGAACCGTCTTCCAATTCCATACAACTGCAATGCAGTCAACATATATTTTAAGTACAGAAGCTAACTGTCTTCAATAGGCCCCCTTCCAACATGGAACCTGGGAGATTCAACAGTCTTCAGTGAGTGTTTAGAAGCAGGCAGTGGTTGTTGTTGTTGTTTGTATTTGTGATGGTACCCACTGGCATGGAGTCCTATCACCTCTTTTTTGTTGCACATGGCAAACAGGGTGTGGTAGCACCCACAGAACTTTTATCAAGAGTACCAGCACCCCGCTTTTATTTTCACAAAAATAAAACAGCACTGGAAAAAAGAAACCAAAAACAGTACTGGAGACAAGAAACCAAACTAACAGAAGTCGGCCTATTCAATGGGTATTTATGGATTCTCCGTTAAGTCCATCTAAACACCAGGAAGAACTTTCTGGCGGTAAGAGCTGTTCGACAATGGAACGGTCTCCCTCCGGAGGTGGTGGGCTCTCCTTCCTTGGAGGTTTTTAAGCAGAGGTTCAATGGCCATCTGTCATAGATGCTTTAGTTAGATTAGACCAGACCAGACTAGACTAGTCCAGACCAGACCATGCTTTGTTTTATTCTTTGGGGGAGGGAGGCAGATGACGGATTTGAGGCTAGTGTTTGTTTGAAAACCAGATTTCTTTAGGCTGAATTCAACAACGAAAACAACTTTTAATCAGCTGCTGCATTGCTTGGCCCAGTTCGGCAAGGTCTGATTTAGTTTCTCTCTCCCCGCCCCACCCTCAAATCTATGAAATATGGAACATTCTTCAAACTAAGGGATGCTCGCCTCATTGGGCTGTGATCAATTATACCTCTACTGGCTGGCGTTCTCTGATTAATGCGCAAAATATGTACAGCCTCTTCCTCCCCCCCCCCACAAGCTATAGGACACAATATACATTTATAACTGAAGCTTGAAACAAATTCAAGATTTTCCAGACTTCTTTCTCACTCTTTCCCTCTCTCACACATACAGTATATACAACTCCTAAGGCAGGCAAGTCACAAGAGCCTCCAGTTTTGAAGCAGGACAGACCAAACGGTCCAAGTGCAATGCACTCTTTCCTAAAAAGTACAATTAAGCACTTCCAAAGCATTGTTAGACACTTCTGATACATCTCCCCCAAGGGTTCTGAAGGCAATAGGAAATAATTGTCCCTTCCAGAAATGGGCAAGAGATGTGTGCAAACTTTCCTTTCAGTTTTTGCAAAGTAAACTATGAATATTCCTTGATAAACAGCAGCTTAATGACTATGAAAAATAGTCTTCACACTCTCCAGTGTGAAGAACAGGTGTGCATATGGTAACGGATTTCTAATAGTCAGCAGTAAGGCCTAGCAACAAATGTTAACAGTTGAATTGCATAGCTTGTTCTTCTTTGTTGATAGAAGGAAGAATCAGGCCTCTATAATGCGGTCAACCTTTTCTGGCTCACTTTTCCATATGTATATATTTGAACAGGAAGGAGAAGGGGGCTTGAATAGACTGCTTTTTAGCTAACCAGATTGTGCCAGAACGCAAGAGTTTTCATATGTGCATTTAGTAGCGTAGATAGAAAAGCCTGCCTCAAACACTATGCACAATATTGTGACTTGAAGTAGAGATTGAATTGCTCAAAGCAAGCCAGAGCTGCAAAACTGCAGCCGCTCGAAGCAGTGATTTAATCTTTCAAAACTCAAAACATGTCTGTGGTGCTCAATTGTGCATTTTTTAATATTAGCCTAATAGCTCATCTCCCTATTACTGTGGTTACAGATTTGGTACCCTTCCCCCCCCTGCCCCAATAAGTGAGTATATACTAAGGTCTGAGTACACATTACAGCCACAACAGAAAGGCTATCAAGGCCAGCATTAACACAGTCAAGCGCTCCCTCAGCCATAATGTATCAAATTACTAACTCCTCTTCACTATGGCTTTTCAAACTGAGAGTCTCAGCAGAACATCAGAAGAGCCTGATGGATCAGACTCATGGTCCATCTAGTCCTGTTCTCACAGTAGCCAACCAGATGTCTGTGGGAAACCCGCAAGCAGAACCTGAGCACGAGAGCACTCTTCTCTGTGGTTTCCAGCAACTGGAATTCAGAAGCATAACTGTCTTCCGGGTGTGGAAGCAGAGCATAGCCATCACAGCAAGTAGAAACTGATAGCCTTATCTTCCATCCAAGTTCCCATGCCCCTCACAGTAGGAAATGGGAACATAGAGAATCAGGATTAGAGACTCACAGTGCAAAAAATGGAGGCAGTGAGAGATCTTACTTTCTTGAGTTCCATGATCAATGCAGAGGGTGACAGCAATCACCAAATTAAAATACACCTGCTTCTTGGGAGAAAAGCAATGACAAACCTAGACAGCATCTTATAAAGCAGAAACATCACCTTGCCGACAAAGGTCTGTATAGTTAAAGCTATGGTTTTCCCAGTAGTGATGTTTGGAAGTGAGAGCTGGACCATAAAGAAGGCTGATCACCGAAGAATTGATGCTTTTGAATTATGGTGCTGGGGGAGACTCTTGAGAGTCCTATAGACTGCAAGAAGATCAAACCTATCCATTCTTAAGGAATTCAGCCCTGAGTGCTCACTGGAAGGACCGATCCTGAAGCTGAGGCTCCAATACTTTGGCCACCTCATGAGAAGAGAAGACTCCCTGGAAAAAAACCCTGCTGTTGGGAAAGATTGAGGGCACAAGGAGAAGGGGACGACAGAGGATGAGATGGTTGGACAGTGTTCTCAAAGCTACCAACATGAGTTTGACCAAACTGTGGGAGGCAGTGCAAGACAGGAGTGCCTGGCGTGCTATGGTCCATGGGATCACGGAGAGTCGGACACGACTAAATGACTAAATGACTAAACAACAACAACAACAACAACAGGGCAATAGTGAAGATCCACATGAGAAGTGGGTTCTATTCATGGCTGTCAAGTTTTCCCTTTTCTCGTGAGGAAGCTTATTCAGCATAAGGGAATTTCCCTTTAAAAAAAGGGAAGAACTTGACAACTATAGTTCTATTGGAGTCAAGCATGTATTGTCACAGGGTGGCTATGGGCACCATCCCTATCAGGTGCCAGAAAGCGAGGTGACAATGAGCCTGTCTCAACTGAGCACCAGCCTCATGTTCTAACCATTGGACTCTACAATTATATAATTCTATTAGTATTTCTATATGCAAAAAGTGGAGCAAAGGAGGAGAAGAGGGTTTTTTTTTAAAAAAAATACAGTATGTGTTTCCCTGTTAAGTAGCCTTCCGACAGCACAGTGATTGAGAGACTGTCTAGGAGATCCTCTTACTCCAAAATACAGTGGCAATATATGAAATGTAACCCACAGTTATCTCAATTGCTCCTCAAACTTTTTCTCGTCACATTTTCCAGAACATGTGGGATGAAAGGTTTATGCATTCTTTTAACATTATACACATACATGCTCATGCTCTCTCTCTCTCTCTCTCTCTCTCTCTCTCTCTCTCTCTCTCTCACACACACACACACACACACAGAGAGAGAGAGAGAGAGAGAGAGAGAGAGAGAGAGAGAGAGAGAGAGATAATTCGATTCATGCTTCACTTAAACAATAATAATTATTTCTGTTTCAAACGAATTGGTCCTAACTAGCTTAGGTATACAAGAAGAGAATCCGAAACCTTTGTTTTGTTTTTCAATCAGGGCTACCCAGCAGTCAGCAAGGCATTCGAAATGGTCCAGCATTCCAGACCTGGATGGAGCTAATGTCTGGGTGCATTATGTGAAATCTGAAGACTGGGGTTTATTTTTAAAAAAACCCAAGCATTTCGAGAGACCTCAGACTCTGATTTAAATAAACTGTGTAATTGCAGTGTTTAAAACAGGCTTAAACTTTACAATAACTGTATCTGGTACAGACCCTTCCATGGGTTTTTTGGGAGGAAAATACCATTTTAGGAAACTCTAAACTGCTGTGCGACTAGCTTACATGGTTTTTTTTAAAAAATAAAAAACTCCTTCATATTTGACAGCAAAAGGTAGATACCCATCCCCTCAATCCAAATGCAAGAATAGTTTAAAGGACAGCATACGATAGCATCCGTCTGTACCAGGAAACAATGAAGGAGTGTGCCTTTGGGGGTGAAATCAAAATGTTGGAAGGTGACAGTGCCTGCAGTGGCTGTAAGACAGCATGATACACAAGCATTACATTGCTGTTTTCTGCCCCAAATAGGTTGTGTGTGGATGACACACCGATGGCTAGAAAGGCATTTGGTCTGATCCAGCAGGGCTCTCATCAACTCCATACATGCTTTTGAGAACCCTGTTCCATTCATAGCTATCATATGTAGGTATGCATCTGTTTAAATACGTGGGTATGTTATTCATAGTCGATGTGCTTGCTCCGAGAACCAGCACATAGTCACATAGAGCAGTGTTTCCCAACCAGTGTGCCTCCAGATGTTTTGGGACTACAACTCCCATCATCCCTAGCTAGCAAGACCAGTGGTCAGGAATGATGGGAGTTGTAGTCCCAAAACATCTGGAGGCACACTGGTTGGGAAACACTGACATAGAGCAACAGTCATGAGGGGTTCTATAGAACCACCTATAAAGACTGCCTCCTCCACTATGGCTCCCTGCTAACCAGTCCCCTTCACCCATTAAGTTAGAAATGTGAAGATACAGGTAGCTGCTTAATACGAAATGACCCTTTGGAGATCTGACAAAGGAAGACTTCGCATGTTTTCTGCAAAGGTTATAAAACTTCATTTAAGCACACACATTTTGAAAGCCTGCCCTTTTAACCCATTTTAAGAATTTTATTTCAAGAGTTAGAAATTCTTCCTTAACATGAGGGCAAAGACTGGCTGGAAATGCAATTAAAAATAACCCTTCTCATTTTTACAGCTTATTTTCTACTGCTATCATTTTTTAATTATTCCTTTCTTATGTGTAACTTACATTGTTGTAATTTTGGCAATAACTATTTCCACCTCTACTTGAATGTGTCTGGATGGTGCCCAATGCAGTCCACAATTATACATTTCATACATACTGAAACTCTGTTTTATTCACCATCTCTGAAAGCGGTAGACCCTCTCTCCTTTTAATCCCTTTTTTCTGCCAAAACCCCTCAAGGCTCTTTGCCTGGCCTTTGCCAATTCTCTCTCCTCTGACAGTGCAACCTCTACTCCAGTGACATCAAAAATTTCCCCCTCAATCAAATCCCACATCTCCACTTGCCTCTCCAACATTTCATTCTGGATGAGTTGCCAACACCTCAAATTCATCGCATCCAAAACCAGTGTCTAATGTTTCCTGTCCCTTCGCTGCTGTCTCTTGCTATTAACATTGTTGTTCAACTGATCACTCAATCCTATGGTGGAGCTTACAGCCCATCAATACCCCTGGGAACATGTACTTTTTCTTTTCCACAGCTGTTGTCAAAATGCGGGTCTGTACACTGATATCATGTAATTTCAATGATGAAAACCGAAATACCAGCTTCTTCCATACATTTGCACCAGGCAATCGGTTTGATGCATCAGGCCCTAGGAACCAGCCAAAGGCATCTCTCAGCCATTCTGGAGGAGAAAGCAGGAGGTCGCAGTGAAGGTCCCCCTCACTTGCCTCCTGGGACAAAGGTGGTCACCACCCTTCGGTTAAGCAAGAAGGTTCTTTATACCTAAAATCTAAGGATTTTAAACATCACCTCACCTGGCCGAGATAACGACATTTGTCAAGTGACACCTTGGTCATATGAAACACTGAAAACTTTATCCTTGAAAACCTCAAAAGATTGTGTAACTTGGACCTTAGAGCCCATTTATATATTAACAGTTGTTCCAAGGGCAGATAGCCTAGGGATGACTCCCCTCAAGAGCATCTTGAAGTAACAGAATCATGGGAAGTGGGACAAGAATATGGCTACTTCCCATGCCAAAGTCACCCCATAGGATGCAGAAGGTAAACATTTTTTCCAGCCCTACTTATATGACTCACATCATTCAAATATTACCAAGAGTGGCATGGGAGAAGCAACTTCTGATAATATCAAAAATGCCACTAGCTTGGCTGAAATAACCAGTTGTGTGGACCATTCTGACTACCTACACTCAAGTCATTCTACACTCAAGTACACTTCACACCAAGTCATTCTGACCAGCTACCCTCACAGTCTGAGCCTGGTCTTTTGAAGGCCTGTTCTAAATCGCTAAGAGAAGTTATTCCGGACCTCAGATTTTCAGACATCTGTAAGCCTTTTAAAAAATGGGGGGGGAGAGAGAGAGAGAGAGAGAGAGAGAGAGAGAGAGAGAGAGAGAGAG
Organism: Zootoca vivipara; assembly: GCF_965207765.1. Taxonomy (NCBI): domain Eukaryota; kingdom Metazoa; phylum Chordata; class Lepidosauria; order Squamata; family Lacertidae; genus Zootoca; species Zootoca vivipara. The sequence goes on along the minus strand of NC_142586.1, from coordinate 84,298,102 downwards.
AGAGAGAGAGAGAGGTGGAGAAGCTGCAAATCTTCTCTGCCTTTCCCATGGTAAAAGAAAAGAAATTCTTCAGGTTTAAAAAATAAATATATAATTTTCAAGGGCTTGACCCTCAGCGACCTCCATTCTTAAGATAAACAAATGAGCCAGCATTGCATAACGGAAACTGTGAGTTAAGCTGAGAAAGTTAGAGAGCGCAAGAGAAAAAACAGAGCTCTCATCCCTTCTGCTGTTCCCCAGAATACGGCTGACATTTTCAGAGTTTTATCTAGGAGTGGAATGTCAGCACATAGATGGATTCCTGAGAAAGAGTTCAAATGGCTTTTCCCTTGATGTCAGCAAGTATAGAGTGAAACACGAATGAAAGCTTTACCAGAAAATATCTGTCATCTTTCAGGTACTATATAAGTGGCCAGGGGAACAGAATTTTGTTGATGTTGTCACTTACCAATCAAAGGATATGTGCATAAGCTTAATAATTACACTTGTAATTTACAAAACAGTAGGTGCTGTGGTCTAAACCACAGGGCCTAGGCCTTGCCAATCAGAAGGTCGATGGTTCGAATCCCCACAATGGGGTAAGCTCCCGTTGCTCAGTCCCTGCTCCTGCCAACCTAGCAGTTCGAAAGCACACCAAAGTGCAAGTAGATAAATAGGTACCGCTCCAGCGGGAAGGTAAACGGCGTTTCCGTGCGCTGCTATGGTTCACCAGAAGCAGCTTAGTCATGCTGGCCACATGACCCAGAAGCTGTACACTGGATCCCTCAGCCAGTAAAGTGAGATGAGCGCCGCAACTCCAGAGTCGTCCACAACTGGACTTAACGGTCAGGGATCCCTTTACCTTTACCTTACCTAGACTTGGAATTGCCAACATGGTTCTCAAGGGAACTTCCATTTCTGGTTTCCTAGACAAGAGCTCTGTTGCCATTTTTAAATTTTGTACCTTGCCTGGAAAATGTTAGGTGTAATAAATAACAGACTCATCTTTCTCATTGTGATGCCCCTCCTTAAAATCCCTTGAGGTAAGGACCTGTTAAACTTGTTGTTTGTAAAGCACCATCTTTGTAGATGTGTCTCCACCATAATAATCTCTGAAAACCTTTGCTGATGGATCCTCTTAGAATCAGCTTTCACATTATCAGATAAGGGCCAGCAAAAACACACTTCAGCATAGTGAGAATTCATGACACTTTAATATGTTAATGAGGATTAAAGTGGCACTGGTCTGTATCCAGAAGCTCTAGAGTGCAGATATCATCCCAATCAAAATGGAGGTGGCAGCATCCACTGATTTACCTGCAAATTGTCCTTGCAGCAGCTCAGAGGTAACTAAATAATAATAATTTATTTATACCCCACCCATCTGGCTGGGTTTCCCCAGCCACTCTGGGCGGCTTCCAACCGAACGACCACTGCAGCAAGCCCCCTGCAGCAAGCCCACTAACCCTGAGGAGATGCCCAAATGAACATCTTTATGGCAAAGAGGTCTCTCTGCAAGACATCTTCAACTAAGCTGGCTGGCAGAGGACTTGGAGGTATGTGCTTTGGGGATAGAGGATGGAAAGGAAAACATGAATACTGTATTTTATTTCAGCAACATCAGGCTGGCCATTGCATTTTGTGGCATTCAGCAACAACACATGCCAAGACAGACCCCCATAAATACAGCAGAAATTTACAAAACAAAAGTAGCCAATAAAGTACTGAATAAGAATATAGATTATGAAGCAAACACTCGCAGGACATAGTGATCCCTCAACAAGCTAGCTGTGAACATGTAGCCCAAACGTGTCACAGAGAGAAACTGTTTCATGTGCAGTGAAAGAACTTTTTTAAGTGTCAGAGGTTACAACCAAATAACTGTGAACAGTGATAGATATTCGTAGCTTTGAAATTCAGTCTCAACAATTGTCATCTTTATTTGCAAGAAGTTAATCCATTCCTGGCACTGAGCAAATGTGCAAACAGTGGCAATTTCTTCACCCGTTTCTGCTTCTATTGGAATTCTCCGACATCCCTAACTCCGATACTGTCCTAATTTATTGTATATCCACATTTTGCTTGACATTGTGTGAACATGGTTCCCACCACAAAGAGCACGCACAATGCAAAACAGAAAACACATTCAGGAGTTTCCATCCACCCCCCCACTTCCCCACACACATGCTGAGAGAACAGATGACATGACCTTCATTTGGTGCATTATGTCTTTAAATGAGACCAGATGAACATTCATGGAAGGTTTTCTTTGGAAATCTCCATAGGGGAGGTGTTTTAAGAAGGGATTTGACGAGAGTGAACACTGGGTGTTGGGTTACTCCTGGTAGAAACTGTTATGTAGCTATTGCTAACACCTAAAGCACCAAAATCAACAAAGGTCCCAACTTTTGCCTTGAGTCCCAGCAATAGTACCAACGTTAGCAAGGCAAAGAAAGATCCGAGCAAGGTATCACCACTATGTAGCCACGAGCCCTCTCATGTAATCAGATTTTTGGCACAATGTACAAAGCCCACCCCCACTGCTTTTGCATCTTGCCAGAAACTGGGACACATTAATCAACCTCTACGGAAAGGGTGGTCTCAAGGCTTAATATAGATGGGCCACAATCCTGAAATGAAAATGATAATCCAGCGTGTGTAACAGCTGTGAAAAAGGCAAATTCCATCTTAGGGATCATTAGGAAAGGGACTGAAGACTGACAATATCACAATTCCTTTCTGTGAACCTACGGAACAACCGCACCTGGAATACTGTATACAGTTATGATCTCTGTACCGGAAAAAAGGATATTGTAGATCTGGAAGAAGTGCAGAAAGGACAACCAAAATCAGCAGGCGACTGCAGCAACTTCCCTATTAAGAAAGCTGAATAGTGGACAGAGAGAAGCACTTCACACAGAATAAAGTTGTGGAATTTGCTATCATGCAAGATGTCGATCCGGCCACCAATCTGCACTGTTTGAAACAACAAATTCATGGAGATGAAGCCTGTTAAATGCTACAGCTAGATATTCACTCCAAGCGAAAGCAGTTGCCACCTGGCATGGTGGTGCCCAGGAGCTGCCTCCCTAGCAGTGCTGCTGCTGCTGACCTGAACGGGGCAGGGTTGGGGCCAGGATAATGGAGAGATCAGGAGGATGGTGCAGGTGCACCAGTGGCGACACTGAACTGGCTCTCCTGTGCTCCAATGAAGCCCTAAAGTTGTCACTGCCCTGCCTTGTCCAGGTGAGCATCAGCAACACTTCCCCCAGTAGGGCAGCACTGTGGCACAATCCCACTGCGCCAGCCGCTCCTGCCTCCAGCATCAGAGCCAGTTGCTGTGGGGGCCCTGTGTGGGCTTCCCATGGGCATCCGGTTGGCCACTATGAGAACAGAATGCCAAACTAGATGGCCATACTACCTTCCTATATGCAGCATCACAGAGAGTTATGCTCAAACATAAACATAATTTTTATACCTTTGATGGTGGTGCCCATCTCCAAGCATATTTGAATCCATTTGTATTGACTTGTGTCAATGTGAGAGTCATGCCCTAATGTGGTTGTCGGGGCCTGAGAGTATCTACCAATCTCAGCATGGATCGGGGGGTTTTTTGTAGAGCATTGCAAAGATAGCTTCCTGAGCTTCTGTTTGTGCTTAAAAAAGTCATTTTACACAAAATTGTACATGCTGCAGTAAGCAATCTGATGAGTCTAGAGTCTATGGGTTCCACTCATGAGGGTCAATGCAGATAGACCAAGGCGTGCAAAAGTCAATTATATTATTAGTATTGCTGTTTATTTATTCATTTATTATTAATTTCATTGGTGTTATGTTATGCTTTTTTTTTATACACCACTTTTTGGCCGCACAGGCCTCCAAAGCAGTATTAGTCACTTAATACAAGGAAGTCTCTAAGCAACTTAGAAACAGAATAAAAATACAGAGTTAAAAACATCGCAATCATCAATTCCATACCAACAAAACAAGAACCTCAAGAACGATGTTAAGTTCCTAGGAGTCTTTGTCATTGAATAAACTGTAATACAATATCACTCGTATTGCAACCACTACTATGACTAATAACCACACAATAAAAATATCATCATATTTTACTACCCTTATCCGCACAGCCTCTTCTTACTACTTACTACTAATAATACGCACATAGGAAGAGAGATGTGAATTCCAGTGACCTGAATTGCCTGGGGAAAGTTGTACAAGACCAGCACAATTGCCTGGAAAGTTGTACGGTACAAGCTGAGGTTTAAATACTCAGTGGAATCCTTCAAAAGATTGTTCACACTAAGCAAGAAATGGAACTAGGTGAGCCAGTTCAGTTAGGACTGGGTGCTATCCACAGCCGATTTCATAATACAGCAAGCATTGCATCTGACCTTTAGTTCCCTCCTCACCTTGAAGGACCAGGTATTTGCTTGCAGGTGGGTGAATGGGCAGGAGGACTCCCATGCCTAAACTGGCGTGTTTGATTCATTAATTCATTAAACTAGCAGGCCTGCAAGTCAAGAGCATTTTTAGTCCATTGCCCTCTTCAGATAAAAGAACTCCAATTTACTTCTCCTCTTCTTAAAACAGGGAGGGGAGGCAATACAATAAATCTAAGAGACATATTAAATATCGTTAAAGGCTGCTGCTTCCTGTCAAACCTGGCTGGCCGATGGATAGAACGCACCATTCAGCAAGATGGCTATAAACAGATACTTCCCCACTAGAGCTAAAAAAAAGCTCACTTAGCCTGCCTACAAAAATGGCCACAGAGAAGGTTGTGCAGATGAACCTATTCCAGGGGATGAGGGAGTGATAAGAGAAGCTGTTGTGCAGCCAGGGACTGCACCCCTCACTGGGGAGGGCTAAACACAAACAGCATTACTGGGCCCAGAAAATGCCACCAGCAGCTCCAATGAAATAAATGCACCTTCCTTCCTTCCTTCTTTCCTTCCTTCCTTCCTTCCTTCCTTCCTTCCTTCCTTCCTTCCTTCCTCAGGACCTATGAATCAATAGGAAGACTAGCAAGAATCCCATGGATAGTGCTGGTTCACAGGATCTCAAAGTAGAAATTGGGTCTTACCAAGTCAGAAATACTGCGGCTTGTTTTAGCCATGCAGGCAGTGCATATGAAAGGTGGGGTGGCATGCTCTCAGTTAAACAATGATTTTATCATGATGGAGATGGCCAATGGGAAATGCTAGGGTCAGGTTTGCCACTAGGCAGAGTGAGACAATTGACTGAAGCAGCTGGTCTGGAGTGTCATGAAAAGGTAGAAAAGTTTGGGCTATTTATTATTGCTGCCTTTTTACTGCCTCAAAGAGGGACATTTTGCCTCAGGTGCCAAAGTAACCTGGCCAGCCTTGGTTATGTTGCGGAGAGTGTCATTAGCTGGCCCGCCTCAGGCAACAAATGACATGGACCAGCCCTGATAAATGCACATAATCATATGGTTCAAATCATCCACACATGCAGAGATCGCTATGTGATTCAATTAAACTAAAGTGAGTACCTTCTTCTTGCTGCAGTAAATCTGCCATTTCTTCTCTGGTGGGAGTGCAAACATTGCCTCTCTGTTCTTATCGGTGAGATCCAATTCATCCTGGAGAGGACAAAAAAGAAACATATAAATAATATGTATTTTACAGAGGATTTCCAAGGCCACCTTTATCTCCATGTCTTCAGCTGAAGAAACTTTAAAATTAAAACTTAAAAGTTGACTCTTTCAGGATATCTAACTCATCTTCAGTGTTGTTTTTGGGAACTATGCACTGAACTCTTAAGCACACAAGGACTTTCCTCCCTTTCCTTGGCCTAGGAAGAATCTTGCAGCAGGTCCCTTTTAAGAGCCCTGCCAGGGAGCATGATATATAACACACCATTATGGATCCTAAATTAAAAAATTCAACAGATAATATACTCTCCAAACTCGATGGCTTATAGTCCTATGCATACCGTGTTTCCCCCCCAAATAAGACACTGTCTTATATTTATTTTTCCTCAAGAAGACACACTATGGCTGATTTTCAGGGGATGTCTTATTTTTATTACGCGTCCAGCCTCGCCTCTTCCTTGGCGCCCTCCAGAACTGCGCCTATCACTATGTCTTATTTTCGGAGTATGGCTTATATTGTGCAAATGCTTAGAAATCTTGCTATGGCTAATTTTATGGGTATGCATTATTTTTGGGGAGACAGGGTAGGTGTGAGCAGGCTTCTTCAGTCTGTTAAGTGTCTATGATTTCGGATTGTATTTCTTTATCCTGTTCTGCCACTAAGTTACCGAGGTAAACCTAGTATTTACGGTACAAAGGTAAATCTATGCACATAATTACATAGATTCACAGTCAACTTTACTCAGTAGTGAGCAACTCAGGCAATCTCAAAACAGGACAGGATTCAGACAAGCACACTCTGCTGTCAGACAAGTAAAGAATTTTGCCGTCAGGGAAACTAGGCTCTTCCAAAGAGTCCTACGCACAATGGATTCTGCTGCTATGAGGGTTTCAGGAAGCTAAATTCTGGGAGTATTGGGCCTTTTCTGATAACCCAGTTTCCCTGTATTCCAATGATCCAGCTTCAGGAATACAGTCATTGTTGCTTGGGGAAAGGGTTGTCTGAACCTACAAAAAAAGTGGCAGAATGCACACACGGCGAAAAGACTTCCGGGTTTGCAGACTTCGTAAGTCGAAACCTTCGGAAGTCGAGTCAAATTATTGTTATTATCATCATTATTAATAATACATACATACCAGGGGTTAGCCAATGTGACACCTTCCACAGGTGACATTGTGAGGACTTCTGAGCTATTAAAAATAAAGCCATACCCTAAAGCAGGAACAATACCTCTTTAAGCCAGCTCCACAATGGCTCATTTGGAAAACTTTCTGGATCCAGAAACTTGTGAAAACAGTGAGCTAAAATTGCATACTGAGCCTGGTAGCGGCTGCTGACAGATTTAAAGGCCCACAGAGATTTCAGCCACAGAAAGGTACAAAAGAAACACAAACAGTAACAAGGCTAGGTCATTGCCAACAGCCCAAAGTAGGAGAAGCCAGGGGAGTGGGAGGGAAAGGGTTTTTCAAAATGTATATAACTTTGCGTGAAGAGTGCAAGCCATGTGGAAATGTTTAGAGCGAGTTTCCAAACAAGAGGGCAGCCAAGCAAGGCAAGGCAAGGCAAGTTTTATCCTCCTTGCTATACAAAATTAACTTGGGCCAGGAGCACATTCTTAGAGGGATGGAAAGAGGAGAGGGGGAGAAAGAGAGACAGAAACTGCATGTCAAGTCTTAAGGACAGAGAGAACACTGCAAGTTTGTGGAAAGGATGCCAGGCCATTTATACTTCTGATGTTGTCAATATCACGTCTGGCAAAACAGAGAAAGAGAAGCCCTACTTGGGCTCACATAAGCAATGAACTGGGTCATCTCAGCAAAATCCTTCAAAAAAGCTCCACCACTCAAGGGAAATGCCAATTTATTGCTTACTTGGCAAAAGTCAAGACACTAACACGATTCTGTTCCATACAACATAGAAACACATCTAAGAAACTGGTGGGCTGCTACTTAAACAAGAACTTTTGTCAGGATGCTCAGTTCAACTGTCAAAACGGCAAGCTGAGAGATTTTACAAATGTCCAGCCCTTTGCAGGATGTGGAGGGAAGGAATCTGAATGACAGAACATCTAGCCCCCACTCCCACGCCAAAAAATCCAACCCCAAAATTTAAGAAGCTGCTTAACCATTTTCGCTGGCTGAATAAAACCTGAAGGCTAACACTGTAAATTCATCCAGCAGCTTCCAAGACTTCAGCGGATGTTGCCTATGAAATTCAGTTTGCTCATTCCTCTGAAGGAAAATAGCATTTGGTCATGTAATTATACGGCAGATTTAGAATGCACAATAATGAGTTTCCTGCAAAAGCAAGGAGATCATTTGGCTGGACACCAAAACTTTAAAAAGGTGCACGGGCAAGCATCTCCATCTTTCCTCCTTCCCAGTGTTTGTTGTGTGTGTTTTTTTAAGAAAGAAAAATATGGTATGGTCCACTAAAAGAGCAACAGTAGAACATCACAATAGACAATGTTTTGTTTTGTTTTTTAAAATGGACATAACACCCCATATAGCTTTTGCCAATCTGGCTTTTACCAAGCATCTGCTGTCTGAAACACCTGCAGGACACCAGGTTGCTGAAGGCTGACCTAATATGATCTCCAGATGAAACCAAGTAATCACTCTTTCACCATTGCCCTCCACCTCACATCAGTATAATTAATGACAGTAATTTCCACTGAGCAGCCAAAAAGTAAACTCTTCTATGCCTGGGTAAATAAGAGGCCAACTGCCTCAAGTATAAACTAAAGGGACTTGGTATTCAGTTGGTGCTGCTTTTCTAAGTGGTTGGCAATCCTTGATAAAGAACAGGCTATAAAGCTCAGGAGAACGTCAACATAGAACACAGTCTCTGTCCCTCACATTTATTTAGGGCAGGCATGGCCAAACTTGGCCCTCCAGATGTTTTGGGACTACAACTCTGGTCCTGTTAGCTAGGGATGATGGATCCCTAACTAACAGGAAAAGTGGTCATTGGTGATGGAAATTGTAGTCCCAAAACATCTGGAGGGCCAAGTTTGGCAATGCCTGATTTAGAGTATAGTGCTATACTTGAGATCTGCCAGCTGGGTTCAGTGGAAGACCTGCTCTGCTGTGCAAAACACCAGATAAACCTCTAGGGCAGATAGGCGAGCAGATGATCATGGAAGTGAATGGCCACACCTCTGACATCTATGCAGTAGCATGGATAGAGGGGGAAGGAGGAACCACACACACTTTAGGGGTAGAGCTGAAGGTACAATCCCACAGGTTCTTTCAACACACTTTGCTCCTTCAGGCAAATAATGGTGAAGGAGCCAAATGTTTCCATTGTCCGTAGCCCTAAAGCAGAATGCTTGCAGTCCTCCAGATGTTGCTGGACTCCAACTGCCATCATCCCTGACCATTGGCCATGCTGGATGGGGCTGAGGAAAGCTGGAGCCCAACAACAGCTGGAGTCCAGCTTTCATCAGCTCCACGTTCTCCACTCCTGTCCTAAGGAACATCACTGTGTGAAACAGTAAGCTCATCCCCCCTTCCTCTCTCTCTCAGCTAAGCACTCAAACACAATTAGACCTAGAAGACCACTTGCATCTCCCAGTATATGATTCCTACAGAAAGAGTTAACATACCTTGCTTTTTATACTATTAAACCCTGGAAGGGGTAGAAGATATTTTGTAATACTGTACCACAATATGATTATGTTTGAGATGCTTCAAATGGGGCAAGATACATCCAGGTGAGGCGCTAAGGGTGAATTAATAGAACAGTCAGTCTTCATTGAGAACTCTGAAGATGGCTGAAGCCAAACAAGGCGCTGCAAATGTGACTGCCCAACAAGAACAGCCCTTTCAATGTTTCAAAATAGAATTGTTATTCATACGTCAAACGACACACACACCCTTTTAAAAAAGCACAGCCACTGTTCCATCTGTTTTCCAAGAATGCATTATCTCTTTTCCCACTTCTTGGATAGAAGACTTCAGTCCAAAGCTTTGTGCCAAATTGCCAACGCTCAGCCTCCTGCGCACTGGAATCAGTGACTTGGCTCTCAAGTTAGCACTTCCAAGATTGCAGATACGACATCTTAAAGTGATGATTAAGAAGACATGTGCCGCGACGGCCTCAGGGAGATGTTTTAAAAGAAAGGTCCAATGAATATTTTAACAATCTGTTCCATTTTCAACTTCCTTATTTTTTGTTATTTACAGAGGGGAGGATATGGTCAGTTAATTTCACTTTTAATATGGCCAAGACAGAATTTCAATGATAAAACACATGAAATGTTTGGGAGTTGGACCCAAAGCAGAAAACGTTTCCAAACCAGATTCCTGAACCAGAAGGGGAAGATGGCCCAGATCTGAAATGACTGAAAAAAATCATGAAAATGAAAGGAAGAAACAGAGTGAGCAGGAGGAAACCTAAGAGGGTATGTTGTGTTATGCCCTTCAGCTCTGCGGGACGTTAAGAGTAAAAGATGGATTTAATACTCATGGGGTGGGAAAACATTTCCAGCTCAAGGGCTGCATTCCCATAAACAGTAGACAAATTTCCAACAGCTACAGGCCAGTAGTGGGTGTGGCCAAAGGCAAAAAAGCAGGTGTGGCAATGGGTGGGACTCTTAGGTTTGTATAGTACAGTGATGGGCAACCTTTTGAGCTTGGTGTGTCAAAATTCGCCCAAAAAACGAGCATAACTCGGGTGGTGTGTCACTTCGAGAAAAAACCCATAATTTCACGATATTTATAGTTTAAATAACAAAAATGTATAATTGTAATATATAACTGTATTTAATAAACCAAAAACTAACTATTTAACCAAACCAAACCAAAAACCCCTTATTTATCACAAAGTGCCCAGAGTTGTTGAGCTTTTTGGGGGGAGCTGCTGACCAAAGTTTTGGAGGTTTTTTGGGGGGTGCAAAAGTTGCTTTGCTTTTTTTTGAGGGGGGAGTGCCCCAAAGCTGCTGCACTTTTTGGGGGGGAAGAGAACATAAATAAATGACAAATAATACCTTCGCTGGAACTAACACACAGCACCGAAATAGTCTGCCAAAGCGCCAAAAAAACCAGCACAGAATGGGTTAAAAAACCAATCTCTGGCTACCAGCAACAACAACAACCAAAAAGGATCCAGGTTTAAACAGCAGGTTTTAACAGCGGAGACAAGCTGTAGCGTGAGGAGGAGCGGGAAAACAAATGGGGGGCGGACAACAACAACAACGTGAATGGGTCGATGGGGCGCGTGCCAGCAGTGAGGGCTCTGTGTGTCATGTCTGACACGCATGTCATAGGTTCGCAATCACTGGTATAGTAGGCTACAGTCCAGCCACTCAAACATATAAGGTTTCTATACATACATATGCACATCTCTCCATCCAAGCAAGTGGCATTATCACACTTCAATGACACATTCCAGCCAGACAAAAGGAATAAAGCAAGGTGTGGAGAAGGTATGGTCAGGATGAGACCTGGGGGGATTCTGGAGAGTCAGACAGAGAGGAATGCTAGACTGCACTTGGTCCCCTAGGCCTGAGGTTATTGAACCTCCTACACAAGCCTCCTTGCACTTAAGCGGAAATCTGGAGTAGGGATCAAAGAATCTGGCCATTTTGGTTATTTCCGTTTCCCACTTTGCCTATCCAAAACGCACTTCTCTACATTTCTGCAGCAATTGGTGATTGTTATTATTGTTGTTCCCCTTCATGGATCACTGCCTTGTCATGGCGAAGGGGCTTGAATAACTCCAAGAAGCTATGAGCTATGTCATGCAGGGCCACCCAAGACGGACAGGTCATAGCCGAGAGTTTAGACTAAATGTGATCCACCTGGAGAAGGAACTGGCAAACCACTCCAGTATTTTGCCAAGAAAACTCCATGGACATAAAAAAGGAGAAGCTTTGAGAAGAAAGTGAGAGTTTCCAAGGCATGCTCTGGTTCATGGGGTCACGGAGAGTCGAACACAACTAAGACGACTAAACAACAATTATTGTTGTTGTTTTAATGTTATTTTTTTAAAATCCTCGTGAAAATTATTAAGCATTTTAGTGCAAATTTCTCCTGATAACACTTTTTTGTATGCGGTTTTTTACTAAAGCACTGATTTTTGCTAACAGTTTTTCCTGATAATAAGGCATTTTTGTATGCTGTTTTCACTAATATATTCATTTTTAGGCACATCCCCCCAATATATGCATTTCTGAAAATATTATTTGCCTGGGGAAGAGCATCACGAAATTTGGATAAATGCAGATTTTGAAGGATGGCTGAATTTCAGTTCCCATATTGTTTTAGAAAGTCCAAATTTGATAAACCTGGCTTTAAATGCAAACTGAACAAAATTTCTCCCCCATCCCGGCTGAGAATTAAGGTTCTTGAGCAGCTCTTTCCTACCCCTTTCAAAGGGTTTTTCTTTTGCAGGAGAATTACCCACTTGGTTGTAACTTGTGGCTTTTAAAAAATATAATTTTATTTATAGTTTTCATTTGCATACATTGCAATACTTTTACAGAAATTATAACATTTCAAACAATTTGACTTCCTGCCTCCCCTTTCTGTGGTTCCTTAAATTTATTTCATCATTTCCTCCATATTCTAAATTAACTTATGCTTTTATTTATTTATCTTAATTCTATATTCTTTTTTTTAACACGCCATTTCTGCATATTCCAAAAGTTTTTGTATATCCATTCTTCTCTTGTTGGGAGTAGCCTGCGGCTTTTTATTAAGTTAAAAGAGGCATAAAACCCTCCAATGTGGATTGCGCTTCATATATTTTTACCCCTTGCTGCTTCCAAGTATGATGCTACAATCTTTGTTCAGAATCCCAACACACCCAATACACTCTAATTTTAGCCACATTTTTGTGATTCTTGGATTCCTTTCCCCCACCCCCATCATCCATCGTTACAGAACCTTTCTCAAACCCCTAGAAACTCAAGGGGGTGTGGGTTTGGAGGACGTGTTCCTCACAGGAATGTTTTCATTTCATTTTGGGAATAGTAACTCATGTTGCATTTATGTCAATCTGGTGTTCCTGCTTGAGCCTAGCTCTTACTATTTATAGGTGGTTTTGACAGAACCCTTGCTATATAAGAAGCTTCTCACAGGACCAGTCATTCCACTTTTAATGAATGGTTTTTATAATTGCATGGTCATTTACTGGAGCCTAGGTGGTGCTTTCCACAGGAGTTTCTGTACCAACATCCGAACTTTTATAGTTTGTTTCAGACTCAACTGGTTTCAGCTTGCACGTCTCCATGGTTTTCCTCAAAACCAGGAGATCCTCACCATGGCCACTGTTGCCATTTAGTCTGTGATGGAAAATGTTCTTCAGTCCTGGGAAGGCTCCACTGGAATGTGTCGTTTTTTGTTACATTTGGGTCTCCTCCACCCTCCAAGGGACTCCGTCATAGCAAACGCAAGCTTTCACCAAGCAAACAAAACGACTTATTATTCACTGCAAAAAAAAATGACCATGATTTTGCCACTCCAGAAAGGAACATACATATCAGCCCACAGCGGGTGACTGAACAAGACTGGCCCAGTTTGCACACAACACTACATCACGAATGGGAAACTTTTTGAGCCCGAGGCCAAATTTTCTTCCAGGGGCCACATGTCAGTAGTGGGTGGGGCCAGAAGTGAAAATGAATGTACTTTTTACCTTTGTACAATAGGCTAGTTTCTTCACAGGGGACGCGGGTGGCGCTGTGGGTTAAACCACAGAGCCTAGGGCTTGCTGATCAGAAGGTCAGCGGTTCAAATCCCTGCGATGGGTGAGCTCCCGTTGCTCAGTCCAAGCCCCTGCCAACCTAGCAGTTCAAAAGCACGTCAAAGTGCAAGTTGATAAATAAGGACTGCTACAGCGGGAAGGTAAACGGCGTTTCCATGTGCTGCTCTGGTTCGCCAGAAGCGGCTTTGTCATGCTGGCCACATGACCTGGAAGCTGTACGCCGGCTCCCTCGGCCAATAATGCGAGATGAGCGCCGTAACCCCAGAGTCGGCCACGACTGGACCTCATGGTCAGGGGTCCCTTTACCTTTACCTAGTTTCTTCACAGTGATACACACCTCTCTATCCTTCATTCAGACAAGCAAGACTCATTACCACCATTCAAGGACACATTCCACTTAGGCAACAATGATCAAGAAGCATAGCTGACTGAGGGGTGTGATCTGGGAAAAGAGGGGGTGGATGAGAAGGGGGTGCAGACTGGGTAGAGTACCAAGGGCCAGACAGAGAGGGCCACATTTGGAGCCTAAGACTGAGGTTCCCCACCCCCTGAGCTAAGCCAGAAGCATGAATGTGAGAGCACTGTATACAGGAAAAAATCATGCCAGTTTGCTCTTCCTCCTGGTCTTCTGCTGCTCTACTACTTGGAGCTAAGCCGTGGTTTGGCTTGACATGATTTGGCTCTGAACCTGGGATCCTTGAGATGCTTTTATTCAATGTAGCACTGAGTAGTGCTTTGCATAAGGAGAACAACTTCCACAACAGAACTTTACCTTTTCCCCTCTCCCTCCCCTCTCTCCACTGACTCCCTAAATCTATTGAGGGGACAGGTGCAAGTGCACAGGGGCAGGATTGGGGGGGGGATGAAAGTTCCACTGTGCAAATGGAAGGCATTCTGCTCACGTATTTCATTCTATACGCTTGGACTACAATTCTCATCAAGCTGTTTTGTAGTCCAAAACATCTGCACAGGTTGTAAGAGCAGGAAAGAGCACCAGGTACCTGATTTCTTGGTCAAGTATATAGAGGGTTAAATATTTCTTTGCATAAGGATATCCCCCCCCCCCCATTTACATGACTGTCTCCACTCCACCTTCATTGCAAACAAGCATTGATTTACCTTTTACTCAGACACTGTATCCTTTGTACACTTTACAATGAAATAAGCACATATAACCTTTCTCCTGGGAGTGAACCACAGTTAAATGCATGGATAATTTCACAAGTGCCCTGTTCTTTGAACATATTTACCGGGTACGCGGATAAGGATCACCCAGTGTTGGGCTTGATGAGCTAATGCTCTGACCTAGTTGTTACAGGTTGGGTCGAGCAATCCTTACAGGAGGGGAGAAGTGGAACAGTGAAGTGGCAGAAAATATGTCACTTCCAAAATCTGGATGATTCATGCCTGCCAGGGCAGCCGGTGGAGATTGGGTCTCCCCCACACCTTCTTTCTTTCTTTCTTTCTTTCTTTCTTTCTTTCTTTCTTTCTTTCTTTCTTTCTTTCTTTCTTTCTTTCCAAGAGGTGTAATCCTGGACCCCTCAAGAGAATGGAGTTTGGGATTGAGCAGACCCAAGGGCATACTGCCAAGGATTGGATCTAGGCCTGCTGAGCTTTCCACAGGTGTAGCTGCAGTTTCCAGGGCAGACGTGCCCTCCCCCCCATAGAGCCTTTCACTCTGTCACCAGTATTTTGGGGGGGGGGCTCAAGGAAACTTGAACAAGGTCTCAGCTTTGTCATTTATGGGCAGCTGTAGAATTACTGAATGTATGCTGAAAGTGAGGAATAGACTAAAGGAGAACTATCAATCTGCAGTCCTTTCCAAACTAGGATCTAATCCAGCATAGCTGTTACGGTGTTAACAAGCAAACTGAGTAGGACCACATGGCAAACAAAGGATTTATTTTGCCTCGCAGACGCATTCTTGAATTAGTAACAGCCCAAGGAATACTTTTTAAAAATGTGCTTTATACTCCGTTCCAGCCCTGTCTGCAAGGAGTGGATTGGAGAGTTTATATTCTGTGGCAGAGGACACAGCAAATCTGGTATAAGTAAGCAAGGCACAGGACCATTTACGGAGCAATCTAAACCCCAGATCTGCCAGGATGGGCAGAGTTTGGAACAAGTGGATCTCCAGCTGACTCTGAGCTCAGCCAGTTTAAGTCCCTTATCCTAGTTCAGCCAGTGGAACACTGGCATAAGTATTCCATTCTAGTGCAACCAGGGCTCAGCCAGGGCTCAGGTGAAGCTAGCCAAACTGAAGCTAGGCAAATCCTGAAAAAGGGTGTTCCAGGAGAGTGGTGGGGACAGGGCAGAGTGAGATGGGGCAGGAGAAAACAAACCCCTAGTCCTAACTTCATTTAACCCAGTCATCCCCTAACAACCCAGTGGAACACTGGGGAAAGGATAGCGTAAGTCAAAGTCTATGACTCAGACCAACTCAACCAGTGGTAGCCCTGCTGTAGAATAGTGTTTGGAATAGGGGCGAATTACACTGGCCTAATTTACTCTGGCGTTAATTGTGCTGGTTTCCTATAGTCTGGATCACTCTTATCAATCAAGAAAGTTGAGCACTCTCAGAAGTACGCGGGACAGCAATGGAAATTAGACCAGAACCTTTGTAGATTTTTTTTAAAGAGAATACAGTGGTACCTCTACTTATGAATTTAATGCGTTCCGAACGCACATTCGTAAGTCGAAAAAAATTGTAAGTAGAATCCCATAGGAATGCATTGGGAGAAAAAATTCGTAAGTCGAAGCAACCCTATCTAAAAATTTGTAAGTAGAAAAAATCCTATCTAAACCGCATCCAAGATGGCGGACGGAGCTCTGTTCGTAAGTAGAAACATTCATAAGTAGAGTTATTCGTAAGTAGAGGTACCACTGTATATAAGAGCAGAGAAAGAGGTTTATAGAAAGAAAAAAGATTTAAATAAATAAAGTGTTTGATCATTTTGTCACGGAGCTGGGATAAATGAATTTAAACAACCCATTTCAATGAGAGTGAAAGGGCTTTGAAATTAGCTCTAGATTAAAAAAACTGTAGGGTTTTAAAACACACACACACACACCACCTCCATGTCTACACAGAATGGAAGGAGGAGAGGGGAGGAAGAAGTGTACAAGATGCTTGCTCAATAAATGATGGAACTGGCTCTGTGGCTAAGACTGACCTGAGAAGTCCTCAACTCCAAACCTCACTTCAGCCATAAAGTCACAAGCACATCAGTCCATCCTCAGACTCACATACATACTCTATCATCAGCAATATGCAATACGCTCTCCTGGCCTCTGTTACACTACCGTGGGTAACCGAGATAAACCATATGATGTGATTTGAACACTTGAAACACAAAGTTTAGGAGGGCAGTTTTTTTGTTTTAAACACTTCACACTTAGAAGCAACGAGTTCACTCTGGAACAGCACCCAAGAGAATACCTCACTGCAGCAAAGCTATGGGTGAAGACAGACAGGCATTCTAATTGCGGTGGAAGTGGTTGAGGGAGTGTATATTCTCTGCCCTGAAAACAAATGCCTGCAACAAAAAAACACCGAGCGTGTGACCAAAACCACTTTCCCCGCACTTAGAACGCCTGTCTGTCTTCGCCTTCAGATTCCATATATTTATCCCATATACAGAAAGTGGACTGACTGTACATTCACTCACATAACCATCAAAGTGAGGGTGCTTTGGCAGGCACATTCCTCCATACACAGCAAAGGAAATCCTAGTTTTGGGATGTGCCTCCTGCCATAAAACAGCTCTAGAGAAGCCGTGACCCTGTGAGCGAATGCTCTGAGAGTAAAGGAGCGGATTCCATCTGAGCATTTGCCTCCCAGGTCTCCGCACAAACTATGGGCTTAATTTTATTGCCTGTGCAATGATTTCCCTCTCTCTTAAGTGTTACCGATCAGAGACCGCCAGCTGACATCCAGGTGTGTGTGTGTGTGTGTGTGTGTGTGTGTGTGTGTGTGTGTGTGTGCAGATTCTTCCCATCTAACTTGTTTCATGGCCATATTCCATCTCCTGGCCATCTCCCCTCTCATCCCAGCAGCTTGGGCCAAGGAATATCCTCTGCAACCTGCTCAAAAAGCTGGCAAGGAGAATACCTGTAAACTGAGGAGCTGGATCTAAAGAAAAACATAAGGAGAGCCCTACTGGGTGAGGCCAAAGGCTTATTTAGTCTAGCATCCTGTTTCCCACAATCAGGACATGAAGGGAATAGCCCACTCATTGTTGATCTCCAGCCATTGGTACTCAGAAGCTGCTGCTGCTACTAGAAATAACATATAGACATTTGATCAGGCTAACTTGGTTATTCACTAATTTCTAGGGGGTGCAGAAGTACTAGAACAAGTTCCTCTAGCTGAATAAATGGGTCTTTTGCATGAATGTCCATTTGTTAGGACTTTAGTTTTGTTTTAAATGTATCTGTTGCCTTTGTGTGTTTAACTGTTTATAATTATTCTATGTGCAAATTGCCTTGACACAGTGGTTTAGAAGGCAATTAATAAATCAATTGCAATAACAAGGGTTATCATAATGATGATTATGAGAACCAACGTAGTCATCATCTAGGACTGCAGTGAAACTGTTCAAAATCCTTTATTATTTTTGCTGCCACCAGGAGGTGTAATGTTGTTACATTTATAGTGCTGAAATCTTGTTCTGTATACGCGCGGCTGCATTTTTTTTTTTTAAAAAAGGATTTATGTATTGATTTTAGATTACACAACATGTAACAATCTATAGGCTCTCCTCCCACTCCCTGCCTCTTCGCTCACTTGTTCAACCTAATAGGCTGTTGCATTTGCTATACCGTATGTTGGTGTTTTATTACTGCCGTTGCTGTGAAACTGTTCTCATGATTGTTGCTTTTGTGAGCCATTGTTGTCCCCACTGTGTTCAGTCACATAATTCTTTTTGTGGAAAAGCAGCATACAATAGAAAGTACAGTGGTGCCTCGCTAGACGAATTTAATTCGTTCCACTGGTCTTTTCTTATAACGAAAAATTCGTCTAGCGAATCCCATAGGAATGCATTGATATATTTTTTTGCCCATAGGAACGCATTAATTGAATTTCAATGCATTCCTATGGGAAACCATGATTCGCTAGATGATTTTTTTCATAAAACGAATTCGTCTAGCGAGGCAACCTCCACTCGAAAAATCCTTTCGTTAAGCGGAAATTTCATTAAGCAGGGCATCCGTTAAGCGAGGCACCACTGTAGTGGTGATGATGTAGCCATTAAGACTAGCAGCCATCAAAAGCCTTATCTGCATTGCTGATGAGGGAGAGCTTTTTGGCTGAACTGCAAAACCAAAAACAGAAAGAATAAAATTTGCAGGAATCACTTCCTTTGGAGTGAGAGAACATTGGAGAAACACATGGCACTTTCTAATCTTCTGCTTACAAGCATGCGTGGGGAGCAGCTTGTGGGGATCGACTAGGCCTGCAGCGACCTCCAAAGTATACAAACCAGCCCTGAGTTCAACAAAATCCAGACCCTCTAGAAAAATGTCTGTGTAACTCCCACAGCCAAATCTTTTCAGCCTTGGTCCTTTGCAGACACACGAAACTTTTAGGTTTGTCCGATTTCACTAAGAGCAGTTCAAGAATAAACATGTGTGCAGACTCTGACTTTAATGACCATGAATCACGGCCAGTTATTGCAAGGCCACACTCCATTCAAGGCCTCAGGGCCACAACGTCATTTTTCCAACATGTATAGAAACAGAACATTTCTTGCCTTCTGCGTGCTGCTCAGCATCTCAGCACAGCTGAATCTGCCACTGCATCTGAGGAACACAGAATACCTAGAATGACCCTATATAAACCTCTGGGCAATAATATATCTAACAGAACATCACCTCAAGAACTGCTAGTTCAGCAGAAATCCCCCATCCCCTCACTTCACTTCCCATTTCTTCCCCTCCCCCCTTCACCTCTCCTCCCCTCCTTTCCTCCTCCTCTCCTCTGTCTGTTTTCTGATGCCAGGGCCCTTCAGATGAGCCCCTGTCAGGGAAGCTTAGGTGTGGGAAAGGTTATTAGGAAATAGCCGCTACTTTTCCGGCTTCCCCGCCCATACCCTTTCCTTTTCAATGGCTCCCCTCCCTCTGCTTCAAGCTCGCTCTTAACACTAATGAGTTCAGAAAAGACTCCAGGCAATTTGCACTTCAGCCCAAGCCAAAGCACACAGGCACACACCTCTCTGATCGTTTCCTGCTCAAACAAAAGTCTGCTGGCTCACGGCACTGAACATGGTCCAGGAAAGGCTCAGAGAAGGCAAGAGCCCTGTGCCAAAAGCAGGCTGCATTTCCAGGGCAGGGCGTTGGTGTCACCCTCTGGCTTCCTCTGCAACTCCATCTCCTCGCAGGCATCCTATTTACCAAATGACTTCGTTGAGCAAAACACTGGACGCAGGACGCAGCCTTGGCTCAGCTTTAATTCTCTAACAGTGTTATGTAAAAGCGCTAGAGGCCTAGTAATGAGAATCATTCAAAGGGAGCTAAGAGAGTGTCAAGCTACACTTTGCCCCAATGTCAGCATGGAACCCTAATACCAGATCCTCAGGTTTTTTTGCACAGAATTTGTTTCTCTCATGTAGTGCTATACTTTCACAGAAGTAGAGAGAGAGAGAGAGAGAGAGAGAGAGAGAGAGAGAGAGAGAGAGAGAGAGGTTGCCTTAAAACCCTTCATAAAAACAGGATATCAATATCATTGACCCTCCCGTGGTGTTTCTGCAATGTTTAAAGGGTGCCACCCTCCTACCGGTAAGTATCATAGACTGGAATGCTAAGACTCAATGAAATTCAATGGGATTTATTTCTGGTTGAATGTGGTTAGAAGTATACCGAAAGCTGCCTTGCTGTTCCACTCCTTTTGGCTCCTTTTTGTATGCAAAACACTGCAGGAGCTTACCAAAGCCAGTGAGATGAGGAAATTCAGTTTACCATTTAATTAGCTGCTGCTCATTAATCACCACTGCACAAACTGGCTCAAAAGACACAGTGAAATGGCTCAAAGCAAGGGAATTCAAAAAAAAGTGAGCACCCCTGCCTGAAAAATCAAAGTGGCCTCAGTTCAGCGCCCTCAACTGGCCTACTTTGACCTAGAACTGCCACCCCTCCTTTGTCATCCTCTCTGGCCCTCTATTCTCTTTCCCCAAGGACCCAGGCAGTGGCGAGGCACAGGCCCAGGCTGCCAGCTTTTCTGGAAGTGTGCCAACAATGCCCTTCTGCCTCTGCTGCAGCCTCTTCTATTTGCGTCATGGCCTCTGCTGCACAGCAGGCAATGTCTCTGAGCGACAGCAGCGGGATGGCCCAGCACGCAGGCAGTGGTGCAGTCCAGGTAGAGATCATTGACTTTTCCAGATATGCACCAACAATGCACTTCTGGCATGCCGCAACCTCTGCCACCTTTGCCATGTTATGACCTCCACCTGTGACCACAGGTGGCAGTGGGGGAAGAGAGAGAGAGAGCACCAATCAAGGTGGGGAGTGAGCAAGAGATGTCTCAATTTCTTCTCAGGAAATGTTGCGAGCATATGCTAGATCAGAGTCCCCCCCAGACTACGGCCCGTGGGCCAGATACGGCTCGATGGACTGATTTATCCGGCCCGCGGCAACCCCCCCCCACCTGCTCTTAGAGGCACGGCGGCCAACTTCCGGCTCACCAGAGGACCGGAAATAGCTTGCACGCATGTGCAAACGTCATTTCCGGTGCACTTCTGGGTCAGAGGAGGCCCATGCGCATGCACACAAGCCATTTCCAGCTCTCCGGCGACCCGGAAGTGTGCCAGAAATGGCGTGTGTGCAGGCGCATGGGCGCAGGTGCATGGGCGTGCGCTCCCTCGCTCTCCGGCCCGCTGCGGGATCGGCGCTTTGGGCACCGGCCCGAAGCGAGCTAAGTCTGGCAACCCCTGTGCTAGATGCATGTAGTAAATCAGTTTATACAGCTTAGTCCTCACGCATACACACCCACACACATTTGCTTCTAACATTCCAAAGAACTTTCCAAAATGGAAAAGCATTGAAACCTACAAGCCCACCCTTTTCACCTGTAAGACAAAGAGGTGCAAAGCAAAGTTGTAGCTACTGACTCAGCATTGGCTCAAAATTACCAATGAACTTGTCAAAGAGAAAGATCACAAGGGAACAAAAGGATAGACTGCTGGGGCAACTCTGTGATTCATCTTCATTTCCTAGCTGACAGGGCAAAGAAGTCAGAGAAGGTAGTCCTATACATCACAAACCCCGTCTATGATGTTTTAAGACTTCAAGTAGGGCCATTTAATGCAAAGCAAAATGTCCTGCAGACATTAAGGCAGCCTCAGTGAACAAAGATTCATGGAAATGATGCAAGTAAACTGGCTAGATTGATCCTATGGGGTTTTACACCCTCCCTTCCATGGGAAATATCCATGCAATCAACCCCGTTTATATGATCAAGTCATTCAGATGTAGTCCTGGGCTCTGCAGGAATCACTTGTAGAAAAGTGCTTCCAGTGTAGCACCCCAGACAAGCAAGAATCAGACGTTCAAGTACACTTTTAGCCATCACAAAAAATAAAAAATCCTCCCATCACTGGAATCGTTTACAAAGGGTTGCCTGGGAGATAACCACAGAGCAGCTATGCCACTGGGTGCTACAATAATTCACGCTCTTCAATGACTGTGCTCTGCTTTTGGTAGTGAATTGCTGGCTCCATGACAGATTTGTGTACTTTTCACATTACAATTTGCTCAACAATTAGAGGAAGTAGGCTTATTGTTCAGCAGCAAACGTGGGTGATTAATTGATTAAATGGAGATAACTAACAAAAACACCATTATCTCCGCCCCACTCTCCCATCAACTATTTACAAGACACTTTTTTCATGGGAAAGAATACATTTCAGTTAATTAAATGCCTAATTCTTCCTGTTTAGAGGGAGAATATCACTGGATTCTGGGTTATGGCAAGAACCGTTAAAGAATTTGGGTGCTTCTATTGCAATACCTATAATGCAATAATATGTTGGCTGAAGGAACTGACAATAGGTTAAATGGGGGTACTTTAGAGGGCGTATGATAACCAGGCCAGTGTTTGTTTCCTTTTCAGATTTGGATTCTGGCCCATACAAATCTGTTGACATTTATTTTTCATTAGATTAAAGGGGCCACTCCACAAGGAAGCATCCATACACTGCTGCAGTAAAGATGATGACACAACACACTGAAAATTTCATTTAACATCCAAGTATTTGGTGCTTCATTCATGAACCAGTCATGCATTTATTCCTCTAAATACTCTGGCATGTGGACCATCAGGCTTTACAGCATGAGTCAAGAAATGTTTTAATGGTGTAAGAATATGAGCCATCAAGGGGGAAGGGCTCAGGTTGGATCCACCTTTTTTGTATACAATGAATATGTACAATCAATTCAATAAATATGAACATATTCTTTGTGACTTTTTCTGCATACACACCATACATTTAAAGCACATGGCTTCCCCCCAAAGAATCATGGGAGACGACGTAGTTTGCCCTTCACAGAGCTACAATTATCAGCACCCTTAAAACTACGGTTCCCATGATTCTTTGGGGGAAGCCATGGTGTGCTGTATGCAGTATTTATTAAGCACTTGAAATACAAAGCTGATCAATAAAGGCTGATTCACACATGCATATTCAAAATCTCATCTGCTGAGAACTCATTACTTGGCAATTCGCAGCTGAATGCTCGAACCACAGAAAAATATTGCATATGTGGCATGACAAGATCTCTGTGTGAGGTCTCCCAGCAGTGAAGCTTTTTATCACATGTGAAATAGCAAACTGTTTGATATTACAATAATGAACAATGAATCATTGCAGTAATCTGCAATGATGATCTGAGTTCCCTCCACTCACTAGCCTGCTTAAATAAATGGGTCAAGAATTCCCGGTGGACCAGCAGGCTCATTCAGCAGTTGCACTCGGTGAACAGGTCCATTCTGAAGCAGTCACAACACCTAGCCATTAGCCGCTAAATCCCATTGGCGCTTTATGACTCAGGAACATCCATTGGCTAAACTCCAAATTAGATTACTCTTCCCCGACTACGCAAAAATCCCTTGGCAATTTTAGTCTGAGAGGCTTATTGTTAGTTAACTGTTATGTAATATTGAACAGCCTCCGTACAACAGTATTAAGGGAATCATATCCATGGTACTCTGATCAATAAACACCACATTAGGAAAGGAGATCACAGGTCCCAGTAATTTAATTTTCGGTGATAAATTAAATACAGCTGGTCATGGAATCCCCCTTGTAGTGCCATTCATAATAACATGATCGCTTCTATCCTGCTACTGTTAAATTCACCTGCCCACCCTTCATTGTGCAATTAGATCCTGTGCTTCAAAACCCAAAAATATGTGGGGAATGTATATGCAAAAGAACATCGGTGCTATCTGTGTAGACCAGGGAGGGGAACCTTTTTCAACCCAAGGGCTGTGTCCTTCTGGCAGCCACATGCAGGCAATGGGCAGAGCGGGAAGCAAAAGTGGGAGGAGGAACAACTGCAATTTCTAATTTGCACAGTAGATCACATTCCAACCACATACTAAGCCAGAAGTTTCTATACATTCAAATGCTAATTTCACTATCCAGGTAAGCAAGAGTAACCATCCTAGCTTAATAAAAAAATTCCTTCAGTAGCACCTTAAAGACCAACTAAGCTGAAGAGCACATTCCAGTCAGCCAAAGGCATTTAAAGTGTGTACAAAGCAGGGATAGCTAGAGACCTAAAGGGCCACATTTGGCTCCCAGACCTGGGTTTCCCCAACCCTAGTGTAGACAAAAGTGTATATGTCATTTTCAATAAGTGCTAAACATCAGTCCCTCCCTCCCTCTCTCTCTGGAAAACTGCTTCATAGATCCATTCTTATTTCTCAGATTCTTACCATATTAAGGCTTTGGGAAGTAAAGTTACCATACTTTTCCATGTATAAAACTTGGTTTTATGTTGTTTCTTTTACATAAAAATGATGTTTAAATTTGGGGTGGTGCTGATTGGTGGCTGCTGCGACAATTGGGTGGGCAATAGGCTGCTTTTGCTGGCAATGGGAGAGACATTAGGAGGCTGTTGCAAAGCGCGTAAGTGTTAGCGTTGGCCAGGCAGATGAGTGATTTTCGGCAATCCCCCCCCTAAAAAGCTCAACTCTCGGCAATCCCCCCCCATTTTCTTAATTTTAACTCCCCAAAAATAGGGGGCGTCTTATACATGGGGGGTGTTATACATGGAAAAGTGTGGTACTTTCATGCACAGCCTGCTACTACTGTGCTCCCCCCTTGTATTTTCTCACAGGTGTCAGATCCCTTTCTGTTGCTCCCAGTTGTGAGGAAAGGACATCTCTTCACAATCAATGTTCAGACAAGGGTAACTAAAAGGGAATCAAGCAGGTGAAAGGTTGTTTTCTGCTGCTCCAGAGAAGCGGACACGGAGCAATGGATTCAAACGACAAGAAAGAAGATTCCACCTAAACATTAGGAATAACTTCCTGACAGTAAAAGCTGTTTGACAGTGGAATTTGCTGCCAAGGAATGTGGTGGAGTCTCCTTCTTTGGAGGTCTTTAAGCAGAGGCTTGACAGCCATCTGTCAGGAATGCTTTGATGGTGTGGCAGGGGGTTGGACTGGATGGCCCTTGTGGTCTCTTCCAACTCTATGATTCTATGATTCTAGGTCTATCGACTCCCCTATGAAGAAAGGTTGCAGCATTTGAGACTTCTTAGTTTAGCGAAAAGGTGGAGTTCCAATGAAGCTGTGTGCTAGAACATTCAGGATATCAAAACTATTGAACTCCCTCCCACAGAAGGCAGCGGTGGTCAACTTAAAAGGTAAAGGGACCCCTGACCATTAGGTCCAGTCGCGGACGACTCTGGGGTTGCGGCGCTCATCTCGCTTTATTGGCCGAGGGAGCCAGGGTACAGCTCCCGGGTCATGTGGCCAGCATGACTAAGCCGCTTCTGGCAAACCAGAGCAGGCACACGCAAACACAGTTTACCTTCCCGCCCGTGCGGTACCTATTTATCTACTTGCACTTTGATGTGCTTTTGAACTGCTAGGTTGGCAGGAGCTGGGACTGAGCAATGGGAGCTCACCCCATCGTGGGGATTCGAACCACTGACCTTCTGATCGGCAAGCCCTAGGCTCTATGGTTTAACCCACAGTGCCACCTGCATCCTCGAAGGTCAACTTAGATGGCTTTAAAAGATGAGTGGACAAATTCATGGGGGAAGAGGCTCTTGAGAGCTACTAGGCATGATGGCTATTTTCTACCTTCTAAGGCATTATGCCTCTGAATAGCAGCTGATGGAAATCACAGGAGGGGAAAGGGCTCTTGTGATCAGATCCCACTTGGAGGTTTCCCAAAGGCACCTGCTTGGTCACTGTGGTTAGAGGATGCTGGGCTTAGACAGGCCTGATCCAGCAGGGCTCTTCTTATAATAGTTTAAAGGTATTATAAAAAAGTACATCATTTTGTAAGCATTATCATGAAAACGCCTCTCTCTAAGAACACAATTTCGTTCCACTTGTTTCATGCACTGACAGGCACCGCTGCGGCCAAACATTTTGCTGAAGTATTTCCTAATGCGAGTTTGGGGACAGGGAGGTGGAACAGCATATATATACAGACAACAAGAGGCAAAAGGAAAGAAAGAACTGAGTGTGCATTCACATCCCACCCCCTTCTTCAGCCTAAGTTAAGCTGACCTGCCCGGAATACAATTTAGCGCACTAAACACTATTAATAGCCATTTCACAGCATTCAACTCCTGCTGTGTTTCTCAGAGGCTTCAGCTAATCTCAACTCATTCTATATAGAAGCAATGTGAATCAAAATAGAAAAGGAAAAAAAGTCACACTGAGCCTTTATGGTGTTTCTTTCCTTAAAAATCAGAACAACGGTGCAAAGGTTCAATTCTATTATACCATTGGGGAAGGGACATAGCTCAGTGACAGAGCACCTGCTTTGCATGCAGAGGGTCCCAGGTTCAATTCACAGGTAGGGCTGGAAATATCCCCCCACCTGAAACCCTGAAGAGCTGCTGCCAGTCGGTGTAGACAATACTGAGCTGGATTGACCAAAGGTCGGACTCAGTACAAAGCAGCTTCCTATGATCTTCTGTTCTCAACATTGCATTTGAGGGGAAGGGACAGCTCTCTGCATTTCATTAAACACACCTCATTACTACTGCATATATTCTAGCAAAGGAGCTACAGAAGTGTGAAATAAATCCCCCACATGTGGAAGCCACTGGATGGGATACGAGGAAGACAGGAGGACATAGAAAAGTTTTTAAAACACACATCTACAATCTAAACTGAAAGACAAGGGAGCTGCTCTGTTTTTCTTCTGCAGCATTCCAGATCAGTTTGGCTGATCTCTGCCTGTTTAGGGAAACTGTTAATGTTTAATAGATTATTGTATCTTAATGTTTTGTTGGAAGCCGCCCAGAGTGGCTGGGGAAACCCAGCCAGATGGGTGGGGTATCAATAATAAATTATTATTATTGTTGTTGTTGTTGTTGTTGTTGTTGTTGTTGTTGTTGTTGTTGTCTTCATTGGACTATGCACAACAACGTCCTGGACAGCATCTTTCCCTGCCTGTCCTCCCTCCCCAAGCCTATTACAAAACTTACCTGCTAGAGGTTTCTGGCCAACAGCCTAAGTGGAAGAAGGTCCAGAGATATGAAAGGTTTAAGCCTTCAGTCTTTTCAAACCAAGGACCCATTTTTGGCTCACACATATGACTGGGGACTCGCTTCATAATTTTTTTACCAAACATTTATATGGAAGGTAAATGGCGTTTCCGTGCGCTCTGGTTTCCGTCACGGTGTTCCATTGCACCAGAAGCGGTTTAGTCATGCTGGCCACATGACCTGGAAAGCTGTCTGTGGACAAATGCCGGCTTCCTCTGCCTGAAAGTGAGATGAGCGCCGCAACCCCATAATCACCTTTGACTGGACTTAACACTGCGATCCAAGATACATTGAGAGCAAGACACCACGAACTCCGCAAATGGAGAGGCATTCCGTGTTACATTCAATAGGCAGAAACTGGAAGGTCAATGAAGCTTGCCTTTCTTTGGAGGAAGGCTTTGAGGAGTGATCCAAGTTCTTTTTCAAGATTTGACTCAGGGTAAATATGCAGGCATCTCTTTTTAAAACCCTTTTAACTTCATTTGCTGCTTTAACCTGCAATCCTAATCATGTCTACTCTTAGGTATAGCAAGTTTTGACTGAGAACTGGGCATGGGGAGGGGAGGTATAATAGTTCTGTAATGGTTAAGTGCCATTTAATTTAATACATGGTTAGCAGAAAATACTTCCCAGGGACACCCCCCCCCAAAGGATTCAAAGTTTGTTGTCTTTCTTATGTAAATCAAGGGAATGCAGTAGCAAAGAGAATGGAAGTGGCAGAGGAAATCTGAAGAGAGTGAAGCAATACTGGTGTTCTAAGGTTTAGTGCCTTTGACGTCATTTTCTTTTTACTGTTTAGGCATTTCCATGGCACTCACATGGGGGGGGTGCCCCCTTGAATAGCACAAAGATTATGGGAGCAACTCAGCAAGGAATTGGGTGAGCAGACAAGTCAGAATGCAGACTGGCTTCATTTTTATGCTGCTTTCACAAACCTGGTTTGGGCAGGGTCACAGAGCAGTCACAACCCCACAAATTCTGTAGTTATCAACTGCACCCTTCCAGAATTTACAACTTAAGTGACACATACAGGGTGGCGCTGTGGTCTAAACCGCTGGGCCTCTTGGACTTGCCGATTGGAAGGCCAGCAGTTCGAATCCGCACTACGGGGCAAGCTCCCATGGCTCTGTCCCAGCTTCTGCCAACCTAGCAGTTCAAAAGCATACCAACGTGAGTAGATAAATAGGTACTGCTGTGGCAGGAAGGTAAACAGCATTTCCATGAGCTCCGGTCCTCCATACAGCAGTAGCGATTTAATCAGGCTGGACACATCACCTGGAAAGCTGTATGTGGACAGACACCGGCTCCCTTGGCCTGAGAGCTGCACCCCATATTCACCTTTGACTGGACTTAACTGTCCAGGGGTCCTTTACCTTTACTTTTTACCTTACTATGAAACTAATGAAGCCTAAGCTTCAGGACCCCTAATCTCAAAGGGACTCCAGAAGTTATTTTAGTCCACATTCTTCTTCTTTTTTTTTTAAAAAAAGGGTTTAGTAGTCCCATTTGATTCATTTTGTTGTTGTACTGTATATATTTCAACAATCCCTCAGTTTGAGAGTCAGTAGCACAGATGTTGTAAAGGTTGTTATAAACAACCCCATTGAAGAATATAACAGTGGTTACCTAAACGTTAGATCAAACCTATCCATTCAAACATATCCATCCAATCAGCCCTGAGTGCTCACTGGAAGGACAGATCCTGAAGCTGAGGCTCCAATACTTTGGCCACCTCATGAGAAGAGAAGACTCCCTGGAAAAGACCCTGATGTTGGGAAAGATTGAGGGCACAAGGAGAAGGGGATGACAGAGGACAAGATGGTTGGACCGTGTTCTCGAAGCTACGAACATGAGTTTGACCAAACTGCGGGAGGCAGTGCAAGACAGGAGTGCCTGGCGTGCTCTGGTCCATGGGGTCACGAAGAGTCAGACACGACTATAACGACGAAACAACAACAACACCTAAACGTTGTTTCTGGTTGTGTAGAGGCCGCCATAACAGTTCAAGCTTCAGGGCCCACATCCACCACTGGGCATATACAACAGGAACCAGCAATATCATTTGAATCTGCATAATGCATACTCTTTCCATAAACTAAGCTGTGGCAACAGCAGTGTGGGGTAGAGTCACAGAGGCACTCTCCCACCCCTGGCATTGCTGCCGCTCACCTTGATGGAGCTGCAGCAGGGTTGTGGCAAGGTCAGAGCTGTGAAAACAATGAAAAGGAAGACCAGAAGCTGTGAACAGAAGAGAGCTACGGTATAATGCCAAAAGCCCCGCAGTATGCAAAATTCTTAATCCCTATTACTTTTAATGCTTATATCTGCCACTCTCCTGACACCCCGACTCCAAGTACCCTTCTCCACAGCAGCCTCCTCTTGCATTTCCAGGTTGGCTACTGGCTGATGCTGTGAGCCCTTTAACAGCTCAAATCTGCACAATTTGTAGGCAGCTTTTACACTTCCGTCCCCGGTAATCATCAACTCAGTTTATAAAACTATGAATGTCAAAAGGCACAGGGTAGCCACAAACATCTATCAGGAGAGGAAACACCAAGACCCAATCCAGGTATGGCATCTTAAGGTACCTTTAACGTTTGAGGAAAGGGGCTGGGGATTTGGAGAGCAATTCTCCCTGTTTTGTGGCTAATGTAAAAATAAATAAAGTTCTCCCAGATCCTTCTCTGTTTCCTGCTCAGTCAATAAATCTGCACAAAGAAAAACATATGCTCTTACAATAGCCCCTTTGCCAGCAGGCACACAACCAGCTTGGCACATGTTGTGCAGACCACCAACTACAGCAGCACTTCATTATAAGCTGTGCGCAGGGTGCCAGATGGGAAGAGGAAAACAGGGAGCCAGCCAAGGCAGACTGAAGTGATGGCGCTGGGCCAACTTCACCACTGATGGGGTGCAGACCTACCATACCAGCATCCTCTGAAGTACAGGGAGGCCTTCATGCTTTGCTCCACAGAGTTAGGGCAGAGGTGGGTGGGAGGAGCAGAGAAAAGAGATAAACAATAACTCAAAAAAGTCATTTCCATCTGAGAGTTTGTCCAGAAATAGAGGCTTTGCCTGGTTTCCGAGATAGAGCATTAAATTACAGAGCATTCGGAGATTCTCAAAGTTCTCAGTGATTGCATTTTTTTATCGATATCCTTTGACAAAGACTTAAACTTGTGGAGAACAGGACACACACACACAGCTCGTGGCGAAAGTTAGGAGGTCAGATTCAGGGAAAGTGCTCAGAACATAAACCCCAGAACTCAATATGCATGATAGACAAAAAGTATCTTGCTAGATACTTTGCCTCAGATCCACTGCATTTCAGGGGTTGCTTGACTAGTTGCCATGCTCCCTGACCCCTGGCCATACCGGCTGGAGTTGATGGGAGTTAGGAGCCCACTATGTCTGGCAGGCATGTGAGGAAAATGCTATAGTTCAGGCATCCCCAAACTTCGGCCCTCCAGATGTTTTGGACTACAATTCCCATCTTCCCTGACCACTGGTCCTGTTAGCTAGGGATCATGGGAGTTGTAGGCCAAAACATCTGGAGGGCCGCAGTTTGGGGATGCCTGCTATAGTTCATCTGTCATTACGGCACTTCAAGCAAAATGTCCACAGGAAGAGAGTTGAAACCTAGCATAGCAGGAGAAATGAGTAAACCAAAGAAAAAGACGACAAATCAGAAGACAAGAGAGACCAAGACAGAGGTCAATAATCAGCTAAGCATACCTCTGGTTACTTAATTTCCCACACGCCAGCACACACATGATTTTCTATTTCTGAACTGTCAATAAGAAGCAGACGTGTGATGAAAATACAGGATATCGTTCTCTAATCTAACAGAAGGTTTGTCAAAGGCCCCTTGGCTCCATCAGGATCTGGCATGGCTTGGCAACCCAGACAGAAGAGGAAGGAGAAGATGAGCCTAAAGGCTGGTACCCAGGGATGGTGGCGCTCCCCTTGTGACTCAAGATGTTGGAGAGGGGGAAGCAGAGCTCCTGGCCCACCCCAGTGCCCCTCCTGCGGAGTGCAGGGCCTCATTAGGGAGGGAGGACTTCAACCAGCCAGTGGGAGGGGCTGAGCAGGAGATGATAGTGGTGATGGAGGTAGAGTCAAAGGTGCAGGACACAGTGTTGTCACCAAGAACCAGGTGCCAACTTTGTAGGTGGGATCAGATGCACCAGCTCAGACAGAACACAGATTTGCATATATGGTGAGCGATTTGAGCTCACCCTGCATCATCTTTAAAAGCTTGGCGGGAGGGTGCTGACAAGTGTTGGGACATCTTTGTTGCTCCTGTTCAGTTCTGCATCTCTTGTCTTGCTCGTATACATTGGAATCATGACTTCCAGATTCTGTGCTTGCTGCTATCTTTGTACCGTTTATAGCCAGAATAAAAATCTCTTCCTTACTCCCAAGTAAGAGTCAGTGTCACCGTGTTTTGGGATGGGAGCATGACAAGGCTAAAGAAATGAGCAGTTGGACAGAAGGTCAGAGTGTATGTCTTGTGATGAAAAAGACGCACATCTGAAGATAGTAAGATAGTAAGTTTTCCTGTGGGAGGTCAACCTGGTGCTTTAATTAAATAGAGGGAGGGCATCCTAGTTGCTGTATGAGAATGTAATAAAGAAAGGCTAGGTTTTTTTTCCAGGTCCCAGAAAAAGAACCTCTCTCTCGATGTTCCACTCTTCCTTTGCATGCAGTGGAGCTTTCAAAGCCCGTGCCAGAAATTTGGAGAGAATTAAAATGATAAAATCAACAGAGAGAGAAAGAAATATATTCAATTGGCCCAGCGCAAGAGATTTTTTTCCAGGAACACAGGTAAAACATCCAAGGGTAATTAATATTTACTGGGCTGATCAGAAGAACATCTGCCTGTCCTTGTACAGTTAAGATTGGATTTTGTTGCCGTCATATATATATATATATATATATGTAAGGTAGGGGCACTGACTCACATTTTAATGCTTAACGCAATGATACGCTCATGGCTTTTATAAATATAAATGCAGTCAAATGCAGCAGCATTTTATTGTACTTTTTACAAAGCAGATGGCAAATATCAAAGGCCAAACTGTAGCCTTTGGGCATACTTCAAGGGGCCCAGAGAAATATTTGGCTTGCTAGAGATACTCTGTCTGCATCTGAAAAGGCTCTTCTCTATATATAATGATTTAGTAATGTGCACTCGCACAATAGTATACAACACACAGCTTTTTCAAGCATTTCCAGGTCATTGATTTACACTGGCCCCCTTACAGACCGAACCTTTCTAATTCAATTAAAACCTCAGCCCGGCCAATCAATACAAATGCAGCCTGCCTTTCTTTAATGCATACAGAGCAGAGGCCACAGCTATGGGCAAAGCGAGGCCCAGGAGGCAAATTTTGCAACCTACAAGCCTAGTTTCCATTCCAAACTAACACTGCCATAAACACTCATAGCTCCCTGCCCGCCCCCCCCCCCAAAGCTTGGACACAGTCCAGATTTCAATACAATCCAGGGACAGTTTCACACATGGCTCCCCCCCTCCCAAACAGAAAGATAATATCAGCGTAGAAAAAAAACCCAGAAGCACAGCACCCCTTGAGAACTGAGGCCAAAGTATTGTATTTTTCCACAAATGTGTGGGTCCGAAAGTGTGAGCCCTTCCAGGCACGAGCTTCATTTCCAAATGAGACACTGAGGTATCGCTAACTGGTTGCTGGCGACAAGGTTTTGTTTTTTACTTAGCAGGGAATCGGGATAAAAGAGTGGGGGTGGGTGGGAATACTGGCTGGCCTATCGATGCCAGCAATATCCTGTGGATACTGCAAAAGACTTGCATGCCATAAGGAGTTGTCAAGCCCACATTAAACACCCTTCTTGGAGCACCCTAACCCTATACAGTGGGGGGAGTGGATCTGAGGTTGTGTACACACCATAAATTTAAAGTGTACCCCCACCCCATACAAGAGTCATGGGAAATGAAGTTTCTAAAGGGCACTGGGAGGTGTAAATTATGGCTCCCAGGCAGAAACCAATATGTTTAAAATGCATGGTATCACAGCCTGACCGAATGACCAATTGTCACATTCATACCACATCTGACATTAAACTAGGGTCGGCTCAATCTGTCTACTCCCCATCGGGTAACATCTGATGTTTTTACCCACAGTTCTGTTCCATTTCCACATTTAAAAATAAATAAATAACAACTCTCAAAATATGCATTTGAATGTGTATTTACATGGGTATGTATTAAATTAATATTTAAATTTCACTTAAAATATTAGGAACTGTGTCATAAGGCTTGGAGAAGCACAAAATATGGTGGATACCGTACTTTTCTGTGTATGAGACGAGGGCTTTTCCTAAAAAAAAAAAAATGTTAAAAAATGGGGGGTTGTCTTATACACGGTCATTGCATATTGGTGATATGGGATTGGTTGCTTCCGCTAGCCTTGTGTGTGTTATTGGTGGCTGCGACAAGGGCTGGTGTTGATTTGCTGTCGCTGTGGCAATTGGGCAGGTGATTGGCGGAACAGCTTTTGCGGCGTGCCGGCCCACTCCCCAAATAAGCTCAACAACTCTGGGCAATCTCTCTCCCCCCCCCCATTTTCTTAAGTTGGAGCCCCCAAAATAGGGGGCGTCTTATACACGAGGGCGTGTTATACACAGAAAAAAATACAGTATGTGCTGGTGGATTAGCCTGAGATATGTGGTTCAGGGTAGTATTTGCCTATGCTTTACTCCGAGTACACCAACCCAAACTAAGGCACACAACTGGGGCTCATCCACACTTCTACTTGTCCTGCTGCTTTTCTTCAGGAAAACCACTGAACGCCAATCAGGTTTTTTTCTGGATCAACATTTTCTGGGGGAAAGCACGGCAAATACCAAACCTCTCTAACCCATGCCTGGAAAGCACAGAACAAGCAGAAAACCACTTGGACCCATGCTTTCCAGGCATGGGACAAGTGTAAGGGTGGAAGAGCCCCAGGTTAGGTGCATTAATTTCAATAGGTCTACTCTGAGTAAAATTCAGGTGCATACCACTCCCAGCTGTATCCAGGGCGTTTTTTTCCAGCCAGAACTCAGTTCTGGCACCTCTCAGGTGGGCACCATTGCCATTATAAGACAACAAGGGAAGCGTTCATTGTGAGTTCTGGCATCTCTCTTTCTAGAAAAATAGCATTGGGTGCATCAGAACAAAGAAAGATTGCTTTTCTCAAGCGTGCCTGTTCAAAGGGTCTGCAACAACTTGACTTGAATCTACTTCAGTAGCAGCATGCCCATAAAGTTTTGAGCCTAGGAATGCTGAAAGCGGGAGTTTGCCTGAAGCAATTAAGAGGGCTCTGTGTGTGTGTGTGTGTGTGTGTGTGTGTGTGTGTGTGTGCCCCCTGCCCATCTCAGAGTCATTGTATACCAGCTGCCCCATGATAAAGAAGAAGAGAGTAAGGCAGGCAGGGCCTGTGCCAATTGCTCTGTTTCCTCACTGCCCCTCTTCCCAGGCCAGGGCCAACTTTACATTTTGTATCGTTTATGGTAGGCATGTCCAACTCCCAAGAAACTGTGATCTGCTCCCACTATTAAAAAACTTGGAAGTGATCTACCCATTGGATTGACCAAAGTTTTGAGCTGTTTTGGGGGAGCAATACCCCAAGTTGTTGTTTTTTGGGTGATTGCTCAGGATCACGCGATTGACCAGGAACGGCCCGTGATTGACCAGTAGATCGCGATTGACCTGTTGGACCGCCCTGATTTATAGGGTGGGTTTTATAATTGGTTATTGTTGGGGGTTTTTAGAATCGTAAACCGCTTTGGGTGCCTTGTCAGAAATCATGGCAAATACACAACTGGCGGCTGGTGCGGGTGACACTTACCACAAGCTCAGAGAACCTTGCATTGAGCTCCTCCGCTGGTGGGATTGGCACAGAGAACTCCAAGAATTGCAGGGGGTTATTGTCCTTGAGGTTGATCTCAGGCAAGTCACTGCCCCCAAAGCAGCAAAGGAACCCCAAAGCATGACGATTCCTTTTTCGGGGAGCCATGGTCATCGTGATGTGGGGTGCTATCTAACAATCATGATCTGCGGAGAAAGCAAGAAAAGAAATATAACCAAGAAGCCCAAACCTTCTTAGCGTCTTCTGTAGTAATTAATAAGCAAGTTTTTGAAAAGAAATGGGGATGATGTCAAGGCAGATTGAATGCCAAATGGCTGAGTTTCTTTATTGCACCCCCCCCCCCACACACACACTACTCTCAAAACTCTATTCTTAAATAAAAATGAAAATAAAGGGAGGAAAAAAATTATATAAAGACAATTACAAAATAGTAAATGTAGAGATATTGACACAAGTCCCTCACATAGCTATTTTTTCCACTAACTTTTATCCTAGGAGAAATTTCCCCTTCTTTACATACAAAAACTGAGCAAAAAATCAAGAATAAGGTGCTAAATGCTTATGTACACACCTCCAAATTAAATATTTTCCACAACCTGAAGGTTTATCACATTGATCTGGGAGTATGATAGATTAAATATGTCAGAATGAATTATATGGATGAGTGTTTTCTTCAATTTTTCCATTCCAGAAATTTATTAAAAGGGGCCATCTTTCAATAAATTGATCTTCTAGTTAATGAGCATAATCTCTTCTTCAATAAATTGTTTTAGTAAAACAAGCGAACCAAAAAACAAAAAAGCAGATTCCCATACTTTACCTGTAAGAATGGCAGGACACTACAAAGCTCTTAGAATGTCTGGGCAATTTTGTTGGTTTTAAAGACAGACACATTTTGCAATCATAAGAGCTTTTAAACTAAATCCCAGCTGGAGGAAATGGAAACACTACATACAGCAAAGGCTCACCACATATAGGTAAGTCTTAAATACAAGAACTTGGGTCCTACAGGAGAGCCCAGCAAACCTCAAACTAAAACAGCAGAGAGACACTGGAGCAGACTATCAAAGGATTTCAATTACAGGTAGGTCTGCCGTAGTTGAAACAAACAAAAAAATTCCTTCCAGTAGCACCTTGTATCTGAAGAAGTGTGCATGCACATGAAAGCTCATACCAATGGCAAACTTAGTTGGTCTCTAAGGTGCAACTGGAAGGAAATTTTTTTAAAGGATTTCAATGTCTCATTCACTAGGAGCCAGAGACCATTTTGAACCCATAGGCAAATTTCTGGTGGGGGGTGTCACATGCCTGTGATGGACAGGGCAAAAGTGGAAGGAGCAATGGTTGTGATTTTTGTACACCAAAAGTAATTATTTAATTCCATCCATGCAAAAGCCAGAGGTTTCTAGACAGGCAACTCTCCATTTTCCATCTAGGCAAGCAAGGAACATTTGGACCAGGGTGCCAACTTAAATAAAATAAGATGGGGGGGCAGGTAATCAATCACAAAATGTAGCACATGCACACCATTTGAAAGACAATGCCTATCAACTTTGGGGAGCATTCCCTCAAATATTTTACTTAGGGGGCCAAAGGGACCTCAGCCCCTAGGAGTTGGCTCCTATGATTTGGACACATTCCAACCAGGCAAAAGCACTGGTGGAAGGTGTGGAGGAGAGCCAATGAGGGAAAGGGGGAATGAAGGCAGCCTAGAGAGAGTTTCAAGGGATAAACTGAGAAGTCTGGGTGGTTGTGTTTGGCCCCTGGGCCCAAGGTTCCCTACCACTGCTATACAGTACACTTATTGCTGTTGGGTGAAGGTTTCCTCGTAGGGGGATATCATGGGCTTCTGGGAGTAGAGCAAAATTCTAAAATCTTTTGGGTGAGGGTGTTTATTTCCCCCTTCTTTCCAAACAGTGGATAAGCACACCTGGCTCTTCCAGATGCTGAAGCTGCTACTGAAGTGTGCTTTGAAAGGCAGAAATAGCCATGGGTCTGGTGGGACAATGCATAACACATTGCTGCCACTTGGAGCAGCATGGACCAGGTTTGTTAAAAAGGAAAAACAGACAGAAGGGGGAAATCCATCCCTAGCCACAGTGTGTTAGTCCTATGAAATGTTCCCCAACAGCTAACCAGTCACATTCCCCAATCTTTCCAAACATTTCCCCCCTCCCCGGGCCCCTTACCCCAGAAGCCCCCCAAATACGGCTGGTCCAAAAGCTCCACCCAGTCCTAACAATAATGCATGGAGAATGTGGAATAAACCCGTTGAGCTTGAACTCCAACTACAGAAAAGTGAGTACGACTTCTTAAGATTTAACCGTTACGTGGTGGGGCAACTCCCAGGATAGCAGCTCATTGAAAAAATGATGTTTTTAACTAATGTTATTCCCTTTCTGTTGCATATGTTTTTCGTCTAAAAACAGATACACCTCCACAGAAACTGAAGAGGGAAACCAAGGTAGTCCTGAAGAGAGAATCTGGTTAAAAACAAATGGAGAAAGACAATGGCTGGTCTGCTACAGAACACTGAGCCAAGGAGAAGATGTGCACATTGCTGTCCCAAAAGAAATTACACATCTTTAAGCCTAAATAAATGAATAAATAATTTGTATACTGCTTCACCAAATATCTCAGGATGGTTCACAGCATAAAAAATACAAAATCAAAACACAAAATACATTGCTGAATGCCAGCTCTAAATTGTGGCTAATCTCAACACACACACCCCTAGCTGATGCTGTCATATACAGAGTCAGACTATTGGTCCATCTAGCTCAGGACTGTCTCCACTGATTGGCAGTGGCTTTTGAGGTTTCTGGCAAGGGACATTCCCACTGCTACCTAGAAATGCTGGGGATTGAACCTGGGACCTTCTACAGGCAAAGCAGATTCTCTACCACTGAACCACAGCCCTTCTCCATCTTCATTACATCAGAATGAGGCAAATGCATTTGACAGTTGTCCTTAATATTCCTGGCCATGCTGGATATCTGTGACCACTCACTAGAGCCAATGGGGGGATTCCAATACCCGGCTCAAATATAGATTTCATATCACAGCACAGGATGATCTTGCACAAATCACCCAGCTATTGTATACTGACAATAAATAGCTAACTTACATATTTGCTGCACAAAACCACAGCTAAAATAAAGATTATATAACACACTTGTGCACATTCAGGATCAACTGCAGTGTAGTACGGTATTTCCCTTTTTGGAAATGTTTTTGAGGTGGGAAGTCTGTGTGTGTGTGTGTGTGTGTGTGTGTGTGTGAATGAATAAGTATCAAAGCTGAAAATAAGTGATTGTCTTGGATCTTTCAGGAGAGATCTTTAAGTGAAATATGGTGGAGATCAACTGCATTTCATACTTATTGAAAGTGCTCCCATGGTAGAAAAAGTTATGATGGAGCAGACAATTAAAGTACTGTATTAATATTAAACCAGTAGAAGTAGAAAGTCACAGGATTTTCATTTATTCATTAAAAAGCATGTTAACTAATATGTTAGCCAAAATACCCACTACATTGGACTTGGGCAATTCCATCTTGTGCAGACTTGCTCATTTAAATGGCAGGCACTCTTTGGTGAGGATGCGATACTATACACACCTACTCAGAAGCAAGCCTCATGGAATTAAATGGGGTTAACTTCTGCATAAGCATATGTAAGATGGTCTTGCACATTGATTTTGAACTCTACTATGTGGACACAGCCCCTTTATCCACCATGTTGCAGTCGCCATCAATCACAGTGGTAAATGAGAATACTTTCTCTACCTTTCCATGCATTCCAGTGCTTGTGGTTGAAAAGCTTGTGGCCTCCATACTTCCATAAAACTTGCCACACACCTCAGTTCATGCTATTCTGGGGGACATGCATCATACTGCACTTCCCACTTCATCACTTAGACTGACCATGCTGTCATCACAGCCCACAGCAGGTTATCCTGGGCCTCTAACTGCAACCTTAGAGACACAGGACACCAAGCAAGGTTCTCCTCAATCTGCATTTGAGCAGATGGCCTCAAAACAAAAAGGGGTTTCTTCAGCACTGTTGAATGCACACAAAAATCGGGGAGGCCATTATGCAAGCCAAAGGGATGGTCCTTGAAGGGTGGACGGAGACCTTCGTCACTTCAAACACATGGTTTCTGATTTACATTTTAGAGGAAAGTCTATGCATAAAAGAACCTGGGCATGAAGAGTTTGGGTTGCTGTCAGAGACGAGGAGGGGCAAAGAGAAGGAAGTCCTTGGATCTCAGCATACAATGTCATCTGTGAGTTGTACATCCAAACAGGAAGTCTCCTGCCAGGAGTTTGAAAGGAAGGATCTGTGCAGTCCACGCAAAGCTGCATATTTTTCCCTTTTAAGGGCCTTGTTGTTTGACAGCTTGGAGGCTTGTGTTATTTCCTCCACCACCAAAGACCTCTATCCTTTTCACTTAATCTGCAGAATAAACCATTATTTTGAGAGTAAATAATTAAAAGTGCTCCTTCAAGAGTCTGGCTCCTCTGGGCGCGAGGGAGGAAAGGCAGGAGATGGCAGGTGAGCAGAGTCACTCACAGCAACAGCAACACAGCTGAGTTTTGTCAGGCCGGGTGCCGCTATTGGTTCACCCTAACCTGCCCCGGGACACACTGTCTTATTTATTTGCCTGAACAAGGCTGCCTTGTCCTCTTGCAGAGGCCAAGCACACGGCTGAAAAATTAACTTCGCAGTGGTAGCAGCAAAACTAACATACCATGTCCTCATTTGTCTCAACTCCTCAGGACCCTTCACTACATAACTTAAGACTGAATGTGTTTTGTGCTTCCTTTACTCCTCCATGATGATCTGCCGATCCATTTAGCAGATGGCAGGAAAGCAACCCAAACTAAAGGAAGCCTAGCTTTCCTGGATACTAGCCTCAAGGCAGGACTGGCGTTCAGAGCCTTAGCACTGGCTTCCAAGGCACATTCTTACAAATGTAGGAATTGCAGTGCAAAAAGTCAAAAGCCAGTTTAGTGTGGGATCAGGCGTCTCCAAGCCACCCACGCAGAAGTAAGCCATAATGCCTCTGTTATTATTATGCAATGCTGTACGTGTGCGGCCGGGAGAACAAGTGGCGAAAGAGAATATTGTTTCTTTCAGACCACAACCGGTAGCTAGCTTTGTGTCCTTCTAGGTTGGCAGTGGTCATTCTTGAAAAGAGAACCCAAAACTAGCGTCAGGGACCTTTCCCCCACCAAACTGCATTTGTTACTCTTTTACATTATTATGGTTATCTTCAAGACAAACACCCGCTAATTGTGTTCAAGCTGTCTGCTGAAGCCCTCCCCAGCTGGGCACCCTCCAGATGTTTTGGATCACAACTCCCACCAGCCCCAGCCAGCATTGCCAATGACCAGGGAGGATGGGGAATTGTAGTTCAACAACATCTGGAGGGCATCAGGTTGGGGAAGGCTGCTCTACCGCAAAGTAAACAGAACTCTGATCTACTGTGGTCACAGCAATTACACCCACCGATGACATATAACATATCAAATATCTTTGCACTTGCTTCAAAGCTCCAATATACTTACAGTAGATGACTAATAGAAAGAAAGCAGATTGAAACATTCTTAAAGCTGATACCCTCCTTTCTCTTCTACTCTGACTAATCAAATCCTCAAGCAGTACCATGGGTCAGTACCCCAGGTGACCAGCATACATTCCTATTATATACTCATGCTCATTGTAGGCACCAAATAACAATGTACGGTTTCAGATTTGTTGAAGAGATGAACTGGTCCCCCCCTGAATTAGCAAGTCATATAGTTTCTGGATCATATCTTCAACACAACTTAAATGAAATTACAGACTGGTTCTGTGCATTGGTTGATGTGACCAATCAAACTGCTATCTGGCCAGGTTCCTGAGTAATGAAAAATTATACAAGAGTTCTGCTGATTGAATCATAGAATCAGAGAGTTGGAAGAGACCACAAGGGCCATCCAGTCGAACCCCCTGCCAAGCAGGAAACACCATCAAAGCATTCTTGACATATGCCTGTCAAGCCTCTGCTTAAAGACCTCCAAAGAAGGAGACTCCACCACACTCCTTGGTAGCAAATTCCACTGCCGAACAGCTCTTACTGTCAGGAAGTTCTTCCTAATGTTTAGGTGGAATCTTCTTTCTTGTAGTTTGAATCCATTGCTCCATGTCCGCTTCTCTGGAGCAGCAGAAAACAACCTTTCTCCCTCCTCTATATGACATCCTTTTATATATTTGAACATGGCTATCATATCACCCCTTAACCTTCTCTTCTCCAGGCTAAACATACCCAGCTCCCTAAGCCGTTCCTCATAAGGCATCGTTTCCAGGCCTTTGACCATTTTGGTTGCCCTCTTCTGGACATGTTCCAGATTGGTTGAGTTCCAAAACTCCATTCGGACCACAGAGGCATTGACTGACTCAAAACACCCCAAAGTGAAGCTATGTCTGCCTGGTTCCCTTTTGGCCACCTGGCAGTGGTGAGGTCAAGGCAGCCCCAGCCTGGATAATCTGCCTGTCCCTGGATCTCAATTCCATTCAATGCTCTATAGGCTCAAGGTGGGTCAATGTTCAGGCTTCAACTTAACAACTATAGCCCAGTGGTGGCTGGTGGGGCAGAAGGCAGGAAGCTCAACAGTAAGCAGAGCCACAGCCA
This sequence comes from Zootoca vivipara, assembly GCF_965207765.1. Lineage (NCBI taxonomy): Eukaryota > Metazoa > Chordata > Lepidosauria > Squamata > Lacertidae > Zootoca > Zootoca vivipara. The sequence goes on along the minus strand of NC_142586.1, from coordinate 84,256,489 downwards.
ATGAGAGGCAGATCCAACTCATTCTAGTTTTGTCTCCATCATCCTCCATGCTGAGCTCTACAAGGGCAACACTGAGACTAAAGAGGAGAAGGCTGGAAGCCAGTGCCCAGACCTTGGAATGGTTGTATTTATTATTATACTTATTTTTCACATTTGCATCCCACTCTTTCTCCCAAAGAAGCCCAGGGAGGCAAACAACAAGTAGTAAATCAATAAATATTTCCAACGATTCCAATACAGATGCAAAATGGGAAAGATTTCAACTTCAAAGGCTTGTTGAAAGAGGAAGGCCCTCAGTAAGTGCTGAAAAGACAACAGAGATAGCACCCGTCCAATATTCAAAGAGTAGATGCCAAAGAGTAGATGCCACAACATTCATACAATGTGTGGATCGGACCTCCTGATAAGATGGTATCTCAAGTGAAAAGACAGATAGGTGGGTGCTGGTTGGGGGCAGATGAAAGCTGGTGAGCCATAATGAGCCAGCCTTCACTATTCTAGACCAGGCACCCCCAAACTGCGGCCCTCCAGATGTTTTGGCCTACAACTCCCATGATCCCTAGCTAACAGGACCAGTGGTTGGGGAAGATGGGAATTGTAGTCCAAAACATCTGGAGGGCCGAAGTTTGGGGATGCCTGTTCTAGACCCTATTGCTATGGAATATTCCACAAAACTCCCCAATACAGGGCTTCTTGGTGGATGCCATGCCTAAATATAGAAGAACATGGGCATGGAACCCTGTGGGAAACCCAATAAAGAGACATCAGGCAGCTATCTAGCTTAGCTTCTGTGTTTCCATGGCTGGCTGATGGGGGGGGATTATAGAGCTCACACAAGTAGCACAGTTACCCCAAAAGCAAGGTAGTAAAAGCTTTACAGCATCCTTCTCCGTTACATAATCTATATTTAGAAGCACTAACATTTTCCAGCACCCAGCCCACCACCACACTTGGAGTCAGCACTCGCTATGAAGGGAAAACTGTAACCTCTTGACTGTTGTAAAGCGTAGGCACATAAGAGTGTCTGGAGGTTTTAAAAACACAGACCACTGGAGGAATCACAGGGTGGAGTGCATTACTGGAAATTTATAAACTGAGACAGATTGCGTAGGGCTGCAGAGCTTATAATACATGGTTCCAAAAAAAGATATAAAAGTTTGAGAAGTTGCGGGGTGGGGAGCACGAAAGCATCAACATGTGTATATACACACACAGTGTTTTTCTTTTTAAAAAAATGTTTAGGGGTACTCTCATTTTCCTATTCATATTGAAATACTGCCCCTCAATGAGGCCAAACTTAGATTCACAAAATGTTTAGGGATATGCGTACTCCTGTGTCCCCCCAGAAAAAAATGACTGTTCACACACACACACACACACACACACACACACACACAAAACAGAGACAGCAAGGTCTGAATATAGCTGTGTAGCGCTGCCTCAAAATTCCAAATGTGCTTACTGGCCCCCAAAGGCTGGGCAACTCTAGTCTTATGATTTCTGTGGGCTACCTGCAAAAATTTCAGGACAGGATAATATTGGAACCAAAACGCTGCTGCATTTGGTTATGTGAAGTATTTTAAATTGTTTATATTACAATAATATAAAGCAAGCAATTTTTAGGGGGGGGGGGTAATAATTCCAGCAAATTGAAAGTCTGGCAGCATTCCCACCCCCGCCAAACCCTACTGTTTGTTAGGATAGGATAGTAAACTTGCATTCATAATAACTTAAAAAGAGCCTCCTAGATCAGGCCAATGGCCCATCTAGTCTAGCATCCTGTTCTCACAATGGCCACCCAGAGACCTGTGGGAACTCTTCCCTCCTGTGGTTTCCAGCAACTGGTATGCAGAAGCAATGCTGCATTCAGTTGTGGTGGCACAGCACAGCCATCATGGCTAGTAGCCTTCAACAGCCCTCCCCTCCATGAATCTGTTAAATTCTCTTTTAAAGCGATCTAAGCTGGTGGCCACCACTCCCTTCTGTAGTTTCACTCTGCACTGCACGAGCAAGTATTTCCTTTTATCTTCCCTGAATCTTCCAACATTCAACTTTATTGGATGCTCCCAATTTCCAGAATTATGAGAGACGGAGAAAAACAATTCTGCATTCACTTTCTCCACGCCATGCATAATTTTAGAAACTTATTCAGAGACACAGGAGCAATGTGGTCATAAAGCACTGGAGACTTTGTACTTCTTAGAAGTTGTGTACAAAGATAATCAATGGGAATTCCCTCCAGAGATGTCTGTTTATACACAGTTCTTCTTCTGAGCTGTTCTTGGCTCTGTATTCTTGATGTTTTCTACAAGCAACACAGCAGTTCCCTGCCACTTGAACCAGCGTTTCCACCCTTCCTTAGTCTGATATTTCCCACTCAGCCAGGGCTATGGGCTGGACCAACTCAGGCGCAGAGGCCTGGATCTCTGCTGGGAGATCTAATTATAACAATGTCCTCTTCCTCTGACAGCGAGTACGTGTTCATTTCTAATCCACTTGGCCCAGTGACCAAACACAATTAGCTTAATGCAGTTTCCCTGACTGTTATCAGATGCTTTAGCTACATATCTGGAGATCTACTCCAAATGCTCATAAAAACAGGGCAACTCCCCTCCCCTCACACTGTCTCTACGTCCTCTTGTTTCATTGGCTAGGGTAGGAAAGCTGAACCGGGGGTGGGGGGTGGGAACCCTTTCTCAGAATTCCCATTCCACACACTGATGCATAGCCTGTCAACAAGGAACCCTCTAAATGTTTTAGATGACAATGTCCATCATTCTTGACCATATGCTGTTAGATAAATCAGATAAACCCTTCCTTGGATGGATATTTTATCCCCAAGAAAGGAGGCCAGACATAGGCATCAGGGTACGACTCCACTTTATTAGAGCATGCTGTGGGCTATGCTGCACTAAGTTCAGCATCAGTGCCAAGCTAGCAGGGGCTGATGGGAGTTGTATTCCAGCAATGTGGGAAGCTATCATGTTGGCCAGCCCTGAACGAGTAGAGGTCCTGAACTAGAGGTTCCAACAAGAAATATGTGGAAGGGGGCTTTTCTGAGGTCAATGCCACAGCAGCTTTTTATATGTGTTCCTTTGCACGTGCAAAATGTCTCCCTTAATTGAAATGAGTAACATCATGGGAAGGGTGTTCCCAGATACCCCATCCTTTGCCCTTGGAAGCCTTATAAGATGCTGCTGCCTGCTGCATGAGAGGAACATTGAGCAACATCATGAGAAGGTTGTTTCTAGGACTAAGGTGAAATTGTGTAGCTCCCTTACTATTTTTGCTATTGGATGCTGCATGCCACTTAAGTAATCTTGTTATATTTATAGCATTGAAATGTGTTTCTTATGTTATTATATTTTTGTTTTGCTGTGTTTTTATGGAATTGTTTTTGTAGTGTTTGCTTCAGATGCATCCCTGTTTCTTTGCTGCAAGTCCCTTTGAGCCTGGTGTGTGTTTGTGGAAAAGTGGCATGCTGATAAAAATGAAGGGATGAACGGCACAGCTTTTGACAAATGAACATGAACAAACAATCGGGGAATATCTTATATAAAGGAGATAGTGTCCCTGGAACAAGGCTAGCTGCAACCATATCAGTCCCACGGTGAGTATCATAGCTCAAGTCTTGGGAACATAGGAAGTTGCTTCATATGAGGTCAGGCTATTTGTTCATCTATCAAAGCATTGTCTATTCCAGTGGTGGCTGGTGGCTGGAGTGGTGCAACATAAGCGAGAGGGACCAACAGTAAGGGGAACCAGAGTCAAGGGGAGTCCAGTTTTTTCCCCACCCACCTTCCTGTTGAGTTCTGCAAAGACAACACTAAGACAAAGGAGGAATAAGCTGTTGCCCAGTATCAGCCCCTAGACTGGAAGTAAGGATAAAGGCAGGCAGGTAGGGACTGGTTGAGGGCAGAATGACATTGGTGTTCCCCTTACCCTTACCCTAACGGACCAGGCTCCACAGGCTCCAACTAGGGTTTCATTCAGAACCCACTGCTACTTTTTTCCTTTAACTGGATATGATGAGCATCAAACTTTGAACCTTTGGGTTTCCCCCCCCCCCCAGAATCTTTGCTGTGTAGTTCCATACAACACATGGGCTTGAAGCCAAGTTTTTTGGTGCTGAAAATTGGGATTCAGACTTCCACTTAATAGGTGATTTCAGGCATCTCTCTCTCTCTCTCTGTCTCTCTCTCTCTCTCAGTGTGTCTCATCTTACAAGCTGGGAGCATGGCTGGTTATAATAACATGAATAATACGGTTTAACCTCCCTTTTAGGATCATTCTGTGATACACCCTGTATGCCCTTCAGAGTGATTTTATTTGCCAATTAACTTAATGACGGACCATTGCTTTTTAAATATGCACTTCGCTCCTTGTTTTTATGTTGCAAAGCTGCTCCAGGAGGATATGATTTTTTTAAAAAAAAGGAAAGGTTGAGTGAACAGTCAGAATAATGTGTTTCCCACATTTCATAAATGGATAATGCATCAAACACTTGAAGGCCACAGGTCTCGGCAGTAAGGAGCGGAAAATGAGTTGCAGGTATAACACTCTAGAAAGCTACCTGTTTTCAGCTGGAAAGCAGAGCCAGAGGTTGCAAAGACTTAACAGGCAACCAAGGCAGACACTAGAAGAAATCAGCAGCATAAGCAGTCAGAAAAGGGATAAACCAAACAGCAAACACCAGCTGATGAATGCAAAGCCTTGTGGATTTTGGCCAACAGGAAACCTTTTAACTACAACCAGTTAGAATCCCAGATTCTAGACTAGAAAGGAATTATACATAAATTCACAAAACACCCAGCACTATAGATACCGGTATGATTAAGTCCTCATGCACAGTTTCGTAACAGATTTAATCCAACATTTTCTATGTACAGTACACCCTTCCTTAGCCCCCCCCCCCACTCTCTTTACTATATCCCTCAATACCCCCTGGAGGTCGGGTAAATCTCGGCCAGCGCCCGGATGTGGTTAAAACTTATTTTTTCCCCTGTTGGGTTGGCACCCTTAACCCTTCTGGATCCCTACCAATCCAAATGGAAAGCCACACTGTACGAAAAGCTAAGAGACTTGGGATTCCCCCCCCCCAGGCCTTGATAGCTGCAGGCTGCGAGAAAGCAAGAGCAATAATCCGCCAACGAGTTTGGGATGTGGAACTGCAATGCCATGAGAGCGAGATGAATAAACATCCAGCCATAAAAGACAATGGGAGAGGATTTTCCCCAGCAAAGTATTTGTCAAAATTACAAATACCTAAATACAGATGGGCATTTACCCTTGTTAGATTTAATGTACTGCCATCTGCTTTACTGCAGGGAAGATTCGCAGGTAAACCATATGTGGGACGAGTCTGCCCCTGCGGTATGTCGGAGGTAGAAACTGCCTCCCACGTTTTATTACGCTGCCATTTTATTAAACTGCCGCAAAATTGGGGGGGGGGCTAAGCTCTTAACTATCTACCTGAGTTGTTTTTTATTTTTTAATGTCATTTGTTTTCGCTGATTTTACACCCCTAAAAAAAGTTGGACTAGCCCAGTGGGGGGTTCTTGCCTTGGAGCAACATCCAATAAATTGAAGAGAAGGCGAAAATCATTTTGAAAAGACAAGCTAAATTACTCAGAAAAGTTCTCTGCATCCATTCTTAGGACTAGGATCTTAAGCCACTTGTAAGACTACTGCTTCCTTTCCTTTTAGAAACAATTCTTAAATTCCACCCATTGATGGAGTCTGTTTGTGAAGACAGCATCATGGCTTGTAAAACAGCTTACAAAAACTGACACGACCATTCGTTGTAGCATAAGGTTTTGTGGTTTAGTGATCACTTCAGATTACAGTGGAACCTCGGTTTACGAATTTTCGGTTTACGAATGCCGCGGACCCATCTGGAACGGATTAATTCACTTTCCATTACTTTCAATGGGAAAGTTCACTTCAGTTTATGAATGCTTCAGTTTATGAACAGACTTCCAGAACCAATTACACCCATGCTTTGGGTTAAGTACGATTCAGGTTGAGTACTCCGCGGACCCGTCTGGAACGGATTAATCCACTTTCCATTACTTTCAATGGGAAAGTTTGCTTCAGTTTATGAACGCTTCAGTTTATGAAAAGACTTCCGGAACCAATTGTGTTCATAAACTGAGGTATCACTGTACTGGTATTACTATTGTATTATCATTTCTACTACTACTACTCGGCCTTCACCAGAAGATCCTGGGGGCAGCAATATAAAATGCAGTATTGTAAAAAGTTTAAAATAAATTACAATTGCATCTAGAGTGGGTCCAAATAGATATAGGCGCAAAGCCCAGGGCAAAGGTATATGAAGCCTGATGCTCAGTTGGCAGGTGGGGGGGGGGTCATACAAAGGTGGAGAAAAGAGGAATAAATGGTTTGAAATAATCTGGGTTGACTGTTTTACATGCACACACACACAATGTATATATGCTTTCAAGTCACAAGCCAATCAAATAAGGGATCTCTGCTATATTTTTGTAGATTTCAGATGTTGACCACAATGCCATGCAGAGTCCTAATCCTGCATCATCACCAACACTACTACAGTGGTTCCTCGGGTTAAGAACTTAATTCGTTCTGGAGGTCCGTTCTTAACCTGAAACTGTTCTTAACCTGAAGTACCACTTTAGCTAATGGGGCCTCCCACTGCCACCGAAGCACGATTTCTGTTCTCATCCTGAAGCAAAGTTCTTAACCCGAGGAACTATTTCTGGGTTAGTGGAGTCTGTAACCTGAAGCGTCTGTAACCCAAGGTACCACTGTACACAACAGTAGGCTAACCAAATACAATCACCCAGACTGAAACTCAGACAGACCATTGGGGCTCACGCCCATACAATGACGTGATTGTGAGAGGCACAGATTAACTGCGTCCTCCACAAGTTCAATGTAAAGTCAGTTTACATAATGGCTGGAAATGGATAGTTTTATGCTTTGTGAAGGAAAGGAATTTATGTGAGGGTTTTCATGGCCACATACGCAGAGCCATTAATTTGGAGAGCAGGCGCCCGTCGCACGTGGATGCTGTTCTCCCTGCAGGGGCCTCTATGATTGAGGGAGCACCAAGGACGGAATAAACAAACAAGGGAGAGGACCACCACTACCTCTGCAGATCATATGAATGCTGCCCAATGGCCAATCCAAACCCAGGATAATCCAAGTCTCCCTCAGAAGTCGTGTCACTGCAGACACTCTCCGGAGAGATATACTGTACAATATTTGACTCAGGGCAAGCGATCTGGAGGCAAACAGACACTCACCACTACAGATCTTACACACATGGGCACAAAAGGCAGCCATAGCTCCATTGTCCTCTATACATTATGACTCTATCTTAGTTACAGTGTTTACACCCAACTGGAGAGATAGTACAACTCTGCAGGGCAGCCATGTCTCATATCCCCTTTCTTTCCTTGCCAGAGCAGCTCTGGGAAAGAAAAGCAGAGAAAGCTTTCTAAGGGAGAGATGGAGAAGGGAGGAGGAGGGGCCAGGGGCTTTGGGGAAGTGATGATAATCCAGTTTAAGACTGCAGTCTATTAGTGCTGTGGTCCTATATACACTTACCTGCAAATGTCTCCAACTGAACTCAATGGAACTTACTGCTGAGTAGACATTAGTGTAGGATTGCACAGTAAAACTGCCATCCTCAAAACACCTAACACATCCAAAACGCAGCCCTAACCATGCCTGTTCAGAAATAGGCCCTACTATATATCCCATTGAAAACAGTGGGAGTTACTCTTTCTAAGTGAACACATATACTGTATAGGGTTATGCTGCAAGGCTACAAATCTATGCACAACTGATCTGTGAATTGCACCATTTCAGTATTTCCCAAGGATTAAATAATCACTCCTCATTTATTCAGTGTAACTTGCTGTATCCAAACAGAGCAACTGTTCTGGTTGTTGGATGCTTTTGTGTAAATCACCACCACTTGGTCCATTCCTTAGTGTTATTACTTGCAATGAGTTGCTGGCTCAGATTATCACAGTCTCAAACAGCATGGCCAGGGAAAGAGCAAAGGCCTTCTCTTCATTTTTCTCTGATAGCATGTTAGTTGGGCACAGGGTATAGCCCTCTTTCTCATTGGAACCAGTAGGGTGAATAGCAAACAGAACTTTTGCCAGGAAGTTGTCTTCCAGAGCACAGATATCAGCTCTTACCAGCAAAAAAAAACAAAAACACACACTCAGACAAAGTATCTGAAGAAGTGTGCATGCACACGAAAGCTCATACCAAAATAAAAACTTAGTTGGTCTTTAAGGTGCTACTGAAGGATTTTTTTTATTTTATTTTATTTTATTTTACTCAGACAAAGCAAGACAAAATAGAACAAAACCTTTTCTGCCTCGCAAGTCATGATGTGAATGAACCAAACCACATTAGCTACTTTTGGCAAACTGGATGTTGGAAAATGAACTGGCAGATTCAAGGCATGGTCTTATTTTACAGTTCCTAGTAACCATCCAATGAAATCCATATGATCATTCCATCATTCCAGTTCTAAACAGAAGGGCAATTGAGAAAGCGGACTGCTAGCCAAAGTCTAACCAACATGTATTGAAAATCAGGGCTTAATCTGAGCTGAGGTTCAGGCCCTGAACTTCTTTTCTTAAGCAGAAGGCAAGTCTTAGGAATGTGAACATAGATAGTTTTTGAGCATGTGCAGCTTCATTGCTCTTGTTGTTGTGGAATAATATTCAGCCCCTGAATAACTGGGATTAGAGAAAAGGGGTACACCACCACTGGGCAAAACTGTTGAGCAGAATAAAATATTTGCATCTCATCTTACTGACTTTATTAGAGAAGGGGCTGATATATATATATATATATATATATATATATATATATATATATATATATATATATATTATTGCTCTCCTTGATTGATATGTGTTCCTAAAGGAACATCCACAACATAAACAAAACTGTAAATAACTTTGTGAGTACTATAAATATTTCACCAATTCCATCTTGATATTATGGAATGATATTATAGAATGGTATTATGATATTATATTAAGTAATTTTTTGCTTGGATGGTACATAGAATAAGCAAACTTGCAGTTAAAATCCACGAAGCCAGCAGCTGCCAAAGGCCAATGGTCCAAAATATACCATATTTTTCCTTAGATAAGACTAGGGTTTTGTCCTAATAAATTAGGTCAAAAATTAGGGGGCGCCTTATACACGGATAGTGCCGAGGCCATTTTCTTAAATCTGAGTCCCCCAAAATAGGGGGTATCTTATACATGGGGGCGTCTTATAGATGGAAAAATGTGGTATGTGACAATAAATCAACAGGTCACTATAACAGGTAAATTTGGACTTGAGAGTCACCATTACAAAACGGTTGGGAACCACTATTCTAAAGGGATAAAGGTAAGACACCATCACCAACTACCAACACATCTCAAAGTTACATCCCAGCTGCCCACCATTAGATCAGAAAAACATTCATCTGTGAGACTTGTACATCCCTCACCACCGGAAAAAGGGGAGAGGGTGAGCTGCAGTCCTCCTGGTGTTTTGTACGGCAATTCCGATCATCTGGAAATTGATGGGAGTTGTAGCCGAAGAACTTATGGGATGGCCATTAAGTTCCCCATCCCTGATTTAAAGATTTGACCGTGATCTTAATGCTAACAGTGCAACCCTATGCATGTCTACTCAGAAGTAAAGTCTCACCAACTTCAGTGAGACTTACTCACAGGAAAGGTGATCCCAGGTTCTTGGCAGCCCTTCTTCCCCAACCTTGCACAGTACAGATAGTATAAGCTACAACTCCCATCATTCCTTGCTGACTGAAGAGCACCAGGGTGAGGAAGGCGGGTTTATAGGATTGCAGCCTAAAACAAATAACCCAAAAAAGTGAATAGATATCTTGGTCCCATAATAAGCAAGGTTACCAAGCAGATTAAATTACAAGGTTAAGACAACAAGTACAGTAGCAAAATAATCTCTCCGAGCAGCTTCCTAAATGAGGCTTCAATTTTTTTCTAAAACAAGACTGCATAGGGTGGGCCTTTTCTAGGCAACTTCTCTCCTTAGCAGTTGTCTAAGAGAGGAGTCTGGTGTAATCTGGAAATATTTCTAGACAGGCCACATCACTGGGAAGCCAAACAGGCTGCCTAGGGATGTGGCCATGATGGAGACACTCTTCCGACCCCCTCAGTTCTGCATTTGGGAGTGGCACACCACCAGCGACCAGAAAATTCCTGATCCCAGTCCCACTCACTTCAATAGTTACCAACAAAATCAAGCCAATACTTAAAGCAAAGGATGGGTTCTGTTTGTTTATCCTTCCGAGAACATACTATTTTGGGACAACTAATATCTTACAGGGTTTGGGTGGAAAAAAAGCATTTGTGTCCTTACGCTCCCTCTCTTACACAGGCAAGCTGCAGCATAGCTCAGCCATTTCTAATAGCCATTTGAAAGTCAACCTACAAAACCCATCCACGTAGGGTAGCGCTTAAAAACTAGTTTGTAACGATTTAGGCAGAAACACCAAGGAGTAAATGCTGCGGCCAATCTAGAGGTATTTCCTCAAGAAAATACCAGATGTTGTTTCTGTATGACTAGGTACACACCATACATTTAAATGACATTCTCCTCCCCCCCAAAAATCCTGTGAACTGTAGTGAAAGGTATGGTGTTTGTATCAAGGGCAAAGCAACGTGCCAAGCATTCATGCACAAATATACTCTTTAAAACTAGGAAACTTGGCAGCTTCCAGAACTGCCAAACTCTCTGGGCCCAATTCTGCATTCCCATTGCAAATTAAACTATTAACAAAAGGTTAAGCACAGTATTTCATTGCACTGTTTTTGTTTTCATTCGGCATTTTGGACAAGGGATAATCTGGGTTCAGTGACCCTAAAACCTCAATATTACGCAAGCAAGTTTGGACTTTAAGCCAGAAACTTGGTGTAACCATTGAACTTTTAACCTAAATAGTCGGTGAAGAATTGCTGGCTGGCAGGAGTCCCGCCTGATAGATTTCGGCTTGCTTTGTGTGTATATTTTTAAGAAGCGTCCAACAAAAATGCCTGATTTTGCTGAGCAAGGCAGTTTGCTGGGCAGCAAATTATGGCTGCAAGCACATTCACTTGGGAGTGAGCCCTATTGAATTCAGTGGACTCGTTTCCAAGTAAACATGTGCAGGATTAGGCTGCATAGCTCTTTTTTCTAAGGCCAACTGGCATCCTTCAATTTGCTCCCGTGTGTCTACCAGACTGGACTGAAAATGTAGATAAGAGTTTTGGCCCTCCACCCTTGTGGATTAGCAAAGGACTTGCTGGTACAACAGGCTATATTTACAGTATCCCCATAAAGTACCCTCCTTGGCTTCTGCCCTTTTCCATCAGGTTTTGCTGATTTACTCTATAATATCTAATCTGTAAAGGCACCTTAGATCAACAATTCCTCCCTAATTGAGGTTCCAAAAAGAAACTGCCAATTCATTCTTCCTGAACTGAAGTTCATTACCACACAAGTTGGTTTCCACACCTTTTTCTATGTAGTTTTAATCCATGATAATCTTCAAGGGATTGTTTGCAATCATATGTTTGTTTTCCGTTGTCGTATTTTACTGTGCTGAAATACACAGCCTTGAGCTCACTGTTTATAAACAGTTTAGCATGGAAAGTTCCCATTAATTATTATTTTTTGAAGGAATTATTATTCTATAGTTGAATACCCTGCAACAAGCTAAAGGGCCACTAACTAATGAGGCAGCTTCAATAATGTCTGCCTTTGACAGCAAAGGCTTCTGCTAGCTCTCTCACCTTCTATGAATATAATACAGAATATGCAATGCTGCATAGACACTACTAGACCTTTAAAGCATATTCAAAGCACATTCTTTATCACTAAGAATTCTGGGCACTATATTTCACCCATCAGAGAGTAATAATTCCCAGCAACCCCTAACAAGCCACCTTGAGTCCCAACGGGGAAAAGGCAGACTATAAATAAATCTATAATAATATAACAAATCACAGTGCCCAGAATTCTTTGAAGGCAGCTAGACTGGTGATTGCCGAGACCACATAACACCAGTCTTGAAAGACCAACATTGGCTCCCAGTACGTTTCCGGGCACAATTCAAAGTGTTGGTTCTGACCTTTAAAGCCCTAAACGGCCTCGGTCCAGTATACCTGAAGGAGCGTCTCCACCCCCATCGTTCTGCCCGGACACTGAGGTCCAGCGCCGAGGGCCTTCTGGCAGCTCCCTCACTGCAAAGAGCCAAGTTACAGGGAACCAGGCAGAGGGCCTTCTCAGTAGTGGCACCTGCCCTGTGGAATTCCCTCTCACCAGATGTCATAGAGAAAAACAACTACAGGTACCAGACTTTTAGAAGATATCTGAAGGCATCCCTGTTTAGGGAAGCTTTTAATGTTTGACAGACTACTGTATTTTAATGTTTTGTTGGAAGCCAGCCAGAGTGGCTGGGGAAAGCCAACCAGATGGGTGGGGTATAAATAAATAAATAATAAATAAATAAATTAGTATTATTATTAGAAGGGGGGATGTGTTTCAAATGTCCTTCCAGGGTATAGTGTGTATGCTGTCCAAATCATCTAACCAGTTTCCAATCCAATATCCACTTAATAAATCCCAAAGCATTTCCTGAACACTTGCTTTTGAGTGTGATCCTTTATGAGTTTTGCTAGAATATGATGCCCCATTCTAAATCTAAGAAGCTGATTTGTTAAAGGGATGTGGGGCAGAGCAAACAATTAACAGGACAAAGGAGCCCCACGGCTGCTTCAAAGCCCTCCTAGTCAAGGAGCCCTGACATTTCCATTTAATATCAGGGAAGCCAACCTTGGCGACACTTGGCAATGACATCGCTCCAAAGCTTTAAAATGATTGCTCCTGCCCAAAGCAAACAATTTGTCCAAATCAGGACAAGTGTCTCAAAGGAATGAGGTTGAGCTCAACTTACTAAATTGTTTGAACAGCAAAACCATTAATCATGGGGGACTGGAGCGGAGGGCAATGAGGGAAGATCGGTTTTCTGAACTGCTGGGCTCTGTGGGGATATTACAGCCAGGCTTCTTGTTGTCCCTCCCTGGTGTGGAAGGAAAGCCAATGGGTCAGCTACCCTGTAGTACAAATCAGGAAATGATCTCATGCCTTTGCAATCAGATCTTCAAATATTTAGGCTAAGGAGGTTGCACTGGGAATGCTCTCCATTTTCTTATCAGTAAACAAAAGACCTTTAGATTAATGCTGAGTGGGGAAACATTTCCCTCCTAAATCTCTAGGGTTCACAGATAGCATGCAGTGTGTGTGTGTGTGAGAGAGAGAGAGTGTGTGTGTGTACACGCACACACACATTTACCCCACACATATAGCTCTTTCTGCTGCTGGTTTTCCTTAATATCAACCAAGCTTTATGTCAAAGAGGCTTGGCAAGTCTACAGCAACTTGTTTATAATCCTGTGCCCTTTGGAGGTGAATAGTAGGGCAGGCAGATATCAGCTTTTCAACATTGCAGGGTATCACCAGCCAAACATCAAAGTTTGGCGATATACCGCCACTCAGGAGTTGTGACGGTTTCACCAGCGATATACCGCTGAGTGAAACCGACATAGCGGTCTGCTCCTCATACTGGTCCTGGGCGATATATTGATATAATTCCCAGGCCTAGTGAATAGTAGTAGAATAGCATCACAATGGTGCTGGCATTTCCATCGGCTTTAGAAATACTCCATAGCTTGTGTTGCTGTCGCAAGCTGTAATCTAAGGTTACCAGATTTTTCCCAATGAATTTGGGGACACTTTTCAAGTTCAATTGATTTTGTACGGGGAGTGATTTGTAGAAACGGGGACGTCTGGCAACGATGCCCTAATCACCCATTACTCACGCGTAGGGCATAAGCATGCAGACTGGGGAATGGTTATTGGAACCTAAATATTTTTGTGTCCTAACTGCCTGGAGCTCTTAGTTTTGAACAGGAGCTCACACAACCACGTAACAAAGAAGGAGAACACTAGAGGATGGGGAGGCAGAACACGATGCAAGCTGTAGCCTTGCAAAAGCCTTCTGGTTACTCAAACTAGTTAGCACATGCTCATGAGTGGTACAGAGGGAGACACCAATCCCTACAAAGCACAATGTGTTGTTGGGAAGGGTTGTAGCACAGCAGTAGGGCATCTGTTTTGCATACAGGAGGTCCATTTTTTTGATCCCCAGCTTCTCCAGTTTGGGCGAGAGAGCCATAGAATTACCGTATGTTCAGCCTGGAGAAGAAAAGACAGAGAGAGGGGATACAGTTGTCACCCTTCAACTATCTGAAGGGCTGTCACGTGGAAGATGGAAAAAGGCTTGTTTCCTGCTGCTTCAGAAGGTAGGACCCAAACCAGGATCCAAATTACAAGAATAATCTGACTAAACATTAGGAAGAACTGTACAACTGTGGAGTGGACTGCCTTAGAAGGTGGTGGACTCTCCTTCACTCGAAGTTTTTTTTAAACAGAGGTTGGATGTCTGTCTGTCAAGAGATTTTTAGCTGCATTACTGGGGGTTGGACCAGATGAGCCTTTGGGTCTCTTACTCTACAATACTATGATTCTGTGATAGATGGATCAGTTGGTAATCTGATGATCTCAGTAGAAGGCAGCTTCTGATATTCCCTATGTTGCTGCAAGAGGAGCTATTGAACTTGGGTCATGGGGAGGCAAACCCAGTAGTATTCTTGCAGCCCCAGACTTACTGCAATGGAAATTCCCGATTGTCATACATGGAAGTCCCTCCCATTTCTTTCAACAGATTTTAGAGCCTAACTCTTTATTTTTTAAGGAAAATGTTCTGTTGTTGTAATCTGTTCTTCTGAATATTTTCTTACACAAATTGTGTGTATGTTATTAAAAATAATGATAACAATATTGCCACGAAAATGTAACAAATACTGGATATCACCAAATGGAGATGAATTCTCAAAAAAAGTGTGCCTAATAGTAATAATAATAATATAAGGTTGCTCTTGGTGACTTTAATATGCTAAACATCAACATCCAGAATCTGACCTTGGCAAATTATTTTTGCCCATTAAAGGAGATGATCAGAAAAACCGTCATCTTTCTTTCTTACTGATATATGTGGGTACTACTTTTTGTGCATTTTAATTAGGCATATTAAGAAATGTAACTGACAAAGAAAATGGAAAGTAGTGGTGCTGTGATGGACACTGCATATGGCAATCCAATGAATCACTTAGAAGCGTCTACACAGCTGGTATTGGCTGCAGTTTAACAGAGATGGCAAAACATTTATTATTTTCTTTTCTTTTTTAGTCACATAGGGCTTTTCCACATCTAGGCAGCCAAGAACTCCACATTGCCAAGAAATTAGTAGAGCATCACAGATAACAGCCAATTTCAAAATAAGGCCCATTTCCAGTTTTCCCAAAATCTATTCCAGGCCCACCTTAAATTCAGTCATCCCCATATAAAATATCTAAACAAGAAAGGGATATTGGAATGCCTCAAAAAAAAGAGAGCCGATAATGTGTCTCCCAATCTGTGACCTCAGAGCACTTTTTCAGGTCCAGAACTTGGAAACCAGATGTGTCCAGCATTGATGTGGAACACCCAATGACTGCAGCAAAGAGGGTACCACCTTCCCAGCTGCGATGTCCAAGAACAGTACATTTGGCAGAGCCCTTAATGAGCCTGCTGAATGGAAGACAAGGGATAGAAATGATTTTCCACTTAAGTGGCACTTACCTCCCCAAATATTTAACAGTTTATATAACAAGGCAGATTGATTCAACAGAAACGGTATGCAAAAAGAAGCTGCAAAGATCCAGTGAGCCACTTCCCCTGCTTTCATGTCTTCCTCTTTTCTACATTATACAATGGAAGAAGCTAAAGCTAAAGCTTCTTCCATTGTATAATGAAGCTAAAGCTACAACCGCCACTGCACAGCAAATTCTGCTCCGATCCAGGCCAGAGGAAGACTATTATGGGTCTTTTCAGAGGAGTCAAATGACAGATTAAACACACACTTTCCACTTCCATGTTGTTCTGGTTTAGTAACCAAGTTAAATTAGCAGAGCTTAACTTGAACCAGGGCTTTGGAGGGCTCAGCCCTAGAAGCTATTTTCAGTCCCGGTACTCTTCCCCCTGGAACAGAGGACCAATCAAAATAATGCATTTGATCCAAGCGTTTGCAAGATGCATTTTTTCCCCTCACCACTGAGTAGCTGCTGTCTGTTCAAAAGTAATTTGGGGGATTCAAGGCAGAGCATTCCAGTCTGTGCAGAGCATTTAAATATATATTCACTGTATTGGTGTCTGGTGTCTTACTCAGAGCCTTTCCACAGTACTCATAACCAGGCTGGTAGCCGAGTGGTCGTAAGATCACAGTGGTTCTGAGCAGGACTTCCTATATTCCGCTTCAGATATATTCTGACACCTCTGCAGCAGGCTCTATCGCCAGCCCTCTTTAAGCCTAACATCTCGTGTCTCACCAACAGTACAAATGTTCAGAATTCCTAACTATTTCCTGTGTTTCAAGATTAGCATCCCAAAGATGTCCTGTTTATATTTTGGAGGTATGGTGGAAATAAACACTATGAAGTCAGGATATTCCATCAGCAGGACTAAAATGCTGAACAAATTCTCATTTATTTATTTTTTGCCTTCCTACTCTCCTCTGCTTTACATTTTCACTTCTACAACCCGTTTAATAGAGTATGATCAATAACCCTGTGCTTAAACTCTGCATGAAGAAAATGGTTAATGTTCCTTTTTTATTGTCCCAGTTCCAAGTGTGAAATAGCCCCCCTTGGCTGTGCACAATCACCCTTTTCCCTCGCAATGAGCTGAATTATTTGCTTTGGGGTTTGCAGTTTTACTGGTTGCCACCTTTCAGGATCAGCCGTATCTATGAAAACCTAGAGAGTACTTTGTAATGAAAAAATACACTAGTCTATATGTCAGAACTTCCATGCAGCAACATACGGTAATTAAAACTGTTCCAAATGGTAGGTTTTATCACAAGGTATGCCACACACATGTAGCAGTTTACTGTGCAGTTGAGATTATTTTCTCCATATCACCATAAACGTTTCCATGTATCTGCACTGGAACAGAGGGAATCCCCCAACTGGGTACAGTGGCTCTTCACAAGTATGATCTACCTTCAGGGTAATTTAAAATAGCTTATACTGTATATATATAAAACAAAGGTGATGAGTAGACTAAATCTTTAAGACTAAATAGCCACTGGATGCTAACAGTTCCCCTATTCAGCCATGTGTGCATGCACACGAAAGCTCATACCAAAATAAAAACTTAGTTGGTCTTTAAGGTGCTACTGAAGGAATTTTTTTTATTTTACTTCGATCCAGACCAACACGGCTACCTACCTGTAACCAGTGGCTACTATAATCAACATTGTTTGGGGGGGGGTAGGATCACAAAGCCCCAACCCTCTACAGACTGATCATTCCTTCGTACAGTCATACCTTGGTTTAAGTATGCTGCTTCGGTTTGAGTAGTTTCAGGTTGAGTACTCTGCGGACCCGTCTGGAACGGATTAATCCACTTTCCATTACTTTCAATGGGAAAGTTCACTTCAGGTTAAGTACGCTTCAGGCTAAGTACAGACTTCCGGAACCAATTATGTACTTAACCAAGGTACCGAGTTTTTCTCTGTGTGTGTACCCAGTGTACCTACACAGGCTTTGTATATGCCAAGTGGTATTCTATATTTTGCATGGAGAGCACCTAAGTGCACATAATTTGCACGGACTGGCTCTTTGCACAAATAAACCATCACAGTAAGGAATTCGGGAACGGGGCCTTCCGATTCTTCTCTCCTTCCATGCATCACCTGCAACACGCACACATTAAGAATATTTGACAAAGGGATAGTGACGTTTAATTTTTGAAAGCAGCATTTTTTACTGGTTTAATCAACCCAAGCTAGGTGCCAGTGATACTGAGGGCCAGTTGTGAAGCTTCTGGCCCTTGCCATATCAATCACTTCTCCCTGAGGGGATACCCACAGCACAATCCTATTCGCTTAAGTCCCATTGTGTTCAATGGAACTTAAGGTAAAGGTAAAGGGACCCCTGACCATTAGGTCCTGTCGTGACCAACTCTGGGGTTGTGGCGCTCATCTCGCATTATTGGCCGAGGGAGCCGGCGTACAGCTTCCAGGTCATGTGACCAGCATGACAAAGCCGCTTCTGGCGAACCAGAGCAGCACACGGAAACGCCGTTTACCTTCCCGCTGTAGCGGTACCTATTTATCTACTTGCACTTTGACGTGCTTTCGAACTGCTAGGTTGGCAGGAGCTGGGACTGAGCAACAGGAGCTCACCCCGTCGCAGGGATTCAAACCACCGACCTTCTGATCGGCAAGCCCTAGGCTCAGTGGTTTAACCCACAGCGCCACCTGCGTCCCTCAATGGAACTTACTCCCTAGTAAATATGTTCAAGGGATAGCAACCCAAATCTGCTTTCATTATACTTTCTCCAGCTGAACCTGAAAAAGTTAGGCTCTCCTCAATATTGCCCTCAATCCATACATAAAATGTGAAAAGCGTTTGTAGAAGAGCACAGCCCAGAGTACTTTCATTCCTCACGCTGTATCCCTGCCAGCATCATGTCACCAGGATCTGTTTTGGCAAAACTGCAAAGCTTTTTTTCACTCTTAGTGCACTACTAGGATTATGCGGGGGGGGGGGGCTGTCATACTAGCAAGAAAAGCAAGAAATGGAAACATGTGGGAGGAGACACAATTTCAGAAACTCTCGTAGTTCTTATGACAAAACTGGGGATACAGAGCTAACTAAACACTGACTAAAAAGGGGGTTTAGATCTCCAGTGCTCTTAGGATTACATGATCTTTCTGAACAATTCAGGTATAAAGCTCTGGTTTTGCAACAGCTATAATGAGGCTTTTGGCTTTTGGTTTAAATATGTCTTTACCCAACCTGAGGTTTCTATAATATTGTATGATCTGCACACACGAAGGGGGGGGGACTTGTGGCTCTGTGAGGAGGATGTGGGTTCTCCTCTCAGGACCCTTAAACTACAGTTCCCAGAATTCTTTTGGAGAAGCCATGGCTGCCTACAGTGATATGATAGTGTTTTAAAGGTATCGTGTAGCTGGGGCCCAAGTGTTTGCAGTGAATTCCAGCAAAGGAATCTCTACCGTGTTGCCCAGGGGCTGGGTTTTCTCAGTCTGTCATTTAAACAGCACGTGCTGTGTTCAGAGCAAAAAAAGATACTGCAATGCAAACGCTCTCTGTCTATGGGAAAATGTCACTTACACTTGACCTAAACCATGTGCAACACTTCAGCATCTAGAAGGACGCTTCATAAGTGCCTGCTGTCATGCCACAGATGTTTGTGATTAATGCAAAGTATGTATGTATGTTGCATTTCAGGTCTCACAATCCTTACTGTGATTCGCTCGACAGCTGGTAATAATCAGCATCTGTCAGATGCTTTAACAAGAATGGCCATGAAGAGAACGAAAATATAAAATGAGGGTACCTCTCCTCTATGCTTAAAACTCATGCCTTCCACCCAGGGAATCCCAGGGAAATGTAGCTTGGGGGCAGGCTGAGAATTCTGTTGGAAATCCCTGGCCATCTGAACCATCTACTAATACAAAAGATTCCTAGGAAGAAACCATGACATGCAAGTCAGTATATAGGTTAAAACTTCAATCATCAGGTTGACAGCAGGGATTCTGTAAATGTGTTTCAGGGGATAGACATTCCTGGACTCTAACTCCCATCAGCCCTAGCCAAAATAGTCAATGGTCAGGGAGAATGGGATTGGTAGTTCAGCAACACCTGGAGGGCCACAGGTTTCCCCAATCAGAAAAAAGGTGTTGTCTAGGAAATTGGCTGGTCTGATCTCCAGACAAACCCCATCTGGCCTACCACTTGATTTGTACAAACACAAAATTATTTCCTATGAATTGCTATAACAAGGCCTGAATTAAACACACACAGAATGAAGGTGGGGGAATCTTTATGTGGAAAAACTGCAAGCGGAGACACCATTTATAGTAATTCATGCAACTAAAGAGCACACTTTTTAAAAAATACACAGCAAACCGGACGTGAAATAACTGGTTAACAGCTCCCTAATCACAAAGAGTTTCCTCTGCTACACATTTTTCCTATTTACCCAATGGCTTCTGGTTTTCATCTAGCTTGCCTAATGGAAGCTTGGGGTGCGGAAGAGAGCTGGGCCTAAACTCATCCAGCAGATGCACAGCACTGAGGAGACCTCAAAACACACCAGCCTGCTTTCTGGAACACCTGGAGAAAAGACATTGCAGCGGATCCCTTGTCCCCACATGCCGAACACTTTGGAGATACTACAATAGCAAAGATATTCCAGCTGCCCGGAGCAAATGCCAGGGAAGGATTCTGTGCTGTTGAAGGAGAAAAACATTGATGGAGGTTCCTAATAAGATGAGGTTGAAATAACAAAGCTTGAATAACTTTTCTTGTGACTTTCGTTATGCAGAAGGCATACAAAAAAAAATCATGTTAAAATGTTTGACCTTCCCGGATTAGGAGGTATTTTCATAAACAGAACCAAAAGATAACATATATCCAGAAGCTACGGCTGAGATGTTGAGGGGAGGGTGTTGAATGCTAGACCATGAAATAAAGTAGAATGTTAAGCGTGGTGGTGGGAAAACTGGTCCATGCCCCAAACTCAGACAACAGACTCAAAGTGTGACAATTAGGCACGGTGCATCTCCTTGGACCACATAATTGTGGCACACACCACTTAAGAAAAGGTGGCATCCAAGCCCATGTTTTCCATGTCACAGTAAAATTGGGACTTCAGGAAGGAATCATAGAGTTGGAAGAGACCACAAGGGCCATCCAGTCCAACTTTCCCTGCCAAGCAGGAAACACCATCAAAGCATTCCTGACAGATGGGAGTCAAGCCTCCGCTTAAAAACCTCCAAAGAAGGAGACTCCACCACACTCCTTGGTAGCAAATTCCACTGCCGAACAGCTCTTACTGTCAGGAAGTTCTTCCCAATGTTTAGGTGGAATCTTCTTTCTTGTAGTTTGAATCCATTGTTCCGTGTCCGCTTCTCTGGAGCAGCAGAAAACAATCTTTCTTCCCTCCTCCATATGACATCCTTTCATATATTTGAACATGGCTATCATATCGCCCCTTAACCTTCTATTCTCCAGGCTAAACATACCCAGCTCCCTAAGCCGTTCCTCATAAGGCATCGTTTCCAGGCCTTTGACCATTTTGGTTGCCCTCCTCTGGATACGTTCCAGCTTGTCAGTATCCTTCTTGAACTGTGGTGCCCAGAACTGGACACAGTACTCCAGGTGAGGTCTGACCAGAGCATAATACAGTGGTACTATTACTTCCCTTGATCTAGGTGCTATACTCCTATTGATGCAGCCCAGAATTGCATTGGCTTTTTTAGCTGCTGCATCACACTGCTGACTCATGTCAAGTCTGTGGTCTACCAAGACTCCTGGATCCTTTTCACATGTACTGCTCTCAAGCCAGGTGTCACCCATCCTGTATTTGTGCCTTTCATTCCCCCCCCCCCCAAGTGTAGCATTTTACATTTCTCCCTGTTAAAATTCATCTTGTTTGCTTTGGATCGGTTAGTGGTAGGAGACAGTTGCCTCTTACTCTAATGCAGGCACCCCCAAACTTCGGCCCTCCAGATGTTTTGGACTACAATTCCCATCTTCCCCAACCACTGGTCCTGTTAGCTAGGGATCATGGGAGTTGTAGGCCAAAACATCTGGAGGGCCGCAGTTTGGGGATGCCTGCTCTAATGGCTGGTTTTCTTTGTAAGGTTGCAGGTGCTGCCCCAAGCCCTACCCCCAGACAGACCTCAGTCTCAGAAGCCAGCCCAGGTTGGGGTCGGGGTGCCATGGGGGCAGGCATTTGCAGAGAATTCATGGGTGGAGGACAAGTTAAGCACCTTTCCCTCTTTCCCACCAATCCTCCCACAGACAGCAAGATAACATAAGCTCCACCTCCACTGTTAGAGGCAGTGACTACCAGCTGCTGGGGATCTAAAGTAGGGAGGGGGTTGTTGCATTCAGGTTCAGCTTGTGGGCTTCTAAGTGACATCTGGTTGTGACAACAGGATGCTGGATTAGGTGAGGCTTTGGTTTGATGCAGCAAGGCTCTTCACAACCTCTAGGTTTGGCCCTCGGAGATGCAGGGTCAAGTGGGCACAGCTTCCTGGTAGCCTCGCAGTTTCCGTAATTGGTGAAGGACCTCTGAGAACATCAACAGATAAGCAAATATTAGAGTGCAGCACTGAGGGAAACCATCAACATCTTCAGGGAAACTCTCCTCCGCCTTCCAAATCACCTCATTGCTGGCTCATGCACAGTGGAGATGGCAGCGGCACCAGCTGGTGGTGATCTTGAGAACACCCAGATGTTCTGTCACTCAAAGGACCCCCTCAGAAGCCTTTGTTCTGAGGAAGGAGACGAAAATGTAGATAAATGTATTTTTCTACATTCAATTATTCCTGCCAGAGTGAAGAAGAATTGGAACTGGTAACCTCAGAGCTTCCTCCCAACTCCTGGGAGTTGCCTTAATTAAAGCAATCTGCATTTAAATTTGGCTTGCAGCAGTCTGCCATTTAAGAGTCGAAACACATTTTTGGGATGGAACATTCTTTCATGGGGCGCAGGGCTCGGTTTTTGCAAACGGAGCTTGGGTAATAACCGAAAATAATAATCATTAGCTTTGTTTGTGCCACTCTAAAAGAAAGAGAGCAGGAAAGGTCATCATGATGCAGCAAGGCCTCCAGAGGTGGGTGGGGCAGCAGGCTCATTTGGAGAAAATGTGCAATTTCTCTGTACACAGGCCCTGTACAGCCCCCTTCTACCCCCATGAGAGCACAACCAAGCAATTCTACCTCAGAAATGTCAGGGCTTTAGAATAAGGCCCCGCTCTCCTATCAGAGACATCAACAAATCCACTCAGATCTGCTCAGATCTGCTGCCCAGGTGCTCATTGTCAACAGACAACTTTAAAAACCATAAGAAGGGAGTCCAGAGATCTTGGATCGATCTTGGACTGGACAGCCTTTCAATTAGATGGCTTTCTTCTATAAAATAGGACAAATAGCCACCCTGTGTTATTCCTCTGTGCTGTTCAAACAGCTTTCAATTTCTGACCTGGGCAATTAAAGTTATCTATGAGTGATGGTGGCAGAATAGCTTTTCAAAATGTCTATTGTACTAAGTTTGGGTGTTATTACAGATAAATCTACTGGGATTGAAACATAACATTTAAGGCAAAACAACATGAATCTGAGACGTAAATCCTGCCCTCAGATTCCCCTTTGGTCAGGAAGACACAAGCCATAATGTAATTCTTCACTGTCTATACAGAGCACATGGATTTTGTCTCAGCAAGTTCTGGAGGAGCCCTGGTTTATCCTCATGTGCAGAACAGAAGCAAGCCTCACAGCTGTCTAAATAGGCATCTGTTGTTAGCATTCTTTCCTTTGTTTTACTGTGGGATAAACTGCAGAGGAAAACCACTAGCAGAATCCCAGGTTAACAGCAGGATTAATATGGCTCTTGCACAGGTAATGGCTAAACACAAGCAAATACAGGGTGCTTTTCTCATTTATGCAGCATTGTTCTGGAACAGCCACAGTCGTAAAGTAGTCCAGCGTTACCAATTCTGGTGCAACAGCCACTATTTGATTGCATTTCTACTGCCACAAATCAGCATGTTGTACAAACACAGGAGGAGTGAAACTGGGCATAAGGAAGGCCTTTGGGCAAAATGTTGAATGCCAAGATAGAGTAGCAACCTATGCATGCGTCCGCTTGTTAATATTGGTTCCAAAACTAAAGATTCTGGTTCTCAGGTAAAATCTTTCCAACCCATGAACTGAATTGCTCGTTGTCTGCAGAGCTCACTACCAGCAGCCCAAGCTACACTTTACATACAAGGGTGTGTGATGAAACCCCAATGGCTCTTGAAAACAATGCACTTAACCCTTTTCTGCTTCTGGTCATTTTCATTACCTCTCATTGAAAACTCCTAACAGAAAATCAGATAAAAAAGAAGACTGAAGTATAATCACAGTTAAATGAATGCCATTAAAATTACAAATAGGTTATAGTTCTGTTGTGTGATACACACAGTGTCAGAAGGTAGGCAAAGGGTATGTCCAAGGGACTGGACCTCAAGAAGAATCTTTGTGTTGAAGGTATATCTGGAGGGTTGGGAAATTACAGGGCATGTGGGCTAGACCTGCCCACCACGTTCCTCCGAATACCTGCTTGGCACTCATTGGAAAGAATCTGCACGCACAAGGAAGGCCCCTGATTGGCTAGGCATGTGTCAGGAGAGCACGACAGCAATGAATAACAACAGCAGTAGGCAAAGCAACCCATGCGGCCCCATCCACACATTCTTTCAAAACATGGAAGGGTGTGTGTGTGCGTGCGTGCGCTCACATGCACACATCACACAAATAGCAAAGTTTTGGACTATTTACTCTAATCCAAAGTAATTTTGTCTTGAGTCATTGCTGCATATCAAATCCTCCCTAACAAACAGAGAGATAGATTTTTAAGCAAGGAAACAGCAACACTAAACCATGAGCCTCATCATCGCAAAGCACAGTGACACATTGCAACGGCTGAAGCCATTCTCATCTCTGCATTCCATACCACGGGCAGTTGCACATTCCAGTTTGATGCTATTCGTGCTTCGTTTGGCTTTGGCTTCTGCAGCTTACAGGAATGCCTAATAGCTGGGGACAGAGCTGGGAGTTGTCCATATGTGGAAAAGTCTGCCAGTGGGCTAGTCATTGGTCACCCCATTGAACATGCTTGTCAAAGGTTTGCCTAGCAGCAGCAACTGGATCGTCCTTTGTATCCCAATAATCACCCTACTAGTCAGAGCCTGATAACCAACAATAAAAGTGCCTCTGCACGACCACATTCTTCTCTTACTCAGAAACGAAGCTCGGACAGCATATCAGATGTACATTGACCCTAAATATACTCTCTTGTACTCTCTCTCTGGGGCTCAGTTACAGCAGTTGCTTGGCTCTGAAGGATTAATTTGCCTTTGAACCCAACCTCGCCCATTGTGATCACATTACTATAGCAACACTTTCCTGCAACACCCCAAACATGACCCACCCAAGGTGATGCCATATTCCACTTGTTCCAGACACACACACATACACACAGGCAAGCAAATCCATGTTGGCTAGGAGCAGAGTATTAGCCAAAACAGTTCACAACCACTATGGTGGTATGTTGCAATATTAGCATTAAAAATAACGTGGTCACAACTCGTACCAAAAGAAACCCTCATCTCCAGGAATCTGGCTCTGAAACACAAGGAGTGGAAGGCATCCAGCTTCAGGAAAATGTGGTATATCTATTTACCGCTGAAACTAGTTCCAAAAAGACAAGAGTGTGTGCTCTTGTGAGCCACTTCCCTTCCCCTGAGAACTGGGTATTGCATTAGAACAGCTAAGAAAGAAAAATGAAGACTTCCTATTTATGCATTATTTAACAACAACAAGGTTCCCACACAAGGAAATTTTTAAGGAGGATTTCCTTACAATGCTAATTTTTAAATCAGCTCTGTGCTGCAATCACATGAACTATTCTCAAAGGTGAAACCTGTATGTCACACAGTGTCCATTTCCACGTTGATGCTGTTTAGTTCAGAAGCTCTGCTCACTGCTTCCCATGTCAACATCTGCAGTCTTGATGACTGAATGCCTCACCCTTTTTTTGGCTTTAGGAAACTGGGAAATCATTAGGCCTGCTTAAATCGATGGGAGCTTCCCACCATGACTATGTGAAACAAACCCACAGAGAAGCTTCTGTGCTTTCAGGTTGCCTCAGTAACGCTCAAGGCTGCAGCATCAGCAAGCCAGAAGAAGAAGTTGGCTTATTGAAGGAACTTCATAGAAGGAGGTGGATGCAAAGCCCAGTAACTTCAGCTGCAACAATGGAGCATCTAAGCAAACCTCCGCAATAAGTGGTGGAGTCTCCTTCCTTGGGGTTTTTTTTAGCAGAGGTTGGATGGCCATCTGTCATGTATGATCTACTTGAGATCATTGCAGGGGATTGGACCCTCAGAGTCCCCTTCCAAGACTACAGTTCTGTGCTTCTAAACCTAAAACATTTCTGACAGTCGTAGAAACCCCAACATATATCCACGACAATACCATGGTGCTACTTGCAGTTGTAGTATGAAAGAACAAGTAAATTGGGAGAAGTCAATGAGGCAGGAGAGCATCTGTTTACAAGGTCACCATAACTGGAAAATATTCCACCCATGCAGGCAGCTCACAGCACACAATGCACGCGATCCATCAGGGAGGGCATTTATTAGGTGCACCAGTCCCACAATATACGCCTGCTAGGAAGCAGCCTATGTATGATCTTGGGTATATAAAAGAATATTTCTGGTGCTGGGCCCTTCAAAGAGATAAAAGGAGCCACTGGCCCTTTCCTGGCTCTGGCAGTGCCTGCGTTACTCAAGCCATACCTCTGTAGCTTGGCTTCTCTCTCTGGTACTGGCCTTGCAAGGATCTTTGTTTCAATTGCCCCCAGACATGCAGCAACGCCAGGTCTAACCACAGAAAGAAATGAAGGAAAATGCAAATGGAAAACAGAGAGGGGTTAAAGAAACCACAGGTAAGAACATTGTACTTGGCGGTACAAATAACAAGGAAATGCAGCCTCGCAAGAAATGTTCCGGATTACCCAGAGTAATAAAGCTGCTCAATGAGGAAAACAGGGCACTGCTAGAGAATGGGGAGCTTACAGTTTCTCCATTATTAAACGCTGGGCAAACTCTGTTCTTTGTAACCATATAAAGTCAAACTGAATTGTTCATCCAGCCAGGCATTTAAATATATGCATTTGCATGACTTCACTTTATAAGAACTGACTCGAGAAGAAAGCATATAGAACTGATACAACAACACAAACACAACTACTACTACTCTGGTTTGGAGCATCAAATTATTGCCACAACAAAAGCTTCACGGTTTCGAATGTGCAGGCAACAGCTTTGCCCTCTCCCCATCCACAGATCTGTGTAAACCTATTGTTTAGGAAAGTTTTTAATGTCTGACATTTTAATGTATTTTTAATCTTTGTTGGAAGCCGCCCAGAGTGGCTTCCAACCAAGCCAGATGGGCGGGGTACAAATAATAATAAAAATTATTATTATTATTATTATTATTATTATTATTATTATTATTACTGCATTGGAGCAACACAGATTCAAAACCCCCAGCAATGGCTGCATCGCATCAGACCCAGCTATAATTCTGCCCAGCATAGTGTGTAAGGCAACACTATAACTCACATTATCACACAGAGACCAGGTGTGCCACAAGTCTCCACTGAACAACAAGCAGTATTCATCTGAGGTGCATATCTAACAACATAACATGTGAAGGGGTTTATAGAAATAGCACAAACAATATGAGAAAGCAACAAACTGCTGAAAATATGGTTATGAGCTTGGAGGAGGGTGTCAGTCTGGATGGAGTCCCCTTCCAGAACTTGTGATCCCGTATCTGTGAGGGTAGAAAGTACAACAAGGAAAAGCTTGCCAAACCAATTCCTTTGTCAAGGTAATGGCTTTGGCTGGCTAGTTAAGTACCACGATTTATGAGTCCAAAGCGGTTGCCATAGGTTGCCATAGGAAGAAGAATGCTTCCTGGAGCTATGTGTTGAGTGAGATGAAAGCAGGCTGGAAACTGGAAACACAGAGACATGTTTTGCTCTGTGCTGGACTTTGGGGCTCCCCTGGAAACCCAAGGAAAAGCAAAATGTATGGGAATGCCAATGCTGTGTGTCCCTCCATCCTATGCTCAAGTTGTACATATGTGTAAATAAAACCATATATCCTAAAGACACCACAGTCTCAAAGGAAACTCAGCCCTGGGTAAATGCAGGAACCCCAGAGTTTTTTTTCTGCTCAGAGATGGGGTGCATTTCTCAGCTAATTTTCATATTATGGGGCGTAGGCTGCATTCACGTGGCAGTTTACTTCATTCTCCCCAATGTTTCCCTACCCATTAATTTCTGCATTGTATTTGAGCTTTCACATGATGTAAAAGTCACTTTTGGAAAACTAATGCAATGTAGTGCATGTTTAGCATGTAATTTTTATTTATTTAGCTTTTCACGTGACATAGGGAGCAAAATGAAATGTAAAAGCAGAGAAGGACTGGTCAGTGCTTTTGGATGTTCACCTTTGGCATCCAAGCAACAACCTTGTATGTAGGTGCTAAACACAGCATAAGGCTCAACAGAAAATGATGCATTACACAGTAATCAGACAGACTGAAATGTAGACATTTAAAGCAAGCGAAATAACATTTCCCCCCTTAAGCCACCATTTAAAAAAGAATGACAGAACTACTTAGGAATCTGAGCTGTTGGCTAGGACCAATAAACCTCTAGGCGATGTCCTCAAAGTTTACAGCTGGGCTCCCTGGAGTGGCCCCACCAGTTGCTGGGAGAGGGACATGCTTTTATCTAAGCACATATTCGGGCCTAATAAAAAGGAATCAGTAGATTTCATCAAAATCTGCTAGGATTCCACTAGATCAGCCTGTATCTTCAGAAGCATTTTGCTTCTTGAGGATCCTTCTCCCATCATCCTTAAAGCATCCAATGGGCTTAAGTGACCTCTATCCTCCCCACCCTTCCATTCTGACCTGCTTGGTCTCAATAGGATAAAAGACACACCTTAATTATGTGTACGTGACACTATAGAACAAAGCTACATGCATACCTTCCAACTGCCAGTTAGAAAAATCCAGGATCAGCAGCGCCGGCACTAGAAGTCGCTTCCAGACATGTGTAGAAGCAACTGGTGTCCAGACTTGGGCAGAGCGGCACCGGAAGTCGCTTCTACGCATGTCCAGACATGCTCAGAAGTGACTTCCGGTGCCGCTCTGCCCAATTTCTGGTGCCCAGACATGGGCAGAGCACTCAAAATTGGTTCCCTGGCAGGTACTGAAATCCGGGGGATTTACGGGATTGTTTCCAATCCGGGCTGCCAGTGGGAAATGGTTTAAAAGACGGGGGTTTCCCGTGAAAAACGGGAGACTTGGCAGCTATGGCTACATGGGAGCAAGGGTACCATCTTAGAAATCTAGGTCAAATTCCATGGCATATGAGGCAGTCGGGTAGACTACATCTGGGCATCTACAGTGTGATTATCCCCTCAGTGCTGAGATTCTGTAACCTGCTCTCATATATTTCATGTCAAGAGAGCAGAAGCCTAGTCTACACATGTAGCAAAGTCCAGAGGAAGTAAAATGGATTTGTACGGCTTCAGGATGTGGATGGGAGACTATATTTTGCCACCTTGGAACATTTAATGCCCTCTAGCCACAGGAAAACAAACATAGCATAGGAAGAAAAAAATCCCTGCTAAGTAGCACAGCAGGGAGCAGGCTGAGCATGATCCTTTTCTCTCCAGGCTGCTATTTTTTAACTCGCAGGACGTTTTGTGCATTGGAGAGCATCCCAAAACCAGCAACATTCTACTCAGATTCTACCACTACATTTTGTGGCACGTATGGATCACACTGGATCCTCCAGTTCAGAATGTGTGGTTGTGGGCTTGAGCTGCAAGGAACTTCCTTTCTTTCTCTTTCTCTTTTCATTTTTTTTTTGGGGGGGGGGAACCATTGTTTACAGGGCATGCCAAAAAAATAATTGAAGGGTGTAACAAAACAGAATGAAGTGAAGTGTAAGGGAGGAATGCAGTTGGAACCAGCAAGGCAGCAGGATGGGAGCACAGAGTATTCTGGCACACCACCTGCAAGCCTCCTCCTTTCTGTGTGTGGAGTGCACACCTGAGGACCATGTATGTGTGTCTCCATATGCCTCACTCCATTTAAGACGCCTGGTCAAAGATTCCAAGTTGGGTCTTGGGCATTCACTTCTCCTAGCCGAAAGAAGGACCTATTACCATATCAACCTGCCTATGCATTAAGGCAGGGGTGGGGGTGGTTCAGCCTGAGGGCCAAATTCCCTTCTGGGAAATCTTCCAGGCGACAAATACCAGTGGCAATAGCGAACAGAGCAGCACATGAAAATTTTACTTGTGCACAGCAAGCTAGTTCCTACACACACTCTCTGCCCTCCATCCTGGAAAGCATGGAGCATTTTCCAAGTACAAGGACCCATTCCAGCCAAGCAAAAACAAACAAACAAACCACACATGGTGGTGACGGCTATGGGGTCAGCAAAGGGTGTAGCCTGGGAAGAGTCCCAAGGGCCTGATAGAGAGGCCAGCAGCACCACATTTGGTCCCCAGGGGTGAGGTTCCCCATCCCTGTATTAAGGATTTCATCCATGTGCCATGTGAGATGAATGGCTGAGCCAAATATCTCAGCAGCATCTGAGATGTGGCAGGTGGAAAATGGAGAGAGGGAGGATTAAGGCTGATTGGCAATCTTAGGCACAGCTCATCAGCCAGATGCAACAACAAAACAGAAAAGGGAAATAGCAAGTACCACAGATAATTTGATTTCCCAGTGATTTCTCCAAGATCCTGGCTAAATAGGAGCAAGTTTAATAGATAATGATTAAACAGGCTTATTTCAAGTTTAACATATTTTTAGGGGGAGCTTGGGGGTTTGTTCACATTTAGCTACTGATCATTCCAAAGGAGCGACACATACCCTCTTTCTCTTTGTGCATTAGTGACTTTATGGCCAAGGCGGCAAACCTATGTCCCTCCAAATGCTACAGGACTTCAACTCTCATCATCACTGCCACCGGGCTTGTTGGCTGGGGGGTGATGGGCATTGTAATAGTATTACTATTGCTGCAACATCCACAGCGCTTAAGGAGGAAAAGAGACACTTAGGGAGACAGGATTATGGAACAGAATCATCTCAAGAAACTGAGGGGAATTAAAAAAAACAGTTAAGCACTCAGCACCCAAAGGTTAAACCGGATGGAAGATCCTTTAGCTCCAGTGTAAGAGGCTGAGACGCCTAGATTTCATTTCCCATAAAATAAAGTAGGAGAGGATTAAGCATCCATTATCTAGAAGCCACAATAAATTTAGATCAGGTCTGCTGAAACACTCCAACTTAAGAGTTCAATGATTACAGATATGGACTCCTGGGTTGTGATCCAAAGCCACCCCCCCCCCACTCACGGACATCCTGTTCTTTTCTAGGAAAGAAATGATCTGCACACTCAGAGATATTTCTGCATCACACGGACCAAACGTTCCCCAGCACCCACAGGATCAGAACTCCTGGATTGCTCCTCTGATGCAGAAGAAAATACGTGCAACAACAAAACCCACTAATCAATGTTTTTAAGAACCAGAGCTAACAACATCCTATCTGTATTAAAGAAACCAAAACCCACAGAGAAACAAAAAACCTCAGCTACCCCACATGGCCCATAAGAAAGAATGTAGTTCCTGGAGACTCTGTTCTGCATCCCCGGTTCACACTGACGCCATGTACAGTACACATCCAAAGCAAGTGGCCAAATCTTACAGGCGGCTTTGAAGGGAACACTAACAAATCAATGCCAGGACATCACTGCACAGCTAAATTTCAGAATACTGTAGATTGGAATGGCTGATTTAATGTGATGTGGGAGAGTGGAGCAAGAGGGAGAAGAAACATATAACCAGAGTATTTCTTAACGCTTAACACATTAGATCTGCTGTGACATGACATGCAGGTCTGTGGTTGCCATGAGTTCATAAATCCCCAGTCAGAAAAGGAGCGCCTTTCTATATTAAATCAGCTGCACAAGTGTGCAACCTCTGCATCCCAAATATTTGTCAGTATTTGAATACATAATGCCTGGCCACCATGGCTGCTTCCAGCACAGCTAAAGAGGAAGAGATTGGAAGTATCCACTTCCTGGTTTAAAAAAAGACAACCCACCACTACATTCAAACCAGGTACAGTGGTTAGTTTAAACTACAGGATCATGAAACAAGCCAGAATCAGAAATTGTGATTTGAATTTGGTTTGTTTCAACGAACCATTGTTTAAAATAATCACAGCTTGCCCTTGTCAGACGTTGACAACAAACCAAGGCTTGTTTAAACATGGAAGCAGAGCCTTCCTGTGATCTCCTCTTGCCACACCAGAAGAGAAGAGGTGTGGGAGAACACATGAGCAACAGGCGTGCCCAGTTTTAGTCACATAGTGCAGATGATGGCTTTTAGCATAATGTCCACACTAGGCTAAATGTGAAGGGCCAATCCACACACGGTTCTAGGATCTCAGGTTCAACCTATGAATTTACCAGCAATAGAGGCTACAGGTTACAATACATTTTCCGTCCATATTCTCACACACACACACACACACACACAGAGAGAGAGAGAGAGAGAGAGAGAGAGAGAGAGAGAGAGAGAGAGAGAGAGAGAGAATCTTAAGAAACCATAGCAGTCAAGACCAGGATGCTGACAACCAACACCAGCAACAGAGGGGAGGACCTGGTGCAACGAGATCTAGGGAGGCTCAGTAGCCCATCAAGGACCAACAGCTCCAGAGTTCTGCAAGCCATTTCCTCCCTTCAGCTACTTCCATTTCACACAAATATTGGCACATTGCACAGGCATGCATTCGTAGCCCATTCCAGAACACAGCTCTTGATTCACTTTCTTCAATGGCAAGGCACCAAAATATGCTTATACCACAAAAGCCAGGCACACGGAGAGGAATATAAATGCCTAATCGTGGGGTGAACATCCTCCAAGAGAAATCTTGGAAATCGGTGGTCTCGTGAACTCCAACAGATCAAAACCACAATGAGGTCATTTGTTAACTGTGGAAGAAGACAGCCTTTGGCAGGCTTTCATCCAGTTTGCCTCTGCTGTATTAATAACCTGGGACTTTTGAAATTCATAATGCAAGCCAGTCATTTTCTGATAAAAACAGAAGGGGATTATGCACATTTCATCGTATATGACAGTATTAAATGGAGCTTTAAAGCAACGCTGTGGGTCTTGGATAGCTCCCCTGTGTTCTTAAGCTACTGGCTGCCTAGGATGGAACCAAAGCCAGCCTCCCTTACCCCCGGTGATACCTTCCTTTCTGCACTGGCATAAATTATATCTTGGAGTCCTCTAATAAAAATGAAGCCATCTATTAAAATCAAGAATTGGAAACTCCACAGCCACAAACCCTCTGCTCATTAAAGGCCCACTTCCTATCAAGCATCTTGAAATAAATTTGAAGTGAGACGGGCAGTGCCTTCATCACCAGCCATCAACACACTTTTCTGAAAATGATGCTTTGGGAGATTGCTATTCCCCTCTAATTCAGAAAGCATTCAGCACCACAAGTCACAGAACAGCCCAGTTCATTAAGACAGCAAGGAATCATAACATCACCTATAGCCTTGCTCAAACTGAGCCTTGACTTAGCATTTCTATATCAACCTATTTACCTTCTTTCGTGCTTATAAAATTTACCTTGATAATTGTAAAGAGGTTCCGGAAATTAACATTACAAAATATTTTAACTCAAACCTGCAAACATTTTCAAATGTTTACAATGTTCTCTCATATATTGTATGAATTTACTCAAGTCCTTTTCAAACAGCTCGTTGCGCTGGTTTCGGATCATCAGCTTCACCAGTTCTGCGTATTCCATCATTTTAGTCTGCCATTCTTCCAATGTTGGAAGTTCCTGCTGCTTCCATTTCTGGGCTAAAAGTATCCTTGTGGCTGTGGTAGCATACATAAATAAATTTATATCCTTTTTGGGAATTTCTTCTCCAATTATACCCAACAAAAATGACTCTGGTTTTTTGATAAAGGTGTTTTTTTAAAAAACTTTATCAGTTCATTGTATATCATATCCCAGTAGGCTTTAACCTTACTACAGGTCCACCACATATGGAAGGAATTCCCCTCCTTTTCCTTACATTTCCAACATTCCTTGTCTTGATTTCTATACATTTTAACAAGTTTAGACAGCGTCAAATACCACCTATACTGTACATCATCTTCATTAAACTTTCCTTAAGTGCCTTACATGCAGACATACAGACAGCCACCCAATCTTATATAACTCTTCACCCACAATAATACAACCACCAGACTTAACAGGGACACTGGTACCAGAGCCTGCAATAAACCCAGATGCCAATTTTGCTGCCACATACACTCGGACAACACTATTACTGGCCCCAACAACATCAAACATACCTCTCAGGACTGTTTAATTGCTCATCTTCTAACATTGTGTATGCCAACAGTGCCCTTTAGCTCTCTATATTGGACAAACAGGCCAAACCCTACGTCAAAGGATAAATGGACATAAATTTGACATCAGGAATCACAAGACAGAGAAACCAGTAGGAGAACACTTCAATCTCCCAGGACATTCTATACAAGATCTCAAAGCAGCTGTCTTATTACAAAAGAATTTCAGAAATAGACTGGAAAGAGAAGTTGCTGAATTGCAACTTATTACCAAACTTAAAACCATGGAGAGACCTGGTCTGAATAGAGACATTGGATTTTTATCTCATTATACATGATAAAGTTATTTTCTCACCCCTTGCTTTTTGCTGTAAGACCAATTGCAGCCGTTAACAGTCATCAACAGGTTTACCACTCCTATCAGCCAATCACCCATTCCTACCACCCTTCTGAGTAATACCCCTCCCCACCCTCTAACTATACATAAGGGTCTGGTGACTTCTGTTTCAGTGTATCTGAGGAAGTGTACATGCACATGAAAGCTCATACCAATGACAAACTTGGTTGGTCTCTAAGGTGCTACTGGAAGGAATTTTTTTATTTTGTTTTGCCTTACATGCAGTAAATTTAATTGTTTTTCGTTCACAATTTTCCCCACATTTCAAAATCAATATTGTGACCCAAATCTTGAGCCCATTTAATCATAACCGTCTTTACTTCTTCATCCTTTGTATGCCAATCCAGTAATAACTTATACATTCTCGACAATGTTTTCCTTTTACTATCTAACAACTCAGACTCTATTTTTCATTTAGTATTACCAAAACCATTCTTCTTCTTATCCTCTTCTTCGCCCTCTCTCATTTCCATTTCTTTATTGGTATTTAATCCATTGCGCTGAGAAAAAAACACTTTCACTAGGACTTGAAAGCCTTGTTATCACCTCACTCACTCACCAGAGGTAGAACCGATCGCAATCATTATCCTTGTGTGCAATTTTATGGAAGCTTATTTCTATGCCTTCACCTCAGACCACTGGGAAAGTGAGTATGAGAGGCAGGACTTTCTCAGTGGTGTTGCCATGGCTCTAAAATACTCCCCCCGGTAAAGAGAATCAGCCCTGTTTAGACAGAAACTGAACAGGTGTTATAATGTTTAACTGCTTGTTGCTCTTACATTGATTCCTAGACTTATTTGTAGTTGTTATGGTTATTATTACATGGTTATACTGTAAAATGTTTCAGGAACTATCTTGTATTCATTGCATGTTAAACTGTAAGCTGCTCTGAGTGCTCTAAGGGCAGAAGAGTGCGATAAAAATACAAAACAACAAGAGCAGAAACTCTCATATCTTCCAGGTCATTTCTTGAGTAGGCAGCCCTTTGCTGAATTTTCATATGGGCTTCAATAGGAGAATCGGCTCTCCAATTACTGTGAACCCCAAGGACTGTGAAGAATGTGGGCAATGTGTGAGAGCAGAAGAGGAAGGAGGGGGGGAAATGAACTACACAGGCAGCGCTATTTTTGAGCTCAGCTTTTCCCATCAGTCCTGTTAACTTTTCTACAGCAGATAGAAAATGCTGGACTAGTCTGGGGGAAAGCCACACGGGTGGATAATTGCCTCTTTCAATTTATGAAGACCACAGAGTCTCATATTCCATGTTAGCTCGTCTTCTGATGTAACAGCGACTGTCATAAGTTGTTCTGATTAATAGTCAGCGCTGTAGGAATTAAGGGAAAATAACAGGCTGAAAAACTCTGGGGGTTTATACCACTTTAAAGAGCTGGCCCATGAGAAATTATATACAAAACTGGGGGGGGGGAGAGACCAATAAATAAATAAGACCCACAGTGATGAACAGGATTCAGTTAGTGCCCAGAGAGCTCCCAAAATAACCCTCACTGGACCAGAAAACAAAGGCCACAATATCTGACTGCCAATGGCACTGATATGAACGTCAAGATGCACTGTTGGACAGCAGTTTTCTATGCGGTTATATCTGCAACAATCTTCACATGTTTTACTTAGAAATGGAGATTAAAGTTTGAAAGGCAAGAGGTTTTATTTGTGTGGGGCAGGGTAGGTCCTTGTCAATTAATAATAATAATAATTATACCCTGCCCATCCAGCTGGGTTTTCTAATCCACTCAACTCCTGTTGTATTACGACTTAGGCCTCATATGCACTACCGTATCTGTATTCAAAGTCACATTATACCACTTTAAACCAGTGTTTCCCAACCTTGTGCATCCAGCTGTTTTCGGACTACAATTCCCATCATTCCTGACCACTGGTCTTGCTAGCTAGGGATGGTGGGAGTTGTAGTCCCAAAACATCTGGCGGAACAAGGTTGGGAAACACTGCTTTAAACAGTCATGGCTTCCCTCAAAGAATACTGGGAGCTGCAGTTTGCCAAGAATGCCAAGAGTTGTTAGAAGACAACCACCCAATTCCTGTCAGAGAGCGACAATTCCTTGAGTGC
Source organism: Zootoca vivipara (assembly GCF_965207765.1). Lineage (NCBI taxonomy): Eukaryota > Metazoa > Chordata > Lepidosauria > Squamata > Lacertidae > Zootoca > Zootoca vivipara. The sequence goes on along the minus strand of NC_142586.1, from coordinate 84,219,749 downwards.
TTTAACCACCAATCCTTCCTAGGGAACTCTGGGAACTGTAGCACTCCAGGGGAAATAAGGGTCGCTGAAGAATTCAGCACCCTCAACAAACTACAGTCCCCAGAATTCCTGGCGGGGAGCCATGACTGTTAAAGTGGTATAATACAGCTTTAAGTGTATAGTGCAGATGAGGCCTTAGAGTTAAGACTTTGAGCCATTGCTATAGAGCAGGCATCCCCAAACTTCAGCCCTCCAGATGTTTTGGACTATAGTTCTCAGCTTCCCCGACCACTGGTCCTGTTAGCTAGGGATCATGGGAGTTGTAGGCCAAAACATCTGGAGGGCCGCAGTTTGGGGATGCCTGCTATAGAGGGTCTAGCACTCTCACACCATACTATCAGTAGAGAAAGATTTCTTCAATCATGGGGGAGCTTCCTGGAAAATTTCATGGGGAACTCTCGCTCTACAGATATATAGGAATAAAGAAAGTTGCTTTACACTGAGTCAGGACATTGGTCCATCCAGCTCAGTATTATTTATACTGACCGACAGTGGTTCACCAGGGTTTAAGGCAGGAGACATGCCCAGACCTGCCTGGAGATGTTGGGGATTGAATTTGGGGCCTTTTGCATTCAAAGCTGATACTCTACCACTGAGCAACAGCCTTCCCCAATTCATGTTATAATATTTATATGGGTCAATACATATTTGTACTACCAAATTTCATGACTTCCTAGGAGTTGGATTTTCGGAAACCGCTGAAAATTCTTCTAGCTCTTTAAATCCTTTTTTTTATACACACACCCCACAACCATGCTTACAGTTCTGTGTGAACCCCTGTAGATTGCTGGGAATGCTTAAATGGAAGTATGCACGCAACTGAGACCATTTTGCCAGTTGCATAGAAACTTTCCTGACGTAAGACCACAGGACTGCCCCATTAAATCAAGTTTGTGCATAATGTAGCCTGGAAGGCGAATGTTGCAGTAATGTAAAGGTTTGGAGAACTGAAGGGACAGTAAGCGATTCTGAGCATGTAGTTCTCTGTTGTTGTTGTTGTTGTTGTTGCTGCTGCTGCTGCTGCTGCTGCTGCTTCCTAATGAGTCCTCCAGTTTTTTAAAAAGGCATTCATTACACAGACGAGCATTGGCCTCATCACTCCACAAGCAAGTCCCAACTCCCTACTGAGTGTCGACAGAATGCAAGGCTGCAAATTATGTTTTGCCGCTCAAAAACTTTTCATACAGCGGAAGCCCGGGGAATCATTATCCTGTATCGTTCAACACATTTTGAAAACATCAATATGCTAATGAAAATCAGCTCTGCTTTTTTCCATCATCACGTCTAGACAGAACAACTAACCCCCTCCCAGCTGAAAGCAGCAAGTGTGGTTAAGAACAGATGTGCTTGTGCTCAGCTCAAAAAAGAGGAATGGGATGCCTTGGGAGATGGAGTGATGGTGGAGGAGAGAAGATGGGCAAAGTAAACATAGGCTGGAATACAAATCTCAAGTCTTGGGATTCTTCCAACATTTGCTGTTGGTAGAATTCAGCCCTGTGACTGACAGACTAAGGGAAAGGGCATGCTAGCCCCAACCATTGGCCAAAGGAACAAGAGTCACCAAGCACTATTCAAGCAAGGCCATCAGCAAAAAAGGTCAACCTGGCCCAGTTGTTGTTGTTTAGTCGTATAGTCGTGTCCGACTCTTCGTGACCCCATGGACCATAGCACGCCAGGCACGCCCGTCTTCCACTGCCTCCCGCAGTTTGGTCAAACTCATGTTGGTAGCTTCGAGAACACTGTCCAACCATCTCGTCCTCTGTCGTCCCCTTCTCTTAGTGCCCTCCATCTTTCCCAACATCAGGGTCTTTTCCAAGGATTCTTCTCTTCTCATGAGGTGGCCAAAGTATTGGAGCCTCAGCTTCACGATCTGTCCTTCCAGGGAGCACTCAGGGCTGATTTCCTTAAGAATTGATAGGTTTGGTCTTCTTGCAGTCCATGGGACTCTCAAGAGTCTCCTCCAGCACCATAATTCAAAAGCATCAATTCTTTGGCGATCAGCCTTCTTTATGGTCCAGCTCTCACTTCCATACATCACTACTGGGAAAACCATAGCTTTAACTATACGGACCTTTGTTGGCAAGGTGATGTCTCTGCTTTTTAAGATGCTGTCTAGGTTTGTCATTGCTTTTCTCCCAAGAAGCAGGCGTCTTTTAATTTCGTGACTGCTGTCACCATCTGCAGTGATCAAGGAGCCCAAGAAAGTAAAATCTCTCACTGCCTCCATTTCTTCCCCTTCTATTTGCCAGGAGGTGATGGGACCAGTGGCCATGATCTTGGTTTTTTTTTTGATGTTGAGCTTCAGACCATTGCATCTCAGTGGAAGGGTTGCAAGGTTTTTCTTCTTTTTTTAGCCACATCCTGAGGTTTAACACACACTTCTTTCTTTCTTATATTGTGTTAATTCTGCGATTCAGACCATTATTGTCTCCCAAAGTGTGTAAAATCATTAGAAATAGAAATAGAAACAGGCTCTGCATCAGGCTTATGCAGACAAGCTAAGAAGACACAGCACATGAGGAAAGGAAGAGTGGAGGCAAAGGGTTGAGGCAGAAGATCAGTTCTTCATGGCCACAACGAAGTGCTTGACTCAATATGAGCCTTGCTGAGCTTCATCCAAACTGACTGGGAAACAGAACGTCATCCTACGAGCTTTTGTTGTATGCTGTATTACCCAATGGGACAGAAATTATGGGGCAAAAGGTTTCCACTTGCCTGGGATTCTATTAAGACATATTTTGTTTTATTTCTGGCAGAGTCAGATCTGAGTGAGCACATAATTTAATGAAAGGAGGGATCATATCAGGCAAAGTCAGGCTTAAAGGGTGGAGCGGGGGTGGGGGGCTTCAGAGCATGAAGCACAGAAAGCCCTGAGCCTTAAGAAGGCAAAAGGCCAAAAGCTACATGGGAATAAAGATATAAATTAAACAGAGGATGGAGAACGCACAGAAGTTCATTTGCTTCTGACTAGTTTAAAAGGCTGTTCCCTTCCTTCTCCTGAATGGCTCGTGTTTTCGGAGATTTCTAGCGAATTTGAAAGCTTTGCGTGGGATTTACCTGAGGTAAATTCATCCACCTCCTGAAATAAATTTATTGCCTATTCATCCAGAGGACAAACAGCATTTCTAAAGATCAATGAGAAATAGAAAATATTGGGCAGGGAGCATAATTTGGTCCAGTCATATTTGATATATGACAGCCCTTACTGGAAGTTAGGATGCTACGTAGATACCAGAAAAGCCATGACTTTCTTTTGCCTGGATCCTGAGACAGCACAATTCAGGCTGCAGGGCCAAGGAGAAAACTCCAAAAAGGATTCACACATAACTCCTGTCGTAGAATGACACCGGAGACAAACAGCTATCCATGGTCCGCTGCAGACCCATTTACTTGAACAGCTCTCTCGAAATAACATACCCTGAACTTACATCAACTTCCAATTTGTTTGCATATGCCCAAACCAAGCCAGCTTGAAGAACCAGCTTGGAAGCTAATCAGAAACCTACAGCAAGTCTTGCTTGACCCTGTATCTCTTTCGCCCAAAAAGATAACAATCGCAAAATGCAACGGTTGGGTGTCTTTCTTTAAATTATCATACCCCATTTCAATAAAATGAAATGACAAACAAAATCATTGAAGTGACGCCTTCATCCTTTGCTCTCTGTCAGAGAGCCATTGCCAGTCATAGACAATACCAAGCCAGAGGCACATGCAGCCTGACTCAGAATAAATGAGCTTCTTCTAAGAGCCCTGCTGGATCAGGCCAAAGACCCATCTAGTGCAGCATCCTGTTCTCACAGGGGGCAACCAGATGCCTAAGGAACCCTGAAGCAGGGCATGAGCACAACAGCACTCTCCCCAGTTGTGATTCCTGCAATGGAGGGGTGCACCTTTGAGGGTGAGGTTGAAAGGTTGCAGCATCTGCTGAGGCTGTAGATGCAGGAGAGACATGTTTCATTGCAGCTGAAGCAGACGAAGGCGTCCAGTTGTGCTGCTGCAGATGCACCACAGCGTTTCTTCCCTCTGTGCTCCTCCCAGCCGTAATTTCTCCTCTGGTCACTACTATGAATACACAACTTGACTGCCTGTCTCCAGGCGCTGCAACTGCACGCTGCCTCTGACCCTGGACAGGATACACAGCCATGATTGCCAGTAGCCATTGGTAGATTTTTCAATAGTTTAGCTAAACCCCACTTGGGAAGGTAGTAACATCGTTATGTTAAAATAGATCTGCCCTAAAGAGAACCCATTATTACAACCACCACGGGAATCTGGGGATCCGTCATCAACTTGCGGTGGAAAGGTGGACCGTGCTGGATTTGTCTTTTTTGTTGTACTATTATGGGAGCACTTTCAGGAAATTTTCTTTTCGATGTTCTTATTGGGCTTTTAACTGACTTTACCTTGTCAAGTTGCTTTGAGATTTTTGTATACAGAGACAAGCAAACGCAACAACAATGATGGTAGCATATCCTTTCTTTCTGCACACCAATTTGTCCGCACATAGGACTGGCAGCTGGCTTAAATAAATAAGTAAGTCCACCCTCCTTGCTCACCAACAGGAAGATGTCCTCCTTGTTTTTAGGATGCAATGACAGAAACAGAAAGTTCTTAATTTGAATGCCATAAACATCTCTTTTCATGGCAAACTAATAGCTTGTTTAATAAACAGGTGAAAGATCCTGGGAAAACATTGTTCTGTTTGCCTCTAAAGTACATTTGATTTCATAATCTGCCATAGATTAAAATTCACAGATTGGCATGTGCAAGGCCTACCCAACCTATCATGAAAAAGCCAAACAAATATAGACCTACAAAGAGCCCTTTTGGCCTTTCATAGGTTTGCGGATTCAGATCAGCAACTAGGCTTTCTTCTTATTAACACCACATAACACCGGTCCTGAAAGACCTACATTGGCTCCCAATACGTTTCCGAGCACAATTCAAAGTGTTGGTGTTGACCTTTAAAGCCCTAAACGGCCTCGGTCCAGTATACCTGAAGGAGCGTCTCCACCCCCATCGTTCTGCCTGGACACTGAGGTCCAGCGCCGAGGGTCTTCTGGCGGTTCCCTCGCCATGAGAAGCCAAGTTACAGGGAACCAGGCAGAGGGCCTTCTCGGTAGTGGCACCCACCCTGTGGAACGCCCTCCCACCAGAGGTCAAAGTGAACAACAATTACCAGACCTTTAGAAGGCTTCTCAAGGCAGCCCTGTTTAGGGAAGCTTTTAATGTTTGATTTCTGTATTTTAATGTTTTGTTGGAAGCCGCCCAGAGTGGCTGGGGGAACCCGGCCAGATGGGCGGGGTATAAATAATAAATTATTATTATTATTATTATTATTATTATTATTATTATTATTAAAAGAGGATTGCAGATAACTCACCAAATTCCCAGGTGATCTGGCTCAGCAGTGGAGAGCATGCTTTAAAGGCAAAACGCTACAGCTTCATTCCCAGTTATCTGCAGATACGGGAGAGAAAGACTGCTGCCTAAAACCTGGGAAAGCTGCTGTAGACAATATGGCACCTGAAAGACAAGGGAGCTGCTCTGTTTTTCTTCTGCAGCTTTCCAGATCAGTTTGGCTGATCTCTGCCGATGGGAGTTGCAGTCCATAATTTCAGGCGGGCACCAGGTTGGTTACCTTCGTTTATAGAGTCTCGGGATAGATATTGATTCACATACAGACTCTCTGTAGTGAGATCACCCTACTTTTCATTCTGGAAAGCCTACCAATATTTTAGCTTCCTTCCAAAGCCAGTGTTCCTCCTATGATGCAGCAGAAAACTACCAATACGTAAGAATTCTAGGAATAAGGAGCAACATATGCCCACATAAAGCTGTTCTAATAGTTAGACCAGCTGGGGCATTCCTGCACCATAGCATATCTAACAGAACCATTCATCCAGCCTCAACTGCAAATGTGAGTATCCCTTGCATCTTTCGCGATCTCACTGGTGGAGGATATCTCAAAAAGATATATACTGTATATACCTCCAAGCATAACAAACTGTTACCATCTTTTCTCCAAAACCTATAGCACTTGGCAGGACAGATGCCAGCAGAAAGCAAGCAAGTTCCCCAGATGAATATCTAGCAGCAGAACTGGGAAGTCACCCCTGGCCTCTTGGCATGAAACTCACAGCTCAATCGGCTTGACATACCCTTCTCTTCCCAACTTCAAGCAGAGACATTTCTTCTAATCCCCTTATAAGAATGTAAGAAGAACCACATTGGATCAGGCCAAAGATCCCTCTAGTCCAACATCCTGCTGTCACGTCGATGACCCACCAGATGCTTATAGAAAGCGTGCAAGCAGGGCATGAGTGCAACTGCAACAGCGCTTTCCCCACTTCTGGTTCTCAGCAAGTGGTAGTAAGAGGCTTATTGCTTCTGACAGAGGAGACAGAACATAGCCACTGTGGTTAGTAGCCACCAATAAAGCCTTGTCCTCTAGGAATCTGTCTTCACTTTCTTGCCTTTTGAGAGGGTGAAAAAGTGCCGTATCTGATCAGCTCTCAACGGGACAGAAACAAACTGTAAAGAGTTATTTGTCTCCCAGCTCCAAGAAATGAAACTGTGCAATTTTCTTCCCTATGGCAGCCATATTCACTTTTAAATGAAGGCACTTCTATTCTTGGCAGTATTCTGGGCAAAGCTTTTCTCTGCATGCTGAGAGGAACAAGGCAGTCGGTAGACTGCTGAGTAACTCCTACCCACTAAAAGAAATCAATTGAGATGTCATTCGTTCAGACCCTCACTAGACACATTCCCACTCAAGAAATTAAAATTGCAAACAGTTCCTTACTTAGGTTCAACTGCAAGTTCTTTCTTGGTGTTACGAGAAAAAATCACTAGAAAAATATCAAACATAGATCTATGAGCCTCCAAAAAGTTTTACATTACCCCCTGAAGAATTATAAGAAGCCCTCTCCTACCAACACACTTATGGGAATTTTTAAACTATGCTATTCTGTAAAGGCATTAAGAAATGGAGTCCAGTTAATCATGGCGTGGCTTGCTGAGTATCAGCTTGTGGCAGTACTGACACAGACCTTTTCATTGGTGGTACCCATGTTACGGAACGTACTCCCCACGAAAATATGAGAGATCTCCATCAGTATTGGCATTCCGCAGGCTTTTGAGGACACACCTGTTTCATACAGGCATTTCCTAAATCTCTTATCAAGATTTTCCTGTATTGCGTTATTTTATTGAAATTGTTTTATTGCATATTCTAATGGTGGGTGCTTCTATTTTAATGTCTGCGTAATTGGTTTTTATACTTGTAAACTGCTCAGAGGCCTATTCTGGCCGGGGCAGGGGGGCAGGGTACCTTATGGATAAAGATCAGTGTTAACCGTGTCATATGTCGCAGCAACCTGGCAGACACCTCTGAATTTGCAGCCACACAATCATGGAGACAGTTGCTGGCTTGAAATTATGTATTGGCAGGCATTCACGTGATAGGATACATTAGGACCAAAAATCCAGTGCTGGCACACTTCTTAAGCACACTTGGGAAGCTTCCCTAAAAGAACAGCATACTAGGGCGGGGGGGAGTTAACTGGAAACAGAGTGTGCTCAATGTAGATAAGGAACAGCACCACTTCAAATCAGAATAATCAGTGGCAAGTGATTTCCCCCACCTTTCAAATACATACAAACAGAGATAATTCAGGATTTTAAGTCTTTAGCAATTACAGTGGTACCTCGGTTTATGAACACAATTGGTTCCAGAAGTCTGTTCATAAACTGAAGCGAACTTTCCCATTGTAAGTAATGGAAAGTGGATTAATCCGTTCCAGACGGGTCCGCGGAGTACTCAACCTGAAGCGTACTTAACCCGAAGCATGGGTGTAATTGGTTCCGGAAGTCTGTTCATAAAGTGAAGCGTTCATAAACTGAAGCGAACTTTCCCATTGAGAGTAATGGAAAGTGAAGTAATCCGTTCCAGATGGGTCCGCGGCATTGGTAAACTGAAAATTCGTAAACCGAGGTGTTCATAAACAGAGGTTCCACTGTATGCATATAAAACCTTTTAAGGTAGTGGCAGCTTCAGATAAACTGAGCACAAAAGATACATTTTTTAATGGATGTGACGTTTGAGTACCAAGAAAAATGCCCTGATCCCATTTCTTACCATTTCTTATTTGCCTTTCCTTTACAGAGGGAACTGTATCATTTTCTATTTGTAACAAAAAATTTGGCACAGCCAATCCAATCCAAAGTCATTTTACTGGTATTATCAGGTTGCTACAAAAATGTTTTGCTTCCGTACCAGCAGATAAAATTGATCCTTTAAAATGTTTCCATCAAAAACTCACTCAGAGGCTAAGAGTTTCCAGTTCATGCTCTCTGGGCACTTTTTAAAGCTTTAGTCAAACACACGCTTAATAAACCTAGAAGAGAAATGAGTTATTTCTCTCTCTCTTTCTCTCTCTCTCCCTCAGTTCTGCTTCAGGACTCTGGCAGCCGATACTCTCAAAGGAAAGGGCAGCCAGCACAGAGTTGAAGCAATATACACAGAATTTGTAAAACTACCTCTATCAGGATTCAGCCGTTTATTTTCTTAATTAACTGAAAATGATAACACAAGAGCATTTCCATTTGGGGAGCCCTCCAGCTTCATCAACTGCTGGAAAAAAATCTGCTCCAAGAGCTGAAGTTACAGTTATTTCAGCAGATTTCAAAATAAACACAGCCATACAATCGCGCTGCATAGTAGCCAAATCTAGGTAACGTTACTGGCCGCAGAGCTGCAGACGTCTTCAAAACGCCCCACCAAATTTTGCTACATGGCACCCACATTGTATACTTGTCAAGCCACAAAATGCCACTTTCAAGCCATGCAAATGCTACCAATGAGACGAAACCATAAAAGCCAGAGGTGGTTTCATCCAGCCTGTCCTTAGCCCACCTTCCTCTGCATGGATATTGCATTAGGCACCAGCAATTATAGCAGGCAAGATCATCCTGCGATTGGACAACCTTTCAACCACCTACACATCTCAAACCTGCCAAAGACCAAATACGAGACCCTGGAGGGAAAGGCCAGGAAGTGGGGAAACGATGTGTTCAAGAAGAATGGCTCTGGCATCCATTTCATTTCCTATAAGCTCCTCTTTACAAGTCAGCAGTTCTGCTAGAGCCACCTTAAATAATAATATGCAGGCCATCAAGACAGGAAGGTATGTCTGAGCTAAAAAAATGTCAAAACCGCTCCTCCCAATGAGCGGCCAAAGAAGTTCGGATCTTTTTGAAGTTCATTAATGGAGCAGCTCTCGATGGAGTACCAGAATCCTAGAAGGGTGAATAGGGTGGGTAAGATGACAGGAGTGGGGGAATCTCACACTTCCTCTGGAACAGACATGGCCTGCACTTGTCAAGAACAAGTTTGTTGTTGTTTTTAATTGGGCCACGCTCAGGATATGAACGTCATCCTCAGGGTCAGTCAGGTCACTGGCCTTCAATTGGCTTGGGACCCATTACCAGTTCACAGCAGCTGCACGACCACCAGGCAAAGATATGGCTTAAAAAATGTCTCGCATGCTGCAAGTCTCATTCATTTGGGGACTTGGGAAGATACTGAGACATACGCCGTGAGAATAGAGGTGGATGCTGGATTGTGGAAGTGCAGGAGACACATCACCAACCTTCACATTTATCACTAAGATGCCTTGTTAGCTAAATGTGGTTTGTAAAAGAAACAGACCATCATTTCAATCTTTTCGTCAGCAGAATTAAATAAATTATGGACACTTGCAACACTTTGTTGTGTTTGGAGTGTGGTGTTTTTTTTAAAAAAAGGAAACAGTTAAAAACCCTGGCAACGCAAACTCCCATTTGAATTCTTAAAATATTCTTTGAGCAAAAGATTAAGGCTGTTGAGCCAATCCTATAAAAACAGACACAGCAAATAAAACCTGTTTCAAGACTATGCCAAGCTATTTTAGAAACAACCATCTGGCTCAAGGATCTTAACACAGTCGGTTCCAAGAAGTAAGGGGGAAGCCTGAAGAAGAAACAGATATTTAAGAAATTAAGAGAACTCACCAGCAACTGATTGAGGGCTGGTGAAACCAGCTGGGGAACAAATTATACTTCTAGGTCCTGGGCTAGTGTCTAGATACTAAAGCCAGTGTGGTGTAGTGGTTAAGAGCGGTGGACTCATAATCTGGTGAACCGGGTTCGCTTCCCCGCTCCTCCACATGCAGCTGCTGGGTGACCTTGGGCTAGTCACACTTCTCTGAAGTCTCTCAGCCTCACTCACCTCACAGAGTGTTTGTTGTGGGGGAGGAAGGGAAAGGAGATTGTTAGCTGCTTTGAGACTCCTTTGGGTAGTGATAAAGCGGGATATCAAATCCAAACTCCTCCTCCTCCTCTTCTTCTTCTTCTTCTGACAGCAAAGTGGCATGCTAGAATATGGATGTTGAATATGGATGGTACAATCTCTGTAGAACACTACTTACTGACATGTCCGCTTTCCATGAGGAAGGGATTTTGGCTTCTGGGGAGTATTTATAGCAGGACTGAGAAACCTCAGGCCCAGAAGCCAAATGTGGCCCCTCAAAGCTTCTTTAACTGGCCCTTGGGACTCCCTCAGGCCACACCCCTCTCACTTGGCCATACCCCTCCTCCATATCCTTTTTGAGTGCTGTTGCCTAGCTGGAATTTCTTCTTGAACTTAGACTGAATGCAAGGGGAAGTGCAGGTGTGGGTGGCTGTCTGCCTTTGTAGCCTACTACACAATGATGAAGTCACATCCATTGCTCCGCCCTCTTTTGCCCATGGATACAAACACCACTCACAGAGAGCTCCAGAAGGTTGTTCATGATGGAAGGTGGCCCTTGGGTGAAAGAAGCCCCAGCGCTAGTTTAAAGATGTAGTCCCTCACATACCCACTAAAGTCCCAGAGCACATTATTATACTGCTAAATGTGCCATCTTGGCTTTAACTGAACAGCAGATACACACTGTTCAAGGAAGAGGGTGGTCTTCCCAGTAGTGCCCAAGTTTAGAGCATCGTCTAAACCATCCTATGAAACTAAACCATCCTATGAAAATGAAGTATTATTAAAGGGGTTCAGCTGTGGTCACATGAGATGTACAAGCATGAAGAAGGCACTTCTGAGAACGCCAGTGTCAAATGCCAGCAATGCAAAACAGAATTCTCCCACAAGGGTCTATAGCCTACAGAATGAAGGTTAAGAGTCACATCTTCCACCCTCCTGGCACCTCTGTCACTGCCAACTACTTGTATGTAGCCTTTGGAAGGTGTCCTCTGGCTGGAAAATGTTCCCCATCCCTGTTAGACGTACTATGCGACTTTAAGACCTAACGCCCAAGTTTGCTTGTTTTGCTCTTCTCACCTCATTCCTTCCCCCGCCTTTTGTGTTGGACCTTATAGATTATAAACCTGCAGACAGGAATCCCAACACACACACACACACACACACACACACACACACACACACACCACATATTGACCTTATTTAAGTCCCTCTGGGAAATCTTTTGACTGAAGGAGCAGGGTAAAAATGGTTTAAATAAACTCAGTAAATTCAAAGCCTCCACCACGTCCCTCCACCCTCCAAAATGAGGCAAGTGGTGGCCATGAGAAATGAGGGCCTTTCCAGTCCCAACACCTCAAATATGTCCTTTCACAGCACCAGGCAAAGAAATGTGACCAGGAATCCAAATGTGCTTTATAATTGGTTTTAGACATGCTGGGTTTTAGTGGTTTTGCTTCCGTGACTCTTCTGGTGTCTTGTTTTTATGATTTTAATGTCTCCGTTTTTAAAATTATATGCTGCCCTGGGAGTCATGGTACTGTAGGGTGGCATATAAAATTGCCTATTAAAATGGTACTTCAGAAGTAGTGACCAGGAGTATCCAGCAGGAACTTGCTATTGCTCTGTCCTTACAGACAACTAGCTGGATAGCATTTGTTACTATAGGAATAAGCACTAAAGTATTTGCTATTGTAGTATCAACAGGCAAATTGCAAAAAAGAAGAAGGGTGGGGAGGTACAGGATCCTATAATCTAATACAAAAGAGCTGAAATAGGAACAGAGGAAGCTGCCTTTTACAGAGTCAGACCACTGACTCCATCTAGCTAGCACAGTATTGTCTACACTGGCTGGCAGCAGCTCTCCATGATTTCCAGGTCAGGTTCTCTCCCACCCCTACCTGGAGAAGCTGAGGATTGAACCTGGGACCTTCTGCATGCAACACTGACGCTCTGCCACTGAGCTATTGCCCTTCCCTCCCTATTCCTCTGCCCGGAATGCAGCCATTCCATGAACAGAAGCTTTCAGTCACTGCACTTGCTAAGCATAAAACAGCATTTAAAAGGACCAGATTGCAATTATGTACACATACCAGAATGAGCAGCATGCGAGTGCAGAAAACAGGTGGCAGGGTGCAAAAAGTAGGTCATTTTAGCAGGGCATCCTGTCAAGAAACAAGTTGTTGTGGGTACTCTGCAGCAGAGGGACCGCCAGGTTGCTAAGACCATGGTCAGCAGGAGGCAAATTCACTCAAAGGCTTCTGAGACTTTGGGGGTCATGTGTCAACAGAAATGCAGTGCACCAACGGGGGGGGGGGCTTAATGTCAGAAGCCAATAAATTACATTTTTTAAAAAAATCAAAACAGTTCAAGCAAGGTTTTCCAGCACTTGCTCATTCACCGATTATTTTTCAAATATTAGTGAATATGCTAAACAAGTACCCCCCCCTTTTGATGCCACCTTCAGTTGTCCCTGAAAGGAGGTTGGTGTAGGCAACCTAAGGCTCGCCAAATGTTCTGCACTACAGCTCCCAGCAGCCCGACCCAGTCCCAACCGTTTCTGTTGGGAACTGCCATATATCAGAATGGCATCAGGTTTGGAAAAGTCTGGTGTAGTCAATAAAAGCCATAGATCTCCAAAATGGAATTGCCTGTTAAGGGAGATACAGGTGAAACTCAGAAAATTAGAATATCGCATTTATGTCAGTAATGCAACTTAAAAGGTGAAACCAATATATGAGATAGATGCATGACATGCAAAGCAAGATATGTCAAGCCTTTCTTTGTTGTAATTGTAATTATTTGTCATTAGGCGGGTCAATTATAAATGGAATGTAATTAATGAAATGTAATAGTGATGTGTATTTTTGTATTATTGTAACTATTTGTTTTATTACTGTGGAATTTCCAAAAGAAAGCATTTGTAAAAAGAAAAGAAAAAGAAAAAAAATAATAAGTTGAATTACTGAAATAAATGCACTTTTCGACGATATTCTAATTTTCCCGAGTTTCACCTGTACAAGACTTCTCCCTAGCCAGGATTTGATAGGTGCTCATTGCTCCCACACACCCTGCCATGCAGCAGAAGAGGGTGGGGGAGCGGGTATCTGGGGAATATTCATCCCCTAATTTATTGATGTCAAATATTCTTATCCAACCTTTTTCTGTGGCTCACTACATAAGCTAAAACAATTGGTAATTGTCAAGGGGTTGTTGCGACTACTCCAGAGTAATGACTCTCCACAGGCTTGTCTTTTAACAGTCTTTATTGGTACACTCTATTTACAGTGTAACTGGGTGTTGGAAACATGTCTGTTCATTCCGATCCAGAATCCGGCACTGCCCCCCTGCGTGACTTCCCCCAACGTAAGAGTCGCGGGACAGTGAATCTCCTCCCCTTTCTCCTCCTCCGTAATTCCGGAACAGGGGGGGGGAAGGTCTACGCTCCATGCTTTCCCTCCCCCCCCCTCCACCTCTCTCTCTTCCCTCCTGTGTAGCTCTCCCATGCTGCCAGAGCCCGGGCACTCTCCCTCCGCTTCCTGACTAGCCTCTTCAGAGCCCGCGCTTCCATCGCTGCTTGGGGAGGAGCTACTCCTGATGCAAGGGGGAGGTTCTCTATACTGTCTTCCCGTTACAGTAATGTACGCTCAAATATAAAATAAAGTGAGAGCAAAAACAATACTTTGCAAAATAGGACAGAAACATGGGGGGGGGGTTTGAATGTCTTAACAGCATGTCTACATAGCAAAGGGGTCAATTGGGCCCCTTGGGAAAGGGAATTCCATCACCAGGGTGCCACTACAGAAAAGGTCTTGCTTCACACCCCAGCCTATCAGATATTTGGTGAAGTAATGATGTTATGCCCTGTGATACAAACTACATTTCCCATGCAACTGAAAGCTGCCCAAGCCATCTTGATTCCTGGAAGGAACACTTGGTGACCATCAGAAAGGAAGGGATAGTATTGTCACTTGCTTTGCCACAGTAGTTATACCCTCCTAGAACCTAAAACTCTCTGCACCTTTTTTTTCCCCTTTGCAGGTCCCCATGACAAAATTTGACCAAAAGAAAAAAGATGCTTCTGTACCAGAGTGAACATAACCAATCCATACAAGAAGAATCCCAGCTTGAGGAAAGTGTTATTGACTATGGATTAATTGAAAAACCTGACAGAAGCGAGAGTACATCTTTTTTTCCCCTACAAGCCTGATCAACTTCTTAGGATTCCAGAACTGCTCTCTCAATTTTCAACAATACTTTCTTTCCTCTGTCTTTAAGACACAAGTATGAAATAAAGATGAAGGAAAAAAACACGACCCTGATATACCTCTAAGACGTCTGGGTAGGTCTCAAAACACATGCATCTTCTTAAATTTCCCACGCACAACTCTTATGTACATAAATAAACCAGTCAGTACCCATAAGGGCGAGCTGGGGGTGGGAGTGGGGAATCTCAATGAATTGTAAATGTCAAGGATCTGAATGAGCAGATTTCATAACATGTTTTCACCAGCTTTTCCAAGAATTAGACACAACCAGCTCATGTTGTCAACAGTAAATCAGTAAATTGTCTCCCAGCTTTGTAACTTTAAATTTACAGGGTTTAGCCTAAAAAAAGGGGGGGCAATGCATTTAATGGCCTAGCTCAGCCAGTCTCAGGTATATCCTAAAGATACAATCTACTGCTGGTGACCTTGTATTTTTCACTCAGGCTGCCCTTCTCTCCCGCTAGCAGAACAACAGTATCAACACCATAGGGACAAATCTCAAAGGTTCATTTTGTCTGAGTCTTCAATGGGATGCACATGTAAGTACATCTTTAGGAGCTAGGGTCAAAATAATGAGTGTTACTATACGGTATGTAATGCAAAAGTGAGGAAAAGCAAGGGCATGGAACATTACAACATCAGCAAAACAGCAAGGAACATTAATGTGAGGATTCTTTCCCTTCAAATTCACTGTCCTCTGCACTTGACCGTAGTTGGTACACAGTTATGGGGCAAGAACACAGGTCCGTGTGTTAAGAAAACCCACACATCTACAGTAGAAATCAGCTCAAGAGCCACTGCTATCCAGTTTGACAAAGCCGGGCTAAATGGACCATATGTCTGACAACACCACATCCTGTCATGCTCCTCAACACTATTGAGGAAATAGTCATTGAACTATCGCAATGTCCAAAAGTATCCGTAGGACAATTCCTTTACTAGAAGTTGAATGTCACAAAGTAACGAGCAAGTGTTTTTAATTGCCTCTGAGCTCTTCTTAAGGTTGGATTCTAACACTCACAAATACACGCACACACCCTAAAAACAGGCCCAAAAGCACCCTTTTGGGATTTTTTCCCTCCCCTCCTCCCCATTTTGTTTTTTTTGCATAACATTCAGACAGAATAAGAGTTTGGGGGACCCGACAGATTACTCATAACTTTAAGACATTTAGCTGGTCGTAATAAAAAAAAATATGGCTATTAACTTTGTGTTACTTTTGGATCCCCCACCCCAATAAATTAGCACAGCTACTTTCAATGTATGTGTATTTGGGAAGATCCACAAGTCTGTTCCTTAAGCAAGATCCAGCCAGATGCATCACTCCACTGCCAAGAACAAAACAGAACACAAAGTTTTAAGCTGCTCTGCATATCGCTCTGTAGTACCTGTGGGCATCAAAGGGACGAACCTTCAGGAAGGTGTGTCAAGAATTCCTAATACTATGATCTTAATTCCGATTGGCCAAAGCTTCATTCTTAAACATGTCATGTGACTAACTCTACTCGTCTACTCAAAATCATGAATGGATTTGCTTCCCCGATGCTGCACTGCGGTGCTCGCTGCCCTGATGAATCACCACTCCCTTTATACCAGCTTATCACCACTGAATTATTCACTTAACTGAGTTTTACCAACTTCCCTGGCTGTTTTACGGCGGATTATCACCAGGCGTCGCAGCAGCGCCCTCTACCCGACCCACGCGGGAACTGTACCCAGGGACGCTGCCCAGCGCCTTCGCTTCTGCCCATTTCAATTACAGGCGACGATTGCGACTCAGAAATCTGCAGGCACTTCAAAACAACCCCCTTCGCTTTCATTTTAGAAATTGACCTCTTCCCAATACAATTTCCGGCCGCCTCAAAAAAGAAAAAAATGTCCGACGTGCAATTCTGCAGTAACATATAAATGACAAGTCTCGTTAAGAAAACCCAGTTGAAGAAAGTCATATTTAGGTTGCATGTACCCAATGAGTTCAGAATAGACATGCATAGCATTGCACTGTTAATAATCTCCCTATTCCGTGCAAAAATAGAAACAAAAAGGCTTCTTCTCAACGACTTCTGCCTGTCCTCTAACCCACCGCTTTTTGCCAGCAGGCTGGCAGGCTTGCGTTCGCCAAAGAGCTAACGTGGGAAAGGGGATTTTCATTTTAGAAAAAGCCTGCAAACGCTCGAGAGGATCTCCTTTCCCATCTCGGCTCTCTCCCTTGTGTTTTTGCAGCTGCTCCGCTCAGGAGAGACCATAAATGTAGCCTGCGGAGAATGTTTTTAAAAATAAAGAGCGCCCTAAAAAGCGACACTCACTTGGGTTGGACTTACCCAAAAGCTCAAGCAGCGCTTTTTCTCATCTCCTGACTTGGCTTTCACCGCAAACGGCTGAGCTCAGGGCTCCGGCGCGGCCATCCCGTGTCCGCCAGCCAAGCTCCCTGGACGCCCAAGTGCACCAGGCAAGGGAAAGGGGCGGCGGAGCCTGCGGGCTGCTGCTAGCGCTGCAGCGGCGTCTTCTCGTTCGCCTAAAGAGCAGGCGCCGCTTCCTCGTCCAGCCAGCGGCCGCTTTACGAGCGCCGCAAGCTCGGCTAGGCGCTCCTGCGCTACGCGCTCTTAAAGGGGCCACAGCCCCGACGGGGCGCGCAGAGGAAGAAGCGCCCGGGCTCTCCCGCGGGAAGGAAGCCCTGTCTTCACGCGGCGGCGCGTGCTTAATCTGAGGGACGCCCTCCCGCAGGGCGTGCTCCCGTCCCGATCTGCAGCTCTTCTGCTGGTAGGATACAGAGGTCAGCGCAGGTGGGGCACTCAGAATGGACTTGGCACTTTTGTGCAACAAAGCTAAGTCGGGAGTGGGCGAGATCTTTTCGCAGTAAGGAAAGTGATGCGGAAAGGAGCTGGGTAGTGTGGGAGTTCAATGGCTCTGACCCAAGAAAACAAATCCAAATGGTTGTTTGATAAATAGCGTTGAATGAACTCCCCACAAACTTTGTGCAGCCAATCAGAATGTTGTATAAAGTGTCCAAAGACCAATAGGTCAACTGATAGGTTTAGGAAGCACTGAGGAAGGAGAATAGCAGGAACCTTTAACTGCCCCACAGCTGACAACATAGATGACATCAAGTGTGGGCAGGTGAGAAGCAAACTACAGTGCCCATAATTCTTTGAGAAAAAGAAAGTGTTTTGAATGTGCTTTAAAGATATAGGGTGCATCCTGATTTGCTTGTAGGGAGGTAATATGACAACGAGCATTCATCCCAATTTGCTTGCACAGAGTTTACACATCTCCCCATCAATCAATCAATCAATCAATCAATCATCTATTCTCCACTTTTTAGTGCATTTCCCCAGCACTTTCCTAGTTGCAAAAAAACAAAATTAAAAACAACCAACAACCTTGCTTTGCTTTTAAGTGGGTTTGTTTCTACAGAGCGATTTAATTTCCGGCATGTGATTGAATCCTTCTTGCAGAATACCGACAGTCTAGAGGAGACCAAATAATTTCCTTCTCACTTTCTGCAACACCAGAAGGCAAGTGGCTGCAAGGATGGGAATCCTGCTCTTCCTGCTGTGGGGAAGATGCCATTCTCAGTCTCTCTCACCCAGAAGAAACAGGAGAAAATATCATCTTGCTACCCACCAGGCAATATTCTGTTGGCTCTTGAAAAAAGAGAGTTTCCCATCCAACAGCAGAAATTGCCTCCCTAGACCAAAATGAAACAGATGGCAGACTGGCACTGGTCTAGAAAGATGCTCAGCTAACCACAGGAAAGGTACATATTGGCCAAATAAGTGGCAATGCTGGCCAATCACAATGCAGCACTGTTTTCTCTACTCTACTAGTCTTCTGAACAACCATGGTAACTTGGTGTTGATTCTGGTGCTCCCAGGACATGTCTACAATGATTTTATTTCTACAAAATGGATATGCCCCTTGCTTGTAAATAGACCCTCTAAGCAGTTTACAAAAATAAATATATAAAACATTTGACACAACATTTGTTAGTGTTAGAGGCAGGAGAGAGATGGGGAGGAAGGCTTCTGTGGCAACAGAGCTTGGCAGCTGCCATTTGGAATGGGAAGAGTAGGACTTTGATTGTCTCTTGAAGGTTGATCAGGACAATATTGGGTACACGTAGAAACTTAGATCATATCCATGCCATGCATTTAAAGCACATGGCTTCCCTGACAAAGAATCAGGGAAGTTTGTTAATGGTTCTGGGAAGTATAGTTCTCTGAGGGCTAAACTAAAGCTCCCAGGATTTTTTTTTAATGTATGGTGCGGCTGTGACCTTAGCTACAGACCAAAAAAAGCCGCAGTTATTAAAGTCCAGATTTGGAAATACTTAACTGTACTCAGTGTTTCAGGACAGTGCATGGAAATAAGCACTTATGTATATCTAAAGCACTGGGCATTAGGAGAATTAAGGAATGATCTTTTATTTTAAAATAAACAACAACCCACAATGTACTTCCCACATTGTACTGTACGTGTAGCTTGATGATAAGGAAATGTGCATTTTATGATCGTCTCTTAGATAATTTAGTGATAGTTCTGTTCCTTTGCAGTACAAAAGAATACCAAGTTTTTAAAACATTACAAAGATTCCTTTGGAAGCCAGGTTTCGTGATTCAGAAAGAGAAATATTCACTCATGCTTTGAAGTGAAACGATCCCCTCGTGCGCCTTGAAGTGCAATGGTCACACAAAGAACCTGGTGGATATAAATGTATCTGGCTTGAAGAATAGGGGTGCAAAAACCCCAAGAGCAGGACATTTCCAAAAGCGAGATTATTCCCATAAAAGGGAATTGTTTTCTGCACCAAGTATTCTGAAAAAGCTTCTGTATCAGCCTTTGGTCTAAATCGTTTGTTAGATCAGTTGTCAAAACAAAGGAATCTGAGTATTGTTAAACTGAGGACAAAGGTAACTATTGTAGATGGGAGTTTCTGTGGCAGGCTGCCTGCTCCCTCTGACAAAGGGCTTAAGCACCATGTTGTATGGTTCGGGGAACTGAACTGTGAGCAATAGCCAACACATTGTTATTACAAGGCATAAGTGCCTCTTAGATCTGACACACTGCGGCTGCATCCCTGCGCTGAAGTGATGGGGTGACTTCTGATGTCAAAGAAATTTGACTCGAGAGTTACACCTGGCAAACACTGTCAGCTGGTACAGAGCACGTTCACTGTGGACCTGGGATCACGTCCCACATCGGCCATTGGTTCACCTGGTGAATCTGTTGAGTCACTATTGTTGGCCTCAGTTTCCTCTTCTGCAAAATGGGGACAATAATAATCCCCTATTGTCCAGGAGGTGCTGGCAGGATGACTGAGAAATGCTTCGTCAAGAGCTGAAAATATACCATTATGCCTTTAAAAATCTATTTAAAAAATCTGACCAGATAGCACCGAAGTATGCATAATTAGAGCAATGTGTTTCAAAATAAAATGTGTTGTTTTTTTTCTTGAGGGAAAGCTCCATTACAATGCCCCGTTATGAGCTGCAGTTGCAAATTTCAATCCAAAGAGCAAACGATTTCAAAGATGGTGGACTTGAACTGACGTAAGGCACTCAGAGAATCTGGAGCCAACTTTTGTGCTCAGATTTCTGGGATCCTTCAACTGATTCAGCTGATAGCCAGTGTTACCAGCAAGTGCCCAAAGCAGCTTACAGTAACTCAAATCGTATCCTCATAATAGTGCTGCAGGGTTACAATTTGCCAGGGCCACCCAGTGAGCTTCGTGGCTGAGCAGGGATCTGAATCACATTCAAACCCAACCCTACCACCTATGCGGAGACGGGTGGAGGCACATCATGTCCCTTTTCTAAAGTCCTTAGCTTGCTCCCGCCTCTTGATCACACCTGATCAGTTTCTTTGCTTTCTTTGTTCTCCACTTAGAAACACCAGACATCCGCCTCCCCTCCCCATTTTGTTTTATATGATGTTCCATATTCTAGAATCCTCCAACACCACAGAACATTGCAGAAGAAGGAAAGATATCACTGCACAACGTTGCTGAAAATCTGGATTCAGCGAGGAATTCCACTTCCAATCCTGGCTCAGTCCTGCTTCCTCTTTCCCAATCAGTTTGTTGTGTTCATTTCCAGTAGATCTGTTTTCATTTAGCGAGTTTCTTCTCTCAACTCTCCAACATTTCTGAAGTTGGCAGTGGGAACCGAAGTAAGTGGAAGACTGAAAGGAACCATCTCAAAAGTAAGAGTTGATGAGGATGGAGGAACCGTTGTCCTTTGGGGCCATACATACCCCCTTTGTGTGTCATCTAGGGCACCCGGGAATGTAGGCAAATAAATTACACGTTTGTAACGTGGTTCTTTTTAAAATTATTTTTCCCCACTATAAAAAGCATTTATACAGGCCCAATGGAAGACAAGGTGTGGAGGAGGGTGAAACCCTAATTGTGGGAACCAGGAGGGAAGGAGATTTATTTTTTCCTCCAAATAATACCATTATTAGGTCAATCCCAGTGTTCTACACCTCAGCCCTCAAAGGCAGGTTTCCTGTGAATGCCAATTGCCGGAAATCACAAATGGGGAGCTTGCGACCACACTCAGGTTCCTCTTGCAGGTTTCCCATAAGCATCTGGGTGACCACAGTGAGAACAGGATGTTCGACTAAGTGGGCCATTGACCTGATCCAGCAGGGCTCTTGCAAGCTTTCAAGTTCTGCAGAACTCTTCAGCAGGCTAGGTGGCAAACAAAGCCGTAGAAAAGAGGATGGGGGCAAAGACCCTCCAAGAAGCTCTTCTCATTTAATCCCCCCATCTCATTTAATCTTTGCAACAATGCTGTGAGGTAGGTCCAGGGGTCAGCAAACTTTTTCAGCAGGGGGCTGGGTTCACTGTCCCTCAGACCTTGTGGGGGGCCGGACTATATTTTGAAAAAAATATGAACGAATTCCTATGCCCCACAAATAACCCAGAGATGCATTTTAAATAAAAGCACACATTCTACTCATGTAAAAACATGCTGATTCCCAGACCATCTGCAGGCCGGATTGAGAAGGTGATTGGGCCGGATCCGGCCCCCGGGCCTTAGCTTGCCTACCCATGGGTTTAAGCTAAGAAGCAGGGACTGGCCCAGGGTCACCCAGTGAGCTTCATGGCCAAGTGGTGATATGAACCCTGCACACTGGCTCTCTCTCCCTCCCACACTTACTTTTGAGACGAAGGGAGGGAGAAGGTATCAGACATTCAAGTGTGCTTTGGATAGGTGCCATGCAAGTTCCAAAATGCAACAAGGCATGAACAGGAAAAGAAACATTTTTTCTCTCTCTCTTATAGGCCAACACTGCTACCTTTACTTATAAATTATCTTGTTACCCAAAGTCTTTATATAGCAGGTTGTGGGCTGCTAACTCTGATTCATGCCTTGTACTTCGCAGCCCATTGTTTTGTTTTGGCTAAAAAAGCATTTGTATCCCACCCCGGTTTTCCCGGAAAATACCTGCCATCTCATTGTAGAGAAAAACTGTCCTAGTTAGCATGTGGCACACAATGTGGCTTTACTTACAGGAATTCCTCTACAGTTAAGCTTTGACAGAGGTCTAAAAAAACACATTTCCCTGCTTTTAAAACAAGGAATGCTGGGGGGTGGGGAGCAGAACTACCTGTTAGTAAGGAAATGTGAGGTTCCTGTGGCTCCCTTCTGTAAAAGCTAAACCTCCATGGGTGTTTTTTATGATTTGTTTGCCAGAAAGTTAGATGGCACTGTGTTGAAAGAAGTGTGGTCCCTTATAGCAAAAGGTCTGACCTTTAGGTTGCTAGTGGTCCCCCTAAAGGTAAAGGTAAAGGGACCCCTGACCATTAGGTCCAGTTGTGACCGACTCTGGGGTTGCAGCGCTCATCTCACGTTACAGTATTAGCCGAGGGAGCTGGCGTACACCTTCCAGGCCATGTGGCCAGCATGACAAAGCCACTTCTGGCGAACCAGAGCAGTACACAGAAACGCTGTTTACCTTCCTGCTTGGAGCGGTACCTATTTATCTACTTGCACTTTGACGTGCTTTCAAACTGTTAGGTTGGCAGGAGCTGGGACCAAGCAATGGGAGCTCACCCCGTCACAGGACCTTCTGATTGGCAAGCCCTAGACTTTGTGGTTTATCCCACAGCGCCACCTGCATCTATAGTCAACTATAATTGCACAGCCTGAATTTACTGGTATGTGATTGAATTGTGCACACGCATGCACCCCTCAAAAATTGTGACAGTTTGGAAGCATCCTTGACATATGAAACAAAGAACATCAGTTGAACAGTCATGGCCCAGTATACCTAAAGAAGTGTCTCCACCCCCATCGTTTAGCTCGGACACTGAGGTCCACCACCGAGGGCCTTCTGGTGGTTCCCTTACTGTGAGAAGTGACCAGGGGACCAGGGGACAGGACACCAGGCAGAGGGCCTTATTGGTAGTGACGCCCACCCTGTGGAATGCCCTCCCATCAGATCTCAAGGAAACAAACAACTACCTGACTTTTAGAAAACATCTGAAGGCAGCCCTGTTTAGGGACGTTTTTAATGTTTGATGTTTTATCGTGTTTTTAATATTCTGTTGGGAGCAGCCCAGAGTGACTGGGGCAGCATATAAATAAAAAAAATGTTGTTGTTATTGCAGGTCCCACCTCTAGACTGTAACATCCAAAGTACTGTGGGAACATTCTCCCCTTCCCGCTGTTCCCATTGTTCAAGACCCTTTTCATAATAGATGAAAAGAAGAAGCTATGAAGGACTGCCTTTAACTTAACAGCATCTGAGGCACTGAGACAGAAGGCAGCACCTACAAGACCTTTTCCCTTCCTCCACTGGACTCTTCCCAAGAAGGATAATGTGCATCAGGACAGGTGGGAAGACAAAGCAGGAGGGGTAGTGGCTGCTTCCCCCTGCCCTCCCCCAAACATTTAATAGTACGGTTTATAAGCAGCACAGATCTGAGCAAGAGGCTGGTGGTGATCTTAAACATGAGAAAACTACTCACTGAAATGAATGGCTGCATGAGAGCACACAGGCTTTGTGTAAAGGGAGCTACTCTATACATTTATTTCTTGGAATACAGTATATATATATAAACAGGGATGGGGAAAGGGCTGTAACTCAAGAGCATCTGTCTAGCATACAGAAGGTCCCATGCTCAATCTCTGGCATCTCCAGGTAGGGCTGGAAGAGACTCCTGCCTGAAACCTGCCAGTCAGTGTAGACCATACCGAGTTAGTTGGACCAATAGTCTGAGTGCAAGGCATCCTGTGAGGACCCTGCGATGTTCCCAATGTTGTTGGGCTCCAACTCCCATCAGCCCCAGCCAGCATGACCAGGGATTATGGGAGTTGTAGTCCAATAGCACCTGGAGGGCTGCAGCTTCTCCATCTGCTGTATATAGTCATTAACACATCATATGATATGTGGAAATTCTCATAAACCGATAATTTCCTCCCTATCTCGTATTCCTAATCTTTTCCCCAGATTGAAACCTTCACCGAATGTGAACATGTAACGGATTGCTTCCCTGGATGCAGCTTATTTCTGTATTCATCTCAGATTGGGTGCCGTCCCTTCCCCTTTGCAAGAAATTATGATATTACTATATAGCCATCTATTTTTAGCCCATATCCCCAGCAGTGTGCAAAGAGGTAAGGAAATAACATTGACTCATATTTCTGACACCTTGTCTTTATCCTGTATGGTTGGTTTTTTTGTTTTTTGTTTAAATGTTGTAAATCCAGAAACAAGCCTACCGGTAATGATTTTTCCTTATGTGGTGAGTCAGGAGGTCTCCAGCCCAGATAAAAACACAACAGTTTTAGCAGAATAAATACTGTACTTATAAACGTATTGCCATCACCATTAATGCCTACAACACGGATGGGAAATCTGTGAGGCCCTCCCATTCCCATGAGTCTCAACCAGTAGTGCCAAGTCCAACAATATCTGGAGGGCCACAGGCTCCCCAACTCAGGTCTGCATGATCCTCCTCAGTACTTACCTGTGTGATGGGAAGAGACCTTGTTTCCTTCTTCTCTTCTCTCCCCCTGCTTAGGTCCTTATGCATTCAGGTATCAAAGGCGTGATTGTGGGCAATGCCCATCAACGAGTGACCGACGATATTATGACACTTGAGATGATCTGTTGGAGAAATTGACACACATGGTATACAGCAGTGCAAAGGTTGTTCATCTATTTTCATGCAATGTGCTTGTGGATATGAAGAAGACCAGTCAAGGGCCATTTGTCCTCAGCCTCAAGCTCAAATGAGGCCCCAAATTAAGACAACTGTTTGGCGTTTGATATGTTTTGCGACCCACAAGAACTTAAGAATATGAGATGAGCCTGCTGGATCAGGTCAGTGTCCCATCTAGCACAGCATCCTCTTCTCAAAGTGGCCGATCAGATGCCTGTGGGAATCCTGAAAGCAGGACCAGAGCACAGCAGAATTCTACCCATCTCTGATTCCCAGCAATTTGTATTCAGAGACATACTGCCTTTGACAGCGGAGACAAAGCATGGGCATCATGGTTAGTGGTTACCTTCTCTATTATTAAGCAGAGTGAGGCAATTGTCTCTGACAGCAGTTGTTGGGGGGGGGCAATGATGGCAGCCCTCACCAAAGGAATTTCTCCTGAGCCTCCTTTCCACACCTTTCTGTTGGAGGTCAGAGTTGTGTATGCCACATGGCCTTGCCTGCCCACCCGCTATAACTATGCTGTAGGCTTGTTGGAGGACACAATCCCACTGCTAGGCTTAAAGTAATATCCAGCCACCATCTTCCTTGTCCAAGTCTTATCTAGCCACTCCTTCAGATCCGGTTCTGCAAATACTCTTGTTGACCACTTCCCAAACACCAACTGGCAATGGTCTTTGCTTTATGGTTCTGTCCTTGCAATTAACCACAGTGAAATTTTGGACAGATTGTGTAACGTCTGTTGCTCCAGAATAACTGCTACAAATCATTTACTTCTAATGAACTATTTTTATTTTGAAAAGAAACCCAAACAACTCTGCTGGGAGACATTCCCCAAACGGATTGCTGTCATGAAATAAACTCCCCCGGTGACCTCCTTCTTGGGTCCAGAGCGTTTCAGTTCACCATGGGAAAAGTCAATAGGAATCCATTCCCATGTGCATTTCTTCACATATTCCATAATTAATCAAATGTTCATGAAGCTATCATAAAACAAAAGGCTGGTGTTTCACAATAGTTCAACTTCCCTTGAAGTACTAAAATAAGCCTCATGTTTGCAAAAGCATTTACCAAATCATCTAGTAAACACCGTTTTTCCGTATACAGTATCTAGTATTGTTCGTACATGGGCCCTGTTTAAAATTTTGCTCAACAGAATTCGATTCTTCTCACTTCTGCTTTATAAAATGAGTGACATGTCTTCTACCATCGCTTGGGAGAAGTTATGCTAGTGGCTGTATGAAATCCTACGTAGACACACCTGAATTTGGAAAATGACCTGAGCGTGTGAATACTATTTAGAATGTTGCACTAGGAGCTGGGAAAACAGGGTTCATTATCACCACAGAGCCCTGAAGCTCAATGGATGTCGTTGGGGCCAGTCTCTGCCTCTTAGCACAGAGGACAAATGGGGAGAGGCGAGAAAACCATGCACCCACCTTCAGCTCCTTGGAGAAAGGTGGGGTATGCATGTAATATAATACAATATCGTTAGGTTCTCAA
This sequence comes from Zootoca vivipara, assembly GCF_965207765.1. NCBI lineage: Eukaryota > Metazoa > Chordata > Lepidosauria > Squamata > Lacertidae > Zootoca > Zootoca vivipara. The sequence continues at coordinate 84,193,477 of NC_142586.1, read as the reverse complement.
GGAAAGCTACTGATTTCCACAGACCCTCCTTGGTGTATGTTGCAATATCAGAATCCAACACTGTTCCTTAATGCCTCTTCTGATGATAGCAGCACTTGAACATCACGGATGTAATACCAAAATAAAAACTTAGTTAGTCTTTAAGGTGCTACTGAAGGAATTTTTTAAATTTTATCACGGATGTAAAACAGCATTAGTTTCTTTATCATCCCCTCTGCACATGTGCGGTAACTCTTTCCAGTGGTATTCCCACCCCCCCACCCCCATAGCAGTTAGTTTTGTAAAGTGAGCATAATGAAAAGACAAACAAAACTAAGTAGCCTATAAAGATGCTTTTTTCTCTGTGTAGCTGTGATGATCACAACTCGGACAAGTTTGTCCACTTACAAGCATTGTGGTCATCTCAAACATAATGTCAGTTAGCCCTTAATACACTTGCCATTAACCCTCACACTGTTGTAAAAAGGTTTTTATACTTTTAAATACAACTGAACTGCATCCTACATGTTCCTCTTCCTCGCTCTTTTTCTTTTCAGACTCGAATAGTACTGAGTAATTCCTTTTAAAACAATTGGCTTGACATTACTCTTTAAGAACAACCGTCTTTTGACTGAGTTAGTCTAGAGCAGGCATCCCCAAACTTCGGCCCTCCAGATGTTTTGGACTACAATTCCCATCTTCCCCGACCACTGGTCCTGTTAGCTAGGGATCATGGGAGTTGTAGGCCAAAACATCTGGAGGGCCGCAGTTTGGGGGTGCCTGGTCTAGAGCCATTCAACAGAATGAGGGTACAGAATGAAGTGGTAACGCCATGGTAAAGCTGCCTTTGGACATCAAGCTCCTTACTGTCCACACTGATTGGCACTGGCAGTGATTTTCCAGTCTCCCATGGTCTGTCAGAGATTGAATCTGGGACCTTCTGCGTGCAATGCAAATGCTCTACCCCAAAGCTCCAGGATGCCAGTAAAGATTGGCTTACCATATTTTAGCTCACTCTTGAGACAAATGATTTTCTCTCCAAGTGGCTCACATCAATAGAGAGGCAGGTGGGGAGGTTGTCATTGGGCTTACAAAAAACTTCCAACTCTACAATTTTCTGATTCTATGAGGGGGGGATGGCAGAGGACAGAGATAAGAATATAATGAGTGTCTGCTGGGTCAGGTCAATGGCCCATCTAATCCAGCATCCTTATGTGACAGATTCTCTCAAGACCTATCAGTCCCAGTGTTCCAAATGCATGGACAGAAAAGAAGGCCAGCTGGGAGGAGGGGCAAAGTACCATAACAATCAGGGTCATTGATCTCAGGGACAGTGGGAGCCAGTAGTGCTGCTAGTAGGATTTACAGCCCACAGTCACCAAAAACTCCATGCATTTTGCTAGAGAGCAAAGAATGCTTATACTATCTAGCTATTTTGCTGATTGTGACCCTGAAAGAGAAACTGGCTTCGGGGAAACAATTTATGAATTTGCAATGAGAAACACCATAAAAACGCAACGCTTTAAAGAGAACTGGTCTATTTATAAAATGTTTGAAGTCATGTTGATCCATTAGAACAACAACAACAACAATCAAAAGATATTATATATATATATATATATATATATATATATATATATATATATATAATGTTATTGTTTTCTTTATGGTCATGGGGGACGGATTTTAAAAAAGATTATGAGAGCAATTTGCTTGTATGAAACATAACAAACAAGAACCAATAATTTTGAGTTTTTAAAATAGCCCCATTTTTTTATTATCTTGTCAAAATAATGACAGGATAAAACCTTTATTAGAACCAGCTGAAAAGTTACAAAACAGTTAGCTAGGTTTATGGGGTTGTTCTTCAGGCTGGGTGATATATTAAACAAAAACAGCAAAAGGGAGAAGGATGTTGGCCACACTCTCTTTTCAGACATGCAGAAAATGTAATTTCATGAGATTCTATGTATAGGATGTGACTGCGGTGTCTATAATGGAAGGAGGCCATATTGAAACTTTGTTAGGTAAAGGGACCCCTGACCATTAGGTCCAGTCGTGACCGACTCTGGGGTTGCGGCGCTCATCTCGCGTTATTAGCCAAGGGAGCTGGCGTACACCTTCCAGGTCATGTGGCCAGCATGACAAAGCCGCTTCTGGCGAATCAGAGCAGCACATGGAAATGTCGTTTACCTTCCCGCTGGAGTGGTACCTATTTATCTACTTGCACTTTGACGTGCTTTCGAACTGCTAGGTTGGCAGGAGCTGGGACCGAGCAACGGAAGCTCACCCTGTCGCAGGGATTTGAACTGCCAACCTTCTGATTGGCAAGCCCTAGGCTCTGTGGTTTAACCCACAGTGCCAGTTTGTACTGGGCCTTTAAAAAGGGATGCATAAACCCTTATGACAGAGGCCAGGGTGTTTTGCCATTGATGGGCAAGGATTTGTGACTCCCAATTGTTCAAGCAACAGAAACAGCACAATGAGCTCTGTCCTCCCTAAATTATACCACTAAAGTGAATAAAGTTTTGGGGTAACCAGGAGTGGGTTTTTCTGTGGAAGGACAACAAACTCCATTCAGTACTGGTATTGATGGGCTTAGAATTCTTTAATCCTAAATGGATGTCTTTTGCATCAGTCTGTGGCCAGCAGATCAGGGGTTTTAGTTAAACAGAAAGTAGATCCTGCAAGCCTGACAACTGCCTGCTCCTGGATTAGATGCTCCAGTGCAGCCTTCCTCAACCTGGTGCCCTCCAGGTGTTTAGGTCTCAAATTCCCATCAACATTGGCCTAGGTGGCTGAGGCTAAAGGCAACTGCCACTCTAAAACCTCTGGGAGGCACTAGGTTGGGGAAGGTGCCTCCACTGCTAGTCTGGATCAACTGTAAACTGGGGAGGGGCAGAGAATTATAGCAAAGTACTGCAAACATTTGCTTTATTAGCCAAACTTTAGAAGCTGCTTTCCTTCCTTGTTCTAACACAAACTCTAGAAGTGCATTGTTTGTACACCACTGCAAACAGCACTTAACAGCACTTGTCTGGAGAAGGAATAACCAATGTCACAATTATTTCCTTACCCTTTTCTGCATGGGCACCATTTGCTTTATGAGCTCTCACTTTTATTTTAAGAAGGAAGGGGGGGAGGGGCAAAAGTAACCTTTAAGAAAAATGGGATAAAAAGTAATGTGAATTGTTTTCCATCTTCCTATGACAGCAGTGGTTTATTTATAGCTGAAGACCAGAGGACGGTCCTCACGTGGCTATTGAAAATGAAAACAGTATGCGGGGTTTTGTTTTGTTTTGCTTTTGTGCTTTTGCAGTTAAAAAAATCTCTCTCCGCATTCCCTAAACCCTTGTTATTGTAACCAGAGCCACATTTCACATTGCTACAATTGAGGGTTATGTAAATTCCAAGGATTTTAAAGGATAGGGCCTGCACACTCTGTGTTTGGCCACAGAGAAGTTGACACAAACGGTTACGGACAACTTTTTTTGAGATGGAGGAAGGTGCTTGAATAAACTAAAAACAGATGAGAGGCACAGTGCAAAATTCAGCCTGAACTGGAACCAAATGCCTTTGGGAGGGTCAGGTAATAATGATTTCTCATTGCCTTCATTTCTTCAGAAGAAGTTCAGGGAGGACAAAACAAACAAAAAACCGAAACATCTTCCAAGCCTTTTCCTGGATGTCCAAAAGCTTTACACTTATTTAGGAGTTTAAAGGGACAACTTATTGACTTTGTGTCCTTGTATAGCTCATTGGTTTCAGTGGGCTGTGTTATTGCACTCTTGCCTTCTGAGCTTCCCATAGGCCTCAGGCTGACCACTGTGCAGAAAGAACATCAGACTAAATGAATCCTTGGGCTATTCTTATGTCCTTAACCAGTGGCAACGCTCTTTCTCACCAGTAATAGAAGCCCAGCCAGAAGGCTGAGCTGAGTGCCTGTTTTACTGAGTCATACTTGGTACAGGGTTTCTAACATTTAATTTTATAGACCTAGCCAAGTATATGGCACTTTATAGTGCAATGCCACCCAGTTTAAAGCAGGGGTCAGCAAACTTTTTCAGCAGGGGGCCGGTCCGCTGTCCCTCAGACATGGTGGGGGGACAACCCAAAGCAATTTTCAACCAATCAAGCAGGCAGAACTCCCCACCTCACATAGAATCATTGAGCATTTAGAGGGATCCCAAGGGTCATCTAGTCCAACCCCCCGCAATGCAGGTATCTCAGCTAAAGCAGCTATGACAGGTATCTATCCCACCTTAAAAACCTCTTTGGACTTCAAAACCTCCAATGAAGGAGACCGGCAGAGTGGCTGCATAGCCTGTGTGTACAGATCCAAGATTGTTGTGCTGCTGTTGTTGTTGTTTAGTCGTTTAGTCGTGTCCGACCCCATGGACCAGAACACGCCAGGCACTCCTGTCCTCCACTGCCTCCCGCAGTTTGGTCAGACTCATGTTGGTAGCTTCGAGAACACTGTCCAACCATCTCATCCTCTGTCTTCCCCTTCTCCTTGTGCCCTCAATCTTTCCCAACATCAGGGTCTTCTCTTCTCATGAGGTGGCCAAAGTATTGGAGCCTCAACTTCAGGATCTGTCCTTCCAGTGAGCACTCAGGGCTGATTTCCTACAGAATGGATAGGTTTGATCTTGCAGTCCATGGGACTCTCAAGAGTCTCCTCCAACACCATAATTCAAAAGCATCAATTCTTCGGCGATCAGCCTTCTTTATGGTCCAGCTATCACTTCCATACATCACTACTAGGAAAACCATAGCTTTAACTATACGGACCTTTGTCAGCAAGGTGATGTCTCTGCTTTTTAAGATGCTGTCTAGGTTTGTCATTGCTTTTCTCCCAAGAAGCAGGCGTCTTTTAATTTCGTGACTGCTGTCACCACCTGCAGTGATCATGGAACCCAAGAAAGTAAAATCTCTCACTGCCTCCATTTCTTCCCCTTCTATTTGCCAGGAGGTGATGGGACCAGTGGCCATGATCTTAGTTTTTTTGATGTTGAGCTTCAGACCATATTTTGCATTCTCCTCTTTCACCCTCATTTAAAGGTTCTTTAATTCCTCCTCACTTTCTGCCATCAAGGTTGTGTCATCAGCATATCTGAGGTTGTTGATATTTCTTCCGGCAATCTTAATTCCGGCTTGGGATTCATCCAGTCCAGCCTTTCGCATGATGAATTCTGCATATGAGTTAAATAAGCAGGCAGACAATATACAGCCTTGTCATACTCCTTTCCCAATTTTGAACCAATCAGTTGTTCCATATCCAGTTCTAACTGTAGCTTCTTGTCCCACATAGAGATTTCTCAGGAGACAGATGAGGTGATCAGGCACTCCCATTTCTTTAAGAACTTGCCATAGTTTGCTGTGGTTGACACAGTCAAATGTTTTTGTGTAGTCAATGAAGCAGAAGTAGATGTTTTTCTGGAACTCTCTAACTTTCTCCATAATCCAGCACATGTTTGAAATTTGGTCTCTGGTTCCTCTGTCCCTTCGAAATTCAGCTTGCACTTCTGGGAGTTCTCAGTCCACATACTGCTTAAGCCTGCCTTAGAATTTTAAGCATAGCCTTGCTAGCGTGTGAAATGAGCGCAATTGTGCAGTAGTTGGGGCATTCTTTGGCACTGCCCTTCTTTGGGATTGGGATGTAGACTGATCTTCTCCAATCCTCTGGCCACTGCTGAGTTTTCCAAACTTGCTGGCTACTCGTGACTAAGTCCGTTTGGGTGCAAAGAGTCTGCTTGCAGGTAAACAATCCCTGAATCCCCTTTTCAACCAAGAACTATGGTCGGTGTGTGGTCCACGAGGCCGGCCTATATAAAATCTCCCTCATGAGCCTCTTGGTTGCTGCCTTCTTGTTTGGTTTCTCTTCCTGGCTGTGCTGTAGTTTGCTGAACTCCCTATGATGCCGATCTCGGACTGTTTCCTCATATTGCGCCTGGGTCGTATTTAGCCCTAGACTGATTCCCTGTGCTTGAGCTTGGCTTGTTTGGACTGCACTGCACCAGCAAAGCAAGCCTAGCAAGTCCTTTGGTGAGAAGCTTATGCCTACTGGGAACCTTGCCCCGGAGGGCACCCGTTGGAGCGTGACTGTCGGTTTTTCTTAGGAGGTATGAATTTGGCCCTCAGGCCTCCGCCTGCTGCTCTGTAACTTAAATATTTTAGTCTTGCCTCTCTGTTTATACTTCATATAGACCTTTGCTTGCTGCCCCACTTCTGTTTCTCCAGATTGCCTGTGAAGGGAACGGCAAGTGTGTGTATCTTTTTAATTGATTACATGTGTTGGGGGTGTGCCCTCAGCCCAAGTCTTAAAAAAGAAATCGTATCTGACGATGGGCCTCAAAGAGGCTAATAGCTTCCCTCATTAGGTTTTGTGTAAATTTTACCCTGTCAGGAGCTTGAGGGCTATAAAAGCAGTCATCGCAGGACTAAAAGCATTTTTTCCCTTCTTTCCAAGCAAAATGAAAAGGAGGGAGGGGGGTTGGAATAGGAGATACAGGCATGATAACTGAGGGGAAAGAGTTTACTACTGAAAGAAACGAAAATCCACAAAAGGCTGTTAAATAATATAGGAAACAGTGGAGCCTAAAATGTGACCAACACCTGACTCAATAGTCTTGGAAAGGCTTCAGTGACTAAGGAATATGTCGTCTGCCTTTGAGTCATCTTGGGACACAGTGAAGAAAAAAGAAAAAGATCTTGAACAAAAACAAATGTCAGCTTCAAAGTCTATGAACAGAAATGTTGGCTTAGAGAGGCAGGGTTCTTGCTTTAATGTTTCCAAATTTGGAAAGTAAGGAAGTAAGCAAAGATTCCTTCCTTGATGCCACTATGTGACAGACCCCCAGATATTGATTCAATGTTTACACCCCTTTCCCTCCTCCTTTGCAACCCTGCCATGGCTTCCTCTTTGATCATTCCTGTCATCTGGCAAAAAGTCCCTTTAGGCCCTTCTTTTTATCCCTAAAAAGCTTCGGAGGGGTTTGGGGGGGAAAAAACTACTGGGCCTCTGAGTGCTTTTATGAAACCCCCACTCTCCAACACAGAACTGGAAGTTCACTGAGTGCCTTGTCTCTTTAACTATTAAGTTGAAGGGGCCAATAGGGACCTCCAGCATTAAGGCCTTTTTCTTGTGTGACTTTTCATTGCTGCAAAACTACTCTGCGGTGAGAGGCAGCTTTAGCGTAGCGCAACTGGTTTAGCCACACTGGGTACTGGCACCACAATAACGATGCAGAACAGAGCATGGGAGGCAGAGGGTACCAATTTTAGCATCACACAGGGTGCCACTGATATATGAGAGCCCAAAGTCCTCCACTATTGTGGTCCATTTTTCCATGCCAGTTTTGCACAGTGAATATTTTGTTAGCATGCATGCTCAAGTGAGGAGAGATGGCATTTATCGACATGGGGCAAAAAGTTAGTATTCAACAGTTTGCTGTGATTTATGAGCACTAGACTTCACTATGTGAGGGGTGTGTGTGTGCCAATTGTTTCTTTATCAGCTGCTGAGGTGGTGTAGCACTAGGCATGTTATGATTCTGTGGGGAATGAGTGGATGGAAAGTAGTCTCAATAAGTGCCACAATGGGGTTAGAAAGTCATATAGCCATGTATTTTTTTGCCTGTATTTATAAACAGTCACTCTCATTAAATCACCATGGATACAGCCCTTTTAATATGCAGAGGAAGGATTTGACATGATTCTAACTCCATTTCATGATATGGAAGTAAATTTAGAAGAACAAGTCAATCCAGAAGAATTACAGGGACCTATTGATTTGTGGTGGCCAGTGCTTTTCTTTCTTTCTAGAAAAATAGGTGCCAGTACTCGCCATGAAGTTGTTACAGTAAGGGCAACACATTTTAACAACAACAAAAAGAAGTGCCGGTACTGTGTACCCTTGAATACCCCCTGAAAGAAAGCACTGGGGGTGACACATTCCTCTATGTCAGGCATTACCTTTTGGGACCAGAGGGCACATTTCAAATTTGGCAAAAAGGCTAGGGGTGCCAGTCACAATATGGCTGTCATGGGGCATACTACAAAATGGCTGTCATGGAGAACGTGGCATAAAACAAAATATAGAGAAACCACCATATGCTTGCCATAGGAAGCCAGCTATGTCCTGACTATGGAGATCACACAACACTGATCTTACACATACACATCTTAATGACAACACATCCTAGTAAATACCAAAGGAGTATCACACAAACATACCTTACATATTTGCCTTGTACCCCCAAGGCTGCAGATATGAGTAGCTTTAAGAATGCAATTTGCCTTCCATCCAGGGCCTGGCCAATGGGCATGCTGCCTGTTGGTAGAACTCGCATTGTAAGAGCTTGTGTGCTGTGTAATAGTGTGTGCACGCTTAAATGGTTGGCTGAGGGGTACCTAGATGATCTGTTAAGAAGTTTTGTAAGTGAATCACTGCCTTGTCTCACCCTTTCTCTGCTTCATTCTTCATTGTTGGTTAGTACCACTATGCTACATCTGGCAAGGAAGCCAGTTATTGATGTATGCTGACTCACACTGAGGCATCGTCAAGATATCTTGGGCAGTTCATAATGCCATGCAGTGCTGGCACAGCCAGGATACCACACTGGTACAGCAGCCATTCTGTGTTTTCCCAACTTGGAAAACTAAGCTTCAGGACGCTGTCAAAAAACAGACCTTAAATTCTGAGACAGAGGAAATTCTGCTTCTGTAAACCTACAGTAAGTTCCATGTATGTTGGGTCAGCAACCCTATAGGTGGTTAGAGTTTTATGAGCCCCTGTTTCTTGTGCCATTTTTCAAACCTGAAGATGACAGGGTGAGAATTCAGCTGGTGGACTGCAAGGAAATTAACAATATGTGCATAGTAAATTTATGAAATTTCCTGTCACAAGATTTTTTGGGGGAATTTGCTGCCACAAGACTTGGTGATAGCTACTAATTTAGAGGCTTTTATAAGGAAATTAGACAAACAAATCGAAAACAAGGGTTCAGATGCACTATGTCCACTGGAAGGACAGATCCTGAAGCTGAGGCTCCAATACTTAGGCCACCTCATGAGAAGAGACGACTCCCTGGAAAAGACCCTGATGTTGGGAAAGATGGAGGGCACAAGGAGAAGGGAACGACAGAGGACGAGATGGTTGGACAGTGTTCTCGAAGCTACGAACATGAGTTTGACCAAACTGCGGGAGGCAGTGGAAGACAGGAGTGCCTGGTGTGCTATGGTCCATGGGGTCACGAAGAGTCAGACACGACTAAATGACTAAACAACAATGTCTGTGAGTACCAGTAGCTGGAGAACAAAAGCAGGCGAGAGCTATTGCCCTCATATCCTGCTTTTGGGCTTACCAGATATATTAGGCTGGCCACTGTGGAAAACAGATTCTGGACTAAATAGGCCTTTGGACTGACCCAGCAAGACTTTCCCTATGTTCTTAAGAACAGAGCACGTTAATATTTGAAGCACACAATTCACTTTAGCATTCCAAAGTTAAAGAAACTGAAAACCAGATGTAACCCAGCACCAGTCAGCGATGTCGCAATGGAGGTAAGTAAAAAGGTAAAGGGACCACTGACCATTAGATCCAGTCGTGACCGACTCTGGGGTTGCGGTGCTCATCTCGCGTTATTGGCGAGCTTCCAGGTCATGTGGCCAGCATGACAAAGCCACTTCTGGCGAACCAGAGCAGCACATGGAAATGCCATTTACCTTCCCGCCGGAGTGGTACCTATTTATCTACTTGCACTTTGATGTGCTTTTGAACTGCTAGGATGGCAGGAGCTGGGACCGAGCAGCGGGAGCTCACCCCATCGTGGGGGTTCGAACCACTGATCTTCTGATCGGCAAGCCCTAGACAGTTCTGGGGTGTTCTAGCACCACAGGGACCCCTGACCGTTAGGTCCAGTTGCGGACAACTCTGGGGTTGCGGCGCTCATCTCGCTTTACTGGCTGAGGGAGCTGGTGTACAGCTTCCGGGTCATGTGGCCAGCATGACAAAGCTGCTTCTGGAGAACCAGAGCAGCACATGGAAACGCCGTTTACCTTCCTGCCAGAGTGGTACCTATTTATCTACTTGCACTTTGATGTGCTTTCGAACTGCTAGGTTGGCAGGAGCTGGGACCGAGCAACGGGAGCTCACCCCATCGCGGGGGTTTGAACCGCCGACCTTCTGATCGGCAAGCCCTAGGCTCTGTGGTTTAAAATAAACTGAAAACCAGATGTAACCCAGCATCAGTAAGCGGTGACACAATGGAGGTAACAAGTGTGCCACAATTAATTGGGTATTCACTGTGGACCTGGAAGACCTAATTTCAAAGGTCTGCACAGCCATAAATGTCTCTGCATGACATTAGGCCAGTCATTCTCTCTCACCCAAACATACCAAACAAAGTTGTTGTGAGGAAGAAAAGAAGATAACCTCACATACTTTGTCTATTTTCCTTTCTACCCTGCCTTTTGTAGAACAGATCACAGGGAAGGTTACAATACAAATCAATCAAATACAGCTTTCCATAAAATACTACTTTAGTTAACAACAAAATCTAAAATTAACACAATATAAACAGCAAGCAAAATCCTAACTCCACAGCATTCCAATGCCCAGTATGGCTCACCTTATTACGCCCCCAAAGTATGAATGAAGTAAAATGTTTTCAACTAATGTCAAAAGGTCACCAATGAGAGGGATAATCAAACTGCCCATCAAACTGGAAAAGGGCCTTATCCCAAATGTATCTTCATCATAGGCCGGACCACCAACAGAATGGCTCATTCAAGTATCTGTGTCCCGAGCTGTTTAAGGCTTGATATACTAATGTTGAAACCTTAAAATTGGGCCCAGTTGCATATAGGCAACCTGTGCAGGAGTCATATTATTTCCCTGTACAGCAATCTGACTGCCACACTCTGCACTGGATACAGCTTCTGGACAGTCTTCAGGGTTTACCCTACATCAGGGGTAGGCAACCTAAGGCACATGGGCCAGATGCAGCCCAATCGCCTTCTCAATCCGGCCCACGGACGGTCTGGGAATCAGTGTGTTTTTTTCATGAGTAAAATGTGTCCTTTTATGTGTGCATCTCTGGGTTATTTGTGGAGCATAGGAATTCATTCATTCCCCCCCCCCCCAAAAAAAATATAGTCCAGCCCACATCATGGTCAGAGGGACAGTGGACCGGCCCACAGCTGAAAAAGGTTGTTAACCCCTGCCATACATAGATTGCATTGCAATAGTCCACACCTGAGGTTACCAGGGTATGAATGAGAATGGCCAAGCTATCTCAGTCAAAGGTGCAGAAGCAGCCAGCTAACTAGCTGCAGCTGGGAAAGGCATTCCAAAGCATTGAAGCTTTTCTGGGCTTCTGATGCCCATTTCAGATCCAAGAGTAACCTCCCCTCTCAAGCTGAATACCAGTTGATGGAAACCGCAAGAGGGGAGCAAGCTCTTGGGCACGGGTCCCGTTAGTGGGTTTCCCCGTTGCATCTGGTTAGCCACTGTGTGAGCAGGATGCTTGGCTTGATGGGTTGCTGTCCTGATCCAGCAGGCTCTTCTTGTGGTTCTTGCATTCACGCAAAGTATTTCATTTGATAGAGAGGCTTCATGGCTTTTTTTATTTACTGGGATTGGGGACATTTTGTTCTAGTCCAGATGGGTCATTTCCTAATACTTCTGACCCATGTTTGAGAACTCGCATTTATGTAAGGCTTGGGAACCACAGTTCCAACTCAGCCTCTCGTTCCTTGCGCCAGGAAATGGCATCCTCTGATTTCTCAACAATCCGTAACTGCGCTGAAATGACTTTACATTCTTCTGGAACTCCCTGGGAGCCTCTGGAAGTTATCCAGCAATCCTGGTCAGCAGAGCAGCAGAGTCATGGCACATCTGGAAGATGTCTATGTGTGGCTGCGCAAATCTAGTGATATCTCACTGTCTTAAACAATAAAAAGTAAAGAGAAATCTACTACAAATGCAATTATTGTCCCCTGATATTGATCAGCTGAGATGGGGGGAGGGGATATTTGACCCCTAATTCCAATCTACTCACGATTTAGAGACGATTAAGTCAAAAGGTCCTGTGGTCGTGACACCAGTAAGCATAAGCCATACAAATGTATTCAGTGATTTAACTGGCTTTATTATTTACTTATTATTATCTTCACACTCTATTTTTCCTTCAAGCTGCTCAAGGTGGTGGACATGGTTCTTCCCCTTCCCATTTTATCCTTACAGGTAAAAAGGTAAAGGACCCCTGGACGGTTAAGTCCAGTCAAAGGCGACTATGGGGTGCAGCGCTCATCTTGGCTCACAAGTGAGATACAAGGGTGCTATTTTAAAACTCCAAGATTGACACCACATCTTTAAGGACAGACAAACAAACCAATGCCACACTGTCAGCAAACAGTACAACCCAACTTTTCTCTCTCCACTTTAAGATCAGTGTCATCAGGAAAATAAGCACTGGTTGGCTACTTCTTGGAGGAGTTTCGATCCAGGAGGGGATCATGAGATTATAACCAAAGCACACATCCATTCTGGGCAGGTAAATATCAGACTCGCATCTCTCTCTTTTTTTCACCAGGAACATTTCCAAATTACTCATGCTCTTGTCCATATATAGATCTTCCACCTCTCATTCCTACCCCCTTTTTCACAATGGGGTGGGGTAAATGGGTAGGTTTAAAGACCCAAATTGCAAGATTCCTGATAAAAGAAATTTCTACCATGCAATGAACACAGTTAGCACTACCACCCCACACATAAACAACTAAAACCTGGGGACACAGTAACAATGGGACTTGCCTCATGATTACAGCTGTTACATTGTCATAGGTATGTTACCAGCCAGCTTGCAGTTCCCCACTGTGCCTGCGTACACCCCATACATTTAAATCAGGTGGCTTCCTCCAAAGAACCCTGGGAACTGTAGTTTACTCTGCACAGAGCTACAATGCCTAGCACCTTTAAAAAGCAACACACACCCCAACCTACAAAACCAGGGTTGGAGTGACTGTGTATGTATTGTGTGTGTACTGTGTACTGAAAGCTTCTAGCAGTAGGAGCACACCTTTCTACTGCAGCCAGCACAGCCACTTTGCCAACTGTGGCCCATTTTTCATTTTATAATGAACAAACTGAAGTCAGTGAAGTTAGCAAGAGCCAAAACAACGTTCCTGTGCATTGTATTTGCTGTCAGCTCCTTTCTCCTTTCAATGGGCTCATTTTAGAAATTTGGCAAATAGCAGTAGCCAACAGATCTGGTGAAGTTATGAGAGTGCTGAAATTCAACTGAAAAAATATTATTCTTGCACCTGACATCCTTTATACATTAATTTGAATCCAGCCCCACCTCTGGAACCTGGCTAATTCCCAAGGCTCAGGCCAGAGGTTTCAGGATTCAGCCTTCAAATGCATGCTCACTCACATCATGCTCCCTTTGCACATCAGACGGAACTGCTTTATTGATTTTAAAAATTCATAAGGAGCTTCCCAGAGAGTCAATCTAATCTCACAGGGAACTCTGGGAATAGAAAGCTCTGAAAGGGGAATGGAGGCAGTGTGGTGTAGTGGTTAAGAGCGGTGGACTCGTAATCTGGTGATTACGAGTCGCTTCCCCGCTACTCCACATGCAGCTGCTGGGTGACGTTGGGCTAGTCACACTTCTCTGAAGTCTCTCAGCCTCACTCACTTCATAGAGTGTTTGTTGTGGGGGAGGAAGGGAAAGGAGAATGTTAGCCGCTTTGAGACTCCTTAGGGTAGTGATAAAGCAGGATATCAAATCCAAACTCTTCTTCTTCTACACCAGTGTGGTGTAGTGGTTAAGAGCGGTGGACTCGTAATCTGGTGATTACGAGTCACTTCCCCGCTACTCCACATGCAGCTGCTGGGTGACGTTGGGCTAGTCACACTTCTCTGAAGTCTCTCAGCCTCAATCACTTCATAGAGTGTTTGTTGTGGGGAAGGAAGGGAAAGGAGAATGTTAGCCGCTTTGAGACTCCTTAGGGTAGTGATAAAGCAGGATATCAAATCCAAACTCCTCTTCTTCTTCTTCCTAAAAACTCTCAGCATCCTTAACAAACAACAGTTCCCAGGATTCTTTGGGGGAAACCATGATTGTTTAAAGTGGTGGGATACTGCTTTAAAAACATGGTGTGAATGGGATCTCAGAACAATATGGTGCCAAGCTGCTTCCTCCTACACCATGGCTCAGTTGAAATTCTCCTACCGAGCTCCAGTAATGATGTCAAACACCTTGAGGGCACCAAAAAGCAGGGCAAAAAATGCAGTAAATAAACATCAGCTAGCATTTCAGCCTCTTATTATGGAAAATATGGTTGGTACCTAACAATATGTTTCTCTTTGAGATACTAGCCAGCCCTGTTCAATTAGTCTATTATGAAGCAGTGCTTCTAGGAAAAGCTGCTGCTTACTTACTGGAAATAAACCCCACTGAGTAAGAAGCCCTGAATAATAACTGCTGTGTTACTCTTTTGCAAATCCAGATGTAATTATAGCAGTGCCAGGCAAAACTTTTGGACCAAAGTGCACAAGGGTAATCACACATGCGTGCACACACACTCCTTTTCAGCAACTTATTTTCCTTCAGCAATGTAAGCTTGCATTACAAGTCATCTTAGATTAGCCGTTGAGCATCTGTCCATTAAAGCATTAGCCAGCTTCATCAGCCAGCGAGGACATTACACTACACACATCAATACAGAAGGAGATTCCAAGAGCTATAAATAACTTACATTCGCCTACATGATTAAGTTCTGTAATCGGTTATTTCAATATAACATTACTCTGCTTCCATCCAGTTCTCTTCTCCCTTTTCAACAGCTTACACACAAACACAAACACACACACACACACACACACACACACACACACACACACACACACAGGATATCTGCAGCCTTGTAGAATTATAAAAGCAGAAACACAGCCTTGAAAATACCTCTTTCAGGGTTGCTAGTGCATGAAGCACCATGACCAGCAGCTCACCCCTGCTCTTCATCCCTGTTCCAGCTCAGTTATACTTTATGCCCACTCATTAAGTTGTGTTGGCTTTTCTGGAGCAGATGTAATGTCCAAACTGCCTTAGATTTTACACAGGCTTTTCAAATAAATAAATAAAAACCTAGCCAGCTAAGGCAATCCAGGATCATGAAGCATGCCAAAAAAAGAGAAAAGAAAAAAGCATTGCTTTCAGATGCAGAGAGAAAAGGGGAAGGAGGGAGGGGGAAGGGGGGAGGGAGCAGGAGATCAGTAGCCCTGCCTGTAAACCAAAAGAAAGGAGATAATAAAACAGAGCTACTTCAGACCTGCTCTTCAGAAGAGTTATTCGTAGCCTCCCATGTGAAATGTGTGCATGTCTTCGTGTTGTTTCTCAGTCATGCTACAGCGAAAAATTAATGACCAAATCGGGTTTTTTTCCTTTCCCAAGGAATTAACTACGGTGCCTCTGCTATTGTTTCACTTTTAATCTGATTTGTAACATGAATGACAAGATTAATCCAATTTAAAGGGTTATGACGGAACTAAGTGGCCCCTGCTGCACAAGGGAGACGTGACAAACAGCAGGATCCTGCTTCCATTCCTAACCATCTTTATTTTAACCATTTTATTATTTCTGACACTGCAAGTCCTTTTAATCAGGTGCTGCTATTGCATCTCTCTTAATTAAACTGTGTTCTGCTGCTTTGCTTCTTGCGAGACAACTAATTTTGGGTGACCTGTTTCTTGTCCATTGTAGCCATCTGCAAGGAGACAGGTTCTGTTATTATTGCATTCCTGTTCTGGCTCATGACCAAGATGGAAACAAGGTTGAACTGAAGTAATTCATCTGTGAAGCCCGAGACGAGTTTCCAGAAACCTGGTGCCCTCCAGATGTTGTTGGGACTCCCAATGCCCTTCAGCCCCAGCCAACATGGCCAGCAGTCAAGGATGATGAGAGCCATAGTTCAAAACATCTGGGCTTGGGGATCAGGTTGACGAAGGCTGCCCTTGATGTTAAATACTTTATTATTTTATTTGCAGAAGCAGAAAATCATGTTACTTCATTGGGCTGATATTGCCCTTCTGAGTTGAAAATCCTTAGTCCCCCTTCTACATTATTGCCAACGATGTGCACACTTAAAAAAAATAAAACCCAAACTACAAAGCAAACAAACATCCTGACTGTTCTTACTGGTTTGCCTCCCTTCCGAAAGTCCTGCTAAGCATCCAACTCTTCAGACCCAAAAGCAGTTCCGAGTGTCTTCCTCTTGTGTAATTCTCAGTCCTTCCAGAGAACCAGCAACACAACAAGGGTTGAGAATGACAGTGAGGGTTGTGGACCCTTTCCCCCAACAAGTCCTTTAGCACAGCCCTCTCCCTTTTGAGCCTAATACACATGATAGGACCAAAAGAAACTTTCTAACAGCACTGCTATGCCACCACAGTTTCACTTGGAGGAGGTGTCAGATGAAGGGATTAAAAATAAACCACACATAGCTCAGAAATCTGTAGAATAATTGGGCTACTAGTTGTGTACTCAGGAATGTGGCTGCACTTGCCAAATCAAAGCTTTAGGGATTTTGTACTGGTTCACATGCTGTAGAGAAAGAACAAGCAACGCTGTCATAATCTCCCCCCCCTCTTGCACCCAAGACTGGATGAGGACTCAAGATAAGCATACAATCCATGCATCTGTGCTTTAGTTTTATACACACACAAATCCCCCAAAACATGCGCCCACTTGCTGTCAGCTTGTGTGTGTAGCATTTCAAAGAAACTAAGAACCTATATTCCAAACCTAAATCCTCTGACTGCTTTTTGATTGCTTCAGAAAAGAAAACAGAGCTTACCCTCTCTCTTTTTCCTCCCAGCCAGGGACTAGAAGAGCTGCTGCACCAGCCACCCTTAAGATGCAACCCCCTTGTCTCTGTGTCATTCCTCCTTTTCCTGCAGTCCTGTAAGTCCACACACTGAGCACTGTTCGCCCTGCTTTCCTTTCACTGCCTGTGCTGTCCTCGGAGTGGAACTGCTGCCGTTTTCACTTTCAGACCAGCCTCCCTCTGCAAGAGCCTGTGACGTCAGGAAGCCTCTACAAGATATTTATGGCTTAAGTGGGCTAAAGTTTCACTAGGTAAAAGCTTGGATTGCAGCTCCTTGGGAATCTTAGTCTTTCGTGCTTCCACGTGAAAAGCTTTTTCCAAATGCAATATAGCAATACAGAAAGCTGCCGTATACAGTCAGTGCCTTGGATCATCTAGCTTAGCATTTTCCACACTGACTGGCAGCTGTTTTCCAGGAGTCGTTTCCAGACCAACTGGAGGAACCAGGGATTTAACCTGGGACCTTCTGCATGCAGAGCAGATGCTCTGCCACTGGGCCACAGCCCTTTCCTGGGGGATTGCTGTCTTTGTACAGGGAGTGAGTAGGGGCAACACAGTAAGCATGGGTGTTTCAGACTGCAACAAAAGCCACTTCTTCCAGAGGGCGCATGTAAAGTGTCTCCGCCACATGCAACCAATGTTCCTGTTGGGTCTGCTGGTTGTGGCAAAAGAGGGCCTCTTCAGCACACACCACACCACACCAACCCACGTGGGTGGAGCTGTGGGTTAAACCACAGAGCCTAGGGCTTGCCAATCAGAAGGTTGGCGGTTCGAATCCCTGCAATGGGGTCATAGCGGTCAAGTTTCCCCTTTTCTCACGAGGAAGCCTATTCAGCAAAAGGGAGAAGTTGACAGCTATGGACGGGGTGAGCTCCTGTTGTTCGGCCCCTGCTCCTGCCAACCTAGCAGCACGAAAGCACATCAAAGTGCAAGTAGATAAATAGGTACCGCTCCGACAGGAAGGTAAACAGTGTTTCCATGCGCTGCTCTGGTTCGCCAGAAGCAGCTTTGTCATGCTGGCCACATGACCCGAAAGCTGTACGCCGGCTCCCTCGGCCAATAACGTGAGATGAGCGCTGCAACCCCAGAGTCGTCCGCGACTGGACCTAACGGTCAGGGGTCCCTGTGATGCTAGAACACCCCAGAACTGTTCCAAACATCTGATAAGGCTTAAGTAAGAATGAATGGATTGGCCCCTCGCCTTGAACTCATCATGCACAGCCAGACTTGTGCTTTCTCTTCCTTGGATTAGGATCAGCCTCCTGATAGCACCAATTTGTAACTTAAGCTAATCTATATTTCCAAATAGCCATCACTGCACAAGTTATATAGTTTTGAACTGGATGCTTCCTGAGTTTCAGTAACTCAATAAATTGTCTCTGCTTAATAATAGGAAGGTCTCCAGGTTTTTTGCTGCTTTTGGTCCCGGGGGGGGGGATGGGGAAATCCTATAAAAAGCAAACAGTACTAAACGGTACACTTAAAATATAGTTATAAATGTAAATACTTATTTTTGGCTGGCTGGTTGCAAACCTGTCTTTGGATACAAAGCAGAACTCTGGCATTTGCAAGATGGAACAACAACTATCCCTGGCCTGAAAGTGTGCATGTGTGTGTTACTGTGTTGCCAGATTACACATTTGGAATATTCCTACCACGTCTCAAAAGTCTCATGTTTTTAAAAAGAACTTTTGTAACAGAGGAAGTAAGAAAAATGCCAAGTGTAATTTGACCTTAAACCCTCACCTCCTAGCAGCGCCATACTTCACCTTGAAGTATCTTGAATCAGGGAATTGTAGTTGGAAATGACACCAAGGGTCATCTAGTCCAACCCACTGCAATGCAGGAATTTCAACTAAAGCATCCATAACATATGGCCATCCAACCTCTGCTTACAAGCCTCCAAGGAAGGAGAGTCCACCACTGTTCAAGGGAGTCCATTCAAACAAAAACAGTATTGTTCAGACCAACATTTCAACAGAGTACTCTCTGGGGATTTGATGACTCTTTACAGATTTGGTATTGTTGCTCTTGCTTATTTGGTCTATGCCTTTATTGTTTGTATTGGTTCACTGGTACCTTATTTATTATTGTTGCTTATTGCCTTGAAGGTTAGGAACACAAGAAGAACCCTGCTGGGTGGCCAATAGCCCATCTAGTCCATCATCCTGTTCTCACAGTGGCCAAGCCTATGGGAAGCCCCTAAGCAGAAGCCAAGCAGAAGCACACACTCTCCTCCTTTGTTTTCCAGCAACTTGTATTCAGAAGCATGCTGTCAGTCTGTGGTGGCAGAGCATATCCTTTGAGGCTAGTAGCCAATGACAGCCACATCCTCCATGAATTTGCCTAATTCTCTTTTAAAGCCATCAAAGCTGGTGGCCATCACTGCCTCCTTGGGGAGCGAATTCCATAGTTCGACTATGTCTGTGTGGAAAAAGTATTCTTTTGTCTGTCCTGGAACCTTCAACATTCAGCTTAACTGGATGTCCACAAGTTCTAGTTTTATATGAGAGGGAGGAAAACCTTTCTTTATCCACTATCCCCAGGCCACAAATACTTTTATACACTTTGACTATGTTTTTATACACTTTTATCAGAGTTCCATTAGGGATGGAACTGTAGAAGTCAATTAGCATATCTAAGAAGAACTGTTGTTTCAACTTCCAATACATTCATTAAGCCTGACTCATATAGAACAGTTCCAGTGGAGAAAATTTTGCACCATTTGATCCCGTGCCACACATAGATTGGACAAATTGTACGGGTGCTTCTCAGAGCTCTCGGCACCCAGTGACATTGATGAGGGAAGAACCCACCTAATTTGCATTACCTGCCTGGTTCCTCTTGACAGAAATTATCAGGGCAAAGCAGGCCTTGTGAAAATACTTCACACAACCCCACTGACATATGAACCAGACACCAAAACAATGGAGGTTGTCTTGCGTCCTGGGCAAGTCTCCTGGAATGGCTGTAAAAAAAACAAAAACCCTTTATTGTCAGTAAGGGTATGGCTGAGAGCAGCAACCTTGATTCATCGTACAGAAACTTTGCGGAATCTAAGGCTAACTGGGTCTGAGTTGTCAGTGTATGGTAGATCAGGTGGGTACCCTGTTGTATGGTGCACTGAGTTCCGTCATGGAATATAGGCAGGATATAAATATAATATAAGTAAAACATTGCAATGGTACCCAAAAGGCTGATATTCTGAATGAGGCTTTTCTTCATTCAAGACAGCGGCACTGAATGGAAAAAAATCTCAAATGTTGTTAAGCCAAGTGAGCACATGGAATCCACAAGCTGGTTCTACAAGAAGGAACTTTTGCCAAGGCCGTTCCCCTTAGAGATATTCAAGGAAACAAACAAGCACTATCTTACAAATTCCAGCTACTTGCTATAAATAACTATACATTTTGCAGTTTTACTATATGAGTGAGTTCCTTGGGGCTTCAGTTCTATTTTGTACCCCAATTTGTCATCTTTAGTTTTATCTTTGGAGATCAGAAGCTGATCACTGCTTCAAAACGCTTGTATGACACACCAAAGGTTGCCTGCTGATAATCCAGCAGGGTATGCACAGATTATATGCAAAGAACTATGGATTTGACTACAAATCTCAGATGCCGTCTTCAGGAGAACATCCATGCATGGCTAGGTAACAGAGCAATTATTTATATTACCTTTTGAACCAGCTCCTCATATATTCAATATAAGTACACAAACAATAAAGAGCATTGTTTAAGGCTGGAAACAAGAGAAATGTCCACAATGACTCATGCATAATTCCCTCAGATTAATTTGTAAAACATGCCGTTCCCAGTCCCTAGGAGCTGGAGGAGGGGTGAAACTGTCGAATCACAAGGAATGAACGCACTAATCAGTGTGACTAATTTTTGCACAGGCCTTGCTTACAAACTTTGCTTCCTTATTTTGAAGTTACAGTGGTACCTCGGTTTGCGTACACATTTGGTTCCAGAAGTCTGTACTTAACCTGAAGCATACTTAACCTGAAGCGAACTTTCTCATTGAAAGTAATGGAAAGTGGATTAATCCGTTCCAGACAGTCCACAGAGTACTTAAACTGAAGCGTACTTAACACGAGGTTGAGTGTAATTGGTTCCAGAAGTCCGTACTTAACCTGAAGCGTACTTAACCTGAAGCAAACTTTCCCATTGAAAGTAATGGAAAGTGGATTCATCCATTCCAGACGGGTCCACGGAGTACTTAAACTGAAAATACTCAAACCGAGGCGTACTTAAACCGAGGTATGACTGTATTTGGTTAGCTGTGTGGCTATTCAGACTTGATCCACAAGTTAAATTTATTACCTTGGTGCTACAGAGGAGGAAGATCGTTTTGGTGCTGAAAATGCTGAGCATCACTTTGTAGAAGCACCCAACCACCCCATGTAACTGGGGTCAAGTCTGTATCCACTAGGGAACATGCATTTAAAGGTTATTTCAGTGGCATAGTTAAAATTAGCTAAATCACACCGGTGCTACTTCACATTTGGCCTTCGCACCCAAGCTCTCTGCCACTGAGAAGGCAAACATGCTACAAAAAGCTTCTGAATTAGACTCAAGTTTGCACTTCGTGGCACCCAAGACACAGCTTTCTTTAAAGTCTGTATCCAATAACCAAAGAACTAAGACAGTTTGACTCACAAGTTCCTTGTTCCAAGTGTAAATATTGAAGAATCTGTTCACTAAATAAGCAAGGTAACTCTCATCTACATTAACATTTAAAACAATACATTAATTGGGCGGAAACCACCCTTTCTACTAAGATTAAAAATGCCTTGAAACTGGGCTTCCGGGTTCAGCGCCAGCGTCGATCGGCGGGGTTTCGTCTCGTCTCCGAGACGGCCCGTCTCTGCTAGGAGTGGGGAGGGCAGCGAGAGCGACGCTGCGCCCCTTAGAACCTCGGGAAGGGCGTCCCGAGGGCAATTTGCTCAGCACAGACCCAATCCGGACTCCCCAACTCTTCGGCTAGCTCTAATAAGAGCTCCGGAGTGAGGAGGGTAGAAGTCGCGGGGGCCATTTTGAGCGGCAACGTTATTCTAGCAGGGAGAAGCTTCAAGCCGAAGGCGGAGAGCGCTGGATTCTTCCGAAAATAAAACGATTAGAAAAGACTGTAAGTAATCTCACGATTTGGATTATAAAACACAATTTGGATCTGGGAGAGAGGGGAGAAAAGAGGAAGCCACCCCCCCCCACGGTAACAAAGAGACAGTAAATAGAAACCCGAAGCCATAAACAGAAGATTTGTAATTCAAAAGGATCCCTCAAAGGCATCAAAGAGAATCTCCCCTTTGATGCAGGGTGAAAAGGGGAGAGAGACTGTGGTTTATGACTGCCCTGCAGCAAGAGGTAAGCCTAAGAAAAACCTTTCTTTCCCTTGGGAGCCGGCAGCCCAGACAACCCAGTGAGTTGATCAGGATTTATAAGTCAATCTTTACTTCACTTTGTATTTCTGGACTTTGTGGAATTTCTTTTTTGACTTAAGTGCTTGTGAAATGTGAGTTCGAACTTTATTGTTAATAAGACTTGAAGAATGCAGCCAGCTTGTTAAAATGGAGTCGAGAAAATAAACTGTGATCATATTCCACCCCACGTGACAAGTTTTGACCTTGGCAGGACTGAAATATGTCAACAAAAAAGTGTTCCCCTGAGTTCCAGCGGTCTGTTTTGACCTTAATGTGGGAAACAAGAATAGAGCTATGTCAAGAGGAGACACGACGGCAAGTGTTACAGCAAAAATTCCAGGAGGTGATGGCGGAATATGATTTTTTAGGAGATGAAGCTTTTGACACTGAAAAAGATGAATGTGAGAATGACAATGATGGAGAAGGAAAAGATGAGGATGAGGACTGTGACGATTTAACACCAAATGAAGCACACCACGGAAAAAATGATGACTCTACTCTACAAAAAGTTGGATGGAGTGCCCTGCTTTTGAGGGGGGCACGATTGGTATTATTGGAATTCCAGAACACCCACAGGGAAGAAGGAAAAAATATGCAGAGAAGAGAAGAAATCCAGGGGTCCTGTATGGTGGCCTGGATGGCAAAAGACTGTAAACAGGGGGTGGGGTGAAGGGAAAGTGATGTTGTTGATTATAAGGATGGATTAACAGGTTTATAACTGGTCTGCTGACTTTGGAATTTGCTGGATTGGGGGGGTGGAGCCGGTATCCGGGGATGTAAGGTTAAATTGAGAATAGTTATAGTTTTAAAAGTGAATGGATTTTGGAAAATGTGAAAATATGGAGGCTTATAGAGGGAGGAAAAAAAAATTAGGCACGGGAAGAGAAAATGGGAGTTTGATTTTTCAGTGATTTGAATATTAGATGAAAATGCTAACAATTGATTTATAAGTTGTATAAGATACAAAGGTGTATTTTTATAAAGTAAGAAACTGTTGCAGATGATAAAAAAGGGATGAAAACCGGGGAAGGGGGGGAGGGGAAGCCCATAAAATATGGTTTTACAACTATGAATGCAAGAAAATTTTTCTGTTTTGTATTGTTTTTTTTCTTTCTTTTTTCGCTCTTTCTTTTTTCCCTTTTTTCTTATATCTATTTTTCTCTTTTTTTTGGTATGATAATAGATGGTTGGATAGATGTCCTCCTGCGTACTGCCCTGGTTTGCTGGAGCTCCCTGGTGGCAGGGGGGGGCTTTGGGGTCAGGGGAAGGGGGGGAGGACAGAAATCCAAGCATAAAATGGACCATCTCTGACTGTTCACATACATGGGATACTTCTGTGGCAGGGGAGGACCCATGTGGGTGGGTAGGAAGGAGGTGGAAATGGGGTTTAAGTATGTACCGTTTTTTTTGTTTTTTTTGTATTTTGTAAAATTAATAAAAAGTATGTTCAAAAAAATAAAATAAAAATGCCTTGAAACTGTTGGAGCTGGCTATGTAAACCAGGAGTCTTACAGACTTTGTAAGTGGGGAGTTTTACAAGTTGAAAGTGTGTCCTGATGGAACTACCATAAGAATCTATTGTCTTACCTTCGCTTCCTAAAAAGGAAATGAAACCACAAAACCTACAGTCATACCATTGTAGATATCCCTTGTCTGGTATGCTGCCTCCAGCAGTAGTTAAATACTCAGTGATTCAAAGCAAATAGAACAGAAAACATGAAGCACCTGGCAAGTTTTTGATGGAACATTCACAAATGATGTGTGATGGTGGGTAGGGAAAAACGCCTTCTTCATCCACTTGGCTAGTCAATTTCTACCCTAAATGTAAAGCCTCAAATGCTGGAATTCTTGGTCTGTCTAGAATACCTGCATAAATTACTGATGTATATAATCTAATTCAGAAACTGACTGAAAGCCCAAATATCTGAAAAACCAAACAGGAGGTTTATGGAACCTATAATAACATTTCATTTTGTGCTTGGGTGCTGAGGATACTACCGTTGTTTAGCATTTATTAAAGACTCCCTTGCAGGGAGGGCCACAATTTATGCTGGACAGATGAATAGGAGGAAGAAGGAATCAGGGTCTGATAAATTATTCCTTGGACTAAGGTGGAAAGGAACAAGATAGCTGTGAAGAAGCATGCATGGTGGTTTGGAGAATTATTTCCTAAAACACTAGATCTTATGGAGGAGAGTGAAGCAGTTGGAGGAAAATGGGGGGCTAGATACGTTCCATATGGAGGGTGCAATGTCAAAGAAATAGGAATGAGAAAATGAAGTAGTAGATAAGCTTTTGGAGGGCAAAAGGAGAGAAAAATGCGGAAGTGTTAAAAGGGAGGACTAGCAGAAAGTCAATGGAATGGATAGCTTTAAAGTGCTCTCTTCTTTATGTACTAAAGCTGTCTAGAAGTTGGGACTGACTGCAGCTCCCTAAATGAAACCACAGTGAGTGGCAAATCTGAGTTTGCTGCTGCATAATGAGTGGAACAGTAGAAATTGAGGATCTGAAGCTTGAAGCAGATGTGTCATGTGAAAGGAAGCTAGTGAGGAAGTTCAATATGGACAACACTATTGAAACTTCAGGGTGCATGTGTCTTTAATTAAAAGCTTCCTGTTCCCTGGTTCTACCCCTTTTATTGCTTCCTGTTGAGCATGGCAGTGAGATAACAGATGAATAATATATTACTTGTTAGCAGAATTAGTTTTCTTAACTGTCCACCAATGTTTGCTCAGTTCACGGGGTAAGGGGTTAATTACTTACTTCCTCTCATTTTTATATAACAAAAGAAAACAATTCTATTGGATAAATTTTAAAAGCAGAAAACGAAGGGAAACATGTAATTAAAGCATGTAACTAAATTAAATAGGAACATGTAATTAAATCAAATAGGAACTGACACTAAGTAGAAATCAACAGCCCCTTCATGGATCAATGCCTTGTCGTGGCGAAGGGGCTTGAATAACTCAGAGAAGCTATGAGCTATGCCATGCAGGGCCACCCAAGATGGACAGGTCATAGTGGAGAGTTTTGACTAAACGTGATCCACCTGGAGAAGGAACTGGCAAGCCACTCCAGTATCCCTGCCAAGAAAACTCCATGGACAAAGACAACAGGCATATAAAAGTTATGACGCTGGAAGATGAGCCCCTCAGGTCGGAAGGCGTCCAACATGCTACTGAGGAAGAGCGGAGGACAAGTACAAGTAGATTCAGAGCTGATGAAGTGGCTGGGCCAAAGCCGAAAGGACGCTCAGTTGCGGATATGCCTGGAAGCGAAAGGAAAGTCCGATGCTGTAAAGAAAAATATTGCATAGGAACCTGGAATGTAAGAACCATGAATGGAGGTAAGCTGGATGTGGTCAAAAATGAGATGACAAGAATAAATATCGACATCCTGGGCATCAGTGAACTAAAATGGAAGGGAATGGGCGAATTCCGTTCGGGTGACTATCATATCTACTACTGTGGGCAAGAATCCTGTAGTAGAAATGGAGTGGCCCTCATAGTCAACAAAAGAGTGGCAAAAGCTGTAATGGGATGCAATCTCAAAAATGACAGAATGATCTCGATACGAATCCAAGGCAGACCTTTTAACATCACAGTAATCCAAGTTTATGCACCAACTACTGGAGCTGAAGAAAGTGAAATTGACCAATTCTATGAAGACCTACAACACCTTCTAGAAATGACACCAAAGAAGGATGTTCTTCTCATTACAGGGGATTGGAATGCTAAAGTAGGGAATCAAGAGATAAAAGGAACAACTGGCAAGTTTGGCCTTGGAGTTCAAAATGAAGCAGGGCAAAGGCTAATAGAGTTCTGTCAAGAGAACAAGCTGGTCATCACAAACACTCTCTTCCAACAACACAAGAGACGACTCTACACATGGATATCACCAAATGGGCAGCATCGAAATCAGATTGATTATATTCTCTGCAGCCAAAGATGGAGAAGCTCTATACAATCAGCAAAAACAAGACCTGGAGCTGACTGTAACTCAGATCATCAGCTTCTTATAGCAAAATTCCAGCTTAAACTGAAGAAAGTAGGAAAAACCACTGGGCCAGTAAGATACAATCTGAATCAAATCCCTTATGAATACACAGTGGAAGTGAGGAACAGGTTTAAGGATTTAGATTTGGTGGATAGAGTGCCTGAAGAACTATGGATGGAGGCTCGTAACATTATACAGGAGGCAGCAACGAAAACCATCCCAAGGAAAAGGAAATGCAAGAAAGCAAAATGGCTGTCCAACGAGGCCTTACAAATAGCGGAGGAGAGGAGGCAAGCAAAATGCAAGGGAGATAGGGAAAGATACAGGAAACTGAATGCAGATTTCCAAAAAACAGCAAGGAGAGACAAGAGGGTCTTCTTAAATGAGCAATGCAAAGAAATAGAGGAAAACAATAGAATGGGGAAAACCAGAGATCTGTTCAAGAAAATTGGAGATATGAAAGGAACATTTCATACAAAGATTACCATAATCAAGGACAAAAGTGGTAAGGACCTAACAGAAGCAGAAGACATCAAGAAGAGGTGGCAAGAATACACAGAGGAATTATACCAGAAAGATATGGATGTCTCGTACACCCCAGGTAGTGTGGTTGCTGACCTTGAGCCAGACATCTTGGAGAGTGAAGTCAAATGGGCCTTAGAAAGCACTGCTAATAACAAGGCCAGTGGAAGTGATGATATTCCAGCTGAACTATTTAAAATTTTAAAAGATGATGCTGTTAAGGTGCTACACCCAATATGCCAGCAAGTATGGAAAACTCAGCAATGGCCAGAGGATTGGAGAAGATCAGTCTACATCCCAATTCCAAAGAAGGGCAGTGCCAAAGAATGCTCCAACTACCGCACAATTGCGCTCATTTCACACGCTAGCAAGGTTATGCTTAAAATTCTACAAGGCAGGCTTAGGCAGTATGTGTACCGAGAACTCCCAGAAGTGCAAGCTGGATTTCGAAAGGGCAGAGGAACCAGAGACCAAATAGCAAACATGTGCTGGATTATGGAGAAAGCTAGAGAGTTCCAGAAAAACATCTACTTCTGCTTCATTGACTATGCAAAAGCCTTTGACTGTGTCGACCACAGCAAACTATGGCAAGTTCTTAAAGAAATGGGAGTGCCTGATCACCTCATCTGTCTCCTGAGAAATCTCTATGTGGGACAAGAAGCTACAGTTAGAACTGGATATGGAACAACTGAGTGGTTCAAAATTGGGAAAGGAGTACGACAAGGTTGTATATTGTCTCCCTGCTTATTTAACTTATATGCAGAATTCATCATGCGAAAGGCTGGACTAGATGAATCCCAAGCCGGAATTAAGATTGCCGGAAGAAATATCAACAACCTCAGATATGCAGATGACACAACCTTGATGGCAGAAAGCGAGGAGGAATTAAAGAACCTTTTAATGAGGGTGAAAGAGGAGAGCGCAAAATATGGTCTGAAGCTCAACATCAAAAAAACCAAGATCATGGCCACTGGTCCCATCACCTCCTGGCAAATAGAAGGGGAAGAAATGGAGGCAGTGAGAGATTTTACTTTCTTGGGCTCCTTGATTACTGCAGATGTTGAAAGCAGTCACGAAATTAAAAGACGCCTGCTTCTTGGGAGAAAAGCAATGACAAACCTAGACAGCATCTTAAAAAGCAGAGACATCACCTTGCCGACAAAGGTCCGTATAGTTAAAGCTATGGTTTTCCCAGTAGTGATGTATGGAAGTGAGAGCTGGACCATAAAGAAGGCTGATCGCCGAAGAATTGATGCTTTTGAATTATGGTGCTGGAGGAGACTCTTGAGAGTCCCATGGACTGCAAGAAGATCAAACCTATCCATTCTTAAGGAAATCAGCCCTGAGTGCTCCCTGGAAGGACAGATCGTGAAGCTGAGGCTCCAATACTTTGGCCACCTCATGAGAAGAGAAGACTCTCTGGAAAAGACCCTGATGTTGGGAAAGATGGAGGGCACTAGGAGAAGGGGACGACAGAGGACAAGATGGTTGGACAGTGTTCTCGAAGCTACGAACATGAGTTTGACCAAACTGCGGGAGGCAGTGGAAGACAGGAGTGCCTGGCGTGCTATGGCCCATGGGGTCACGAAGAGTCGGACACGACTAAACGACTAAACAACAACAACAAAGAAATCAACAGAGGCCGTTCAAGGGACAATTAACAAGTTGTACATCAGTAATTCTCAGGTAACACTTAAAAGTGGGGATGAAAGGGGCAGAACTTGCAACAGGAAGCTTTTGATTACTGTCAGAAGGGGAGATCTTTTTCTGATGAAAAGAACAACAACTATAACAACCCTTATTTTACCTGCAAGGAAGTAATCCTTTTGTAAATATAAGGTTACCCAAACCACTTATAGAAATACTGAACCAGCTTTTGTTTTATACTGGTAGGGAAGTCTATCAAATAATTGATTACTTGCTATCAATAGTTCCTAAACATTTGCCAACAAATAGGAAAAGACTGAATGCTAGAAGTAAATATGTTTTGCTTCGTAACAGGGGCTGTCTCAATTTGTCCTCTTTTGCTTGTTCTACCAGACTTGTTACTTCTTGGTGCTTACAAAAGTGTTGTTGGATGCTACTAGGATGAGTGGGAGAACGAAACCTAGGATCCACTAATGTTTCTTGACCTCATAGGGGTGCTCTAAGCTTGATTTTATCATCTTCGCCATATCACTTTCAGATCATTAGATACAAGTTACTAAAACTTAAAACTATTATATAAAAAACTTGCTGTGCCAGAATATACAATGCCTCTTTAGGAAATCATCATTCTTTTGCAAAGAAAAAGTTGTTTGACAAAACTCTAAATTATTTCCCTGGGAATTTTTTTCTGGCTTGGATGTGTTTATTCCTTTGCCTCTTACTTGCTCATGCTTGCATTTACTGCCCATTAATAACAAGTGAGCACACAACAGTTTATTTGATTCATTTATGAACTGTAGATGTTTCAACTCCATATAACATCAGGATAGGGAAAGGGGAATATGGCAAGAAGCCCAGGAAAAGGCAAGTTAAGTAGGATTGGGAATTGGACACAAAGACAATAAGCCTTCAAGCCAGTCTTCATTAAGTAGTTTTATATCCATTGGAGAAAGAATTATGGTGTAATATATGCCACGTGGAGACTTATGGATGTTAACAGGAGTATTATATAAAGTCACATAAATCTATGGTGTGACCACATTCAGATTACTCTTTACAGTTCTGGTCCCCATCTCAAAAATGATACTGTGATACAGGGGAACATATATAAAAGGGCAACTAAAGTGATCAGAGGCTGTATCATTTCCGTTCTGAAGAAATTTTGAAGAAGAAATAAGCTTTTAGTCAGAAAATTAAAGCATTTTAAAAGGAATTGTGGAAACTGAAAACTGAGACTGAAACAAGAGACATTAATTTCCCTCAGCACAATTAGACTTGTCACATGGAGTAGCAACAGGTACAAGAAATAGCTTCTGTCAAAAGGTCATTACTTTTTTTTTAAAAAAAGGGTTGAAACAGAGAAACTTATACAGTAGTACATAAATCTATTGGTGGCTGCTAGTTATGGTAAAAAAATATGAATGGGATCCTTATATTCAAACATGCAACAGTGGGATTCATTTTAGAAGAGGGTAATCTGTGGGTGGATTTTTAGATGGGCAGAGGTAGCCGCTTGGAACCCCATCTAGAAATCTGGAGCTTCAGACCACCACCACCTTATGAGATAAGCATCTGCTGCATAGCTCCCAATAGTCTGGATTCAACCAGAGAAACATCAATTTTGAATCCCAAATGAAAGCTGTTATGCCTGTGTATCTGTGCAGGATAAGCAACTCTGGCACCTCAATGTCTTTTTTGATTCTAAGCAAATAATAATAATAATAATAATAATAATAATAATAATAATAATAAATCAGAAACTGCTATGTAACAAAGCTTGATGTCCAGTAATTGGGGTGGGGGTGGAAGGAGTTGTTGCTTTTTTTTACAAATGTAATTTACTTGACACATCAAGCTGTGTGGTGTTACTTAAACCTCTTTACATTTTTTTAAAACTTTACGTTGTTAAGCAATTTTCAAGAGCACTTCTTTCTTGTGTCTATGGTGCCAATATTCCTCTAGGTCTTCTGTGGATGTATGGTATGCTGCCTGCTTCAGTAATAAACCACACATGTCCAATCCACTCATAACTCCAAGAAAAAAGAACAACTTTGAAGCAAATTCTGGTTTGAAATAAGCCTTATAACCCTTATAATAGCTTGAATAGCAGGTAATAACACTTTATTCATACACATGAATGTGTCATTATTTTAATCATATGTTCTATTTGCCGCTGTATTTAAATGTTGAGGCACTTTCTACAATTTGCCTAAATTCGGTGAGCCCTGCTCTAACAAAACAGCTGTAGGAATGTAAAGAGAACGTAAAAAAATACCCCCCCCTTACCTGAGGAATTTTTCTCACACCATCTGCCGTTTATTTTTAATTTCTGAACACAGCTGCAAATACATATACTTTACCATATGTCTGATCCCTGATGCTGACTTTAATCTTTCCAAACCAACTATGGTTGAGACTCACTAAATCCCTTATGTAGCATTTCTCAGCAATTATCAGTTGTATTATCACACACCACCTGTGTGTAATTATTGCATACAAACTACTGGTGGGCCTGATTTTGAGCAATAATGTCAATCACAACCACAGCTAAAGCAGTTCTATATATCAGTTTCCTCCCTGTCCCATACAGTATTACCATTCATTTTCTCTATTTATGGCCTCTCCTATCCTTGCAATATTACCTGGGAAGTGGGTGGGGTCAGGGCCAGTGCTATCATAAGGTTAGACATCAGAGGGGTGCAGTACTGACATTTGAGAGGCATGGTTTGATACAGAGTAGTTTTTGTTACATCTTATAAATTTCTGATAATATTTTACTTTAATTTTATATTTTGAATGCAGCTTCTCAAAGTTCAGACTCAACAATGCTGCAAAAGGGAATAGCTGACTTGGCAAGTATATGACTTTGAAGATGTCTGAGCATCAGCACTTGACCTGAAGGAATCGGTAACAAAGTGGGCAAAGGAAAAGGCACCTAAAGTGACATTTTGATGTGCCTGGAATTGAAACGTTTAAGTGACTCAATTCACAAGTTTATTCAAAATGATTTGTGTGCTAAAACATTTTCTTTTGCATATGAGAAAGACAATCAAATGTTGTTGTGTTACTTATTCCTGCAATTTAAAATAAAATTAGCAGCTTCAAGTTTTTGTGCTTTTCAGTTTTGCTACAAGACATCTGTTTTTGAAAACTGATGTTAGCAATTATGTGGAGGTGGGAGTGGGGGCGGGGGCGTTGCAATAGCCTAGGGCGCAACATAGCCTGGCACCGACACCGGTGTAGCAGGCAGAATAGTTTTGTTTTTTCAAAAAAGCACGACGATTGCATCACAAGCGGCACATTCATAACTCACATGCTCTGTGCACGCTGCGTCATGGCTCATGGAGGCTGTGGGAAACTTTGCCTGCTTGTCAGGAAGAGCAAATCCCCACCCGAGAGGGACGAAGCACAAAGGAGGCAGTGTGCGCGTGTGACACATGCCGCTATTATTGGGCTGTTGTAGATCCAGAAACATTTTAACCAGAAAAGACCCATTAAAAACAATGGACCTAAGTCCCGTCTTGCTAATTCATTGCAGTCAAGTCTGTTCTAACGTTGGAGACAACCCATTGTGTTGGCTCTTGCGTTGTTTTTTTTCCTGGGTTTGAAGCCGAGCACATGAGGGTCTATCAGTGTCAGTCAACAAGTAATACATATACTGTACAGTATAAACTATAAAGCAACTTGCATAGGAGCCATGTGTAAAGGAGTAACTTAAGGCACTACAGAGTAACAGTACTGTAAGGTAGCCGCTATGCCAAAGCGAACGACCCGCTCGGATTTCCCGCATGCGCGGTGCGATGCGAGCCCCCCCCCCACACCACGCGTCGCTTGCGACGCAAGGCACGCTGGGTAGCGTTGCACGGTTACGGTTGCTATGGAGGGCCTAGCGCCCCCTCGCCGCTCTCTCGCCCCGACAAAGCTTTGATTTGCGGAGATGGTGATGAAGCAAACGATCCAGATCTATGCCCGGGTCAAGCCCCTCGGCAGGAGGCAGCCGACGGGGGTAGGTGGCGAACGAAGAAAAAAAGAAAGAAATAGCCAGGACGTCACGGGGGGCGGGGAGTGGCTGCTGCTGCTGCGTGTGACCGGCGCCCTTTGGCAGGGAAGGGATGGAGGGGACCCTGCTTTTTAGACGAGCTGGAAGAGGAAGGCGAGGAGGGCGGCCCGCTGAGGAAGTTATGGCTTGCTGTGGCTGATGCCTAAGAAGCGAATGCGCCGCCTTAGGCAGTTGCAGGCGCATCGAGAGCGAATCCAGACGACCTTGCTGTTCACGTGATTAGTAGAATCACCATAAAGTTCTGGTCTATTGAAGGAACTCTTTTTCAAGTTGTGTGTGTGTTTTTTCTTTCTGTATCATGCACAAGTAGAAGTTGTAAACAGGGGTGCCAACTTCAATAAAAATATTTTTCTGGGGTGGGGAGGTGGGCAGGTAAGCCCTGCCCCACATAATTGACCACATGATGTAGTGCACACAAACTGTTTGAATGGCAATGCCCATCATCCGGGGGGGGGGGCTCTTCGCCCAATCATTTTGTTGAAGGTTGGCCAAAGACCCCTTCAGCCCCTAGGAGCTGACACCTGTGGTTGTAAATTTTCATGGGAATTTAACCCATATTCATCATAGCAGCTTGTTTTGGCCCTAAATGGAATATAAATGGATGCTTTACAATATATATCACCATTGGAATGGGTTGTTGGATACCTCGGAGTTGGGATTTTGATTGTGACACTGAATGCTTTGGCAAAGTGATAATGATGATGATGACAATGATGATAGAATCCTAGAACTGTAAAGTTGGAAGGGATCCCGAGGGTCATCTCATCCAACCCCCTGCAATGCTGGAATCTCAACCAGATCATACATCACAGATGGCTTGTCAACCTTAGGTTAAAAACCTTCTACATAGGAGAATCCACCACCTTCTGACAGAGTCCATTCCACTGTTGGACACCTCTTAATGATGATTCCCCCATATATCAATTGTAAATACAGAACAGTAAATAAATAAATGACATTATGTTCTATAGAACTAAAACCAAATCAATGAAGTTATGTATCTCATGAGTATCTTTAACTGTTGAATGGCAGACAACTCTGTAACTGAAACTTTTCCCTCTATTCCTCCTGCCAACTATGATTAATGGGAGAAGGTTTATCTGCTATTATGCAGGTTTTTTAAAAAAACATGCAAAGAACTTGGCAGAAAAAAACAACCTATGGTATCTATCTGCACCATGAAGCCCCCGCTCCAATTGGCTCACTATGGCAATCACAGTTCCTGGTAATCTACCTGCAAAACTTGTTTGGGAGTTGGAGTAGGGCTTACCAGGTTGTTTTTCAGCTGGAGCTCACCAGAACTGTTTTAGCGCCTCTCAGGTTGGCGCCATTGCCATTCTAAGAGAAGAACAACTCTTTTTCTAGAAAAATAGCACTGAATTGGTGGTGAAGATCTGGCTTATTATCCTGCCATATTCCTATATACATTGCATGTGTAAGGTTTAAATGTTTTCCATACAAATATATTTTCCTTATTTGTGTATAATTTGCAAACTTATTTGGATATAAACCATTATTGATATTAATGGTTTCATTACTGGTATTACTATTAGATATATTCCCCCCCTTTTTAAAAAAGCCTTATTGGAAGTTGTCCACAGAGTCTACAGTTTTAGGTCTAAGGGTAATTTATGCTATATTCTGAAAAAATAAATAAATTGGAATTTCACCAATACAAATAACATATTAAAAGACTCCATATTTATTTTGTAGATATATTCAGTTGAACAAGATGAGGCATCAGCATTCAGTTTGGAGATTATTGTGCCACGTGATTTGGCAGATGGATTTGTCAATAACAAACGAGAAAGCTACAAATTTAAGTAAGTTAATTTGTGTGTTGGTGTCCCCTTGGATAGTTAATTTTAGAAATGTTTTAGAAATGTTTTAGAAATGTTTGAACATTGTGAATGGCAAAACACAAAAATGCCATCTGATAATGTTCCATTATGTTGTTTTGTGGTTTGTAATCCTTTCCCCCTCCCCCTGAACCCTGTGCTGAAAGGCAGGGAGGGGAGGGTGTTCACAGAGAATGTTATAGGGTGATTCCATAGGTTATCCTTGCTTGTTGTTTTGTATTAGTGCTATTATACATGTGATCATAAGGCAACTCTGTTGTGTATTGTAGGGAGAGAAAAGACTTAGAAGTGATACCTTTACTGCCTGATTGCATGCATCTTCATTTGGAAATAATGGGATTCCACACAAATAAATGTGCATGAAATTAAAAGGACTGCTGTTCTAGGGTAGTGGTGAGGAACCTCCATCCCATGGGCCTAAATCCCTTTGAATTCAGTGGAACTTGTTGTTGTTGTTGTTTAGTCGTTTAGTCGTGTCCGACTCTTCGTGACCCCATGGACCATAGCACGCCAGGCACTCCTGTCTTGCACTGCCTCCAGCAGTTTGGTCAAACTCATGTCCATAGCTTCGAGAACACTGTCCAACCATCTCATCCTCTGTCGTCCCCTTCTCCTAGTGCCCTCAATCTTTCCCAACATCAGGGTCTTTTCCAGGGAGTCTTCTCTTCTCATGAGGTGGCCAAAGAATTGGAGCCTCAGCTTCACGATCTGTCCTTCTGTCCTTCCAGGGAGCACTCAGGGCTGATTTCCTTAAGAATGGATAGGTTTGATCTTCTTGCAGTCCATGGGACTCTCAAGAGTCTCCTCCAGCACCATAATTCAAAAGCATCAATTCTTCGGCAATCAGCCTTCTTTATGGTCCAGCTCTCACTTCCATACATCACTACTGGGAAAACCATAGCTTTAACTATACGGACCTTTGTCGGCAAGGTGATGTCTCTGCTTTTTAAGATGCTGTCTAGGTTTGTCATTGCTTTTCTCCCAAGAAGCAGGCGTCTTTTAATTTCGTGACTGCTGTCACCATCTGCAGTGATCAAGGAGCCCAGTGGAACTTATTTCTGGGTAAATGAGTTCGAGATTGCAGTGTAAAGTACCATTTCTGTCTGTTTCAATTTCCTTGCTTGGGAATGAATGGTGGTTATTGATATTGTTGAAGGATGCTATACTTCTGCTGAAAGCAATCTAAAACAGCCTAGAACTATGAAGAATTAATTTGTTAACTGTTTTGAAATGAACTATTAAGCATAGCTGCCAAGTTATCCCTTTTTAAAAGGGATTTTCCATTATGCTGAATAGGCTTCCTCGCGAGAAAAGGGAAAACTTGGCAGCTATGTATTAAGGCTTAGTGCTGAAGTAGTAGCTTTTGTTTTGTTTTAAATTTCAAAGTCCTTACATAACATTAACTTCTCTCTGCTTTACACTGAAGAGAATGGACATGAAAACCAGAAACCTGAAGGCTTTCAAAACATTTGTAGTAGAAAAAAAAATGGAATAGTTCAGAATGGTTTCTATTAAAGAAGTAGGTGAAACACATATTTGACAGAAATGTTCCACAGAGCAGGGTTCTCCTATTCTTATGCACAGGCTGCTGCTGTCACTTAAAAAAAGAAAAAGACCTGCTGTAAATGTGGTGCTACATTAAGATGCTAAAATATTTGTATTAAGTGTTGCAAATTGGGCACAATTCCTTTGAAGCGTTGGATCTTCGACTAAAATAACTTCCTTAATGACTTCCCTTTCTTCTATAGAAGAAAACTGAAAATTATTTGTACTGTTTATATGATCTGTTTGATTCTAGGGTTAATTATACAAGTCCTGTGTGAGGCCATTTGGAAGCACTGATCCCCTTGACAGTAGTAAAATGCAGTTTGTTTTTTCTAAGCAGTATAATTTTATCAGAGGATTTTATTGTAGAGTGTTTGTCAAAGCAGCAGTGTTTACAGTCTTTTGTGGATACAATAGCACAACAGCATAGTGTAGTAAAGACTACAGGGAAAACATTGTACTGGGTTATGTAAGTTCAGTGATGTAAACATTGACTTAGTTACTAACATATTTTTTAAAAAATAAAAAAGAAGTAGTGTTTTAAGATTGCATGACAAATTGTTCATAATTTGCAGATTTCAGAAAGTTTTTGATCAGGAATCAAAACAGGATGAAATTTTTGAAGCCATTGCCAAGCCGGTTGCAGAATGGTAAGTTTGATTATTTTAAAAGATCAGTGTAATTTCTTTAATTAATTAAATCAGCATCCGATAACCACCTGGGGTTATGCCTTCTGTGAATGGTTTTTAGTTGTTCCCAAAGGTAATTTGAAAACAATAGGCCAATGTGGTTCTTCAAGGGATGTCAGTGCAAAGTAATGCACTTACTTATTTGGAGGAGCATCCAAAATGGTACATGGTCACCTATACCTAGACGTGAAACACTCCATTTTATTATCTCAGAATTCTGCCACCTTGTTTGCTTTCTGTGTGGACTAGGTCTAATTATGTGACCTTGGTCAAGTGACTTATATCTGAATTTTACTCTTCCCTAACCTCATGTTTACTGGCATATGATATTATTAAAGCTGGGTTCCACTGGAGTCCACATTTCCAAGGTAGGTGTTAAAAACTAACTTCTTTCACTGCTTGGCTGCTATTTCTAAGCTAGACTTTCTTACCGGTACTTAAATTCATAATGGACAAAAAAATCAACATAAAATTTGGTTACTTTTTATAAAAATTGGAAGAATTGTTTTAATAATTACTAATAGGCTCATAAGTAGTTAGATCTTAAATCCATCAAGGACAGCCTAGGGAGCTAATAGTTGTAAATGGGCAAGTGTCCAGCTGCACAATCCTTCAGTCCTTCTCTTAACTTGAGCAAGTGGGTTACTATCATCATTATTAGAAGCTACATTTTAATTCAGGCATCCCCAAACTCGGCCCTCCAAATGTTTTGGGGCTACAAACATCCCATGTTGATGGCCTTTCAGCTGATTCCCTGGTGGCCTGCTGGAATGTGGAGTTAACCAGGGCTATTGACTGTCTGGCTCCGAAGTGCCCTCTCTGATTGCATGGAGCCCGGACAGCCCCATGGTTTTCCACGGATCTGAGGGCAATGAAACAATCGCTGAGAAGGCTAGAGCGCTGGTGGTGCATAACTCATTCTGAAGCTGACCGGACACAGGTTAGAGCTCAGTGTCGAGCCTACCAAGTGGCAGTAGCGACAGCGAAGAAGACTTTCTTTACCGTCTCTATTGCATCTGCAGAAAACAGCAGCAGGAGACTCTTTCAGGTGGTTCGCAATTTAGCGGAACCACCTGCTCCATCGGGGCTCAGCACGGGCCACATGATCTCCTGCAATGATTTTGCAAAGTTTTTTGCAGATAAAGTCGCTCAGATTCAGGAAGAGGTAGACTCCACTGTGGGAGCAGGGCTGGGACGAGAGAGTGCTAGGGTACGTACTGTCTAGTCAAATTGCGTGGGATCAATTTCAATCTGTTACCTCTGAGGATGTGGACAGGCTGCTTGGACGAGTGAAACCAACCACCTGTCTCCTTGATCCTTGCCCATCCTGGCTTATAAAAGCTAGCCGGGAAGGGCTGGGCGATGGGCTTTGCGGGGTGGTGAATGCTTCTCTCTGTGAGGGAGCCTTCCCACACCTGCTGAAAGAGGCAGTTATTAAACCGCTTCTTAAAAAACCATCTTTAGATGAGGCCAATATGGCCAACTATCGCCCAGTCTCAAATCTTCCATTCTTGGGCAAGGTGATTGAGCGAGTGGTTGCTGAACAACTCCAGGCACGCTTGGAAGAAGCGGACCATTTGGATCCCTTCCAGTCAGGATTCAGGCCTCATCATCGGACTGAAACGGCCCTGGTCACACTGGTCAATGATCTCTGGCGGGCTAAGGACAAAGGTGAGAGCTGTTTCCTAGTTCTGCTGGATCTCTCAGCGGCCTTTGACACTATCAACCATGGTGGACCGTCTAGAGGGGTTGGGAGCTGGGGGCACTGTCATACAGTAGTTCCCCTCCTTCCTCCTGGGCCGTGTTCAGAAAGTGGTGGGGGGGGGGGATGAGTGCTCAGACCCCTGGGCTCTCACTTGTGGGGTGCCTCAGGGTTCTGTCCTCTCCCCCATGCTTTCTAACATCTACATGCAGCTGCTGGGAGAGATCATCAGGGGGTTTGGGCGGTGAAGGTCCTGTGTGAGTGTCTGGAGGCGGTTGGAGGTTGGATGGCGGCTAACAGATTGAGGCTGAATCCTGACAAGACAGAAGTACTGTTTGTGGGGGACAGGAGGCGGGCAGGTGTGGAGGACTCCCTGGTCCTGAATGGGGTAACTGTGCCCCTGAAGGACCAGGTGCGCAGCCTGGGAGTCATTTTGGACTCACGGCTGTCCATGGAGGTGCAGGTTAATTCTGTATCCAGGGCAGCTGTTTATCAGCTCCATCTGGTACGTAGGCTGAAACCCTACCTGCACGACTGTCTCGCCAGAGTGGTGCATGCTCTAGTTATCTCTTGCTTGGACTACTGCAATGTGCTCTACGTGGGGCTACCTTTGAAGGTGACCCGGAAATTACAATTAATCCAGAATGTGGCAGCTAGACTGGTGACTGGGAGCAGCTGCCGAGACCACATAACACCGGTCCTGAAAGACTGCATTGGCTCCCAGTACGTTTCCGAGCACAGTTCAAAGTGTTGGTTCTGACCTTTAAAGCCCTAAACGTCCTCGGTCCAGTATACCTGAAGGAACGTCTCCACCTCCATTGCTCTGACACTGACACTGAGGTCCAGTGCCAAGGGCCTTCTGGCGGTTCCCTCGCTGCGAGAAGCCAAGTTGCAGGGAACCAGGCAGAGGGCCTTCTCCGTAGTGGCACCCGCCCTGTGGAATGCCCTCCCACCAGATGTCAAAAAGAAAAATAACTACTAGACTTTTAGAGGACATCTGAAGGCAGCCCTGTTTAGGGAAGCTTTTAATCTTTAAGAAATTAGTGTATTTTAATATTTCTGTTGGAAGCCACCCAGAGTGGTTGGGGAAACCCAGCCAGATGGGCGGGGTATAAATAATAAAGTATTATTATTAGTATTATTATTACTACTACTACTACTACTACTACTACAACTCCCATCATCCCTAGCTAACAGGACCAGTGGTCAGGGATGATGGGAATTGTAGTCCCAAAACAGCTGGAGGGCCGAGTTTGGGGATGCCTGTTTTAATTTGTGTGAGAGGAAGCAAAGAGGTTGCTCCCATACTAATTAGGTGTAGGAGAACTTGCATCAGTGTGAGGCTGCCTCCTGCTTCCCAGTCCATCACTTCCTGCAATGACTATGGGACTATGTTTCATCAAGATTTATCCATGTTTTGAAGGTGGCTTATTTAGCAAATGCGTTGCTTGTTGTAAGCTATGAGTCCTGGTTGCATATAACACTAACCGAAGACCCTTTGAAATGGAATGTAAACTTGGTTGAATTACTGACCACATGGGAGAAGGAGGTGGCAGAGCACCAGCTCTATGTGCATTGTGTTTAGTTTAGCATTGTATGCAAATGAGCCCTATGAAGGGTTAAAGTCTCATGTAATAATTAAAAGCTGAACCCGCCTTAATTTTTAACTGACACTCCTTGACATGTTTTTGTTTAGTTATTTTAAAATCTGTGTTCTTATTTTGGAATTGAATGATTATGTATCATCTGTTTCTCCCCCAAATATGGCTTCAAATACTTTTTGGAGAAATAACAAATATGTGAATTAAAACTGTCAGTCAATAGATAGAAAAATATTTTCTTGCAATGTTTGTGTTCTTTTTAAACTATGTTGTAATTTAGCCCATTGTTAAACTGCTTGTTTCCATAGTTGAGTAACAGTTGTTCTGTTTTGGTTTATGAAAGTGCAGGATGTTTTCACTTGCTGGTAATTGCAGTTTTATTGCAACATAGCTCATTATTTGAATTGGGCTTTCTAAACACGGTTAAAAAAAACATTCTGTTGTGCACAATGTTATTTTTGTAGTATATATTTACAGATGTGTTCATATTCTACGGCAGGCATCCCCAAACTTTGGCCCTCCAGATGTTTTGGACTACAATCCCCATCTTCCCCGACCACTGGTCCTGTTAGCTAGGGATCATGGGAGTTGTAGGCCAAAACATCTGGAGGGCCGCAGTTTGGGGATGCCGGTTCTACGGTGTTCTTCACTGCCTGGTGTTTCAGTTGCTGTTCATTCTATAATTGAGTATGGCAAAATTTCCTTACAGGTTGTTACAATTAGATTAATTGTTGCTATTTTGCTATTATGTGGTTCTTCATTATGAACATTGGTTTTATTATCTTTAAAATATATATGCACACAAGGTTGGTATGCCAGTTTGTCAGATCCATTTTCTAGAGACTCAGACCAACATGTTTATGAAGATAAAAGTATACTAGTAAGTGAGGGAATAGCTTTGCTGATGTGTTTCTAGGAAAATAACACCACAGAAATATCAATTCTGCAGTTCTTCAGTAGCATTCCAAGGCTGTTTGTCATATGATCACGGGGAGGCTAAATTCAGTATTACAACAGAATAAATCCAGAACAATGTCAAAATATGATAAAAGGAGAGGACATGCATGATGCTAATTAGAGGTTTTCAGTGTCTTGTTGGCAGGATGAAGAGCTAAATCACCACCACCCCATTTTTGTCTTTCTTTGAACTTCTCCCCCTAGTTGCAGCATTCCATTTGTTTAACTATTTCAGACTGCACTTCTGTTCGTGGTTACTTGACAACAAGCCCCACTGTGAGGTTGGAATTTTAATCTTCTGATTTCCTTAGATTACACCAGAGCTTTCCAAACTTTTCATGTTGGTGATACACTTTTAAGACGTGCATCATTTCATGATACAGTAATTCAGTTATACTAGCAAACCAGAGGTTTGAAGGGTACCAGGTTGGGTAATGTTAAGTCACTGCATTGTTTTTCTTGTTTCATATATTTCTTGGTTCTCTAGTCTTTTGCTAGAGTAGACATTTTAAACAAGTGATAAGCAGTTTCTGTATTCTCTGACACCCCTGTTAAGTCTCCAAATAGTAGTCAGAGGGTCAGAACTGTATTTATTCATATTAACTGAACTTCTCATGACTTGCCAGGATCCTGAGTATTTATTTAGAACTTTAAAACATTTTTTTCTTTTATAAGTGAAACTGTGGACAGTGTTGTTGCCTTGAGTAATGTTTAATAGCTCTGTTAGGGGCCAGATTAAATTGCCTCAGGAAGTGAATGTGTCCGATAA
Source organism: Zootoca vivipara (assembly GCF_965207765.1). Lineage (NCBI taxonomy): Eukaryota > Metazoa > Chordata > Lepidosauria > Squamata > Lacertidae > Zootoca > Zootoca vivipara. The sequence goes on along the minus strand of NC_142586.1, from coordinate 84,151,836 downwards.
CCTACCAATTGTCCACCATTGTTCTAAACATTTCTCCTAAAATATAATATTGCTTTCTGGCCTGGTTCATAGGTAACATTGCTGTTCCAACAAACAATGGTTTAATGGAGCAGAAACAAGCTATCAGTTTGAGCATTTCCTCTTTCCCTTCCCTTCCCCACCTGCACTCTTTACTTGAGACTACCCGGTTTGGTGAATCAGTTTCCTATGACATCCAACATAGGACTGGTTTAAGTGCAACTTAAAAGTCCTTGTATGCAAATCAGAATGAAAATGATGGTTTGCAGTGTTGGTTTCTAGCACTTTAAACTCATTATGAATATAGAGCAACTGATCTCATGACACTTAACTCATGCAACGATTGAAGAAATTTAACCATTTAATGGTTCTTTAACTTACTTTATATATGTAAAAAAAAATCCCCTAGAGAGCTCCAGCATGCCATCAAGGCATACCACTTACAAGAACAAGATGCGCAACAGCAGAAGCCATGTGCGCTAACTAGCTAGTTAGTTACTGGACCTTGGAGAATGCTCAGACGAGATTATACTGTGAGATTCAAATGGCAATTTTTTCTGTCACATATGGTCAGATGCCCATATGATGATTAGGACTAGTGACCATAGAATTACCAGGAAGTCGGAAGGTCGTAGAATTTAACTAGCACACCCAGTTGTGGGGATGAGTACCCAGTCTTGAATTTATTACACAGGTATTGTTGGCTAGTCAGCCTATTCTCTGAGCTATGTTAGAGCTGTTATGTTATGTTATTGTATTGCTATTATATTAAATGGATGCTGTATTAAAATGAAAAGAACTCAAAATTAAGAAAGTGTTGGTGCTGACCTTTAAAGCCCTAAACGGGCCTCGGTCCAGTATACCTGAAGGAGCGTCTCCACCCCCATCGTTTTGCCCGGACACTGAGGTCCAGTGCCAAGGGCTTTCTGGCGGTTCCCTAACTAGGACAATGAGGGATGAAAACCCACTTTTTGGTTTTATGATAGCAGCCCTGGTCTACCATGCCTAATGCTAATTCACACATAAAACAAACCATGAAGGAGAAGGTGGCTTTTATTTTGCATGTAGTGTAGGAGAGTATGTGTCACTCTTCGTTGCCTTCTCCCACAAAGAACATCTATTGCCCATTATTCTTTGTTCATTGTCCTAGCCATTCAGCTGTGGTGTAGCATATCACATTTTCCGTCCTCTTGAACTTGTTTTGTGGCTCGATTGAATGCAGCTGTAGCATGTTGATTCTGGACATGTAGGTGATTTTTGCTGGTACAGTAGGTTGCTGGGCGATTTAACTGGCAGACAAAATAGTTTCCAACACAGTGGCTACATGAATAAAAGGTTTTTAAAACTTACTTATGCTACCCAAATACTGAAAAGAAAGATATTGTCAGTTTTCCAGTTATAGATCATTTATTGCTTCTGGTATTTTGGACTGTAAATTCTTTGGAACAAGAGTTGTCATTTAGTTTTATATTTACACAGCATCTGGAACAGCACGTTCCTAACCTGGCTAAGTGCACTCTGTCTCGTATATTCTGACCAGAATATTTATTATTGGAGTTTGCAGAATTTTGTGTTATTGTAGCTTACTTTAAAGAATGCATAACCACAGTAACTTGTTGTAACACAAGTTTGTCTTCTTTTGAAATCGCAACTTAAACTGCAAGTGCCAAACATCTTTTTTTGTGCATGTGGATCTAAGTGATATATTGCTTAACTGGGATCAGTACCTTAAAAACATTACACAAGTTTGCCTAGAATCCTGGACAACAACTAATTTTATGGGAGAACCACTTTGAGGAGAGAGTGGAGATTGGTGGGCAAGTCATCAAGTCCTGGTGCCACAGCCTCCAATTGCTTCTGCACTTTTCTTGCCAACTGGCATTTGACCACAGAATTGGCCCTGATTTTTTGGCTAGAAGCTTTTTCTTTCCTTGTTTGTTCTCCAAAATGTTGAAGATTTCAGACTTAAACTCTTATATCTAAATATTCTAATTTTAAGATGTCATTTTCATTGGACTCTCAATATTGTAGCATGAAATCTGAAATATTAAACAATAACAAATAATAGTTCACTATAAAATGCCTGTGGTCAGAGGAATTAAAGCTTCTGATAACAGTACCGCACACAGAGGAAATACTCTGGGACGAATCGTAGCGCTCTAAAATTTGTGCTGACAGATTCTGTAATGCCACTGTTACATTTCCCAGTTATTGCCATTGACACTACCCTCTCTTGCTTGTCTAACAAGACACTCCATGATTCAATGGCTGGCTAAACAGAAAGGGGAGCAGGGGGTGTCTTCAAACTGGTTGCTTTGAGATTTCACTAGTGAAAAGTACCCTACCTCTTTCAGGGTGTGGGTGTGCGGCAGTCATATTCTGAAGGACATAATTTCACACCAGCATCTGCAACTCAACCAAATAGCTCAACTGGTAGAGCACAAGACTCTTAATCTAAGGGTTGTGGGTTCAAGCCCCATGTTCGGCAAAGATTCCTGTATTGCAAGGTGTTTGACTAGATGACCCTTGTGGTCCCTTCCAACTCTACAATTCCATGATTCTATAATTTAAAATCAAAGGAATTGAGTGAGTCCTAAAAACCTCTCTAACTCTATGAAATATGGGAGAAAGAAGAACTGGAATAGGAACTTAGGGCTGGCAAATAAGTAAAAAATCCACCCTCATTGGAACCAGCAGGATGGTCTATAGTTAGTTCCAGCCAATGATTTAGTAGTTGAGAACCAATGATATACTGGAAGGCATTACCATTCCTGATCTTTTGATATCCCTTAGTAAGCAGTGGTGAAGCCATACAATAGACAAACATGCATCACATCCTTCTTCTTATTCGTGTAGGTGGCTTGACATCGAGGTCGGTAGAGTCTATTTGCAGCATGGTGGGGGAAGAAAATAATGCCCTTTTTGAATACCACTTTGACATGATTATAGGGTTTTTATTTAGCATGTTTTGGGTTTGTTTTCTTTCCTCCTTTTTAAATCTCACTGAAAAATGAAGTGTCAGAACTATAAAGATTAAAGTGTGTGCTTTTTAAAAGACACTCAGCTATGGAGCCACAGATCTGAAATTGTATCAAGGATTGCTATGTTTTCCCTCAAACTGCTATTATAAGGCATAGTATCTTTTAAGATTTATTTTGACACAAATTCCAGCTTGCCTAAGCATTCAAATTAATATAAACTGCTTAAATTATAAACATTGCAGATCTTTTTCAGGCCAATTTCTGACAGCTTTTATGGAAAAAAATGCATGCAGTATGTATTTGCACTGGGGGGAAAAATCCATGCTACTAAGTTTATATATAAAGAACTGGACATATCCGTGAAACGAAGAGCATTGCTAAATAGGGTTTATGCTACAGATTTGGCAGGGAGACAAAAGATGTAATAATGAGATATTTTGTTTATTTTAATGAAAATAACTTTTATCTCCAAATGAGGAAAGATATTTAAATGTATCTCCTTGAAAACATCTGTCTCAAAACTTTAAAGTGAGGGTAAACTTTATGTTTCTCATAAGCATTACTACTTAAAAGTTGAATTAGGCAGTACTATGCCATATTTCACTCTGGTTCTAAAGGGTATCTATGATGGATAGAATGGAAGTACAAAGATGCCAGAAAAATAGTTTAGGGAAGGAGTGTGATTGAAATATTAATAGTTGACAACTTTCATCAGCATGTATTTTACATACTTTGATCTCCAGTTTATTTTTAGCCAAAAATAAAAAAGCTCCCTGAATAAAAGCTTGAAATACTTCAAGACTTGATTAGTTCTTGAGTGAAAAATAAAGTTTGTATGTACAGTCGTACCTTGGTTCTCGAATGCCTTGGTACTCGCACGTTTTGGCTCCTGAATGCTGCAAACCCAGAAGTTAGTGTCCTGGTTTGTGAACATTTTTTGGAAGCCAAATGTCTGACGTGGCTTCCGCTTGACTGCAGGAAGCTCCTGCAGCCAATCAGAAGCCGTGCCTTGGTTTTCAAACCAGTTTGGGAGTCAAATGGATTCCCGGAACGCATTAAGTTTGAGAACCAAGGTTCCACAGTATCTTTCTTCGTAATTGTCCTCTGTTTACCTTGCTCCATAGTTATTGAAGGGCCACCTCATTTAATGGCTATTGCAGGACTGTATAATGCAGGAGTAGTTAAGTTTCTTTTGATCCGAAGGCCCCATTTACCCATTCAAGGCCTCTCTTATAAAGTGGAAAATTTTTACAATTTACTTTTAACTTGATTATTTTAACTCAGTACTTCCAAGTCTTTGTTTCCCCAATCAGAATTCCCTCATTTCTTTTATGTCTGTTGAAATCAGATTTGGTCCATGAAGGATTACTCAGTTAGGTTTAGACAGTATTGCCAAAGCAATTTACATATCTGTACAACATGCTACCCTGTCACAAATTCATGAATGCCTTACTATGACACTTTGTAGCATGACAAAAAAACTTGCTACAATTCATTTTACTTTTTTGGATTATGTCTTTGATGTGTTTCTGTTTGAGGTACAGATATAATTAACCAAATAAAGCAATTCTGTAACCATTTTAAAGCTCAACTGCCTAAGAGAAAAGCATTCCAGTCTCTTAGTCACATTGTAACTTCCAAAAACGGCATCTGCAGAACAAGCCTAGTCTTTCTCTGCCTAGCTCTCTTTTTGCTAGTTACTTGACTCTTTCTTCTCCTAATCCAGTGATGGCCAAACTGGGCCCTCCAGCTGTTTTGGGACTATAATTCCCATCATCCCTGATCACTGTTAGCTACGGATGATGGGAGTTGTAGTCCCAAAACAGCTGGAGGGCCAGGTTTGGCCATCACTGTCCTAATCCATATCTTCTTGTGGTGGCAATTGGCTGGATTTTTAAGTTTTGTTGGCATCACCATCATCACCATCACCATCACTGTGTGGGAATGACTTCATTTGGGGCAATTTGGACGAGATGAGGGTGAATAAACTGAAGCTCTATCCGGGAAAGTTCAAACCTGACATTGGAATAGATGTGCAACGTGTTCTGTGCAGGGTTACACTTTCATTGAATCAGCAGATGTGCAATTTGGAAGTATTCCTGGATCTATCCCTGCTCTTGGATACTCAGGTGCTCTTTCCTAGAGAATATGTACCTATCCTCAACATCAGTTCCATCTTGAATGATTGTAGTTCATCTTGGAGCAAACTTTGAAGATAGTCCAGAAACTTTGACAGTTCAAAATGTGGCTACAGAGCTGTATCCTAGTTTAATCATATCACATTTTGTAAACTGCGATTAAATTGCCGTTTTGCACTTTAGATGTAACAAAACAAAACAAACAAACAACTGGTTTAATAAACTGGTTCAATTAATTACAGCAAGACAGAGTAAGAAGTTGTGAGAATGTGAGGACCAAGCCCAAGAAACTGATCACTCAAGAATGACCCAGTTTGGGTGCAATGCTATAAAGCCCGAAAATATTCCACTAATCCTAAAATGAACAAACAACTGTTTCACTCTGACAACATGATATAACATAGAACACCCCCCATGACTTCTTTTTGAAACAAAGGTGGAATATATGCCTAATAAAGGTGGAATATATGCCTAATAACCAGGCAGAAAACAAATACTTCTGACAATTCTGGTACTGTATTTTTGTTTTCAGCAGATGCTGGCTTTCTTTGGCATCTTGTTGTGTATTCTTTTCCTTGATATTTTGCTATTGTAGATTATTGTAGGCAAATGCTTAGGCTTCCAGATAAATGAGTTGGAGGCCTTTTGCCTTTCTCATGCCACCAGACTCACTGTTGACCCCATCATCCTAGGGAAGAAAATGAAGGTTTTGCTTTTTTTTTTAATTTAAAGCATGGCTTATTTATAACTTTACTCATAAACAGAGTGCACAAAAATACTTTCCCCCTCTTCTTTTACATAACATATGTTGAGTATTTGAGCTGAACAAACCCAATACAATCTTCTTTTGAAAACTAGTAAGTCTTATCAAGAGACTTTATCAAGCTGAAATGTTTTCATTGATATGCTGGCAGGAATATGATAGAAGCCATAATTCATCATTACATATGCAAGTTAACAAGACAGAGATCAAACCCCCCTCGAAACAGCATACAGTTGATATGGTTTATCTCAGGCATCCCCAACCTTTGGCCTTCCAGATGTTTTGGACTACAATTCCCATCATCCCTGACCACTGGTCCTGTTAGCTAGGGATCATGGGAGTTGTAGGCCAAAACATCTGGAGGGCCGCAGGTTGGGGATGCCTGGTTTATCTCATCCAGCAACACCCCCCCACCAAACAACACACACTGCAACCAACCACTCCCTGGGCCAACGAAAAGTAGCGATTCATGTGATGCTGACAAAAAAGCTTCCTTCATATACGACGTAAAATAATGACATTTTACTATCTTCCCTCTCTCTTCCCACTTCTCTTTTCCCCATATTGCTTATAACAGTAATGTCTCACTTTGAATGTGACTTGAAAACAAAGACTCTGTATGTACATTGCCACCCAAGAAAAAATCTTTATATATGTGAATTATGGGAGAAGGTATGTAGGACCTTTTTGTAACCTATGGGTACATTTTGCACTGTCTTCTGCATTTAGAACTTCATGTTTGTGAAATTGGAAATGGTGATTGGTTTCTTCTAAAACAGTGTACTCAAAAGCTAGTATAAAATTCAGACTGTGAAAAGGGATCCCTCTCCTTCTTTGGAAATTCCCCCCCCCCCGGCAGTTGGAAGGGGGTAATCAGTGATGTTTTCTGGGTAGCAATAAGGTGTTGTTTTGTTTTTTACCTAGGAGGGAGGAATCAATTGCAAGGTGTTCTAAGGAGTTTCTTATTCCATACTTCTTTTAAAAACCTCTTTAAATGTAAAAATAGCTTCAGGAAGATGGAGGCAGCCATCTTTTCCCCCCTACAGTTTGCTACTGCTAGAAATGACACTGTATCACCAGTAGGGATTGAGGGGGTATTTGATTCAGTTCACATTTAAAGGTGAAGCTACCATATCCACACTTTCCAGGACAATATAAGAATCAAAGCATAGCCGGCCTTCAAAATTTGCACTTCATTGAATTTTGCTGTGCAGTTCTCCAGCCAAGAAATGTGTACAAAATTGCATACATTGGGGTAAGTGTGTATAAAAATGCATATATTCATGAAAGCGTTCAAAAATGTGTTAAATTAAGGGAAATTGCTTGAAAAAAGGTTGACATTACTTTTCATCTTAAAAGATGTAAGGAATATCCAGTCATGCCAGCAAAGATTTCCATGGCTACACTAATCAGAGCGTGAAGGTTTATAAACCGATGTTCATATTCCATAGATAACATATTTTTTTCCTCCACTTTCAGTGCTCTAGCTGGCTATAATGGCACCATATTTGCTTATGGACAGACGGGCAGTGGCAAGACCTTTACCATTACAGGAGGAGCAGAACGTTACAGTGATAGGGGCATAATTCCACGGACACTATCTTACATATTTCAGCAGTTGCAGAAGGTACAGGCCATTCTCTCTGATCATTTTTCTTTAAAACATTTCATTAACTAATATAATGATATAGCTGAGGGAAAAAATACTGATTTTGTCATGATATCTGGTTGCCTTGAAATTATTATCTGTGTGGGGATGTTATGCGATGGTTATTAAAAGTTTTTAGATGTTCTCAATTTTTAGATACTTTTAATTGGTTTTAAGATGTTAAATATGTTTTTATTTCATTTTTAACTTTTTGGTTTTTGCTGCCAGGGTTCATTTAGTCATTAAAACCTCAATAAGGCTGAGATAGAAGTCCTTGGAGATATATTTTCAAACCATTCATGAAAAAACTGATTTAGATTCTATAGAAGACTGGTTCAGAACCAGATAAACAGTCTGTCTTAAAACTGTATTAAAACATTATTGCTGAACTGTAAGTATTCAGAAACAGAAATGTCCAAATTTCTCTCTGATTTTTGTGGGCCTTTTTATTGTTCAATAAATATTTGAAATACTTATGAATGATATGCATGATATGATATTCATTGATTCTGACTTAGCAAAGAAAGGGTAGATATTAGGCAACTTTCTTTGTGTAACTGCACCTGCAGACCACATGAACCAGGTAAATCTGTGAACAGTAAAAATGCAATTAAAATATTTTGTGCAGAAATGTATTTTTCTCAAGAGACGCTTTCCCATCTGTTCTGAATTTAACATTTTTAGATCTGTTAAAAATGGTATCTGGACCAAAAGGACTAGTTAACAAGATCCCATCAAAGACCTTGAAGGGTGAATGCCATTCATAGGACATAGCTTACAGCTGCTCCACAGGTGGCACTGCTGGTGAATGTTCATTGCTATGCTGGTTACAGACATGGCTGAATTATGAGATACAGTGTTCTGTGTTCCTAAAGTAAATCCTGTTATTATTGATGTGGCCTTACTTCCATATGAATATATTTAGGATTAGAAGGTTAGTTACTATGAAATGCCCAATTTTACTTTAGTTTATTGCACCTGTTCCTTTGGATCCCTTGTATGTTTTAGATATTTCTGCATCCTTTGACTAATTCAGTTGCCGTCCCCCCCCCCCTAAAATGGCTAAAAGTAGCATGTAATTATGTGGCTTCCTCGTGCTCTCTTAACCATGGCTGAAAGTATGTCTGCACTGGCCCTAACATTCTGAGTAGCAATCTGCTTTGCATTTAGTATTTTTTCTTAGTAATACTTGGAATACAGGTTTGAGCTTGGTGTTATGCTCTCTCAAACAAGATGAAACTTGAAGTAAAGGATTTTGTTAATTGAATCTAGGGAACAAAGCACTGTGGAAACTTTATTAAACTGATTGAGAACTGATAAGTTAATGAAGAGGTTAGTATTCTTGTCAAATAGGATGTGACAGTCTGAGAATGATTCTTCTGCAACAGGAAATGAAAGGACCTTGGTATTTTGCCATATTCCACAGAAGAGAAAATGAAATTCTGTTTATATGTTGAAATATCAGTTGTATCACCTCATTAACCAATAGAGGCAAAGCCAAAGTGGAACATTTATGTCCTTCTGAGTTGAAACTCTCGGGTATTATTTACTGTCACTGCTTGTTCATCCAAGCTGCAACTGAGTTAAGAGTTTTTGGTTTATAAGCCTTGACCAATATCTCTGTTTGGCAGAAAGGTGGCATAGAACTAGTCTGAATGTATACATAAGTGGGTTTAAAAGGTTAGAATTTTAAAACAGGAAAAAATTTCACTTACTGGATAGCCTCAGTTTAGTACGGGAATGGGTCTTCATGGTCTGTGGTCCCACATATGGGATCTCTAGCTAGGCAAAGCTATTCAGTGTATTCTTGCACATTAGGCAGGGAGCTGGCACTCTCCCATCTCTTCCTGGTTGGAGGTCCTAGCATATGTACATTTCCTTAGAGGTGCATGCAACTTCCAGCTCAGTTTTCTTCTAACTGCTTTGTTAGGTAAAGGTAAAAGGTAAAGGCCCCCTGAATAGTTAATTCCAGTCAAAGGCGACTATGGGGTTGTGACGCTCATCTCGCTTTCAGGCCGAGGGAGCCGGCGTTTGTCCACAGACAGCTTTCTGGATCATGTGACCAGCATGACTAAACCGCTACTGGCGCAATGGAACACCGTGACGGAAACCAGAGCGCACAGAAATTACGTTTACCTTCCCACCACAGCAGTACCTGTTTATCCACTTGCACTGGCGTGCTTTCAAACTGCTAGGTTGGCAGGAGCTGGGACAGAGCAACGGGAGCTCACCCCATCGCGGGGATTCAAACCACCGACCTTTTGATAGGCAAGCGCAAGAGGCTCAGTGGTTTAGACCACAGCACCATCTGCTCCCTGCTTCTACCTTGCTGTTAGAAACAGCTAGTGGAAAGCTTATTACAGTGGTACCTTGGGTTACAAACAATTCAGGTTACAAATGTTTCAGGTTACAAACTCCACTAACCCAGAAATAATACCTCAGGTTAAGAAGGATGAGAACAGAAATTGTGCTCTGGCGGCACGGCGGCAGCAGGAGGCCACATTAACTAAAGTGGTGCTTCAGGTTAAGAACGGACCTCCGCAACGAATTAAGTTCTTAACCAGAGGTACCACTGTACTGTAAATTTACTGAAATGTGGATTATCTTGAAGGAACTGTACGTTAAATCCAAGGTACTCAGAATGCAAAGCTCAATCTAGGAAGGAATCACTGCGATGGACACACATTTCTCTCTTACACTGCCAATCCCAGTTTTTTGTGTATGGTTTGAATAATGTTTGCGGAAACACCAACCATGGCATGGTAGGAGTGGAAAATGTGTATCTCTGTAGAGGTGGTGTCCCTTGTAATTTGTTGTCCATGGCGGGCCTTGGGGAAGGGGGAAACAGTAACAGTGAGTTGTCTTGCCCAAATATTTGTAATATCCATAACCTTCCGTGTCTTCCTACAGCAGACAGCCTAGTAAAATAGAAAATAACTCACCACCTCAGTAAGTCATTCTTGGTTGATAGGATCATATTTCATACCCAAACAAAGGGGCAATATGAGTTGTTTTCTGGCTTTCTACCTTCAGAGAGACCCTTTCCACACTGATGTTCTGCCAGGGAACCTCTACAAGTTGCAAATAATTATTGTGCAATCTAGGATGTATAGCAGTGCCTGTGGGGCACTGCCAGGCCTACTGGGCTCTTTACTGTCCTACATGAACGGATCACAACTTAGAACACAACCGGTATTCTCTTGAGGCTGCACATTGCAAAGAAGCATTGGTAATGGACAGCAAACTGTCTTTCATTGATCCTTGTCCATCATTGGTAATGCTGTGCTGCTTGTTGCTGATCTCTGTAAACTCACATTAATTCTTGACCCTTTGCTTTCAGACCTATTAATGATGGCAATTTTGTGCCATTTCTTTAGTCTGAAGGTTCAGAGATGCACATGGAGATTGGAGGGCTGGTGGCTGATGTCACACCGATACTGATAGCTACCTAAAGCAGTGAGAAGTGATGCTGTTCCCCATGTGGGTCCAAAGGGGAAGATCCCTTTCTTGGGCTCTCTCCCAAATGAAAGATTGTAGGTTTTCAGCAGACTATTGTTTTCTGCTCCCCATCAGTTTTCAGATTGTCTGAGCCAACAAAGCAATTCAAGAGGAGAATTCAGACAGATTCGTTCAAAGAGACATGGAACATATATATTTGTACAAGTATGGAACCATTAAATAAATGTGATAACATATTTTGAGGAAGCTTAATAAGTAACCAGTTGTGCTGCTTTTGCTCTTTTGTTATAGTCTTACCATGTTCTGTTCTTAATTTTATTACTGTCTTTTTCAGTATGCCAAAATGCTTATAATGAAACATTATAATAAAAATGGGGGGGGGGGAACCACCTTCTAATAATGTGTGTAAACCTTTCAAAGAAGGACATATTGTAAGAAGGTAAATAACACAAAATATGTGCTGTCAGTGTATCCTAGGTTTTTAGATAACTATTGATCCCATCTTTTTTATTTTTCTTCCAATTCAGGATAGCAGCAAAGTATACACAACACAAATTTCCTACTTAGAAATTTATAATGAGTGTGGTTATGATCTGCTGGACCCGCGGCATGAAGCCTCCAGACTAGAAGATTTGCCGTGAGTGAAACATTTTTAAAAATCACAAATCTTTTCAAAAAATCCAGCCTTCATTAGATGCCCAATTACATTTTTCTTTTAAAAAACCCACAGGTGCTTTCAGATTTAGGTGTGGTTATTCTTAATGTATTTCCTTTCCCATACCTTTTAGAAAGTAAATGTGTCAGTTTAGCATTATGTTGGATCACATTCATTTAGTGGGAACAATTGAATTAAAATGTGTATTTAATAGGGGTTGCTGTGGGTTCTGAAAATAGTTCTGAATTTACAGAGATGTCATTTTTTCACAGATACATCTAAAACAAAGAATATCTGTGATTTGAAAAGGGCTGTAATGGTTTCTAGACACCATTGACAGTTAAGAAAATTAGACCTGACAAATATTCCTACTGGACACTTGGATTTTTGCACCCTGGCTTTTTTTTTTAAACCAATACGTACAACTTTTTCCATAGTGGCAGAAATATGTATGAGTTTGATTAGATAGTATTATGTCATGGTCTCCAATGTCAAACTGTCCCTCTTAAAAAAGGGGGGGGGGACTGAGAGAGGAAACTATTAATACTCTTCAGTATTAATAGTTTCTTATCATTCAAGTTGCTCCTACTAGTTTTATATCTATAGAAGTTGTCTCCATTCCTCCAATACAGGTAAAAATGTCTAAAATCCATAGGAATTAGTCCTAACTTGGACCTTGATATGGAAAAGTACTGTTAACTTATCCATAATGATGGAGAGGAGGCAGAAGCAGGATTTTTGTTTTTTCTATAAACAAAGAATGTTTTCATTTGGCTAAGTAGATGGAATTTGTAGACTTCTTTAAAGCTGGGTGGAATATGCATAAAACAGAATTAGCCAAGTTGTACTGTACAGATTCTTTGGTTGCATCAGCCAAGCTGTAAAACTAGTAAGAAAACCTAACATATGAGGCCTTGTTTTGGTAAGAAACACACACAATCATGCACAATCTTGGGTCTAAATGAGGTTTACAAGTTCACAACGATCAAGTTTCCTCTTTGTTAAGTTGACATAAAACTCTAAGCATCTTGGGGCCCAAATGCTGAAAGTAACATTTCTCCCTATGCCAACCTTCTTGGATTTTAGGATCTGTGTGATGGAGGCCAAAAGTAAAATGGGATAGAGCCTTCTCAGTGGTGGCATCCCATTAATGGACTGCCCTCACTTCTGGAATACAAACTCACCTCTTAGGTACAGACAACAATGTTTAGCTTTAGGTGTCAGCTGAAGGCATGCCTCTTTGATAAGCCTTTTTTGCAGGGGGTGGTGATGTAGTGAAGCCAGTTACTAATAGGATTATCTGTATTATTAGAACTGTCACAAGAATTTTTTAGCTTGTATATTATAATTGTGTAATGATCCTTATTAGTTCATGTTTTATGCTGTAGCCTGTCATTCTTGAATCAGGGCCAGTCTTTAACTGGAAGAAAAGAAATAAAATCAAAGATAAAGGGGGAAATGAAAGGATGTATTCTGAGATATTGCCTAGGGAATGTTTCATGGGCCTATTTCAAGGTGCAAATATTAACTGCAGGGTCGCACTGTTTTTTGGTAGTTCTGATATAAACACATGGAATATTTTGTTTCACCGAGAGACACAATCTGAGGGTTGCTTTAACCGGGAGTCCTGCATTGTGGGGGTTGGACTAAATGACCCTTGTGTCCCTTCCACCTCTAAGATTCTACGATTCTATGTTCAGAATATATATATATAAATCCAGGATATCTGTGCATTTACTTATTCACAAAATACATTATGGATTCTTTAAAACGGCTGCAATATATTTTGTGCCCAAAATGCTGACATTAAGCTTTACTTAAATCTTGTTGTTGTTGTTGTTGTTGTTGTTGTAGTAGTAGTATTGTAGAGCCAGTGTGGTGTAGTGGTTAAGAGTAGTGGAGTCTCTCAGCCTCACTCACTTCGCAGAGTGTTTGTTGTGGGGGAGGAAGGGAAAGGAGATTGTTAGCTGCTTTGAGACTCTTTAAGGTAGTCATAAAGTGGCATATTAAATCCAAATTCTTCTTCTTCTTCTTCTTCTTCTTCTTCTTCTTCTTCTTCTTCTTCTTCTTCTTCTTCTTCTTCTTCTTCTTCTAGAAAGGTGACAATAATGGAAGATCCTGATCAGAACATTCATCTGAAACATCTCTCTTTGCAGCAAGCAACCAATGAGGAGGAAGCACTGAACCTTCTTTTCTTAGGAGACACTAACAGGATGATTGCAGAGGTGAGAATCTTTGGCTGTAAACAATTCAATTTTCCTCTCGTTGGACTCAGAATACGTAACATCTTTATTTCTTCTCTTTTGTAAGTCATTTAACACAAGACAATCTCGAAGTAATTTACAATCAACTTTAGAAACTTTTCAAATTCCATCAAATGCCCAGGTGAAGAGGAAAATGTTCACCTGGTGCGATATGCATCTCTGGGTTATTTGTGGGGCATAGGAATTCGTTCATTTTTTTTTCTTCAAAATATAGTCCGGCCCCCCACAAGGTCTGAGGGACAGTGGACCGGCCCCCTGCTGAAAAAGTTTGCTGACCCCTGGTCTGGATGAACATAGTCTGGATGTATTCTTGTTGGGAAAGGCAGTCAGTCATTTTTGTGGCTCCAAGCCTCATAAGGGTTTATATGTTAAAACCTGCACTTAGATTGGGCCTCGAAATGTATAGGCAGACAGGGTAATTATGTTATTACTAGTGTTATGTGGTCAACAATGGAGGAGTGTGCCTTTGGGGGTGAAGCCAAACTGTTGGAAAGTTGCTGTGGCTGTAGGGACCGATATGGGTGAGACATGTTTTGTTGCAGCTGGGGCAGATGTAAGTGTCTGGTTATGCTGCTGCAGTTGCAGCATGGCATTTCTTCTCTCTGTGATCCTCCTAGTGATCATTCCTCTTCTGGTCACTGCTATGGATACATGACATGTATGTCTGTCTCTAGGCACTGTGATCATCTGCAAAGGATTCCCACACAGTGGGGTTGATCCAGATATCTTTGTAACACAGAGTTGGTCTGCCAATGGGCCTGGTGCCTGAAGCCAGCTCAACATGATAATAAATCTGAATTGATTGTATATTGCATGAGATCCATGCAAACTCTGTTGTATGGAAAATTGAGTGCATGCTTGGATCATAGACCAATGTGAATTGGGCAATCATGATTTTGAGGCTTGAGGAGATCTGAGCAGACGCTAGACTTCTTCATTCAATCCATTTCGATATGGCCATTACCATATGGTGATAGTAGAATACATTGTGTTATGAGAAGAGCTGTGAGTGAAGCCAGCAAGTGAGGAAAAAGGAATGAGATAACATGTCCACATCAAGTTCACACATATGGTATATTAGTATGACTGTGATAGATCTTCATGGCATGATGTATATATCCACAAAGGCTCAGAAAAAGACTTCTAAAAGCAACAATGGGCATTATTAACAAGGGTATGAAACCTTTCAGTTCACTAGTGAGAAGAGCTCTTTTGCTTAAATCTATAAGACAACTTCAGAGCAGCAAAAAAAAATCAGTAGGAAAATTTCAAACACAAGACAAAAAGACTTTTGATTTCTGGCACCTGGAAAGCAAGAATTTTTGGCACATTTGAAGCACTCATTTTGGCTTGTGTAAAATGTCATGGTCTGGCTTTTTAAGATTATGTATATGTTAATACTAACACTGGATATCTGGTTATGTTATCATCCAAAAGAGAAATAAAAATAGGTGTTTTTTTTTTTTAAAAAAGGTCAGTATTATTTCTGATAAAGCAGCATACTACAAGATTGACTCTTGTCATTTTTAAAAACAAGGTTACTAACTTCATAGTGAAAGAGACAAATTCAGAAGCTACTATGGCAACCAGAAAACATCTGCAAAACATAGTCTCTAGGCCTGAAGTACATAGTCAAGTTCTTATGGCTCATTTTCATGTCCTTACAGCAAAGCCAACATTTGCAGGAAAAGTTATTAAGAAAGTTACATGCTTTTAAAATCGGAACACTAGAAGCAGTCTCAAAACTTCAGCCAGCTTTAGAGGTTTCTTAAAGTTATTAATAAGAATTGCACATTAGTTAATGCTTCTGAACTTGTAATTCTAGGTAAAAGAACCAGATTTGTTCATAATCAATTTTTTGTTTTTGAGTATATGTGTAAAATTACCCTTTACTAAATCTTTTTTCATGGAAATGCATGTATCCATGCATGGTACTGTGCAACACATTTGTCCAAATTATGAATTGGATTAGGCCGACTTGTAACTATTTGTGCCAAACAAAGATTGAGTTGAGGCAGCTAGAAATCACTAGAGTGGGTCAGGCGGACCCAAATTAATTTGTAGTGATTTGCAAAATGACATTAGAATAGTAGAATTATAGAGTTGGAATGGATCCTGAGGATCATCTAATCCAACCCCCTGCAATGCAGGAATATGCGGCTTTCCTATACGGGGATCAAATTTACAACCTTGGTATTATCAGCACCACACTCTAACCAGAGTTTAATGTAAAAGTTTTGCACCTAGTTAGGCAAAATAAGATGCACAAACATAGAATGGGTGGCACAAAACTTGACAAGAGTACAGGATGACCACAAGTGAAACGTGAATGCAGTTCAACAGAATCACAAGAAATGACAACCAGGTCATAATAAATAATGGTACCAGTCTATTCTGGTTTGGTCAGACCTCTCCTGGAGTACTGTATCAAGGTCTGTGCACTGCAGTTAAAGAAAGAGGCTAACAAACTGGAACATGTCGCAAGAAGGGTGACAAAAATGATGAGGGGTCTGAAGATCATGGCCTATGAAGAACAGTTGAAGGAGTTGGATGTGTTTAGCTTGGAGAAGAGATAATAGCCATAGTCAAATATTTGAAAGGCTGCCTGCTACACAAATGGCAGAATAAATTAGTTTTCTATTGTTCCAGGTGGTAGGATGCAAACTAACAGTTTCACATTGGAAAAATGGAATGACAATGGCATGGATTGCCTTGGTAGGTGATGGACTCCCTTGCATTAGTTTTCTTTTTAGACAAAACAAAGGTTGCATTGGGTTTTTTTTTAAAAAAAAAACAGAGGCTGGATGGTCACCTATTAGGGATGCTACAGCAGTGGATTTCCTGCGTTGTCAGAAAGTAGGACTAGATGACCTCTGGTGTACCTTCCAAATCTATGGTTCTATTTCAACAAAGCTACCACAATAGCAAGACATAATGAAGCTGCAACTTTCTTTGCTAAGAAGTATAATCAGGAAAGGAGTTGTGCTTATTCTTCTGGCTCACAGAATTGAGGCTGCCCTGATGGACCGTAGCATGTCTTCCTGCTATTGCTTCAGACTTGGCAATCCCATGAGATCGGGAAATGACCAATGGTGGATTTCCAGGTGGATTTCACTTTCTTTATGCCATTCAGCCAACACAAATGAAATGGATCTAAACTAAAGAGTGCAGTTTCTATTTACAGAACTTTCAAAATAACGTAGGCCTTTCAAGTTGAAAAAGGCTTTACGGTGTGAGTAGTTCTTTGCAGGATTTTATTTATCATTCAACAGAAAAAGTTGAAATAATGACTCATAGCATGCAAATGCTTCAGAAATCTCAAATCTTGTTTTGTTAGGAAGCTAGATCAAAGAAGGCATGCAATTTAGTCTCCAGCTTGGTATTCAGTTTTCCTTAATACAAATGTAGCCTATTTTAATGAGAATGGAAATGTTTCAGTACAGGATTTTATTGCTGTACTATTTATTGCTCTGTTCCACTATTGCATCAATTTGGGATGCTGTGCACATCCAGTAGTTTTGTCTATCAGTTGTGTTTGGGAGTTTTGACAGCATTCATATATGTTTAAATGGAAAGTAAGGATTTTAAATATCTGAAGATGACAATGGACACTTATTCCTGACCTTCATATTGGCGTTACCTCTTCTTTAGTTGCTATTATTATCATTATCTTTTAGTTTATTCTTCTAAATATTGCACATTTTAAAGGACCATTCAAGTGTTTTGAAGCATTTTGAGTTGAAAATAAAGAAGAAACTTCCTTAGAGATGAACTGGAACTTTTTTGGAGGGTGGGAATGGTTTATAATCCATTTTCTGCATCCATTCCAAATTTTCCAGAGACCTTTCTTCTCAAAAATCTCATTCATTGCTATTTTTCACTAGTAAAATGCTGATAGTTTATTATTGCTGCCAGAAAAAGACTGAATTGGCTTGAATTTTTTGAATGATTTTTTACATGTATGGTATATTCTACTTAGTTCATATATATATATAAAGAAGGTGTCATACTAAGTGGCACTGCTGGGGCTAGATCACAGGAAACCATAACGTTTGTGTAATCCCATGAATATGGAGCTAGCTTAGATTGGGTTTGGAACACAGTGTGGTTTGTTGATAAGGAAAGGATGGAATCAGTACACCCATTCATCTTTAAAAAAAAAAAAGCCCATGCAAGTATTTTCTAAGATGTACAGGGATAATTTGAACTTTGTGTATTAAATTTGATTAAATTTGATGGTGAGTGAAATCAGTGTACAAGCAGACTTCCATGCAAAATGGGACTTCGTCTTACTGTTCTCATCCCGGAATCTTTTCTGGAGAACACTCCAAAGCAGATTTTGGGGGAGCTGCAGGAAAGGAGGAGAGGAAGGGAAAGTTCCATTGCATTAGCAGAAATCTGCTATGTTGCAAATAATTTGCCTCTTCAGTTCACGTGACCCATGTTTCTCCAAATGGTTTTAATAACATGAGCAATAACCCATCCAATTCCTCAAGATTTTACGTTGCTGGTGATTCACATAGCTTTGGATGGTAATCTTTCATGTGACCACAGTGATAAATGTGTCATTACTGAAATTTATTAGTTGCCGTCGTAAATATTTGAATTTGGTATCTATCTTTGTTTTAATTTTGGCAAAGCTGCAGAATTTCACAGTACCACAATACTAGAAATGTAAGGGAATAAAAATGTGAAATAGCTGTTCAGCAGTTTTCTAACCAAAATCTGACGTATTGAATATTGTTCAAACCTATTCATCTTATTATATCCAGACATTAAAATACCATTAGTGAACAACAAGGGTTGACCTAGCATGAACCACATTGGGTATTTTGAAAATGGCATGTGATAGAGATATGCCTATTTTGCCATGTAATAGCTGAGAGCTATGCAGTTGCTGCTACTTTCTCAACCTGGGGGAAGGGAGTACAATTGTAGCCATGCAGAAACTTAAAGCAGCCAGCATAAACTCTGGGTTTGTCACAGGAGCAGTTTGAATTGAATAAAATGTGCCCTTTGTGCTCCTCTCATGATGCCAAGAACTATTGAAGCATCGTAGCTTATGATGTCATGGAATCCCGTTATAGAAAAAGTTATTTGCAAGTCACTGGAATCCATATTTTTTTTTCTAGATATAGATTTGCAATAGAAACCATCTGTTCTGAAATTGACCCATTCTGTAATCCCCTTTCATCTTCATGACTTCAGACACATATGTCTGGGATGTTTTTAACAAGACCAAAAGAGTTCTGAAATCACCAGCAAAATCTTTGTAGTGGACTCTTAACTGCTTTTTAATTTCAAGTTGTCTGAATAGTTGCCTAGTGGATATGCAATGGAGCTTCATAACGAAGATGCACAAATGGGACAGTAATCTTGCTTTAGTAGCAATTTTGATAAATGATTTTCTGTTTTTGTTACTTTGCACCAAGTTATCTATGTGTGTGCTCTAGCCAAAAAAAAGCCAAAGGTGTAGAACTACATTGCAGTTGCATTAATGTTCCACCATTGCATCTCATTAATAGTTTATGATGTTATTGGCTTACATATGATTTTGGAATTTTCTCTTTTGAGAAAATGGAACTGCCACATGGAATAGACAGTAAATGATAAGGCAAAGCATCAAGTTAAATCTTGTTAATATAATTTATGGATTTTTTTTTTTTAAAACCCACTTGCTGTCTCACATTGATTTCTATGGCATATAGTAGAAAGGGTGTGGTGATGGAAAAAACTACTTGTGGCCCAGGCATTTTAGGAAGCTGAGTTCTAGTCTTTCTGACATAAGTACTTCTTTCTACTAGGAATAAAACTTCTGCAAGCCAGAATACTTCACTCATGAAATGTGTGCAGTACTCATTTACCACTGGCCAGTATTAGTTTGAGACATCTATACAGTAACACCATAACTTACCAGGCGCCAGGCAAAAATGTCTGTTTATAACCAGGCCTTTGGCTGATTAAACTATCTGTGGCCTTTTAAATGTGTTTGTGGGAGAGGGTTATTGGTTTTCTTGTTATTTGTATGTATTTTGAGTCTTCATTTTTTAATACTGTAAACGCCCGGTGATCTTCGGAGGAAGGGCGGCATATAAATCAAATAAATAAATAAATAAATAAATAAATAAATAAATAAATAATATCTGCATTTATTTGCACATTTCATGCACCCACAATGAGATTGTGTCAAAATTGTACAAGGTGAAGACAGGCAAATTTCCCTTGTAGCAAAATCTGCTGGGATGAGTGGGGTAAGGATCCTGTGGATCTCTGCCTGAGTCAAGACGTTCCTGGCAGAGGTGGAGCAAGCCGATTGGGTGCTTGGGGTGGTGCACGTGTCCTGAGCCCAGGGGCGGAGCCAGCCGCCCGTGGGGTGGGACGAGCCGGGGCAGGATGCTCCGCGGGGCCTCTGAGGAGTCTGCCTGCCCCCTCCCACTCAGCTACCCTACTGCTGAGGGGGAGGCAGCGGGTGGACCGTTTGGGACAGCATGGAGCCTGCGGGTGCCCAATCCACTGCATCACTCCCTGGAGAGATGCGTGGCTCAGGCACACTGCAGGCCCCGCGGTGAGTGTCACCCGGCATTTTGTCACACCCTCAGTGGTGACACCTGGGGTGGACCGCCCCCACCACACGCCCCTTCCTCCGCCCCAGTTCCTGATTCAGTCGGGCTATGCTGTCATATCTCCCCCATTCTGTCTCAGTGTGACCCAGCTGGCTGAGCTAACCCTGGGCATTTTAAACTGCTCCAAGTCCTGAAGAAGGGGCATTATGGAGGGGGGATGGCAGAACAGAAGGGAGTTCTGAGAAGTGCTGCAGAGACATTTTTTGTGGGCTAAAGTAAGCATTAACAGAAGGGAGTGGGACTCAGACTGGGTCTATGGCTGCTAGCATATACAGTTTTAGAAGGGATTTAGACAAATTCATGGAAGACAGGTTTTATCAAGAGAGAGGTACAGTGGAACCTCGGTTTATGAACACCTCAGTTTATGAATTTTCGGTTTACGAACGCCGCGGACCCATCTGGAACGGATTAATTCACTTTCCATTACTTTCAATGGGAAAGTTCACTTCAGTTTATGAACGCTTCAGTTTATGAACAGACTTCCGGAACCAATTACACCCATGCTTCGGGTTAAGTACGCTTCAGGTTGAGTACTCCGCGGACCCGTCTGGAACGGATTAATCCACTTTCCATTACTTTCAATGGGAAAGTTCGCTTCAGTTTATGAACGCTTCAGTTTATGAACAGACTTCCGGAACCAATTACACCCATGCTTCGGGTTAAGTACGCTTCAGGTTGAGTACTCCGCGGACCCGTCTGGAACGGATTAATCCACTTTCCATTACTTTCAATGGGAAAGTTCGCTTCAGTTTATGAACGCTTCAGTTTAAGTACTCTGCGGACCGTCTGGAACAGATTAATCCACTTTCCATTGCTTTCAATGGGAAAGTTCGCTTCTGTTTATGAACGCTTCAGTTTATGAACACACTTCCGGAACCAATTGTGTTCATAAACCGAGGTACCACTGTATTACACATGATAGCTAAACAGACCACCCCCCCCATACAAAGACAGTATGGACTGAATTCTAGGTGCTGGGGATGAGAGCATTGGGGGGAGTGACTGGATTCATGCCCATCTTGTCTCTTGGGAACCTCTAGCTAGTCACTGTGGGAAAGCTAGACTTGATGGAACCTGGGTCTGATCCAACAGATTTCTATGTTCATAATGTGTTTGAATGCATCTTCTTGACCTGCGTTTTTAACTTAGTCACGTTTATATTTTATATATGAGCAGGAGATATCTCTCCCCCTTGCTTTGTAAGCATTTGAGTTGGCTGCAGCTGAGTTTTATTAAATTCTTTGTCTCACAGACTCCAATGAATCAAGCCTCCACTCGTTCACATTGCATTTTCACCATTCACATCTCGAGCAAAGAGCCAGGTTCTGCAACCATTCGACGCTCCAAACTACATTTAGTGGATCTGGCTGGTTCAGAGCGTGTTGGAAAGACTGGGGTTGGAGGCCAGTTGCTGACAGAAGCCAAATATATCAATCTGTCATTACATTACTTGGAACAGGTATGGTTGACGTCAGTTCTTCATTTTGCTATTACTTTGTTGTAGTAGTTTGTTTTTAGAATGTTCATGTTCCATTTCACTTGGCATTATGGCTAATCATTTGATTCAGAGAAGGAGTATAATGTCTCTCAGTGTAGTTTATTTGAGGTAATAGCATGGAGAATGTAATTTTCCTTATGCCATTTTACTGCACTGTACCTTTTAATAGAACTTCCTGCTTAAACACAATTTCAATGGCAGCTGTTGAAATGCAGTATGTAGTAATGCTTTGTGTTCCGTGACCAAAGAAAGGCAGGTGTATTTCATGGAAAGCCTAACAAAGCCATCGTGGATTTTATCCCAGCTATTTGTTGCTCAGTCATAATACAATGGAATCATATCAACGCCATAAAAAATGTACTTTGATTTTTCCTTTGCAGACACCCAGTGCTGAATTATACAACCAATATATACACTTTTTCTGCCTTAGCATTTCACGTGTTTTAGTACAGTGGTACCCTGGTTTAAGAACACGGGTGGCGCTGTGGTCTAAACCACAGAACCTAGGGCTTGCCAATCAGAAGGCCGGCGGTTTGAATCCCCACGACGGGATGAGCTCCCGTTGCTCGGTCCCCACTCCTGCCAACCTAGCAGTTCGACAGCACGTCAAAGTGCAAGTAGACAAATAGGTACCACTCCAGCGGGAAGGTAAATAGCGTTTCCGTGCGCTGCTCTGGTTTGCCAGAAGCGGCCACATGACCTGGAAGCTGTATGCCGGCTCCCTCGGCCAATAAAGCGAGATGAGCGCCGCAACCCTAGAGTCATCTGCGACGGGACCTAATGGTCACGGGTCCCTTTACCTTTACCTTGGTTTAAGAATAGCTTAGTTTATGAACAACTTGGATTAAGAACATTGCAAACCCGGAAGTAGGTGTTTTGGTTTGTGAACTTTGCCTTGGAAGCAGAATATGTTGAGTGTGTTCCATTTGTAAATTGAGTCCCCCGTTGCTATGGGAAAGCACGCCTTGGTTTAAGAACGCCTTGGTTTACGAACGGACTTCCGGATTGGATTAAGGTACCACTGTACTAATCTTTCCCCATTATGATATTCTTTACACTTTTTCCTTGGTCTTCAACTCTAGGATCTCTAATACAACAAGAGAGTTGTATTAATAACCCGTGGATAATTTATTACTACTGTGATTTATTGCTACTGTATTAAAATAGTTTGAAAAACATTATCCATTAGCCAAGTGTTCTGCTAAAAGAGAAAAGCATCACACTTGTCAGACTACAGTTTTTTGTTTTTTTACAGATTTCACTGTGGAGTATTGTTTCATAGCCCTGCGAATACTAATAGCAATGGAAGGCTTTTGTTGATTTTGGAGTGCTCGTAAACACAGTGTTCTCTCCCAGAAAGTTTCTTTAACATATTTGTAAGCCACAGAAATTGAGTATATGTCAGACATTCAAGGAGAAAAGGTGTCAGAACGGAAAGAAATGGACAATGTGCTTTGTTTAACTATGTGCTTAACACCCCCCCCCCCCCCGCTTCGGCATATGGGAATTTAAAGTAGAACATTTATATTTACTATAACTGAAATCTTTGCAAAAAGTTTACTTTGCCTTCTGTAGCCAAATTGTTGCTTTTGGACTAACCACATGTTGAATAAACATCCCCAACCCTAATGATTCTACCAGCATATCTCATTTCTAGACAGCTGCAACATAAGTCTAGTGTTTGGAGTGTGTGATGGACTCAGGTGAAGGCAAGGAAACTGAAGATCAAACCAGATAAAAAAACTGATGTTGATGGTTGCAGTTCATAGCACATTTTAAGTACCTCCTTTGATTGATGAGTTAAGATTTGGCACTTAACAGTGACTTGCGGATAAATGCTGTGACCTTCTTAAAACTGAACTTTGAAATCACTAAGTATAAACTTGAAACAGCATATTTTGTGCTTATTGAATATTAAAAGTGCTCTTAATTTTGATTTACAACATGCCTCTTAAATAAATACTGCTTTGCAGTGGAAAACAAGGGACTCCCTGCTTCTTCTTGGATAGTTTCTTGGTGGATCATAACTACAGTCTGTTTTGGTTATCCAGCAATGAGGTGACAATGTCATTTGCTAATCCAAGTGTTTTCTACAAATCCATGTGCTCAAGAATATTCAATAGCATTAGGTAAAAAGGGTCTGAATGCCAGATGTCCACCAGCTTCTATGTAGTCTTCTCTACTAACCTTTGTCAAACATTATACAGCACATGTTGCGGGGAAAAGATCTGATATGAGCAAGGCAGTAGTGCAAAATATTCCCAGTCCTGGAGATTCTACTGTTGGGTAACAGCACCATGTCCTTTCTTTGGGACTACACAGAGGCTACAAAGGGGGGGGGGGGAGAGCAGAAATTGGTTCATGCACCATTCAGAGGGAATTCATCCTGCTCATTCACTGAGGCAATTGAAACAAAGAGTGTTGGCTGAAGCAAGGAAGAAATGAGCAATGATTCAAAGCTCTAGAAGTCCCATGATCTAGCCAAGGGATAGCCAGTATGATGCCCCCCAGATATTGTCGGACTTCATCTTCCATCAGCCCCAGCAAGTGTGACCAATGGCCAGGAATTATTGGAATAGAAAGCCAGCAACATATGGAAGGCACCACACTGTCAGCTCCTGGTCTATCCTGTACTGACACATGTCCCATTTCTGTGACTTTACAGAGAGTCACAGCAGGAAAGTTCAGGGTTTTTCTTGGTCTGATATACTAATTGTTTAAGTGATCCGTAAGGCTGGGCTGCTCCTTTGGTGCCAAAATGCAGGGTAAAAAAAACCTAAAAAGTTGATTGTGTCACAGTTGGTACCACTGCAATAGTGTCAGTGCTTGATCCACTGTGCTGATCAAGAGTGAGTCTTGATGAGCCAAAGTGTCTGACATTTGCTAATGTATGCCACTGTTACAGTCTGTAAAATTCTCAGTTTTAAAGTAAGCGTTTCCAGTATTAGAATGACTTGTCCAAATAGTCAAGAGCAAAACCAGAGTTCTAAGAGTTTCCATTTCTGTTCTTATTGCAGGTAATCATTGCTCTGTCGGAGAAGAATAGGTCTCATATTCCCTACAGGAATTCTATGATGACCTCGGTGCTAAGAGACAGCCTAGGAGGGAACTGTATGACCACAATGATTGCCACACTCTCAATAGACAAAAGGAACATAGATGTATGTCCTTTCAGTTTTTATTATAATTTGCTGTCCAAGAGTTAGTATTTTAAACTTATCCATTTAATTTCATTCAAGTATGCTTTATAAGCTGATGGATTTAATTCTACCCTAAACCCTAGTTTGCGAAGTGATGTGACACTGCCAGAGTAGTTGGTAATTCCCATTTTGAACCCTATATTAAGCTGGTTCTCACGCAACACTAAGCCATACAATGGCTCAGGGCAGGGGTAGGCAACCTAAGGCCCATGGGCCACAAGCAGCACACAGGGGTCATTTAACTGGCCCACGAGCTGTCCCTGAACTGAGCCGCCCGCTCGGCGAGTCCCCGCGTGCTGCGCTAAACCAGTGCGGTGCGGGGACTCACTTTCGCGGTGCCGGAAATCGCGGTGCGAGCGCAATCCAGCCCACAGCGGGATCTCCACTGGAGTGAACCGGCCCAGGCGAGGTAAACCTTGCAGCTGCTTTACTTCTCATCTGATGCTGCTGTGCCGTGATCTAAGCTGTGTTTTCCTTATTTTATCATCCAAACTTGGGCTCATGGTATTTCTTACTCCAGTGAAAACTGGAGTAGGTATACCTAGAACTGCAGCCTTAGTTCAGGAAAATGTGCCCAAATGTAATTAAAATGACAACTTTCATTTTTTACTATTAATGTTTTTTGAACTGTCTATTTGATAATGAAGTGTCCTTCAACACCTCCCTCTGCTCTTACTGCAGAGATATGCTTGTAGGAGGGCTGGGTTCACCTACTCACATGCACAGAGGAGGGGCAGATCAGGCCCTATATTGTTAATAAAAAATTTCTTTTTATTTTATTAAATCGTTTGCATCTTAAACACTTGTATTGGTTTCATCTGCTGCATTGTGCCAAATCTGTTTGACACTATCTAGTTCCATCTTCAGTTTGGATTTCATAGACCGGAGAACATCAGTCTATGTTGCTGCTATTCTGTGGACATTGAATTTGAAGACTGTTGTCTGTTTTAAACAAGCTTCCTCAAACTCGGCCCTCCAGATGTTTTGAGACTAAAATTCCCATCATCCCTTACCACTGGTCCTGCTAGCTAGGGATCATGGGAGTTGTAGGCAAAAAACATATGGAGTGCCGAATTTGAGGAAGCCTGGCTTTAAAAATTGCTGATGTAGTTTATTAATTATATAGCACACTTACCTGTTCATAATGGTTTTAAGATTTTTTTTTTTTACATTTAGGAATCAATATCAACTTGTAGATTTGCTCAGCGGGTTGCCCTTATTAAGAATGAAGCCATTCTAAATGAGGAAATTGACCCCAGACTGGTAAGGAATTTTGGTTATTATTTATACCTAGTATTTTTCAGGAATTCAAATTAATTTAAGAAATCAGTGCAGTTTTGAAAGGTTCAGTCTGCCATCTACTTCATGTTTGACAAAATAAAAGCATGAGAAATTGTACAAGATGAGAAATTGTACAACAAAGTTTTTTAATCATAACTTTAAATTCAGCCAATAAGTGACACCTGTTTCATTGTTGCAGATAATAGCACGACTAAAGAAGCAGGTTCAGGACCTAAGAAATGAACTGGCCATGGTGACTGGGGAACAAAGGCAAGAAGAACTGACAGAGGAAGAGCTACAACAGTAATATTTTGGTCTTGCTTCTTTTTTCTCCTCTTGCTTTGAAATGTTTTAGTAAGTGGCATAATAAGAATCAGTTCAGTTCTTAGCACATTGTTTTTAAATGCTAATATATCCCACAGATTTCCATAGACCTAATTTCCAAGTAATATATTTCGGATTAGGGTTATAAACAACAGAAAGTGTCAGATTAGAGTGATTGCTTGTCATGGAATGCAGTTATGGGAATGTGAAGATAGGGGATGTTGTCGTACTGCTTATGGGAAATATTTAGGGGGAACCCTGAAGTAAACTCACTTGAGAGCCTCCGTGGCACACATCTGGATTTCTGGGTGGTTGCAGGTTTGATATCTAGTTGCCAGGGGAAGAAAGAGAACTAGTGGATGCCTAGCATGCACATCTCTTGGACTGGTGGGAAGAAGAGCAAGCAAAGGGGATGAGATAAGGATGATCTTGCAAGGTACACAGCTGTACTCTTTTCTCTGTGAGGAGGAGAGGAAAGGGGTGAAGAATGGTATCTATTTTTTTGCGGGTCTGAATTCCTGCAGTTTAGTTCTTCCGTGGGTGGTGGTGTGAGATTCCTGTTGGGGTTTAGGAGTAATTTAGTATTGTAATGCTCAAATCTTAACAAGCGTTCAAGAAATGCTCTTTGTGTTGAGAAGTGCCACAGAGCTAATTTCTTGTGGCCCAAAGTAAGCTTAAATGTATAAATTATGCTATGCCCAAATGTTTAGTATTGTGGTTCTACTTTATATAAGCAGAATGTGCTTGGCTGTGTTTGTGAAACACGTAAATTAGTAGACCTAAAACTGTAGATCCATGATAGCAGGCTGCAAACCTTTTCTTAAGCGAACAGCTGGCTTAGCCCTCATAGGGGAATCAGCAGGGCTGTTGTTGGGGGGTGGCAAACCAGGTCCTGGATCTCCTCTCTCTCTCTTTTTAAAACCTAACTTTTTAAAACAGCTCTATGCTTAAAGGGTGGCTGAGCACATTGTAAAGCATAGTGTCAATGAGACCCACAGCAGCCGCCACCCCCATCTTAATTTTCCCAGATAATTGCTGATATCATGACCCAGGGCTCTGAGTTCCTATCTTTGAGGGAAGTTGCTGGGGGTTCAGAGGACAACTTGGACTGGGAGGAAGATTTCCCCTCTGAACCAGCCTTTGATATCATTGCTTCCTCAGAGGTCTCAGCACCAAAATACCCCCTGATACCAATGTCTCTCCAGTCTGAAGAGGTCATATTGCCTTCTTCAGACTCTGAGGACTCCAGCTCAGAAATCGTGGTGGAAGCCCAGCCTCCATCAAACTGCTGGAGTCAGTAGCTTCTACAACAGGCTGGGTCATTTAAGAATATGGCATGTCACTAATCATTGGTGGGATTAGCTCTTCAGAGGAAGCTGTGTAGTCCTGTTTGAGACTCAGTGTGGGTTTCCTGGTTGTTGGAGCAGTATTCAAGTCTACTTTGTATGACTTCTAGCCTAGGCACTGTTGGGAGCTATCCAGGGTGCTACCCACCTTGCTTGTTTTCCTTTTAGATCAGGCTTCCTCAAACTCGGCCCTCCAGATGTTTTGAGACTACAATTCCCATCATCCCTGACCACTGGTCCTGCTAGCTGGGGATCATGGGAGTTGTAGGCCAAAAACACATGGAGGGCTGAGTTTGAGGAAGCCTGTTTTAGATCTTCACCTCTGCTTTGCTTGATCTCACTTATTGGAACCTACTCTCTGCTTTGTCTGACAATGCCTTGATGGCACTTGACTTTTGCTTGATCTGACTTTGCTTCCTGGATTCTTAATTGATACTAGCATAAGGTTATATGGTGTCTCTGGACTCTGTGGTTACCACACATATACCACTAGAACCTTGTTGCTGGCTGGAACCACTGCCTAAGCTAGAGCAGATGGATAGGGTGGCGAAGAGGTGGTGGTGAGAGAGGTGGGGGAGGGAGGAGGAGTGTCATGTTGTACAGGACTTGCTTTAGTTGCAATCCATACATATGATGCAGTTCTTGCCAACAAACTGGGGGGTGGAGTGGAGGACTCAATCCACTTACAGTGCACTGGGTCCAGAAAATCCTGTTAGCACACCATACAATAAGCCCTGACAAGCAAGAGCCATTATTTGTTTTCTCCCATCTGAAAGGCAGCCTAAATTTGCATCTATATATAAAAATTGGAGTATAAAAGTTTCAGGCAAATTTGTGTCATGCGCCTGTGACGTAGGCAAGACATCTGGATCATTCAATATGTATTCCGGCACTTCAGATGCCAGCCACCACACAAGTGGATTCAAAGAGACCATGTTATACATTACCCAGTTGGGACTGAGGGAAACATGGTTGGCCTTGATATACTTATATCAGATTCCAGATCCCACTGAAGAAATGTCGGGATAAAACACATTGTCTGTGTGTGATCCCACAACCTGCTCCTAACTGCTGAATCATGGTTAAGGAATTCAGAGCATTATATCTGCACAGGGCCGATGAACACTACACTGTCTTTTATTAAAACCTCCAGGAAATAAGATTTCATAATGTTTCTGGACAATCTCTTCCATTGACCAGCAGTTAGGAAAAATTTCTTAATGCTTCATACATTTCCGTCAGCCTTTTAGGTATTTGTAGCTCTGTATTTGTACCCTTAGGGCATTATCATCTAGGAGTCATAAAGGAGCTGTTGTTTCAGTTGAGTTTGTAATGGGAATATAAAGCCTACATTGGCAAGAATGCTTATTTGCATTACGAATGCCTCTTTCATTCCTCCTAGGAACATAGGAAGCTACCTTGAACCATGGGTTCAAATGATTCACTTTTTTGGCATTGACTGGCAGTGGTTCTCCTCTGATGTAGAAACAACAGATGTTATCATAAACTGAGAGAGAGGTTCAAAGGCAGTCTAAATCTGATGTATGAGAAAGCCCCTTATCTTTCTCAATTGTTCATAGTTTCTATGCCAGTTCTATATTCTTGGTCTCCTCTGAATTATTCCAACTTACTGCTATCCTGTTTATTATGTGGTGATCTAAGGTGGACATGGTATGTTAGCAGGTGTAACCTGTGGTAAATAGAGCACCAGAATTATTTCCTTGGTGCTGCATACACTGGTGTTATTCATGTAAACGGCATTTGCCTAAATTGCAACTCCATCACATTTTTGTCTCAGACTGAGGAGCTAGATTAAATTTAGATTTAAAAATACTCAGAACATGATCCAGGAGAACAGGAACTTGTTAGGGGCTGACATGTGCAAACTGTCTACTGGTCAAGGAGCCAAGTTGAGTCTGTTGCTGAGAATTTAGTGTTGAATAAGGAAGCACAAGCTGATGTGGAAAACCAGCAAGAATGAGGCAGGAATTGAGGTCAGGTAGTCTCTGTGGAAGACAGCTAATAAAAATAGGAACAAATCAAGCAAATAGAAGAAGCTGAATCAGAAGCACTTACCTGGAACCCACAGAAAAGCCACAGAGCTGTAGTTTTGCTTTGTTCAACTATCAACTTATAATTGGTGACAGCAAAATGACATATGACAGATTTTCAACTTTTTAATGTTGAATTGGTTCAGATGACTATATAATTTTACAAGAAAAGGAAATGTTTATTGCATAATGTAGAACTGATACATTGTATACAGGGTAATACCAATTTGCATGGTTCCTATTTATTAAGTATACCTAGGGATCGCATCACATCTTACAGAGAAACAAATACATGAATGTGCACTCAGTCAGTCAGTTTTCCACATTAGCCAGTGTACTTGTGTGTGCAAACATTGCCGGATTCACGCTTCAGGTGTGCACACAAGACACCAGAGGCATATATTTAAAACGATAATGGGCCTAGCAATAATTGCTTCCAGGGGAACAATTTGTTTTGAATAGTAAGTGGCTCAGATGAATAGAGAGTCAGACTGAAGAGGTCTGTGTTCATTTCCTTGTCAACAGTGAAAGTTGCTAGGTGGCCATATGTGAAGCCAGCCACTGCAAAGCTTCAGCACAAGTCTAGATAGAATAGAATAAGCTCAGGGTACATCATCCTGAGAAAGAATGAGATACAAAGGGCAGAGTCCATCTAATGATTCCTATCAGTGAAAGCCCTGTGCAAGGACTTCCACTTTTGCAATGGGACTCCCCCCTCCTCCTATGCCCCCCTGCAAATGGCTGGGGAGTTGGAAGAACACACAGAACAATACGCAGCAGGAGGAGAGTGGGGTTCATTCTGCCTAGCAGGCTGAATGCTTAGTCTGCTTATAGAGGCAAGTTTTTGCGTAGCACCTAAAGCTATATAATGATGGCACCAGTGAGCCTTCTTGGGTAGAGAGTTGGAGCAACAGCACATCATGCTTCCTTCAGCACATTTTAACCCCCTCTTCTGATATAGTGTGTGCAAGCAACCAGCGACTTGTCCCGTGCAGCATCTCCAGCTGCTCCTGTTGCTTTAAGTCCTTCCTTGCCCGTGGAGGAGGGGACGGTAGAGAGTGTAACTGGGACTGTCTCTTCTATGTCTGCACCTTCCTGCAAATCTTCCCCTGCCTCCTCTTCTCCCGTCTCTGACTGCCCAGCCTCTTCCTCTTCTGCCTGCATCATGGGTGGTACAGATCCCCACAAATCAGTGACCCCTTCCCCAGATTATCCTCCCGTACCCCCGCCTCCTCTTCCCACCCTTCAGACCCTGTCTATCCCTGACAATGTCCATTCAACTAAGCCCAGCTGTTAATTATTTTCTTTCATGACATTTGCAATGGAATGAAAACCAAATGTTCAGATTGTTTTTTAGTGAATTGATTCATGCACAAAACATAAATAAACAGTCTTGTAAATAAAATTGCAACTTCTTTGGAAAATCTAACCTTCAGTTTCTGCTTTAGTATATTATGTGCACCGTGCTGAATTAAGTGGGATAGACGGCTAAGTGTATTCAGTTTCGCAGCTAAGTCTTGTGCATATTTCCTAGTAAATAAGTTCCACTTTTCAATGGGATTTACTTTAAAGTAAGTTTAAAGAAAATATAGATACTTACAACCTTGGGTATACAGTTTGTGTACTTCAAAAATACTGCTGTTTATTTTGAAAATCTATTATATTGAGTTTAAACAACAATTCTCAGATTTTGAATTACTGCGTTTGGATGCTGTTGTCAGGCTTTCTTAATATGAAACTGATCTATAAACGTCATTTAAACTGGTGTTTCTTGTTTCGTAAGCCAGCATCTGCGCACATTTGAAAAAAATGTAGATTAAATAGCAACATGCACCCTCTCTAAAGGAGATAGTACTGTATACTTAGAGGCTTCTGTATTATAGGGTTTTTAACGCTGGATTTAAGTGGAATCTTTCTCCTTTTTATATTTTATGAGGAGCATGCCAGAAGTAAAGGGAGAGGCCTTTTTTTGTTTGGACAATGTTGGTATAAGTTCTTCCGCCAGATGAGCTCACTAGCAACTTAACTTTGCCCAGAAAGTCAGGATTTCAAATCAAAACTGCTGTGTTCCATAGCACCCACGCTTCCAGAATCCATGCCAGTTGGAACTCTTTAAGGCACAGATTACAAGTGCTGGCTTAGCACTTTAGTTTATTAATATCTTTACCTTACTACTTTTATATTGTCAAACAGAATAGAAATAGTCCTACAAATTCATACAGCAATGCATCTGCTTCAAGCATTGGACTGTAAACCTAGTAGGTAATATGGTATCTGAAAATATGATTAGGAGGGTACATAACAGGCTGATTTAAACATTATCTTTCTTTTATGTATCAAATTTACATCTTACCCGTTTTTACTGCAAGGAGCTCAAGACAGCATATAGGATTTTTCCCTTTCTAGTCTCGGATGAGACTGAGAGAGAATGACTGGCAGCAAGTCACCCAGTGAGATTTATGCCTGAGTGGGGATTTTAACCTGGATCTTGGTCCAGCACTCTAACCACTATGCTAGATTATTGCAGGGAGTTAGACTAGATGACCCTCAGGGTACCTTCCAGCTCTATAGTTCTATGATTCTATAATTCATTGCTTACCAATTCATTTCTACCCCAATTCATGGGTTGCTTTTTGACCAATAAGGTCCTAAATAGTCTACAATTAGGATATTTCAAGGACTCTCAAAACCTGTTTAAACCTGTATGATTTTTTTGATCGCTATCCTATGGTTTAAGCCTCTCTACCCATCCCAGTAGGGACGCGGGTGGCACTGTGGTCTAAACCACAGAGCCTAGGGCTTGCCGATCGGAAGGTCGGCAGTTTGAATCCCCGCGACGGGGTGAGCTGCAGTTGCTCGGTCCCAGCTCTTGCCAACCTAGCAGTTTGAAAGCACGTCAAAAGTGCAAGTAGATAAATAGGTACTGCTCCGGTGGGAAGGTAAACGGCATTTCTGTGTGCTGCTCTGGTTCGCCAGAAGCGGCTTAGTTGTGCTGGCTACATGACCCGGAAGCTGTACACCGGCTCCTTCAGTCAGTATAGCGAGATGAGCGCCACAACCCCAGAGTCGTCCATGACTGGACCTAACGGTCAGGGGTACCTTTACCTTTTTACCCATCCCAGTGCCCCAGTGGGGATACACATTATAGGCCCTTCTCTACATATCCCACACCTTGCTTTTTCTATGGAATTGACATCTTTTGGGTATTCATTTTGTAGAGGTCATCCAGATTCCTGCTTTGCAGGGGTTTGGACTAGATGATCCCTCCGCATGATCCCTTCCAACTCTACACTTCTATAATTCTATGCAGTTGTTTCTAAACTGTCAATCCCAAGCTTTTCTGCACCCACCCCCCTTATACCTTTAAATGGAACACTTATTCTTTGCAGGTTCAGCCAGTTTTATTGCTTCATGTTGATAGCAGCTGGGATGTGACTGAATAATTTTCCCTCGAAAGGCCTTTCTGGAAAACACCCTGTGCCATTTTTTTTCTGTAACGGGGAGGAAGTGTTTGCTTACTGCTTTCCTCTTGTTTTGTTCCTTTTATTTTTAAGATAGCATGATTTATAATACTGTTTGCTACTCTAGATAATTAAAAGATGAATGAATGATTCCCCCACCCGCCACATAGGGAAATAGCTGACATGGGGCAATTCCAAGAGTGTCTATTTAAGGAGAAATTATTCACTAATTCCACAGCTGGGATCAGTAGGAAGCAATAAAACAACTGAACTTGCATACAGTAACATTTATTTGAAGTGCCAGAGATCTTTGCTGAACGAAACTTTCACTGAAAATAGAAATTCTAAAAGGATAGGAATGGGAAAGGGATTGTTACTTAATATACCACTATATTTTAATGGAACCTTAGTTTTAATTCCACCTCCAACTAATTGCAGTTATGGCACCACACCATTTTGAACACACCCTTCCAAGAAAGATCTGCTTGGCTTCTGCCACATTACAAAGGTCTATCTCTTTTGTAGAACATTCAGCAGAGGGCTTGCAGAAGAATGACCAATTAAAACACAAATAGTTTTATCTGGTTCTGTTCTTTGGTCGTTGCTCATTGTATAGGTATATTCTGACCTGCTTTTACTGCCTTATTGGGATTTGTTGACCACCTTGGGGATCTTTTTAATGATAGAATAGTGTAATATAAATATTTTTATAGCTAAGTAAATATGTACTATAAATAAACTATATTTTCAGTTACAGGATAACATAAGAAATTAATTTTCTGATTCATGGCAAGCGAGTATTTGGTATCAAATCTTGCTACTAACAACTCAAATGAGCTGAAAATAATATGTGTAATGAAATAGTGGAACTCTTTTTCACACACACACACACCCAACTTCTGAACCTGGCTTCATTGTGTGCTTCCACAGAAGGTTTTCTTCAAATGGAAATTGTATCCTTTGTACACTATATGAAATCATTTTTCTTGGACATGTTAAGGAAAAGATGAACAGCATCTGTTGGTCATTGACTGAAAATAGGTTGTTCAGCCTCATCACTGAGATTGACACCTGCATACCTTCCAGTCTGTAACAGTTTATTATTACACTAAATGTTACAATACATTTTGTTTGTTTGTTTGTTCATTCAGTCATTTAAATAATGCATATACTGCTTAATACCAGGGTGCAATAAAATGCAGCATTCATCATAAAATTAGTTACAATCAACACTCACTTCAAATGCCTTCTGAAATTATTAAAAAACATGTTTTTACTAAGGCATCAGTATCTGATCTCAGCCAGCATGTAATTCCACGGAATTGGGTGTCCGCTGGTGGAGGATACAAGCCATGCATCCAAACTGTGGGAGACCACAAACAATGGATTTCCACTATCAAGTGGTATTTAAAATATCCTGGATTCAAGTTGTTAAGGGTATTGTTAATACAAAAACGTTAAACCTGCTTTAGTAGTATAAGGGTAGCCAATGCAAGCTTTTAAGCATCAGAGTTATGTGCCAGCAGCAATCTGTACCAACAGTCTTGCTGTAGAATATTTGAATGTTGACTTCCATTTGCCATGCTGGCTGGGGCTAATGGGAGCAATAATAACAATCGTTTCCCCCCACTTCAGTGCAAAGTGGTTTATATGCAGGCATTTGCTTGGAAGTAATTTAAACATGTATTAAGAAAAAGGATATGCAGCTTTTGTTAATTGAAAATTTGGGACTCCGGGAGGGAGGAAATCAGGACCTGGGGCATTATACAATTATCTCATGTGGCTAAAAAGCATCCATTGGCCTCTGTTTTTCAAAATGTTAATACCACATAATGATTAGCATCTGTACAACTTTTAAAGGCCAGAGACTCACTGATGCAATTTATTGAAGTGGTGACCTAGAAATGTAACTTGCTTAAATTAATACATCTTTTTCTGAAATATGATCCATCAATAGAGTTGTGTATTTTGGACACATCTGTCCAGTCCCCTCTTATAACAATATTCCCCATTAGTCCTTCATGCTGCATTGATTGTCATGTTGCTTGTAGAATGCTAAGGTGTTAATCAAATCAGTGCTGCTGTGAAGGCTCACTATGTTCATTCATTCTGCATACTTCTCAGCTGTATAAGTCACTTTACTCAGCAATGATATTTTTTTTTTTTTTCAGAATAAAACATCTTTATTGATTTTTTAACAGAACAAACAGAACAAATATTTTCTTCTCACAGAAATAAAGATTTTCATTAAAGAAGCTACAAATTTGTTTTCATTATTATTACCCTGATGACTTCCCGTCACCTCCCATAGCGCGACTCTTCTTTTTTGCGAAGTACATACTTTTCTCTTCGTCCTCTTATAATCTCTTTTGTACACCAATAAATCCAATCATACCGATAATTCTTTTAGGTTCTAGTATTACTTTATAGACCAGTCATTCTAAGGCTGCCATGGAAATTACCGAATGTCCATTTCTCTCTTGCATGTATCTCTTAAGCACATCCCATTTTTTGGTAAACATCTGTTTCGTAACTCCCCTTAAGTTATCTGTTAACTGAGCCAGCTCTATCATATCTGACAATTTATTTTGCCACTCCTGGAGTGTTGGGAGCGTATCCCCCTTCCACCTGGCCGCTATTAATAACCGGGCTGCCGCTGATGCATATAAAAAAATCTCCCTATATTTAGCTGGTAAGTCTCTGTTCAGGATTCCCAACAAAAAGGCCTCTGGTCGTTTTTGGAATGTTAATCTGAAGATCTTTTTCATTTCTTCATAAATTGTATTCCAAAACTCTCTAACCATCCGGCATCCCCACCACATATGCATAAAATCTCCTCTCCCTTCCCCACACCTCCAACATCGATCTGATATGTTCTTATACATTTTAGAGAGTTTGGCAGGTGTGAGGTACCATCGGTAAAACATTTTGAACATATTTTCTTTGATGGAATACGACACGGTAAATCTCATGCTGTTTTTCCAGAGGGCCTCCCACTCATCAATCATTATCGTACGCCCGATGTCCTGGGCCCATTTAATCATAACTTCCTTTACCGCCTCTTCCTTGACCTCCCAGTCAAGCAAGAGGCGGTACATTTTTGATATAATTTTGTTATTGTTGTCAAGCAAAATTTTTTCCAATTCTGTTGGTTGATTATTAAATCCTTTCTTTTTATCTTGTTTAAAAGTTTCGTTTAGTTGGTGATAGTCTAGCCAACTCGTTAACTTGTTCTTAATTTCTTCATATGGCCTCAACTTAAATTGACCCTCTTCAATTACCAATAATGATCTATAAGTTACCCAATCGCCTTTCATGTTCTTTTTTTTGACCGCTATGGCTTCCATAGGGGATATCCATGATGGTGTTTTGGGTTCCAATAACCCCTTGTATTTGGCCCACACTTTAAAAAGGGAGCCTCTTATTATATGGTTGGTGAGTCCTCTATGCACTTTGTTTTTATCATAATTTAGATAAGCGTGCCAGCCAAATCTTAAATCAAATCCTTCTATGTCGAGGAGGTCCGTTTTTTGGAGCAGAAACCAGTCTCTCATCCACAGGAAGCATGCGGCCTCATAGTATAGCTTAAGGTCCGGTAGGCCAAACCCACCTCTCTCTTGGATGTCAATCAGGAGAGTATGTTTGATTCTTGGCCTTGCACCTTGCCATATGAATTTCGATATTTCTTTCTGCCATGATGTTAAATATTTCGTACCTCCTAATATTGGTAAGTTTTGAAACAGGAAGATAAGTTTCGGAAGGACACTCATCTTGATTGCTGAGATGCGTCCCCAAAATGACAATTTTAATCTGCTCCAGATCTCCATATTACGTCTTATGTGTTCCCATGTTTTTATATAGTTATCCTGGTAAAGATTAATATTTTTAGGTGTTAGCCAGATCCCTAGGTACTTAATTTTGGAAGAGAATTTTAAGTGTGTTAATTTTTCAATTTCCGTCTTTTCTTCCGAGGTCAGATTTTTGGCCAGGAGCTTCGTTTTTTTGTTATTTAATTTAAAACCCGCCACTTTCCCGAATTCTTCTATAATTTCTAATAGCCTGATTGTACTCTCTTTAGGGTCCTCTGTCGTAATTATTAAGTCATCTGCAAATGCCCGCAGCTTGTATGTTCTACTACCAAGTGTTACCCCCTTAATCTCCTTCTCTTCTCTGATCTTATTATTTAGAATCTCCATTATTAAAATGAAGATCAAGGGAGACAGGGGGCACCCTTGCCTAGTTCCTTTGTTTATTTCACATTCTTCTGAGATGTTATTATTTACCAATATCTTTGTTTTTTGTTTATTATAAATTGCCTGAATCGCATTGCAGAAAGACTTCCCAAATTCCATTTGTTGGATGGTGGCTGTCATAAATTTCCATGAAATCTTGTCGAATGCTTTTTCAGCGTCGACTGAGATCAAAAGGCTTGGTTTATCAATTCTCAAATCCAGATACTCTAGGATATTTATGATGTTCCGTATATTGGTTTGCATTAAGCGCCCAGGGA
Source organism: Zootoca vivipara (assembly GCF_965207765.1). Taxonomy (NCBI): domain Eukaryota; kingdom Metazoa; phylum Chordata; class Lepidosauria; order Squamata; family Lacertidae; genus Zootoca; species Zootoca vivipara. The sequence goes on along the minus strand of NC_142586.1, from coordinate 84,113,616 downwards.
GGAATCCCGCCTGGTCCTCATGTATGATTTGGGCCAGAATTTTCTTAAGCCTGTCTGCCAAGATACTGGCGAACAACTTGTAATCGTTATTTAATAACGAAATGGGCCTATAATTTGAGGGGTGGGTCAAATCCACCCCCTCTTTTGGTATTAGAGTAATATAGCTCTCGGCCCACGTTCTTGGCAGCTCTCCTCCCTCCAATATATTATTCATTATATCCTTAAGCGGTTCTATTACCGCTTCCTCGACTTTTTTATAATAGATTGCGGGTAAACCATCAGGGCCTGGCGTTTTCCCTGATTTGGCTTTTTTTATTGCTTGACTAATATCGAAAGTTGAGATCCGTGCGTTAAGTATTTTTGCCTGTTCCTTATTAATTTTCCTCACATTATTTTGGCCCAAATATTGATTAATTTCTTCGATTGTTTCTTTTCCTTCTTTATATAGTTCTTGATAGAAGTCCAGAAATACTTTTTCAATTTCTTTTGGGTTATTAGTAATACTATCCCCTATTTTCATCTTATTGATAATTCTTTCGTTTTGTCTTTTTTTCAATTGCCAGGCTAATAACTTGCTCGGCTTATTAGCCTGTTCGAAATTTTTCTGCCTCATCAACTTTATTTTCCACTGGATCTCCTCATTCAATATTGTGGAATATTGTAGCTGGAGTGATTTAAGATTTTGTTTTAATTTTTCATTTTCAGGGTTTTTATAGAGTTCATTTTCATTTTTCCTAATTTCCTCCCAGATTACTTGTTTTCTTTTTTCCTTTTGTTTGACTAATATTGCATTTTGTTTGATAAAGAACCCTCTTATCACTGCTTTCCCAGCGTCCCATACCGTTGTACTTGGTGTTCCTTTCTCTAAATTTAGGGAAAAGAATTCTCGAAGAGTCTTTTTTGCTTTATCTATTACTCCTTCGTCATTCAATAAGGATTCATTTAATCTCCACCTTCTTGCTTTGGGCCCTTCTTCCTTAAGCCAAATAAGGACCGGATTATGATCGGATAGGGTTTTGGGTTGGATCTCAGCTTTATGTATTCTTAAGGTAAGTTCTTTAGGGATCCATATCGCATCTATTCTGCCCGCTGACTTATTGGGCTCAGAGAAAAAGGTGTATTCTCTTTCTACTGGATGTTTAGCCCTCCAGGCATCATTTAAGTTTAATGTTTCCATGGTTTGGCTAAAAATTATCGGCAATTTAGTTTGCTTGGAATCCTGGTTACTTTTTTTTTTTGTCCTATCAATATCCGGTGATGTGACCCCATTTAAGTCTCCCAGTAAGATTATCCTCTCTCCCACATATTCTAATAACTTTTCCCCCAGCGCATTGTAAAATTCTTTCTGTCTTTTATTGGGTGCGTATATTCCTATTATTATTATCTTTTCTCCACATATTGTTATTTCTACAATCACTATCCTCCCTTCCGAATCATTAAATAGCAATTTTGGTTCCAAATATTCTTTTACATAGAGGACAACTCCTCTCTTTTTAGTCTTATCAGCCGAAATGAATTCACGCCCTAATTTCTTATTAGAGAGAACTCTAATATGTTTTTGGGTCACATGAGTTTCCTGTAAACAGGTCACATCAATTCTTTGCTTAAGTAGTTCATATTCCACCTTATTTCTTTTGGTTTTATCATTTAGACCGTTCACGTTCCAAGTCAATAATTTTAGATTCATTTTCTTTTATTTGGTTATCTCTTTAAAAGTTTATTAATTTATTTGAACTCTTCTTTATATCGTCTATTAAAAAAAAGTGCAGTCAAAGTAAAAAGAAGTTTTTGAGTCGTTATATAATAACCAATAGTTACACAAATACAAACTTATATCTTCATCCAATTCTTTTTAACTTTGTTCTATCTCTGTTGGGTTATCAGAATCCGGATCTAATTCTGGATCCTCCGCTCCTCCGCTTGGCCTTCTTACAGTTCCTAAATGTTTGGAATATTTTCTCCAATATTTCGATGCATCCTCTGGTAGAACAAACTTTCGCCTTTTCCCTTTGAAGAAAAAGGAGAAACCCTCTGGAAATTCCCACCTATGGGTTATACCTTTCCCTCTAAGAGCATCTACATATGGTTTAAATTTTTCACGCTTCTTCAAATATCTAGTCGGGATTATCTTGTGTATAATTATGTCATTATCATCAATCTGCAATCTTTTTTTGTTACTGGTTTGGAGGATTTTATCTCTGATATCCAAAGTTTTAAATGTTACCAGGCAATCTCCCGGCCAATTGTTTGCCTTTGCAATGTTCGATCTTACCCTGAATGCCCTTTCTATGTGCTGTTCCATTTCTTGCTCAGTTATCTCCAACCAGTTCGCTAGTTCTATGGCCATCTTCTTGCCTATTTGTTCATCTGGTTGCTCGGGAATTGCTCTAAATCTCAGGGTTTTCTCCCTTCTATGCATCTCTATCATAGCAATTGCATCCAGTACAGCCTCGTGGGTTTCTTTCATATCCACCATATCTTTTTTTGCCCTTTCCCCCTCCCTCTTCATTTCCTTATTTTCATTTTGAAGTCTCCTTACTGTTTCCTCTAATCCAATTACTCTACCTTTTAGCTCTTGTACAGTTTTTGTAAGTTCTAGATTTTTCGTCATCACCTCATTTATTTTCCCTGTTAGCTCCGCTACAGTTTTTGCATTTCCATCTATTTTTTCTCCGAAAGTATCCAGCTTTTCATTCATATCATTTTTCATCTCTGTAAATTCTCTTTTGAGGCTCAGAATTAGTTCTTTTACATCCATAGAGGCGTCATTATCTATACCGGAGCCTCTTCTACCTGAATTACCAGCGTTCCCAACATTTCCTGCTACTGCTGTAGCTTGCGCTCTTTTGCTCCCCATATCTCACTGATGTTCCTGTCTCCCCTGTACAAAAACTCAAGCCAATCACTCCACTTCAGCAATGATAAGCCAGTTGTGCTATCACTAAATTATTCCTGTTGTGAAGGGTCATTGCATACATATACTTGAATTATATAATCACATACATTGTCATTTAATTCCAGTTTTATGAATTTTTGTTTGAAGACCATGGCTGATCCTAGGGGATTCATTGATCTTTAAGTGATCTTCACTTCTGCACATTAAATAATATACTGGGGTCTGTTGAAAAAGACAAAAGCAGCTATAAATGAACCATAGTTTACAAATACAGTAAGGTCAAAGAGAGGGCTTCCAAAATTCCTCTATGCATTGAAGTCTCTTCTCTTGTGTCTCATAGCCATGTGATCCTACATATTATCCTACATATTTTAAACACAACCTTCCTGCACTTTTAGAAAGCAATTACTGTACTAACTTAATGTTGGATGTCACTTAAGTTAATAGTTTTTAAAATTTGTTATTTGTTTTAAATGCACTATAAAAATAAGGAATGTTATAAAGGATTGTTGAATATAGTTCTAGCACACCATTTTAATTTTTTTAAAAATTAAACATTCTGTATTGTTTTGCTTTCTAACACCTCCTTATCTCAAGCTTTAATGTTGTAAAATTAGAATTTTATCCATTAGATTGTTAACGTCTGCACATTTAGCACTTTGTTTTCTACCACTGAGTTGTGTTGCAGAGTCCAATGTCCTGTTGCTTGATGTTTTCACTAATAAAAACTATTCGACTGCTTTAGTGCAGAAGTATTTATCCCAGAAGTATAGTGTATGAGGTGCTACAGTTTAGAGGGAAAATTTCTACATATTTTTAAATATCTCTTGATGGGGGTATCCATTGTGACTGCAAATACATAAGAGGGTTAAAATGGAATTTAGAATACTAGACTACCTAAACATGCTTTGCTATGTTTCATGTATGCTATTCTTAATGCTAATAATATTCTGAAGTTGACATTATTTGCAAGCAATGGCTAATTTATGACTGTTAGTGTTGTTGTTGTTTTATCACAGTCCAATGGTGTACTTTAGTGTGTATAACTGAGGAAATGATTCTGTTTCGATATTAAATTATGACTTTTAATGTCTTCTAAATCATGTGCAAAAGCCAATTTTTGGCCCTTGCCTGGCATGGTCTTTCCCACACTAGGGAACGTTTAATTTCCTGTCATGTTGGTAAACATTTCCATCAGTTCTGAAGATGTAAACTTTGGACTCAGCTATACAGCTGCAATTTTAAGTGTGTTGTAAAGTGCAGTATACAAATGTGACACTAGATGGTGATAGTGAGCTATGGCAAACTCAATATATTTTTCAAAATGTTTAAAAACCATTTTCACAGTGTTTTTTATATGTGTGTCGATTCCACCTTTAAAGTCAATGTCATTCTTTTTTAAAAAAACAGCAACAGCAATAGCAAAGTAAGGCATGTTGGTGCATAAGAAAAAACCTGCAAAGTTCACATTTGGTTGGATACTTCTACTGGACTGTGCCTTTCATATACTAGGACTCCTATTCTCTTTGATGGGAGGAAAGAACCCTGCATGGGGAAGGACATGTGGTACTGTGAATTATCAGTGTCCCAATATGGAAGAGAAAGATTTGCTCTCTGATTCTGTTCCAGTCAAATGTTAAAATGTATCCATGCATGATAAGTTGAAACAGAATGGAAGTGAAGATTCACATTCACATTTGCATCCAGCTTCAAATGATTCTTTGTGGTGAGAGAGACAACAGTCACATTGCTTCCTATGGAATGCCCCATTCCTGCTCTGGTGTGATTAAGTCATGTACAGATACCATTCTTGAGTGTCACTAGAGTTGGCTGGGGGGGGCCTTCCTTTTCTCTGGGGCCTCTCTGGGCACAATTGGGGTGCCAGACTGCAACAAGAATTTTTTTCTTTTAAGTGTTAAAGCATTGATTTCAATATTGCTAACTATATATTGTTGCTAAATGCAATCACTTCATTTTTCAAGAAATAATTATCCTGAAAATATTGGGCTCAGTGGTGGCATATAGGATTGTTTCACCTAAATATAGTGACTGTGGTAACTTGCTAATCCTTGGCTTCCAGAAGCAAGTCAAAAATTGAAACTATAATGTTATGAAGATATTTCCCCCACTATTCTTCAGAGGGTTGTAGTTCAGTTTTTGGGTGATTGAGTGATACTCATCCATCTTTTACTTGATGTCAACCCATTGAAATTAATGGATGTGACTACGTTAGGTCCATAGCTGCCAAGTTTTCCCTTTTCTCGCGAGGAAGCCTATTCAGCATAAGGGAAAATCCCTTTAAAAAAGGGATAACTTGGCAGCTATGGTTAGGTCCATGAATTTTAATAGGTCTGATCCCAAACACAAACATTTTTAGTGGACTACCAGCCTATATATTTGTGTTCAATTGAGATGACATTTAAAGAAAACAAAAAACTTACTGTAGCCAAAACTTTTTTAAAAAATGCAAAAACATTATTTTAAAACAATATATCTGTTTGTGATACTGTATATTGGGAAACACCACTTGTGGTATATTGGAAACAAGCTTTCTCTCAGTCTGGTATGCCTATTTGCTTGTATCTTCTGAAGATTAAGTATCTTTTCTGAAAGGTTGTATTTCCTCCTTTCTGTGAATTTAGGGTAGACGAACAGATTAAAAGTTTTTTGGAAGATATGGATCCTGAGAGCACATTGGAGTTAGGAGCTGATATGCGGAAGATCAAACACTCTTTCAACCATTTAAAGGTATGCTTCATTGGCTGCCATTTTCGGGGGTGAGGAAGCCTTCAACACAATAATAACGCTCCATGTGTTTTCATTTACTAGACATTCCAGGGAGAGAGGGAGAAGGAAATAAAAGCCCCAAATCAGAACTCCATAAAACTATACAATTGAAGCACTAAATAAATTGTTCATTTCTCACAGGAGAAAATAAATTGCTTTTGGTATGCATATTGTAATCGAGAGAATCTGAGTTGTCTGGTTTGAATGTAATGTATCCTAGATTAATTAGTAAGCTTGGAATGACAACTATGCTCATGAACTCCTCTTTTCCCTCATGCATCAGTTTTGGCCATGGGTTCTTCAAACCAGAGTTTCCTAGATGGGAGTACTGTGGTTTAATGTCTGTTTGCTAATCAGGATCTGAAACATGGTTTAAAATGTGGTGGTTTTTTTTTAAATTAAAAAACCACTATTATTCAAGTGTCAAAGCCAGTGGTTGGGGAGAAGTGTCTCCAGCTACCACTACAATAGCTTCTGATGAATCATATTGCACTTAGGGCAGGGATAAGAAGCAGAAACTGCAATTTTGACATAAACAGTAGTTCATCTTCATTTACTGCAAAAAAGTGGATAGTTATTATTTGAATAATTTTATACACTTTGTGAAGTCCACCTATATATCTTACATAAACAGACAAGCAAGCCATATTTTATTCAGCTGGAAACCATATATCCATATGTAATGTCTCCGGGAAACCTTGGACCTCAGCAATGAGGAGGCACCGCTGCTAAGACAGTCTTTACTGAGCTGTAGACATGGTTTATTGAAGAATAACACACAGTGACAACATCCACCCGGCAAGGGAGGAAAAGCACAAGACGAATGAATGGGTGGGGAACAGGTTACCACTAAAATACCTGTATCCCAGTTAATAGGATTCAGGTGCACATAATAAGATTCCACACTTAAAGTCACATACATCACAATATGCACACCATATTTACCTATAGGTTTGCCAACCTTTCATTACTGAAGTATTCCAGAAATAAGAGTAAATAGTTATGCTTTTTTAGCTAAATTAACATTGCACATTTGCTTAATTAATATTCCCTAAGAACTGTTGAGTATCTCTTTATTGCTAATTTTTAAAAAATGTAAATGCACAAATGTGCCTGCTCATATTGTTTTCAATATAGACAGAGTGAAGATAAAGGGAGAAGGGTAGGTTTTTTAAGGGAGTACCAAGGATGGAATAAAGGAGGGTTTACTGAAAGAAGCTGTGTTGGTCCAGGAAATGGAGACTGATCCCCCTCATTGTATTCAACTTAGCACTAAGGCTAAGGGGAGAATTCAGCATCACACTAATATGATTGTCCCATCAGCACATGCATTTCTGCTTACCAGACAGAATGATCTTCCTTCTTGTCCTCCCCACTCAATTTTTGGGGTTCTTTCAACCCTCCTGGGCAGAGTTGGAAAGGTAGATGGGTGTTGTGCAGACCAAGGAGCAAGCTTCTACTAGTGCCACAACTTAGTTGAATATGAGTAGATACTGTGTTAGAAACACTTCCGTGTGATAAATATATATATATTAAGAATTGGATCCCAAAAGGCATGTTCTAGTCCTGAAAAAATATGCGAGATTGCTGATTTAGGACAAGACATTAAGATGTATGTAGAGAAATGGGGTCAGTGGCAAAAGAACTTGTGTATAACTGCAAAGCAGGAAATAAGCTGAGATGAGAAAAGAGATGGTGCTAGAAACAGAGGTTTAAATGTAAGGATGAGAAATGGCATTTTTAGAGGAAAGCAACAGAGAGAGCAGAAGGCTTGAGGAGAAGGATGACATCAGATAAAAGTCATGAAAGTAACAGATGCATTCAAAATTGATTGACGTGGAATGAGAAGACAGGCAAGAGGGCCATTGCAGTGGTCAGCAGCAGTAGCATTCGGGTAAATAAGTTAGTGCAATTTGCTTCTAATGGAGGTAGGTCAACAGAATGTCAAAACTAAAGAACTGACCATTGCTTTTGTTCCATTTAATAGAGATTGGTTAATAATGCAAAGTTACCTAACAACCATCTGCTTGCGTCAGACACTAATAATTCAATTGGGCATGAAGAGTTGAAGAAGTTGAAGGATCTTCTGCAGCAACGAGACAATGAAATCAGTATCCTTGTCAACGAAAATGAGACAGTCACCAGTCTTCAAGTCAAATGGCCACTAATTTTACATGTCAATTCAAAAATGCAATGTAACTAAAGTGTGTGTGTGTGTGTATATATATATTCTATCTAAGCTGAGGTATTGACCTGGCTTTCCATAGTGAACTACTCATACCTAAGCATCCTAGCTAAGGAAAAGGCTGATACAGGTTTCCCCTGAAGTTGCCCAATGTTTCCATGTCGAGCAGCACTGGACAATCACCTCCCTTAATTCAAGACAGAACTTCATCTCCCCACCATCACCACCATTCCACAGGGATGAGGCAGTTCTCCTTGACTCTCTTCCTCTGACCAGAGGTGTGTTTTGATGGTATAGGTAATATTCTAGGGGGAAAGAGATAAATCCCAACCCCTGTAAGAGGTGAGGATTCTTCTTGACTATGCTTGGCTATCTCAGGGACAGTCCACCCATCCACCTTATATTATTGCTATTATCCTTGTTCATTTTTTTAGGGAGAGACCCTGATTGCTTAGGTCTATCATACCCTTTGTCATACCCTTCTAGGGACCATCTCAGACCATCGTATGCTTGAGAACAACACAACAGCGTTCTGTATATTCTAGCTCCCGTAATAACCAGCTCCAGATATGATCAGTTTACTATTTCCCCCCTAAATATACATTGACCTTATTTTCCATGAATCATTTGCCTTCCAGTTGAAGTTGTATAATTGCATAACTACACAACAATCTCAGAGGGCGATGTTCCCTCCTGTCTCCTACCCCACTGATCCATTTTACACCTTCAAAGGCAAATACGAATGATTTCTGACCCCAGAAAAGGTCATTGACTACAACCCCCATCATCACTAGCCAGCTTAGCCAATGGACAGGAATGACGAGAATTGTTGTTCAACATCATCTGGGGGCCCAAGGTTGAAGAACCCTGCCTTAGGCCTAGAGAAAGAGACAAATAGTGTCACATGTAAAACCACGCCCAATGAAAATATTTAAAGGCAGTGAGCCCTCATTGCACCTGTATAACAGGGGCGGAGGAAGGGGGGTGCGGTGGGTGTGGGCCGCCCCAGGTGTCACCACTGGGGGGGGTTTGACAAAATGCCCGGCAGCACTCACCGCGGGGCCTTCAGCGCGCCTGAGCCACGTGTCTCTCCTGGGAGAGACATGGTGGCTTGGGCGCACGCAGCCTCCACACTGCCTCCCCCCAGCTGTAGGGCGGCTGAGTGGAAGGAGGCAGGCAGACTCCGGGGACCCTGTGGTGTGCCCGCCCCTATGGGCGGCTCACCCTGCCCCTGGGCATACCGCCCCAGGTGCCCAAGCGGCTTCCTCCGCCACTGCCGTATAATATGGCTCAAAGAGGAGAATCCATTTGGTACCACCCGTTGGGAGTAATACATGCAGGCAGTGCCACTCACTGAGCCCAGCAGGATGGTTTGTAGCTTCCCTCCCCAGCACCAGTTTGAAGCAGGCTGGTTTGGGGAGTCTCCTGAGCATCTGCAGCCACTCAGGCAGATGGTCTACATCCTCAGTGGAGCGTAGTCCTGATGTTGAATGCCTCTCAGAGCAACAGCCTCTTAGAGACAGCTGCTTCTACAAGGGGGCAGAGGGCCTGATGTTAGCCTGTACCATTCTCCTCTCACCTCCTTCTACTGCCTTCAGTTGGGCTGAGTGGCAATCTAGCCACTATTTCCACTCCACCTGCACTCTCACAGTGGCAGGGGACTCCCAGAACCACAAGAGTAGGCATGGCCTCACCGGAATGGGGCAGAAGCTGGGAAAGACTGACAGCTATTTGTTCCTGTCCCATAAACTCCCCCTCACACAGATGATGCTGCAGGTCAGGGGAGCCTCTTTCTGAAAGGAGACACATGGGTATTTTAGCTGGGTTAGACATAATGTTTGTACTTTCATTGTCTAATTGAGTTCTTCCACCAAATTCTGCAACAAATGTTTCCTACACCTTTTTTTTTTACCAGACGCCAAGGTTTACTCTTATTGCCTGCTCTGCAGCAGGCTAGTTTAATCTCCTGGATGTAAAAGCTTTAGTGTGTTGCTTAGTCCTGACCTAGATCCAGGTTTCTGGAAACCTTATGTGAAGCACTTTCTTAAAAATAATAATAATGAAAATAGCAATGCTATATAAAGCACCATTTATTGCCATTCAAAAAGTTGAATTTCCTGTAATTGTTATTTTTAGTCAAATGAAATGTTGCTGAACTGTGGATTTCGAGTAAATGTAAATTTTTATTAAACCTGAGATTCAATATATATAAAATTTAGCTTTTGAAATAGTGCTGTGCATTCTATAAATTCATAGAAAATATATACATAGCTGTAGTTTAAGTAAGGCATAGAAAATATAATTCCTGTATTCTAAACAAAATAAAAAAATTCCTTCCAGTAGCACCTTAGAGACCAACTAAGTTTGTCATTGGTATGAGCTTTCATGTGCATGCACACTGTATTCTAGTTTTTGGGTTATTTGAAAGAACTGCAGGCAGATAACAACATTTTATTTTTGAACTGGGGCAAAAAAACCCTTTATTCTGCGTTAAAATCAGGTCTGGTTTAAAAGTCCATTTATATAACATGAACCACATTTTATATGATATTGTTTAATATTTAGATATGTTTTACAGGCAGAAGAATCGCTGCATGGTTAAGCTGTATAGGTCAAACTGTATCCCACCAATGTAAAACCTGAATATAGTAAATGTTATTAAAATATTGAAGAGTTGTCAAAACTGAAATTTGGCATGGCAAAGCTACATGACGTGACATACTCTGATTAATTTTTAGACTGATGCATTGAGGAATTGCCAAGATAATGTGTTTAAAATCTTTTACCTTTGTGCCCCTCCCCCCATTTGTGACCATTCTTTGCAAGTTTTTTCTTGCCCTCTTTTAACACTCTTCCTGTTCTGGTTAAAAATCTATTTAGTCTTTATGGAGATTTTATCTTTTAAATCGGCTTTCCATCTGGCTGCAGGCCAACAGCAGAAGCAAGGGTGGTACCATAGGGCTATTCTCTCACCTCTGCTGAGAGACCAGCTTCATGGATAGCTCATTTGGTAGAGCATGAGTCTCTGAATCTAAGGGTTGTTAGTTTGAGCCCCATGTTGGGCGAAAGATTCCTGCATAGTAGGAGGTTGGACTAGATCAGGCATCCCCAAACTGTGGCCCTCCAGATGTTTTGGACTACAATTCCCATCATCCCTGACTACTGGTCCTCTTAGCTAGGGATCATGGGAGTTGTAGGCCAAAACATCTGGAGGGCCACAGTTTGGGGATGCCTGGACTAGATGGTGCTTGTGGTCCTTTCCAACTCTATGATTCCTCCTCTCCCTTAGTTGTTTCCATTCAAGCTCATCATTTTACAAGCTTCGTGACTTGAACTAGCATTTCAATTTTTCATGGTCCCCTTCCGCATCCCACTTTTCCTTTTGTGTACAATCTTTTATCTTTACCTTTATGATGCATATTGGTATATTTTGTGCATGCTATACAAGTTGGAATATGATGTTTAGCATATATACCCTGGACATGGCTAGCCTGCTGGGGACTTAGGTATGATTCTGGTGTAGCTCTGTAAGCCAGTGTTTCCCAACCTTGTGCCTCCAGCTGTTTTCGGACTACAATTCCAATCATTCCTGACCACTGGTCTTGCTAGCTAGGGATGGTGGGAATTGTAGTCTCAAAACATCTGGAGGCACAAGGTTGGGAAACACTGCTGTAAGCTGCCTGGATGGGATTCCATCTGGGAACCTTATGTAAAGCTCTGTGTGCTCTTTGGAAGGTTGAAATAAATAAAAGTAAAAGATAAAATAAATACTGCTTCTTGCTTTTAATATATAATCAACAGACCTCTTATTCTAAGAAGAGTGTTTATAGTTGTCTCAAATTTACTTCAGAAATTTTCCTTAAAATGAACTTTAGATATTTTAGTAAATATGTTAAAGAAGGAAAAAAAGAAAGCACAAGATGCTCTTCTCCAACTCAGTGCTTCACCCAAGGAGATTGCAACCTCAGAAAGTGAGATGTTTCCTGTCACTTTGGAAAATAGATCCCGTTTACTTCACAGGAACACAGGTTAGTGGCTTCAGACTATTCGCCAGTGTTTAATTACTATGTGCCATCCCTTGAGGTGCTGTACTTATGTGTAGAATGTAATAAAGGCTGACTCTAGTATTTTGGCATCATGTCTCTACTCTTTTGCTTCTACTTCATATATGCAGAAAGGTTTGTTTGTCCAGCCACCTAGGTGTCATAAGTAGCTTTTACTCTGTGGAAAATGTGATTAAGAAATGGCTATCAAGTCCTGGAACAGTGCCTGGATTAATTAATGGTCTGGAGAGCCAATAAACTGAAACAGGCAGATGCCCTGTGTTTGAGTGGTTTCCGAGTCTGGGAAATTGGTCAGTTGCCTGTTCTGGATGAAGGAACAGGTATGTAGCTTGTTGGTGCTCATTGATTCAGCATTGCCACTGCAAGCTCAAGTGTCCTCAGCTTCTAGGAGTACTTTTTTGCAGCTCTGGCCGGTAAGCCAGCTACAACCATTCCCCGACAGGGATAGCTCGGCAACAGTAGTCCATGCATTGGTAACCTCTAGGCTTGATTGCTGTAATGTTATTTACTTGGGGCTGCCTTTGAATTTTTCCAGAAACACGCAGCTAGTGTAAAACACTGCTGCACACTTTGCTCTCTGGGGCAAGCAGTTGACAACATGGGATACAGGCCCGGCTCGCCCATTGACTCTAGTGGCGCAATGCACAACGACGCCTGGGCGATCAGGGGGCTCTTAGGGGCGCCCCAACAAGTGGGGGAGCTTTGCAGTGGCCTCCCTTTTCCCTCCACCAGCCGTGCCGCGAGTGCAGGGAGGGAAGCGAGCGGAACAGGGGCACTAGGACCCTGTTCCGTTCTGCAGCGCCAGGGTCATCCCTCACCCCGGCGCTGCGTTTCATTGGTAGAGGTGACGCCACATGGCAGCACCTCTACCAATGAAATGCAGCGCCCTGTTGGCGGGAAGGAACCCGGCGTGGCTCGGCCTGCCCAGGCACCCCGCTCCGCTGGGAGAAGAGGAAGGCCGCACGGAGCAGCGGCGCCCCCTCCCCCACTCAATCTGGCGGCATCGGACAGGCAGGCGGCCTCCGGCACAGCGTGGCCCTGCTGTGAGGTGCAGGGGCCGCCGTGAGGCTCCCGCTGCCCGGCACACCAGGTAAGAGTTTTCTTTGTCTTTTTTAAAGAGTGGGGGGGGGGGGGGCGCCCGAGGGATCCCTGCACCAGGGCGCCCGATGACCTTAAGACGGCCCTGATGGGATACCTCTGTTGCACAGACTGTAAATTAGTTGCTGAATTAGATTCAAGGCTTCACTCCTGGTGTATAAAGATCAGGGTATCTGGGAAGCTAGCTCTCCTTATACATTCCAACCGGTTGACTTGGATCTCTGGATGAAGATCCATCGATGATGCCACAAGTGCCTGTGGTAAAAACAAGCAGAGATTTGACCATATGTTTTTAGCATTGTGGCATCCATTCTCTGGAATTCCCTTCACCTAGAAGTGAAGCAAACCTCCGTTTTATGTTTTTGTCCTTTGTTGAAAACTTTGTCTTTTTTAAATCTCTGTAGTTGTTATTTCTTGTTTATTATGTTTAATGCTGTTTTATTATCTGCATTATGTTTTATATGCTATTTATGTACACCACAATGCAGTTTTCTGGATGTAGATGGTTTAGAAATTCTGAAATCAGTCAATCTTACTGTGAGCTTTAATAAATCAAATTATACTTAGGGAGGCTATTCATTATATGGCTTACATTATCTATGGTAGGAGTGGGGAGCTGCCAGTCTGCTGGCCAAGTATAGCCTCCTCATTTGGCCTGCCGAGGTCATTTTGAGGAAGCTGTGCCCACTCACCTAACACCTGAAACCATACATGATGTCAGGGGCAGGTAAAAGTTTTAATTCCCTGCAGAAGAAATGTGAATATTGTCAAGGTATGAATACTACTATTTAATAAATTTAAAAAAAACCCAAGGTGTAAAACATCCTTTCTCTTAGTTAAATGTCATGGTTTCTTTGAACAAATTTTGTGTTAAGTGAAATGAAATCTGATATACGAATGGTTCACTACAGACCTTTCTTACAGTACAGGCATTTAAGCAGTCTGATAGGCCAGTTAAATTTTGGGGAGGAGGGCAGGAACTAAATCCTTTTTTTGTTATATTGAAGTGAAGGAAAGCTTGAATACTAAATGTCAGTACTGGGAAAAAGACCATATTGTTCTTTTTAACATAGCAGTGGTCTCAGTGTGTTTATGTTGTTTGAACATGTGTTCTAAATAGTCACCTGGAACTATTCAGTGCTCTGGAAGTTCCTCCATGACTCACTGCATCCTTTTAACCATTTGAGATCCGCCCCCCCCCCCCAAAGCAAACCACGAGTGCTGAACGGCATCTGAGATAGAAGTGTTCATTCAAGCAACATCCCACCATAAATAATGCTTCGGGTTTTTTAAAACCACCACCAAGTATTAGATGAGGAAATAAACAGCTGATCAAAAATAAATGGAGTTGGGTCCATAGGGATCCTAAGACAAATGGAAGAGTCGTACCTTTGACATTACAATTTCAGAAGTTGTAGTCAGTTCAAAACAGAATGACACAAAAATGTACTGTGAAGAAGAAAAATAGAAATGGAGACAATTTAAATGATGAAACTTGATCTTGAATTTTTTTTACTAACAGTAAGAAAAGTGATTAATGAGTAATCTCAAAAAGGATTAACAGCTAATATGCAATGACACTTTGAGAGGTAGAGCAACAGGACTTCCGGGTTGAACGCGAGCGCCGGCGGCAGCGGGAGAGGTTTTCTCCCGTCCTTTGAAGGGTCCTGGGGGGGTCTGCAGAGCGCGCAGCCCCCCAAAACTTCAGGTAGAGCGACCTGAAGCCTGGACGACCTGGCGGCTGTCATTTTTTGACCTCCCTTCCCCCCCGAAGAGCCCTAATAAGGGCGCGAGAGCGGGGAAGGTGGAAGGCAGAGACACGGCAGGCATAGCGCTTCCCTTCTCCGGAGCAGCTCCGACGTCCGACGGTGAAACAGCGTTCAACTTTCTTCAAAATAAATATACAAGCATCTGAATTCGGCCACAGTGAGTAAAATCTGAAGTTTGCCATAATTTTCAAGCAATTTGGCCATTGGGAAAACTTTCAAAACGGAGGTCGGGTTTTCCCCCCCCTGCGGTAGCGCTGGAAGCAAAGACAAGCCTCCGCAGCGAACTGTATAAAGAGAGACTTTCTGACCTTTATTTCTGCGATTTTCTGCTTTACTACAAAAGAGAGCAGGGTCTCTTAAATAACCCTGCAGTTCTAAGTTTTAAAGTTTTAATGGATCGCTTCAAGACCCTGGAAGCGGGTCTCCGTCTGCTCTAGCCAAGCATTCCTTTGTGATGGTAGAGAACAATCAACTCATGAACTCTTGTTTACCCTTTGACAAGTACTGATTTGACTGCAGCCTTCCTGTCAAAGGAATAAGGACTAATAAGGACTAGTATAAGGCAAAATCTGCAACTTTCTAACCCAAAAAAGCCAGGAATTTTAGGCAACAATATTACTCTTGTTAGAACTGTTTCAATTTCCATTCTCAGACTGCATATTTTGTGACTGGGTCTCATAGCTGACTGAAGCTGGGAACATTTTGATATGGTGACCTTGAGAGCCTGGCTCAGCAATTGAATGACTGATTGTTTTGACTTCTCCTCTCTGATAAGGGTACATCTGGACTATAGAAAATAGTGGAGAGGTAGTTCTTGGTTTTACACTTCTTCTTTTTTTTGCCACTAAGCAATAAATATGTCAGGGCCAGAGCCCTCTGGTGGAAAATTAAAGAAAAAAGGATCTTTTTCCTCTGGCTTCGAGGAAGAGGTGTTAAAAGCTTTAGCAACGCTTCCAGTACTGAAAGAGGGATTGGAACGCAATATCCTGGAACAACGGAAAACCACGCAGGAAGTGAGGCAATTGAGAGAAGAATTAGGAGCCATCTCTAAAGATATATCACAAGTCAAATCCCAAGTTGTCGCAGTTGACCAGAGAGTGGTGGAGCTGGAAGAGAGAAGGGTCCCTGATTTAGAGAAACAATCCTATCAGGCACAAGTGGCGCTCGCCTTTTTACAAATGAAACAGAGAGAGACGAATCTCAGGATCAGAGGATTTCCCCTTATAGAAGGTGATCTAAAGGCAAAATTAATTGAAGAGTTTGCAAAAACGTGGAATCTTACAAAGGAAGAATTGGAACAACAAATCATCAAAGCATTCAGATTCGGTGCAAGATCCAAGAAAGATAAAAATTTTGTCAGTGATTGTATGATAACATTTCAAACTAGAGAACAAAGAGATAGAATATTAAATTTGCATTACGAGAAAACTTTGAGAGTGCAAGAAACACAGATCATTCTTTTTAAGGATTTGCCAAAATTCTTTCTGGACCTGAGATCCCAATATTCCGATTTGGCAAGCATTCTGAAAAGGAGAGGGATCAATTTTAAGTGGGAATTTCCGGAGGGTCTGAATTTCCAGCTCCGACAGAAGAAATATAAAATCAAATCAGTGGATCAGAAGAAAGACTTTTTACAGAAGCACGAAAGAGAACTCCTAAAACTGGGACTGCCTTCCTCGACTCCAGGAGTGGACGAACCGATTGAGTTAGACTCTGATTCATACTTGGAGGGCGCTGCAGCACCACTTTAAGATGTCGCTGAGGATTCTCTCATGGAATTCAAATGGATTGAACTCAAAACAGAAAAGGAATCAAATCTATCATGTCCTGGCAAAGCAAAGACTGGATATCATATGTTTACAGGAGACTCATGTCACAAAGGCGCATCGAAGAATTCTACAAAATAAAAAATTGGGACTTGAATTTATCTCATCGGATGAAGTTAAAAAACGAGGAGTAGTGATATATGCAAAAGAGAAGTTAACTCCTAAATTGATATTTAAAGATGAAAAGGGAAGATATGTTGCAGTCGAAGTCACATCTCAAGGCGAAAAAATTTTGATTCTGGGAATTTATGCTCCAAATGATGGAAAATCGGATTTCTTCAAAAGATTACACGAGAAACTTTTGGATTATTTGGATTACAAATTATGCTTACTGGGAGATTTGAATGGAGTGGTGTCAACATTAATGGACAGATCTCAAAGACAAAAGGAATCCAAAGATGGAAGACTTCCAAAGTCTTTCTTTGAACTGACAGACAATTTTGACTTAATTGATACATGGAGATTGAAAAATCCATTGGAAAAAGACCAAACTTTCTTCTCAAATGCCAAAAAATCGTGGAGTCGTATCGACTACATATGGATTTCGAGAGAGTTGGGTCCGAGGATAAATAAGGCCGAAATTTGCCCAAGAACTTGCTCCGACCATAATGCAGTATTACTTGACTTAAAAACATCTCTTCAGGGCACTTACAGATGGCGAATGAATGATGCTTTGTTGAGGAATGAAAATGTTTTGAAAAAAACACAAAAAACAATAAAGGACTATTTTGAGATTAATTTAAGAACATCTGTCAGTAAGAAAATTATATGGGATGCCAGTAAAGCGGTAATGAGAGGATTTCTGATTCAACAAAATACAATTAAGAAAAAAGAATATAATGCAAAGAAAGAAAAGATTTGGAATCAAATGAAAGAAAAGGAAAAGAAGCTAAGAGCAAATCCTAAGAATATACAGATACAAAAAGAGATTAAGGCATTACAAGGACAATTTTCCCAATTAATGAATGTGGAAATAGAATCTAAAATTAAATGGATGAAACAGAGATCCTTTGAATCAGCGAATAAATGTGGAAAATTGCTGGCATGGCAATTGAAAAAAAGGCAGAAGCAAAACACTATTACACATCTTGTTCAAGATGGAAAACATCTGGAGCACCCGACAGAGATTAGAAAATGTTTTCAGAAATATTTTAAACAATTGTATAAACAAGAAAAACAAGACAAAGAAGAATTGGAGAAATTCTTGGACAGACATGGCTTGCATAAAATCCCAGAGGATAAGAAAACCCTACTCTCGCAACAGATAACGATACAGGAAGTAGAACTAGCGATACAACAAATGCAACTGGGTAAGACCCCAGGACCGGATGGTCTTACAGCTACATATTACAAATTAATGAAGGACTGGATAGTCCAACCTCTGAAAGACTTATGCAACGAAATCATGACTGGAGGAGGGGCCCCCGAGTCTTGGAAGGAAGCCTATATCACCCTGATACCCAAACCGGACTTGGATAGAACGCAAGTAAAGAATTACCGCCCAATCTCCTTATTGAATGTGGACTACAAATTATTCGCCAGTATTCTGGCTTCTAGATTGAAAAAGGTCCTACGAGATTTTATACATAAAGATCAAGCCGGCTTTCTGCCAGGAAGGCATATGAAGGACAATATTAGGAATGTTGTGGACATCTTAGAGATGTTGGAACAGAAAATAAATAAAAAAGCTGTGCTAATGTTTATTGATGCAGAGAAGGCCTTTGACAATATTTCCTGGACGTTCTTAAAGAAGAATTTAGAAAAAATGGAGGTGGGCAAAAATTTTTTGACTGGAGTAAAGGCGATCTACTCAGAGCAAAGAGCAAAGATTATTGTTAATAATATGGTATCAGAGGACATTAAAATTGAAAAAGGTACAAGACAAGGGTGTCCCCTCTCACCTTTGCTTTTTATAATGGTCCTGGAGGTCTTACTCAACAAGATTAGAAAGGACGATGAAATAAAAGGAGTGACTGTAGGGAAGAAACAATATAAACTTAAAGCCTTTGCAGATGACCTTGTTCTGACATTAGAAGATCCGGAGTCCAGTGTTCAAAGGGCTCTGGAAGTAATCCAAGAATTTGGAAAGGCAGCAGGTTTTAGATTGAATAAATCAAAAACCAAAGTTTTAGATAAGAATTTAGACAGTAAGGAAAGAGAAAAGTTACAGGAGGCGACTGGTTTATCTTTTGTTAAGAAAGTAAAGTACCTTGGTATTAATATGACTGCAAAAAACTTGAATCTATTTAAAGACAATTATGTAAAAATGTGGAATGAAGTGAAAAAAGATTTAGAGACTTGGACCAACCTGAAACTTTCTCTGTTGGGTCGTATAGCTACTGTTAAAATGAATGTATTGCCAAAGATGCTGTTTTTATTTCAGTCATTGCCAATAGTTGAGAAGTTGGATTGTTTTAAAGAGTGGCAAAAGGTGTTATCGAAATTTATATGGCAGGGGAAGAAGCCAAGAATTAAATATAAGATACTTACTGATGAAAAACAAAGAGGTGGCTTCTCCCTGCCCGATTTAAAGATTTATTATGAAGCAGCGACCTTTTGCTGGTTGAAAGAGTGGTTTCTGTTGGAAAATTCAGATATTTTAGATCTAGAAGGTTATGACAATCTTTATGGCTGGCATGCATATGTATGGTATGACAAAGTAAAGGCCCACAGAGGCTTTAAAACACATATAATAAGAAAAGCATTGTATAGCGTTTGGACCAGGTATAAAGATTTGTTAGAAAGAAAAACACCTAAATGGATTTCACCATTAGAGGCCAAGGTTCGAAAAAGAGTTAATACGGAACCCAGTTGGCCGAAATATAGAGATTTGTTGATTCAAGAAGGAGACCAATTTAAGTTAAAGACTTACGAGGAGTTAAAGTGTAAATTAGACGATTGGCTCCAATACCATCAGATAAATGAAGTTTTTAAAATGGATAAATTGATTGGTTTTCAATCAGAGAAGTCAAAGTTGGAAACAGAATTGTTAGAACCCAAGCTAAAAACACTTTCCAGAATGTATAAATTGCTACTTGAGTGGCATACGAAAGATGAACAAACAAAGAATGTTATGATTTTGTGGGCAAAGGATGTGGGTCATAATATTATGATTGAGGATTGGGAGAAACTGTGGAAAGTGAATATAAAATTTACTGCGTGTAGCTTACTACAAGAAAATCTAATGAAAATGATGTATAGATGGTATCTTACACCAGTAAAATTGGCAAAAATATACCACAGTCATGATAATAAATGTTGGAGATGTAAGAAAGAAGTAGGATCCTTTTACCACATGTGGTGGACGTGTCCACTGGTAAGTGACTTCTGGAATAAGATTTATAATGAACTAAAGAAAGTGTTTAAAAACACATTTGTTAAAAAACCAGAAGCATTTCTAGTGGGCATTGTAGGGAAGGAAATTCCAAAGAAAAAGGTGTCTTTTTTTATGTACGCCACTACGGCAGCGAGACTTCTGATTGCTAAGAACTGGAAATTACAAACATTACCAACGATTGACGACTGGCAGATGAAGATGATGGAATTTATGGAATTGGCTGAGATGACTGGAAGAATCCGCAACCAGGGAGAAGAAGCGATGGAAGAAGAATGGAAAGACTTTAAATTATATCTTAAAAAACATGCGAAAGTAATTTATTAGAATAGAAATTAAGTAGTAAATGAACTGCGGAAATTTATAACATGTGAGATGATAGTTAAAAAGTATGACCTTTAATGTGATTAAAATGATGTAGAATTTGCTAATTAAATAATCTCTAAGGGACCAAAGGGAGGGAAACCCGAGGAGGTCCCTAAAGACAATGTAAAGGGTTTAAGGAACAATTAATTAGAATGTGTTTTTATTTATTTTTTGTGTATTTTTTTTTCTGGTTTCATGTTTTTGTGTGTTTCTCTTGCTTGTTTTCTTTTTCTTTTTGTCTTATGTTGAAAATTTTTAATAAAAAATATTTTTTTAAAAAAAAAAGAGAGGTAGAGCAACAGAACGGAAGAACCTACTAATACTGAGTGGCAATGGGAGGGCGGGAGAGAACACCCACAGCCTTACCAGTAGGAGATGCAAGATAGCTAAAGAGTGTGGTAACAATGCTTTAGATACGTAAATAAAGTCAGTATGCTTGTTGTTGTTTAGTTGTTTAGTCGTTTAGTCGTGTCCGACTCTTCGTGACCCCATGGACCATAGCACGCCAGGCACTCCATTTTGGTCAGTATGCTACACAAAGCTAAACCTTCTGAAAGTGTGGGTTGCAACCCACAGATGGGTCCCAGAATATTTCAGGGAGTATTGCGCAATGAGGAGCTTTTTTTCCATTTAGTATAATGGAAGGTGCCCCAAAGGTCATTTAATTCAACCTCTTGTCATTGCAGAAAACTGGGAAGATCCAGTTCTGGCGTAAGATTAATCTAAACCATGGCTTAATGCAAATGAGAAAGCATGTGGGTTCCCAGAGAGGAGGTTGTGGCTGCTCCACCCTGGCCAATTTGCTGCTGCACTGCACTAAGCTATGCCATGGGTGTCATCTGGATTTGAGTTTGTTCCATGGTTTAGAGCTCATTGTTTGTCTGGGAGAGCTAAATGATGATCTCAGGCACAGATAGTATGCTAAACCATAGCATAGCTTAGCTTCATATAGCTTAGCTCAGCACAGCAGCAAAATGGCCAGGGAAAAGAAAAGTTACTGCAATCTCCTCTCTGCAAACAACACAATTCAAACAAGCACAATTCAAAGGGTTGGTGCTGACCTTTAAAGCCCTAAATGGCCTCAGCCCAGTATACCTGAATGAGCGTCTCCACCCTCATCGTTCAGCCCAGACACTGAGGTCCAGCACCGAGGGCCATTGACGGTTCCCTCCCTGTGAAGAAGTGAGGGAACCAGGCAGAGGGCCTTCTTGGTAGTGGCACCCACCCTGTGGAACATGCTCTCACCAGATGTCAAGGAAACATACAACTATCTGACTTTTAAAAGACATCTGAAGGCAGCCCTATTTAGGGAAATTTGTAATGTCTGATGTTTTATTGTATTTTTAATATTTTGTTGGAAGCTGCGCAGAGTGGCTGTGAAAATCGAGCCAGATGGGCAGGGTATAAATAAATTATTATTATTATTATTATTATTATTATTATTATTATTATTAACAACAGCAACAACAACAACAAAGAGACTGAGTTAAAGATGCAAGAACCAAATTTAAGTTCACCTTGATACTACTTGAATTAGGGTCATGAGACTACCGGTAAGGCTGCAAAATTCCTGAACACTAAGAAGTGAACCTCATTACATGTAGTAGGAATTACATATGAATAAACATGTACAGGGGTGCTCTCTTAATATTTGAAAATTGAATATCTGAAGAAAAAAATTAATATCTGTTCTAACGACTCTATTGTGCTGTGTTAAGAAATCTTGCTTGTCAGGCCTAGTCTGCCTTGGAATCCTCTCATGTTCTATTATCAGTAGATGTCTTGGGTTTGATAAAATGAGTAGCTTGAGTCTGAGCCAGTGGTATAGAACTCACAAGTAGACGTATGATATTAAAGCTAGGGTGTTTTTTTCCATATAAATATTTTCCACATTTCACTTATTTTATGATTCCGGTTTACAATCAAGAAGAGATTTCCTATATGTTATTAAACAGCAATGTCATTTCTTTGCATTTTGTGGCATGTTATGTTTTCATTTGTACCTGTAGGTAGTGTGAAATTTAACTGCCAGAAGGTGCTCCCCCCCCCATAATTACTGCTTTCAGATTAGTGATATAAACTGTTGTGAAGAACCCGCAACATGGAGCCATGTAAGAATTCTGTAAGAGTTCTTCATGATCATTTGGATGGAATGGCCTAGGAAAGAGTAGATTTAATAACTGTTCTTTATACCTACTATTGTCAAGGAGATACCATAATCAAAGTGGTAAACAAAGTATGAAAATGAACATAAAAATAAAATTGACAATAATAGTTAAAATAACTTCAACACAATTCAAGACTAAAACCAACATTTAAAAATGGGACAGATTTTTGTGGTAACAATAAAATTAAACAGCAGCTGAATCAAAGGCTCTCTCTCTCTTTTTTGTGAAAAGAAAGTCTTCAAGTTAGATTTAACTTCCAAGAGCAGGGTGTTTCCCATAACAAGAGCCACAGAGCAGGTTTGGGGCAGCTCAGACCCCTGGGCCAAATGGGGCCCTCCAAGCCTATCTAGTCCTCCGTACTCTCCCAATTTTATGCCTCCTCCCCAAGCCTCCTCCCCTCTCTCCAGGCCCCCAAACCTCCCTGGTCCTTTTGCTATTTGCAATGTGTCCTTGAATTGTGATCATGTCTCCTTGCTTGTCTGGATAGAGACTGGTGATGTGTGTGTTGATATCTGTATAGCTGGAACGTGGCCTGCTGTACAAAGGTAAGAGTCACATCCATTGCACTGTCCACTTTTGCCTCTGACATGCAGTCTCCAGAAGGTTTCCCACAATACAGTGCAGCCTCCAGAGTGCAAAAAGGCTCCCTATCTCTGCCATAGAATTCATCATGCGAAAGGCTGGACTAGATGAATCCCAAGCCGGAATTAAGATTGCCGGAAGAAATATCAATAACCTCAGGTATGCAGATGACACAACCTTGATGGCAGAAAGTGAGGAGGAATTAAAGAACCTTTTAATGAGGGTGAAAGAGGAGAGCGCAAAATATGGTCTGAAGCTCAACATCAAAAAAACCAAGATCATGGTCACTGGTCCCATCACCTCCTGGCAAATAGAAGGGGAAGAAATGGAGGCAGTGAGAGATTTTACTTTCTTGGGCTCCTTGATCACTGCAGATGGTGACAGCAGTCACGAAATTAAAAGACGCCTGCTTCTTGGGAGAAAAGCAATGACAAACCTAGACAGCATCTTAAAAAGCAGAGACATCACCTTGCCTACAAAGGTCCGTATAGTTAAAGCTATGGTTTTCCCAGTAGTGATGTATGGAAGTGAGAGCTGGACCATAAAGAAGGCTGATCGCCGAAGAATTGATGCTTTTGAATTATGGTGCTGGAGGAGACTCTTGAGAGTCCCATGGACTGCAAGAAGATCAAACCTATCAATTCTGAAGGAAATCAGCCCTGAGTGCTCCCTGGAAGGACAGATCGTGAAGCTGAGGCTCCAATACTTTGGCCACATCATGAGAAGAGAAGACTCCCTGGAAAAGACCCTGATGTTGGGAAAGATTGAGGGCACAAGGAGAAGGGGACGACAGAGGACGAGATGGTTGGACAGTGCTCTCGAAGCTACCAACATGAGTTTGACCAAACTGCAGGAGGCAGTGCAAGACAGGAGTGCCTGGCGTGCTATGGTCCATGGGGTCACGAAGAGTCGGACACGACTAAACGACTAAACAAAAACAACAACATCTCTGCCATAGAGAAAGCCCTATTGTGTATTGCCACCAACTGTACTTCAGAAGTCAGTTGCATGTGCAAGAGGACCACATCACTTGAGCTTAAAGGACAGATTCTCAGAGGAGGAGATGGGTTTTCAAGTAGCTATTTAGGGCTGATAATCAGCACCTTGAATTGAACTTGGAAAGGAATCAGCAGTCCAATCTTGTCTTCCACACCCAATGCCAACAGTAGATGGACACTCAGAACCCAGAGACTGCTGAACTGCATAGGGAGATGGATTACCTAATTTCGTAAAAAGTGGACAACTTCAATATCTTATTTTTGTTTAGAGATAAAAGCATATGCTTGCCATCTTCTGTCTAGTCTGTCCAGCAAGCTTCTGGCAACATATATGAAACTCACAGATCGTTACAAATATAAACTTGTAGAAATATAATTTTTTTAATGCCTTTATAATGTATACCTGTCAAGCAAGTGAAAGCTGACTGGTCTGACTGGAATGAAGAGAAGTCCTCTGTGTTCTAATCAATTCTTCCTTGGGCACATAAAAGAGAGATCTGTTGCAGATTTAATTTGTAGTGTTCTCTTTCCCACTTAGTTAATTCTCTTCATTATCTTTCTTATCTATTTCCAATTGACTCATAAAAAGAGTCTGGCTGAAGCAGGAAAAGTAGAATTAACTCACAGACTCCATCTGATGGCAAAAACCTCCTGGAACAAAGAATTAAAAACACTGGAGACGGCCTTATCCAGATGAGTTGAATGTGTTATTCTGGAATCCAACAAGAAGGCTGGAAAAACATGACCTTCAAATCTTAGAACACATTCAGTGAGATCTGACTACATATCTTGATCAGAAATAAATACACAGAGGACGTCGGACAAAGCAGCCAATAGCAACCTTTCCAACATTCATAAAACACTAGACCACCTAACTTTATCATCTGTTGACTTTGGCCACTGGATGCTATTATCTCCCTTGGTTTTTTTTTAATAAAAAAATAGTTTTACTCTCTTAATTTCACTTCTCTGTTAATGGTTGTGTGTGTTTCACTATTTTTAATGAACAGATCATTTGAACAAGGGCGCTCTCTTGTTATTTCGCCTAAGATTTTTTCCCTCTCAATCTCCAGATGTCCTTTTAGCAGCAACAAATACCTGAATGATGCTTTATGAGCTAGATTTGATCCCTCCTTCTTGCAGACTATGTTAGTGGCATTTGCTGCAGTTGAACTCATGGTAAATTTTGGTATTAGCTCAATAGTAGAAGAAAAGCCACAACTTAAAACTCCACACAGCAAGAATTTAGCTGGCAGAAATGTAAAGGATGAAGGAAGGCAGTGTGGTTAATGATCTAACTTGAGTGGATTCCTTTTTATCAGAAATCACACATTTTTAATTGGCACAATATCACAAATAAAGACACAAATGCCAATAGTGTGAAAATAAAAAATGTTGTTAAATATATGCAGCTGGTATTCATTTCAACAGTTCTCAAAACAATCCATTATTATACCATTTTTATAGGTTTAATTCCAATGATGTCAAATAAACACAATCAGCATCTGCTGGTCCTCCTGGAGACCACATTCCCCAAACTAATCTCTGACTAGGACTTAGCTGAGCTAGAGAAAGACTGCTTCTTTTTGTCTTTCTTGTTGGGAGCCATTGCCAACTCTTAGGTTCTTGTTTCAGAGCCCACCTACACACAGCAACAAGGAGGAAAAGGATTGCTGCCCAACAGTGGCAGCTCTGGAGGAAGAATGAGCAAGCCTGAAATTGAACTAGCAAGTTCAGTGTGTGTGTGTGTGAGTGTGTGTGTGTGTGTGTGTGTGTTACTGTTTTTACTATTCCGCTGGGAGCCGTCCGGAGTGGCTGGGGAAACCCAGCCAGATGGGTGGGGTATAAATAATAATAAAAATATTATTGTTGTTGTGAATGTGAATAGGGGCCCCCACCTGGAGTCGCTTGCCCTGAACCCACAGAAACCTGGAACCAGCCTTGATTCTAAATGATGGAGCTGATTGCAGTTGTAGTCCAAAAGATCTGGAAGGTACAGGGTGGTTAAAGGTTGATTTACTTAATCCATCAGAGTCTCCCAAGTTTCCATTGTAGAAGTTTCATTACGTGAGACATGGCTGTTGGTTGCTTGTTGTCCACATTTTTCTTACCGTTTACCCATATGTTTATGACAGGATGTGGATTCATTTTGAGAAATGAAGAGAAATGTGAGAGAGAAAGAATGGCTAGTTCAACACCCAGTGAACAAAGCTGAACAAAGACTTATGATTCATTAGAATCTTCACATGGGTTCCACAGAGCAGAATTCTTAAACCTTGGGACCCCAGACATTGGTCGACAATCTGTAGCATCCCTATCCAGCTTAGCCAGTGGTCAGGGATGATGGGAGTGGGAGTCCTTCAACATCTGGGGATACAAGGTTGAGGAAGACAACTAGTACAAAGCCCATGGACCTTAATAGTATAGGCATGCCTAAAGAAAAAGATTACCACTGATTTCATTGATTAGTAAGTAGTTCCTCTTTGTGCTTTGTGAGCTTGTACAGTGAGCATCATGTCCTGAAATGATCTCCTCCTTAATCCTGAGAGGGGGAGGGCTTGTCCTAGATCTTTATTAGATGTTTGTACTGATTTAAGAGCTTTTTGGTATTGGCTGATTTAAAAGTTCTGCTGCATAGTAAAAGGAACCTGTTGAAATCAGTGGCAAATCCCCAGTTAATTAAAAAAAAAATCACCCAAAGGCTATTTAAAAACAACCTATGGTACTAATTATAATTGGTACATTAAGAAAATAAATTGTTCAGCAGTGTCTTGTATCACAGATGAAGAATTATTATGATATGCTGTTTCTTTTGCAGAGTAAAATAATTGAGGTTTTTTTTAATAAACATGCCGTTAATGTCTAGAATTCTCAGATATGAACAAAGATTGAACATAAAACTCTCGAGCTGTTTCATGAAATGCACTTTAAGGCTATATTGGAGGATTTTATCTTTTTTGAGGCAAGTTGGTTAGTTAATTATGATGTCTCATTTGGAATCCTTTTTTGTGTGAAGATTTTAGTGTTCCTTTGTTTTTAATAGATGTGCTTTAGACTAAGAATTATTGGGCAGGAATTTATTGAGTTGTGTGTGCATATCTCCTGTTTTGCAGAGGCTTCCCTCATTAAGGCTGAGCGCAGATAGAATATTCCCAAACTTCTGGTCATGGTTTTCATGTACCATCATGGTCTCTCCTCCCTTCTCCTTGGTGAATATTACCCTCCCTAACTAAGATTGCCCTCATGAGCAGAATTTTAAAGTAGAGTTTTGAAGTGGGTTATTAAAAGTCCTGCAATTCCTTGCTACTAGGAAACAACAATAAAACAATAAAAGTGGTAGAATGGAAAAGAAGCTGGAAGCAAAACTTAACTGTCATTACAGACTAGATTTTAAAACCAGAAGTGGAATGTCCAAGGTTTCTGTTGGGAATATAAATGTTTCTTTGAATGTGGAAATACTGAAAAGGGATGTTGGGATTGGGGTTTTCTGTGCAGACATCCCATTCTGTTTAAGCAGGTTTATTTAATTAACTACGTAGATTCTGGTGCAGAATTGTTTACAGCTGTAGGATCTATCTCAGCAGACTGCATGTTGAAATAGGATAGTATGACTAGTAGTTTCCATAATGTACCATAACTTTATCTTAGTAGAAATTGGTGACTTAAAAGTATCGCACAACTATGCAGGTGCTTGAGAATAATTGCCATCTTTTATTAGCAAGGCTTTAAGACTTCTAGCAAAAAGGGGGGGGGGTTGTATACTTTTTTCTTGTAGGAAGAGATATATAAAGGTGCCTTCAAAGTGGATGCTTGTCCAAGCAGGTTGCCAAAAGAGCCTTGAGAGCAGCTTTACTTAGTACTTCCTCCTTGAAGATGCAGAGTAACTTAGGCACCAAAGCAGTCATTCACACATGCTTTTCCCCAGCATTAATGCAAATCTTTATCTTAGGGATAGTTCAGACATTTGTGAGCTCGAGATTTGTGTTTGCCAATCAGCAAGACTGTAACCATCAGGCAAACTGCATATATGACTCATGGCATAAATCTGTACGTCCATATTTACATATGTGTGTGTTTTCTTTCGTTGCTCCCCTCAAATAGGTAAAGAGAAACATACCGTATTTTTCCCTATATAAGACTAGTTTCCCCCCTAAAAAATAATGTCAAAAATCAGGGGTGACTTATACACAGATAGTGTATCCCCTCATTTTCTTAAATCTAGGTACAGTGGTACCTCGGTTTACAAACACAATTGGTTCCGTAGTCTGTATTTAACCTGAAGCGTACTTTCCCATTGAAAGTACTGGAAAGTGGATTAATCTGTTCTAGACGGGTCCGCGGAGTACTCAACCTGAAGCATACTTAACCCGAAGTATGAGTGTAATTGGTTCTGGAATTCCGTACTTAACCTGAAGCGTACTTAACCTGAAGCGAACTTTC
This sequence comes from Zootoca vivipara, assembly GCF_965207765.1. Taxonomy (NCBI): domain Eukaryota; kingdom Metazoa; phylum Chordata; class Lepidosauria; order Squamata; family Lacertidae; genus Zootoca; species Zootoca vivipara. Next base: position 84,085,103 of record NC_142586.1, on the reverse strand, counting down.
CCATTGAAAGTAATGGAAAGTGGATTAATCCGTTCCAGACAGGTCCGCGTAGTACTTAAACTGAAAATACTCAAACCGAGGCGTACTTAAACCGAGGTATGACTGTAAAGGTTAAGGGACCCCTGACCATTAGGTCCAGTCGTGTCCGACTCTGGGGTTGCAGCGCTCATCTCGCTCTATAGGCCAAGGGAGCCAGCGTTTGTCCGCAGACAGCTTCCGGGTCATGTGGCCAGCATGACAAAGCTGCTTCTGGCGAACCAGAGCAGCACACGGAAACGCCGTTTACCTTCCCGCTGTAGTGGTACCTATTTATCTACTTGCACTTTGACGTGCTTTCGAACTGCTAGGTTGGCAGGAGCTGGGACTGAACAACGGGAGCTCACCCCATCACAGGGATTCGTACCGCCGACCTTCTGATCGGCAAGCCCTAGGCTCTGTGGTGTAGATGGATGTTAATGGCCACATGTTAGGGTGTACAGTGGAAGATGCACAATCCTAATGCCCCATAATTGTTTTGCCCTAATGCCCCATAAATAATTTTTGAGAATGATTATGAGAACGATCCCTTGGAAATGGTAATATGTGACATGGGTCTAAATGTCTGAAAATTAGTATGGGGGGGGGGAGAATGTTATTCATTCTTGGACTATTGTAACTTGTAATCTACAGGGGCTGTAGATACAAGCCACTTAATATTTTAAGTCTGCACAAAATCTGTAATTCATTTTAAGAGCTATAATACCTTAATAGCTTTTGTTTGGGAACCCAATTTGCATACATTAACAATGGACACGGACAATAGCTTGAGTAGAAGACACTTTTGTTTGTGCGAGGGAAAGCTTGAATTTACACTGTTCCCTGAATTTACAGCGTTCCCTGGCTCTCAGGATTTTCTTTTTCTTCTAGAGATGCAAGTGCTATAACAAGAGGGTGCAAACTAGCTTTCTCTCAATTTTAGTTTTTCTCAGTTTCTCATGTTTTGAATCTTAAATTTAGCTATCTCAATTTCCACATTAGTCTGTTTTTTTTAAAAAAAAGTTCTCATGACTTACTATTTCATCTAATATATAATTTTTTTACACATTTATATCTAATTTTTTGGAATCACTTCCCCTTCATATAATGTACTCTTTTTTGCAATTTATAATGCCATTTCCCTAAAATAATGCACTTTCCCCTTATATACACTTTTTGTACATATTTTTGTTTTGAGAACCACATCACTAAATTATTGCGACATACTACCCTCAACACTTACATTTTAGCACCGTAATCTAAGGATCGTAGTGTTAAGCTATCAGTTTCTGATGTAAATTCTGAAGAAACAGTTTGGAATTGCACAACAAATTATAAAAGGTAAACTGAAACAGCATGTATATAAATAGCAGTCCATCATTGTTTGCTGTTCTGCATCAGGCACACTTAAAATTTTATTTCTTTCCTTGAAATAAATGTAATGAAAAAAATTAGTGAAGTGTCATTGAAACTTAATCAAGATCACATTTCCAAACTCATTAAGTGTCATTGCTTCTTGGGAACATTAAAATTTCTAAATTAGATTAAAGCTCCCATTTTAAGCTTTAGAGGATTTGAAATGTTGCTTTTAAATCTAGATTAATTGCTACAATCCGCTTTAGTTGCATCATTCCCATAGAGCCTTGTGTTCTCTGTAATAGGCATTTGTACCTAAGGCGAATAATCAGGCATGGTTAATGAAATACCATGAATGTTTGTGGAAGATTAATAGAATTTCATAAAACATTTCTTTTATATTTCGACCAACCTGTCTGTGTAAATAATGTTAAGTGCATATTTTTCCTGTGGTACAGATTAGTAAGAAATCTTCCTGCTCCTGTGGTGAGCTTTTTCCTATGTTGTGTGATTTACAGGGTGAAATTATGAGGTAAAGAAAGCCTCATAAAATGTCTATCCACCAATGAATTTTTAGAGGAAATTGATGTTGTTAGTATAATAATAATAATAATAATAATAATAATAATAATAATAATAATAATAATAATTTATTATTTATACCCCGCCCATCTGGCCGGGTTCCCCCAGCCACTCTGGGCGGCTTCCAACAAAACAGAAATTCTAAAATACAGAGATCCATCAAACATTAAAATACAGAAATCCATCAAACATTAAAAGCTTCCCTAAACAGGGCTGCCTTGAGATGCCTTCTAAAGGTCTGGTAATTGTTGTTCTCTTTGACCTCTAGTGGGAGGGCATTCCACAGGGTGGGTGCCACTACCGAGAAGGCCCTCTGCCTGGTTCCCTGTAACTTGGCTTCTCGTAGTGAGGGAACCGCCAGAAGGCCCTCGGAGCTGGACCTCAGTGTCCGGGCAGAACGATGGGGGTGGAGACGCTCCTTCAGGTATACCGGACCGAGGCCGACAGTATTGGATACTGTCATTTTCAAGCACTCCACAAAACACCACAGTCTTATTGCAGGAGTTCATTTTAATGTAGTGACACACTACCTTAGCTTTGGACATAAATTTCCAGGAAAATATACCCCCTTTTTCTCTTAATACTTTTATTATTTAAGAAACAAATGTGAACATTAAAATAATAACAATAACAGGAAACCATGTGTGTGTGTGCTTTCACATGCATCTGAAATGAAAACATCTTAGCATTCAAAGTAAATGAAATAATTTGCAAATGAAATAAAATTTATATTAAATGAATGCTATAAACCAGGCACATCCAACAGGTAGATCGTGATCTACCGGTAGCTCACTGGACGTCTGTGGTATATCACTGGTAGATCACTGGCTCCCCCCAAAGAAGCTCAACAAGTTTGGGTCCCCTAAAAAAAGCTCAGCACTCAACAACTTTGACCTGAACCCCCCCAAAATGGGGTAGATCACTGTCAGTTGTTAATTCTGTGATTAGATTGCAGTCTCTTGGGAGTTGGCCACCTCTGCTATAAACCAAAAAGTTTTTCCGAGGTTTCTAATGTTAGATACATCAAGAAATAAATCTTACAGAGTTCCTAATAATGCATGTGGGATAATATTTCTTTGTTGCATTAATATATTATAAACACAGTGCATTTTTCAAAATACTCTCTTGATTTTAACATCTTTTCTCCAAGCTTGTATGATGAAAATGCCAGTTTGCATCATTATAGCACATCAGTAATTTTCTGGATATGTTGTACTTGCCAATTCTCATGGCCGTACCATGACAAAGCTGCCACAAATTGACTGTGCCCTACAGTTTTGCTAAAGTGAAGTGGTTTGGAGTACTCAAAGATACAGAAATTGCCAGATATGACATTGTGGTTAAGCCATGTTTTTGAAGCCCTTTTAGGACTTTCTGAATTGTAAACTTATTCTACGATGAAGCTGTTTTCCCTGCACAAGAAGAGCATAAAAAGTCAACTCATAGTGATTCTGCAATACCAAATGTGGTTGTGGGAATAATTATGAAGACATTTTTAGCTAGCTTTTGTAGCCATGAAAGTCCATTATTTTCTAACAGAAGTCAGAGTGCATATAGTATAATAGAAACAGAGATACTTTCACAGACTTTCTTAAAAATTACATATTCTCTCCAACACAAGCATCAATGTTGGGAGAATGTTTGGAAACCTGTGATAATGTGAAAGGAATGTGTGAACTCAAGTTCGTTGCATTTTCACTGGATATATATTGTATATTACTATGGACTCTAAAAAAAAACTTCTTTTAGAAGGCATGTTTTCTTATTTCTCTGCAAATATTGCTATCTTATAAAGGGATGCTCATATAATGTTGTAACCAGATGAAAGCTAACCTTTTCCTTCAAGCTCATCAGACCTATGCCAGATTCCGTAGGCACAATGAATCATGATAATTATACATGGGTGAGAGCATTTCATAGCTGTTTAAGGATGGGTTGTTTGCAACAGTGTGAATCTAGGACATAAAAAGAATTGTCTATAGCATTTGGAATCCATTTACCTTGGACAGTGCACCAAAGACTTCATTTTTCGTTCCTCCAAGGGAAAAGATGACTCCTCATCAAAACAAATTAAAGCTGGTCAAAGGAAACTTTTAAAGAAATGAATTGAAAGCATTTGAGACTGGAAGAAAAAGAGTTACACCACTGCTTCGTGCACTGTAGCCCTTAGACAACATGATCCCCAAAAGAACATTTCATATGGCTTCTAAGCCTTGCGGTTCATTTTGAGTTGTAGCTTCCTGAAGACTGCTTTGACCCCCTACGCAAAATATTTCCTGCCCCTTTTTCTCCTGTTTCCATGAAACAGCACTTTGGAATAGTTCTTGTATTTCATTAAGTGTATATCTTAATCACTGAGATAGAGATTAAATGCAAGGTATTCCTTCAGGAAGACCAATATAAACTATGGCAGTACCAGTAGGGCAGACATGGCCAAACATGGCCCTCCAGATGTTTTGGGACTACAACTGCCATCATCCCTAGCTAACAGGACCAGTAGTCAGGGATGATGGGAATTGTAGTCCCAAAACATCTGGAGGGCCAAGTTTGGCCATGCCTGCAGTAGGGTGTCAGTATATTACTAGTTGTTCCTATGACCAATAAGATTGTTACATACTGATGAGACAAACTATGATTGATATATCTCCTACTGAGGTATGGGCACAACTCCTACTACAGATTCAAGGCGGAATAGGATTTTACAATACCTTTATAAACTATTGGAGGTATAGCTTGTATTTCTGTGTCAATACTGTTGCTCTGCATTTTCCATCTTTATCGTGAATTTTGCTATGAGTGTAGCGTCAGCTTTAAAACGCTTTACCTTTTTGTGTGCAGTTCATGGCATTACCAGCAACTCTAGTGTTGAATTAGCTCTATCTGTGCCAATAAATATGTGCAGATTCCTTTGGCAAGATCTGCCAGCTGGCATTCCAGCAAACCTCATTGCAGGTGTTTGTGAGGAAGTGAGAGAATAGAGTGAGTGGTGCCACCGGAGTGCTATGCTAATGCTTGTGCCTCAGCCTCCCACTCTAGAGCCTGCAGTGACTGTACCTCTTCCCCGTGAGGATTGCAGTGAAACAGTTTGTTGTGCTGTGTGCATCTGGGCCATGATCCTGCAGGGAAAAGTGCTCATGAGTGTTTGCCCAGCAGTAGTTGGGGCGGAAGACCGGACCTTTGCCAGTAGAAAGTGTACCTGTGTGTGCTCATGAATGCCATCTCTATGTGTGGTAGACACAGCTCCCTGCTGGAGGGGAAGAATGCTATGCCAATACAATTCAGACAAGGCACACTATTCAGCATATTGCAAAGAGGGTGGGAGAAGACATGGGAGACAGTTACAATGGTTATATTTTGCAGCATGGCTGCTCCCTTCTCTTGCATGGGTTGTTCTGTCCTCATATCCCCAGTTGGTGGAATGGGATTAGGTATGGGATGTTTGTGTCTGGAGATCTGAGGAAGAGTACCTGTCAGAGTTCTAGGAAAGGAAGTGTTAACAATGTGCTAAGGAAGGAAGTCTCATTTGCTTGCCTATTTGGTGCACTGAAGTTGCGCCCACCCCATTCCCAGATAGCAGGACCCAGGAGGGCCCTTTGCTTCTTAGAGCAATGTCTTAGCTTGCTTTGCCATGCAGCACATTCTGTGACTTTGAATCTTACCTTGCCTACCAGAATTAAAGATTATGGCAGAATCCATACTCTTGAGTTCAAGCTCTTCATCCAATAATAGCCAGGGCAATTTCCTTGTGGGGCACTATATATTGGTGTTGGTGTGCTGTGGTTGGGTGCTGAATTACACCATATCCTGTGCTGTTTTATCATGGTGATGTGGGCAGGATGAAATTCTATTGGGGGTGGTGGATTTGCATCAAGTCTGGGGCTGACATAAAGTTTTGCAATTGACTGGGGTGTCGCCTTACTCCGAAGTGTATCTTTACCAGTGAAACAGCTCCGAAGTGTATCTTTACCAGTGAAACAGCTCCACTGGCAGGGTGTTCCACCAACAGCTGTCATGGCTTTATTGTATCTAGCATCCCACTGATATAGTACACCTTCTGCCGAATCCTATGACACCTCAGCAAGCTTTATAACACATTGTTTCCCTGCACTGGCGCTAATTCTAAATTTCCAGTTCTTTAGGCTGCTGAGATTGCCAGGAAGGGCTGTAATAGAGCATAAAACACCACTGTATTAAGATAAATATATTCAAATTTATTACACATAGCCCTGAGAGGTAAAGACAGAAGGCCTATGATTGATCATTCCACACAAAATGTGAATCCATCATATTAGCAGAACTGGTCCAGGTGGATTTTAAAAAATGGCTGGAAGATGAGAACTCATATAGTTCAGAATAAACAGCAATGATGTGGAAAAGGTGTCTTACATTAATCTTATCTCAGCGGAGAAGTATATTTATAGATGAAGCAAGACTTGATAGACTCAAAGCTAGAGGCAGTGGGGCTAGACACTCTAATGTGCTATTGGCAAAAATAGAGAATTTTTCCTGTTAGCTAGTGGTTAGTAAGAGTAGGATTCAAGTGTATGAAAAGCAGACTTCCAGATCATTGTTTGAGGAATGGACACCTTAGAAGAACTATTTTGTGTCTGTCTTCTTTGTTCCTTTCTGTTGTATGTCACGATGTTCAGCATTAAACATGGCAGTCAAAGTTATTTTTCATGTCAGGCCCTTTTCTTATGTCTGTTTGGTTTCCCTTGCACCACTTGTCCTCCAGCTTTCTCCACATCTATTTACTTATGTGGCCCTCCCCAGTAAATCATGGGGCTAATTGAGCTCCACAGTGCTGGAGAGGACATTTGGGTACAATTTCTTAATGTGGGACTAGGAACTCAGAAGAATTGCCAGCATTGGCTACTGGAAAATCTCCCAGAGTATTCAGGAATCCATTGGTTCCCATGAGTCTCCAGGATGAAGTCCTCCACCCCTGCAGGTTATTACTATTGTGTAGTATTGCTATTAGTTAATAATCTTAGGATTAATTATCAATTTCTCATACATTCCGACAGAATGCCACCTGCTGCCTGTAAAGAGCTTTTAGGTTAGATCAGACCAGGAAGACTCAATAAAGGAAATACTGCATAGGGAGAGACAGAAGACAAACATACACTGAGGGACTTCAGAAGTGCAAAGTATTTTCTGTTAATTACATAACAATATTTTGAATTATTTCTGCACTGATGCTAGTTCTACAGGTTTCTGGTATCCAGGGGCATTGATACATTTGCTGTCTCCTCAGCTGCAACCACAACATCTCTCAGAGGTACTTTAAAGACTTGGAAATGTCATTGGTTTGTAAGGCATTAGTCCACTTCAGTGGTTTTCAACCAGTGCACCATAGCGCCCTGGGTGCCTTGACCCCTGGGTCAGGGGTACTGCAGGCAACACTGGCCTTTGTCCCTCTTTCCTTTCCTCCCTCCTCTTATGCTTTCTCACATCTCTGTCTCCCAAAGGCTTGCACAGCTGTTTGTTGCAGCAGGCCTGGCTACAAACTCCCCAGGCGAATTGTGCCTCTGGGGCTGGCCAGGAGGTGCTTCCCAGGCCCCTGTGGTGCAGTGGGAGGAGGCACCTCTCTTTGTAGGGAGCAGCTCAGAGACGAGGGGTGGCGGCAGCGGCTGCCCAGAAGACTCCCAAGGAGAGATGAGAAGAGAGGAGGTTGAGGGAACACTCCACAAGGGAGGGTGTTGGGAAAAGGATGAGAGGCTTCCAGCTTGGCAGGCAAGGGGTGACATAACTGGGCTCCTGAGCGTACCGCAGAAAGAAGGTAGTTGGTTAAAGGAGCCATGGACCCAAAAAGGTTGAAAACCTCTGGCTTACTTCATCAAATGTAGAAAAGAGAAGGTAGTAGTGCTGAACTATAATTTACTAGGGTAACAAGGTGGGGCAATAGGAATTGCTCCTCTGCCAGCACAGTTAAATTTCTGCAGAGGTGCATCTGAGGAAGCAAGATGGCTGCTTCAGAATGCCTAAACTATTAAAAAATTGATTTAGTCTTTTTGCTTGTACCAAGTAAAATAACTTTTCTTCTGAAATGTATGTCCTAGAGCAAAGCAGCATAACCTAAAATAAGTTTCAAGAGAGGAAAGAGAAAACTTACTTTTAATGAGCAATCTTTATTGTAAACTGAGCAGTAATAGATATATCCACTTTGTGAGGAGTTCTAGGAAAAGTGTGATTTCTGACACAGGGAAAAAGAATACTTCTTATTTATTTAGATGTGGTGGCACCAATGGGTGGGGCTCAAAAGTTTGTGGCTTTGACTACAGATTTTACTTGGTATCCACTCCCATTTGCCTCTGCCAAACCTGCCATGCTTCTGTCCAGCTCCATTTTTCTCCCTGTACCTACTAATTTAAGGGCTTTCTGTTAGTATGTGTATGCATTTAATGAAGTCACAGCTGGAAACTGTCAAGTGGTCCAGCAGTTCATTCTTGTGCATGTTTATTCAGAATTAAGTCCCTGTGTGTTTATTAGGGTTTCCTCCTAGGAAAGTGTGCAGTGGAATGGGACTGGAGAATAGGAGGGATCCATATCTGGATTTTGCCATTAGCCTGGAGAACTTGGACCATTGAGTAGCTACATACCAACCCCCCAGGAATAACATCCTTGTGTGTCTTGTGTTTTTAGTTTGTAAACTGGATGATGAAGCCCCACCCCTCGCTCTCCCTTTCATAAGGACAGTTGGCTGGATCAGACCAAGGGCCCATCTAGTCCAGCATCCTGTTCTCACAGTGGCCAACCAGATGCCTGTGGGAAGCCAGCAAGCAGGATTTGAGCGCAAGAGCACTCAGCCCTCCTGTGGTTTCCAGCAGTTGGTATTCAGAAGGGCTGCCTCCAACTTTGGAGCAAAGAGCATAGCCATTGTGGCTAATAGCCATTGACAGATGATGAACTCTAGCTCTCTTTTAAATCAGAACCAGTAAAGGCAGTGAGTGCCTGGAGGCTGGATGACGGCTAACAGATTGAGGTTGAATCCTGACAAGACAGAAGTACTGTTTTGGGGGGACAGGGGGTGGGTGGGGGTGGGGGACTCCCTGGTCCTGAATGGGATAACTGTGCCCTTGAAGGACCAGGTGTGCAGCCTGGGAGTCATTTTAGACTCACAGCTGTCCATGGAGGCGCAGGTCAATTCTGTGTCCAGGGCAGCTGTTTATCAGCTCCATCTGGTACGCAGGCTGAGACCCTACCTGCCCACAGACTGTCTCACCGGAGTGGTGCATGCTCTAGTTATCTCCCGCTTGGACTACTGCAATGCGCTCTACGTGGGGCTACCTTTGAAGGTGACCCGGAAACTGCAATTAATCCAGAATGCGGCAGCTAGACTGGTGACTGGGAGCGGCCGCCGAGACCTACATTGGCTCCCAGTACGTTTCTGAGCACAATTCAAAGTGTTGGTGCTGACCTTTAAAGCCCTAAACGGCCTCGGTCCTATATACCTGAAGGAGCGTCTCCACCTCCATTGCTCAGCCCGGACACTGAGATCCAGCACTAAGGGCCTTCTGGCGGTTCCCTCACTGCGAGAAGCAAAGCTACAGGGAACCAGGCAGAGGGCCTTCTCGGTAGTGGCGCCCACCCTGTGGAACGCCCTCCCATCGGAGGTCAAGGAGATAAACAACTACCAGACTTTTAGAAAACGCCTAAAGGCAGCCCTGTTTACGGAAGTTTTTAATCTGTGATATTTTAATGTATTTTGGTATTCGTTGGAAGCCGCCTAGAGTGGCGGGGGAGGCCCAGCCAGATGGGTGGGGTATAAATAAATAATAATAATAATTTGTGAAATCCTCTTTTAATGCAATCCAAGTGGGTGGCTATCACTGCCTCCTGTTGGTTACATAGTTTAAGTATGTACTACATAGCAAGTTATTTCTTTTATCTGTCCTGAATCTTCCAACATTCAACTTCATTGGATGTCCATGAGTTCTAGTGTTACGAGAGAGGGAGACAAACTTTTCTCTGTTCACTTTCTCCATTTCATGTAAAACTTTATCACCAATGTGAGCCAGACTGAGAGACAATAATTGTCTGAAAAGCAGGATGAAAATGCAATTAAATAAATTTATAAATGTGAACTAGCCAATTCCTTCCTACATCGTGATGATGCTTAGTTCAGTTATCTCCAAAGAATTGTAGTTCTAACCACACTTACCTAGAAGTAAATTCCATTTCACTGAGTGGGATTTAATTCCAGTTTATTGTACTTTGGACCAGGGTGTGTTTTCTTTGGCACATGTTTTAGCATTCCTTTAATTTAATTTAATTTAATTGGAAAATTTCTATACTGCCCTTCAGCTCAAATGGTTTCCAGGGCAAATTACAAACAAAATACAAAAAAAGCAAATGAAGTCGGTACAATAAATCAGAATACGACAATATCACAATAAAAACCAGCAATCAAGAGCTGCGGTTAAAACAAGTTCAGACTCAGTATGTTAAGACTTAAAAGGCCTGAGCACAGTAATAAGAGGCTTGAATATGCTGTTGCTTTATATGTCAATAAGACAGGGCTATACACACAAGCCCCACCCCCAAAGTCCTTGTGCCCCTCTCCACAGTCCCTGATCTGCAAGGGGCTTCTACTTATATTCACTTGAACCTTTATCTGATCAAAGACTCTGAGGAAGCAGGGGCCCTGATCACACAGATGCAAATGCAAGCAGAATCCTGCTGAAGACCTTAACCACAAGCATGGAAACTGAGGAGCATGAGATGCTTGTGAAGGTCACTGGGGGGGCAGGGCTTGTGTTCCACCTCTGATCCCTAGCCAATGATTAGGGTTGATGAGAGTTCTAATCCAAGAACATGTAGAAGGCATGTTGTTGGCTATTCCCAGATTAGATAATTGCTATTACTGTATAGTTATGAAGCATGAAAGCAATGGGGGATGGCTATTACTTGATGTCACCCTTGTAGTCTTGACAAAGAGTCTTACCACGGTGGAAACAGAATGCTAAACTAGATGGAATTTGGTTTAATCCAGAAAGGCTGGATGTTCCATTCATTTGGTTTGACTAAAAATTCTGGTGGTGCTTTTGTAACAATAGTGATGTTAAAGGGTCATTCTATGGTTATAAACTACATTAGAACAGTGATTTCATAAAAGCTACCTTAGTCATCTCTTCATGTGACCCAATGCATCTCAGTGATTAATTGTGCTTGTGCTTATGCTAAAATAATAAAACGCTTACGTCATAATGATTGTGTGTGTGTGTGTGTGTGTGTGTAAGAGAGAGAGAGAGAGAGAGCACTAATTGCATGAAATCATTCCTTATATGTTTGTGAAATGATTCCTACATGTGTATGTAATTAAGCTTAGTTCTTAATGGGTGAAATGGACACAATAAGGCGGCTAGTCCAAAGCCTGTTCTCTGTTTAAAATACCACCAGAGCCTATGCTGAGGACTTAACATGGGATTTAAGTACTGCTTAGCCCCTGTGCCTTGCCCTTTGCGTTTAGTTTCATTGTGAAGTGTTTTGGAAGTTAGCCTCATAAAATGTGGTTAGCTTGTTTTAAAAGTTCCTTACTGCCTCCCTCTAAAATTATAATCACATGTGAACAGTTTAAATCTAATGGTGTTAAAAGTGACATTATGGTGCCAAAGATTCATTCAGCTCATTTAATCTGGGCACCCACCTTTTCCTTTGAGGGTTTGCGTTTTTCTCAAAGGCTCCATGTTCTGCAGTATAACACTGCAGGGGTACAATGAACTGCCTTGTTTTATGCATTTTCCATTTTTGAAGTAGAGCCCAGTGAAGGTATCCAGATGTATTACACATGCTCTTTGCAAAGAAGCTCGATGAAGCTTACAGCAGGGGAGTATTACTGCTGGGTTCTCCCCCTTTTAACGTCTTGATTTTTCTTGGTTCATTGTTCTTCAGCTCTGAAAATTTACTATTTTCTATTCTGAGCAGATGGAGATGATAATATCAGCAAAATCCTTGTGGAGAACCAGTGAATTATGGCTACATGCAAACATTTCTAGTACTTTTTGTTTTACTACAAAGCAACTTCAAATAAATCGTCTTCAGCTTGGCTTGAAAAGTGTCTGCCTATGGTTTTTTGTTTTGTTTTTATTTGATTGGAAGTGGAAAAGTTTATGGAAGTGAGCAGTACTATGCATATTTACTTGAGTCCCACTGAGTTCAATGGGACTACTTCCATCTTAAGTGTGCACAGTGTTGTTGCTGCAACAGTTATTGATGGACTTAAACCACAATCCAGAGTCTTCCTAATCCAGAGCAATCCTGTTGACTGGATTTCTGTGTGCATGGTTAACAGAAGACCTAGCAGCATATATGCTTCCCATTGTAGATAATGGCTATTTGCAAACAAGGCATTTATTGAAACAGTTAGGTAAAGGTAAAGGGACCCCTGACCATTAGGTCCAGTCATGACCGACTCTGGGGTTATGGTGCTCATCTCGCTCTATTGGCCGAGGGAACCGGCGTACAGCTTCCAGGTCATGTGGCCAGCATGACTAAGCTGCTTCTGGCGAACCAGAGCAGCACACGGAAACGCTGTTTACCTTCCCGCCGGAGCGGTACCTATTTATCTACTTGCACTTTGATGTGCTTTCGAACTGCTAGGTGGGCAGGAGCTGGGACCAAGCAACGGGAGCTCACCCCGTCGTGGGGATTCGAACCGCCGACCTTATGATTGGCAAGCCCTAGGCTCAGTGGTTTAACCCACAGCGCCACCCGCGTCCCCATTGAAGCAGTTACTTTGCTGTTATTAGTCCACCTAGGACTCTGAATGTTGCTGTTAAATCTTGTGGAGACAACATTGATGGATTTCTTCAAATTTCCTCTAGCTGCCAGATATACCTAGCCCCCTGCTAATTCTCTCACTTTCTCTTCTTGTCCACTCTAGCAGATTATTATGCTGTGTATAGATTCCCCAATAACTAGATCAGGAGCTAACTTATGAGATCAAATATACTAACATTTTGACTGCTAAATTAGCAGATGATCAGATGACTATTAAGTAGAAAACAAAAGCAGAGTTTCAAATCAATGACAAGTCAGGACCCTAAGCAAAAGCCCTTCTAGTTTGCTGACTTTGGAACAAAGATAGCTGCCATATACCTAGTCAGACTAACAAATCCATTTAGCTCAGTATTGTCTACACTGACTGGTAGCTGCTCTCCAGGGTTTCAGGCAAGGACTCTTCCGCAGCCTTACTTAGTGACCCTGGGAATTGAACATGGTACTTTTCAGCATTCAAAGCAGATAGACTATCCCTGAGCTATGCCACTTCCTCTAACTTCCAGGTTTTATCATTAGCCATGTTGGGCCTCATATAGAACTAGACTACCTTGCTACTGGATTTCTATACAGCATTTCATAGAATCATAGAATCATAGAATCATAGAGTTGGAAGAGACCACAAGGGCCATCCAGTCCAACCCCCTGCCAAGCAGGAAACACCATCAAAGCATTCCTGACAGATGGCTGTCAAGCCTCTGCTTAAAGACCTCCAAAGAAGGAGACTCCACCACACTCCTTGGCAGCAAATTCCACTGCCGAACAGCTCTTACTGTCAGGAAGTTCTTCCTAATGTTTAGGTGGAATTTTCTTTCTTGTAGTTTGAATCTGTTGCTCCGTGTCCGCTTCTCTGGAGCAGCAGAAAACAATCTTTCTCCCTCCTCTATATGACATTTGTTCTTAGAAGAAGTGGTATGGTTGTGAAACTCCTGTAATATAGGAGATCTTCAGAGATCAAGAGACAATTCTGCTGTCTTTCTGGAATCACTTAAACCTTGTAAAACAATTATTTATTCTTTCTTCCTGAATCATGGTGGTATTAATATTTCCATCCACTTTATTGTAGAAGTCCAAGATTGATCAGGCCTCAAATCCTCCATGCAGGGTTGTGCCCCTCTACAAAAAGGTTGGTGAAATATCAGCTACCTTCTACAATGATTCCTACACCCAATTCTTCCCTAATGTGATTGATGTTTGATAGCAAGGTAGTTGATTTCATAAACATAAAAGACAGTGGAAAGAACGTTTTAACACTCCATGCAAATCCACTGTAACTGGAAACACTGTATTTTAGCTCCCTTTCGGGCCTTGAAAATTATTAACAGTATTTATGGTCGCTACAGTGTAATGGTTGGCAGCTGGGATGCAATTTAACATCATCTGGCAACTTAATAGGAAAACCTCTGTTTTTCTTCCTTATTTCTATTAGTACCACCACCGGGTGTAATTCTGATGCACATTCCTATATACAGACTTCCAGCAGCAAGTGTAGGTCACTATTTTAAAGGGACAGGTGACAGAACTTGTAGGCTGATGGATAAATATTTGCCCTGGAACGCAAGGGTTTGCTCACTTTTGCTGATATTTAGGAAGAAAAGGGAAAGAAGCTACCGTACTAACTGAGATGGGAGGATTTTCCAGGCTGAGGGTAGCAGAAAAGAAGGCACAGCATAATGTGTGGGAGGAATCCATCTGAAAGTTGTATAAATCTTCATTATTAACTAAAACAAAGTTCATCAGCAAGGGAATCATCTCTTTCTACCAGCTCATCAAGTTTCCCACATTTCTTGGCATTTCCTTGTGTTGTGCTGACTCTGCTCTGTGTTTCTCCCAGTCTCTCCATCACTATCCAGTGTATATAGAATCTTCTACAAACTGTCTTGCACTCACAGTCTGTCTAGACACTTATTTCCTATACTCCTGATTCGTCTCTCTGAGATTTGATGTCCATCTCCCATCTCCCCATCGTTCTCCTTGCATGCTGTTTTCAGAATGCAACTGTTTTCAGATGCATTTAAAAAATGACTAACTCAGAAAGAACCCCCCCCCCCGTCTAAGCAAATTAATCTGATGAGCTATAGATAACTGTATAAACTCTGCTTTTCCTTAATGTTCTCCTTTAAAATTAGCAGATGACTTGGGCTGGGGGTTGCTACTCCGCTTCTACTGGTGTGGTGCTAAACTTTAGTACCGTGTTTCCCCCTTTTTAAGACACCGTCTTATAACTTTTTTTCCTCAAAAAAACACAGGGTGGCTTACTTTCGGTGGGATGTCTTATTTTTTTAATTACTGGTACGGTTTTTACGGCTCAGGGCGCTGGCTCAGGGCGCTGCTGTGCTCTCTTGAGTGCTCAGCACTGCAGCAGCCACCGGTTCCGGGCGGCGGGGCAGCAGGCGTCCTTGGCCAGGCCAGGCGGAGGCCACTGGCTCAGGCGCTCCCCCCGCCGCTGCAGGGTGCTCCAAGCTCCTTGGCTGGGCCAGGCAAGGAAGAAGCAGTGAGCCCAGCGATGGTGGCAAGCGGAGCACGGGGATGCAGCCAGCAAGGCGGGAGCGCGATCAGCTGTTAAGCAGAGCTCTTGGCCGCATGGAGTGACTCTGTGAGTGGAGGTGCCTGTGGGGGTTGGTTTCCATGGCGCGGAAGTATGGCTTATTTTGGGGGTATGTCTTATATTTCTCAAATGCTTAAAAACCCTGCCATGGCTTACTTTATGACTATGTATTAAAAAGGGGGAAACAGGGTACCATGCTGTCTGCTAAGATTGTCTTTGAGTATTGATTGCTACGTACTATAAGAGAAAGTAGCAAATCAAGATCCATTCTTCAAAATGGATCCAACCTTTGAAGAAAATACTTGGCAGCAAAACCCTGGTGCTGATTGGTATTGAAGGTGTGGGGTATACATCTTACAAACAAACAAACAAACAAACAAATCCTGAGGATGTTTATACCGAAGTAAATCCCACCAGATTTGTTAGGATTTAATGTCCTGTTAGGATTAATGTAATTTGGATTGCAGATTCGGTTATATTGATTAGCATGTGTTGTGCTCTTAACTAGGCTCTGTCCTTTAAATAGTTCTTTGACAATTCTATTTCAGAACTGCTAGACCAGAATTTGCTGTCGCTGACTGCCACAGTTGTGACACTTCAAATCACACTGTGGGTTTTTTCCACACCCATGAATCTGGCCAGGATATCCTGCCCTTGGGGTTGGGGGAGGGGTCTTGTTGAAAGGGATGGAATGTGGGTTGAGGAGATGGAAGGACCCCATCCAAATCAGAGGCGCTTCTGCAAATGTAGCTCCTGCTGACACAAGCTATCTCTGCCTAATTTAGATGCAGATCTCCCCTCTCAGTCCTCACCCCGATCAGTAGGGGTCCCCAACCACTGAAAATGGCTTTTCTAAGGGCAGGAGGGATGGGAAAGTCAACTCTCACCAGCCCTCTTACATAGTTTTTCTTTTGAATCTGAATTGAATTGAATCTGATGGGAGGGTGTTCCACAGGAAGGGCGCCACTACCAAGGAGGCCCTCTGCCTGGTTCTCTGTAACTTTACTTTTTGCAGTGAGGGAACTGCCAGAAGACCCTTGGAAGTGGACCTCAGTGTCCAGGCTGAATAATGGAGGTAGACATGCTACTTCAGGTATACTGGGCCGAGGCCTTTCAGGGCTCAGAAACTTACTGGGAGCCAGTGAAGATCCTTTAGGACTGGTGTTATATGGTCTCGGCGGCCACTCCCAGTCACCAGTCTGGCTGCTGTATTTTGGATTAGTTGTAGTTTCTGAGTCACCTTCAAAGGTAGCCCCACGTAGAGCACATTGCAGTAATCTAAGCGGGAGATAACCAGAGCATGTACCACTCTGGTGAGACAGTCTGTGGGCAAGTAGGGTCTCGGCTGGTGTACCAGATGTACAGAATTAACCTGACTCCATGGACAACTGTGAGTCCAAAATGACTCCCAGACTGCTGACCTGGTCCTTCAGGGGCACAATTACCCTATTGCAGACCAGGGGGGTTCATTAGTGAAGTTTTCCGGCACTTTAACAGATGTCTAACAAGTTTGTGTTATGGAAATGCCTTGAAATTTTTGAGAAATGTACAACCAGGTAGCTCCACCTTCTCTAACTGCAGACTTGTTCTAATGTGTGCTCCTGGATATGCAGCTCTTTCTGGGAACCTAGTTGGGCAGGGAACATAATAAGTAATAAATTATTATTATTTTTGGGAATTATTAATGTCTTATGTTTTGCTGTGTTTTTATATTCTGTTGGAAGCCACCCAAAGTGGCTGGGGTATAAGTTAATCATCATCATCATCATCATAGGGGAAAGATGATCACACTTAAGTTGCAGCTAGAGGGACTAAAGTCAAATTGTGGCTGACCTGGATACGCCAAATTGAAGTCTGCTGAAGTTAAGCAAGGGGGGAACTCCGCTGGCCAGTTGAGGTTTCAAGTTAAGGCAGTGGTGGCTAAACTTGGCCCTCCAGCTGTCTTTGGACTACAACTCCCATCATTCCTAGCTAACAGTGGTCAGGGATGATGGGAATTGTAGTCCCAAAACAGCTGGAGGGCCAAGTTTGGCCACCACTGGGTTAAGGCTTTTCATGATGAGAAGAGAAAGCTCAGTATGTCCACACATAAAACTATGTTTTTATTTTGGGCTGCTGCATGAAACGAGAACATTCCGTTTTTAAGTTAGCATCAAACACAATATCTCTGCCCTTTCCCTCCAGCTCATTTGGCCGATACAGATGTGAAATCATTATAGGTTTTTTGCTTTTTTAAAATGGGTGGAGTACTACTGCATGCTTTATGCCTTTCAGTCATCCCATGTGGGTCCCTCCGATTCATGTTATTGGTTTCATATGTGCTTGTACTGTTCATGTAAAATGAAGCGTAATATTATAAAGCAGGCATCCCCAAACTGCAGCCCTCCAGATCTTTTGGCCTACAACTCCCATGATCCCTAGTTAAGAGGACCAGTGGTCAGGGATGATGGGAATTGTAGTCCAAAACATCTGGAGGGCCGAAGTTTGGGGATGCCTGCTATAAAGTATGTTTTCAGTGAAAAGTTTGTTTCTTGCATTCTCCCATTTCCCTGGGGTACAAGTGAATTTATAAAAAAAAGTATGGGGAGAAATGCACTTTAGTCTGTAGTTAATCTTACTACAATCAGTGAAGCTGTTCATGGGAATTGGTGCTTGTATAATAATAAATTTCTACATTATTTATTATTATGTATACATACATATGGGACGTGGGTGGCGCTGTGGGTTAAACCACAGAGCCTAGGGCTTGCCGATCAGAAGGTCAGCAGTTCGAATCCAAGCGACGGGGTGAGCTCCCATTGTTCGGTCCCTGCTCCTGCCAACCTAGCAGTTCGAAAGCATGTCAAAGTGCAAGTAGATAAATAGGTACCGCTCTGGCGGGAAGGCTCTCGTTTGCCAGAAGCGGCTTAGTCATGCTGTACGCCAGCTCCCTCGGCCAATAATGCGAGATGAGCACTGCAACCCCAGAGTTGTCCGCGACTGGACCTAATGATCAGGGGTCCCTTTACCTTTACCTTTTTATACATACATATAAAACTGGCTGGTTTCAGTAGCATGGTATTCTGTAAAAAATAGTTCAGTTTTACTTTTAAATTGTCACATTACTGGTTTTGGGTTTAGAGTAAAAGTTGACAACAGTGGTTTTCAAGCTTCCTTTTTCAGATAACCCTTTTAACATTGGTTTGTTTGTGTGCTGAGGAACCCTGCAATGGAACCCCTGTGCATTGTAAAACATTCTGGGGGCCTGGTTTGTAATGTGTGGGATGCCAATAAGGTATACTTAGCACACCTGAGAGTGCATGCAAGCCACCAGGGTTTCATTAGGGGAGTAGTAAAGCACATGGATTCTGTGAACTGAAAATAGTGAATATGTAATCTTTGTGGACTGAGGTAACTTCCTGTATATATTAATTTGATTAATATATTGCGTGGTATGGCATGTAGAACCACAAATGGCGAAGATACGGAGAAAATATGCACTTTTTCTTCCATGAAAATTCCAATGGTTTTGTAAATATTTCCACTGCTTTGATTTTTGACACTCTGGTTTTAATTAAGGAGATATTAATAGCTTCTTCAGAAAAATAAACATGCAAGGAATTCAGACTTACGGGTGTTCAAGTGGCATGAAACAAAACTGAATCTGTCATTTTAACTATACCACTCGGTCTGCAACAGGCATTTTTTGTTTCCACAGAATATGGAATAGCATTAATTTTTATAAGAGTGGTTGCCATGTTGTTTCGGAAAAAAAGACTAACAGGATCCAGAATGGTTTAGTAGATGTATTTACTGGTCATCTATGTTAGTAAATTAGCCGGGTTTTGAGTTTCTTAGAAGGATAGTTGCTCAGTGGTAGATCATCTGCCTTGCATGTGGAACACCCCAGGTGGGGCTGGGAGAGACCCTGTCTGAAATCTTGCAAAACTGCTTCCAGCCTGAGTAGGGAATGCTGATCTAGATGTAGCAATGGTCTGGCTCAGTATATGGCAGCTTGCTATGCTCCTGTGTTCTACTTTAAGCACTTTTCACTGTGCACAAAAGGACTTGTTGATCTTGTCTTTGTGGAATGTCTCTAGAAGATAGTAAAAAATTAAATCCCGTTGCTTCTGCAAATGATCCCACTCTTGATTTATTTTCTGAACAGGAGTGAGAGGAGAAATGTCACTTGGACGTAAGGAAGCCTTTGAAATTTTCAAGAGAGATTATGCTGATAGCATAACCATTGAAGACAATAAGCAGCTCCTTAAGCAAAGGTAAGATTTATACCAAGCTATAAAACTGAGAACACATTCTTTGGGGCAGAAATACGTGGTTGGGATACAGAAATCAGTTACAAATTGATGTTCAGGTTTAAGCAAACAAATGACCTGATTGTGTTGTGTGCCATTGCGCAAGGCAAGAAGTGGAAACATTTGGGGTATTGGAATGGCAGGTCAGGAAGGTGGCAACTCCTCTGTGTGAAGCCTTTCATAAAAATGTGGATGAAGTGGGAGAGTAGCAGGGTAGGGTCATCTTTCGTATCCATGTTTTTATATCCGTGTCAAGAGGACCAGGAATGTCATAACCACATATGATAAGCAGATATTCAAAAAATACCCATTACTATAATCCAAAGCACTCCAATAGAGGACAGATACACATACTGTACCTGCATGTCAACTACGCAGCATATTGATATGAATGGGTACTGACACAGACACATTGGCATCTATATGTCCACATTGCATTCTTCTCGGTCACTGCAGTGTTACCTCTTTGTGTACCAAGAGGCAGGGATTTTTCTATCAATGAAATTCCTATTCCTGAGCCTGGGCATCTTTCAAAAGTGATGAAGGACTTTATATGACTGACTTACAGTAACTGGTATTATTATCAAGCTTTTTTTAAAATAATAATTTTGAAGTTAATGTTTTATTCCATTGTGTATTTTTAAATATTTCTCATTCCTCGACCCTTCAGAACTGGGCAGGCTAAATGACTGAATACATACACATGCATACATAGAATTATTTATTATTCACATAGCACTTTTAAAAGTGCAATAGAGCCTATACAAAATATTGTTAAAGTTCTGTGTAAGAAATATGTTCATAGTCTTAGAAGCAGCTGCAAAAAAATTGGCTTTAAGTTTTGTCTTCATTGTTTTTGTGAAGCAGTGCATGATTAGCTCTTATATCATGTATCAAATGGCAAATACAAGTTTAGAGCAACAGAAATGCCTGTTTCTGGAGAATTTATTGGCCGGTAGGTGCTCCGGACAAGGTTAAAAAAAAGCATAATATATATAAAAAGGAGGGTTATAATAAGTATGTTTACCAAACACCATATGTGCAGTTTCCAAATTGTGATTGTTACTGGCACAGTTCTATGTGTGTAAGTACATATTGGAGGACCAAAAAGCAATACAAAAAAATTAATAAATAAATAATAGATACACAAGACACCACTCAAAGAACAACAGTTTCCTCATCTTGGTTCATGCCTTAAAACTCACAGCTTATTCTAATATTGCATGTTGTCTCCATTCCAGGAGTCCTTTGTGATATTATATTCATGGAGTCCTTTTGACCTCTTTCTTCTTCAGTTTCCTAATTTCCTTTTTCTGTAGAAGTAACAATACTTTTTCGTCTAGTACATTAGGTGAAACATTTTGATGGTCTCTGATAAAAGGTATTAGCAGTGCTATTTTTCTAGACAAAGAGATGCTGGAACTCACCATGATCTTCTCCCTTGTTCTCTTACAACGACAATGGCACCCACTTGAGAGGTGTTGGAACTTAGTTCTGGTGGGTTCTGGCTGACAAAAAGGCCTGAGTATTAGAATAGGAGAGTTAATTAACATCCAGACCACAGGAGCATGGTGACTCTCCAGGAAATTCCATCACAACTCCAAACAAGGTTGCCTGTCCAATGATTCATAATTTTCCATTTCTACATTTGGCACTTATATGTGGCTCATCTCCAGGACTCACTGAACACAAGGAGAAGCCTGGGAATTCTGGAGATAAACATAGGTACTTAGACAGATGTCTTGCATCTCTTTTCATAGTCCTCTCACACTTTATACTCCTTTATCCTTCCCAGACATCTGCTTTTGATTTTTATTCCTTTGGTTGTGCCTTCTTTTATTATATTCTTTATTCTGATAACTATCTTTCACTCCACCATGGACATTGTGTTCAGAACCATCACATATTTGATCAATCATTATCTTCAGCTTGAGTGATAGATGCCCATATACTTTTGGAAACTATTTATTCAATTAAATAAAATTTTGGTAGAATACCTTTCTGTCTCATGTGAAGGATCTCCAAAGCAGCTACCTGTTGTGATAAAAAGCAATCTGTACAGTAAAAATCTGAAACAATTTCACCTAGCGGCAATTGAGAAACCAGATATCAGAACACATCCAGGCCAAATGTTTAGGTCACTCACGACAAAGCCTGTAAACAAATGCACACCTGAAGAGTGTCATTTTACATTAGCACCAGAAATCAAGCAATTGAGTGAGAGCACCAAGAAGGCCCTATTCTAATTTCCTACACTCCAAAACTGGGATGGCAGGGGCATGTGACTCATCCTCACAGATAAAAGTGTGTGGACTAGTTCATATGGGAGGACGCAGATACCATATTTGTGTCTTTCCATTGTGTTTTGAAAGTTTTCTCTCAGAATGATAAAGAGGTATATTATTGCTTAGGTAAAGGGACCCCTGACCATTAGGTCCAGATTGCAGTGCTCATCTCGCTTTATTGGCCGAGGGAGCCAGCGTATAGCTTCCAGGTCATGTGGCCAGCATGACTAAGCCGCTTCTGGCGAACCAGAGCAGCACACGGAAACGCTGTTTACCTTCCCGCTGTAGCGGTACCTATTTATCTACTTGCACTTTGAGGTGCTTTCGAACTGCTAGGTTGGCAGGAGCTGGGACCGAGCAATAGGAGCTCACCCCATTGCGGGGATTCGAACCACTGACCTTCTGATTGGCAAGCCCTAGGCTCTGTGGTTTAACCCACAGCGCCACCCGCATCCTATATTATTGCTTACTATGGATGTAACAGAGCAAACAAGGCACGTGTCTCTACCTAACAGGGCTGAGACACAGGGCAAGATGGTATTTCCATCTTCTGTTTTGCACCATTACCTGCAAATCCTGAGATCATGGCCATTGTACTTTTTAAAAATTGTGATTTTGCAGAGGCTATGGCTGTGTCAAAACGAAGGCATTAATATGTCTGTGAGTCACTAGGTCCATGTGTATGTGTGTATACATTGGTCCATGAGGGCATTCAGTTTTCTATGCTTTCCCATCTGAGTAGATGTTTCCCCACTCACACTAGTGGGCAGTGCTTGCTGGAATGTATTGGGACTATGTGTTGTTTCCCTCTCCTCTCAATTAGTGCTTCCTGACTCTCAATAACTTTTACGGAGCTTTTATTTTTGAGGTGTGTGTGTGTGTGTGTGTGTGTGTGTGTGTGTTGTGAATAGCTCCACCAACATCTATCTGAGACAGAATTATATATAAAAAAATTCCTTCCAGTAGCACCTTAGAGACCAACTAAGTTTGTCATTGGTATGAGCTTTCATGTGCTTGCACACTTCTTCAGATACACTGAAACAGAAGTCACCAGACCCTTATATATAGTGAGAGGGTGGGGAGGGTCTGAGTATTACTCAGAACAGGGCCGCCTTTAGCACATCGGGCGCCCTGGTGCAGGGATCCCTCGGGCACCCCCCACCCTCACTCTTTTTTTTTTTAAAAAAACTGCACCTCCAGCTCTTCCCCTCCATTTTTTTTAAAAAAGGAAAGCTCTTACCTTCCCTGGAGGAGCGTGCCGTCTCCCCCAAGCCGGAAGGCCTTGGGGTGACACCTCGGCTGAGCCGAGAGCCACAGGGCCGGGAAGGGAGAGTGCGGCCTGCAGAGAGGCCCGGCATCCCAGCCCCGCGGAGCCAGCAGGGCAGCGGGGAGAGTCCTAGACTGTGGGAAGGCATCTGAGCCTTCCCACCAACAGGAACGCCAATGAAGCGCAGTGCCGGGGTGAGGGATGACCCTGGTGCTGCAGAGCGGAACAGGGTCCTAGTGCCCCTGCTCCGCTCGCTTACCTCCCTGAGCGGAGATCCTGAGCAGCGTGGCTGGCGGAGGGAAAAGGGAGGCCACCGCACAGCTTCTCCACTTGCTGGGGCACCCCTCAGCGCGCCCAGCGCGCCCAGGCGCCCTGGCGCCCCGCACCACTGGAGTCAATGGGCGAGCCGGCCCTGACTCAGAAGGGTGGTGGGAATGGGTGATTGGCTGATAGGTGTAGTAAACCTGTTGACGACTGTTAACGACTGAATTGGTCTTACAGGAAAAAGCAAGGGATGTTATTTTCTCTTTTGGGTCTGTCTTGCAGCAAGTTCTCTCTGGGTATCAGTCTGGCTTTGTTGATATGTTGTTTAACTTCATCAGGCAGATATTTTAGTTCCAAAAAGGTTTGCTTTAGATCTCTTAGGTGAGAATCCCTGTCTGTAGAGTTGGAACAGATGTGGCTGTAACGTAGAGCCTGGCTATATGCAATTGATTGTTTGGTATGTTTGGTATGGTAGCTGGAAGCATGTAGATATGTTTGTTGGTCAGTTGGTTTTCGGTACAAGGTGGTGTCTATGGGCCCATCCTGTATTTTTATAGTAGAAAATGTATTTCTTGCATAGATTGGTTCATTGTTAGGTTGATGGTGGGGTGAAAGTCATTGAATGTCTGGTAGAAGGTGTCCAGGGTCTGCTGACCATGTGTCCAGATAATAAGTATATTGTCGATGTATCGCAGGTACAAGAGAGGTTTGAGTGGGTAGGAGTTTAGGAAGTGTTGTTCCAAATCTGCCATGAAGATGTTGGCATACTGTGGGGCCATGCGGGTGCCCATTGCTGTGCCGCTGATCTGGAGGAACAGGTCATCTCCAAATCTGAAGTGGTTGTGGGTGAGGACAACATGGTAGGGTTTGGTAGCAAAGTCCACTGTGATTTTATCTGAAATGGTGTTCCTTATAGCTTGTAATTCATCGTTGTGTGGGATGCTGGTGTACAGGGATTCCACATCCATAGTGGCTAGTATGGTGTTGTTAGGTAGAGTGTTCAAAGATTGTATTTGCCTCAGAAAGTCTGTGGTGTCATGTACATAGCTAGGAGCACTAATGGCATACGGTTTCAGAACAGAGTCCATATATCCAGAAACACCTACTGTGAGTGATAGTGCTGATACCTGAGATGGTGGGACATCCTAGATTTTCTGGTTTGGGTATTTTGGGTAGAAGATGGAAGGTTCCTGGTCAAGGATCTGTTGGTGTGTTTGAGAGGATCTGTTATTGGATGTGGGGGGGTAGCTCTTTAACAATCTTGTTCAGTTCTTTTTTGTATTCCTGTGTGGGGTCTGAGTCCAGTTTTTTGTAAAAGGCGGCATTGGAGAGTTGTCATTGAGCCTCCTGGATGTAATCAGTTTTGTTTATGATGACAACAGCTCCACCCTTGTCTGCCTCTTTAATTATAATGTCTGGGTTGTTCCTGAGATTGTCTATGGCCCTCCTTTCAGCACCTCATCATGGCACTTATGGGGCAGGGGGAGAAATGTCACCTGCACACATTAAACACTGGTATGGACAAGCCTTATATTTCTATCACAATGCATTATGTCGCCCTGTTAATAATCATGTAAATAATCATGCATGAAATATAGCCATATAATTCCTAGGGCTTTTCTAAAAGACTATCACTTCTTCTCTTATTTCTGAGGTTTTTTTTTAAGGTATTACAGATGGTAGTTTTCAGGACATCTATTTGAGATGCCAACAAAGGTCCATATAGTTAAAGCTATGGTTTTCCCAGTAGTGATGTATGGAAGTGAGAGCTGGACCATAAAGAAGGCTGATCGCCGAAGAATTGATGCTTTTGAATTATGGTGCTGGAGGAGACACTTGAGAGTCCCATGGACTGCAAGATCAAACCTATCCATTCTGAAGGAAATCAGCCCTGAGTGCTCACTGGAAGGACAGATCGTGAAGCTGAGGCTCTAATACTTTGGCCGCCTCATGAGAATAGAAGACTCCCTAGAAAAGACCCTGATGTTGGGAAAGATTGAGGGCACAAGGAGAAGGGGACGACAGAGGATGAGATGGTTGGACAGTGTTCTTGAAGCTACAAACATGAGTTTGACCAAACTGCGGGAGGCAGTGCAAGACAGGAGTGCCTGGCGTGCTCTGGTCCATGGGGTCACGAAGAGTCGGACATGACTAAACAACTAAACAACAACAATTTGATATGAAATGTCAGAATAAGTACAAGAATTCAAACTCAACCTTTGCATCAAATCATATTTAGTCTGTAATCCTAACATTTAAGCAAATCCTATTGAACATAGTGGGACTTTTTCTGAGGAAACAAGCGTAGAATAACACTGCACTTCTAATATCAGCATAGTGCATTGCAATGTTCATTAAAATTGCTGTAGATGCCATACAAACAGACGAAATAAGTCTTGCTGCTGCTTGCAGGACACATTAGTAAAAGAGGTTTGGAACTCCAAATACATCACACTTGTTCAAAACAAACTCCTCTCAGATCTACTCTGTAATTTGGAACATAGCTGCCGAACCGCCACTTGTACAGAAACTCACTGACCCAGCCACTGTTCAAATTTCTAAGTAAGGATTATATATACAACACATTTCAAAGCTAACATAACTTTCTTCTAAATGTAAACCTCTTCTATGCCAGTATTGCTATATGCAGTAGGATTGTCATGTTTCTCATTCCCTGCTTGACTTTGGGTTCACAATTATTTTTATTCCACTGTATTTTCTTTCTTTGGCTTCTTCCCCCATTTCCTTTTTAAAAATTTGGGTGGATTCCTCCATAGACCACTGGAGCAATTTATGTTTTGTGGCACTTGGAGATATCTGCAAGGCTGCTTTTTATAGATTTCCTTATGCTACTCTGTGGTGGGGTGGCACTGCCCACCACTCCTGACCACACTAGCATTACCTCGTCAGGCACCTTATCTTCCTTCTAGTTTGCTTCCAAATTGCTTCCAACTTGTCAGTAACCTTAATCATAAAATCACAGCATTGGAAAAGATCAGAAAGGCAATCATAGAATCGTAGAGTTGGTAGAGACCACAAGGGCCATCCAGTCCAACCCCCTGCCGAGCAGGAAACACCATCAAAGCATTCTTGACATATGCCTGTCAAGCCTCTGTTTAAAGACCTCCAAAGAAGGAGACTCCACCATACTCCTTGGTAGCAAATTCCACTGCCGAACAGCTCTTACTGTCAGGAAGTTCTTTCTAATGTTTAGGTGGAATCTTCTTTCTTGTAGTTTGAATCCATTGCTCCGTGTCCACTTCTCTGGAGCAGCAGAAAACAACCTTTCTTCCTCCTCTATATGACATCCTTTTATATATTTGAACATGTCTATCATATCACCCCTTAACCTTCTCTTCTCCAGGCTAAACATACCCAGCTCCCTAAGCCATTCCTCATAAGGCATCTTTTCCAGGCCTTTAACCATTTTGGTTGCCCTCTTCTGGACACATTCCAGCTTGTCAGTATCCTTCTTGAACTTTGGTGCCCAGAACTGGACACAGTACTCCAGGTGAGGTCTGACCAGAGCAGAATACAGTGGTACTATTACTTCCCTTGATCTAGATGCTATACTCCTATTGATGCAGCCCAGAATTGCATTGGCTTTTTTAGCTGCTGCATCACACTGCTGACTCATGTCAAGTTTGTGGTCTACCGAGACTCCTAGATCCTTTTCACATGTACTGCTCTCAAGCCAGGTGTCACCCATCCTGTATTCGTGCCTTTCATTTTTTTTGCCCAAGTGTAGTACTTTACATTTCTCCTTGTTAAAATTCATCTTGTTTGCTTTGGCCCAGTTGTCTAATCTGTTAAGGTCATTCAAGCCAACCCTCTGCCATTAACATTTTGTCTATCTACCAACACCTCCTCCGGTCAGTGTGCATGATCCAGACCACAGTAGAATGTATATTCTCTGCAGAAGGTGGATTCTTGAATCTGATGAAGTAGGAAAGTGCATACCAAAGCAACATCCGCAGCTTGAAATTTTGCCGGTTATATTTTGTATTTCCAAACTGCTTAAATACCTCCAGAGAGGTGGGGTATGTTAGCCACAACCAAGTGTGTCATGGATAACAGATTTATTAAGGCCTAAGATTTGGAACTCTAGAGCCCATTTCAACAGATGCACAATTTTTTAAAATAGGAAAATATATATTCATATATGGGTCAGTGGTGGCTGCAGAGGATAGTAATGATTAGGAATTGTCCTCATTATTATGTTATTGAATGGGCGTTTTGTGTAATACAGAATGCAATCAAAACAAAACAAAATGTTTCGACTACGGCAGACCAACATGGCTACCTACCTACCTGTAAACAGGTCTTTTGTATTATAC
This sequence comes from Zootoca vivipara, assembly GCF_965207765.1. Taxonomy (NCBI): domain Eukaryota; kingdom Metazoa; phylum Chordata; class Lepidosauria; order Squamata; family Lacertidae; genus Zootoca; species Zootoca vivipara. The sequence continues at coordinate 84,057,378 of NC_142586.1, read as the reverse complement.
ATTGGTTTAATTTTCTGGTTAGCTCCAAGTAGGAGAACACTTCAATCTCCCAGGACATTCTATACAAGATCTCAAAGAAGCTGTCTTATTACAAAAGAATTTCAGAAATAGACTGGAAAGAGAAGTTGCTGAACTGCAACTTATTACCAAGCTTAAAACCATGGAGAGACCTGGTCTGAATAAAGACATTGGATTCTTATCTCATTATACATGATAAAGCTATCTTTAGCCATCTCACCCCTTGCTTTTTCCTGCAAGACCAATTGCAGTCGTTAACAGTCGTCAACAGCTATCAGTCAGTCAATCACCCATTCCAACCACTCCTCTGAGTAACACCCCTCCCCACCCTCTCACTATATATAAGCGTCTGGTGACTTCTGTTTCAGTGTATCTGAAGAAGTGTGCATGCACACGAAAGCTCATACCTATGACAAACTTAGTTGGTCTCTAAGGTGCTGCTGGAATGATTTTTTTTATTTTGTTTCGACTGTGTCAGACCAACACGGCTACCTACCTGTTATTAGGCCATGTAACTCATCAAGCCAACCCCTCTCTAAACCCAGGTTGAGGAAATGTCTCTTTTTCACAGCTTGCAAGCTTTCCCTTATATTACAGCAAGTGCTTAAAACAAACAAACAAACAAACAAACAAACAAAAACCCAGGACAAACCATTTTCATAACTTCTTCCCAGTTTACATCAGAAGCAACGTGTTGAGAAACCACCACAGTATGGCCCAATTATATCCATGTTGGGTTCAGCTCTTAAAGCAATCACTTCGAGTACACCTCTCTGGTATGGTAACTTACTATAGAAATGATCCCTCAAATAAGGGCATGGAGTCCTAAGATACTAGCTGCTTACAATTTGAAAGAAAAAGTGACTAATTGAGAGGAGACGGTCCCCCAGCTGTGCCTCTCATGTGGAAAAGTGCTATTTCTTAGCTTTGTTCCACTGCTCGTTTTGTTAGACAAAAATGGAACTTGTGGGTTTTGCCAATAGCTTCTGCTAGACCAACTCTTGCCCAGATAATCACTTAAACCCAAGGCTTTGCTAACAGTTAAATGCTATAGTTATGTCTTCAATCTGTACAATGATGATTATACACATCTGAGTAACCATTCAAAATTTCATGACTGTCCTGGCCACAAAACCCCAAATAGAATGAGTCATCCCACAGGTATCTTTGATTTATTTCAAGGGAATTATCTTTAAAAACATATTTTAATCCCTCCTTTTTATGTTATTGCCTATCTGTATAAGCTAAGTGTAGAGAACATTAAAATAAAATTTGAAGTAAGTTCAACGTTAGAGACTTGACTCAAATACCTCTGCAAACTGAAGAATTAGTAATTGGGAGGCTCACATTGTTGGTTCCTTACCTGCGCGGTCTCAGGGAGAACCAGATCTGTCAACCAGTAGTGCAGCCTTCTGCAACCTGATGCTTCCCATATGTTTTACATCAATAGTTCCCCACCTCTTGAGGATGCAACCCACAAGTTCAAATTTACTTGGTATGGTGACCCATCGTTTTATTGTCACATGAATATAGGACCTCTGGTCTTCAGCAGTTTTGTGCATTTTAACTCCAAATTTGCCTATTTTATAACCGTTACTTGAGGCATCCAAGCTAAAATTTACTTAATGGCCCTATTAATGTGGAATTTGTTGAAATATTTATAGTACTTACAAAGTTATTCAAAGTTTTGTTTATGGGCCATCTGATTTCAGGATATTGCTTCATAAACTATTAAAAAATTATTCTAAAAGCATATGGGTTACACATGCAATATGAAACAAGCCATGAATATTTTAAGAGTTTTATTCATGATAAAGATTGTTTTGGCAAGAATCAACTGGGTGGTGGAGTTTGCATTTTGCTAACAAGTAGGTCAATGTGGGGTTTGATGGTTGTCAGACATAATCTCAGATCATTATGGATACACAGGGTAAAGATATCATTACTTATTTTGACTAAGCAAACTTCACTTAACTATTAACTAAACCTGGCAGCAGATCTGGTGATGGTTCACCACAAGGTACAGGGATTTGTTTTAAGTGACTTTCACAGCTCTCCTCTGATATTCAGGTGCTGCCTCCAGTGTTTCCACATCAGAGGCAAGCTGTAACTCCTTGTATGAGTACCTGGCAAACTGTCACCACATTTGCAATAATTATTTTGAGTTTACTTACAAAGCCCACAACCCTCTTGGACAGGCTTTACAGTCCACTTGCAGATCACAGTCCCACAGGTTGGGAAATGTTGCTTTAAACTGCACAACATCAACCCTGACCATTGATCAACATTTTTGTTGCCAGTCCTTGGTAAGTCACTCACTTTGTTATCTATTGCATTCTGAGAAGATTTTGGGATGTCTTTAAAATATGTTAGTGTAAGTTACTAGTTTCCCAAGCTTCAAATTTTAGCCTACTTCTCCCGAAGTTAAATTTCAGACTTCAGGGAGGCATTCAGTTGGAATGTTGTTCAAGAATGAACTCGGATTAAAAGAAAAAGGAAAGAGCTCATACTCCAAAAGTAGAAAAGAGTGTTGATCTGTTGACACCAGAGTATGTGCCACCAATTCTGTTTTATAGCAATCTAACCCACACTGTTTTGTTTACTAGGTTTGCTGAAGCAAAATCTATGGGAGAAAAAGTCAATGAAATAAGAAACAAAATCAGTAAGTAATCCATGAATCTTCCATGTTCTGTTACAATGTCAGCATATCAAGCTTACATCAGCTAAGCCATTTTAAATGTTTTTTTTAAGATCGGCTGTTTTCAGAGAAAGTCAGCTGCTTATCCTGTGCTGGATGTTACCACCAGCTATGACTTCTACTGATCTTTCTGTATACTCACCTCTTAAGTCTCTGTCTACTATCAAAGGGTTTTTGTTTTGCAAAGGAAGCCAGCAAGGGCTTTGTGAAGCAGTGGAAGATACAGTAAGGTCCTGAGTAAGGTGACAAGAGTACTGGTATAATAGTACCTGTACAAATTGCAAAATAGATCCTATATAACTATATCCATCAAAGGTATAAACATTTTCAGCCAAAGCTCACCCTTAACCAGGAATGCTAAAATCAAGATGCCCAATAGCCACTGCTGTCTCAAACATTGGGCCTGGTGACAAGCATATACGTTTGTTGTGGCAGACATCACAAATCTTGTTATTTTCCTTACCTATCTTCTGAAAAATCTTGTTGGCTCCCTAGGTTTTTTTTTGGGGGGGGGAGCTTTAACACTGAACCATGTCCAGTTCAGTGCTTAGCATACTGGGTTGCAATGCTGGCAGTCCAGATTCATCTATAGAATCACAGAATTGTAGAGTTGGAAGGGACCCTGAGGATCATCTAGTCCAGCTGCGTGCCGTGCTTATTTGTGAGACTCACAGCTTTCTTAGCCTGATCTACTTCAGCTGATTTTTGTGCAGATAAGATGCTGTTTTTAAGTCCTTGGTGGAAGGACAAGATACAAACCTTAATAGTAATAATGAAATAATAAATTATTCTTAGTCCAGAATGATTAAAGTAGGAAAATGGATAGGATTCTCCCAAGTTTCCAAAATATGCAGTCATTTTTCAGTATCTCAGTAATAATCACGGAAATGGTCTAGACACCATAATGTATGTTCTAGTTGCAGAATTCTTGGTCTTTGAGGATGAAAGATTGTATCATTTGCATAATGATTACTCATTTAACTTGGGGGTAAAAACAGACAACTATGGTGGAAGTGGTTTAAACACACATCCTCTGCCCTGAAGAGCTATTCCTCAGAATGTAGCAAATGTGTGTACAAACCATTTCTATCATACTTAGGATGTTACGTCTGTCTTCAACCTGCATTTCTAATAAGAAACTAATTTCCTCTAGCAATAAGAATTTTGTTCAGTGTGTGTTCTCAGAAAGTGGTCAACTTATATAGTGGCATTTCTCAGTGCCAATCCTTGAGTAATGTATATGCTACACACTGCAGGAATTTGATATGGGATTTCCTGCTTATCTGTTATGCTGGCATTTCTTTCTATGTCTCCTACTTCCTGTGTTCTCTTTCCTTGTTGCATTTTTCATGTTGTGGAGAATTAACTATCAATGGAATTGATTTGCTTCTCCCACAACAGGGTATATTTACATGGGTAACAACATATTGTGATCCACCCTGAGATCTATGGATGAAGGACAGTATATAAATTTAATAAATAATAATAATATCATATTCAGTTTTTTTTCATTTAATGTTCCACAAGAGGGTTATAAGTAATCCCAGACAATGGAGATATAATTTGATATGTGATTTCTTGCACCAGCTTCACACTTTGCATTGTGTGGGTTGCAGCAGCACACTCTAGAATCCCCTATTTTTGCTTGTAGATGAGCAGGATGAGGACCTTCAATAGCTTCCCAAAATCCAGTGCAAGAAAAATGAAAGTGAAATGCATGCTAGAATTGCAAAGCTCTTACACAGTACTAAAGCAATTCTGAAACAGCTGCAGAGGCAAGAAAACCCCCTTGGTACAACTCACTCAGTGATAAGCTCATTTAAATCCCTGTTGGTTTTGATGCAGATTGTTAAGCACGTACTCAATTTTCCCATTAAAGTAAACAGAACTTACACGCTTATCTTTGGGTGGATTATACTGCTAGTACATACTAAATGCAATTGTAAATAGCCATTGTTGTCTGCATCCCCCCTTATGCCACCTCACTAATGTCCCCAAGACCTAACTTCTTGTCTCAAGTTTGTTCTATTAAAGCTAGCCCTATACAACCAATGTATAAATCTCCAGTCTCAAAAGAGACCACCTCGCCCCTGCCCCCATTCTGAAGGTAGACTTGTGTGGACAATAAGACCATTACTTAACTAAATGTGACTTGTATGTAGAATGCATACGCAGAGTATCATTCATTATGCCATGCATGGTTCCTAATCTGCCAGAATTATCCTGGAAAACCAGACTGCAGGAATTGTAGCCATCTGTGGCCTACAGCTATATATTTAATTTACTTTTATTGTTATTTTGGTTTCCTTAAAGCATTCCTGGCTGCCCCAGTGTGCACAATTAAGGCCAGATCACATAAGTATCAGTTTCTTTTTTCCAGCCAACACTTAATAATAAAAAATTCTCTACCACAAAGGTCATTGGAGGACCTTTTGGTAAGCCACTTGATGCAATGTAGAATCCATTTTACCAGTCTTGATGATTTGCTGTGATAGTGACAGACAGCAGTTGGCTGTAGCTTGAACTTCTGCCATGCATACCTCATCATTTCCCCCTTTTAAAAGAAAACAAAATACTACTATTTTGCAATAGAGGTATACAAAACATTGCAGCTACTTAATAAGTGTCCCAGCTGATATAGTGGCATTTGGAATGAAACTAAGATATTAGAAATGAGCTATCTGTTGTCATATACTATTGTTTTCCTAACTTGACAAACGAATTCACAGGCACTGAAAGTGAAGATCTGTTGTAGTCCTGAAAACTAATTACTGCTTCAAAAGATTCCTTTAATATTTATCCTCAGATTGGAGAATATCATGTAAATGTACTAATAACAATACTCCTACCTGTATTATGAATCTAAAAGAAGAGACTACAGCAGGATTGGGAAACCTCTGGCCTGCAGGCTTGTCGTGCCAAGGGGTCCAATTTGGCCCACGAGGCCATTCCTCCTCAACCCTGCCCACCCAGCCATCAGTTGATATCACTGGTGACAGACGTCACTGCTGATGTGCAGGAGGACAGGGTTTAACTCTGTATTGGTTGTGTACCCTATTGCCAGCAGGGAACAGGATTTCGCAGCCAAGTCAGCAGCATTTAATCTTCATTCATCAGTTGAATTCAATCGCATTCATCAGTTGCAATCAATCACAGGAAGCAAGTGGTATCCCATGTTGATCAAACCCCTAAATGTTAACTACAGGGGGTACACTAATAATTAATTTTAATTTTTATATTTAACTCCTTGTTATATTCATACTGTCCTTTGTATTTTTGATATGTTTTATGATCTGTGATATTGTGCGTGTTGATGCTGGTCTGCGACCGTATTAATAAATTCATTCATTCATGAGTGGAGTTTAAAGCCTTCTCAAAAGCACAGCTCATGTGCTCCTCCTGCAAGCAGGTGAAGGATTGGAGTGGAGTGGGCGAGAAGCAGCATTTTGAGAAACATTTTAAGACAGCGCTCCATCCTGTGTTGGTCAAAATGGGACTGTGGGGTGTGCTTTAAAGCATTTCTCAGAAGCACTGTTTGAAGCATCTGCCACCTTTCTCATTTAAATGAAAGAGGATGTTTCAAAAACTGCTTTGAGAAGTGCTTAAGGGCAGCTCATGGCATCCTGTTCAACTAAAATGGGACCTTGGAAGCTGCCTTAAAGCACTTCTCACAAGCAGCTTGCACACTTGAGCAGGCAGGTGGCAAAAGAGGTGAGGGTGGGGAAGACCCCCCCCCCTCCTTGCTGCTCTCAGGAAAAACATGTGAGTTTCAGTCTAAGGTAAGGGGGGAGGCTTGCAAAAGCCTTTGTGAGTCTCCCATTGCCTTTAAGATTGTAGCAAGAATAGATACTTAAAAGGGAAGTAGGGTGAGGTTTGCAAAGGCTTTGGCTTTGTGTTACTGCAGCAACTTCTTAAAACATTCTGTGTGGACTTCCCCCAAATATTTTTCAGAGGCTCCTGCTAGTGTAGAATGTTGTGACTAAAAAGGAGCAGAATCTTGGGGAGGAATGGGGGGGGGCTTGATATGCACATAGATACACTTTTACATCTCTAAGCAGGAGAACATTGCACCAGTTTTCATGAGTTTTCTGTATTCTTCCAGCCATACAATTCAGAATCCTAGAAGGCTTGGGTAACCAAAGCTTGGGTCCCCTGTATGGTCGTTCTTTAAAATATTTTGACAACATACAGTTGATTATTCCATATTCCATAAAGTAAGATTCCATACTCATATTCCATAAAGTAAGGATGAGGACAGGGGTGTCTTACCCATAGAGGCTAGTGGTGCAGGGCGCCAGGGCACCAAGTTCTGGAAGGCACTAGGGAAGAGGTGGAGGCTGGACGCGGCACCTCCTGGCATCAGCTCACCACCCTCGCCTGCCTCTGCCATGCCGCGCCAAAGCAGCACCACACCTAGAGCCTCCGTCTGCCATGGCCACTGCGGCACAAAGCAGCCAGCTGAGCCAGGAGGTGCCGCGTCCAGCCTCTGCCTCTTCCCCACCGGAGGAGCCTCCTCCAGCCCCGCTGGCAGAGCCGTCCTCCCTAAAAAAAGGTGGGCAACTCTGGGAAATGGGGGGAGGGAGCTTTGCACCATGGTGCCGGATATGCTTAAGACAGCCCTGGATGAGGATTTAAAAGGGCTTTCTAGGTGGTTGGCCCACAATAGTGCATTCCCTCCCCTTGAAGATTTTTCTGAAGCAGAATCCTCCACCAGAGGTTAGCAAATAACTGATTAATTTAAAAGCATGTCATAGTACTTAGAGCAGAGCCCAGTGTTGTTGAGATCTCAATGAAATCAAGAGCCTAAATGAGGACAGAACTTGGCCAAAAGTTCTGAAAAGGAGCTTTAAAAATAAGTCAGCTAAGCTCTTCTGTTATTGCTGAGTTAGTGATCAAATGAGCTGATCATACAAAGCATAGAACAGTAGGCAGACACACTTGATGCATGTAAGATTTTAGTAAAGATTTCCAGCACATTGCTTTAAATGTGATGTTTACTCCACTAATTGGTAGAACCTTTCCAAGAGGAAAAAATGAGCACAAATGGTATTTGAAAGCCCAAAGGAAAGCAGCTGTTTCTTTTATTCTGCTCAAAGATCACTTAATGCTATAATTGAAGCTGAGTGAGAGAGGAAAGGCAAACTTTTGTGGGAGTAGCAGCCTTTCAGTTTAAATAGACCTTCCAGAAATAATGCATCTTGGCTAGTCAACGAGAATGACACATTCTTTCATTGCTGTGGTGATTCATGCAGAATCAGAAATCTACCACTACTACGAGGTATTGTAAAACAATTGTACACATCATTCCCCACTGTCATGCCGCACTGTATTAATAGCAACAGAGAAAAAGAATGTGCGCACTTCACTGTCTAGAAATGTTCAACAGGGTTACTTTAAACCTAGTCAAGATAAGCTCAATGTATATAGATGTTGCAATAAACAGATTGATTGTCTTGCCATAAATATTAAGAAAGCAATAAAGGAATTATAGGAGGAGGGTAGTTCTTAGAAATTCAGGGAGCTGCCTTCTATTGAGTCAAAATATTGGTCCATCTAGCTCAGTATTATATACACTGACCATTAGCAGTTCTCCAAAGTTTCAGAGTTTGTTTTCTCCCAACCCTCCCTGACTCTTCCCTTCTACTTTGTCTCAATGCTGGTTCCTCATCATTTGCCAGTTCATATGACATTTCAGAATCTCTTAGCTATGTTTCCTCCTTCACCACCTGTATTCTCCATTTTGGTTGTGCTGCTATGATAAAGAAAACTCGTTTTCTTCAATCTTCCGCGATCCACTTCTAACTTTGTTATTGTTCTCCTATATATGCACTGGGGAGAGAGTGTTTGGGTCACAAGAAAGAACTCGCAAAGTATTAATCACAGGTGTCTTCACCTGCTATTAATATCCTGTTTGGGTTTGCAGGCTTCTAGTCCTTTTTATCCATCTGGCATGTGAGACATCAGAAGAAGTAATTTTTATTAAAATCTGTGGTTAGTAATATTGTCTCCGTGGAATAACTGTAGTGAACTCAAGTGAAAGCATTGTTTGAAATGAAGGAAAATAAGAAAGTCAGGATCATGAAAATAAAATGCAGCTGTCCTGGTAAATAAGAGGATGGATGGAAAGATGGAATGGATTAGGGAGCACAGAAGTAAGGGTGTAAATGTTGGGAAATTGTACAGGGGCATTGGGGGAAGGGAATATTTATGAAAATGGACATTCCCAGATTGTTAATCCATCTCAAATTCTGTTCATATAGAAATAAACAGGAGCCTTGTCATAACGAAACATGGCCTGTTTTATCCCTGCTGGATGCAGCCATGGAATCCTTAAAGGCAATAGGAGGGTTACACTTCACGCTACTGGGTCAGCTATACTATGCCTATTATGTATGCAGTTATATTGTTAAAATCAGATGAAGACCATTTGACTTTATCTGGCTGAACTCAGCAAAGCAACGTTTTAAAGCAACTTGTTGACAAGTTGGAGAAAGTCTCTTGTACTATCTGTCTCATATTTTGCTGATATGAATGACACACCTTTTCAAGCAAGAGCTCATTATTCAGAACTGAGTACCCCAAGAAAGGTGATAGCAGTATTGCATGAATTGATATGTCAGAAGGATTATATAGTTTAGATTATTCGTGCTTGAGCTTAAAGAAGGCATGGGCCCTCCCACAGGACAGGTCCACATTCCTGTAAATATTTTATCTGGTAAAATCTCATCTGAAGTGGCATGTGCAATAGAGCTAGCCTTAAAGATTTGGGCAGGATGAGTAAAATAGGTTCTCCCTCACTTTGAGTTACCATGACTGTAATATTGATTTTGTAGCTTGTCAGCCCCCAAGTGGTTCTCCTTGGCTGTCTGTTAACATGTGGTTCTATGGACCTGTCACATTTGGGTTCTATGGACCTGTGGGCACATTTGGAATTTTTAAAAAGGGCAGCAGATGTGACCTGGTGGAATGAGAGAACCAGTGGGACAGGGGTATATCTCTACATATAAACTCTATAGAAAGGACAGGAAAGGATTTAATGGAGGTAGCATTATTCTGTACATCAAAAAAGGCATCAAGTCCAGCAAGCTAGCAATCCTGAAAGGCATGGATTCCTCCAAAGAATTACTGTAGATCAGGCATCCCCAAACTGCGGCCCTCCAGATGTTTTGGCCTACAACTCCCATGATCCCTAGCTAAGAGGACCAGTGGTCAGGGATGATGGGAATTGTAGTCCAAAACATCTGGAGGGCTGAAGTTTGGGGGTGCCTGCTGTAGATGGTAATTCTGCAAGAGTAATTTAATACTGGGAAAGTGCTATTGTTCCCCTGGTTAAAAGGCTCAGGGAGATCTTGAAATGGATAAAAACCAAGGAGGAGTGCAAAAGAAGAGACTTGGTAGTAGGTAGTGAATGGCTTCAACTAGCACCAGTTTTAGGGTTGTGCGGGCAGTTCCCCTGCACAGTGGGCACATAATGCTGCTACTCATCATCATCATCATCATACCACCTCTGTTTATATGGGTACCTACTGAGAAAATCTGTTTGTGGGGTGGGGGGAATAGCGGAGAATCAAAATAGGAGAATAAATAGAATGGATTCTCCTGAGGAAGGGAAGGGTTGGCTGGCACCATGAAGAGTAGCACTTGACGTTTTGTTTTAAGACTTTTCTAAACCACTCTGGGCATCATTTGGTGGGAATGCAGGATATAAGTGGATGAACTACATCAGCAGTAGAATGGTGCCTTGTGCCTTCAGACCTAAAAGAGATTGTACACCCACTTTCTCACAGATCATTTGCATGGCATGACCACTCCTGCTTCAAGATTATGCCCTTAAGTCTGTTGACCACAGTAAAAATCAGCAGAAATAACTAGGTGCACAGTTCCAGAGTTACGCTCAGATCATAGCTCCCCTTGCTCTGTGGGATTTGGGGGCAGCCGGCTGGAACTGGATCGGAAAAATTGCTTGAGCATCACACAGATAATTCCCATGTAACTGTATGTTCGCACAGTACTGGATTCCATCCTTAATAATTTGCATTTAATTATTATGCTTTTCCTAATTTTTAATCAAGTTTTCTATATCTCTCATTGTGTTGCATATTTTACTTGGAATTCAGTCTTCCTTTCAAAATAACTGGCAAGAAGTAATCATGTTTCAAAACTTGGAACCCTAAGGCTGGATGTAATTAATATATTAATACTTATAGAACAAGAAACTTATTCAATTCTATGAATTATGCTCCTAATCTCATGTAACTGGCAGCTTTTTCCATAAGCTAGCAATAAAATAAATGAGAAAATGGGAAGAAAAAGAATAGAAACACTTTGCCTGTAATCTATTTTCTGAACCTAAAGAGTCCTTCAGCATCTGGTATCACTTCATTTTCATTTTAGAGGCCAGAGGCTGGCTCTTTTCATATACTCCTACTGCCACTTGGACAGTCCTCAACATGAGGAAGTCCTTCATGGACACAGAGGTGTGTATTTCTATGTCTATGTTCTGAAGAACACATTTTTTTAGAGGTGCCGGACAGGCAGTGGATCAAGATGATCAGTTACTCTTATCAAAAAACTCCAGTGTACATGTTATGTAGCGATCTAACCTTCCACAAGAATGGGCAGTATCTCCACCCTGATATAGTAGCACTCTGAAATCATATGGGATAATTTCATATTAGCATTTGCTGCTTTTGCAAAAGTATGTTCTTTGTAAGGTCAGCATATTTCATAGTGCCCATGAAAGTGCAGGTGTAAATCTTATTATTATAGCACTCTTCTTTCCACTCTCATGAAGCAGGATGAGGAATCAGACCCTGGGCTTTAATGGAAATGCCACTGTGAATAGGTCCAAATCCTTAAAAAACACAGCAGCATATCAGGAAGATATTTTGTACTGTATGTGTGACCTGCATATGAACAGTCATGTCAGAATTCACAAAATTGCTGCAATAAAATACAATGGCTGGTGTTTTCCAAGTTGATTAAACCTTAAATCATGTGGAATTAGCACTGTCGGCACAGCTGTTTCTGGATATGATGGTAGGAAAACAGTCTACAGCATAATAAATTCCTATATTACAAGGCTGTCATTACTGAACTATAGCTAAGATTGAGCAGAGCTGGTTTTTTAAATCGTATTTTCCTTCTCTACCAGAAGTTATGAAATGGCTTTAAATCCACATACATAGTCAGCTGGCTTTGAAACATCTCCAGTACTTATTCTAGGACTTCCCGTGGAATGTAATTACTTTAGAAGGGCTCATTTTTAGAGTTCATTGGAATGAACTTTAAAAGAGTTTAAACCAAGTGAAAGGGCACCTGATCCAGGTTCAGACTACAGCATGTGAGGAGGGGAGGTTTAACTATTCACTCCTTCTGTTCTGGGGGGGGGGAGGGAATCACCCCTACATCACAAATAAACTCCCATTGGCCCTGATGGAAATGGACAAGACACATGAATGGACAAGATGAGAAGCATTTTTCGTTTCATATATTTCAGAAAACATCTTAAAATAATTCAAAGACTGCTTCGTGGTGTTTTGTTTTGCGGGAAGGGATTCCTCATGTTGAACACTTCTCATTAGAACGCCCAAAGTAGAGTGGATATGGCCCAATATTTGAAATAGCAACTTTCATCCAAAACATACCACTTCATATAAGTAACCATTATAGTGTACTTGACAAAGATTTAAGTATATAGGGAAAGCGGGAAAGTTCAGACATTAGACAAAAATGTATCATAATAATCACTTTAGGTGTTTCATTGTGGTCCATAAAATTATCCATCACAGATACTGTTGAGTACGAGAGGAGGCAGGAGACCTTCATTCTGGTTTCTGTCCTTGCAGATAGAAGCAAACCCAGGTTCATCACATACACAGAATAGATATAACTAATCCTAGATCTCTACTAAGTGTATGTATGTATGTATGGACACACAATGTGATTAAAAACACATTGGCTCTGCCAACATACATTACATTTTTAGGTGCACACTTAAGCATTGTGTGGAGAGTAGACTTTAAGCTGGTGTGCTGGCTTGAAGTAAAGTTTCTTTCTACTCTGCAGCATATAATGCATTTTTTTGTGCTCAGAGTTGTAGAGGAAGCACCTTTGTTTTTCTACCGTTCTTTAGAAATAATCAAATAATAAAAATGCAAACAGAAATCAATCGTATCTTGATTCATCTGGAGCCATTAAGACTAGCCTGCAGCATCAGCATGAATATATAATTGGCTTAAAGGACAGTGAACCCTTAGCCATATGGCATTGTGGTTTTTGTTTTTTTGTTTTTAAACTATGGTAATGGGCCAATTCTATATTTAATACAAGGACAAACAGATGTGATAAACAACTAAGGGACAATGTCCAGATGCTGTCTCTCTCACTTGAAAAAATTTTTTGACATGCTTCTAATTTATTAGGGCCCATGCAGAATCATAGATATGTAAAGCTGAAAAGAAACTGAAGGATCTATTGTCCCACCCACTTGCCTGCATCAATGTTGGACCTAAAAGTTGCTAGTAATTTGGACCATACTATTTCTTTCTACACCGTGCTGGAGGGGCCAAAATGCACTGTGTCAAAGTCAATAATAGATTCTGCTGGGCTGGGCAAGCTGTGTTCTTTAAGCAGTTCAGTGGCTGGTTCTTCTCCATCTAAAGCTCAGTTCTGAAGCTTGGCTAGAAAAACTGGTAGGGAATGCAGATAACAGCCATCACCTAACTTGGGCTTATCACAGGGAAGTAAAAGTGAAAACATTTAGACATGACCGTGTGTGTGTGTGTGTGTGTGTGTGTGTTGCCTGTGGACCATTATTATTATTATTTTTAAAAAAGGAGGTAGAAAGTGTATTGGTCCCTTAACTAGGATTGAATGCCTTGTACCCATAAATATTTGTGTTGTGGAATTAGCGGAGTGCAGTGTGGCCCTGCCATTGTAGTTGCTTCCCAAGTGGGGTCAGAAAGAGCACCACTCTCCAGGCCTTTGTAAGGCTCTGTGGTGCAGCATTCCCACCCCCACCACATACCGAAATCTTACTTTGTTTATTGTAGAGGTATTTGGTGCTCTGCACAAGTGGACAGCCTCCGTCTTGAGCCTTATGTTTTGGATCAGCCACTCTATCATTACATTCTTCCCTTCCTCCACACTTTGTCCATTTTAACAGTGAGCTGGCATTGCTGCCAACTTGTTTTGACGCAGCAGGTCACTCTACGGCTTAGTGTGCCATGCTCCTCTTTTCATTTAGCTGACTGCTAAGACAAGTCTATGGTGGTGCTGTCTTGCCTCCCAAGACAAGGCCAGGATTTGGAGAAGAAGAAGAAGAAGAAGAAGAAGAAGAAGAAGAAGAAGAAGAAGAAGAAGAAGAAGAAGAAGAAGAAGAAGAAGAAGAAGAAGAAGAAGAAGAAGAAGAAGAAATGGTGCTATATAGGCTGAAGAAGAAACCTCCTGTCTTTTGTGCAACCTGGCCTCACCAGTGCACAGACGAGCAAGGTTCTGGAAAGGAAAAGGTTTACTATCTTTCCATTGACATTCTAAGCATGGTGGCCATGCCTTTGTGGGTGCAAAGACACCACTGTCCTTTGGTCTTAATGGATTTTGCAGCACATCAGGATTAACTTAGGTTCAGTAAGTTCAGTAGACATAGGCTCTGGGTAAACATTAGCTGAATACAGCTCTTTCCCCCCCCCCCCGAACATATGAAGCAATATCTCTGGTTTCCATTATCTCCTGTCTGTTGTGATACAAAGCCAGAGGTTTTGTATTTTAAAAGCTTTTTAAAAGTAAAAGATACGTATATGTAGGTGATATGTATGTACAGGATGGCTTACAATTAGGCATACAATAAACATACAATAGTCTGGGGAAATAAAAGAGATCTGCACATGGCACTGAAATGACCTCACAGTAGATGTCAGACAAACCACCCTGGAGAGAGCATTCCACAAACACGTCGATATAGAATGTTAGAGTTTCCAAAGCACTTCGCAATATGTTACTTGATCTTCGCAACAATCTTGAAAGGTTGAGGAGTAACATTGTGCATCCCATATTGCTGGGGGTCATGGCTGAGGTTAAGAGAGTGGATTGGTTGTCTTAGGCTGTATCCTATGCACATGAAGGCTGCAATCCTCCCCCTCCCCCCGGGCTGCTCAAAGATCTTAGGACTGGGCGGTCATCCCCATCCGCTGTCCTCTGCTGAGCTCTTCTGGCAAGTGGGGAGCTCTGCCACTGTGGAGGTCCCCATTGCAGTCACAAAAAGCATAGCAGAGAAAATGTTATTCCCAGTAACGTTCCTATCCATAGAAACAGATATGAGGCCACCCATGCCATTGGTTTAATAGGATTTACTTCAAGTAAACATGCATAAGGTTGGGATATGCAGAGAGCCCAAAGATGGGCAACTTGGGAACATCAGTTAGACCTACCCAGAACTGATTAGACCTCTGGTGTCCCCTTCCCTTCCCTGCCATGCCATGCCATGCCTTGCCTTGAGCCCTTGCCATGGCTGGCAACAGAGCTACAGTGGATGAGAGGGTTAGAGGAGCTGGAGAGTGTGCAAGCATGTTTATGTGCACACAGTCCATATCTCTGCATGGGCTCACTCTCCCCCCCCCCAAACCATGCAACAGAGAGACAGTGGGGATGGAGGGGGGAGAGGGATCAGAGCTGGTGAGCAGCATGCACAGTCTATTTGCCTCTGCCAGGCACTCATTTGGGTACTCCCCAGTCTCTTCCTCTCACTGCCACCCTGTTGAAGAGCTTGGGAGTGGGGAGTGAGCTAACATCACTCCCCACCCCTGAACCTTTAATCAAGGACATGCAAGTCCATAAGAGATCCATGAATTTAAATCAGTGTCCACGCTAATCTTCCTTCTAAAGTTCACATTGAAACAGGCCAGACTCTCCTACATCCCCCCTCCTCCTTATTTTTATCATCACAATAATTCCATGTCTTGTGTCTTCCATAATTCCATGTCTTGTGTCTTCCATCAGAAGTCTGCACACTAATTTTGCTGGTTTCATCTCTTTTCCATACCTTGGGATGGTATTTTTATCCAGGAACTGAGGCCAAAACCACCAGATTTATCACAGTCCTAATGACAGCTAGCTGCATGCTGAGTGAATTCCTCAATTCCCCAAAACTACTTTTTTTGCCAGAACATGTGGAGATTCAGCATTCAGCATTTTATTGGTACTGTTATCTCCAAATGAAGAATGACTCCTTTGGAAAAAATGATTTGGTATCAACTGTGGGAATATTTTTAGCAGCTTGTTTGGTGAGGCTTCATAAAGTATAATTAGTTGTGGAGAGAAATGTTAGCACAGTGCTAAGGTCAGTTTTGAGCAGGGTTCACTCAAAACAGTTCGCATTATTGGGATCAAAATAATGTGTCTACAGTTCACATTATTGGGATCAAAAGGTACATTTCTGTAGGAATGTACGATATTTCATTGTTCCTTGAGTAAATATTTGTGTTTCAGAAAGTTATGGAACTGGCAGTACAACATGCCAAAGCCCATCTCTTGTTTGTAGGAAAAAGTCTGTACATACAACAGAGCTGGAATCATTTCCTTATTTTGTTACTAATAAGCCTTTGAGTTTGTTGCCTCGCCTCGGTAATGGACTGGATGAGAGCCAACAAACTGAAGCTCAATCCAGATAAGACTGAGGCACTGTTAGTGGATGGTTCCCTAGACCAGATGGATGGGAGATTGCCTGCTCTTGATGGGGTTAAAAGGTAAAGGGACCCCTGACCATTAGGTCCAGTCGTGACCGACTCTGGGGTTGCAGCGCTCATCTCGCATTATTGGTCAAGGGAGCCGGCGTACAGCTTCCTGGTCATGTGGCCAGCATGACTAAGCCACTTCTGGCAGACCAAAGCAGCACACAGAAACACTGTTTACCTTCCCGCTGTAGCGGTACCTATTTATCTACTTGCACTTTGACGTGCTTTCGAACTGCTAGGTTGGCAGGAACTGGGACCAAGCAACAGGAGCTCACCCCGTTTCGGGAATTCAAACTGCCAACCTTCTGATCTGCAAGCCCTAGGCTCAGTGGTTTAACCCACAGCACCCCCTGTGTCCCTCTTGATGGGGTTATACTCCCTCTAAAGAAGAAGGTACGTAGCTTGGGGGTCCTCCTGGATCCATTGCTGTTGCTTGAGGCTCAGGTGGCCTCAGTGGCCTTCCATCAGCTTTGGCTACTGCCCCAGCTGCACCCCTCTCTGGACAGGCATAGCCTAACCTCTGTTGTCTATGTTCTGGTAACCTGTAGGTTAGATTACTGCAACATGTTATATGTAGGGCTGCCTCTGAAGATGGTTCAGAATCTTATCTGGTGCAGAATTCTGTGGGTAATGTCAATGTAATCTTGTTATATCTGTAGTACTGAAATGTGGTTTTTGTAAATTGTTATATGTTCTATTATGTTGTTTAATAATGCTATGAAATTGTTCTTGTGGTGGTTGATTTTGAGATATATTCCTGTTTTCTTTGTTGTAAGCCACTTTGAGCATGATTCTCTTTGTGGAAGAGTGGAGTACAAATAGAATTATGAAGGAAGGAAAGAATATGGAGAAACCTTAGTGTGATCCAGACAAAATATGACAGCCGTCTGATACATGGAGCTGGAAGGAAACATTCCTAATTTTTCAAAATACTATGAAGCCTAATTTAATACAGTGGTACTTCGGGTTACAGACGCTTCAGGTTACAGACTCTGCTAACCCAGAAATAGTACCTCTGTTTAAGAACTTTGCTTCAGGATGAGAACAGAAATCACGCGGCGGCGGGAGGCCCCATTAGCTAAAGTGGTACCTCAGATTAAGAACAGTTTCATGTTAAGAACGGACCTCCAGAACGAATTAAGTTCTTAACCCGAGGTACCACTGCAGTTCTGTATCAATTTGCCCAGGAATAAGCCACATTCAGCTCATTAGTACTTACTCAGAAGTGAGTAGACACGATAGTGCTGTTAGAAACCATGTCTCCTATATTCTCCCAGTTGACTTCTGAAGGGATTGCGATTATGAGAGCTTCATGCACTGATTCAGGTACCTGCCTCACCTAGTAGTAGATACTCATTGCAGGTTTTCTTAAAAAAAACCTTGAGTGGTCATCAGTCAGGGCTTCTTTAGCTGTGATTCCTGCATTGCAGGGGATTGGACTAGATGACCAACTCTTGAGATCCTTCCCAACTCTACAATTCTGTGAGTCTATGTGTGAGCATGTTTGCAAATGCCTATACAGACTAAATAATTGCCCTGCAGTCATAGTATAACTTGATTAAATAGCTGTCTGCCTTTGACAAAATATACCAATCTAAAAATAGTCTGGATGCACACTTTGCTGTTCATCCTCTAGAAAAGATTGCATGGATTTGTGTTGCATGCCTAGCAGCTATGTAATAGAGGAACAGTGTTGGGCCCTTGGGAAATATGATGGTTAGCCTCTGTGGTTGGGCAGAAGTGTTTGTTACATTCTTGATGTGCACAGTTGACCAGAGGTGCAACCTTTAGTCTGACCTAATGGCTCAACATCATATTTAAAGAGATCATTAATCTACCCTGATCTATGGACAGCTTCTGTCAGCACTTGTTATAAGGGAAAATATTGAGTACAGTCCACCAGGAGTATCACCTGCATAATTGAAATTAATAGAGCTTCACAAGAGCACAACTGTAAAACGTTAGAGGGATAAAGAAAAATCGTTTGCTCTAGAGCAGCCAACAGAGACTCTGATGGAGAGAGTGGGGGAACAAACTTGCTCCTTTCTATCACATAAAGCAGAAAAGAAAAGTGAGTTGCACACTCTGTAAAAAAAAACACTACAACACAACTCTGCCAAATGGAGTGGAGAAATACATAAGGACTAAGCAGCTTTGTGCATATTAGGGACATCTTATATATTGCAAAATGTCTTCAGTGAGAATGTTTCTATGTAGAAATGTACATAAACAGCCTGTGCAGGTAGGTAACGTGTAATGGGTGACAGTCGCATGTGCTGGGAAGCTATAGAAGGCATATGCAGCAATTTACCAAATGCCAACTGATCACAGACAGGGTATTCTGTGTGAGCAATAAGCAACAACAGTGTTTTCCATTGGCTAGGACTTTCCCTGTTCTCTCAGCTGAGAGTCCACTTGGCACAGCTTAGCACTCACCCCTTTGGCAATAATCATTTAGAAACACATTTACTGCATACTTATGTTTCCATTTATCCGTATTGATTTCAGGCCCTTTCTGTTAATGCCACATTGTTTTCCAGGCTAATTCTCCACCCTGGCAGCCCAACTTCATTTCACAGTTAGCTGTGCTTTGAGAAACCTTTGAGTTTTCTTCACTGCATCAGGTTGCAACTAGTAACTGCTTCTGGGTACAGTTCCTTCATGGTCTATGGGGGAGAATTAAAGTGACTTTTGCAACAGAAGAGAGAACAGTGAAAGGACAGTGATGGAATAAAACAGATACCGAACATCCCTTTGCCTTATTGCACTGCTACCCTGTTAACCTCTTAGTCCATTCCCCAGCCTTGAACTAATTTTGTGACAGTTAACGAGCTGAAAGTGTTGACATTTCAACATTAAACAAACTTTGTCTATTCTTATTAAATTCTTACATTTTTCATAATCTATAAGGAAAGCAGGTTAAGCTTTTCATCACAGCCCCCATAACACAATCCATCATTTCTTGAAGCCCTAAGTGCTAGATACTCCCTTTGTTAAAATAAAGCTGATATTCTCCAGATGTTGATTTCTGCATACAAAATCAAGACTGATTATAGCATATATGCAGACATGTCAATTTGCTTGACAGAAGGGGGTAAAAGCAGGACAGGAGTGAGGGTGTGATGGGCCACATCAAATGTTTGCTGGGAGCCCTTCCATTTTTGTCCCGTTGGATGCTAAATGCCAAACCAAGAACAGGAGAAGTGTTTGTCCCAAAGCAATCATTAAGTCAATCCTGCCTTGTTATTATTCATAGGCATTTAAATGTTGTCCAGAATTTTTAATCTCTGATCTGTTTCCAGCACAGTCAAATTGCAAAGTAATTATAACACTAAACTCATCAATCAAAAAAGACATATGATTTCCTCATCGTCACCAAAGCAATGTTTTGCTGAACCTTTAATAAACAACAAATTTAAATAGCCTAAGAAAAGTTATCCTGGTAGAGACAGGTCAGTCGTAGTCTATTATGTGCTGTTATCCAAAAAGCCTCCAAAGTTACCAAATAATTATGGTTGTTTTTAAATGATGTGTTTATTATAAATGTATATGAATGTGGCTAGTTCATAATGCAGTTACCACAGTATGAGGAATATTTTGGGGGGAGCATGGTTCAGAATAAAATAAGATTGCTATTACATGCAACATACTAGTTAACAAAATGTGAAATCATTGGAAAGCAGACATAAGCAGGGTTTGTTTGTTTTTTAAGAGCTCTGTTTATTCTTTTGGAAAATGTTCTCAAGTCAATTGTTTTCTAAACATTTCAAAGTTCTAAATGCAGATTGAGCTTTAATTTAACTGACTCTTGTTCTTAATTGAGTGGGCACTGTAAATAGCAAAGCATATGAGTCAGAATTTGGGGTTTTCGAACATCTTTCTGTCAAACATCTGTTTCTGTTTGTTTAATACCATAATATTAAGAATATCAGAGAAAGAGACATTCATATATCAGTCTTGCAGCCCAACCATCAAAGCTGCTATTATCTTCAGGTACAATGCTTTCCTTTTCCTCCTGACTGCTTGGTTTAAACTACTCATCCAGCAAGATTTGAATATCCTCTTTTATAAGTAGGTACCACCAGCCCCCTACAAACAGTTTTTCATCCAAACTAGGGGGATCTGCTTAAAGAGACAACATAGGAGGGTGCACTATAATGACAGGTCTGTGGCCCACATCCTCTTGAAATGAAGTCTTTCCAATTTCTCAAGTTCCCACTGCTCTACAGACTATTGATGTTACACAAGTGTCTGGGCATGTGGTGTTTCACCAGTCTGGAGCACTTAACCAAACATGTTTTTCCTGGTAAATCAGAGACACAAAAGCATCAAACAAGCAACTTGGTGAAAGAAAATCAAAAGTTAAATATAATTCTAACTTATGTACTCTGCTTCAGCATTTTTGGTAATTTGCTGTGCCAGCCCTGAAGGCTTTTAGAAGGCTTTTCTGAGCTGGATCTCACTGTCCAGGCTGAACAATGGGGGTGGAGACACTCCTTTAGGTATACAGGGCCAAAGCTGTTTAGGGCTTTAAAGGTCAGCTCCAACACTTTGAATTGTGCTCGGAAATGTACTGGCAGCCAATGTAGGTCTTTCAGGACTGACGTTATATGGTCTCGGCAGCCACTCCCAATCACCAGTCTAGCTGCTACATTCTGGATTAGTTGTAGTTTCCAAGTCACCTTCAATGCAGTAGTCTAAGTCTTCTCTCTTCTCTTTGGCGATCACTCGTAGCTGAGTAAGATTGTCTTCCATAAACACGGTTTTAACAATGAGTCCATAAGTGACTGTGGAGCTCAATTCTGGACCCACACGTCCTTCCAAAGTGGGGACATTGGTTCTTGGGCGGGAGTTGATCATGGTGTGGATTTGCCAAGTGTGCCTTCCTCTTAGCACCTTTCTCCCTTGCATCCTGAGTTTGAGTGTCTTCAAAGTCCACAACACCTTTGGTAAAGGCTGTTCTCCAACTGGAGTGCTCACAGGCCAGTGTTTCCCAGTTGTCGGTGTTTATACTACATTTTTTATAAAAGATTTGCCTTGAGACAGTCTTTAAACCTCTCTTATTGACCACCAGCATTACGCTTTCCATTTTTAAGTTCCGAATAGAGTAGTTACTTTGGAAGACGATAATCAGGCATCCGCACAACATGACCAGTCCAATGAAGTTGATGTTGAAGAATCATTGCTTCAACACTGTACACTGCTTCACTTTACTTCATCCAGTACACTGATATTAGTTCGCCTATCTTCCCAAGTGACTAATTGGGAGGTAACCAGAACATGTACCACCCTGGTGAGACAGTGTGCAGACAAGTAGGGTCTCGGCCGGCGTACCAGATGGAGCTGGTAGACAGCTGCCCTCGGCACATGCACCCGCATGGACCACTGTGAGTCCAGAATGATTCTCATGCTTCAGAACTACCTCTTCATCATCAGAATTGTTGCCTTCTCCCTAATGGAATTATTTGCTCACTTATATCTTACCAATATATTTATTTCCCATTGATACAGTTTCAATCATCCTCTCACATCCTACAGTGTAAATATTATGGCTATCCCCTGTTCCCATGTCTTTCAGACCACTCCTCATTTGGGCTTCCTCTCTTCTCCACCCCTGCTTATGTATAGATTCTCTTGAAATTGTTCCCTTGTGCACATTGTTATAAAATATGTTCATTCTCATGTAATACATAGAATAAAAATAAATTCTAGCCAACTATTTCTTTTCAGGAGGGCAGCCGTAGTTAAAACCTGTCCTGGAATCTTTTGTGCTCTCACATTTATCATGGATTTCCCCCAGGAAAATTGAAACTAGTGTGGTTCTTCCAGCACTAACAACAAATGATTTAAAATAGAATTCTTAAGATGTGGTTTTGACCCCTATCAAGCTATGACCATTTCATCCAGTAACAATTGGGTGTAAAGTGCTAGAGTGAAGGCACCCCAAAACATACCTGAGTTCTTTGAAAGAATATATATATATTCTAATATATATATATATATATATATATATATATATATATATATATATATTCTAATATATATATATTCTATATATATTCTAATGTTTTTAAGACTTGCAGACTAACTGAATATTTAGATTTACTCCCCTCTAAATGAGTTCCATTTTTCTTGCAGTTTGACCAGGGTTTGACTGTATATCTTTGACAACCCAATGATCTTGCCCCTTTTTGACAGACCTCAGTTTCATACTACAGTACATGCTTTGTTCAGGGCGAGAGCATGAGAAAACGGGCTGAACTTGTTCAGTGGCCATTAGGGAATAAGATTATTATTATTAATTACTAAATTTATATACCACCCTATACCTGGATGGTAACTGTTCCCGCCCAGACTGAAAATTAACCTACAGTTCTAGGAGGTCTTTATACCAAGGAGTTAGGATTAGTTGAAACAGAGGTGAGAAACATACATTGATGCATTGCAGGCTGCCTAGGACCTCATGGCAGCTGGGCAATATGAACAGTACCAATTCATACAAACAACATCTCTCTGTGAGGCCAGTCCAAGAGCTATGTCTGTAACCCAGCCCTGACTTTGATGTGAAGACTCCAGGAAATGGACTCCTGATCAAGGTGGCACAGCTTGTGACAGGATATTGGCTAAGATGAAGGCTTCATCTACTCTTGCTGCTTGAGAAGGAATTGATACATTCCTATATCGAGCACTGAAACCTTTAGAAAATATACTGCATCTGGCATTTACAATTGCCCTTGGAACATTCAAGTATTTCAGCGTAACTTGCTTAAATGCTGGTAATGAGACTGAGTGAATGACTAATAGCAGTTTTCCATTGCTAGTTTTATGAATGAGTTCCTTAGTCCATTTGTCTTCCACGCTGCTTGGCTTTACAAAGTTGCAGGGCGCTGCAGTTCCATGAAAGTGGCTGTGCCGCCATCCTGGGACTGAATTTTCAGAGCCAATGACCAAGCCAGTGCTTTGAGATACGCAATAAAAAAATTCTAAATAGTACTGGCATTGACAAGATAAAGAACGACTGTTCGGGAGATCACTAATGATCACCCTCTGCAGGAGAGTAAATGCATGAAGATTGTTTGTCAAGTTATTTTATTTACTTTATTGACCAAATGTACTTTGTCACTTACACAGATCATTTGAAAGAGGAGATAAACCAGCGGCACATGCAGAAAGCAGCTCAAGGTGAGTTATGTTGCAGCCATTCTTAGCTCTTTCCATACAAGGTGTTCCCTCCACACAAATGTGCAGTTACTTGTTGCCTGCAATTCTCCTGTTCTTGGCTATGGGCTTCTTGCCCCCTGTGCATTTCATGCTACACTGGAGGCAATTTCCTCATGTTGTTCAATGGTCATGCAGCAATGTTTTCATGGCCTCTTCTCTCCTCACAAATATATCACCATGGTTAGTGACAGCAGCTGAAGAATTAGGCCTTTTGACCTCACTGGGCCTACACTTCTCCACAAGCTGAGGATCTCGTCCCCTGGCTTCAGTGGAGCCATATTGATTTATGCTTGGGTTTGTTTTGCTTAGATGTTGTCCTGGGTTGAACTGTAACACCGCAGCCTTTGAGAGCAGATATAAAAACATGTGCACTCTGTATGTTTCCAAACATCTCCAGAAACATGTGGAGCCTTCGCAAATGTTTAATTACTCTTCCCTCTTCACAGAAACTGATGTGGGGAATGCTTCAACAAATAATGGGTTACTTGATTTAAATAAAGATGACAGCACAGAGCTGCTGGGTGGCAGCTGAAATTTTGAGTACTGCAATTTCTAATAATTGTCCTTCCTACATAAGGCAGGCCTTAAATGTTCATATATCACATTCATAACATATGCAAGGTTGTTTCGATAACCACAGTGAATATCTTCTATATGTTTTATTGATTCATTCATTGTAATATTGTAGCCTGATGTTTGCTGTGTAGATTGGCAATCATTACATGCCTCTCTTGTATATGTGTGTTCAGTCTGACAGAAACAGCTGTGGGTTCTCCTAGGGGCTTCCTTGATCACCATAAAGGCATCAAGACATCCATGAATGAAAACTGCTTGGTAGTAAACCTACTTAAGACTACTGTATGTGGAAAAATCCAAATACAAAATGAAACCTAATTTCCATTTGAAAACTTGGTGTTAACCTTTTCCAGCTGCCTCTCTTACTTAAAACTTTCCTCTCTGTGGAGATACTTTACTTCCATTTTGAATAATGATGATCTCTTTTCCCTGATGGACATGCTTTGAATCTGGATTTCTCATTTCAGGAAACCTTCATACTCAGCCTTAAAAAAAAGTTTAAAGACAGATTTCCTTAATTGTCTTTCCTTGCCCTTCCAAGGCAGTCTGTTCCACTGTAGAACATCTCTTACCACCAGGAATTTCCTTTATTGTAACTTGAATCCATTGGTTTGTGTATGGAGAAGGTGCAAACAAGCTTGCTCCATCTTCCATGTGACAGCCCTTGAGATATTTGAAGATGGATATTTGAACGATTTAATTTCTGACTTATTTATAGCATTTTTAACCTATGTCTAGGTCCACCCCTGGACACACTACTCCATATGTGGTTTGACCAAGGCAAAATAGAGTGGTACAGTACTATTAATTCCCTTGACTGGGATACTATATGCTTGTTGCTGCAGCTTCAAACAGCATTACAGTGGTGGTTTTTTTCTGCTGCAGCTCACTGTTAACTCATGTTAAGCTTGTGGTCTATGAAGACCCGGAGATCATTTTCATATGTTCTACTGGCAAGCCAGGTGTCCCCCATCTTATATTTGTGCAGCTAGTTATTCCCGCCTAAGTGCAGAACCTGACATTTGTCCCTATTGAAATTCATGTTGTTACTTCAGGCCCAGTTCTGCAATATGTTACAGTCCTCTTGAATCCTGATTCTGTCTTTTGCGGCGTTAGCTACCTCTCCCAGGTTGGTGTCATCTGCAAATTTGAGGAGCATCCCCTCAATTCTTTTGTCTAAGTTGTTTATAAAGATGTTGAAGAAAAACAGGCCCAAGATAGAACCCTTCAGTACCACATTTGTTCCATTTTCAGCAAGATGACTAGGGGTTCGGTCAGTTAACAAGCTACATATCTACCCAACAATTATCTCATCCAGGCCACATTTTACCAGCTTCACCACAGGAATACCATGGGGGCACATTGTCAAAATCCTCATTGAAATCAAGATACATTATGTCCACAGCATTCCCCTCATCCACCAAGCTTGTAACTCTATCTAAAGAAGAAATGTAATTAGTCTGGCATGACTTATTTGCTGGGACTTAGTAATCACAGCATTCTTTTCTAAGTGCCCACAGACTGGCCGTTTAATTATCTGTTCTAGGACCTTTCTGGAATTGATGTCAAGCTGATGGGTCAGTAGTTACCTGGATCTTCTTTTTCTCCCTTTTTGAAGCATTTGCCCACCTCCATTCTGCAGGGACCTCACCTGTCCTCAAAGAATTTTCAAAGCTTATAGACAGGCTTTGACCAGGGGATCAGAGGTTGGCAACCTAAGGCCCATGGGCCACAACTGCCCATGGAGGTCATTTAACCAGCCCATGGGCCCCCACCACCCTCTCGGGGAACCCTGCCGCCCACTCAGTCGGCTCCCATGCGCCATGCTAAACCAGCATGGAGCAGAGCGGGGACTGCCTTCTGCAATGCTGGCTGGCTTCCCATTGGCTGCAGGAAGCTCCTGCAGCCAATGGGAAGCTGTGCACGCCTCCTTCGCGCTGGAAGGAGCGCTGAAAATAGCATTTGCGTGTGCACTCCTGCCCATCACAGCATCTACGAGACCGTGAACCGGCCCAAGCCACAAAAACTTTGCTGACCCCTGGATTACACCCACAAGATCCTTTAGTACCTGCATGCTCATTTAGTACCAATGATTTGCTGGATGTACTGAATTTCTACAAGAAACGATGGGACTTCAGACTCTTACCGTTTGACATTGGCAACATGTGGTACTCTGATCTCTTCCTTCTGGAATTTGAGGTGACAACCCAGCTGTGCCTCCTTGTGTGTTCCAGATTGATGTCACATTTTGTTGGATACTCATTTTTTTGTTTTGTGGTGCATCTCTGGTGAATGTGTTCTGTATTTGCACAAATTACGGGTTATACTTCCACCCTTTGGTAATTTGCAGGAATCAGTTGTGGTATGAGAGAATAAAACACTCTGCATTGTCTTAAGTGACATCAAGGCAAAGGAGGAGGTGTCCAATACCAAATTACTGCATTTCAAAGCTGTATTAACTTGAGGGTATTATTTGGCACATTATCTCAATGTATATTTTATTTGTGAAATTGCAATAAACTTCATTCACGCACCTTTCTTTATGAAAGCAGTCTCTTTCAGTTCTGCTCACGCGGTCAAAGATTTCAGATTTTTGTTGGATAAATGAAGAGATTTGAAGAACAGGATGTAATAGGTTTCCAGTCAAGGAACAAAACCAGTTCTAGTTGTGGTGTGAATGAAAATTGAACAAGAGTTGGATTTTCTTAGTATTTCACATATTTAATTTTATTTCAGTGCTATGGTATATTCAGTATTTTTGAATATTTGTGTTTCAAATTTGAAACAACCCACATCTGTATATCTAGTATAATGCTTTTGATTCACTTCCTAGAGTGACATCTAGTGGCATTTTAGGCCATTTTATCTGCCCATTGTTTCAGAGAAAGTCATTTCCCCAATGTTTCCATGAGTTCAGAACAACATCATTGGCATCGTTTAGCCTGAGGGTTATTTTTGGAATTCTGAGACTAAAAAGCGGTTGATCAGATGATGTTTGTTAAGAGCATAGATTTTCCATTAGTCCTGGAACAAGATTTTGGTACCAACTCTGGATGAGTACCTCAAAAACATTCCATGAATAGTTGCCTAGGGGACCATTTAAATTTCTTTTGACTGATTTAAATCTTTTGGGGTTCACATTTCTTTAATGCCACGGCACATGAGTTTATTGGCAGGGATTCTGCAAAAACAGCAACACAAGGGAAAATAAATTGGCATAGAAAGTAAATTTTGTTCATTAAAACTATTGCTAGTGTATCAACCCTGAGTCTAAAATACTTCTTCATGATCATGCCATAAGTTGATGTGTCCAAGCAAAGGGGCATGGAAATAACTGAGAATTTGTCATAGAAAGCATGCTATCAAATAATTTTGGTTTACATGAATAAATTTGAGAGGTTACTAAACTCAGTTTTCTCACTTTATGTGTTTTAATTGCTTTAATCAACAACTATTAGAACAAAGTTTATACCAACAAATGGAGTTATGACATTTTACATTTTGTTAAGGAGTATGGTATTTTTAAGCTTGGGAGACACTGAGAATCTTAGTGTGGTACTACGGTGTCTTTCAATGAATGAGTACAGCTATAATTTCAAGGAGTGCTGATCTTTAGGTTATATACAATTTGAAGGTTAAAGAAACCATGTATATTTTAACAGACCAATCAGTTTCATACACACACACGCACACACACACACACACACACAATGGACTAGTTCTAATATAAATATGAATGAAACAGAATGGAGTGGAATATCTGCTATGACTATATTTGAGTTGCTCAGAGACATGAGAACCTGAGACATGATCATAGAATCATAAAATTGTAGAGTTGGAGGGGATCCTGAGGATTGTCTAGCCCAACCCCCTGCAATGCAGGAATATGCAGCTATATGATACAGGGATCAAACCTGCAACCTTGGCATTATCAGAACCACACACTAACCAAGTAAGCTGTCCATTTAATTGGACAAAGCATTTTTGCATGCTTCACTCGGATGCAAATTTACAATGAACTTGATTGTATGCATGTGGATTTATAACAAGTGTACAACTCAAATAAATTTGAGGGACACATTTACAATTTTACTATTCCAAGAAGACTGACTTCTTCTTCTTCTTCTTCTTCTTCTTCTTCTTCTTCTTCTTCTTCTTCTTCTTCTTCTTCTTCTTCTTCTTCTTCTTCTGCAATCACTCATAGCTGAGTAAGATTGTCCTCCATAAACATGGCTTTAACAATGAGTCCATAAGTGAGGCCAATTCTGGATCCACACATCCTTCCACAGTGGGGACATTGGTCCAAGAGGACTGTAGTACAGTGGTACCTTGATTTAAGTACACAATTGGTTCCGGAAGTCTGTACTTAACCTGAAGTGTACTTAACCTGAAGCGAACTTTCCCATTGAAAGTAATGGAAAGTGGATTAATCCGTTCCAGATGGGTCCGCGGAGTACTTAAACTGAAGCGTTCTTAACCTGAAGCGATCTTTCCCATTGAAAGTAATGGAAAGTGGATTAATCCATTCCAGACGGGTCCGCGGAGTACTCAACCTGAAGCGTACTTAACCCGAAGTATGAGTGTAATTGGTTCTGGAAGTCCATACTTAACCTGAAGCGTACTTAACCTGAAGTGAACTTTCCCATTGAAAGTAATGGAAAGTAATGGAAAGACGGGTCCGCGGAATACTTAAACTGAAAGTACTAAAACTGAGGTATGACTGTACTTTGTTAGCCTTGAGGAAAGCATTTAGCTCAATGGTCTCTCTTTAACCCTTTCGTTTTCGCACATCATATTGCATGTAGCCTCCCAGAGTGGATGGGGTATAATAATAATAATAATAATAATAATAATAATAATAATAATGCTTTCTAAACCCCTTTTCTGTTAAACTTTCTTCCTTTTTTTCTCTTCGCTACACATAGTAGTTTACTCTTCTGTGCTCTTCTCCTCACTTCTATAATTCAGTATTCTTATTGATACCCCCTCTTTTTTTGTTTCCTTAGCAATAGGCATCTCCTTTGACCTGTTTCCGTTATCACCTTTTACATACCTCCCCTTTTCCAGTTTCAATTTCTGATTGACCCCTCCCATGTCTTCACTTTACCTCCCACTCCACACATCTTCACACTTATCCCCCAAATGATCCCTGCCTCCTTTTCTTTCCTCACCCAGAGGTCTCTCTGCATTTCATCTTAAGTATTTTCCTCTCTACACCCAATAGGGAACACTCTCTGTCTCTCTCTCTTCATTGTCTTTGATCTGGACCCCTTTCTTTAATAGCTCTTCCCTTTCTCTCTGTGCCTTGTAAGACAACTTCTCTATGCATTGTGTCTCTGTCTGTCTGTCTGTCTGTCTGTCTGTCTGTCTGTCTGCCCTCTTTCAGACCTGGTTTTCATGAACAGCATATAAAGCAGGAAACCCTTGTCTGAATGGTAATGCTTCATTTCAGGTAAATGTTTCATGGAACAGGAAATGTGACAGATGTAGAAACCCGCATGTCAAGGAGAAGGGTAGGCTACGGCCCTTTCCTCTGACATATAGTTTTCTCTGACATATAGTTTCCTCTGACATATAGTTTTCTATATTCAGGGATTTTTTAAAAACATGGAAAATCATTCAGTCATGGAAGCCCTCACCTGCAGTCTGAAGTAGTACTGCCCAGTCACTAGTTTGTCATGTTTTCTGCTGTTTGCGAGAGCTAGGTCTGTTACCAGCTCTCTTTCTGCTTCAGCATCCATAGATCACTGTTGACCCCCTGTTATTACTCTTCCCCCCTCTTCACTCCCATAGGTCTCTCTTTGCATCTATGTTACCTCTTTTTCTATTTCCCCACTACATCTCTCTGTGACCCCTTCTCCTTCTCCTAATGTCTTTAAGATCTGTTTCTGCATCCCATCCCTGTTAACATGAAAAGCAATTTGTTTTTGTTTTTTTAAAATATATTTATTGATTTTGTAAAACTGAGAAACACATAGCGCACAAAAATACAAAATTACAAAAAAAGAAAAAATCACAGAAAACACAAAAATACAAAAAGAAAAATCAATCATATTTATCATTCATATGTCCTGACATTGTTGACTTCCTTGTGTCCCTCCTAACTGCCTTTCATTGTATATCATCCTTAGTAATTTCTATACATACTTCAATCATCTTATTTTTACCTTAACTAACACATTTCAATCCTCTTAATGTTTACTTAACAAACAATTCAATTCTTATTTAACACTAATATCTAAATCTAAATATACTATAATACCTCTTCAAATCCTCCTCTACAACCTCCCTGTACTTCCAAATCTTACTTTAAACATTTCTGATATTGCAATTATTACTTAAATAAACTTTAAATTTCTTCCAATTTTTTTCCACCGACTCTTCCCTCTAGTCACAAAATCTCCCGGTCAGTTCAGCCAGTTCCATAAATTCTATCAGCTTCATCTGCCATTCATCCACTGTAGGTAGCTCTCCACTCCACCAATTCTTAGCCAATAAAATTCTCACTGCTGTTGTGGCATACAGAAAAAACATAATATCTTTTTTATGTAATTCCTCTCTAACTATCCCAAGTAAAAAAAAGCTTCTAGTTTCTTAACAAAGGTGTTTTTCAACACTTTTTTTCATTTCATTATAAATCTTTTCCCAGAAGTTCTTTACTTGGGGGCAGGTCCACCACATATGGTTTATAGAGTTTATTTATTATTACGGTCGAGGACCAGTTCATAGAAAAATATAAAATACAGATACAAATAAAAATAAAATACTGTGAGTCCCTTTTGAAAGAACAGTTTCAGGGAGCATAACGTATATATAACACTTTGTGGAACATTTAAAATACATTGTTAATTATATATACAATGCTGAAAGTTTAACCCTTAAAATAGAAGCTGCAGAAAACTGAGCCTAACTCGCTCGGGTACCATATGTTGGGAAATTCAGACGGACTCGGGAGAAAGTCTGTGTCTGCATAGTTGGGCACAGAATCTGGTGACCGCCCTGGTTATCTCCTGGTCTTTGCCTAGCAGGAGCATGTTGTATAATTGCTTTTCCGGGAGGCTTGCTAACTTCACCAGTATGGGATCCAGGATCTCCCTTCGAGCTTCTTCATAGAGGGGGCATCTGAAGAGGAAGTGCTCTGGGCTTCCTATTTCCCCTAGAGGGCATACGCAGAGTCTTTGGGCGTATGGGATTTTTTTGTAAAGCCCCTCCAGCACAGGCGTGGGCAATGCCGCACTTCTGGCAAGTGTAAAAGCCCTTCTTGCGTTTTTTGACAGGAGAAAGGAGAAATAAGGTGCCGGGGCGGCTATGTATCTCTCAATTTCTCCAGATCTATATTCAGGACAACTTGAGCAGTCCTGTTGTCTTTCAATATCAATGAGTCGTTGTCACCACATATGGTAAAAGGTTACTTCTACATTCTTACATTTCCAACACTTGTTATCATACTTATGATAAATCTTAGCTAGTTTTACCGGTGTGAGGTACCATCTATACATCATTTTCATCATATTTTCTCTAAATGCATCACACGCCGTAAACTTTATATTCTTCTTCCACAACCTTTCCCAATCCTCCATCATAATATTGTGACCCACATCTTTTGCCCAATCAATCATAACGTGAAAAGCAATTTGAATGATGCAGGTAACCTGGAGAAAGTGATGCTGCCCCCTCCATAAGAGGGAAGGACCAGTTCAGACATAGTGATATGGGCATTCTCTCATTCATACCCCATTTTTTATGGGCTTGGGTATGCCTTAGAGGTTTACGTAATTATGTGGGGAAAGGCCATGAACAATAGGTATTTGGAATTCTCGCATGGGATCGCAAGAGACTGGAATGTGGCCACAGTCAACCTGAAGAATTTATGTTGTGCAGGTCAGTTTTATAATATCTTTGAAGTTAAAATTCAGTGAAGCTAAACTTCACTTTATCGGCATAGTATTCTCTAAGTAAATATCCTTTACACTTGGTGACTGGCCAAGTACTAAGAATGTTGCTGCTGTAGCACTTGAGAAACAGTTATGATAAAATCTAATAACTATGTTGTGGTTTTTTATTCAGGCGTAAATGAAAACCAGAATAGAAAAGCAACAGCTCAGGAATCTTATAACTCTGCACTCCGAGGTCTTAGGTCTGTCTATAATAGCCCTAATATAGAAAAAGTGGGGCATTTCCCAAACTGTGCTTTCCCAAATGTAGCCATAAAAGTATCTCCACATAAACAGAGATGGTTTGGGGGAAAGCATGGTTTTGTTGCAACCATGGTGTTACATTTGAAAGAAGGGGAGTTTGAATAATATTTTTAATAAGAAATTAATTGTTCTGAAGAAAAGATGGAAAGCTATCAGAAGGACTCTTCTGATCAAAGCGTAACTTTGATAACCATTATATGGCAATTAAGTCTAATCCCATGACTTATTTTTGAGTACAAGTGCTTAGAAAAGCACTGCATAGAAGAGTAAGAAATATAACGTTTATAATATTATTGTTACTTAATATTTCAGGGTTTTTATAATAAAGCATTAACGAAATCCAACTCTCTTTGATTGGGGATTTTTGATTTCTTGTTCAAGAATGCCCATTTAATTTATTATCCCCCTTTCAAAGGATCTTATCCAGAAATGTTATGATAAAAATTCATGGATGAAACATATTGAGTTTTAGAAAGATTTTAAAAAATAGGATGACAGCACTGCAATTTAATAAACTTGCAGGCAGGTTTGTCAAGATTTTCTCCTTAAGCCTGCAGTTGGGGTAGAAATAGTGTCATCTTTCTATTCATTTAGATTTGGAGACATTTGAGTTCCCTTTAAACTAGTGTTTTGTTTTTGTTTGTTTTTTTATTCCATTCTCGTAAATTGTTCAAACAGCTTAGGATACATTGATTACAGAAATTATCTTTCTTCTCTCGGACTTGGGACCATGCATGCTGTTAATGCTGTGCTTGTATATTAAGTCCATAAACTGTATGTTCCCAAGGACTAATTCACATATCCATGATTTCATGGATTCATATTTCATGAGTCATTTTGGACTTACAGCTGTCCATGGAGGCACAGGTTAATTCTGTGTCCAGGGCGGCTGTCTACCATCTCCATCTGGTACGCAGGCTGAGACCCTACCTGCCCGCAGACTGTCTTGCCAGAGTGGTGCATGCTGTAGTTATCTCCCGCTTGGACTACTGCAATGCACTCTACGTGGGGCTACCTTTGAAGGTGACCCGGAAACTGCAATTAATCCAGAATGCGGCAGCTAGACTGGGGACTGGGAGCGGCCGCCGAGACCACATAACACTGGTCCTAAGAGACTTACACTGGCTCCCAGTACATTTCCGAGCACAATTCAAAGCGTTGGTGCTGACCTTTAAAGCCCTAAACGGCCTCGGTCCTATATACCTGAAGGAGCATCTCCACCCCCATCGTTCAGCCCGGACACTGAGATCCAGCGCCAAGGGCCTTCCGGCGGTTCCCTCATTGTGAGAAGTGAGGTTACAGGGAACCTTCTCGGTAGTGGCACCCGCCCTGTGGAACGCCCTCCCAGCAGATGTCAAGGCAATAAGCAACTTCTTTTTTTTTACTTTTAGAAGACAACTGAAGGAGGCCCTGTTTAGGGAAGTTTTTAAGCTGTGATATTTTAATGTATTTTGGTATTGGTTGGAAGCTGCCCAGAGTGGCGGGGGAAACCCAGCCAGATGGGCGGGGTATAAATACATTTAATAATAATAATAATAATAATAATAATAATAATAATAATTTGTAGCTGCTGAATAGGCAAAGTGCCCGCATTGAGAAAATATTGTGTTTGAGATAGTCAAGAGAAATGAAATCAACATACTTGATTATTATGATCACACATTGAGGACAACACAGAATGTTATATTCATCAGGTGATGAACATGTACAGTATATATGCATTCAGTCTACATAGGTTGGCATTATAGCTTTTCTGGACTGCAGTTGTTGTAGTGGACCTGTTGTATATAATGCCAAGCAATTCTAGAATAAATATGCCAACATCTAACCCCCCCCCTCTTTCTTCTTCTTCTTATTTTTTGGATGGAATCCCTTATATGGGATTTGTATATAAATTTTCCCTCAGCTCTTTTTACTGGCCCATGTAGGACCAGCATGGATAGTTGGCCCTGGTGAATATTTGACGTTTTCTCCCCTTATGGCTTTGATCTATGGGCTGCCACTAAAACAAGGCTGCATTTTAAGCTGCATTTTAAACTGTATTCTAATTTATATTTTAATCAACTGGTTTTTTAAAAAAATGTTTTTATTGTATTTATATTCAGTGTTAGCCACCCTGAGCCCCGTCTTGGGTGGGGAGAGCAGGGTATAAATAAAATTTTATTATTACTATTATTATTAATATTAGAGTTCTAATTGTCTGGGTTATTGTTTTTCATTTTGAAATAAAAGCTGGTGTTAATTCAGCATTTTATAAGCAGTTTTATGTCTCATGTTTATTTTGAAGTTTAGCAGAACCAGGAAAGAAAAAGATTTTGGGAGCAAGGTTTATTTTCCTACCTTTTAGGCATAAGAGCATGGATGCAAATCTTCATGATGTATCAGCAGTATTAATTCATCTCATATTTACTCAGGCATTGTTGAAATTTTATGCTGAGTCGTTGGTTTTTTAAGTTCAGGGAAATTTCATTTAATGGAGCACGTAATTGGCAACTTCTCACCTTCCTTATACTGGTTTTATCCTGCTGAAACTGCCATTCTGGATCATTGTCTTGTAAAGTGATTAGCCAGCCATTTTTAATTGTTGTTTACAAACAAGAGATTAAACTATATAACTTCCTAAAATATATGTAATCTAGTATTTATTTATTTAAGAAGAAGCCCAAATCCAAAATTAATAATTTGAATGTCAAAATATAGCTTTTTATTAGATCTCCAAAACTGGTTAAAGGTTAACCAGAAAACAGTGTGGCATCAATCATTTTTGCTTTATTTATTAATTAACAAAGGAATGTGTATTGCACACCTTCCATCGCCTGTGGGATCTCCAGGGCAAGTAGCAATAAATGCTATCATCAAATTTTGAAACAATGAACAGCTTAGCAATTATCAGCATCACATGGCCCAGTTTGAACACAACTCTGAGCTAAGCCATGGTGTAGAAGAAATGAGTAAATGTGCAAGTTCCCAGAACAAAGATTATAGCAGGTGCACACATCCCCTGATCCTGCTGCACTACCTGGGGCTAAGTCATGTTTTGACTTAGCACTGCATCTGAACCTAGACTCATGGTTTGTCTCCTGCAGAGAAACCAATAACAAACCCTGTGGTTTGTTTTCTCACCATTGACAGGCTGTTTCAGGTTCTGCTTCTCCACTCCTGCAACAAATTTAGTCCAGAAAGAGACTCAGAGATAGCAACAATGCTACTTACTATGTCTGTACCCCCAAGACAAGTGATAGCCTTTCCAGAATCTTGCTGGATATGAATACTTTTAGGGCAGCCTATAGTCAGTCCATTGTGTGAACAATGGGTCATTTAGCTTACTCTTCTGCTTGAAAACCGTGCTCCCTGATGCAAGCAGGATTACATCCTAGCTTCTTTTCCTACTTTGTAGGAACATTAAGCCAATGTTCCCAGATTCAAATGCAATGAAGAACTCTGGTGTGGTGCATGCCAGGATTTTGCACCAAAGCAATGGCACTTTCTTCAGGCTTCATAAACAAGGGTTTATGAAACCTTGATGGTTTTCCAAAGTGGGTCAAGTGTAAGTTCAGATGTGATTTTGTGACTGCTCATCTTTCTTGGGACAAAATGGACTGTAATGTCGTGGCTTCCAAAGTACAGATTTGAAACGTCCTGGCTGCTTATCAAAATCATATTCTGCATAGTCCACTAGCTCTCATCTTTCTCTTGGGAAAGGTTCACCTGCTTGTTCTCTGAGACATTCAAACTGCAGCACACTTCCTGGGAAGTTTCTGTGTCACTGGAAGCATGAGCACTACGCTCTTTTGAACTCTAGAAGAACTCTGATTCCTTTATGTTCATGATGTTGCACTGAGCCATGGCTGCCTACATGAACCCAGCATGCTAGATGGTTTCTAGCTCAGCTGTTTGAAATAATTCACCTAGTTAAAAAGTGTCTTGGAAACGGGGACAATATTGTGATCCAAAAAGAAACCCCTATATTGTTGCTCTGCTTTGAATTCAGTGGAAGTGAAACTCCTTCAGAAAGTACTGCATTAAAAATCTAGGGAAACAACTATCAGCACTTCTGTAAGTGGGATTTTTCAGGATTGAGCCTGTCAAAGTGCATGTTTGGCATTAGCTTGTGAGAAGCAAAAGCGAAGGCTGACTTGCCAAGCATGTTCCTAGTTTTGCATTGTCTTGTTAACCCAGTGCGATTTTGAGTTTAGGAACAACAAGTTTCCACATATTCACTTTGGCTAGGTCTTTGATTTTTAACGCCTTTTGGAACAGCACTATAAAATTGTCATCTCTGTGCTTTGTTCAGATCTCTTCCAGCAGAGCTTCTATTGCAGCTAATATTGTTACTAAATTTGTCTCACTTTTCTCATTCTTCTTGTATCTGGAAACCATCTGCAAGTCACTGAACTTAGTTCGAATAATGTCGCAAAGAATGCATCGCTTAATTCAAAACCTTTGCCTTTCATCAAGGATGTTAGGATTCTAGCAGCACGAAGCAACCCTAACTTCCAAGTACTTGTACCAGAGCAGCCCGTCTGTTAATTCCTCCTGTTCCATTGAACCACTTTCATCTTTGCTGCCCATGTGTGGTTGAAGGGGGACTCCATTTAATATAATGCAGCTGACTACTACAAATTCACTTTTGGCAGGCAGTGCCTGGATATGTTCTGTCTCCACATGCATGGTTTTCACTCCAGATTGGGTATTTGGCTCTTGAACCTTTCCAATTTGAATTGTCTGAAATATATAGTGTCAGTTGCATGAACTCTACAAATGTATGCAACTCACTAGCAATAACCGATGCACTAGGGTTGGGTGAGTTTCAAATGGGCTTTCTAGAGTTGCCAGGTCTCCACCTGGAGATGGTGCTTATCTGATGAGAGGCCACCCACATTCAGACAAGTACAGACCTAGTCGAACTAAGAGAAATGTTTGCCAATTTATAGAAGGACTATGTTCATAACTGTGACCAGGCTTTTTTTCCAGCTAAAGCTTGCCAGAACTGAGTTCTAGCACCTTTCAGGTGAGCGCCATTGCCATTAAAAGAGAACAAGGGAGGTGTTTATGGTGAGTTCTGGCACCTCCTTTTCAAGAATAATAGCACTGATTGTGACTTATCTATAATGTGTGATGCCATACTCAAGAATGTACATTTTTCCTTATCATGAACTCCCTTGCTTCATCTTATCTTTGATTTTTATTCAACTTTTTATGCATTTGCATTAGTATTTTCTGTATTATAAAATAACAATAAAAATTCTGCTTTAAAATATGTGATATATTTTGAAAATGTGTAAGTAGCTTGAAGGATCGTAAGTGTAGGATCTATAGATATAGCATGCATATCTACCATTTATCAGATATACTGTTTTTAAAAATGTCTAGACTGCTTCACAACATAAAGCCGTCGTAGAGGTGTACATGGTAAAAACAGAATAAAGTACGGAAGCACCAGCTCTAAAACAGTAAAAGTACTTCAATCAATTCTAGAACCACCCATACAAACTCTAAAAAAAGAAATAAATTCATCAGATATAAAATATATAAAATTTCCCCTTATAACCAGCTTTCTGCTAATTTTATCTCTGCTAATTTTTGTTTATAACCTCTTTCATAGTTAATATGTTTGTAAAGCAGCTGTTTCGTTTGATGTATCACCTGCGTATCAGGTAAACAGCTGCCCTGAAATGCTGCTATCATACCAGGTAACAGATTATTTCAAGCTGCTGCAAAACCACCCATTTTAAGAGAAACTGACTCTGAAGGTCCACCTGTGGCTCATTAACCAACTCTTGGGGATCGATCAAAGGGATTTAAAAAATCTAGAGATTATAGGCATCAATCAAATCAGCTGGGGAAGTATGTAGTTCTCTACATATGACCCCTTAGTTCTGCTTGACTTATCTACTATATTGTTTCTTTGTTATGCAGTGATTTGAGTGTCTCCTTTGGATGTGGAAAAAACCCAGGTTCCAATCTCTTAGCTATGAAGCTCAGTGGGTGGCCTTAAGCAAATCTTCAACTTTCAGCTAATGTACCTCACAGAGAGATGTTGTAAGGTTAAAAAGATGCCCTGAACAACTAACTGTGGTATGCTTCCCAAATGTATAAAGCACTATTATTATTATCTTCATTCCATTGTATTTTAAGTGGATGCTATCTAACCATCACCATTTCAGAGACATATCACAGAGACACAAGATGTTTGTGCCATGCAGTCAGAATGTTATATACTCCACTTTTCTTTTTTAAAAAAAACCATGGAGGCAAACAATGACAAATTTGTAAAATAGTAAGTT
Organism: Zootoca vivipara; assembly: GCF_965207765.1. Taxonomy (NCBI): domain Eukaryota; kingdom Metazoa; phylum Chordata; class Lepidosauria; order Squamata; family Lacertidae; genus Zootoca; species Zootoca vivipara. The sequence continues at coordinate 84,018,650 of NC_142586.1, read as the reverse complement.
AAACTAAATAAGACATTAAAATAATAAAGCCAACACAAAAAATAAAGAGCAGCAAAGAAAACATACAGCTGAGAATCACTAACGGGAATGAGACCTTTACATTTACTTTTACCTACCTATAAGCATATTGCACCTCTGGCTGTGAATTTATCAGGCCAAACTCAATAGGTACAGATTTATATAAATGTACTACTTATTGAGTGGGGCTGTGGGTGGCGCTGTGGTCTAAACCACTGAGCCTCTTGGGCTTGCTGATCAGATGGTCGGCGGTTCAAATCCCCACTGCAGGGTGAGCTCCCGTTGATCGGTCCCAGCTCCTGCCAACCTAGCAGCTCAAAATAGTGCAAGTAGATGAATAGGTACCGCTCTGGTGGAAAGGTAAATAGCATTTCCGTGTGCTGCTCTGGGTTCGGTGTTCCATTGCACCAGAAGTGGCTTAGTCATGCTGGCCACATGACCCAGAAAAACTGTCTGCGGACAAACACCGGCATCCACGGCCTGTAAAGCGAGATGAGCGCCACAGCCCCAGAGTCGTCTGCGACTGGACTTAACTGTCAGGGGTCCTTTACCTTTACTTTTTTTTTTTTTACTACTTATTGATAGTTTTACTGTTTGCTTTTTCATGTAAGTTCCCCATAGTACCAAAAGGCATTCTAGATGTTTCTAGTCGTGTCCGACTGATAATATGGCAAACGTGGAATTGAAGCCCTGTAGATCATGACATCTTCTTGGCTTTTAGCCTATATTAAACATTTGGTCTAAAGTACTTTCAATGAAATTATTATAAATTATTTGATTTCTTTTTTGATTAAGCTGCTGAGTTTTGTAAGTAAAGCTTAATGGTTTTAGCTGCAACACTGACACGCCAAGAGTGGTCATTATTGCCCTGGTGTTCCAGCCAGAATTTCATTCCCTGAAGCTGGGAACACTCCTTTAGCCTAGTAGCAGGTTTACTTATAATTTACTTCTTTGTTAAACCAGTACAGTGGTACCTTAGTTCTCAAATGCCTTGGTACTCAAACAACTTGGAACCGAAACACTGCAAACTGGAAGTAAGTGTTCTGGTTTGGTAACTTTTTTCCAGAAGCGGAACGTGCTCCGTTTTGAGTGTTACACTTCTGATTTGAGTGCAGGGCCGTCTTAAGCATATCGGGCGCCCGGGCGCCATGGTGTGATGATCTCTCCGGCGCCCACCCCCCCGCCCCGTTTCTCACTGCGGCGGGTGGGCGCAGCCACGTGGCGCCCCCCCTTGCAGCCCTGGCGCCCTGCGCCACCCGGGCTTGCCTTAGAGCCGGCCCTGTTTGAGTGTCACATTTCTGTTTTGATTGTTACGCTGAGGGCTGTCTGGTTTTGCTATTTATTTTGCGTTTTTGTTTTTCCAGCTCTTTTTGTTTTGTTTTTGTGACAGTGTGGAACCAAGTTCAGCTACTGACTGATTGATTGTGTGACTGCAGTTCATTTTTTATTGCTTTCATTTTATGGATCAGTGGTCTCGTTAGATAGTAAAATTCATGTTCAATTGCTGTTTTAGGGGTTGTTTTTTAAAGTCTGGAATGGATTAATCCATTTTGCATTACTTTCTTTTCTTTTCTTTTATTTCAAAACCACAAAAAACAAAATACGACATCCAGTTCAAAAAATACAAACATCAAATTCAAAATCCATGTTCATTTTCTAACATAGGTCTATTACATAAGTTACCTAAATTAAAATTAAAATATACATCATTGCTCTAGACTTCCCTTTGCTGTATGTAATTGCAACGCAGTTAGAAAATTTATGTTATAAATAAAATTATAAATTCCCACGTAGCCCCACTCCCCTTCACCCGTGCGTGATCTCAATATTTTACTTCTTCCATCTTGTTGTGTTGTTTTAATTTAATTATAATCCAATTAATTCTGTTGTTCTTTTCTTGCTTTACCCTGTACATTTTACACATTATCTAATAATATTTCAATTCCGGAGCAATATTTTTTCATGTATTCCTTCACTCCATCCCACTCTTTGATTATTCTCTTATTTGAGTGGCCTCTAATAATTACCATCAATTTAGCCATTTCTACAAAGTCATAGAGTTTGTTTTGCCATTCTAATAATGATGGGATTTTCTCTCCCTTCCAATTCTTTGCAATCAATATTCTGGCTGCTGCAGTCGCGTAAAGGACTACATTTTTCTTGTCTCTGGGGATGTCATTAGATATTAGGCCTAACAAAAAAGCCTCTGGTTTTTTAGTAAACGAAATCTTAAATAATTTTTTCAGCTCCTCATATACCGCATTCCAGAATCATTTTATAATTTTGCATCCCCACCATATGTGGTAGAAAGTTCCCACCTCCCTCTTGCATCTCCAGCATAAATTAGATTGGTTTTTATAAATCCTAGCCAGTTTTTCCAGAGTGAGATACCAGCGGTAAAACATCTTCATCGTGTTCTCTTTTATCATGTAACAGGCCGTGAAGTTCATATCAACCTTCCACAATCTTTCCCAGCTTTCCAGTTGAATTGTATGTCCGAAGTCCTTCGCCCACTTTATCATTACTTCTTTGGTTGTTTCATCTTTCAGTTCCCACTCTAACAGTAGATTGAACATCCTAGAGATGGTCTTCTTTCTCGGTTGTATTAGTTCACTTTGTAGTTTTGACACTTTTTGTTCAAAACCTTTCTTTTTGTCCTGATTAAATCTGTGTACTATTTGATGATATTTTAACCAACTGTTACAATAACTGCTAATCTCCTCATAGGGTTTTAGTCTTATATCACAATCTCCTTCCGTTACTAATTATTGGTACGTGGGCCATACTGTTTCTGTGTTCCTTTTTTCCACTGCCATAGCCTCCATGGGTGACACCCACCAAGGTATTTTTGGTTCAAGGAGCCATCTATATTTTATCTATATTTTGTATAATGACTTTCTAATTATATGGTTCAGAAAATCTTTATGCACAGTCACTTTTTCATACACTAAGTACGCATGCCATCCGTAACGGTTATTCCAACCTTCCAGATCCAAGATTTCTAAATTATGTAGAGTAATCCAATCTTTAATCCATTCAGAACAAGCTGCCTCGTAATACAGTCTCAGGTCCAGGAGGCCAAATCCTCCTCTTTGAATTTTATCCGTTAATAACTTAAATTTTATCTGTGGCTTCTTTTTTTGCCATATGAATCTCGATATTTCTTTTCTCCATTTCTCAAAGCAATCTACTTTGCCTATTATCGGCAACATTTGGAAAAGAAACATTAACTTTGGCAGAATATTCATTTTAATCACCAAGATTTGCCCCCATATTGATAATTTTAATCTTTGCCAAATCTCTAATTGATTTTTAACTTCTTTCCAGGTCTTATTATAATTATCTTTGAACAAATTTATATTCTTCATTGTCAAATTTATCCCTAAATATTTTGCTTTTTGTACAATTTGTAATCCCTGCTCCAATTTCTTTTTGCTCTGTTCGTTCATATTTTTAACCATCACCTTAGTTTTTTCTTTATTTATTTTGAATCCTGCCATTTTGCCAAATTCCTCCATCTTTCTCAGCAGCTTATTTATACTTCCTAGCAGATTGGTTGGGGAAAAGGTAGGGAGATACTGCTGGATATCAGTTCCTGGTGATTTCCCCCATCTTCCTCTTCTCTGGGAGAAGCAGCATTGTCAAGATGGTGTTTTTAACTCCATCTAATTCTCAAACAGTGAAGGCAGGGCTGGGAAATGACACCTCTGAGAATATCCTGGAGGTCATAGGTACCCCTCAGAATGCTGTGTCTTCAAAGCTTGCACTAAGACCTACAATACTGAGAACCAAACTATTTGCTACTTTAAATGTATTATCGTGTGCAACGTATCTGGTTTTTAAGCATGGAAGGGGTAGAATTAAGGTTTGGATCATAGTGTGCAAGGAGAAGAGGCTACCCTTTTCTGTTAGGATTGCAGCTCTCCTCACGCCGTAGTCACGATCCCGACCCTCCGCCTACTGCTATTTTTCTTTTAAGAAACAATCCATTCAGTGTAATTGTGAATTTGATTTAACATGTAGTTTTGGCCCCAACAGGCACATTTTTACCTAGAAGTGAGATGCTAATCTTGCCCTGAGGTAAATCCAGAGGGGGGGAAAACAGTTTAAATTCACGAAAGATAAACTGCTGTAGCAAGATTGGAATCTATTCCTCTGACATAAACCGGGCTCTCTGGGTAAAAAAAAAGTTGTGCATGATACTTCTTTCTGTCAGACATATAAAGCGATTATCATTCCAGCGTATAAACATTTTCTTAGCTCTACATTTTACAACTGTTAACACTCATTATATCTTGCAGCTGTTGTCAGTCCTCGGCAAATGAATGAGCCTGACCCAATAGAAGAGACACTTCGGACACAAATTGAACAAGAGAAGAAAAGGTTGTTTTAGATTATCACATTTTTAAAACCTGGTCTCTCCAGCTTGCCATCTGTGGGATGGGGGCAGGAATGAGAGGAGTGAATTTGGTGCAGCCCTGCACATTAATTAAGAGTGTGTTTTTTTCCAGAAGCTTCCACATTATTATTCTATAACAAATTATTCTATAATGATTCATTATTATTCTATAACGAATTTTACTTATATATTTTTTCATTTCTGCAGTTACAAAACAATGTTTACACACTTGAAAGGAATGAAGATAGAGATTGAGCACTTGCAGCTACTTATGGAAAAAGCCAAGGTGAAGTTGCAAAAAGACTTTGAAATTTGGTGGTCTGAGGAGGCGAGAAACTTGCAGGTATCATCAATATTGAAACTTTGTCTTCTACTTGTTAGAGAAAAACATGGTTGAAATTATCTAAATGGGACTGTATTTAAGGCAGTATTTCTCCATTCTTACATGTACATACATACATACAGTACATTTGTATGTGCACAGGAGGAGCCCAAAATTCAGCCGCTGATTAATATAATAGGAGACTTTAATTGCATAGTGCCAGGAGTGCCTGGCCTGCTATGGTCCATGGGGTCACGAAGAGTCTGACACGACTAAACGACTAAACAACAACAACAATTGCATAGATCTTAACCTGTGTAAAATTCTAAGTCCCTTAAGTCAGTGGTCCTCAACCTTGGGCCTCCAGATGTTTATGGCAGGGGTCCCCAAACTAAGGCCCAGGGGCCAGATGCGGCCCAATCGCCTTCTCAATCCGGCCCGCGGACGGTCTGGGAATTAGCATGTTTTTACATGAGTAGAATGTGTCCTTTTATTTAAAATGCATCTCTGGGTTATTTGTAGGGCCTGTCTGGTGTTTTTACATGAGTAGAATGTGTCCTTTTATTTAAAATGCATCTCTGGGTTGTTTGTGGGGCATAGGAATTCGTTCACATTTCCCCCCCAAAATAGAGTCCGGCCCCCCACAAGGTCTGAGGGACAGTGGACCAGCCCCCTGCTGAAAAAGTTTGCTGACCCCTGGTTTATGGCCTACAACTCCCATGATCCCTAGCTAGCAGGACCAGTGGTCAGGGATGATGGGAATTGTAGTCTCAAAACATTTGGAGGCCCAAGGTTGAGGACCACTGCCTTAAGTCACTCAGATCAGCCAATGCCTCCTGATTGAAAGCCTGGAACCTGACCTTTGACATTTTAAAACCAATCTTCAACACTTTATTGTAAGGCACCAGGAATTTCTGACTTCTGTGCTAGGATGGATGAGTGGATAGAAGGAAGGAAGGGTGCTACAGAAGTAGACAACTGGTGTGGAAGATTAGAATTGTAGAGTAGGGTTTTTAAAAAGCATTTAGCATTTAATTTTAATGGAGGTGGGGCGAACCCACTGTTTTCCACATTTGACTTTTGCATCCTACCTGTGTAATGTTTCTTTCGGCCCAGGAAGAAAAGCCACTTCTACAAAATTCAACCAGTGCAGTAAAGATTCCTCCCTTGCTTCTTGAAGCCCAACCACATTCATACTCTACCAGGTAAGATGGTTATCTGTTTGAAAATATGCAATATATAATTGACTTTTTTAATGGTCCCCTGATATTTTAGTGTCACTTAGCTCGTGTCAAATTCATACACATACGAACACATACATGAAATGGAGCTGCACTTTGGAGATATAGCCACGCTAATATATATAATGAGTTGAGTTCCATTTGATGCCGTGAACCCATGTTGTTGGTTCAAACAATGAGATTGTAGAGATGGAAAAGAGATGGAAGAATGCAAGGAGTACTACTTGTAGCAGGAGCCATGTACTGTACTTTTACGTGTATAAGATGATGTTTTTTTACCTTAAAACAATGCTTAAAAATTGGGGTTGTCTTATACATGGGTAGTGCAGAGGGGGAATGGTGAAAATGATTTCTATATTGAGTAGTAGATTGTCACTGGCATTATTGCGGGTGTCCGCCTGTGATTGGGTGTTGCTGTGGCAATGTCCGCTTGCGATTGGTCGCTGCTGCGAGAATGTCTGCTGGTGATTGGTCACTGCTGCGGCAATGGCTACTGGTGATGGGGCTCTGCTGCGGCAATTAGGCATGTGATTGGTGGCGGCTGGTGTCAATCAGAAATACCATAGGAGGCTTCTGCGTTGCGTTCGATCGCAAGGAACGGAATTTGGATGAGATTTTTTTCTGGCATTCCTCCCATTCTGGACAAACTCCCCCCCCCCCATTTTCTTAATATTGAGTTCCCAAAATTAGGGGCGTCTTATAGACGGGAAAGTACGGTAAATACTCTGGGCAATATTGCTTCTAAATCCAGCACAAGTCATCCAGGGTGAACAAGGTTGCTTCTGTCCATATCCATGTCTGAACTCAAATTGGAATGGGTCATACAACCACTTCTACCCCTGACTTTAATGGGTCTCTCCCTCTGGCTAGATGTTCACTAGAAACTACCTGGTCTCACACAGATGCTTCCATTACTCCCTTCCCACCTCCACAGGAGCACCTGGTACAAAGCTGTCTCTTCTGAAGTACTGTAAATATGGAAATTCTTCCTCTTCCTAGGTTAAGTAGTTAAGAAAAACCAAAAGCAAACATGGACGAGTGCTATAAATGTAGACTAGCATTTCTCTTGGGGTTCATTTCAGTTTGGGGCTGTGTCACATGGCTATTTTTTATATGACAAATGCACCAAACGTCTGTTAGGTCTAAGTGCTAGCTATATTCTCTGATTGCTAATTTGTCTTTGAAAACTGACAAATGGATAGACGGGTGACTAGGGTGTACTATTGTTGAATTTGGTTCTTTTTCTTGGAAGCCAGATTATCAGGTAGCCTGGAGGTTATGATTATAAGGCATGTAGACGATAAAAAGCCAAGAGCATGGATAAAATGTGATATTCTATGTGGAAGAGATTGTGTGGCTCCATTTTATTTGCAGATATCTAATATCATCTATGCCATTACACTCGTAATGACCCTTTTAAGTTCTCCATGGACCTTATTGAAGGCACTTTAGTGTTATTGTGTGCTAAGCCTGCTAAACCCATTTTATGCAGCTATGTTCTCAGTGTGATGCATGAAGAATTTGTAATGGAGCTCTTGACACTGTGAAAGGGAAAAGCAAATTTTTATATCCCACTGTGCTGAAAATTTATTCTTGTCCCCTTGAAGCCTGTTTGAGGCATTAACATTTCGGAGGCAAAGTTTTTAGTTTCCTACATTTAAGAATATAAAATAACAAAATGCTTGCTTCCCAAGGATTCCACCGAACCTGAATGACACAGTAACCTAACTGATTCATTCCCACAATTGCATAGGTTGAGACCTTTTGACTTTATATTTTCTCTCAACTCTGTGGCCTTGGAGCACAAAAAAGCTCTTTGTTAAATCCATCCAGAAGCCAACTGGTAATTTACTCACAGAAAGGGATCTAACCATCATCTTCTATCAGTCAAGCTAATAGGACTAGTGAAAGTTGACAGGAATGATACACTACATAACAATAAATGTGGGTTCAGGTGTAGCTAGAAAGTCATTTGTAAGAGGAAATTTAGATAGCAGATGGATAAGTGGCTACAAAAGCTAAAATTCATGAGACCTGATATAAGAATCATACAAATGTATCACTAACATTGTTACCAGAAAACTATAACTACAAAGATTCTGGTGGCACTTTAAAGATTAACAAATTTATTATGGCATAAGCTTTCCTGGACTGTAGCTCAAGAAAGCTCATGCCATACTAATTTGATAGGTCTATCTCCAACATTCTCTGTCCACTGGAGCAAGAGGTCTTGCTGTAGCAGATGGGTAGATTTTGATATTGTGCAGCTGAGGAATCCAACACAACAGTTGTATCAACAGACATGCATTGTGCAACAAGTTGTACAATCTATTGTGCAACGAAGTTACCAGCAACCTGCTTGTGCAACTTTTATTTTACTGTAACTTGGAAGTATTTTTCTGCGCACGACTCTGCTGTGTTTGGTGCCTGCACTGAAATAGGATTTCCACTGTCAAATACCATGTAGCCCTTGGTGAATTCCATGACTGTACCTGTCGAGAGTGAGAGGGAAAGTAAAGGTGAGGGTAGCCAGTGGGTCTCAATCCTTTGGTGCGTTAGGGACTTCCCCTGCATGCGAAGACAGGCTTTGGTGGGTTGAGTGTATGAGACCAATAGTACCATATTGGGCGGAATATAAGCCACACTTTCCCCCCAAATTCTGACTGTGAAAAGTTAAAGTCCTGCTTATATTCACGACCTGACAGTATGCAGCCAGGAGTGTGCAGTTCCCTGTCCTCTCCCACAAGGCTGGGAAGGGGGAGAGCAAGAAAGGGGAAAGGCCGCCAGTGGTCCAGTGGTCAAGAAGGCAGTTCCCGCACATGCTGTAGGAGGAAATGAGGGGCAGGTGGGGCTTGTCCACCGGGGAAGGTAATCGGTGTAGGAGAAGGAAAACTCTGATCCTATACCTCCAATGGCTTGCAGTTATACTCATTTGTGATAAAGGCTTTGGTAGTAAACCCCAAGGAAAAATCCATACCCACTGCCTTGTGGGGCATTTTAAGAAGAAGAAAAGGCTAATGTGTAAACTCTATACAAATCCAGAGTTGAGTCCCTAAGATAGTGCCTTGTGCACCTCCTTCCAGCAGCTCCTGAAGCCAAGCTGTATGGCTTTGCTTTCCCTTGAACCACATCAGCAAGGCTGAGGGGGATTTTGTCTGGGCAGCCCAGGACCTCCATACACACACACTGCCCAGGTTTGTGCCCCGTGGGAGGTCACCTTGGTGCTGCTAACACAGCAAAAACAGTGTGGGAGGAAGCTGTTACAATTTACTGGTCTCTGTAGCCACAGTGGGCACTGTGATTCTCCAGTGGTTTGACCCCCCCCCCCCGAGGCACACTTCACTGTCTCTCAAGGCAAAATAAATAGCTGATACTTTCAGAAAGTTACCGAGAGATGAATACTCCCATCTTGACTCCCATTCTTTGAATGTGCAGACTTTGAAAGCAAACAGAAAATGTGAGCATCTTAAATATATTATAAAAATTAAAGGTAAAGGTACCCCTGACCATTAGGTCTAGTCGCGGATGACTCTGGGGTTGCGCGCTCATCTCGCTTTATTGGCCGAGGGAGCCAGCGTTTGTCCACAAACAGCTTCCAGGTCATGTGGGCAGCATGACTAAGCCGCTTCTGGAGAACCAGAGCAGCACACGGAAACGCCGTTTACTTTTCCGCCGGAGCGGTACCTATTTATCTACTTGCACTTTGACGTGCTTTCAAACTGCTAGGTGGGCAGGAGCTGGGACCAAACAATGGGAGCTCACCCCGTCATGGGGATTCGAACCACCAACCTTCTGATTGGCAAGCCCTAGGCCAGGCATCCCCAAACTTCGGCCCTCCAGATGTTTTGGACTACAATTTCCATCATTCCTGACCACTGGTCCTGTTAGCTAGGGATCATGGAAGTTGTAGGCCAAAACATATGGAGGGCCGCAGTTTGGGGATGCCTGCCCTAGGCTCTGTGGTTTAGACCACAGTGCCACCCGTGTCCCATATAAAAATAGGAATGTGTTAAAGGACTCCCAGTGCATAACAATGAGATTTAAAACAAGGTGAGAAATATTGTAAAAGAATGTATCACATTTCAAATAATTGAAATCTCAGTGCACACAAACAAAAAATACTTTTTCTATGTTAGACTTTATAGTAAGATAGCTGACATCTGTGAAGTAAGGCTGGTGAAATTGCCAACACTCACTGCATTGTTAGGAAGTCTATGAGCTTGTAGACCTTTCCCAAAAATGCTACGACTGAATACTCTTTCTAATTGCCTTGCTGGAAATAGCGACTCTCATCCAATTAGAGCAAATTAAATTAGTCGTAATGATCATGATTAAGAATTCTACAGAGAGGAAAGATGACAGATCCTTTTTGTTTCTGATTTTCTGAGCTCTGCATTTTGCTCTGCAAACCTACGACTGAGCAGTGAGACATTCAGAGAAATGAATACTTTGCTGAATGAGCGCCCCCACCTGGTGCCCCCAAACTACTTTTCTAAATTTGGTGTAGGAAAGTGTCAAGGAAAACTGCAGCTGTAGCAGATGCTGTGCTCTGCCCCCCCCCACCCCGCACCAAAAGAAAAAGAAAAAGCTTTCCCTTTTAAAATGTCTAAGAAAACACAGAAAGAAATTAGGGATTCTGCAAAACATTTCAAACAGACCAGTGAACATAGTGGATGGGGATTTGCCTGCTAATCTGATCATCAGGGCTGGTTCAGTTGCAAGGAAGGGTAAAGGTAGGGAAAACACAAAGATGGGTCATTGTTTCGTTCAGTTCAAAAATAGATACCAAGAGGGCAATGTACAGGGTTAACTTGGATGATTACCTTCACCTTGTATCTTCTTGCTATACTTTGGAAGGAGCATTTGCCCCTCTTCAAACAGATCTACCTTATTCTTGCAAGCATGGCTTTCAGTGAAACTCATTCCAATTCCCAGCTGTTTGTTGTTGTTTTAAATAAATGGGACAAATCTATATCTGAAGTGCATTAGACTAAGGATCTCTTTGTACAATAAAAGAACTCAGAAAACCAGAGCCATGGCTGAGATTGTACTTGCTCTTCAGTGCTGTGATTTCAGGATTTCCAGTAGTAAGGGACTTTGGTTTATTCCTGCTTTCTCAACTGGGTGGGCAGGAAGTCCTTTGCCTTGGTGGAGTCAAAAGTCTGGGACCTTGTCTTCCAGCCAAGGAGATATGCATTCTTTGCTCTTGTGACACTGTTAAGAAGCAATGCTTTCCATTCCCTCTTCATAAGTTTCTTTCTTTTTCTTTTTGCCAGAAGTATCTGTTTGGAAGCCAATTAAACACAAACTCATAAAAGCAAAAATACCCCAAGCTTGCCATCTAGTGGTTAAATCTTGGCTCAGAGTGATATGTTCAGATTTCATGTCAATGCTTGAAATAGTGGCACAGCAAATCATATGTCAATTCAAATGTTAAGGAGTTAAGTGTGATGCAAACATTTTGCTTTGCTATGGGGTGCCGTATGTCATTCTTCTAATCCACTGGTCTGCAAGTGCTGCCCTCATGAGTAGTGCCATGACCATATTTTGGTAAGTGGAGAAATGAAGAATGAAGGGAAGGGAAGAGAATCAGTAAGCTAGCGAAAAGAGTAGAGTAAGTAAGAAAGGCTTAGCTATGGGAAAAGGGAACAGCATAGAAAAGTAAAATGTAGCCCACACTGAGGATGAAATTGAAACTGGGTACAGTCATACCTCGGTTTAAGTACGCCTTGGTTTGAGTACTTTCAGTTTAAGTACTCCGCGGACCTGTCTGGAACGGATTAACCCACTTTCCATTACTTTCAATGGGAAAGTTTGCTTCAGGTTAAGTAAGCTTCAGGTTAAGTACGGACTTCCAGAACCAATTACTGTACACTCATACCTCGGGTTAAGTACGCTTCAGTTTAAGTACTCCAAAATAAAAACTTAGTTGGTCTTTAAGGTGCTGCTGGAAGGAATTTTTTTATTTTGTTTCGACTACGTCAGACCAACACGGCTACCTACCTGTAACTTTCAATGGGAAAGTTCGCTTCAGGTTAAGTATACTTCAGGTTGAGTACAGACTTCCGGAACCAATTGTGTTTGTAAACTGAGGTACCACTGTACTGTTATCTGGAATGATTATCATCTGAATGGACTTCGAAGTCCCACTTCCTTAATCCTAAGAGAATCATTCCTGACCATTTTCTTTCTAGGAAATGGCTGAATTAGACAAATATTTCACTCTTTTTTTTTATAGATTTCTATGAATTAAACATATCCTTTGTCCAATATTCTTCTCCCAGGGTTCCAAATAACAGCAGAGCCAGCTTCTATGAAGAGCATTCTGTGAAGAGCAGTGTGAGCAGTAACTCACCCTCAAAAGCAAGGTATGCAATAACTGCCGTCTTCAGAATTTTTTTAAAAATTGGAACACATGGAGAATTGCTGTGCACACTAGTCCTGCCACCAGTGTTGCCATCTCTACCATCCACTGCTGCATTTGCTCCTTCACACACTGTGTGGAAAAACTGAAAGGGGAACCTATGTGCATTCAGGGGAAACTCAACCATACAGAACATGAAACCCTTCCTCCCCACTTGCCACACTCCTGATCAGGATTGGGGCTCTCATGCAGCTCTTTTTACTTGAAAAGGGAAGTGATCGGTGGTTTGGCCCTTAAAGTGGCTTGTACGTGAAACTGCAGTAAAATATTCTTGCCCATAAGGACTTGCAGATTATGTGGCTTGAGAATATAACATGCTACTGAGCCTTACCATTTTTATATCATTTTTTTTTTGCAACAGCCCTAAAGAGATAGATGTTACCCAAAGTCATTTAAGAAGCCTGTGGGATTTGATTCAGGTGGTTTTTGCACAGGTAATATGCAGAGGTTGCTGCTTTGCTCCAAGCAGTCTGGATAACCTCCGTGTGCATGCAACCATAGAATGGCCTGGAAGCTTTGCTGAAGGGCAGCATATCAATATTTTAAATAAAGAATGGTGTTTTCCCCAACACTCAGTTTCAAATAGCTGGAAAATTGATTTTCTCCTTCTTTTTAAGAACGTAATGTGAGTACGTGTTGATTGTAAAACAGATATGTGCAATTTGCAAATCCAATGCTCTCTCAAATTATGCTGATTGCTACCAAAACAGAACATAATCCACCAGCCCCTGTTCCATCCAAGAGTCCTGAAATAAATGAACAGAGGTTGTGTAGCACTTTGTGGATTAGGCCTATATCCTGAAGACAGAAAGCACAAGTTATTTAAATTGTTTTTAAGGCTTTAACCCACCCTGGGACCTTAGGGTGAAGAGCAAGAAGTAACAATAACAACAACAACATACAACAACAATATACAAATATGGTATCTGAAGAAGTGTGCATGCACACGAAAGCTCATACCAAAATATAAACTTAGTTGGTCTTTAAGGTGCTACTGAAGGAATTTTTTATTTTGCTTCGACTCAGACCAACACGGCTACCCTGTTTCTCATATTTTAAGACATACCCATAAAATAAGCCATAGCAGGATTTTTAAGCATTCAAGGAATATAAGCCATACCCCGAAAATAAGACATAGTGATAGGCGCAGCAGCAATGCCGGCCGCGGCAGGAGGAGGAGGAAAAAAATAAGACATCCCTTGAAAATAAGACATAGTGTGTTTTTTTGAGGAAAAAATAAATATATGACGTGTCTTATAATATGAGAAACACGGTACCTACCTGTAACTAACAATATACAAAGTTATCCACAAGAAGGAATACAAAATTTAAGCAGTAGAAAACTCAGATGAAAGCTTAAATATACTTTGTTATTGCAGGATTTCACCGGTCCAAAGTTCATCTATCTCCTTCACAGGAGACCACCAAACAGATGCTGACATTCTAGCTTTCATTAGGGCCAGGCAGAATCTCATACAAAAGAAAGGTAAGCCTTGCTAAGTGCACTACTGGTTATAGCATTAACTATCTAGGGATATGATGCCATCTCATCCAGGTTTATAGCAAAGAGTCAAAAGCATATGTTTCATAAATGTGTCCCAGTATGGAGCATGGTCACATTAATTCATGTTATGGTAATGTCTGTATTCACCATAGTCCTACTCATTGTTTTTAAATGCACTGTTATGCTTACCATTTAGGATGCTCTTGAAAGGTTGGAAAAACTTATCATTAATGAAAGGAATTATTATTATTATTATTATTATTATTATTATTATTATTCTTTATACCCCACCCATCTGGCTGGGTTTCCCACTCTGGGCACCTTCCAACAAAATATTAAAATTACATTTAAACATCAGTCATTGAAAACTTCCCTAAACAGGGCTGCGTAATATGTGTGTAATATGTTAACAATAATATGCATATAATATTATGTGTGTAATAACAAACCTGCTTCATAGTATTTCTTCTCAGTAAGGTTCAGTTTTGATATAATTTCCTATATTGCTCTTGAGAAAATTAGAAGAGCCCTGGTGGTTCTTATTCTCTTGAATTCTCTCCTCCCTGCCATCCTTGACTCTGCTCGTTAAGCATGTTGGCATCCTCTTGGTCTTGGTGGTACTTTTCATGAACTGCAGTGTACATTCTAGCTGAGCTATTATTATTGCAGTTTTAAATAACTTTCCTGTGGTATAGGGTTGCTCTCGTATGTTTTTTCTGTGACTGCTTCCATAGTACAATGGTGCTGCTGAGACATTGATTTTGTGCAATCACCAAGAAGCAGTATTTAAAGGGAGACTTAATGAGGCACTGTGTTATCCAGAAATGCCCATTGCCAAGATCCTTGGCCTGCATAATCCTGATGCAGAAGAAAGTTCCATTTATCAAAAGTTCCTTGCAAAGTGAATAAAAAGCTTGCTGCTTGTTAGTTCTGCCCCTTTTATTGCTGCTTACTGAGCATGGAAGCAAGATTACCAATGGACAATTGACTAATTGCACTTCAGTATATCCAGTAGTTCAGTAGTAGTTCAGGGTTTTAGGACCCAGGTGGCGCTGTGGTTAAACCACTGAGCCTAGGGCTTGCTGATCAGAAGGTCGGCGGTTCGAATCCCTGTGACGGGGTGAGCTCCCGTTGCTTGGTCCCAGCTCCTGCCAACCTAGCAGTTCGAAAACACGTCAAAATGCAAGTAGATAAATAGGAACCGCTACAGCGGGAAGGTAAACGGCATTTCCATGTGCTGCTCTGGTTTGCCAGAAGTGGCTTTATCATGCTGACCACATGACCTGGAAGCTATACGCTGGCTCTCTTGGCCAATAATGCGAGATGAGCGTGCAACCCCAGAGTCGGCCACGACTGGACCTAATGGTCAGGGGTCCCTTTACATTTACCTAGTCCAGAACCTAAGTCAGAGCAATGGTCAAGCCAAGCCAGTGTCCTTTTTCTATAGTAGCCAATCAGTTTCTTTTGGGAACCCCACAAGTGGGACTTGAAAATAATTGCCCCTCCTGCTGTTCTCTAGCAACTGGCAGTCGGAAGTATATTGTCATTACCCCTGGGGTCCAGCAATTGCTAGGACACTGAAACAGAGTTTACATGGCCAGTAGCAGAGAGCTGGTTTAAAATTCCTGGTTCTCATCCTAATCCTAGTGATCAGGACCTCCACTGAACTTGAGGCTGGATGGCAGGCACACCAAAGGTAAAGACAGTCATGTTGGCCAATAAGAAAAATATCTGTATTAAGACCAACCAAAATGTCACAAAATAGTGAGCAAGCTTTAGAGTTCTCCAGAACTCTTTGTCAGGCTGGATGTTAAGCAGAGGGGTAATCTGGCTTAGAGATATAGCCATCAAGTCTGCTTTAGTCCTAGTCTTTGCATGGAGTGTAGAGATGGCAGAGGTAGATGGATTAGGTTCTCCCAGGAGCTACACAGGCACAAACGAATATGCACAATGACTGATATCCTGCTTTTGAGAATATAAAATCAAACAGTTACTTGGATCTATTTCCAGCCTTAAGTGTTTCCAGTCTTCTTGTTAACCAGAGAACAGAAGTAAAGGAAAACACTGTGGTTTTTATATACTGGCAAAACTGGAAATTAATTTTAGGTAGCATACAAGCCAATCATCCCTCACTTTGCTAATGCAAATGCCTACACAAGTAGTCCTTTTTATATTGTAAATGAGCCTTACCTGCTCTTCATTTTAAAGGTTCTTTGTGCAGAATAGGATGGGCATCTGAACCTGGGCTCAATCCACAAAACCTTTCCATTTACATGCACTACATACCCAGGCTGTGTGCAAACCAGCCCTTGGATGATGAATGTATTACATTTCACTCGCTTAGGAAGGTAATTAAAAATGGCAAGTGGTAGAAGGCATTCAGTATTAAATAGACAACAGTGGCACCCAAAGGTAACAAGGAAGCTATTAATCTTTATAAAGAAAAGAGAGAGATTCTTTGTATCAGCGGTTCTGTAGGGATGGGAGCAAATTATACAGAACACATGAAAGCAGCTGTGATTAGTGAAGCAATAGCTTTCCATCACCATGCAATTGCTGACGACAGCATTACTCAGCAAGCTATCAGCACCTGCCAGATGGTGTTAGCATTATCCCATAGCAGAGTTTTAGTCTATCTCTGTGGTTATCAGCAATAATTGTTGGGTGTAAACACCTTCCATCCAGAGCAAACATTTAGACACTTAGGCTTTGAGATGTCATGTGTCTCAATTTAGTAAACTTGTTGTCAGGCACTTTCTAAATATATCATGATGCTGAATTGTAAGGTATTCCCCAACAAACCATGATGAAATAAAGCTGGTGAGTTTGTCACCCGATTTCAGTACACCAAGAAAGCATGGCCAACAAACTAGGAAAAGTGCAGATAAGACAACAAAGGGTACTCATGCCCTAACAAAAACCTAGTGGGGCTATATCTAGATCAGTTTTAGTAATTATGTAGGATGAGTGATCTGAATAAGTTATGGTGGGATCTATTACCCATCCTAGTAAGTAAGTAAGCAAATTTTTATTTATACCCCGCCCTCCCCGACCAAGACAGGGCAACTAGCATCAAATATCAAATACATTAAAACACAATGAACACAATCAAACAATTGATTAAAATACAGCTTAAAAATTAGAATCAGGATAAAATCCTACATTGTTCAGGAGATCTATTCATGGGATAAAGGTGGACTGTGGGCACATGAAACTTCCCTTCTGTGAACATCCTTAAATTAACGAATTTTAGGATTAACTAATATTACAACAGGAAAATTCTGGGTGGTGTTTGGGTGCTGTTCTCTCCTGTTATCAGAGACCAGAAACTATGGATTCTTTGTTAGGCTGGAGTTCAGGACCTTGGATAGCTCAAGCAGGCTATTAGTTCCAAGGAAGATAGAGGCCCTTTATGCCTTTTGGACTAGACTACCTCTCTCAAGCTCCACCCTTTGCTGAAGAGTGGAGTGCCTTAAAGGGGTAAGGCTCAGGCCTGGAGCCTCACACTCATGCCTTATGTGCTGCTTTCACTGCAAGCAGAGAGGCAGGTAAGGCCTCCCTTTCCCAGCAATCTGGCTCGAACTGCTATCTCTGGGGGTTCCAGTTTGAAGCAGCTCTAGCTAAAAGGACTTGTGGCTGATAGGCTCTGGCTTAGGCCGAGTGTTGGGGCCAGCATTTCTAAGGTGGTACCACTGATCTCTTGCAATCTAGCTAGAACCTCCTATTTGCCTTCAAACTTTTTTCAGATTGTCTTGATCTGCAAAGCCATGTATAGTTGATTTCCAGGTCCCATCATGAATGCAGGAACCCTCTGGTCCAGATTTTACAGTCAGGAAACTTTCAACTGCAGTTAATGTACCTTTCAAAGAGTTTCTGGTGTACAATACTCCCACATCTGCTGGGATAGAGTCAAAGCCACAGCTTCCAATAATATATACTCCTTTTTCTGCAGCAATTTTTCTGGCTGCAATTCAGGATCAGGATCATAGCAGGTGTTTATGAAAGTATTGAAAATAACTAACCATTTTAGAAAGATTTTGGTATTTTATTTTTGAATCAATAGTGGTTTAGGGGGAGTGCTATCTGAGCACCCATATTTACAGCTCCTTTTCCTAGTGACTATCTTTCTCAGTCAATGGCTGTCTTTACACTGAATGAACAACAGAACAATGGTGGTTCTTTTCTTCCTGCTCTAGGAAGCTAGTTGCCCAAGTGCCCCCTCTGGCATTGTGGAGCCTATACTAGACTTTGGTAAATCCGTGAACTTAGGGTGATGAAAAAGGCCAGGTGGTGCCTAGAGTGCAAGTGAAAGATGTGCTGTGAAGCTGACCGAGCATGAGTAAAACAACATAAGCTTGCTTCAGTGTGGTGGTGAGGGTGGTGAAGAGGGTCCACTTCTCTGCATCTATCACACCCTCAAATAGTTGTCCAGTGGAGCTTTTTCAACAGTCTGAAGTCTGTTGACATATACTCCAGGGAATGGCATTTTAGATGATTTGGAAGCCCATTCTGAATTGTTTGCAAGGCATTTCAAGGATAAAGTTGCTCACGTCTGTAGCAGTCTTGAGCCACATCCACATTCACTGTAGTCTCCAGTGAAGTGTCAGCTATAACTTCTAATGTAACTTCTTGGGATCGGTTTTAGTTGATTTGGAGCTGTAGAACCTTTGGTGCTGTTCCCCCACCTTCAGCTGGAGGTCACTAGGGTGGTCATGCATTGAAAAAGCCCAGAAATAATTCATGGTATCACATTTCTTGCGGTTGAGAACTGTAAAGAAGAAGGCCGGTCTTTGCTTTTCCTAACATTCCTAGATTAATAATTACGAGTTTAAACCTAATGATTTGTGCCTGACACCTTTTTCTTTACCCTTTCAGGATTGGGAAACAAATGAATTTTGTCATACAACAAGCTGCCATTTCAAAATAAAAACTAGCAGTGCAGAGCTACTGCAACACCAAATGAATGGACCTTTGAGCTGCAGCTGAATTTACAGGAGGCAAAAATCATTGGTTTTGTCCAAGGAATAACATGACAAAACGTAAGCAACTGAAGAGGATATCCTAGCTTATGATATGGGGAATCGGATGGCCATTTTATGTAGCTTGTAAATGTTTCGATTATTTAGCAATTCTAATAACACTTTTCCGTGCCTAGCACAAGCAGAAGAACTCTTTGCCTGGGATATTTTTTTTATCCCTGGGAATCTTATGAAAGAGTTGCCCAGTTCTCCGCAGGTTGGATTTACACATCATGTTAGTGTTTTGGGGTTTTTTTGGCTTTGGTTTGCTTTGGCTCAGTAGCACTGTGCAAAACGCATCAATTATTTTTATCCCTTATAATTATATTTAGAGCTGTTAATTTAATACCAACAAACTTTTTTTAAAAAAAATGTGAAAAGCCAACTTTCATATATTTGGATATTATGAATTAGATTGCTAAATCTGATCTTCATTATAAAAGGAAATTTTCATAGCTATATTTGCAAAAGAATGAGGTTGTTAGTTAAATTGTAGTCCATGGAGTCCTAGTCTGTGAAGTTGAGAGCTCTGTGTTTTTAAACTGCTGGATTATTTTTCCAAATCTGTTTTTGCTTTTTTGCATATAGGATTTCCATTATTGCCCTTGAGATGCTGAGAACCTGTATGTTTGTGGACCCTCTTCCCCTCTATTTTTGGATAATGTGTTATCATCAACTATTGTTGGAAATGTTTGTGCTCAAAAATCAGTTCCTGTTCAGGGCTTTGCTGAACGATGACTGCCATATATCAGAAAATAATATGTTACTAAATACAGAAAGACCACCAAAAAAAACATCACTTGACACAAGCTGAGAATTAATCAATGTGTAAAGGAAAATTGTAATGTTTATCCTGAATTTCTCCTCTTTATGTCAGTAAAATCCACATTCTAAAACTTCTAGACAATGAGCTTTACATCAGAGATTCACAGAATTTGTCATGGTTGGCATGTGAAGTGTGTTTGCATGTATTTTACATTTGCATGCATTTTATTTGTGGGGGCTCAGTAAAGCTAAATAAAGACACTCTCACTCAGAGAAATAGAGAGATGGGTAGAGAGAACAACAGCCATATGCAATTGAATGTTTTATTTTTCGAGCTGACTACACATTTTCTGCAAATGACCCTGAGCCCTGGGATTTATCTCTTTTTTTAGAAAAACAATCTATGACCTATGGGATATTGGCACTCAGAAGCAATATGTGCGGGAAGGAGGGTGTTTAACCTTTTTTCATGTCTGTATCTTTGCCACTCCAAATTACCAGTTCCCAGTTCCTTGGCCCCATATGAGATGGAGGGATCAAGAGAAGATCGAAAAGGTTGAGCAGTTCCTCTCTCACCATGACTTCTCTGCTCTGAATTCTCCTTCCTGGAGCTGCTTTCTTTCCTTCCTGTCTCTATTATAACACAATGTGTAATGAACCAGTTTCCCAGAGGAGAGCCTTGAAACAACTATATGACGGTTGTGTCTAAGGAAGCCATGTGAGCCATTTAATCCAACCATCTTCTCATTGCAGGACATCCATAGCTAGAGCATCCTCAGCGGCTAAATATATCTAGTTCCTTGAACTTTTCCTCATAGCACCTGCCCTTCATACTGGCAGCTATCCATATTACCCTCTTCTGAACCTGTTCCTATTTGTCTATGGTGCTCAGAACTAGAAGTTATCCTTCCCATGATTTGGTATCTATGGTTATTTTAGATAAAGCGTAAAGGGGCCCCTGATCATCAGGTCCAGTCGTGTCCGACTCTGGGGTTGCGGCGCTCATCTCGCTCTATAGGCCAAGGGAGCCGGCGTTTGTCCGCAGACAGCTTCCGGGTCATGTGGCCAGCATGACAAAGCTGCTTCTGGCGAACCAGAGCAGCACACGGAAACACCGTTTACCTTCCTGCCAGAGCGGTCCCTATTTATCTACTTGCACTTTGATGTGCTTTCGAACTGCTAGGTTGGCAGGAACAGTGACTGAACAACAGGAGCTCACCCCATCGTGGGGATTCGAACCGCCGACCTTCTGATCAGCAAGCCCTCGACTCTGTTGTTTAACCCACAGCGCCACCTGGGTCCCTGATGCCACCTGGGTCCCTGGTTATTTTAATGCAGCCTAAAATCACATTCGCCTTTTTTGCAGCTGCAGTGCACTGCAGACATGTCCAGCCAGATTGGGTACCTTTAGAATGCAATTAGGATGAGGATCTGTATCCTTCTAATAAGGATGAAGTAAATAACCAGAATCTCCATGATGCTGAATGGTTTCGCCTTTCCTCCTCAAAGCGAGAATCCTACTTAAGTGCAGCCAAAATCCATACATAGCCCAGCCTCCAGCATTAGCATTTGGGGAAAGTGGAAAACCACTTTGGGCCTCTCCTCAAGTGAAGTCTGGGGACCACAGCACATAGCTCCAATCCCCACAGAAGGCACATGAATTACACTGCCAGTCATGTGCAGGCAATAGACCAGTAATTCATCTCCAGGTCAAATCAACGTAGGCACAGACATGGTATGAAAAAATGTCAGCTAGAGTTTGACAGGAGTGCAACCTGCTTACAGCTTCTTGATTGTCACTCACAAGTTTTGCTAACTTATATTAAGTGGGTTTTAATGGAATATGCAAAACAGGTGCAGTTTGGGGAGCTCACCATCCTGGTGTTGTTTATGTTCCCTTCCAGCACTTGAAGAACAAGTGGTTCTGAGTTATAAACACTGACCAATTTGCACAAGGAATCTGACTGAGACCATAAACATGAATTGTAAGCACAGTCGTGCAGCAAGTGTTTAATAGGGTTACCTGCAGGTAAATATGCATAGGATTGTAGTTCTAATGTGCTATAAAGAAACACATTATTTCCACACTCCTTGGGAAAACGACTCTGCAAAGCAGAAGCTACACTTGTGAATATAGGTTCATATTTGTCTTTCAGCCTGCTTAATCGCCAGTGGAAAGGTTTTCTTTGGTAAATGGTATCTCATGCACACTGAATACTAACCAGTGTGGTATTAAACCAATGGCTGTGCAAACTTGTCAATATAGTAAATGCTATTTATCGGTTCCAGGCAGGGCAAATTACTCTGACTCCAGCTGCTTTGTTTGCCGACAAGCCCTGGGTGAGAAGAAGACTCTGATGAGCAATGATTACCAGGAGTAATAATCACCCCTCCAGCCTTAGGATTCTTTATCACAGAAGGGAAGCCAAAGAAGGGTAGTAAATGAACACAATTACATACTGCTAGATCGCTGAAGCTGATTTATTAAGATAGTTTATAAAGTTTCAAGCCAATGCAGTGGGCAAGTCTACCGGAGCTTTCTTCCGCTGGCCAAGTGAAGACGAGCGCTAGAGATATTTGGTGACTCTCTTCTGGTACCCCCCACCCCCCTGAGGTGGCTGTGGCCAGGACTCCTGAGAAGGCAGCCCAGATTGTCATGGTGTATATGCTGTACCCACCAGCAGCAGGCCAGCAGGGCCGGGAAAGGGTCTCCTGAGGTCCCTCTGGTGACTGAGAAGGATCCACCGCCACACCAGGGCCAGGCGAGGTTCATGCCATTGAGGTTCAGGAGCACATCATTGAGGATTCGTTTGGGCACTGGGGGCATACGCACAGCAGCCAGAAATGATTATCAATATTTAGCAAGCTTTTAAGTAACACTCCCTTCAAGAAGCCCTGTGATGCCTGAAAATATAACACATTGCCACACTCTTATTCACATAAGGGGGGAAAACTTAATGAGGACACATAAATACAAAAACACTTGGTCTTTTAAAGAAACGAGAGCATTCTGGTGGATTGTGCCCTATAGCATTTTCCATTCTTGGAGGGTATGGTGGTGTCTGGCTTAGATTAGGCATTTAAATGCACTGTCCATGTCACTAATCTGTAGATCTCAGAAAATAAAATGTCTTTGTTAAATAAATGTAATTTGAGTTCCCCAATTCATTTTCCTTTCATGCCATTCAGATGGGATGCTCATCTGTCTTGCATGGGCAATTGATTATTCAAAAATAAATACTTCTCCTTGTTTCCTTTCTACTGAAACCCAATTATTAACCCATCTCAGGGTGTATCTTATCCAGGAGCTTTGTTTAAAAAAACAACCACTGTGTGGTACATTTTATTTTCCATTAATTGATCTGTGGTGCCTGCTATTTTAACATGCTTTCAACATTATTCCTGCCATTAGAGGCAATAATTATGTCAAAAGTCATTAGAAATCATTACATTTCACCTAACAAATTGATTTGTTTCCATATCAACAAGCTGTCATTGGTTTTAGCTACGAAAATCTCCAGTACTGCAGCATCCTTAAAATTCTACAAGGCAGGCTTAAGCAGTATGTGGACCGAGAACTCCCAGAAGTGCAAGCTGGATTTCGAAAAGGCAGAGGAACCAGAGACCAAATAGCAAACATGCGCTGGATTATGGAGAAAGCTAGAGAGTTCCAGAAAAACGTCTACTTCTGCTTCATTGACTATGCAAAAGCCTTTGACTGTGTCGACCACAGCAAACTATGGCAAGTTCTTAAAGAAATGGGAGTGCCTGATCACCTCATCTGTCTCCTGAGAAATCTCTATGTGGGACAAGAAGCTACAGTCAGAACTGGATATGGAACAACTGAGTGGTTCAAAATTGGGAAAGGAGTACGACAAGGTTGTATATTGTCTCCCTGCTTATTTAACTTATATGCAGAATTCATCATGCGAAAGGCTGGACTAGATGAATCCCAAGCCGGAATTAAGATTGCTGGAAGAAATATCAACAACCTCAGATATGCAGATGACACAACCTTGATGGCAGAAAGCGAGGAGGAATTAAAGAACCTTTTAATGAGGGTGAAAGAGGAGAGCGCAAAATATGGTCTGAAGCTCAACATCAAAAAAACCAAGATCATGGCCACTGGTCCCATCACCTCCTGGCAAATAGAAGGGGAAGAAATGGAGGCAGTGAGAGATTTCACCTTCTTGGGCTCCTTGATCACTGCAGATGGTGACAGCAGGCACGAAATTAAAAGACGCCTGCTTCTTGGGAGAAAAGCAATGACAAACCTAGACAGCATCTTAAAAAGCAGAGACATCACCTTGCCGACAAAGGTCCGTATAGTTAAAGCTATGGTTTTCCCAGTAGTGATGTATGGAAGTGAGAGCTGGACCATAAAGAAGGCTGATCGCCGAAGAATTGATGCTTTTGAATTATGGTGCTGGAGGAGACTCTTGAGAGTCCCGTGGACTGCAAAAAGATCAAATCTATCCATTCTTAAGAAAATCAGCCCTGAGTGCTCCCTGGAAGGACAGATCGTGAAGCTGAGGCTCCAATACTTTGGCCACCTCATGAGAAGAGAAGAATCCTTGGAAAAGACCCTGATGTTGGGAAAGATTGAGGGCACTAGGAGAAGGGGACGACAGAGGACGAGATGGTTGGACAGTGTTCTCGAAGCTACGAACATGAGTTTGACCAAACTGCGGGAGGCAGTGCAAGACAGGAGTGCCTGGCGTGCTATGGTCCATGAGGTCACGAAGAGTCGGACACGACTAAACGACTAAACAACAACAACACAACTGCAGCATCCAAACACGGTGCTAAATTCAGAGGAAGTTTCCACTTGTTTCAAATGCCAGGCAAAATCCCAGAAACTGGGTTTTCTCCTAAAAGAGATATTGCTGGTGCCACCCATTCTCCTGAATCACCACCCTCCATTTGGTTACATATTTAATTTTTTGGAAATTATATACCACACAGTTAGCCATGTCCTCTAGGCAGTTGACACATTCAAACTAAATAAAATGTAAATACTTTATTTATTATATTTGATAGTATCTCCCCCAAGGCATTAGGTGGTGTAGAGGTTTTTAATTCACCTACCTGAGATCTTTCAGCTAGAGATAACAGGTAGAGAATGAGGCCTAGATGGAAAGGATGTGCATTAGCACAGAGCAGAGTGTGGTCCAAAGGCATGTGAGCCCACCACTTTGCTGAAGCTAAGGAAGTCTGGATGTTGTTAGTGCCTGGATGGGTGACTGCCTGGGGATTGCATTTGCATCACCTTGGATTCCATGACAAATGGAAATCAAGATATCAGAGTAGCAAATAAATAGGGGCCCTAGCTCAAGATCGTCAGTGTAATGCTTTCTTTGCAAGTGGTGCTCTTCTGGTTAACAAAAACCATGTTCCTTAAACGCAGAATAGGGAATTGCTTATTAAAAAGGGTACCAGGGACTGTTTTTTTGGTCAAGGATCTTCCATGTGCACCCAAGACAATTTCCGACTAACCTTGGAGGTTCTCTGCCACTTTCTGTCCACGAAACCATTGCTTCCTTCCAGGCAAATCTGTGGGATCATCTGAGCTAAAAATTAACCTTTAACCAGCTTCCCACACACACCTTAGACTGAAAGGGCAACCTAGAGATGGGAAGCAGCAAAGATGAGAGATTCGGTCATGTACAAACATCAACAACACAGAATACAGCTGAAAAGCTGGGTGGCGAACTTGTTATGCTAACGATGAGAATCTAGTTTGCAATTAATAAGGCAGACAAATGCGGTGTGCTCCCTATATTACAAGCCACAGTTAGAAGCCTTTTGGGGGTGTTGGGTATTCCCTTTGCTTCAGGAAATCTTTCCTCAAGTAACGTACCCTTGTACTGTTGTCTAGCGGTTACAGCAAAGTGCTGTGAGCATCACAGCTCCTGCACTTTCACACTGGCCGATCCACCAACATGAGCCACAGTTGATCAGTAACTTTTTATCACCATCGGCCCATCCAGGAAATTAAGATATCAGCTTCGAGAGCAGAGCCGCCTTACACTCACTATTCCCTAAAACTATGTGAGCATCTTCATAGGACAGACAGCTACAGTAGGTCTTTAGCCGTAAGTGTGCTGCTCCCAGCTGAATGAAAGATAAAGGTGCGTGAAATCTGTTTGCATTAGTCTCGTGTTATCCAGACCTGATGCTCATAAAGCTGTTTAAACAGAATCTCAGCAGCGTGAGCTGAGAATACAGCCGTGCGATTCTTCCGTGCCTCTTGGAACAGGAACATTAACCCAGTGAGTGCTCCACTCAACTAGGTCGCCCCTGCCTTCTCAACAACAGTCATGCCCTACCTCACAGTGTGCAACCGGCAGCTCAGCTGGACTCTGCCCCTGGTGCTGGGGTACCTCTTCTACCTCCTCTTGGGGGCCTTGGTGTTTCAGCTACTGGAAAAGCAGGCAGAAGCCAAGACTCGGGACCAGTTCCAAATGGAGAAACTCAAGTTCCTGCAGAATTACACGTGCTTGGATCGACAAGCCCTGGAGCAATTTGTGCAGGTAAGGAGAACAATCCCAAGGAACCAACTTTATGTTCATCTTTGCATCATGTAACTTTAATGGTGGGGTGGGTGGGTGGGTGGGGTGCAGGAAATCCTGGCATAGGATTAGAGCCTGGGACTTGGGTCTTCCACAACTTCTGATACTATCGTTCTAGAGAGGATCTGTGCCCGTAGGAATTGAAAATGGACAACAACAACCAGCAGAGAATGCCCAGAAGAGATCATATGATTAGGAGAAATCAGTGCTGTGGAAACACCTATGTATGCGGCAGCCATTTTGAATTTCTTGATTTTTCTCTCTGATCCCTAATCCCTTTTCAAAATTTAGCAATGCAGCTAATATTGAGCTTGAAATTATACTGCTGTTCCAGTTTTCCCTTTTCATCCTATGAATAAGGTTTTACAGTGGGGTATATGTATGTGTGTTTTAATATGACCAAAGGCTTCCCTCCACAATCTATTTTAATGAGTTGTAAATGCACACGTGTTTCTGGTTTCCTACATGTCTTCTCTTCAAGGCTGCACCTTCAGTGGGTGAATATTGTTGTTTCTTAACTTTCCAGTGTTTTTTGAATAGGGAAATGTTATTCTTTCCTCTTTCCCACTCCCCCTGCCCCACCCAGAAGTGCATTCGCTGCAGAGTGGTTGCTCTGTGGATTGTGGCTGTGTGGCCACAAGTGTGATGTCCCTCCCTCTGAAACTTCCTGTGGACATGGAACTTGTGAACAGACCCAAATGCACATAAATCTGTACCCAAATAGGTTCTGCATTCATCACCTGAATTATTTGTTGCTGTTGCTATTACTATTGCTTTTGTCGTTGCTTTTTGCCAGAAACACTTGAGCAACTATATCCCCAAATCATTTGCCCATTTCTATTCATGCAACTTCCCTCTCTAAGAAGATTTAATTAGAAATACATTTCCTTTGTTGAGATAAAACTAAGGATGTTAAAAATATGGAGTTGAGGAAGCTATGCAGTGCACAGCCACTGACACCTGGCTTTCCAGTTCATTACTGATGGATATTAAATGAGTTCTCAAAACCAGGTTGAAAAGTTCTCCAGATTTAAAGGGCTGCATATGAAACAGTAAATGCAGATACAGTTGCTAAGGAATCATGGGAAATTTAATCCTTTGTTTAATTTAAAAATCTCAATTCTGCCATGAATTTTGAGATCCTGTTTCTGAGAAAACAAGCTTTTAGTTCACTACTTGAAATGTTTAAAGGAGTTTTCTATCATTTAGCTGTGCTCCCATTTGAAACCACTGGTTTTGCATTGGGCATGATAATGGTTATGAAGAGTACAGTTTACATGCATGCCTGCAATTCTCACATGAAATCCTGACACCGAGTTTTAGGGCTAAAACCTGGATGCACTCCAGAGTTTGGTGGGACTAGATAAATTGGGGAGGGGGGCTGAGCTGAAGAAATGAAAGTTATGCCAGAGGATATAGAACGAGCAGTCGAACTTTTCTGGATAAGGGAGGACTGGAAATTGGGGCTTTGTGGGAAATTCTAGTTAAGAAATCAGAAGAAAAGTGGGAGAATTTGAGACAATGGCTGAGAGTAGTGAAAATAGGGGAATCTGAGATTCTGGGGTGACATAACTAAGGAGGAAGAAATTAGCACAGCAAGGAGAGAGAAAGAGAGCAGTTCTCCCCAAGAAAGGGGGCTCCAAAGTTGAAGGTAGGAGGAGAGGGGGCTTGGGCCAGCTGCTGAGCTTGATAGAAAGAGTTGAATGCCTTATCCTTATTCTGTGAGTCGGGTCCATAGGGGTTGATGGGAATGGATGGAAGTCTCTTCAGTGCAGGAGTGAAAGAAAGCCTAAGAGAGAAGATGAGTTGGGAAGGAGTCCACAAGAAATGTTCTTATGTAGAGACAGATGAATCCTCTTGACCAGCCAGAGATTCCTGGCCACTGTTATGAAAAGCATTCCCTCTTAGGCTTGAGCTGGGCTTCCGAAATTAACATAGAAACAAAGACTGTAAATCCCGCCTTCCTGACAGTGAATAGGTTTAAGAAGCTTTTGAATGGTGCCAGCTGGGAAGAGTTTGTCTAAAGAACTGCAAAATGCCTTCTGGAAAAATATTATTCTGCTGTGTGTATGAAATGAGGAAAGGGGGTAACATATGTTCTGGGCTCTGCTGGCAAGATCCTCAGGCTATCAAAACATTGATTAGTAATTGTGTGGGGGAGCAGGTGGTGGCTAGAGGGAATGACATGTAGGTGACACTATATTGGTTATATACTTCCAGGAGGAGCCTGATGTCCTTTTACTTTTAAATTTACACATTTCTGACAGCAAGAGCTTAGACTACTTCAGAGGGTGATGGATTCCCATTGATTGGGTTTCGTGAAGCAGAGGTTGGATGGCCATCTGTCAGAGATTCTTTAGCTGTTATTACAACATTGCAGGGGATTGGACAGTTCTATGATTCTATGAAATGTATTTGATGTTGTCACCCACCCTGGAACCTTGGGGTGAAGGGCAGGTAATAAATATTTACCAGATGCTCTCTGCAACTCAGCTCGCTTGGACATGTAAGCCTGGCTTTCTGTAATGCAGTCTCTCTTAAGGCCATAACTAACACTTCCATCTGAGAGGCAGGCTATCACAGCAAAGCTTAGGGGTGCTTCATAACATACACAAATTGCTATTTTGTTTTAACATTTTCTCTGCCACGATGTTTTAAACAGTGAGAAGACCCCTGCACATTGCTGTCCAAAGGCAAACAATGCAGGTCATTTGGGGAGCGGGGGAGCTGAGCATTTTCTCCTCTGTTATATAAGCAGAAGTTCAGAAAAGCCAGGGCATGTGCATAAGTGTTTTCATTAAAAGGAAACTTTTTTGATGTAGGTATGTCGCAAGGATTACAGCAGTGGTTGCTATACAAACAAAACCACTAGAGGGCACCAAAATTTCAGCTACAACACAACAGCTTTTACCGTAAATATCTCATCAAAATAAATCATCCATGACCTTATTCAGTAAATAGGAATCCTTATCACCACCCTTGGCTTCATCCTATTGTATCTTAGCACACCCTTTTGATGCGATGTTTCATGCTAAGCTACACCATCACTCAGCATCCTTGAGTCTGCAAGGATGAACTTCTCATCATCTGTATCTATCTGCTGGGTTTCTCTGTTGACGCTTTTCTGATTTCTGTGGCATATGAAGCGGTTTCATAAGGTTAGGCATTTTCTTGGGCCACAGCCAATGACACTGTTTAATCACAAACAGTAGCGTACATGGGCATAGCCAAAGGGGAGCAGGGGGGCAGCTGCTTCCCCCAAATCAAGTAAATCAATTAAAAAAATACTTAACTGAGTTTCTGCCCCCACCAACAAAAATCCTGGCTATGCCCATGGTAGTGGAAGACCTTTAACACAGGACTAGGGAACCTGTGGCCCTCAGCCAGCATGGACAGTGCTCAAGTTTGATGGGAGCTGTAATGCAGAAGCATCTGTTAGGTCACAGGTTCCTCCTCTTTGCCTTAGAGTGAAACAGGCACGGCAGGGAGCAATAATGTCAAGGACAATGTCTGGGACACCAGCAACCAGGTAGTTAGAACACAGCTGACACTATGTATTAAACTTAACAGGTATGATGTCTCCCCTTCTTTTCCCTAATACACTTTGGCCCACAGCAGATGCCCCTTCCACTAGCCCACTCAGATCACAGTGTTGATCACAGAGTGCAGGAGCAATGCAAAAGCATATCTACAGTCCAAACAGTTCCAGCATTAACCAGGAAATCCTTACCAAGAAACCACTTTATGGTTTTTTGCATATACAGAGCCACTTTATGAAGCTATGTGGGTATGTTGGTGTATCAAGAAGTGCTGCTTACTTTGGCCCATTGACCGTTGTCCTTTTCAGCCCTGCTTCAAAAGCAACTGAACCTGTGGTCGTATAAATGTGCTTTGCTCTCTGGCTGGTGAGACTCTCCCAGTTATAATAAGAATAAGAATAATTTCTTATTTATACCCCGCCCATCTGGCTGGGTTTCCCCAGCCACTCTGGGCGGCTTCCAACAGAAAAATGAAATAAAACAATCTATTAAACATTAAAAGCCTCCCTAAACAGGGCTGCCTTCAGATGTCTTCTAAAAATCTGGTAGCTAATTTTCTCTTTGACATCTGATGGGAGGGCATTCCACAGGGTGGGCGCCACCACCGAGAAGGCCCTCTGCCTGGTTCCCTGCAACTTGGCCTCTCACAACGAGGGAACCGCCAGAAGGCCCTCGGTACTGGACCTCAGTGTCCGGGCAGAATGATGGGGGTGGAGACGCTCCTTCAGTTCATGACGTGACAACATTCTTCTATTCCTCCCCCTGTAAATGATCCCACTTCAGGTCATTATGGAAGCCTGGGAGAAAGGTGTCAACCCTGAAGGGAACTCAACCAACCCCAGCAACTGGGACTTCAGCAACAGCTTCTTCTTTGCAGGAACGGTGGTCACCACCGTAGGTAAGGTGAGCTGGGTGTTTTGCAGGAGGTTCCCCCCGATAAATCTTTCCTTGTTGGAGTTCTGCAAGATTTTCAGTGAAGTACTGAATCATCTGTGACTGAAGGTACAATGCGAACCTGGGAAACCTGCGTCAGAAGGGTCTCGGGTGTGGAAAGATGTATTTAAAAAGCCATATATTCAACCAACGCCCATTTTTATGCATACGTTTTCCATGACGTACTGGACGTTCTGGTCCTGTAGGATGGAGTGTGTGTGTGTGTGTGTGTAGCCAGTTTTGCATGTGTTGAAGTCTATGAAGTGCATTCCAGCAGTAACTAGTGCCAATCAGAACTGGTAGGGCAGTAGCCATGGAGACCAACAGTAGGTGGAGCCACAACTGATGACAGGCAGAGCCAACTCATTCTCGTTTTGTCTCCAACCTCTTCCCTGTTGAGGGCAACACTGAAACTAAGGAAGAGGAACTAGTGAGAAGGGTCACCCCCAGTAAAAAGCCAGGCAGGTGGGGATTGGTGGGGTCCCATTGCATACCGGTACTCAGGGAAATCTGAAAGTGTCTGCTTTGTAAATATACAGCATGAACCAGCCAATGCTCTGTAGCAGTTCTAAACTTGCTCACCAAGGAATAAGTACCATAGAATTCAACGGAGTGTGCTTCTGAGTAGACAGCTACACGCTGCCCACTTTCCCCCAACAAGATAGTGACAAATGTGCTTCAAATAAATGAGGTGTGGGGAGTCTGTAACTTCATGTGGAATTTGGGATTATAGTCACCCAATAGAGATGACTATTCCTGGCTTCTTCCCCCCATGTCCGATGTGGTAAAAGCAAATGTTGAGGCCTATTAAGTGAGTGTGACTATTTTCAATTCTTTTTGCTTTCCTTTCAGGTTATGGGAATTTGGCCCCCAGCACAGTCCCAGGGCAGGTCTTCTGTGTGTTCTATGCCTTGTTTGGTGTGCCCCTTAATCTAGCATTTCTCAATCAGCTGGGGAAAGGGCTCACCATTCACCTGATCAACTTGGAGAGATGGGTCCACAAGCCAGGCCGAGCTCAGGTACAGATGCTTGTTTAACATTGTTACCCTTTCCTTGCTTTTCAAAGGTGACTTTCGTGTATCATTTTAGGACAGGCAGGGATGCCGTAGACCCATTATAACTCATACAGATGTTGCTTCCCCTCCTGTGACAGTAATTTGCTGACTCAGGACTTAGGGACAGGGATGTACTTGAATTTCCAAAAGAAGAAGAAGAAGAAGAAGACAGCTTTAAATTGAACAGATACAGGTTGCTTGATTGCAAACACCCATGGCTGCTATCAAGTCAGTTCTCTGTTCTGTGTCATTTTCTCATTTACCAGAACCTATTCTTGCAAACCGCTATAGAAAGAATGAGTCAGACTCCATTTCAGCAAATGCAGTTCCGGCAGTCCTATAAATGTAAAAGATCCCTCATATGAAGAATAACAAATGATTCCATACGGTTTGTAGCTCCAAGAGAAAATGTTGGAGGAAGCAGGCAAGGTTTCATGGAAGGAGATGGGGGCAGAGTTGGATGGTGATGATGCGCAAAATGAAAGTATCAGTAATATAAAAACAGGATTGCCAGAACACAGTGACAAATGAAGATGACAGACATGACAAAAGTATTTTTTTAAAAAAAAATCTTTAACAAGTGGAAACCACCCTACCCCTCAAAATTTGTAAAAAATTATTTTAAAAGGAATAAACAACCTTCACCACCCAGTAAATCTAAACTATCAAAAGGTCATTAGGATGAGTGGTCTCTTCAAGTTGCATGAGACACTCAGTCTTTTGTGGAGAAGACAAATTGCAGGAAGGTGTAATTGCTTGTGGAAGTATAAGGTGAGCTGAAGAGAAACCTTTGTTTTACTGAGAACACTGGTGCCTCAAGACACTATTGCCCCATGGAGATGGCCCTCATTGTTTACCATCAGTAGAACTTAAGTTGCACAATTAGTTCTTGGAACAAACAAACAAAAATCAGTTGCATAAAAATGAAGGTGACCCCTGCCTGGTTAAAGTATGCCACATTGGAAGCACCAGAAATCAAAGAATTATCCAGGCAGACAGCAACACGTTCCTCCATCCATCCAACCAAAAGGCATGGTCTGGTCACAATTCAAGGACACATCACAGCCAGGCAAAAGCACTCAAGAGGATCTGAGGCAGGGCCAGTGAGGGGTGTGGTCTGGGGAGGTGGCATAGCCTGGGAAGCATCCTAAGGGGCCTGAGATTCCCCACCCTTGTTCTAGAAGGTTCCAGGTTGCATATCAAGGGAGCAGGAGGGGCCTTCTCCATCCTCTTTCCATTATCTCTTTCGCTCTGGGGTGGTAGACAATACCTTGCTCTGAATACATGTCCAGCACCTGAAAGACACTGAAATGTTTGTGAGATGCAATCTGCTCAGTCCATACCTACTCATTTGACTGCTACATATCCTCTCTCCTTATACAACAATTTCCAGTGTGAATTAAGAGGGTCTGAGGAAATTTTGAGTAGCTGTCAGCAGGGGCAACCCTATCTGATCTAGTTAATGCCTGACCCAGCACAAAGTGGGAACTAGGAAGGTCCTCATGACCACACACTAGGCTTTGGTGAAATCATCTCCAGTGCAGTGTACCCTCACTGGTAAGACCAATCTCTTCTCCCAAGTCTTGGATCTGGAATAAAGGGCAGGGGTTTGTCCCTGACCTTGCACTGGGCTTCATAGACACCCATAAACAAACAAGACTTCTTGCTTGTTCCTTGGACCTAACCAGAAATGAGAATTTACCTCAACCATTGAGTCAGAGACTGGGATCAGGCACTGTGGCAACCAGAAATTCAGCTAGCCTCTAGGGCCAGGCAAACTTTGTAGATGCCTCCTCTGAATTACAACTGTTCACAGGGATATTCCAGGAGACAATTGTTTGGGCTCGTTCTAAACTGTGTGGCCCGTACCACACAAAGGAGCCTTTTCACTCCTGAGAAAAACAGATTTCATGAGGTGTGTGTTTTAAAAATGAGCATGTTCCATGACTCCATGACAAAGGAAAAAGACATACAGGAAAAAGCCATTTCTAAATCATTGTTCCCAGAAATAGCAGACACCATCAACCCAACCCAAATCTCTGCCTTTGGTACTTAGGCTAGAATCACTTCCATAGCAGTTTGTTACACTGAACTCAAAGGGACTTAGTCACAAGTAAAAATGTATAGGATCACACTGTTAATCTCTCATGACATATCAAGTTTTGAAATCCTGGAAGCAGGATGAAAGATTCCAATTTCACAAAACACAAATATCAGACAGATTATTCATATTATTTCCCAGTATAGTATGCTTTCTAGGTATGAATATGCAATTTTAGAGGGAAGGACATTTTTTGGTATTTTCTCAAAGCAGGTTTTTCTTCCACTACTACTTTCTTATTTAGAAGGAACAAAAATCCTACCTGACATAGCTCAGGGGAACTGCAGATTTTAAAACTGCTCTAGTTGCCTCCTAGTCCACAAACTTTGCCTCTTTTGCAGAAAAAAACTGCATATGAAAGTTCTTGTGGCTAGTTGTATCAGCAGTCCTGCCCACTGCATTCCCAGTTAACTGTTTCCTAACTCCATAAAATGTTTTCTGGGGTCAGTCTTGGGTCCCTGTTCTGCACCACCAATTGTCTATTGCCAAGAATCTGTTTGTGCTTGTTCCTTGAATTGTCTTCTTGTCTTCATCTATTCTTGACTTCCACTCCTCACTTTACCAGGCCCTTACCTTCTTTTTCTTTTTTAACAAGTTCCTATCTGTTATTCTTTTTAACAAGCCCATTACCTGTTGTTTTAATATGTGATCACGGTTGATCATAGGTTGCATCCAACGAAGTCCTCCCATTAGCTCAAGGACTTCTGCCTGCACAACAGGAAGAAGAAAACAGACCAAGTCTTGGTTTGATAAAGATTTCTAGAATGCTAGGAGTGAATTGTGGAGGAGGCATTAATTAACACTAGTTGATTAAACTTCTCTAGCCCTTGTGAGCTTGGAGGGGGGATACTCCTGTCTAGACATGGAAAGGGACACAAATTCTGTCTTTTCCTACTTTTTGTCTTTTTGCTATGCAAAGGTCAGTCTCCTGAATACACAGTTAAGAGGCTAAAGACCGCCATCATTTACATCTGGGGAGGGGAGCCTCTGACCCATGTTCCAAACTTGGCCTGCCAGGCTTTCCCGTTTGGGCTGAGAAGTGTTTCTGGGCA
This sequence comes from Zootoca vivipara, assembly GCF_965207765.1. Lineage (NCBI taxonomy): Eukaryota > Metazoa > Chordata > Lepidosauria > Squamata > Lacertidae > Zootoca > Zootoca vivipara. The sequence continues at coordinate 83,983,707 of NC_142586.1, read as the reverse complement.
AACTACACCCACCCACCCTGCACCTGACATACATATATGATGTCAGGTGTGGGGCAGGTAAGGGCAGGGCTTTAAAGGAGCAATTGGGAACTTAAAGTGAGTTCCCAGTTGTTCCTCTGCTAGAGCAGGGTGTTCTCCAGAAGGAGTGCATTCCAGGAGAGTGAAATGGCTTCCATTGACTGAAAACCACTTCTCCCTCCAGTGCTGTTCCTTGAATTTCCAAAAAAATGGAGGGTTAGTGAACAGTATGGGGCTGTTTGAAAGCCCTTTTGTAAACAGTCCTATGCTGCTGCATTTTAAATTTTAATACTGTATTTTAATCTGTATTTTAATTATTGCTTTTTATGTTTTATTGTAATTTTATTGGTGTGAGTCGCCCTGAGCCCGGTTCTGACTGGGGAGGGTGGGGTATAAATAAAAAAATATTATTAGTATTATTTTTAATGCTCTCAAAGGGGTTTTCAAATAGCCCCACACTGCTCATTGAACCTCTGAAATATGGAGGTTCAAAGAGCAGTGTGAGGTTGTTTGAAAGCCCATTGGGAAGCGGCCCTGTGCTACTATTTTAACCTCCAGTTTTAGGAAGTTTAAAGAGCAGTATGGGGCTGCTTGCAAAAGGCCTTTCAATCAACCTGCACTGTACTTTGAAGTCCTGAAAACAGAGGCTTCACAGTACAAGGTCACCTGACATCATAGTGACAACAGATGATTGACAGATGGGATAAGGATCTGGCCTACCAGACAGAAAAGGTTCCCCACTTCTGATTTACATGGAACTTTGCTCCATGGAAGAAGTTTTTAGAAGTTCCACTGGGGGTCTATAAAACAGTATGAAATGGTATGAAACAGCCTTAAGGTAGCAGATCTGAAAGCACTCAGACCAACCAGACCAAGTCATGCCAGGCAGAAGCATAGTCCTTCTAAACTGTCATTTCCCTTCTCATGTTTCTCAGGTGGTTCAGACTCTGACAATGGGATTCTTCCTGATGGTTGGGACTTTGCTTTTTCTGGTTTTCCCACCCATGATCTTCAGTTACGTGGAAGGCTGGAGTTATGGAGAAGGCTTCTACTTCACCTTTATCACCCTCAGCACCATCGGATTTGGAGACTATGTAGTAGGTAATAGAAAGGGTGGTGGTGGTGACATATTCTACCCCTGAGATCGTCCTCCTCTCTCAACTAACTTTGATTAGGAGGAACTCTAGTGAAATCCAGCAATGTGATCACAGTGCAATCAGTGCATATGACATCTAGATTATTCATGGCTTCTCTGCTGAGGCTGCAAATAAGTGCCAAAATTGATTCATTCATGCATTCATTCACTAAACAGTGCTTAACCAGCTAACCAGCTCTATTAAGAACTACGTAAAGGAGTTATACTTTCAAGGAGGAAAAGACATTGGTTTAAAACATGCTCTTGCTTAAATCACATGACGCCCAATCAAATTAAGCATAAAACCAATGACAAAGTGAACTAATAGCAATGGCCATTTGCTTGTGATCTGGGCCGGCCCTACAATGAGGCAGAGTGAGGCAACTGCCTCAGGTGGCAGATGCTGAGGTAGGGGGAGTGACCAGGGATGTGACTGCATCCCCTACACTAGCTTGCTGCCCTCAAATACTCTGGGGAAGTGCCCCATCTTTTGTTCGCCTCAGACAGCAAAATGTCTTGAGCCAGCCCTGCTTGTTTACTATGGCCATGAGTGAGTCTCCTCATTTATAGTGATAGGAACAGTTCCACACTAAGCAGCACAGGACTGGCAGAGGGGTGCTCCTTCTGTTATTTTTATTTCTCCCGCTCAATGCATTGTTAAGGTCCTCCAATCCTGAAAGGAGTAACTGGAATTAGAAGTGTCTTGCTGGATGGATCAGACCAGTCAGGTCCATCTGGTCCAGCATTCCATCTTGAACATTCACCAGCCAGATGCTTCTGGGAAACGTATAAGCTGAGCACGATGGTGACAACCCTACATTTACACAAGGCATATATAGGCATATATAGATGGGCATATATTTACATTTACCTACATTTACAAGGCATATATAGATGGGGTTTTTTTGGGGGGGGGTTGTATATACACATAGAGCCTGAAATGTGCTCAGCCAAGTTCACAAATCACGCAAAACAAAAACAAAAAACAAATGCTGTTCCTTCCATGTCTGAAAAATATTGTGTGTTTGGTGCCATTCTACACAAAAACATGTTGCGAAAAACCATGTGCTGCAAAATGGCACAGTCAAGATGACTTAACACACTATTCATAACATAGGAAATGCCTATGGTGCCATTTTGTTTTGTTTTGTTTAAACCTGTGCATAGACTGCTATAGGAGCTGACAACATTACATGGTCTTCTTTTTGGAAACAGACATAAATGTTTGTTCCTTTTTCCTCATTGTATTTGCTTTGGAGAAAAAAAGGATCCTTGAGATTGCCATTGATTTGTGCAGTAAGAAACTGCAGTGTGTTCTATTTTATTTATAGACACACACACACACACACACACACACACACACACACACACACAAAACGCCTCCATGCATAGGGAAGCTTATTTCTCCCTGACACTTTGGTTCCTCTTTGTTCCCCAAGTACCACTTCCTGCATCTCTGGTTTGCTTTCATGCAGAGCCAGCAACACGTGAAACTTTCTTGCAGACTCATCTGCTTTTCCTAAATCTAGTTACAGGACCAAGTTGAGGTCATGTGTATCCCAAATTGTTTTCTCTTGACCTGTCAGGGGAGAGGACACAGCTCAGTGGTAGCACATATGCTTTGCTTGCAGAAGGTCCTAGTTTCAATCTCCCCCATGCCCCCCCCAGAAACTCCTGTTAGAAGAATTAGGTAGCAGATGATAAGAAAAGCACCTTTCTGCCTTACACTCTGTAGAACTATTGCCAATTGGAGCAGATAATGTTGGACTAGATGAACACAGATATTCTGGCATTAGTAGCTAATTAGTTTATGCAGCATGATTTTAAAAAAATCCTTCTCTGTGTTGCTGTCATCAGAGTAGCAAGGCTCAGGGACAATGACCTGATGGCTATAGTAAGGCTAGTTCCATGTAGATCTCGTTCATGCTAACAGTGGAGCTGGTGGCAACACTGGGGATGATAACAGTCTGGGGAAGTTGTAAACCTAGGGAAAGTGAGAATGGGCATAATCCGACATATCACACTGTAAAAAGCCAAACCTATCCTAGGCATGCAACTCATTATAATGAGTATCCAGGAAAATATCACACCACCTCTAATCTGTGAACAAATACACACGGGTGGAATGCCAGTTAACAATCTTGCATGGTTTTGTACACATGTGCATATGAGTTGTGTATGTGTGCATGGTGTTCATTGTGTTGGCACATATTCCTCCCAATCATAAAGAAACCAATTCTTACTTGTGGGTTTTCTTGGTTTTTTCTTTCTTTCTAGGCACAGATCCTAATAAGCATTATATATCAGTGTACAGAAGCCTGGCAGCAATCTGGATTATTTTTGGCTTAGTCTGGCTCGCTCTGATCTTTAATCTGGGAGCTGACTTGATGGAGAAATTCCTACAGCTTAATTGGCAGAAGTCTGGCCCAGGCACTGCAGAGACAGCTGTCACCAAATTAGAGGATAACCCTGATCAACCCAGGATCCACATCCCTAGCTGAGAGTGACTTATGGATAAGCAACACAAAAAACCAACAACTCCCTTGTCCTCTCCCTTATGCCTACAAAGCGATGTTTGTGGGCAAGACACCTTGCATCAAATACTGTACATAATGAGTTGGTCACTTCGTAAGGGAAAGGAGATTTTTTGAAACAGAAGAAACCCTTTGACAATATGTACTGCAAACAGCCCAATGAAGCCCTTGGAGGAAAACAAACTGAAAGTGTCAATGCCACATGTTTTCCACACATCTGATTCCTTCAGCAAATATACAGTCTACCATTAGGCCACATCATCTTGTTTAATTCAAGTCAGCATTTGGGCTGATGGATACCTCTGTTTCCAGCAGGAGCAAACCAGCTGATACTACCAAGGTTGCAACACACCATTTGTAGAGATTCATTTTTCCTCCAAAACTGTTATCAAGAGAATCAAGCTATCTGCTTCTGTGATTTCCTTAAGCAAACTGTAATCTGAAATCTCTCAAGTGGTTCTGATCTTTGCGGATAGAACAAGATTTAGATGTTCCCAGTTCCACATGTTAAGAAAGTTTGGGACAGATTCTGGTCTCAGGTTTCTAGACTGCCGAGAGAATTTGTTCCCTCCCCTTCTTCCATTACCAGAGACAGAGAAAGGTAAACCAACTTATTTTATCCACTGCAATCACTTCAAATTTGAGGGTATTTGCAGCTTTAGGTCCTATGATCCCCAGAAAATCTATACTACCAATTTAGGACTCCTTAAGTCTACAATGGACCACTGTGGGAAGAGAGATCAAGATTCTAGATGTCGTCATGCTAGGCCAGCCAGCATTCAATAATTTCCTTCCTCCTGATCTTCTGGTAAGTGTGGATTGAGCTAAGTGACTACTGGGTAGCAGTAATGTGTAAAAGGTTAAACTTTTACTTAGCACATAGAAATGCCAACAGCTAAAACAAATGAGTGGGAAATAGATTTCTACATACAGCAGTGAACCTTGAGGGCAAATAAAATGCGAAAGACATGCTTCCTCCTGTCCCTGCTTCTACTGATGGGAGACCGAATGACCTGTGTGCTACATTCTGCAAACTTCTGCAAAGTGGCTGCATGCATGTCCACATTGATCAGCAAGACAAAACCCGGACAGAGAAAGCTGTTGAATGAAGATGATCTTCTGTGTATTACCAGCTCCATTGGATCTTCTGGACAGATTGAGTCGACTGTCAGGAGCTCTGCAAATACCAGCCTAAACCACTGTTTCTTCATGCACCAAATGCTGTTAAGAGATATAGTAAAACTAACAGGGTAGAATTCCTTCATCTGTTTTCAAGCACCTCTCAACAACAACAACAGGTACCAACTGTTGAGAGTTGTTAGGTGATCCCTATTCCCATCAGAGTACCACAATTTCAAGAGTGCTTTAACTATCAATTCCACTGAGAACTCCATGGTGCAGATGGGGCTCTGTTGGCAACTCCAAAAAAGTGACACTTTTTAAATGGTAGCTCTGGCAATCACTCCTTAGACGCCTTCCCTTCCTTATAAAGCCTTGATAGAACCAGTCGGGATGGGGAAAGGTTCCGTTTGTAAAAAAAAAATGCTGATAGTAAAATTATCCCCATTAAAATTGCACAAAACTGAGCCTCCAAAAGGTTAGCCAGTCCAGGCATGTCCAAAATCCGTTTTGGGGGTTTAATCCGGCCCGCCAGTCGGTTTAATCCGGCCCCTGTGGCAGTTTATTTCTGGGGGTAAAATCCTTTAAAAAGTCAACAATTTTGGAGTAAAATCATTAAAAAGCTCAACAATTCAATCCTAAAAAAAGTTAACAACTTTGGTCGGCCCTTTTGTCAGCCCTCAGGGCCCTTCACTTCATCAAATCTGGCCCTCTTTGAAAAAAGTTTGGACACCACTGGAGGCCAAGCCATAATCAGCAAACAGTAAAATTGAACTCCATATGTCAGATTTTATTCTTGGAGATAACAATTGTCCTCAAAGTTGTCTATTTCAAGATAAGAAGTTTAGGGATATAAGGCTCACATAACCTCCAACTCCATGCCTCGACATCAGCCATTCAGTATCATACCAGCTTGATTTGTCTGACACAAAATATAGCAATCCACACACCTTTTCCCCCATCTCCTGGATCATAATGTTTTAAGCACACAGAATACTACATGTTGCAGTGTTCAACAGTGTGTAGAATATTACTCTCCAACTGGTCATTTGTTATTTGTCACTTCTTTGTGGGGAAATGGCAAGCCCCTTGAAGAAGCCATTCATAATCTTTCTTGAAACTGGCAAATGGATTCACCTTTACCACAAAATCTGGACTCTCTTGTTTGAGGGTGGAGGCTAGCCAATACACTTTTTATTATTTTGGGATTTTATAAAAGAGGAGCAATAAACTATACATGGTTTCCACATCAAATAAGGTAGGTATTGTGGATGTGTTTGCTGCCCTGGACTCTGTCAGAAGAAAGGAAGGGGCGTAAATTCAACGACAACAATGATAAATGGTAATTGATAATAGATAATACATGATGCCATACATGGGTTAAGACTTTAGAAAGGTAATCCATAATAATTCAGTGTCATCTGCAAACTTGGCTACCTCACTGCTCACTCCAGACCATTTAATGAAAGTTTAATGAAAGAACTCACCTTCCCACACTCTGCTTCTTGTTTTCTAACCTGCTACTGATCCATAAGTGATAATTGGAAGCAATGAAAATTTCATTTCAAAAATTTATAAAATACTGCTAGAATGGGAGACAAAGGATGAGATTATAAAGGCCACTGTGACACATTGGGCGATAGACATTGGCCATAATATAGAAATGGAAGCGTAGGAGAGGGTATGGAAATCAACACTGAACTTGGTATGCTATGCCCTAAAGGGGGAAAAAATGATTTATAGGTGGTATTTAACTCCTAGTAAATTAGTGAAAAGGGATCCAAATTATGTCGGAAATGCCAAGAGGTAGAGGGGACCCTCATGCAGATGTGGCTGTCTTGTAAACAGGCTAAATAGTATTGGGAAATGATCTACATAGAATTCAAAAAGATGCTAAGGCTGACTTTTCAAAAAAGAAAGAAAGAAAGAAAATGAGGCTTTATTTTACTAAGCATAACTAATTGAGATATCCCTAAAAAGAAACTTAGCCTCTTCCTCTATGCAACTACAGTGGCTAGGATATTATATGCTTAAAAATGGAAGGACAAAAAACTCCAAAAAAAGAAGAATGGCAATATAAGTTGCTTGAATATGTAGAACTTGCAACTATGACAGCGAGGATAAGAGTCCAAGATGAGAGAAAGATATGGGAAGAGTGGGATTTTTTGGAAGTATTTAAAGAGATACAATAAACTAATAAATTTCCATGTAGAATTAGAAAAATGAACAGCAGTCAAAAACAGTACGGTAAATGTGCAGAGTTAATCGATGAGAAAAGATAAGGGTTACAGAAAGCAGATCAATTGAAAAAAGCAAAGAATTGACAGTCTGTTTTCCCCTTGTGTTTTGCTACTGATTCTTTTGATCATAGAAAGAGTACACAGACACCGGAGCCAGGAAAACCTTGTTGTCTAAGGAAGGCCTCTTTCTGTACAGTAACTCTTTTATAGCCCTTCCTGTCTAGGAGCACACAATAGCTAACCCAGCTGGATGAGAGTCTTCACTGCCAGGAAGATGTTCCAAGCTATTGTTCTAAAGATGTTTGACCAGCTTACCGCACGGGGAAGCTGCATAGAGATCCCAAACTTCCTGGTTCTAGACTCTGTGGGTTCTGACACTTGTATCCGTCAATCATGTTTTTATGTGCCTATGTCAGTAGTTAGGAACTGGGGGCCTGTGCTGCCCCTTTCACCGAGATGGTCTTGCTTATATACCACATCTGTTTCTCCCATCATCCAGGACAGGGTGCAAAGCAGAGCTGGAAAGGCCCATGGATGTCTTTCTTCATTGTTTCTGGGCTGTTCAGAGGCAACAGTTGATCTAGTGTTCCAGGAATCAATGATAATTCCTTTGCACTATCAGTCTGGTTGCTGGTCACTAAAGCATGTTATTCTGAATTACGGCTGCAGCTACTGCTTCTCTACATGGCTTCAGTTTCTGTTGTGGGTGTAAAATTTCAGGCATGTGCAAATGTTGTGTGCTCCATTGGCAGACCTACCCCCCCACTTCATGGAACAGGATGCATCAAAGAAAATCCTCTCAGAGTCACATTAGTTCAGGGTTAACCAATATGGTGCCCTCCAGATGTTGAGAACTACAACTCCCCTGATCCCTGAGCACTAGCCATGCTGGCTGGGGCTGATGGGAGTTGACGTCCAAAACATTTTGAGAAAAGGTTGGCTACCCCTGCATTCGTTCATCACAAAGGTGCTGCAGGGAATGGTAATGCTCTTCCAGGCATCTTTCTTCACAGCCAGTAATCTAAAGCTTCTCTTCCTAAAGTTCAGAAAAGGGCAACCAAAGTGATCAAGGAGTTGGAGCAACTCCCCTACATGGAAAAGTTATACCATCTGGTACTTTTTAGTTTGGAGAAAAGGCGGCTAAGGTTACAAGGCAAATGAAGCTGAATGCTGGAAAATTTAAGACACAGTAAGAGAAAGTACTTGTTCACACAGCACATAGTTAAGCTATGGAACTCATTCCTTCAAGATGTAGTAATGTCCACCGCAGGTTGGGGACCCCTGCTCTAATAGGTGTGTAAAAGAGGGGATCTCAGTAGATGTAATTAACTATTCAAGCTCCACCTACTGAAACGTCCAACACAACTATTAAAGGTCCAATGGCCCTGTCTTCTTTTGTATCTGAACATCCTAATTATGAGGGAACGCGGGTGGTGCTGTGGATTAAACCACAGAGCCAAGGGTTTGCTGATCAGAAGGTCGGCAGTTTGAATCCCCGCGACGGGGTAAGCTCCCGTGCTCGGTCCCTGCTTCTGGCAACCTAGCAGTTCGAAAGCATGTCAAAGTGCAAGTAGATAAATAGGTACCGCTCTGGCGGGAAGGTAAACAGTGTTCCTGTGTGCTGCTCTGGTTCACCAGAAGCGGGTTTGTCATGCTGGCCACATGACCTGGAAGCTGTATGCTGGCTCCTTCGGCCAATAATGCGAGATGAGCGCCGCAACCACAGAGTCGGTCACGTCTAGACCTAATGGTCAGGGGTCCCTTTACCTTAAGCCTCTGATTACCAGGAATCTGGTTGGCCACTGTGAGAACTGGATGCTGACCCGCTAGGTGTTTGATCCATCAGAGCACTTCTTACGTTCATTTTAAACAGGGCAGGAAGGAAATGAACGTCTTCTACTGAAAGTAGGGAAGTTAGTTGACATGTTTGTGCTGGACTCCTTTGAAATTCCCTAGGCATGGTGGGTATTTTCCTGTTTCCTAAGGCAGCCTTCTGCCCTACTTTATAGAGGAGAGTCCTCTATTTGTAGTGTCCTGTCCGAGTCCAGTTTAAAGAGAAGGAATCAAAATAAGGAAAAGCAGGGACCCTCCACTCCAAAGTACAGCTCACATTGACACTGTGTGCCTTCTGGTACTAGCTAATGACTTGCCTTTTTGCCCAGGCCTTGGGATGGGGCTTGATGTTATGAGGTCAGCTGTAAACATAGTGAAGTAGTGGCAGGAATGTAGGACTATTTGTAAGAATTCCAGTTGTGTTTTACTTTCACAATGTAATGTATCCTGTTGTATTTGGATTTGTTGTACTGTATATGTTTTATGATGTAACCTGCCCATGGATCGTATACTGATGAAGAATGGGATAGAAAGTGAAGAAATAAAATAAATATTGCATGGCCCATATTGCAAGAGAATGTTGAGGAAAATGGATATGCTTCAGTGTCATTTTGCCCCCCAAAATGTTTATTTCATTTACACTTAAAAATATCCCTCATTTGTCTAGTCCAGAATGATCCTAGACACTTGTTATTAAATGGATCATCCCTGAACTGAAATACTGTAGCACTTTTAATCCTTATAGCTGGAGCCATGGTCTGTAGCAGCATGATCCAAAACCATTAGATGCATTGGCTGGGAGAGGTAAGTACGCGGTGTATGTCGCCCCTGGCTGAGCTGTAAGGGCAATTACTTGCCCTGGCAGATCTATTTATGGGTGAGGGAAAGCCTTGCTGTCATAAATTATGCCAAAGGTGGTGGGCATGGTGGGGGCTGCACCCTAACTCCCTTGATTAGCTGGCCCCACCCACTTGCACCACCCAAAATGGAGGTGTAACTAAATCCACAGGAGTCCGAGGAAGACCAGAAAATCCAAGTTTTCACTACCCTCCCCCGATTTTGACCACAGACCTTCTGGCCAGAAGAAGTTAGGATGCTGTTTATGTGCCTCTACCTAGTTAGAGGACACGGGTGGCGTTGTGGGTTAAACCACAGAGCCTAGGCGTAGCCAATCAGAAGGTTGGCGGTTCGAATCCTTGCGACGGAGGTGAGCTCTCATTGCTCGGTCCCTGCTCCTGCTCACCTAGCAGTTTGAAAGTGCAAGTAGATAAATAGGTACCATTCCGGCGGGAAGGTAAACGGTGTTTCCGTGCGCTGCTCTGGTTCGCCAGAAAACGGCTTAGTCATGCTGGCCACATGAGCCTCAGCCAGTAAAGCGAGATGAGCGCCGCAACCCCAGAGTCGTCCATGACTGGACCTATTGGCATAGCTGCCAAGTTATCCCTTTTTTACAGGGATTTTCCCTTATGCTGAATAGGCTTCCTCGTGAGAAAAGGGAAAACTTGGCAGCTATGCCTATTGGTCAGGGGTCCCTTTACCTTTACCTAGTTAGAATTGCTCCGCCCATCTCTGGCGACCTAATGCTACCGTAGGTCTCTCGGGCCCCTGTTGAGATGCACCAAATGTGGGTTACTCTTTGGGTAGCTACTCAGCTCTGTGGCCAGCACTCCCTCTCTCAACGTTTACTTCCAGGGGCTGGCGGGGTGCCGGGCCTAAAACGAGGACGGCGATGCTGCGGCCCTTCTGGAGAGTTTTGGGCACCCAACGCCTCCTCAGGCCCCAACCCTGAGGGCCACAAATTCGCTCCCGCGGGCCAAACGAAGCCGAACTCCGCAAGTGAGCGCGCTGCGACTCGGAAGCGGAGCTACTCGCCCGGTTTGAAAAGCTCGAGGCGCTTCCTTGGCTCCTCCCAGAGCATCAGAGAGCCGCCGGCGTCTTAGGGGAAGCCACTTAACTTGCGCGCAGGCCGGTGAAGGCACGAAGCTGGCGATGTGCGGCTGCGGCGGGAGTTGCGGCCGGGCGACGCCGGGAGCCGCCTCGTCCTCAGGCCGCCGGCTTCCCGCCACGCCGCTCTTGCTGCTCGCCTACGTGAGCTACTTGCTGCTGGGCAGCGTCGCATTCTGGGCACTCGAGTCGCCCCGCGAGAGAGACGCGGCGCGGCGGCTGCTGCGGGAGAAATGGGACCTGCTGGAGAACTACACGTGTCTCGAGAGGGAGGACCTCGAGGCCCTCGCCAAGGTACGGGGGGGGGGGGCCGAGCCCGTCCCGCCGCCTCCGAAGAGAGCGTCCCCCCTGAGCCCCGGGGTGGTGAAGGGGACAATAGGACGGCGACGGCCGGGCTGGGCCGAATCCCATGAGGAAAGGGAGGCGCCCGCTATGTGGGAAACATGTCCTCGCCTGCTCCTCTCTCCTCTCAGCCCGTTAGGCTGTTGTTTGTAGATACTTAATGTGGGGCTTTTACGGTTGAGGGGAGGGCGCTCGTCTGCACGCGCTCCAAGGCTGGTCCTGGCCGGAAAGGAGGTTGGGAGCGGGGAGAGAACTGGCTGGTGGAAGACTGTATAATCGCGGGAATGTGGCAAGGAAGGTGCCTGGCGGGTGGGGAAGAAGTCTGTCCGGAAGAACTTTTGAAAAAAGGAAAAGTAGAAGTCCATGAACAGGCCAGCCCTTCTGGAAATACTCTGGTAGAGTGAAGCATTGCACATCCATGAAGATGGTTGTACCACCCTCAGATGGGTGGGAAGGCAAAGAGAGCCCCCGCAGAAAGGGTTCTGCGATAAGGAGTTTTCTGTAGAAACCAGGGAAGCTGCTTGTCCAGAAATGCAAGACTTTGAAGAAGACCACGTTATACCTGAAGCCAGTGGTGTTTTTCAAGGAAAAAGTGCCGGAGCTCACCATGAGCTTCTCCCTTGTTCTGTTATAATGGCAATGGCGCCCACCTGAGAGGTGCTGGGGCTGAGCTCTCCCTGAAAGAAAGCTCTACCTGAAACAATAGGGCAGCCATGGTCCTCCGGATGTTGGGCTACATCTCGCATCCACCCTGTTCATTGGCACTGCAGCTGGGGCTGATGGGAGTTGGGAGTCCAAAAGCATCTGGAGGGCCAAAGGCTCTCCATTCCTCATCCCTGGTGTAGAAAGATACTGTGCAAGAAAGCTCCACCAGCCCTAACTGGCTTGGTCAAAGGTCAAGAGATGGTGAGAGTTGTGGTCCTCCCATCCTGCTGAAATGGAAGAATGTCCCAAGGGGTATGAGATGCTGAATGCATGTGAGCTGGGACATCTGAAAGTCTGAGCAGGAAGTCCTCAGTTCAGATGTTCCCTCAGTCGTGAGCTTATTCATTATCGCATTACTGCATTATCAGACAGAAGTACTGACTGTGTCCCTAATACAGTCAAAATAGTGCCATCTTCTCATGGTACCAGGCATCCCCAAACTTCGGCCCTCCAGATGTTTTGGGCTACAATTCCCATATTCCCCAACCACTGGTCCTGTTAGCTAGGGACCATGGGAGTTGTAGGCCAAAACATCTGGAGGGCCACAGTTTTGGGAAGCCTGTACTAGAAATCCAACCGCAAACAAAATAATTAACCATTTGCCTCCTTTTATTGTTATGGAGAGCACCAAGTTGAAGAAGGCTGTTTTGTTGGTACTTCACATTCTGCTGCTTGAGCAAGGCTGCTTCAGCCTCTGAGCTGGCCCTGGTTAGCTCATCCTCTGTAATATGGAGATGATAATGCTGCCCTATGGGGTTGTTGTAAGACAAGGCAGAGAGAAAAACTCATGTTTCTGGACTAGAACTCCCACCATCCCTGGCTAATAACCATGCTGGCTAGGTCTGATGCAGTCCAATGACTTTTGGAGGGCCACAGGATTCCTTTCCCTCTTACAAGATGCCCTGAGAAATATACTTGCAGTACTGCTATAAAAACATCAGCTGTTGCTATGAACAAGACAAATGACAGTGGATTTTTTTAAAAAAAAAATCTCAGTGCTATTTTCCATTGGCATTATTCCCATATTTGGATGTGACTGTCCCTGAAGAACTCATGGGAGATCATGGCCAAATTGAAGTAGCATATAGAGGTGTTAAGTCATGTGTTGTGTTTCACATCAGTTCTCCTGGGCTTAACATTATTTTATTTTTTATTATTGATGCACCACCTAATGTGTTCCACTGGCTTTACAAGATAAATACAAAGGCAGGGGCACTAGCAGTATAAACGGGTTTTTAGATACGATTTGGTAGGTGAAAATAACAAACAGCAGAGTTAATCAATGAAGAAGGATAAGGGTTAGAGAAAGCAGATCAATTGAAAAAAGCAGAGACTGTTTTCCACTTGTGATTTGCTACTGATTCTTTTGATCATAGAAATTACAAGCCGGACTCACTCTTTTGAGTCAACTGATATGTAGGCAATTTGGTGTACCCTCTGGGCTTCTACTCTTGCTTCTGGCACAGTCTGGTTTGAATTTTGTGGCTTAGTCTTTGGGAGAACCTTGCTGGGTGAGGGAGAGAAGTAGGTGATTTTGAGCTTGGTTGGTTTCATCTCATACCACTGTTCTTTAGTCTTCTCTCTTCCACAATAGGGAGACTGAGACATGACTAGCCCCCTATTATAATGCAGGAGGTGCATGAGATGGGCATGATTCACTGACATGGTTTGCACATCACAGTAAGCCAAGCTGTAGCACCTGCTTTTCCCCCTCCGGATCTGCAACAGCAGCTAAGCCAAGGTTTGGCTTAGCATGTCATCCAAAGGCAGGATCATGGTTAAGCTCTTTCTTCTTGGACCACATACCAAGTTTCATAGCCTTTTCCTTGGGAGCAGGAACAGATTTTGGTAATCCTTCGTAAGCAACCTTTTGTAAGCATCCTTGGGAGCCCAATGATGCTTCCATGCATGTCTTGTTTGCGTATATGGTCTCACTGTTTTGATTTTCTTCCACATTATCAGTGTGGGAGAGAACTTACCTTGTAGTAAAGACTCTCAGATAAGGAGCCAGTTAGGGTTTATGATGTTTCACCTATGTACCTGAAAAGACACATTAAGATTAATATTCACCCCCAATATATTGTTGTTACTTATCTGTGTTAATAATGTGGAGAAATAATAACTTTTATTTGGAAAGGGCAAGGTCCAACTAACTTCAAAACAATCTTAATCACCACTACACCGTGATAATCTGGCACTCAGATGCAGGTACTCTGGCAAAGAAATCCCCCCCCCAGATATGGCTTATAAAGTAATCCTCTCCAAGGCTTCTTAGAAGACCCTGAAAACCATCACCCAATAATGCCTGCCTCACATGTCGCGTTGAACCATAGTTTATTTTATCTTTAGTTTAATGAGAACACAGAGTATGTTTGGGCATACTGCTAAAATCATGGGTGCTTCACTCCAACCCCATTGCTGGGAAACAAGCCATGATCTCACTTAGTGTTGCATCTGAACCTGGATTTGTGTTTGGTTCCTCTCAGTAACCAAATTTGCTCTGGACTTAGCACTTGTTTGTTTGAAGGAAACCCACCATGAGCCCAGGATTGGAGGTAATGCAAAGGCAGGCCATGGTTTTCTTTCCAGCTGCAAAGGAGGACTTCAACACCCAAGATTTCAGCAGTGCGCACAGGCACACTGTAATATCACGTAATATCACAGGGTCTTGCAACTATGGCTTAATGTGATGTGTGAACAAGGGCTAAGTCATCTTGATTTTCCCACACAAAAAAATATGCACAGTATCTTTTAAATAAATGAGAACTGATTCTTAATGGAGGCAATGACATTCCTGATTCATTATCCCAATATTACTTTCCAGATTTGGAATCTATTCTAACATTAGATCTATTAGTTACAGTAAGACAAAGTGATGATGCTTGCCAAAAGACATAAGACACAGATCCTGGATGGTCATTATCATCTATCAGTGTCATTTATTTAATGCTTAAGGCTTCATTTTTTGTGATAATGTGCCCATTTTGAGACAATTTAATTTTTATCTACTCATTCATTAGGGTCTATAAAGATGTTTTATTATACTTAGGGTCATTGTTTGTTGGAAGGGAGTATAAAAAATGTTGCTAAGAACATATCTTGCTTGTCATGTGGTGAAGCAATTCGACATAGCTCTAGTGTATGTGTTCCCACATCAACTATTTGTGAGTCACATAGGTCTTGCATTACTTAAAATTGAAGTAGGTCTCCCTTCTTTAAAAACACACATTCTTAAATCCATGATTCCATACTAGAAAAAGCTCCTGCTATTGTTTGATAAACATTTATAACAAAACAATTTTTAGACCTGCAGAACCAAGAAGGCTGGCTGCAATGTTGTAACCAATCCATGTTACCAGTTTCCTTTGCAATGTCATCACAGGACATATCTCACCATAAAATCCATGGTGCAATTAAGATGCCAAAATGGACCTAGAATTCTTCAAGTCCTCTGTTTGGTATATCAAAATCAAGTCTATGTGTTGCTTATGTGTTGGAATTAACTCTTTGAACTGTGTTTACTCAGCCTAGATTTCTGGCAGAACAGAGAAAGGGGGAAACTGAGGCATGGAGAGGGGAGATGCCGGGAGGGAGGGTGGAGAACCCACAGGCAGGACATGGCAGTACCTCTCGCTCTACCGTGTCTCTGAAAATAAGCCATACCCCGAAAATATGCCATAGTGATAGGCAGTTTAACCTTGTAGGTTAAACTGTACCATACTTTAAAAAAAAGACATCCCCTGAAAATAAGCCACCGTGTGTTTTTTTGAGGAAAAATAAATATAAGACGCTTATTTTTGGAGAAACACAATAGTTTGTCCTCCCTACAAAGTTACCATTCAGGCTCTGAGGTGGATTTCTGCAAGAGCTATTCCAAGTCTTGGCCCAGTCCATGTGCCTCATATGCTCCTAACAGATCGGACTGTTGTCGCAGGCCAGAGAGATATACGTCATCCTGTCAGTGGCCAAGAATCCTACCTGAGCTATAGCTTTTCCGTGGGAAGGTGGCAGCATATTGCCAGTTTCCAAATTCACAGAACTAATTAAAGCCATTATCACAAGCAGGCTGGCCCTATAAAGTATTGCCAGGACAACTAAGAACAGGGACTCTTCTCTTCATTTCAGCATTTTATTATAAAATATATACTGTATTTCCTTGTATATTAATAAAGCAGGATGGACCAAGAGCAAGCGTGGATCAAAAATCAATAGTGCAAATATAACTAATAACTTAATTTCCCTTCTCTGTTATGTCCCAACATCTTAATTAAGCTTTAGCAGGTGGAGCAAAGTGTCATCTCATGCATGAATAGGGAAAGTATAAACAGGGGAAACAAAGGCTTCTCTCTCCCTAGTCAAAGTATCACCGTGAGAGAGGCAGCTATCTGCTTTAATTTATATCCCATCTTCTTTCCATGGAGTGGTTTATGTGATTCTCCCCTGCCCTCTGTAGTCACAGCTACCCTATGATAAGTTTACCAGATTTTTTTCAATGAATTCGGGGACACTTTTCAACTTCCTACTAAATAGATGGATTTTGTGAGGGGACTGATTTGTAAATCTGGGGGCTGTCCCCAGGAAACAGGGACATCTGGTAACCTTACCCTATGAGCTAAAAGGTAGCAACTAGGGCTTTGCGCGTGCACACACACACACACCAGTTTAAAATGGGTGTGTGCACGTTTGGTTTTTTGTACTGTCAACACAACATTGTCCTTATTCAGGTGGCAGCCTGCACCCCCCCCCCTTTTAATTTTGGTTTTCCTGATTTGTGGATATTGCATTAGTGGATGCACATCATTTGGCTACTTTTTAAAACATGCATGGTGACATTTTGCTGGGTGCCATCTGTCACTCCACCCCCACCTTCAATTGGCAGATGCTCCTCAGTGGGCTAGTAGGGTTCTTTTGGGGTATTTTGTTTTTGTAATGGCTTCAGATACACAAATAATATTTGTATTTAACACACATTTTTAAAAATTTAACCCACTGTTCTGTGCAAATCTTGTATATGGAAAAACTTGTATACAAACAGTTATCTCAATGGCCATGTGCATGAAAAACAAATACCTGTGTGCATGCCCATGGTTTCCAGAATTCAGGAAGAGTGGGCTACTAGTAAGGCAGGGTATGCCCCCCCACACTTTAAATTAGCTGTTTTGTGTAAGTCTGTTGTATTGGATATCAAAGCAAAGTAAGAAATTGGCTTCTGGCAACAAGTCTCAAGTTACAAGTATTTGGGGATGGTGGTCCAATCCTCAGGATCAAACAAAATCCATATAACATCTTCAGGGAGCGCCGGAGAAAGATCTGCAAATTCAATCCTCAACTTCTACAGATCAAAAGGAGGCTTTTACGTCCCTGCGGCCTTAAAACTATACAGGGCCAAAACATTGTCCCAGCTCACCTATGGAACCTTCTTGGGCCCACCTTCCCCTTCCTTCATCTTACTTGAGAGAGTCCAATCAAAATTTCTCAGAGCCCTACTGCAGGTTCCCAGGTGTGTCTCAAATGCCTGGGTAAGACTAGAAACAGGGCAAATGAGGGTTGAGGCTCATATCAGACTGACCTCAATTTATAAATGGCTGACCCTACAATCACACCCTCGAGGTCTGGCCCCTCTGATCCTTCGAGACCAATTTCAGTCCAGCTGGCAGTTTGAGGTCCAGGCCACTCTCCGGAAACTGGGCTTCTCACCTCAAGCCCTATTGGCCTTGGACATAGACCAAGCGAAATCTGAGGTCAGACAAAGAATTGTGGACACGGAGAGACAGCTGGACAGCATGAGGTCCCCGGATTTCAATATAGTTGAAAACAAGAAATACGTTGCTGCCCCGGCAGCGTATCTCTTTTATCTTGAATCCAGAAACCCAAGAAGAGCCTTCACACTCGCCCGAAGCTCGGCATTGCCCTCGCCAGTGCTGCTAGGCTCATTCGGAAAGATCCCATACGAGCAGAGACTCTGCTCCTGCCCGTTGGGGGAAGTAGGCAGCCCTGAACATCTTTTTTTTTTAGATGCCCTCTGTTCGATAAGGTACGTAGAGATACCATCGCCCCCATTCTGGAGAGCCTGGCCGACCTCCCAGATAAGGCCAAACTAAAGGCCCTACTATTAGGAAAGGAGCAAAAGTTAACTCGGATGGTAGCCAGATTCTGCACCCAGATCTGCAGGACCAGTCTTCCCCCCCAGAACAAGACAGCCATTGGAATAGTAAACGCGGGATTGGACTGTGGGAAGTAGTTCCTTCGCTCGGGCACGAAACTGAGAACTTTGAGCAGCACCAGGGGAAAGGCCAGCTGGACCCGCCTTCTGGAAACATAGCCGCTTCAAACTTATAGACTCTTATATCCACCCCGAATGACAACCCCCATAGCCCTGTAAAGCATTTTTATTTTAATAGCTGGTATACGACCGTAATAAAGCTTGATTGATTGATTGATTATTATTATTATTATTAAACAAAATTACTGCCTTGGTTTCTTCCATCTGTCTATCTGGTCATTTTAACTGTATCTAGTTTTGAAATTGTTTTGTGGGTCTTTGGACCGCAAAAAAGTATTGAATTGAATTAATTCCCAGGCTGTATCACTTTTCTCTTCCATGATAAAAAGGATGCTACACTAACATATCAGAGACAATGCCAGGCTAGAACATTTCTCCTGCATTTCAGTATTCATGGGTTTTATTTTACTTCATTTAACCCTAACCTTCAGGGTTAATTAGTGGAATGCAGTGACAGTTTTATCATACAATGTCTCATTTAAAAAGAATGTATCTGCATTATGTTCATTTATCTAGTTGCACAATGCTTTGGGTTCAGAAGTTCTTTGCCATTCTCCTTGGTTTACTAGTCAACCAGTTCCGCTGTCTTTAATTTCAAGCCATACACTCCTCCTCCTGTTCTTGCATTGCACATGACTGTATTATTTTCTCTGGATGCTGACTTTTGATTGGCCAAAACAACTATGGGCTTCTGGCAAAGTTAAGCAAATGCTTCCAGACCTGCCCAAAAATGCACAACAGGTTTCAGGGAAGGTGGGAAGTACTAATTGGGAGGGGCAATACACAGTGCACATACATCCAAGCATTGCCCACTAGCGTGGATGGGAAACACTGAGATAAGAGTTCAACTGACAGTATTTGCATGTGGAAGAATGTGTAAAAAAAAATACTCAGAGAAAAGTCTGTGTGACCCATTTACACATTAACCCTCTGGTGTATGCACAGTTTAGCTTCAGGGTCACCCAGCAGCAAACAACTATGATGGGGCTTTACTCTTCAGTAACTAGCCACACTTACAGTGCATCTCCTCACTGCTTCTGTGCTCCCTTCACCTCTGGCTGTTGTAGCTACTTTGGAGTAATTATGTCACATGACTACTACTAAGTAAGTCCCATGTTCCATATATAGTGTGGTCTGCATATTCAAGCTGAAAACTGCCACATCCCATTATTTATTAAGAATATTTTTACTTGACCGTTATCGTATGATCCTGGGGCAGGCTTCAATGCAGTTAAAAACACTAAAACAGCAGCAATTCCAATGTATTTTAAAGAACATGGTGAAAACACAACCTATCCTTAAAATTGCTGTGCATAAAAAGCCCCATAGAGCCACCTAGGATAGCCCCTTAGAGAGACGAGGCTATTTATGTTTTAAATATATGCCATGTCAGAAAGGCAAAATCTGATCTTGCCTTGGACTGACAGTCTCCAGGCTGACTTACGGTAGCTGCCTTGTTGCCAGAAACTCTCACTCTTATTCCTTCTTATCTCTTTGCAGGGCATCATCCAGGCCTACAAGAGTGGGCTTTACCTTAAGGGAAACACGAGCCTGGGCAGATGGGATTTTGTTGGCTCCTTCTTCTTCTCTGTTTCTGCAGCAACAACCATCGGTAGGAAATGTTCTGAGAAAATTGCGTAAAACCAGTTATAGAAACAACCTTTCCCCCTTCTTCCTTGACAGAGGCGCCACCTTCAGGAAGCAAGGTTAGCCTACAAATGGGCAGATTCCTGTACTGCTTTGTCTTATGTTCCTGTGGGGCTTCTGAATTCCACACAGAGACAGTAAACCCTGGGTTACGGAATGGAAACACACAATTATGCCTGTTGTTGTTTTGTTTTTTTAAACAGTGGTACAAGCTTCTAGGGAACAGTGTGAAGTTTGAGGGGAGAAAATAAATTTCAGGAAGGCTGGCCTTCTCTCATCAGCCAATAATGGAATGCCTTGTGCTTCCTAGCAAATTACCTTTATTAATCTATACTAGATCTGTGGAGGTAACTGATCCCCAAATGTTCCACCATCCCACTGTGATCTGAGTAGAAGGGGGCACAAGGAAGAGTGGCCCTTCCCCTGATAAAGTCTGCTGTGATAATCTAAATTTGTACACCTTGGAGGAGCAGATAGCAAAGACAGAGGAAACTTATGGTTCTCAAACTTCTTTCTCTAGGTCACACACAAATAATAAAAATTTGCTCACACCACACCAAAACTTTTAAATACACTGGAAGACAAAAAGAAACAACTCTTAGCTGTGCTTGGTTTATAACATGGAACACAACTATTTATAATATGATTATGGGACGTCCCAAAAGTATAAAACAATGCAGCCACATAAGAACACAAATCATTCCCAAAATATAATTACTGTATAAACATGCCACTTACAAATGTACTTTAAGTATGTGTACAAACTCAATGACAGGTATGAGATTGCTTTTCCCAGGTAATCTCATTTATATTAGGAGGTCTACTTTTAGACAAACAAACTCCAGCTTTCATCTCCAGTCCATGTGAATCCGAGGCTCGCATAGCTATCCACATATGGTTGACAGACTTTCTTGTTTGGAGGTTTGCTTGGGCTTGTGAGAGCCAGTGTGGTGTAGTGGTTAAGAGCGGTAGACTCATAATTTGGGGAACCGGGTTCACGTCTCCGCTCCTCCACATGCAGCTGCTGGGTGACCTTGGGCTAGTCACACTTCTCTGAAGTCTCTCAGCCTCACTCACCTCACAGAGTGTTTGTTGTGGGGGAGGAAGGGAAAAGAGATTGTTAGCCGCTTTGAGACTCCTCAGGGTAGTGATAAAGCAGGATATCAAATCCAAGCTCTTCTTCTCCTCCTCCTCCTCCTTTTTCTCCTTGCTACTGGAGTCAAAGGAGCCTTCCCAAGCACTCTGTCTGAATGGCGATTTTGGATCACAACCAGGATTGGTCTCAGTATTACCTGATGTTCTTGCTCTCATTTTGAAAGGATATCTATCCGTATTCTGCAGATAAAATAAATATTATACTATACTATATTACACTGAAACGTTTTAATGTTTCCTTGATTGTCCTTGAATCTTCCCACAACACTTGCCATCCTCTCCTGCCACACCAGGGTGGCACTCTACACCCTTTGAGTACCACTGGCTTAAACTACCGTAACATAAACTAATATTTTAACTGCTTACTGACATCAGTTCATCAGTGTATCTGATGAAGTGTGCATGCACACGAAAGCTCATACCAAAATTAAAACTTAGTTGGTCTTTAAGGTGCTACTGAAGGAATTTTTTTATTTCAGTTCAGAACTGATATTCTCAATCACTGGTTTACCAATGGCTTCCAGTTGTTCTTCTGGCTCCCCTAATTTCAGGGGAGGGGCAGGGCCTTTTCAGCCGTGGTTCCTGTTTTAGGTGAGTCTCTCTCCAAAGAGACTTAACAGTTCCAGTCCCTTGGTTTTTAGGAGATTGATATAAACCTTTTGTGGATTTTAATTTGTTGTCCTGAGGTTTCACAAAACTGCTTTGTTCTGGTTTAACAGTTTATGGTTTTATTGGTTTTGTTTTATTGATGGTCTTTGCAAGTTGTTATCTGGCGGCTGCTTTAGGAGCCATAGAGTGCCATGTAAATTTCATAAAGAAACCAGCTGTATCTATTTATAAGTAAAGTGCTTCTCAACCGTCTTCTCTGGCATTCTTTCCCTTTTGACAAACAGCATGAATAGCATGAATAGTGGGCTGAAAAGGGTCAGTCATTTATTTTAGGGATTGCCTAAGGGTGGTAATATATTCCCATGTTTGTGTCATCCTACTTGGTTCTCTTTGATGTTTGGGTGTGCGTGTTTTTTTATATACATTTACGCACATGCCCCACAAACCCGACATTGTTGCTCCTGGACTCACTGATATAAATGTGCTGACGTCAAAAATGCCCAGACAGCCTATAGAAAATTCTTCAATGCTCTCATGATTGCTTTTGTTTCTTCATGTGGTGCCTCTGATCACATTTTTTAAAATCTGGGCATGTGGCCATGAATGCTCTGTGTATCTGTGACTCAAACTGTGCACGATGGCAGCAGCTCCATTTGTGGGTCCTCCACCTCCAGTCACATATAAAGTGGAATTGCAAATGATTTTTTTTCTTTTTTTTAGTGAAAGAGTGCATAGAGTGAGGGAAACTGAATCTTCCCTGCACTTAGGGCTTGGCTCCATGTAGCTTTTCCTCCTGGAACAGTGTCAGAAACTCAGATATACAGTGGAACCTCGTGTTACGTACCGTCCCCCTTGCGAACGCTGCGGGGTACGAGCTCTGCTAACCCGGAAGTAGATGCTCCCGGTTGCGACCTTTGCCCCAGGATACGAGCCGAAGTCGTGCACTGGCAGCGTGGCAGCAGCGTGAGGCACCATTAGTGAAAGCGCGCCTCATGTTACAAGTGGTTTCAGGTTGAGAATGGACCTCCGGAACGAATTAAGTTCGTAACCGGAGGTACCACCAAATAAGCTAGTCACCAAATGGCACCTTGAACCTAGGTTGCGGTTGCCACAATGGAATGTCTAGGCACCATTCCCCCCCCATTGGATATAATAATAATAATAATAACAACAACAACAACAACAACAACAACAACAACAACAACAACAACTGCTTTATATTTTAAAGAAAATATCTCAAATCGGTTTACAACACATTCAAACATCAAATAAAACAATACAGAATAAAACAAATTCAAGCTTCAGATCCTTCTCTAAGTGACATTTTGCTTTCCCCGTACTTATTTACCTACTCAATTTATACAGCTGCCCCATATCAGAAGAACTCTAGAAAGCTTGTGGGGTATATTGGTTAGAGCGTTGGACTGGACCTGGGAGGTCAGGGTTCAATTCCCTACTCAGTCATGAAGCTCACAACCTCTTAATCTGCCTCACAGGGTTGTCGTAGAGATTAACTGAGGACATGGGTGGTTACAATTGGACCCACACCAGTAGCATAATGTGCCTGGTGTCTGAGGAGTTTTTAACATTGCTCTGGAACCAAGCTGGGCAGAAAATGACCCTGGAGAGAAGCTATGATACAGGGGAGAGAGTTTAGCACCCCACTTGAATGGCCCTTTTGTTGCAAACCTTGTTGCAAACAGGAGATCCCACTCCCCTAGTTTATACATGGGAGCAGTTCTGCCATCAAATCTAGTGTGAGCCTGAGCTGCTTCTCTTGTTTTCATCCAATATTTTTTTTTAACAAAAATTACATTCCACAACATGTGCATATAAACTGCAGCAGTCCTCACAGTGGGAAGTACACCCACCTGCACACAGCTCTGCACATGGAATTGTACAAGGAGCAGTCCTATTGCCTCTGCCTTCTTACAAGTCACAAGGTGGCAGTACTACATCATGCTATGTCTGGCATGCTGCAAGTTTTTCACTTCTTACTTCTCACTAGTGTTGATTTCCAAGCAGGCAGGAAGCTTTTTAACATAGGAGTATAACAATCCAAACAACAGCAACACAAAAGAGTAAAAATAAACCTTTCATCACTGAGTTATAAAGTCATAGAATCATAGAGTTGGAAGAGACCACAAGGGCCATCCAGTCCAACCCCCTGCCAAGCAGGAAACACCATCAAAGCATTCTTGACATATGCCTGTCAAGCCTCCGCTTAAAGACCTCCAAAGAAGGAGACTCCACCACACTCCTTGGTAGCAAATTCCACTGCCGAACAGCTCTTACTGTCAGGAAGTTCTTCCTAATGTTTAGGTGGAATCTTCTTTCTTGTAGTTTGAATCCATTGCTCTGTGTCCGCTTCTCTGGAGCAACAGAAAACAACCTTTCTCCCTCCTCTATATGACATCCTTTTATATATTTGAACATGGCTATCAGATCACCCCTTAACCTTCTCTTCTCCAGGCTAAACATACCCAGCTCCCTAAGCCGTTCCTCATAAGGCATCGTTTCCAGGCCTTTGACCATTTTGGTTGCCCTCTTCTGGACATGTTCCAGCTTGTCAGTATCCTTCTTGAACTGCGGTGCCCAGAACTAGACACAGTACTCCAGGTGAGGTCTGACCAGAGTGGAATACAGTGGTACTATTACTTCCCTTGATCTAGATGCTATACTCCTATTGATGCAGCCCAGAATTGCATTGGTTTTTTAGCTGCTGCATCACACTGTTGACTCATGTCAAGTTTGTGGTCTACCAAGACTCCTAGATCCTTTTCACATGTACTGCTCTCAAGCCAGGTGTCACCCATCCTGTATTTGTGCCTTTCATTTTTTATTTTTTATTGCCCAAGTGTAGTACTTTACATTTCTCCCTGTTAAAATTCATCTTGTTTGCTTTGGCCCAGTTGTCTATTAAGGTCATTTTAAGTGTGATCCTGTCCTCTGGGGTATAAGTCACCCATAACGGGCAGAAAATCACTATTCCCCTAGCATGATATACTGAAGATAGGAGAGAAAATCCCTAGCAATCATTAAGAGATTGGAGATCAGTTATTCTCCTTGCTGAAATTAACAAGGAAAAGGAATTCAAACCATTCTTCCATGAAGGTATCCTTCCTAAGTTTCCCCGTTCACCATTTGACATTGTTGTGTCAATTTCTCTGTAAGAACAAGGTACGTGCCAATCCTTTATTGCCTCCCTGAACAAAGCTGGCCCCATGTTCAGCTGAATTGCTACCACTGTGAGAGCTGTAAAGATCAAACAAAAAACTTTGTACATGGCTATCAGATCACCAGCACTCCCACTGTAAGTGTATAACATCTTGCACCCCTTCTAACCGAGTGGTGATAGGATTTCATTGATGTGGTTGCAATCAGACTAGGGTCAGGTACCATAATATATGCATGATCTTTAAGGTAGATTTCTGGTAGAGAAGGAGCAAAAGGGAGATCTAGGCCACAGTGGGTCTCCAATCCCCTTCGGAGATCTGTGTCTTTAAGTCTTCCTCCCAAACCATTCCTGGTCTCCTGCTTGAGCTCCTGACTTAAAAGGAGCTGTGTATCAGCTCTCTCCAGGGATAGCCACATGGGGCCAGAATACCTTTATTCAGTTAAGTACTTGCTGCTTTCTGGGTGTAAATCAGATGTGAAATTGTGTGCACATTGCAAAGCTTTGTGTAGCATCGAGAGGAGCATCCCCAGTCAAATTGGGAGGTACATGCTCATTCTATGGAAAACTGCACTGTGCAGGCAACAGCAGCTGCACACCTGCTTTGCAGCAGTGGTTTCTCATCCCGGAAGTTGGGTGAGTTGAGCTTTAGTTGGACTGAGTTGAAAAATGTAGGGGATTGGAGAAGAGGGAAGAAAAACGTCCTGCTCTTTGCCCCTCTTGAGAAAGTTTCTAAATGTTCTGCAGGACATGTTCCTGTATTTAGGAATATATGTATTTAATTTATAGTGGAGAAAAAATTTAAAGTAAGGGTGGCGTTTTTTAAAAGGTTTGACCACAGCGCAGAATTTGATCACCCTCCTTCATCTGTTGGACGCACTTAGTTACTATAACAAACCACTAGATGGCAGTACAAGCTCGGCGGGAAGGATTTGACAATTAGTGATCAGTCTTCCAGGACTCCAGGACTTGTTCACTGTGAGCATAACTTTTTGAAAACAGTGGTATGGGGTGATAAGCATTATTCTAATACCCACGGATTACGCATCTAAATCAACCTTGCAGTCAATTTTGGTTGAGAGTTTTCCAATATATTCCAACAAAATATCAAGTTACTGTTTTCTATGCAGTGTAACTGATTTTTAATATTAATACACCTACCAGGATTAGAAGATTGAGGTGCTCCCTGAATGTGATTTCTTGGAAATTCACGTAGCACATTATTACATCCAGCAAATCAGAGTGGGGTGAATTATTGAATGGCTTCCTTAACAAACAGCACAAGGCAAAGCAATATATTAAATCTTGAGCTAACAAATTAGAGGGTAAAAGGACTGCGGTCAAGGGCAGTGTGGGGGACACCGGACTTGTTAACAAGGTCCTGGCCTGCTATTCCTTTGCTTAGCAGCACCTTCTGTAGCAAGTGGGACTTAGAACCTGCATCTGCTAGAATGATACAGAGATGAGCAAAACAGGTTCATCTAAATTTGGACTAGGGATGCACACACACACTAACCCATTTGCAGCAGGAAAACATCAATTTTTTTTCAATCCATAATCATTCATGCTCATCCTCAAGCTGCTGCTTTCAATCTAGATCAACTAAAGCATCCATTAACAGATGCTTTAAAACCTCCAAGGAAAGAGAGCCCACAAACTTGTGAGGGAGTCCATTCCACAGTATTCCAGATGTGGTCTGGAGGTGGTACTATTACTTCCCTTGATCTGGACACTCTACATCTGTTGTTGCAGCCTACAATAACACTAGCTCCTTTTTTTGCTTTTTTATTATTGTTCCTTCCTCACACTGTTGACTTATGTTAAACGTGGTCTCCTAAGACCCCTAGATCCCTTTCACACATACGTACTAATGGCAAGCCAGGTTTCCTTGCTTTCTTTTTGCATGAAGACAGAGGCAAAGTAGGTGTTGAACAGTTACCCAATATCATTTCTCCATCTTCTCCACTCAGAGAGCTTACTACTTCCTTGTCCTTGTCCTTCCCCTTGCTTCAAACATTACCAAATAAACCTTTGAAAAATTATTTTTCACCACTCTTACAAGCCTGAGCTCGTTCTGAGTTTTGGCCTGCCTGACCTTCTCCCTGCAACTGTAGGCTCCTTCATGGATTTCACCTTTCTTCCATTTCTTACACATGCCCTTCTTAAATTTCAGCTCCTCTGTTTCATGAGCCTGTAACTAGTATGATGGTAATATATGGTGCTTTTGCCTACGTGGTTCAAAGCAGCTTAAGTGCATTAGTTTGGTAAGCAGCCCTGAAAGGAAGGCTAGTATTACAGTGGCAGCATTATGTGAGCCTGAGAGACAGTTGCAAATGAATATATATATATCCCCTTTTATCAAAAAGTACATCTTATGGTGATCTTATCAAAGTTGCACACAATGCAAAAGTACAGAATGTTAAGACAAAGTGTACAAAAAGTGAAATGCAGTAACTTCCTTATTTACTTACACCTGGGAACAGGCTTTTCGAAACTTCAAATAAAGTTGTTCTCCATCGCATTATCATATCCACAAATATTCAACCCCATTTCTATAAATTCCTGGTTCCCTGTCTCAGTACAGGGTCACCAGA
Source organism: Zootoca vivipara (assembly GCF_965207765.1). NCBI lineage: Eukaryota > Metazoa > Chordata > Lepidosauria > Squamata > Lacertidae > Zootoca > Zootoca vivipara. The sequence continues at coordinate 83,956,374 of NC_142586.1, read as the reverse complement.
CCATAGCCATTCAACATTTCTGAGTACTGCTTTTCTTGTCATAGGCCACCCAGTGGGGTTAGATGTGCTTACAAAAGCACCACCCCCAATTGGAAACAGGGGCTCACTGGGGGATCCAGATGAGACACTGGGGGGTCCAGATGAGACTTGGGGGAGTGGGACAGGGTGGGAGCTACTTTGCTTTCTCCAAGTCAAAGAGCTATGGTGAGAAATAGATGAGGGCAAGTTGAAGAACCCTAGAATTCAGTACAACATGACAGGCACTTTAGGAACAGCCTCCCCACCCCAACCACCATTTTCATGATCATTGACCTTCCACTGGACAAGGAAGTGCCCACCTAAGCTCTTATAAAGTATTTGTTCATTTTCAGTGGAGAGTAGGGGGGGGGGGAACCAACTGGTTGGAGCTTGATTGTATATTTACCTACAGGTCACCATGTTCCGTTGTGGATTCCAGTTCTGCGGATAAATAACATCACATTATTTTCCCTCAGAACCGAGTAGTCCAGTTAACATTTGTAAGACAAACACATACATGCGTGCGTGCATGTGCATATTTATATTAATTATACCATGTTTGTGTAAGTCATTATCTTTAACCGAGACAGTTAACATAACTAGAGCCTTTAGAAAATGTAAAATCATTGATAGTTAATTTGAAATGAAGTTAAAATGTTTCCAATTACTGCACTGTTATTAGTAAACAATGGCTTACTTGAAGAATCCCCACCTTTTGATTCCCTCTATTCAGTTCAATATGTAAAATTGAGTTCAGCACTTCACCTTTGATGCCCTGGCATCCTGAACATACTGTGACATCGCCACAGTTCTGCTGCATGATTTAGACAGGAGGGCCTAGTGGACAGTTTAACCAAATACATGTAGGTCCACTATTGAACTGCTCGTTATACAGAAATCCACTTATCCGTGCATGAGGAGTTAGTACACAAACCTCTCTCTATACACACCACAGATTCAGATATCCAAACAGCCGGACCTGCGTGTAGTACTGTAAAGGTGTCATGGGCTTTGAAGACGCTCGAACACAGGACGCAAGGGAGAAACATGCTAAGAGGAAGGCACGCTTGGCAAATCCACACTGTGATCAACTCCTGCCCGGAAAGCAATGTCCCCACTGTGGAAGGATGTGTGGATCCAGAATTGGCCTCCACAGCCACTTACGGACCCATTGTTAAAATCGTGTTTATGGAAGACAATCTTACTCGGATACGAGTGATCATCAAAGAAGAAGAAGAAAACCAACAAGTAGCCCTAAACAAACCTTACTTTTTGGTGTTTTGCTTATCCGAGACAGCTGTTTCTCCAGAAACCATGGTGGAAGAAGAAGAAGAAGAAGAAGAAGAAGAAGAAGAAGAAGAAGAAGAAGAAGAAGAAGAAGAAGAAGAAGAAGAAGAAGAAGAAGAAGAAGAGGAGGAGGAGGAGGAGGAGGAGGAGGAGGAGGAGGAGGAGGAGGAGGAGGAGGAGGAGGAGGAGGAGGAAGAGTTTGGATTTGATATCCCGCTTTATCACTACCCGAAGGAGTCTCAAAGTGGCTAGCAATCTCCTTTCACCTGTTCCCCCACAACAGACACCCTATGAGGTGGGTGGGGCTGAGAGACTTCAGAGAAGTGTGACTAGCCCAAGGTCACCCAGCAGCTGCATGTGGAGGAGCAGAGACATGAACCCGGTTCTCCAGATTACGAGTCTACCGCTCTTAACCACTACACCACACTGCCCTTTACTATCACTGTAACCTCTGATTTGATTGAATGCTCAATATGGTTGAAGTGCCATTTGGTTAAATTGAACTGTTCTGTGGTGTTTTATGGACATCCCTGTGTGTCGTCTCTGTGTACTCTGAGGTTGCTTTTAAATCTCTCTCTCACACACAACTTTCCTGTTTTCCCACATAGTTTTAGAACTACTTCTGTTTGTGCATTGTGGGTTGATATGTCTTTAGTACAGTGCTTACCATCATCACTCCTTATGCTAACAAATGTGTACGCCAATATAAACGCAGCTGATCAAAGAAAACCATACTTGCGGTGTAGTCACACAGTGCTTCAGAATTCCCCTCTTCTAGAGAGCTCCATGGAACCCATTTTAACATTCTTTCAGGATGCTAAAATGGAATTGGAACAGTACTGTGTGGGTTTTTGTTTTTTGTTCTAAAAATTTTTTTGCACTTTTTTCCCCAGAATGCAAGGTTGCATCTTTAAACACACGCCTACTTCAAAATACTTTCCTGCACATCAAAATGTGGTTGTTTTGAATGGACAGTGAGTTTTTGATATGGGGAAGTGTTTGATCATGTGCCGCACCCAGACATTCTAAAATTGTGGAGACACAGGGATATTGAGCCATTTGCTTTTTTCCATCTCACTGCTATCCAGATGCTATCCAGATTTTTAAAAGGTGGGCAAATAAAAGCAAACAACTAGTAAAATCCAACACGGGGATGGAGAGCATCTTAACGGTGCAATCTATTGTAGGATGCCAAATACATGGTTGGTATAGAGGACAACTTCTCTAACAAACTTCCAAGAACTGCTCCTTGCAAGAACCATCGTGCAAAGTCCCAGGCCCCATAGAATGCAGTTTAAAGACTTATTTATGCTTCAGTTTTGCTTTAGCTCTGTAAATGTGTCTGCCATAATAGTCTTCACAGCCAATAGAAGCAAGTGTGCTATGAAGCCAGGTGACTTTTCTTCTCAGTAATCATTGTGTTTATATTGAATGCTTTTGGTACCTGGCTTGGCTATTCCTTTTTCCTTGCAGGCAGCCTGCCGCTTTCTCCCCCCTATTTAAAGAGTACATGGCCGGGGGGGGGGGCATGCAGAGGAAAGAGCAAGCTGTTCCCATCAGGAAGACATGGTATTCTGGTTGTTTTGTTTTGCCATTCGGTCCAATTAACCTCCCCAACCAGAAGCAAACATCACATAGATTTCAGAGAGTTACATCTATAGAGTGTAGAGTCTGTTGAAGCCTTCAAGTGGGAAGGTTTCCTAATTTTAGGACCCTTCTGTAATCTAGAGTGCTTGCTGTTGGCACCTGCCTCCTTACAGCCTTATCCCTTGTAACCCTGATGATGATGTTTGTAATGTTGGTTTGCTTGTGAACAAAAAAGTGGGTCTCAACAGACGCCTTGTTAGCTGGGGGAATGAGACTGACTGGAGGAAATCCAGCATTTGTTTCATAGATGGAACTAGAGTTTGAAGAATGGGAAGTAGTTTTATATTGCATGTTTATTTACAAAAAATACTACTAGCAATAATAATAAAAAGTGTCGCTATGAATCATATCATGACAATTTTTACTGTTGTTAGTAATGCTCTTGAAAATATAGAAAAAGATCCGATGATCAGGTAGAAGAATGACTTGGGCTATTCCTGCCTGGCACCTGCTGGGAGGTGTGGCATGAAGCCATGAGCTATAGATGATGTACGTTAAACTTGAGTTTTACTGACCTCATGAGTTTTGTTTCATCGCTGGTGCTTTTAACTGCTGCTTTTATTGTCATTGATTCTTGTTTGGTTTTATGGTACAGTATTGATTTTTAGTCGTCCTCCCCCCATTTGTATTTTTGTTATGCAGTGCTGAAGGATTGGATGTAAGGATACAAATGTTTAGGGGGGAAAGTAAGTATTTTGACCACATTCCTAAATCCAATTGCTCTGGAGTGAGTCCTAGTAATATTTCAGCGATCCTTTACTTCTAAGCAAGCATTGATTATGATGGCAGCCTAGTAAAACTGATTATTTTATCTACCTGAATACAGCTGATATATCTTTGGCTGGTAGATACGCAGTACTTAACATGCAAATAAAAATTTGTTAACCCTAAATGTGAGACTTTTGTCTCACCACATCCATGCAATAATAGAATTAGAATATCCACTTCAATATCTGTTACTTCAGGCATCTAATAACCTTTTGATCTTTTAGCTTTTTGTACAGGTTGGCTTCACATACCAGAATATTAGCTTACCTCTGATGAGGTGAGAACCTTGCTTCACTTAATGGAAGCTGGGATTTTCTGATAAGGCCACACAAGTACCTCCAGGGCTGCATACAAGCTGTGAGCCTCGTGCCACATATCATTAACCTCTGACCCTCTTCTTTTTGTCAGATAACACTGAAACAGATTTATGTTTTTACAGCCACATTCTTTTAAACTATCAACTTTCCCCTTCCAGGCTATGGAAACCTGAGTCCCAGCACGGTGGCTGCACAAGTCTTCTGCATCTTCTTTGCCCTTTTTGGGATTCCTTTGAACCTTGTCCTCCTCAATAGGATAGGACAGTTGATGCTCTCTGGTGTTCAACTGTGTGCCTTTCACCTGGGTGAGAAGTTCCACTGGCAGGTAAACAGCAAGGGGGCTTTACTTTTCATTTTTGTCAGCATGCATGAGTTGTCTAGGTGCAGATAAAAGTGACATGTCTTTGACTTAAGTTTGTTGCAGGTCAATCAGCTGGCCCGATAATGCAACAGTATGGTGTCTTAACCCACAGAGTGGCTTGTGATTCTGATGTACAGATTCTTCTCGTTGCAATACAGTAGGTGGGGGGAACCTTTGGCCCTCCAGACGGCATTGAACTACAACTCCCATCAGTCCCAGCAAACATGGCCAATGACGTAGTTCAGGAACCACTGGAGGGCCAAAGGGTTCCCCACACCCTGCAGCATGGCCTCCAGAGGCTATGTATAACACTTGCTTCCCTCTGTGTTTAAGTGACCAGCTGAGGGCAAAACTAACAATGCTAGGCATGTTTACTCAGAAGTAAGTTCTATGGAATTCAATGGGGCTTACTCCCTGGTAAGTATATGTAGGACTGCAGTCCTGGGAACATTTTTGATTTGTGGCTGAAAATGGCACCACACTGAATAGTTATGAGACCAAAGCACAGGCTTGTTTATTGCCGCATCATTTCTTATTGCAATTCCTAAGTCAATAATAGCAACAGGGCTGCCCCTGAGGGAGATCAATAGGGTAATTATAAAGGCAGAGGACAACATGACAGAACAGCTCTCTTCTCCAAGAAGCATATGATCAGGGAGCTCAGGATGAAGAGCTGAGGGACACTATCATCTCCCAGCATATGCTGCCCGAGGCAGTTGCCTCACCTGCTTAATGGTAGGACCAGCTCTGTAAATTATAGTTAATTATATTACTGGTACTATCAGTACTAATATACTTTCTTCTTAACCCTCTGTGTACTGATACCTTGTGTAAGTACTTGAAGAGCGCTTCAGCACTTTCTGCTAAGACAGCTCTGGGCTAAAAAACTAGTTATGCTTTCAAAACAGTTTTGACACTCTGATCAGGATTGTGGGGAGTTTTGGTTATTTCGAAATAATCCTTAAAAATTGAGAACTTCACAACTAGGCCTACATGTAGGGTTGCCAGACTCAATAGAGGACAGGACTTCTGTGCCTTTAATTGCCCTGCTCTCTTTTGAGTCTGGAAACCTTAAAGAGAAACCAGCAGACCCTTTGCTTGGAAATTAAACAAAGGGTCTGCTGGTTTCTCTTTAAGGTTTCCAGACTCAAAAGAGAGCAGGGCAATTAAAAGCACAAAATCCTGTCCTTTATTGAGTCTGGCAACCCTACCTACATGAACTCTGTACTATGTTCATTGTACTAGCGTGGTTTCTGTTATACAATAAAGCATTATTTATTGAGGTATCTAACAAGGTTTCACGTAGGTGTGATTGGATAAAACAATTAGTATTTGGTGAAGGTGCAAATATATGCAGCAGCTGCAGCATTTTTGGATTATTTGTCCTTCCCCCAGGGCTCCTAGTCTTTGTCTCCTGTTTTATGCCTTTTACGTTAATTTGCCTCTATCTGCACCCAAACCAATTCCAAGCCTTGTCACAACTATTTAATTTGTACAAAATAGGGAGTAGAAGCCCCACAAATGCAACACTTTGAGAGGAGAAAGAAAGGAAAAGATGGCAGATGCTGCCCAAGGCTAAGTTCTGGATGAAAGGTTATTTCACCTCCACTTATCAGTGCCATAGACTGACTGTCTGGTCAGTCATTTCCCATAGCACCCCTCCAGCACTGTATTGTATCTCTAATGATAATAATAATAATAATAATAATAATAATAATAATAATAATAATAATAATAATATATTATTTATACCCTGCCCATCTGACTGGGTTTCCCCAGCCAATCTGGGTGGCTTCCAACAGAATATTAAAATCCAATCATCTATTAAACATTCAAAGCTTCCCTAAACAGGGCTGCCTTCATCTAGTGGGAGGGCGTTCCACAGGGCAGGTGCCACTACCAAGAAGGCTCTCTGCCTGGTTCCCTGTAACTTGGCTTCTTGCAGTGAGGGAACCGCCAGAAGGCCCTTGGCACTGGACCTCAGTGTCCGAACAGAATGATGGGGGTGGAGACACTCCTTCAGGTATATTGGACCAAGGCCATTTATGGCTTTAAAGGTCAGCACCAACACTTTGAATAGTGCTCGGAAACATACTCGGAAACTCATAATTAGGGTAAAGGTAAAGGGACCCCTAACCATTAGGTCCAGTCGTGACCGACTCTGGGGTTGCGGCGCTCATCTTGCTTTATTGGCTGAGTGAGCCGGCGTACAGCTTCCAGGTCATGTGGCCAGCAGGACTAATCCGTTTCTGGCGAACCAGAGCAGTGCACGGAAACACCTTTTACCTTCCCACCTGAGCGGTACCTATTTATCTACTTGCACTTTGACGTGCTTTCGAACTGCTAGGTTGGCAGGAACAGTGACTGAACAGCAGGAGCTCACCCCATCGTGGGGATTCGAACCGCCGACCTTCTGATCGGCAAGCCCTAGGCTCTGTGGTTTAACCCACAGCTCCACCCGCGTCCCCTCATAATTAGGATAGCCAGATACAAAAGCAGATAGGGCTATTGGACCTTTAATAGTTGTGTTGGAAGGGGGAGTTTCAGTAGGTGGAGCTTGAATAGTTAGTTACAGCTACTGAGGTCCCCTCTTTTACACACCTATTAGAGCGGGGGTCCCCAGCCTGCGGCCCATGGGCCGGAGGTTAACCAGCCCACGAGCCGCCCTTAAACCGAGCTGCCCGCTCGGTGAGTCCCCACACACTGTGCTAAACTGGTGCTGCGCGATGCGGGGACTCTCTTCCGCTGGTCCGGAAATCATTTCTGCGCATGCCCAGACACCGGAAATCGCTTCTGCACAGGTGCGATTTCCGGCATCTGGGCATGCACAGAAATGATTTACGGCGCCGTGAACATGCACAGACACAATTTCCGGTGTCATGCTGCACTGGTCTGGCCCATGGAGGATCTCTGCGGGAGTGATCCGGCCCATGCCCAGTAAGCCTTGCCGAACCCTGTAATAGAGGTTCAGGAGCCCTTTTCTCTTCTACATCTGGCAACACCATTCACAACCTGCCCCCCCTAGCATGCATGGAAGTAGTAGTTGTGTCTCTTCCCCACTAAAAAAGCTTTCCGATAAATCTCCACTGTGCTGCTTTTCAACACTGCCCTACTATAATTTACCAACTCCACTAGAAGGAGATGTTCTTCCCTTTTGGCTCAGGTATCTGTCATCAGCTTGTTATATTGCTGGTGTGGAATTCAGAAATGCGCAATTTGTATTTTTTAAATATATAAATATATACGTAGATAAAAAAATTCAACCAGCTGGGGAACTTGGAGCTGGGGAAAGAATCTCTTCCACACGCAGACTACTTTAGAACATTTTGGCCTGATCCTGTAATGACAGTGCTGAAAAGCAACACAAAGTTTGTGTGAGTCATAACTTCCACTAAAAAAAACCAGAACTTTGGGGTAAAATATGTCAGGAGGGGGAAAAGAGAGAGCTCACAAAAATGTGGTGTGAGTGCCCAGCTTGAATGCCTGTCTTAGGTAACTTGTTATCAAGGAGAAATTGCTTTCCTTCATGCAAAGGTTGGGTTATTACCTGCTGCCTCTTCCTCATCATGTTTCCCCCTTCACGTTATGTCTGGCCAGGACCTGCATTCCTCAGGTTATCTACCAGTGTCTCTGGTTCCAAGTATCCAGAAAGCATGACGCACGTACATAGTCCTGCCCCAGTCCCTGAACTAGGCTAGGATCAACTACTGTACTGTGCACAGTATTCCTGAAAAACTCTGCAGTTTTTTCAGATGCTTTGCAATTCCTGGATACAGCAACACATCAGCTCTTTCAGACAAATCCCAGGCCCAGCACAGGTTGAAGATCTGACTCTGTTCTGATGACTGCTTGCATCGCACATCAAGATCCAAACCTTTCACACCCACCAATGCCAAAAAAAACCCTGTGTTTACTGCAAACATTGTCATGCCAGTGAAAGAAAATGTGCACTCTTTTGCTGGGGACATTTATTTTTCCACTTGCAATAGTAAAAGTTTCCAAACATTTTAATCAGCTTCAGCTGATGCACCAGCTGTGGCTATATCTGGATGGAGATAGACCAGCCACAGTGGCCCAATCTCTGGTAACTTCCCATTTAGGTTATTGCAATGTGTTGTATGTGGCCTGGAAACTGCAGTTGGTAGAAAATAGGGCTACATAAGTATTAACTGGGACTAGGCAATTTGGTCAAACACCAGTCCTGTGCAATTTGGTCAAACACTAGTCTGTTTCCAGGCCCTGTTCAAATTACTGGTCTTAATGTTCAAAGTGGTTGGGTACCAGAGTATCTGAACATTTGCCTTCCCTTTGGAGGCCCTGTTCCAGGTGCCCCAACACAGGTGATGTCGGCTGGGTGGCCATCAGAGCTTTTTATGTGTGGTGGTGTCCCAGGTGTGGAATGTTTTCCCCAGAGAGCCTTGCCTGGCACCTGGTCATTGGCATGCCAAATGAGGGCTCCCCCCTGGCCTTAACCCCCCCCCACACAATATGCGATATTGCTGTTTTAAATCACTGTTTTTATGCTATGTACATGTTTTTAGTCATCTGATTTTATTCTCTCTCTCTTCTGGAAATGTTTAGGCTATGAGTTGTAGTTTTATTATATTGTTAATTTAGGACATTGCATTTTACTTTTACTTTTATCTTTGAGAGCCATGTGTGTGTAGTCTTATAGTTATTATAATTATATGGCCATATAATTATATATTTATACTAGATCCCAGAAAGGCCCATTTAACATGAAGAGGGGAGAAAGGAAAGGAAATTAGCAGCCTACCATTCCCACATCTCCAGATAAAAAAAACAAACATAAAATAAAATGTTATGAAGCAAATGTAAATGAAAACTGGAGAGCATAAAAAAAACATATTTCCTAGAATTGATAGTGCTGTCTCCTTTAATCTGTGAGAACCTTCCTTCAACCCACTTTTGTGGCAGATTGATGCAATTAGTCATGCATCTTTCAAATCTGCCTTGAATAGCATTGAATTTCCCTGGAAGATCCAAGTTCAAGTTTCAGCTAAGCCATAAACTAGTGGGAATAATAATATTCATTTTCCCATCTGTAACTTGAGGTCTCTGAGTCACTGAGCATGACCAGTCAGGGCCAAACCCACAGAACTGTAAGGGATCAAAAAGTGGCCACAAGGCCAGACAATCCATCTACCAGTCTTCTTCCACAAACCAACCAACCTATGTAGTCCAAGCCACAGTGCACAACAAACAAAAGTCAGGTCTGTTGCAGCAAGGTGTTTACAGAGCAAATAACTTGAGATTTACTGGGACTGATGGAAAGATGTACTAGAGTTCCAAACTCGTAGACCTTAGAAGAACCATCCAAAGCCCTCTGTAGGCTCCCATGATTTTAAGAAGAACCATGCTCCCATGATTTTAAGCTTTTCACATTGATGAGGGTTAGAAATGTGTGTGTGTGTTTTATAAAGGATGTGAGTTGAGGTCCTCTATGGTATTGAGAGAAACATCAGATGATGTGCAGACCACCCCAATTACAAGCCACTGCCATTGAGGATTGTAGTGCAACCCACAGCCACACGGAATTACAGACACCTTCTTGATCATACTTAACACTTAACTGGTATAGCCAATGTGGTTCCCTCCAAATGTCATTGAACTCAAGTTCTCATCTTCCCTGACCATTGGCTAGGGGGTTAAAGTCCAACAGTATCTGGAGAGCCTCATGTTGGCTATCCCTGACTTTATTATTTGTTTCATAAAAATTATACACTGCTTGTTTTTTAAAAAGTGGTTTACAAAAAGATAAAACATTAAAATCAAACAAACCCAGGTCAATTCTGTGTCCAGGGCAGCTGTCTATCAGCTCCATCTGGTACGCAGGCTGAGACCCTACCTGCCTGCAGACTGTCTAGCCAGAGTGGTGCATGCTCTAGTTATCTCCCGCTTGGACTACTGCAATGCGCTCTACGTGGGGCTACCTTTGAAGGTGACTTGGAAACTACAACTAATCCAGAATGCGGCAGCTAGACTGGTGACTGGGAGCAGCTGCCGAGACCACATAACACCGGTCTTGAAAGAACTACATTGGCTCCCAGTACGTTTCTGAGCACAATTCAAAGTGTTGGTGCTGACCTTTAAAGCCCTAAATGGCCTCGGTCCAGTATACCCAAAGGAGCATCTCCACCTCCATCATTCTGCCCGGACACTGAGGTCCAGCACCGAGGGCCTTCTGGCGGTTCCCTCGTTGCAAGATGCCAAGTTGCAGGGAACTAGGCAGAGGGCCTTTGACATCTCAACAGATGTCAAAGAGGAAAACAACTACCAGACTTTTAGAAGACATCTGAAGGCAGCCCTGCTCAGGGAGGCTTTTAATGTTTAATAGATTATTGTGTTTTGTTTTTCTGTTGGAAGCCGCCCAGAGTGGCTGGGGAAACCCAGCCAGATGGGCGGGGTATAAATATATTATTATTATTATTATTATTATTATTATTATTATTATTATTATTATTATTGCTAAAACAGATTTAAATTCACATCAGAATTTCTAAGCATCTGGGTAGGCTTGCCTAAACAAGAATGTTTTTAGCAGGCAGCAAAAATGCCTTAATTCAGCCTTTGCCTTGAGGCTGGTGATGCCTTGAGTCAGCCTTTTGTCAACCTGGCGACCTCCAGATATTTTAAACCATGCTGGCTACGATGGACGGAAGCTGTAGACCATCTCGAGGGCACCACACTGGCTGACTCTTGAGACCATACTTCTGTCTGCAGACTTAGGGCCAGGTTTGATGTAATGTCCCTGGCTTAATAAATGGTAGCATAATTCAACCAGGAAGGAATGTTTGGTCAAGACGTTTTCACCTTTCCTTCCTCCCATTGCATGGTGACTTTGGCACTTTAATCCTGGTCATTTCAAGTGAAAGGGGGAACTGTGGTTTAATGTCAGTTCACTAACCAGGATGGCAAACCATCATCAAAGCATGGTTGCTGCACTTCCATCAAACCACAGTTCCCTGTTTCAGACACGCTGCAATGTGGAACTGTGGCTTAAAGAGATCAGGAAGAGATACAAGAGCCTTTGCCCGTCTACCAGTCTGCTTCAAGCATTATTTTTGTTTCTTGTTAGAAAGGGGCAGCTGTCTTGACGCGGACCTGTGCGCTGGTTGCTGGCCTTCTGCTGTTCCTTCTGCTACCTCCTCTGCTGTTTACTGCCATAGAAGGCTGGACCTACGAAGAAGGGTTCTATTATTCTTTCATTACTCTTAGCACAATAGGCTTTGGAGATTATGTAATTGGTAAGTAGTTCAGACCTATTATATACTGAATGTTTTTAGACTTAGATAAACCAGTAGGTTTATTTAGTTTGGTTTTCTCTCTTCCTTTCAGTAAGCTCCCGTGTGTGAGTTCCTGTTATGGGCAAAAAAAGTGGCCTTCTCAAGTTTGAGGCTAATAATGACAAGGAATAATACTCTGTTTCTTCAGCTGAAAGCTGAAGTGTCAACATTTGCTTCTTCTGCAGCATAAGCTGAAAGAGGCGGCTCTACTTGAACGTGAAGGGCCCTTGGCTCTGGAGTGCTTATGTGCTTGATTACACAAACACAGTTTGTGAGAGAACAGTTTTTGGCTTCACTTCCACAAACAACCTTATGGCACATTGCTGTGGTGCCCTTTTCAGCGAGGGAAGCACTTAACTCTTTGGGAAAACAAGCACCGAATTAATCACTCAGCAGGCACAAAAAAAGGTTTAGAACAATCCCTATGTGAGGTGTTTCTCACACAATCCCATGTGAGTATGCATGTGTGTGCGCACACACACACACACACACACACACACACACACACACCCCGAGAGAGGGAAGCTGCCCTTTCCTAATGAACCACAAGCAGCTCTCAGATGAGAAGAGGCATCAACGGATGGTGCATCACACAGAATATGGCATTCATTCCAGTGAGGCAGTGATTTGAGGGCATTTGTTTGAAGAAGAAGGTGGAAAAGAGCAGTGTATACAGTATATTCTTTTTAAAGGCCATACAGTCATACCTCTGGATACGAATGCTGTGGGTTGCGTACAAGACAGGTTACGAACGCGCCGAACCCAGAAGTTACAGAACGGGTTACTTCCGGGTTCGGTGGTTCGCGCATGCACAGACGCGCCAAATTGCAAACCGCGCATGCGCAGAAGTGCAGACGTGGGTTGTGTACTGCTCATGTTGCAAACGGGGCTCCAGAACGGATCCCGTTCACAACCGGAGGTACCACTGTATTAAATTATATAATGAGTAAATTAATTTCATTTCCCTGTGTAAAGGAGTCTTGATTAGTCCAATATATAACTCCATCTACATTATGGTATGGCCTGGGCTTTTTGTATTTTCCTTTCCTTAGTACTTGCATGAAAATAGGCCCTAAGGTTGCAGTTCTTGGGTGCATCTCTATCAAGAGCCCTGCCAATGGAATGTGGACTTTGAATCAAAAGGAGGTGCAAAATGCAAATTCTACCTCCACATAATGGGTATTCTTTTTTATGCTGGTGTCTCAACTGACTCAACCATTAGGAATCATGTCTCTTAAGCTACATTTCCCTGGTTCACTTATGCTATACAATCCTGGGTAATGAAATCATAGCTCAGTGTGTCCTTTGAGTTGGTCTCTGACCTGGGTGGTGTCTCAGGTGTACTCTTAGATGCTCCAGACATTGCAGGATTTCATTTTTCTCAATCACCAGAGTGTTCTAGGCTCAATCCTGGTTGATTCAGTTCATCGTAAAATACTCAAGTGGCAGGCTGCTAATCTTTTGATTCTCTCTCGAGGGAGTGATGTTTCATACCTCTAAACAGCTCGAATGTTGTTTTTCCATAGGCATGAACCCGGAGCGCACCTACCCCTCCTGGTATAAGAATGTGGTGTCTGTGTGGATTCTCTTTGGGATGGCTTGGCTAGCCCTGATCATCAATCTGTGCATCAGCTTGCTAGAGAACTCCAGTGGCCTCTGCCGGTGCTGCAAGAGAAGGAGCAGAGACGCAGAGCAAGAGTTAATAAGTGGCAACCCAAATGTCACTTTGGAATCTAAGGATGGGCAGAACTGCAGCACAAAGGACACTAAGCCTGCAGGGCCAAATTGAATAGCATATATGCTTTATTCCACCAAAGTGTTTTGGCTTTTGCTGGAGGGGAACATCCAGCTGGGCAGCCCATCATCAGAACACCATTTCGTGGCACTGGCAGAAGTGGGGCCATGTGGGATCATCCAACTCGGACCAGAGTGGAAATCAAAGTCTGCTCCTTGGGTTGTTCAAGGACTGCCTTACATGTGATTTCCTTTCTACGTGGAGATGAATCTCCTGTGTCAGAGGAATAATAGAGCCTGTGCCATCTTAGCTGAGGGGCTTTTATATCACTGCAGGCGTGAGCGTTGGAAAACCATGAACATCACTGTGCAATTATGGCAACGTGTGGGAGGTTTCCCCCCATATCAAGGTTATTTCTGTGTAGGAAAATTGTGCAGTGACTGTCTCACCTAATAACCAATACTGCTGTAGTATTGCAACCTATTGACTTTGTAGGGTTATTTTCCCAATGGAAGGCTGAGCAGATGCTGCCACAGCCCTTGCCTTTAATAAAGAGCATTTGTACTCCAAAGCGTGGCAGGTTCTGTTGCATATACTTATCACAGGTAACTGCCAGGGGGCTGGCATAAAGTCAACCAGTGCCACTCTCTGGAACCAACCCCGTAGATAGAAGTGGAGCACCAAGTGCCTCACTCTCAACCCACCAAGATGGTCCAGTAAGATACCAAGGTCAACGGTATCAAAAGTTGCTGAGTGAGCAATATCAACAGGGTTGCACTTCCCCTGTCCCTCTCCTGTTAATGGTCACCCCCTCAGGGTGACCAGGACTGATTCAGTCACATCTAGATAATCTGTTTCCTCTAGGAGGGCCTGGTGCTGCACAGCCGCTACCACCGGAGCTCAGGCCGATGGAGCAGTCACAGTGCCACTTCTTTAAGCACAGCAGGCACCACTTTTGTCATTGAGAGCTCGCCACTTTCCCCACACTATATGCAAGTATCTTTTTATATATATACTAACTGACCCGGCCACGCGTTGCTGTGGACTTTTTTTGGGGGGGGGTTATTGATGTCATTTGTGTTTTGAATGGTAATGGTAACTTACCTGCTGAATCAGACAAAGGTTCATTTGGTCTAGTCTTCCAGTGAGGGTGTGATAGACATTTGTTTCTACCCAGCATCTCATAAGTGGTGGCATCAGGCTTGTCATTTTTAGATACTGCATGCCAGTAGCCATTTTGTTGGGGCTCAGTTGGGGCAGCCAGCCTTACCTTAAAAAAACCACCAGTCAGGGGCAATATCCATAAAGGCAGGGATGAGGGGGAAGAAGAAAAAGACGGCAGAGGGTAGCCATAGAAGCAATAGCAATCCTGTCATGGAGGCAGCAGGTGATTCCAGTTTCCTTCATTGGGAATAAATGCCTGAGTGAGCACACCAAGGAGGCAAGAAATTGAAAAGCATATGGAAAGCAAACCCAGAAGATGGATGAAAGAAAAAAACTGTGTTAGAATATACTGTGGTCATTTTGGCAGAGACCAAAGGGGCTTCCTTCCTATCCCTATCTGGAGAACCACAGGCTTCCTTCTGCTTGTGTCCATCACAACATTTTCTGGAATGCTCCCCCCCCCCGCCCCCGCTTGCATTTCATTTAGGTACCTCTTCCACTGGCACCCTCATCCCATCCATCTGTACACTTGCACCATATTGGGCTGGTGGTGATTTTGATGCAACTAAACAGCATTTGCTTCTTTCCCCAAACTAGCTTTTGTACCATTAGGCATTGTCCCATTGTAATTTGATCATCTCACCTATTCTGTCTGCAAAGATCCCGTCAGCAAGTCAGATTCTCTGTTGCTTCCAGCAAGTTCCTGCTGTTTCCCAGGGCTTTGGAGTGGAGTGAGGTAGTCCTAGCAGAAGGAGATTTGTATCATAAAGGGTGGAAAAATCACCCACAGAACAGTTGTCTGCCAAAACAGGGAAGGTTATTCGTTCAAGGGTGACTAAAGAAAAACATGCCCACTCAGCTGCTTGTTGCAGATGACTGGGATTCTTCCACAATCTCCATTGGAAAATTACAGGAGATACTTTAAGGTCTTTAAAAGGTTTCTTCTGAGGCCATGCATGTGGTTTTGCTTAAACAACCATGTAATTAATTTTTTTAAAAATATAATGCTTATTGAAAGTCCCACAACCAAATAAATAGTTCACACCCTTTGAAAACATACATTAGCATTCAAAACAAGTGACCAGAAAGTTTAAGGAAATTCCAGCACTTGTTTCCCAGTTTCTAAACAGCTTTTTAGATTGCCCAAGCACTTGAAAGTGAACAAAGTTATCATGCATCAATGTTATGCTTGGGTGCAATGGTGGCAGGCAAGATATTGGCCTGGTTTGTACATCATGTTGATCCAAACTATGGCTTAGTGCTAATGTATGAGTTTAGGGTGAAGAGTGAGATGATGAAGATTATAATTATAACCATAGTTATAATTAGTGTAGTTTACTTACTATTTGTGTGTGTGTAGTTGTGGTGGAATCCTGGTCAATAAAGATTATTTTCCAGCTCTTCCCACCCCCTTTCCCCCATAGGCTTCTGTGTTATTCGCATGCACCCCAGATATCCTTCTCTGAAGGGCTCGCATGGCTTCTGTATAATTTCCCAGGCAATCTTCCTTTAGCCTGCAGGGCAAGCTCTGCATAGTTTCAGCAATACACCTGCACCTTAAGACTGCCATTCAAAACGTAGGCCTGGTTCACACAACATGGTAAGACAGAAACGATGGCTTTGGGGGATCACATGAGAGAGGAGCTTGTAGACTCTTTGGTCCTCTCTGATTCTTTTTGTTCATATACTATGCTAAGTTATGCAAAGGTGTGTCTTAACATGTCATCCCTAGCTAGACAAATGTTTAATCTGTCCCCTCACTAACCATGACCCATAGGCTGTAGACACTTCACTTAGCCCAGAGCGCACTTAGTGTGGGGGTAAAAAGGGGGAGGAATAAGGCACATGTGCATTTCTCTCCCACAGTCCCAGTTACCCATGGTTTGGCTTAGCTAGCTTATAACATACACATTATATTTATTCTCAATTAAGAATTTATCCTGCATTCTGTAAGCACCAGGCCTTAGGGTGCTCCTATTTTTTGGAAGATTCACTAGACTGAAACATTTGGTCACAACATTATGTCTCTTAAAAAGCTATTAATAGCACAGGAACCCTTTTTTGGATTAGGAATCAGCAAAATGTTCCAGAACTGTCCCTTGGTTCATTAATTCGGATACTGTTACAACCCTGGGCTCAACATTAAAAATCACTGTTATTTTAAAACATTAAGAAAGCATTTCTGTTCATCTCGCTGTATATTTTTTGTGACTGAATTTATGTTTCTACTGCTTTGTGTCATTTGGAATATTTTAACAATTTCAGAGAATCCCCAAATGAACAAACAGAGTGCTGTCCAAACGTGAGTTTAAACCAATAAGCCTTAGATTAGGAAATGAAAACACTAGCCAGCTTTCAAAAGTTTAGAAACCCAGAAAGAAAATATATAAAGCAGCGGCAAGTGTACTGTTCAGGACCCATGACAGGTCATGGGTGGTAGACTCATTCCAATGTAGGAAACATAATTATTTCGAGTTCAAAAAGAAAACTTCCAAGGAAAGCAGCAAAATTTCAGCCAGGATTTCAAAGGAATACACCTAATGCTTCTCAGGCCAGAGCATATTTCCAAAACAGCCTCAGACAGAGTTATTTGTCCAAAGTAATTTCATGGATACAGAATCCAAAATCTGTTACAGAACCTGCGTTCACAAGAATCTCCTCTTTCTTTCCAGCCTTTCAAGGCTTCCATTCATTTACATCTAGGTTTCACAAAGGCATCTGGTCTACCACTGTGGGAACCGAGTACTGTACTAGACTAGGTGGGCCATTGGCCTGATCCAACAGGCTGTTCTTATACAGGCGCCTTCCCACTTATGCACAATCGACTTGCACATGACCGCATATATAGGCTTGGCACTGGAAAAAAGATTCAAACCAGAAAATGGCAAGAGAGAGCTGGAGAGTCCTCGTGGCGCATGAGGAAACCCTCCCCGGAACCTGAAGAGGATGTCAGCGAGGGTGGAGGAAGCCCTGAAGAGACCTGAGGTGGAGCAGAGTTTTGTTTATGCTGCTCAGCCTCCCCGCCTAGCAGCTGGTATATGGGGTAGTGCAGCAGCAGCAGCAACTTTCCTGCGCGGCCTCCAGCCGACCCCAGTGCTTCAGCTCTGGTGGAGGAGAGAGTTGTGTGGAGAGAGAACTGGAGAGCAGGGGGGAAACTGGTGTTTAGAGGCTTTTTAGAGGGTGCTCCTAACTTAACTGATTTTCACTTACGCACATGGCACCCCAGAATGTAACCCCCACATAAGTGGGAGGCACCTTTATACTTGGCAAATGTATATGCTCAAAAGCCTTGGCAGCCCATGGTCTCTAGCCAGTGCTAGGAAAGTTCGTTTTAAGAAGGAACTAGCTGCAGTTCAGGGACCCAGGTGGCGCTGTGGTTAAACCACAGAGCCTAGGGCTTGCTGACCACAAGGTCGGCGGTTCGAATCCCTGTGACGGGGTGAGCTCCCGTTGCTTGGTCCCAGCTCCTGCCAACCTAGCAGTTCGAAAGCATGTCAAAATGCAAGTAGATAAATAGGAACCGCTACAGCGGGAAGGTAAACGGCGTTTCCATGTGCTGCTCTGGTTTGCCAGAAGCGGCTTTGTCATGCTGGCCACATGACCTGGAAGCTATACGCCGGCTCCCTCGGCCAATAATGCGAGATGAGCGCGCAACCCCAGAGTCGGTCACGACTGGACCTAATGGTCAGGGGTCCCTTTACCTTTTTAGCTGCAGTTCAAGTTCATCCTGCCCCAAAAGGGACTAGTTCAGTTTGAATTTTAAAAAACAAACATCCGTAGCCATTTTTTAACAGCATTGGGAATGTAACAAGCTGTGGTGCTCAAGTATAAGGCCCAAAAGTACATCAGGACCACGCACAGGTAAAAAGATGTCTGCCAGACATCATTTCAACAGGTGTGTGCATTTACATACTAGAAAAGACTTGCACTGTTTAATTTGTGCTAGCCACACACCTGTTGAAAGACACAGTGAACCATTGGTTCCTACCCCCCACCCCGGCCTCCGAGCCTGTACTTCCTGCTGCAAAAAGCACCTGTTGGAAGAAGTCCTGAGTGCCGCAACCTTGTGTCATAGGGGAATTTCCCCACTCTTGATCATTCTGATCGTTCTTCTCTGAACCTTTTCCAATGCTACAAAACCTTTTTTGAAGGGGAGGCAGTCAGAGTTGTGCACAGTATTCCAAATGTGGCAGCACCTTAGATTTCTGACATTATGTCAGAATTTTATTTTCCATTCACAGCTACCACACTGGGTTGACACCCTCCCTGAGCTACGACATTCCTGGTCAGTCAACTCCTGAGTGTAGCTTTATAATTTTGCTGCGGTAGCTGCTTGATGGTGCAATGCTCTCCCCAAGGAATCTTACCTGTTTTTAACTTTGCAAATATTGGCAAATATATTTTTATTCTCCTGCACTTTTGGAGAGCACTAATTTTCAGGCCTATGGTGACACTCCCCCCTTTACTTTTAATACAGTATTTATATATTTGCGTTGTCTCAATGTATTTTCTTTTACATATTGTATCCTGTATTTTATTGTCCTGTAAATCACTCCAGGACTTCTTTTGGGTGTGTGAAGTAATATGTAAACACACAATAAACTAAACTGTAGTTCATTTCCCTCTCATTTAAACTACAGTAGCTAATAATGCCTCCCTATATCACATACTGCAGGAAATCTTTAATCAATGCTTGCACAAAACTGATTTTTAAAACACTCTCTTTAAGTAATATAAAGGGCTGCTGAGTAATTAGCATGATAATCTTGTGAACCGCCCTGAGATCTTTTAATGAAGGACAGTATATAAATCTAGTAGTAATAAAGTATAAAACCAACAAAGTCAATTAAATCAGGTGTTATCCTCTGCTCAATGTGACAGCCTCCATTGTTTTCTGCCAGTTGAGTAGTATTTCATTGAAGTGGGCAACTCAAAAAGCTCCCATTCCTTGTTGGCTGGTTTTGGAGCATCTCATAAATGTTTGGAGTTAAACTTCAGCTAGATAGGCTGTGATACACAGGGCAAATGCCATACAGCATATGCAACACTCTTGAAGAAAAATAGCTACATTTTTGCTCAGTCACCATCACATTTAATGGAAATGGAGGTAATGGAATATCGCCATTCATAGTTTTCCTGCATGGAAAATCCAGCAGTGTTGGAATCCAACCCTCTTTTATTATGTTGTTATTTAACATTTACTTAAATATTGGTTCTTTTGATAAAGAAAAACAGAGCAGGGAAAGCTTTTTTCACACCATTACCGTGACTGTAATGTGACTTCTTTACTCCTGAGTGATATCAAAGCTCAACATGAGAATGGAACCCTCAGGTGCTAGTCCCTCCCCTACTCAGGTGACCATTGACATTACCCATTACTTCACCCACAGGTTTCATTCAAAGCCAACTCTTCTGCCTTGAACTCTGCGAATATTCCATTTTGGAAACCATTTCCCCTCCCTCTCCCCAAAATAGAAACATCAAGTCTGGCTGCATAGCTCTAACATTTTAAAACCTTTTAAAGATGTTCTTTAACTCCATTTAATCTGGCTTGTTGGGAGTTTCTTTCTATTTGTTTTCCACTGATGTGGAAATCATCCAGATCTTTCAAACCAATCCGATGCTTCCAGCATCTGGAGACAACGTCAAATTCATCTGATAACTGTTATCTCTGTTGCCTTGCAACGTGGAGTTCTGTCCTCAGAAGGATACTTAAAGGTAAAGTGTTTCTTGCATTCTTGAGATGGTATCACCAGGGAAGGGTTCAAACCCGTGTTGACTATAAATAGCTGTAAAATGAAGTAGCACCAAGCGGGAGATGTTATCAAACATTACTGTAACCATTTCCCCCTCCAGTATAAATGAGTTAACTGGGGCTGTTTGTCTGGATCAGTATTCTGGCCCGCTCCAAAGGTTTTGGACCAGGGCCATCTCAAGCATGCCGGGGCGCCCTGGCGTCGTGGTGCGGAGATTGCTCCGGCGCCCCCGCCCCGTTTCTTGCAGCGGCTGGTGGGCTTCCGCGCGGCTCTGCCAGCCCGCGCCACCCAGCCTACCCCTAGAGCCGGCCCTGTTTTGGACTACAACTTTCATCAGCCCCTAGCAAGTTGTGGCCACTGCTGGAAGTGGCACCTGCCTTCTTCACAAATCACACTGGGGGCAGGAAGCAACAAAATTGCCACAACCAGTGCTTTTTTCTTTAAAAAATGTTTAGAGGTACTCTCATTTTCCTACTCATATTGAAATACTGCCCCTCAATGAGGCCAAACTTAGATTCACAAAATGTTTAGGGGTATGCGTACCCCCCAGAAAAAGTAGTGACCACAACTATAACAAAGGCAAAGTCAGGAGATTTTAGAGCAGAGCAGCTGGGAAAAAGCTGAATTCCGTGCTAGGGATCATTAGGAAAGGGGTTGAAAATAAAACTGCCAGAATCATAATGCTGTTATACAAATCTCTGGTGAGACCACACTTGGAATGGAGAGCATCGGGGTCCCTGAAGCCTCTCAGTGCTCTGAGATTGGGTTCTGCACGACAACATGGATCTGACTCAGCTCAGACTTTGTTGGGACTGACTTCAGGGATGCTAGAAATCTAAGAAAAGAATGGACAGAAAATAATGTTCTTCATAGACAGGGAATGTTTTCATAGGATTTAACTGCATTTCCTCCTTTCATTTTATAAGAGATTTGGAAGAACGGGAAAGCATAAATAAACATTCCCTAATATTATCTACCTCTTGTGGCTTTTCTCTTTGTTGTGGCAGGGTTTCCTGTGTATGTTTGGGCTTAAAGCATAATTGCAGCAGATCAGAGGCTATGAAAAGCTGGACTTCCTATTTGTGCATAAAATTATGCAAGGTGCAGAGAAATTGGATAGGGGGGCATTTTTCTCCCCTTCTCATAATCCTAGAACCAGGGGTCATCCAATGAAGCTGAACAGTGGGAGAGACAACAAGAAGTACTTCCTCGCACACGGCATAGCTAAGCTACGGAATTTGCTCCTTCAAGATATAGCGGTGGCTGCCAATGCGGGCAGATATCAAAGGGGAGTAGATGAATTCAGGGAGGGTAACATTATCAGGAGCTACTAATCATAACGGCTATATTACCCAAGTATTAGAAACATCTGAAAAATAAGTTAAGCCCAGCAGAACAAGTTAATGACATCAATCTTCACCCTGTTCGGGTACATCTCATTCCAGATCAATTCCAAGAAGCGGCAGATAAGAGGTCAATCAAAGCAATGCTGGTGTTAGCCCCTGGCATCACATCACAATGATCCTGGCCCCTCCCAGCAGCAAAGTTGTTTTGCCTGGAGCAAGACGATTACCAGCAGAAACAGGAGATAGCAAAACAACCCTGGCAGCCTCTCCCCTAGCTTCCATGTCAATGCTCCCACCAGTTACAACATTGATTTACGCCCCAACAATGCCTGCATCTTACCCACCCAGGGAAGCCTCAGATCAAGGCACAAAAATGGTTGAATGCCAGGATGGTGCTTTGGAACTCGGTAAGCCCAACTTTTCACATAAGGCATCCATCCAGGTGCCTCGGCACCTCCTTTGCCCATGTTGCAGTGGAAGAGATAGCAGAAACCAGCAGATTCTTGTAGCTACAGACTCTAAGCCTCCTCTCAGGCAAGAATTTAGAAGCTCACACAGAAGCAGCCTGATCATAGTCTCTTGCCAGACAAACAGATGCAGTTACTACTCCATACTACCTTATGAGTGTGGCCCTCCAGTTTTTGCTGGAATACAACTCCCATCATCCCTGACCATTGCCCATTATGGCTGAAGCTTCTGGGAGTTGGTGTCCAACAATGGTGGAAGGGCATTTGGGGATATACTAAGAGAGAGAGAAAATGTGGTTTTCAGGATGATGTGTTAGCTGGAGGTGCTTCATCTTTATTTCTTAATTGCTGTTTTTAGATATGTTGTGGTGTATTTTAATTATTGTTTATAACTAGTTTGTTTTGTTATTTCATATTTTATAACTGATGTTTTTAAATGTTGCAAGCTGCCTTGAATCCCAACTTGGGAGAAAGGTAGGATAGAAATTGATTCAATCAATCAATCAATCAATCATGGAACTCCAATGGGATTTTCTGCCCGCTGAAGGAGTGCCTAAGGTAAAGGTAAAGGGACCCCTGACCATTAGGTCCAGTCGTGACCGACTCTGGGGTTGCGCGCTCATCTCGCATTATTGGCCGAGGGAGCCGGCGTATAGCTTCCAGGTCATGTGGCCAGCATGACAAAGCCGCTTCTGGCAAACCAGAGCAGCACACGGAAACGCTGTTTACCTTCCCGCTGTAGCGGTTCCTATTTATCTACTTGCATTTTGACGTGCTTTCGAACTGCTAGGTTGGCAGGAGCTGGGACCAAGCAACGGGAGCTCACCCCGTCACAGGGATTCGAACCGCCGACCTTCTGATCAGCAAGCCCTAGGCTCAGTGGTTTAACCCACAGCACCACCTGGGTCCCTTGAAGGAGTGCCTAGTTCCTTCCAATATGTAAATAAAGGAAATACTACAGGTGCTCCAGAGGAAACTCAGTGCTGGCACATCCAATCCCTCATGGAAGTGGGGAAACGGGGAAACATTTAATACTGCATTGCAAGGGAAAATGGGAAAATGTAGCATACGAAGCAGCCCTTTAGGAAATAAAGCAGAGAGACCTTCTCTCTCTCTCTCTCTCTCTCTCTCTCTCTCTCTCCTTGTTTACTTATTTAAACTACCCCTCGAACTAAGAGGACTTGCTCCCCTTTGGACCTGCTTTTCCCAAGGAGATCCTAAGCAACTTGTACCCTATTTACAGGACCTCACAAGCAAAGGAACCATGCCATGTGAGTTCAAGGGGAAAGTACTTCTCTGAAATGTTATCAGTCAATACAAGACTTGCTACAGGATGGCTCTCCAACTTCCTGCACATGCTTTCCACATGACCTCATAAAAATTCTCTTTGAGGTTAATAGTTTTAATCATTGACAGCACAGCACAATGTCCATCTGATCTCACATACTTTATCGTTTTGTCATTGCTTCTCTTGGGTAATTCCATTTCTGATAGAATTCAAGGAGACAATCGGTTTGAAATTGAGATGTACTTGGATGCAAGAACATGAGATACGCCATGCTGGATTAGATCAACTGGTATTCAGAGGCATTACTGCCTCTGATTGTGGAGGCAGAGCATAGCCATTATGGCTAGTCGCCAACAATAGCCTTCACCTCCATTAATCTAAAGTCTAAAGATTTATGGAGATTCTTGGAGAGAAATCTGATTCCAGGAATTGAGGAGAGTTCTTGGAGACAAGAATAACCAGTGCTTTTTTTCAGGGGGTACACAAGGGTACGCAGTTCTGGAAAAACATTGAGAACAATCATGTAGAAAAAGGAAGTCAGAAGTACTGATTATAACCCTCTTCAGGCATTCTCCTTGTGTCTAAAAGCATCTTGGCTGTGAGTCCTCGAAGATGGGCTCCCTGCTTGCAGGCCTTTTTTCCCACCTGGGGTTGGAGGGTTGGATGCTGATTGACTCTAGCTACAAAAGCTAGAGTCAATAAAATAAAATATGCCAGCAAGTTTGGAAAACTAAGCAGTGGCCAGAGGATTGGAGAAGATCAGTCTACATCCCAATTCCATAGAAGGGCAGTGCCAAAGAATGTTCCAACTACCGCACAATTGCACTCATTTCACATGCTAGCAAGGTTATTTTCTATTCTACAAGGCAGGCTTAGGCAGTATGTGGACCGAGAACTCCCAGAAGTGCAAGCTGGATTTCGAAGGGGCAGAGGAACCAGAGACCAAATTGCAAACATGCACTGGATTATGGAGAAAGCTAGAGAGTTCCAGAAAAACGTCTACTTCTGCTTCATTGACTATGCAAAAGCCTTTGACTGTGTCGACCACAGCAAACTATGGCAAGTTCTTAAAGAAATGGGAGTGCCTGATCACCTCATCTGTCTCCTGAGAAATTTCTATGTGTGACAAAAAGCTACAGTTAGAACTGGATATGGAACAACTGATTGGTCTTCCTGCTTATTTAACTTATATGCAGAATTCATCATGTGAAAGGCTGGGCTGGATGAATCCCAAACTGGAATTAAGATTGCCGGAAGAAATATCAACAACCTCAGATATGCAGATGACACAACCTTGATGGCAGAAAGTGAGGAGGAATTAAAGAACTTTTTAATGAGGGTGAAAGAGGAGAGTGCAAAATATGGTCTGAAGCTCAACATCAAAAAAACCAAGATCATGGCCACTGGTCCCATCACCTCCTGGCAAATAGAAGGGGAAGAAATGGAGGCAGTGAGAGATTTTACTTTCTTGGGTTCCATGATCACTGCAGATGGTGACAGCAGTCACAAAATTAAAAGACGCCTGCTTTTTGGGAGAAAAACAACGATAACCTAGACAACATCTTAAAAAGCAGAGACATCACCTTGCCAACAAAGGTCCGTATAGTTAAAGCTATGGTTTTCCCAGTCGTGATGTATGGAAGTGAGAGCTGGACCATAAAGAAGGCTGATCGCCGAAGAATTGATGCTTTTGAATTATGGTGCTGGAGGAGACTCTTGAGAGTCCCATGGACTGCAAGATCAAACCTGTCCATTCTGAAGGAAATCAGCTCTGAGTGCTCATTGGAAGGACAGATCGTGAAGCTGAGGCTCCAATACTTTGGCCACCTCATGAGAAGAGAAGACTCCCTGGAAAAGACCCTGATGTTGGGAAAGATTGAGGGCACAAGGAGAAGGGGAAGACAGAGGATGAGATGGTTGGATAGTGTTCTCGAAGCTACCAACATGAGTCTGACCAAACTGCAGGAGGCAGTGGAAGACAGGAGTGCCTGGCGTGCTCTGGTCCATGGGGTCACGAAGAGTCAGACATGACTAAATGACTAAACAACAACAACAACAACAACAACAACAGCTGAGGCTAGAGACCATCATAGCTGTCTCTTAGTGCAGACCCAGGTCATTGAGCCTGAGCTTCCACAGCCACCACCTGCTACAAACCACCATTGACAGGATTAGACTGCAACAGCAGCAGATATATTCTATGCTTACAATAATAATTTTATCTTTTGTCAGTTATGCTGTTTTAAATGTGCATTTTATCTCCGACTTCCTTTAGTAATGTTTTCTTTTGAAATGTTTAAGATAATATTTTACTTTCCTGTTATTCATTTTCATTAATTCATTCAGCCTTTATTGGCATAATGGTTTCCTATTAATTAGGTTGGTTTGAATGTCTATTTTATACTTGACTTTATTCAGTAATGGCTTATTCTGGATTGTTTTATTTGATGTTTGAATACACTGCAAACTGCTTTGAGGTTTCTTTTCCTTAAAAATATTAAGTGGTATGGAATTAAATTAATAATAATAACAAACCCCTCAACTGTCCCGGGAAAACCAGGACATCCTGTTTTTTCGCGTAAGAGCACAGCAGCTATTTGTGGTGCTATGAT
Source organism: Zootoca vivipara (assembly GCF_965207765.1). Lineage (NCBI taxonomy): Eukaryota > Metazoa > Chordata > Lepidosauria > Squamata > Lacertidae > Zootoca > Zootoca vivipara. The sequence continues at coordinate 83,930,301 of NC_142586.1, read as the reverse complement.
CTCACACAGGTCCTATTACTCTCTCAGGAGCACAGTCCAGACTCCAGAAGATGTGAACCCCAGTTCTGGGCCTGAACATGTTGGAGGACATGTACCGTAATAATAATACATGAGCAGAGAGGAGCAAGCTAAGCCCCATCTATCGTAGGTACCTTTGTAGCAAACTCTGAAGTAAGAAGACTCCTGTACTCCTGGAGTTGTCTAACTTCTGAAGTTTGCCCTCCAACTTACAGAAGGCTACCAGGCTGGCAGCAGGGAGGACGGAGCTTAGCCCACTCGTCCTTGCTTCTGTAATGTTTTTACATGCAACGTGAATACCTGAAAAATACGGAAGTGTGTTTTATACCCAAGACACATGTATGACTGTGAATGAGAGTTCTATAATTATATTTACACACAGACCTTGAGAGGTGCATCCACTTATTTCACATTGAAGCAATGTGAGAAGTCGGCTTGTGTTTTGCTCATGGGGCAGTTGTGAATTTCAATAAACGGACAGCAATTGTGATACCACTGAGAAATCCCAAGTAATTCATGTTGTTCTCATCTAGTTGTCTGAGCCTATTTTTCTACAATTCTACACTGGGAACAAAGGCCTTTCACTCAAGGAAATGGAATTAGTTAATCTCCTCTGAAGGAATCTCTTTATGGGTTAGCAATTAGCCCATATTCATAACATGAACCAGGAACTTGAACAACATCCAAAATGTTGAAGGAAAATACTTGAGGCTTCCTCATTCCTCTCAAGCTTAGTGCCCCCACCACCACTCAATGGCATGGCTTTACTGGTTGACCAATATTGAATCACCCCCAATTCCCATGATGCAAAATCTGCCCAGTGCCATAGAAGATTAATGTATTAATAGGGAGGTGGCTAACCAAAACTGCAAACTTCTTCACAACAAATATTTACTTGTGCTACTGTGGCCATTTACTCTGGTGCCAAGAGGAAGGTTCCTTCTTAGGGCAACATAACAACAGAAAACCAGATAATTTACAAATGCTAGTATCACATATTATTTATAGCTTAGTTCCCCCAGCCTGCCTCCAAAGGAAGGGCAATTTAAGCTCACCTGACATTTTTCCAAGGCATGAATGTCTGTCAGCTAGGGTGGCTTAAGCAGTGGGCTCTGCTTCAAGCATTCAGTCCTAAAAATTATTGTGGAGCTGCTAAGAGAACAGCCCTCCAAAAATAGAAAAAAATACAAAACCTCTTGAAGCAAGGCTGAGTGCACATGGCCACAGCCCACTTTTTGTGTGTCTGTTTGTGGTGAAGAGGTATTGGCACCACAGTGCTATTTTCCTATGGTGCTTTTCCATCCTAATTTCACAACTGGCTCACTCCTTTCCCTGGACAGGGACTTTCTAAATGCTAGAACTCACGGCCATCCAATAAAACTGAAGGTTGGAAGATTTATTTATTTATTTGCATTTATGTACCACTGTTGTGTCCTGACGCCCAGTGTGCTTTACAATTTTAAAATAGTAAAACACTGATGCTTAAAAAAATGCTTTCTTCTTCTTGCTCAAAGGGCAGGTGGTGTCCATTGGCAGACATCATCGGATTCAGGGCAGGCAGAAGAAAGCACGTTTTCACCCAGTTCATACCGTAGTTGAACTATGGAATTTGCTCCTGCAAGATATAGTGATGGCCACCAACATGGATGGTTTTGAAAGACAAGCTCATGGACGATAAGGCTATCTTCTACCTCCACTGTCAAAGGCAGTATGCCTCAGATTACCAGTCGCTGAGAATCCCAAGTGGGAAGAGTGCTGTTGCACTCAGGGTTTTCTTGGCTTCCCCTAGAAATCTGGTTGGTCATTGTGAGAACAGGATGCTGGATGAAAAGGGCCCTTGGACTGATCCTTGTGGTCTTATGACATCACACAGAAAAGGAGGAAAGGCCTGTAGATATCAAGGTCTGATTCACTCACAGGCAGCTAAGAAATGCCTGCCTTTCCTGTCTGAGAGTGGCATTTCATGGCGGTGAGATTCTTGACCTAACCATTTTCATCTTTGATTAAAGGGATTACCAGTTCCTATCCCACTTCCAGCACCTCTCGTCCATTGTGTGAATTATTCTGCAGGTTTTCAAATGCTTGTCCTGCATTGACATTCCCATTTTTTCCACTTTTCATAAAACTAAAGTACTTTTATTACACCAGAAAATGTTAGGCAGCTATGAAGTGGGGCACCAGAATCTTTATGAGAGTCACCATGATTTCCAACATCCTGTTAACTGTGAGGCACACACCTTCAGCCAACTCTAGTTTGGCTGAAGAAGTGGCTATGATTTAGCTTAAATGCCACATGTGAAGATTTCTTAATGGGGAATAGACTGGGTGGGGGCATTTTGAAACCAAAAGCCATTCTAGCCATAATATACTTTGTATTTGCATATCAGGCCAATTTAATGCAAAGGGATTTGCATGTTGTTCCCGCTGGTTATCTCTACAGCTCCCAGTTATATGATTCACAGTCAGGAGTTCTGCAACCTGCCGTGATTACTGCTTCCCGCCATGAACTAACAGCTCAATTTATTATTAGCCTTGGGAGCTTGCACCGAAAATGCTGACGGGACCATGAACAGCAGGTTTATCTGACAGCAAAACAAAGTGCATCCAGACATGCTGTGGGGGGAGAAAGGGCAAAATAATGCCAAACAGAGCGGTGAAATCCATACTCTCCAAAGTTCCATAAACAAATATATGGCGATGCTTTTTGTACTCCAAATACAAAGAATTACTTCAAGGGCCACCCTTACTCCTAAGGCCATGCATTGCTTATCTCTCCTTTCAATATACTGCAGAATACGCACACATACATTGAAAGAATGAGTGAGGGGGTTGGGCAGGCTAGCTCCACCTCCATCGTAAAAGCAGTGGCCACACTTGTGTTCATGAGTCCATGAGTTCGGCTGGCATGCAAAGGGGCTTTGCATACATACTGGTGTGCATCTGTAGAATGCCAGCCCAATGCCTGGATGGTGTGGTGGGTTACTCTTGTGCATGGTGGGAATGTGACTAGCCTGCACTGCACGGCCTCACAGTCCCCTTCATGCATGGAGCAGTGTCTCAACCCTCCCTTAGACTACCAACAGTTATATACTGCAGCAGCTGCTAGGCATGGAATAGCATGCTGCATGCATGGCGCCTTGATGTTCCTACACATGCATGCATGGGTGCTAGAGATGGTGCATCTTCTCTCCACTTCAAGAGACCCTGGGAACAGCAGCAGAGGAAGCCGCTCGGGCTCCTGGTGTGGCGTGCCTAGGGGTGGAGCGAGCCTCCCATAGGGGCGGGGCGAGGGCAGGGCGTATGTCAGGGCCTCCGGAGTCTGCTTGCCTCCTCCCACTCAGCCGCCTTACAGCTGAGGGGGAGGCAGCGGGCAGACCATTTGGGCAGTGCTGAGCCTGCAGTGCCCTGCACGTGCCCGGCGAGTGCCACCTGGCATTTTGTCACCCCCCTCAGTTGTGGCACATGGGACGGTCCACACCCACCACACTCCCTTCCTCTGCCCCTACCTGGGAAGGAAGCTGAGGCCCAAACAAATGACGCATCAGGCAATTCACAATGACAATAACAAGACGTCCCTAAAAGGCAAAATTAGAGTCATAATTAGGGCCTGGCAAACTTGGGCACTTGGAGTGAATGTAAATCTCTAGGGCAGGCACCCCCAGACTTCGGCCCTCCAGATGTTCCCATCTTCCCTGACCACTGGTCCTGTTAGCTAGGGATCATGAGAGTTGTAGGCCAAAACATCTGGATGGCCGCAGTTTGGGGATGCCTGCTCTAGGGCATATCGAGATGACCATTTTATTACACAGGGCTCTGAAAACACGGAGCCGGAACGCAGACTATAACATTGGATCAGATTGTGAGAGCACAGGGGCCAAGCTCATAGGCAAGTGGGTCTGGTTCAGAAATTCAGAATGTCTTCCACATGGTGGAAGGCTGCCTCAGAGGCTTGCCACTTGGCATCACACAAATGATAGCATCTCATGAACTCCACAATTGTGTGTCAGTTTGCATTGTGCTGCTCAGAAACCATTTTGAACTTGGGATTGAAACTCTGGTTACTGTTGTTTCAAGCTCAACATTATGTATGCTGAGCTATGAAGAATAATGCACAGATTATAAGAGTATGCTCATTATGTGTGGCACACATGCATCACACCCTGGAGCTTACTTGCACCAAAAGACTTGTTTCAAATTTTCTTACCATTTCCTATGCAAGGGGTCAGCTGGAGTGCTGACTGATTTCACAAGCTAATGATCAAACTCTATGGAGGCCAATTACCAGGAATTGTTGCTTGTGTTAATTATAATTAGCCACTTGCCAGAAGAATTAACACCTACCTATCTCAATTTTCTATTCTCAGCTGAACATTCTCTCTTTTCTTTTTTAAGAAGCATTTAAATTTGGTATGAGGCAGAATCACACAGACCTTTAAAAGTTAGAAGCAAGGAGTTGTGTTTCATTTCCTATTGTCTTTTAAAAGCATCTGTTCAATAAATTGGTCAAAAATACAGAATGCTCACATACTGAGCACCACAAATAAATGTGCATATCTAGAAGATCAAACAAACATGCAGCCCAAGAGTTACTACTTATTTGAAATTGCAGATATAAACTATTACGTTTCAAACGGTTTATTTACCAAAGTAAAGGTATATCCAAGCAGCTTCATCATGACATTGTATTATGTCTGTAATGGTATGGAGCTATATTGAAATCCTTGGAGAAGTGTTTGGCTTTTTTTCTTTAACGAAAATGCTTATTTATTAATTTAATATATTTCTATCATGTCTTATTATTACAATTAATAAATTATAAATAATTCCCATGCATGGAGCCAAGCCAATGAGAGGATGGAAAGAAAATCCAAGTAAGTAGTTTATTAAGTAATCCGGAAAGCAAGAAAGCAAGCAGGTAACATTAAAAAAAAATGGATATGAACCAGGAGCATACCCAGGATCAAAACTGGGGGGGGGGGGGGGAGCAAGCCATGGTTGTTCAGGTCGTGATATTTCAGCACAGAAAAGGCGAACGAAACCAAAGGCGAACGAAACCAAAATTTTAAGAAAATGATATATAATTATAGCAGTGTTTTATTACGGTAGTTATTACAATTATTTGCTTGATTTTTTAAAATTTTTATTCTAGTTACATGTCTTATACTAATATCATTTTGTTTGATATTGAAATTGAAAACAAGTTTGAAGAAAACGTGTTCAAAACTTTCGTTTCAATCCAGTCCTGATTTTCCTTGAAGAATTTCCGATGGATGCTCATCAAACACAACCCGGTCAGTCTGTCCTCTCCCATTGTACTTCTGAGCCAGGTCTTTACCCTTTAAAATTTAATTTTCTACAGAAATTACTTAACTTACCTTTTTGGAACCAGTTTCTTATATCCATTTAGGCAGCCTTGATGTCTTCTAAATGTAAATAAGAAGGTAAACTAATAGCGGGCGGCTCAGTTTAGCGGCGGGAGGCTCAGTTTAGTGACGCGGAACTCACTAGACCCCTCTAGAAGATTCCCTCTTCTCTCTGCTAGAGCCCACTAGAGACCTCTCCCTCCCTTGAATCCCAATGGCTGGCTGACATAGATTCCTCTACCAGTTGCTAGGTGGCTCTAGATACTTCTCAGTTTTTACACCATTTCAGTGTGGTAAACAACTGATTATTCGCCATCGCCCTACCTAATTTTGTTTCGTTTTATCACTTTATAACCATTTAAATTTTTTTTGCTTCTGGGGGGGGCAGCTGCCCCCCTGCCCCTAGCTGGGTACGCCCATGATACGAACCATGGGGGACCATGGGATTTAGCAGGGGTATAAGAGATCAGGCAATCCCTGAGGTATCCTGGACCCAAACTGTTAAGGACTGGGGAGTCAGCTACATTAGTAAAGAAACACTGATTTGAATGCACTATAAACATGAAACACCAGATAGCGCCAGAGAGCAGAGGAAATTTCAAAACACGATTTTCCATAGAGATTTTTTTCTTTTGTTAAAATGATCCAATTTCTGACTTATTCATAGCAGTTTCCCCCATGTGTTTAGATCCACCCCTGGTAAATTAAAAACAACAAGCTTAAGTCTGGCCTGGTAGCATATGGGCAACCACGGCAAGCATTTGAGCGCCAGTTATGTGTTGGTGGCAGTCTGTCCGCATCAACAGTCTAGCCACAGCAATTTCCACCAGCTGAAGCTTCCAAACCAAGCCAAAGAAAAGCCTCATATAGCGTGCATTGCAATAATTGAGCTGTGAGGTTACCAATGCATGAATCACCATGTTCCTGTATGGCTAACTACCGTAACTCAAACGAACTTAAGATCTCTCAGAAACAGATGTCCTTGCTTGTTGGCAGCATTCGTATTACTGAGGTTGCTTGACACAGTTTAACGTGCTGTGAATTGTTTGTAGCACAGCAGCTCAGTCAAATTGTGATTGTTAATAGGAATCTGCATGAGCCACTGGTCTGGATTAACCAGACAGTTCTTGGTGTAGCAGCTACCCGGCCGCAGCAGCAGAGGGTGCTCGTGATGCCGCTGTGTGTGTTGGCGCCTGTGCCAGGTGTCAGAATGCATCATCATTTCATCATCATATTTCACATGCTGTGACATATTTGGGCATGGGTGTGCGGATGAGTTAGGTAGGCGTATGTTTGTTTAGAAGATGAAAGTCAGCAGTGGTGAAGAGGACAGAAGCGAAGTTCAGCGATGGTTTGTTTGCTTGGGATGTTTCCATAGGAATAGGCATTGCTTTAAAATGAGAGGTACCTGAAGCAATAATATATACCGTTATCTACATCAAAGTGTGCTCATACAGACTTTGAGTAAACAACACATGTAAGGGAAACATGTATTTGAGGCAGGTGGTTTTTTTTAAAAGAGCTGAAATTGAAATTCCAAAGAAGGGCTTCAAATCTACTTCACATTTGACTAGTGATATGCGTTTTGTGAATTGGAAAATTGTCCAGATAAAAATGGGGGGGGGGAGTTGCTGCAGTGCTTATAAACATTTAAATAGATATCCGTGTCAAAGTCTCAAATCCTTTTTTGCTCAAATAAAGAAAAAGAGATAGAGAAAAGGGTGTCTGTGTGACCCATGCTGAAAGCATCCTTGTAACTATTGTAAGGTATACACCAGGCTTCCTCAACCTCGGCCCTCCAGATGTTTTGCGACTACAATTCCCATCATCCCTGACCACTGGTCCTGCTAGCTAAGGATCATGGGAGTTGTAGGCCAAAAACATCTGGAGGGCTGAAGTTGAGGAAGCCTGGTATACACTCAACTTGGTGGAGCTTCCTTCTGAATATACATGTGCAGGAGAGAGGCTCAAAGGTACTGTGATGTTTCTGGGATTCTTTGCCCCTGCTTTTTCGTTCCCAAAAGTTCATTAGATAAGCTAAATGAGGGGTGTTTAAGTTGGTCCAGGTTTATTACTGGGACTAGATCTACTCTAAAATACTTTATTATTAACAGAACCACACCCACAGGATTAATGAGCAGAAGCATTCTTGTGTGGGAGAGATTCCACTGGGTTATCGTGTTTCAACGCTGCCAGTTCCCAGTCCTTACCGATACCACTTCCTTTGAATGTGCTAATTCCCTTTTTCAGTACTTTTGTTGGAAAGGCTGAAGTATTAACTTGGGGTGAGACAGGGTCAGCCCAATACATTTTGCCACCAGAGACAAACCCCAAAATCAGGTGCCCCCCTCACCGCCAGGGAAGAAGGGGTGAATGCAGACTGACACCCAGGAACAAGGTGATGGGAAGAAAGATCAACATCGGGATCTGCTGCCACTGGGAACCCTGCCGCCTGAGGCAGTCTCCTCACCCGGTCTCATGGGTGGGCCAGCCCTGGGGTGAAATATGGTTATTTAGAACCTGCCCCTAACAAAACACATGGAATCCAAAGATGTTAACTTCTCCTAGCTCCCAATAGAAGAAATTTTTAACATAAGCCTGGGTGGTACATCAATAGGAAATTGCCTGTGACAGCTGATGTAATGGCAGGACCTACTTAGCCTATAAAACAGGGGTGAAACAAAGGTCTACCAATTGCAACAAGTGACTGACAGTTTGGTCCCATAGAAAGGCAGGCAGAACTGGGTTTGGGATAAACAATGCTAGCAAGAAAGGAATGGGGAAGGCAGGTTGGGAGTCTGGGTGAAGCAGGTGTCAAATTCTGAATTACAATATATATAACTGAATTTCTACAGTTTCACTTTTTGCATCCATCACTAACAGGTACTTTGTTGTGCTTTATAGATCTTAATTTTAAGGCGGATCTCCAATTAGTTCTTGTGAGTGACCCAGATTAATAAAACACCTAACCGGCTGCTGGCTGTGGGTTTGAGAGGTGCCTCTGCTGGGCTTCTTCCCTACTAGTGGGCTAACCTGGCTGTGGCAGACAGCAACAGTCCATGCAGTGCAGGTGGCCAGGCCTGGCCACCATTTTGATTTCCCATATTGCCCTGGAATGACAATATGTCAAGGGCATTGTGGGTAATTAAAGTAGTGGCTCAACCCAGCTTTCCCACGATGATCAGAGTATTGGGCCTGGAAAAAAATGTAAAGTGGTGGTGGGTGCTGCCAGGCACTGAGATCCTGACAGAACCACAAGGTCCCCATGTGTGGGCGCTGGCTCTGGTATCCAGGAAGGACAGAACAGGAAAGTAGGGCTGTGGGATGCCCAACCCTTGAATCTCACTAGCTGCCACTGTTGTGAGAGTTTTAGTCAATGTTTTGAAATCTAACTTCTTATATAACTGCCAAGTATTGTTATTGTGAAATTGTGTTTTCCATGAGGCATGCAGTGGCTTTTCAGCAACAAGCTAAATTTATCCCTGCGGTAGCTCCAGTGAGTTGAATTTCTCCCGCTATGCCTGAGTGTTTCCAAATGTACAGAAATCTGGACTGTTGCTTGGGCTAACAAGGAGGTAATGATTTTTAATATGTGGAATATGATATCACCCGGTTTACATCCATGTGTTGGATCACTGCCCGTCTCTTCTTATCTTGCAACGTTCACATTGCGTTGCATCATTAAATGAGCTTTTAACTCTAAAATGTAGCAAGTGCCTAAAACCACCAAATCCACATTAAAGAAGCCTAGCCTCAAAAGATTCCCTCTGACGTCCTCCTTTGATGGCGTGGTTCACTAATGCTAAGATCCTTCCACTGTGAAACTCTGCGCAAAGTTCCAAGCAAAGATGGGAATCAAAACAGCCATTCATCAATCAGCGCCACACCATTTAGACTAGAGGATGGGAAGTGCTCGTAAAACACAATCAGCTGTTGGCATTGCTTCTAGCACACTGCAAATATTTATGGAGAGGGTGGAACTCATTTCAAAAGATTCTATCCATTTAGTTGCTTATGTAGAAGCTAAACAACTTTTTAAAAGCCCAGCTACATTGTGAAGCTCTTGCTAAGGTACATCACTTCAGCCTGTTGCATTTCTGAGGATTTCTGAGCACTTTGCAAAAAAATTTTTTAAAAATGATGTGCCCTAGAGGAGATGTTGCAATATCTATGACTTGGAGATCAGTTTTCCCATGTGAGGGCTGTGTTCATACAATGTTTTATTGTAGAATCAATAGAAATTGAGCTCTTGTTTTTGCTGTGTAGTCCACACTTCATTTGAGAACAGATGTAGGCAACCCCAGAAATGGAGAGTGTAGGTGGACAAATCACAATCACCACTTCCTTCTTCAGTCACCTGGGACATGCGCAAGAAGGAAAACGACATGGATAACCTAATCAAGGGGAAGGTTTTCAAATGGGTATCAAGTAACCACACTCACCCTTGTGGACAGCAAGATCTAGAATCAGGGCTCCCAAACTGCGGTCCTTGGGCCACTAGTGGTCTGCAAACATCATTCAGATGTTCTGCAGTATGTCTGTTAAAAATACAGTTTAACTCATCAGCATCTGAGGATGCCGTGGCGATTGCCCTCCAAGCTCTTCTTGCACATTTGGAGCAGCGGGGGAGCTACGCCAGACTGCTTTTTGTAGATTTCAGCTCGGCATTCAATACCATTCTACCGCGACGTCTGATAACTAAATTGGGAAATCTGGGGCTCACGCTATCACTCTGTGGGTGGATACTGGACTTTCTTTCAGATCGCTCCCAGAGGGTCCGGTTGGGCCCTTATATGTCTAACATGCTTAGGACTAACACAGGAACACCACAAGGATGTGTGCTTAGTCCGCTCTTTTATACTCTTTATACGTATGATTGTGTCGCTGCCCACCCTAGAAATTGGGTTGTCAAATTTGCAGATGACACAACTGTGATCGGGCTCATCTCTGATAAGGAGGGTGGGTGAAATGGACTATAGAGATGAGGTGGAGCAGCTGACAGAGTGGTGCAGAGTTAATAACTTGCTCATAAATACAAAGAAAACAAAGGAACTTGTGGTGGACTTTAGGAGACAGAAGAACGAGGTCCAGCCACTTTTGATTGATGGAATTTGTGTGGAGAGGGTAACAATGTTTAGCTTTCTAGGCATTGAGTTACAGGAGGATCTGTCCTGGAGTGTTAATACAAGGGGGCTTGTGAAGAAGGCACAGCAGAGACTGTATTTTTTGAGAATTTTAAGGAAAAACCATCTTCCACAAAAGCTGCTGCTTGCCTTCTATGCAGAGCGTGCTCACGTACGGTTTATGTGTGTGGTACGGAAGCTGTACTTCTCAGGACAGAGCAGGGCTGTGTAAAATTATTAAAACAGCAGAGAGCATTATTGGCTGCTCACTCTCCACCTTAGAACAAATCTACACCACCAGGTGCCATAGAAAAGCACTAGACATATCAAGAGATCCAACGCACCCTGGTTACCGTTTCTTTCAGCTCCTGCCATCGGGACGGAGATATAGAACTATGCAGGCAAGAACGAGCCGTCTCAGAAACAGTTTCTTCTCTAGAGCGATTTTGGCCTTAAATGGAAAGCCTGGACTTTGAAGTCATCTTATTTTACTTGTTATTTGTATTATATTTACTGCTTTTAATTAGGCTTTGTAATTTTGGATTATGCGGAATGCTTTATCTGAGTGGATGTAGCAACTGAGTAATTTCGTTGTTCCCGCAAGGGGACAATGACAATAAAGATATCTTATCTTATCTAGCACAATGTGTTACAATTGCTCCAACGGGCAGAAAAATCATTAAGTGGTCTCCCAAGAATCTCAACGATTTTCAAGTGGTCTGGGGCAGGGAGGGGTGTAGTTTGGGAACCAATGATCTAGAATCATTCTAGACTAAAAACAGCCTGTTGAGTGTCAGTATTAAGACTGGATTTTTTTTATGCAGCATATGAAAAAGCTTTTGCTGACGCAGCATTCTGCTGCATGAGACAAGTGGAACAAGTCCATCCAGTTAGGCAGTCATGCTTGATCTGTAGCTGGTTATGCCAAAATGGGTTGGCAATGACTGTTAAAGCTGGAGTTGCCTTATCTAGAAAACCAGAATACAGGTCACTGGATTGTGAAAGTGGAAAGTCAATAGAGGTATGTATTGCTTCATTGTCTCTATAAATCTTAGCTTATCCTTCGCTCCTTTTTTTTTTTAAAGGATGGCGTCTGCAGCAAATTCTCATGGACATGAATGGGCGAACACATACACATTCATAAATGCATATTCTGCTCACAAGTACAGCACATAGTCTGATCAGATAATAGTGGATGAATCAGCGATTGTGGATGGGGAAGGCAGAAAGCATGAATGGCAGAGATGTCGCTAGGTACTTTAAAGATCCAAAGCACCGGCCTGTGATGCAAATTTGCATCAAATCAGCAAATTCTCATTTACGGTGGTACCTCGGTTTACAAACACAATTGGTTCCGGAAGTCTGTACTTAACCTGAAGCGTACTTAACCTGAAGCAAACTTTCCCATTGAAAGTAATGGAAAGTGGATTAATCTGTTCCAGACGGTCCGTGGAGTACTTAAACTGAAAATACTCAAACCGAGACGTACTTAAACCGAGGTATGACTATATGTATTTGTAGATAGATGGAAATTTACAGCTCTTGATTTAATTATTTGAGTATTTAAAATATCTCTAAGTGGTATGCAACAAATAATTCTTAGGAGACGTGATCGTAGTTTATTGTATCTGCAGTGCCTGATATTTTTATGGTGTTTATTGTTATTGTTGCTTTTCTTTTTGTTCCCTTTATGAATGATGCCATGGCCTTTGGCTAGTGCAATAAAGTTTATGATGATGATGATGATGATGATGATGATGATGATGATGATGATGATACATATAAAAAAGTAACATTATTTTTGTTGTTACTGCTGGCAGCCATCTGTCTCAAGAGACAATAGAGTATGCCTCGGGGGGAGGGGGTATCAATGTTGGGATATTCCATTCCACCTTAAGTAGCAGACGTGTGAAATTGTTACATATCACATGTCTGTTTATGTTCCAGCACAGTCTGCTGGGAACTTCCATTGTGTATAGCTTTTGCTTTTGAGACTCTCTCTGAGGAGACGAAGGAGAGACATGTTTTTCTTTGTCCTGATTTATGCTTAATAAATGTGCTTGTAATTATGCTTTCACAAGCCTCTCCACGCCGCTTCTGTTCACACAGCGCACTGCTAATATAGTGTGCTCAGACTTCTGAAGTCTGAGTCGCTGGCTATGTTGCTCCAGATATTGGGGGATCGTCCAGCATGTCAGCTGGAAGGGCATGAACCAGCTGGGGGCTAGCCAGCTGGCCTCTCGACCCCCTCTGGAAGGTGTCAACAAGGTTATGGGCCCAGATCCATGTCGTTTACACCAGAGTAAGGTTGCTGTCGAATGCTGCAAAGTTCCAGGACTGAGAAAGTTGAAATGGCTGTATTAGCAGCACTGAAGTAACCTTCCTAAGTTGTAAGCCTGGGCTTTCCAGATGACAAGTTCCCTCTCTCAGCTTCACTAATGCGGTCCAAAATAAAGCAGAGCAATACTTCTGGCACCAACTTGGCTGCAGGAGTTGCTGGAAGGAGGTGTACAAGACACCATCCAACCATCTTAGGCACTTACAACTTAGCATTTTCTTCTCCAGAAGATATCCTGCAAGGCAGCAGAGGTTTAGGATCAGAGTTTTCTTCTCCTGGATGGGCTACCTTCCCAGGCTGATGAGTCCCATCTGCCCCTCACTTCCCTCTACAGCATGTGCAGAAACTGCCTTCTGTGGGGCCTGCTATCGGTCTCGTCCACTTGATCTGCCGGAGCCTGTCTTTGCAATACATACCTCCTAATTCATCAAGGGTTTGAGACCCATCAGCTACCCACACCTGATTTAGCCGGCCACTTGAAACCGTTCCTAATGTAACTTGGTTACATTAATACAAAGTTACCAACATATAAAAATAAAAATCGATTCATTTTCCTTCTGACACACCCTCCCTCTCAGCTTTTGGGTTCTCACCCAGGGTCCAAACAAACTCTCAGCTCACCCACAAAAGTGTTACAATGAGAAGAGACTGCCCACAGCTGTGTGTGTGATGCTGTGGTCTAAACCACTGAGCCTCTTGGGCTTGCTGATCGGAAGGTCGGTGGTTCGAATCCCTGAGACGGGGTGAGCTCCCGTTGCTCTGTCCCAGCTCCTGCCAACCTAGCAGTTCGAAAGCATGCCAGTGCAAGTAGATAAATGGGTACTGCTGCGGCGGGAAGGTAAATGGTGTTTGTGTGTGCTCTGGTTTCCATCACGCCAGAAGCAGTTTAGTCATGCTGGCCACATGACCCGGAAAGCTGTCCGTGGACAAACGCCGGCTCCTTCAGCCTGAAAGCGAGATGAGCACCGCAACCCCATAGTCACCTTTGGCTGGACTTAACCGTCCAGGGGTCCTTTACCTTTACCTTACCTATTAATCAGCTGCACTTTCCACACCCAGTTCCAGGTAGAGCAGGTTTGTTGAGTTTCCCAAGGGTCCAGAGAATGGGAAACAGCTGACGTCCACTCACAGCTCTATCTTAACCCTCTGTCCTCTCCTTCTCCTCCAGCTGCTTAACAAATGAAAGTGGTGGCTGGCTGGGCATTGCACTTTGTAACATACCCAGAAGCCTTGTAAGCATAAAAATACTAGTTTGTTTCTTTTAAAGGGGGGGAATGGGACAGAAGATCCGAGGCAAATGATGGAAGAATCAGGGGCTCTGAGCTACCCACTAACAATACCCCTGAAAAATGGGGAAGAGGATTTAAGGGAAGAGCCAAGGAGACCCTGCAGCCACGTTGGCTGAAGCCAATGAGAGTTGCAGTCAAGAACATCTGAACATCTGGAGGGCATCTGGAGGATGGCAAAGGCTGGTGTAGCGTCCACCCCATGTGTGTATCTAAAACTGAGGATCACAAGCATCTGATGAAGTGGACCTCTGCCCACCAAAGTTTCCAGCACAATAAATTCATCATTCTTTAAGGTGGCACCATGAGACTCTTGGTTGTTGCTCTTCTCAAAGCAATCACATGTTACTTCACCATATGAAAAAAAGATAAATTTGCCTAAATAAGGCAAGCCCAACCTCAAAATTCCGTGGAGCATATTTAATTGATTCTCATTCCGTACTCACAGCCGTCAGTGTCTGTGAACACACTAAATATACATAATATGGCATTCTGTAATATGGTTTGGCATGGGGATCACATGTAAAATAACACAAAAGAATGCAGTGTGTATTTTTCCTTACTCTTGAATGCCCCCCCCCCGAGGATTAGACAGCTCCACAAAAGTGAAAGGGTTATTGAGAAAGTTGCAGAACGCTGAGAGGCTGTATAAGAAGAGTTTACAGTATCTAAAATTAAAGAAAGGCAAAGGAGAGAGGCTATAAATATGCATCCTATGTTCATGGATTGCACCAGGATATATTGCAAGAAAGGGAGTTCACCAAGGGATAAAGTAGATGTGACATTAATCGTATGATTGCCCATTCCGCACTAATTTTTTTTCAGCCATAGCAGGGAAGGTGGAGAGAGGAAGCAATTCAGATGAGGATAGCGGCAGGGAAGGAAAGCAGCTTTAACACTCTACCATGGCCTAACTTGATCCCATTGCTCTGACATCAGGAAGGCCAGAAAATGAATGTTCTGGGACATGGCTGGGATCCAAAGGATCTTAAGACCTCACAGTCGTCCATACCTCCAAGTGAGGGGCAAATTTAGACATGCTTCGGCCCATCTTTAAACTCTTCCTCCCCTTAGGATTGTAACCTCAATAAAGCACTCCCATTGCTTCTAGAATGTTATATCTGTATATAAAAGTTTTTTAAAAAAACAAAACAAAACATCAACTTCCTTTTTCAATAACTGTCATGTAACCCTTTTAAGGGATCAGGCAACGTTTGGCTGTCTTGGGCTGGTTCTCCTGCCTAATGTAAACACTAACACAAATGTCAGTCTGACCTCTATAAAACCACCACAGGGTCAAAAGTTGTGCCTTCCGGACTTTGCGTCCGAATGAGTTTTGAAAGTGTTTTCATCTCTTCCTTAAAATACAGTTAAAGTCCTTCTCTCCCAACAAGAATCAGTTGATAATCGTCGCAACACTCCACAAAATCTCCGTGTTGCTCTTCATTGTCAGGACTACAAATGAGCCTCTGGATTTAGTTTCAGCCACAAATGGGTGTGATGTCATTCCTCTTCATATTTGGTCCTTGATAATGAAGGGGTCTGGCCTGATTCATGGGCAGCTGGTCTTCTGTCATCCTCTACTAACCACTTCATAGACAGACTCCTAACACCCTTTGCCAGACTGAGAACGGTAGCTCTATGTTTGTTTTTTTAAGGCCTAGGGAATTTCAGACGGGAAATCCCAAGCCAGCTCCATGTTTGAGAGGTCTCTCAGCACAGTGGCCTCTGTGGGGCCTGCTCCTACATGGGCTTATCTGACATTAAAATAGTCACCTACCACTGCCACTGTCAGGACATTGATGGGCCCTGCTGGGGTCTTGGCAGCTTCCCCAGGATGCTGATTCTGGGCTGGGAAAACCAAACCTCCCATTTACCATGTAGAGCACATTGCAACACTATTTAAGTCCAGTGCAATCCTAAATGTGCTTTTTCATTCTCAGATATCCTGACTTTAACAAAAGATACTCCCTAGTGCAGGGGTCGGCAAAAAGTTTCAGCAGGGGGGGGGGGCGGTCCACTATCCCTCAGACCTAGGGGGTGGCGGCAGTGGAGGGACAATGAGCAGGGCGCAAAAGGGCTCCGGAAAGGGGCTGCTTTAAGTGGCAGCCACTCGAGAGGGGCGCTCAGCCAACTGCAGCTCCTGTGTCTTGCGAGCGGCAGCGGAGGAGGAGGAACAATGAGTGGCATGCGAAAGGGCTCTGGAGAGGGGCTGCTTTAAATGGCGGTCGCTCAAGCGATCACGCTACTGCTGGCACCAATCAAAGCCCAGCCCCCTTCCTCCGCAGGGTGGGGAGAAGCCTGGAGGAGGGAGGGAGAAGGCGCCACCATGGTGTGTGAGAGGGAGGGGGGGAATGGCGCAGCCCAAATGATCAGAATCAGATTCTGTGGGCTGATCCATGTGGCAATTCCTGGACCATCCGCGGGCCGGATCCAGAAGGCAATTGGGCTGGATCCAGCCCCTGGGCCTTAGTTTGCTGACCCATGACCTAGTGCCAGTGTAGCCAACATGGTGCTCTCCCAAGGGGTTGAGCAACAACTACCATCATCTATGGGCTTTGCTTCTATTTGGGGGGCGGCGGGACTAACAAGGATAGTGAAACTGCACAAATGTAATCTCTTCCATCCTGATACAGAAATGGCCTTTTTTTTGCACTCATGAGAGCTATGCTATTCGCCAAAATATCCAATCCAAAAATCCAAAAAAAATCCAAGGATTGCAAATGTATTTTACCTCCCAAATTGACCCTTCCATCAGTGCTTGTGATACAGAGTGTATACTTACTGACATCTGAAAGGGAGGGTTTCTAAGCTATGGTGAGCATGCACTCAGTTTAGCACTACATGCAAACACGTATATCAAATATTGTGCACATTTGCATCCAGGATTCAAAGTGGAGGTGTAGGATTGCATTCAATGGCTTTGTACTTGCAGCAAATGTTTATGCTTGCTCAAGATGAGTGATCCAATTCTTCACCTTGCCCCTCTACCTACGTCAACCCTCTGCGCTATTTGTTCCATATCATAGCTTTACTCTTGGCAGCGTACAGTATTCCCAGAATAATGACACAACAGGGGCTGGTGTGGAGCAAAGCCACATCAGAAGAAACCTCTGCCTTTGAAAAGCATCCAGAAGGATTTTCGTTCCCAGTTACTGAATTCCATTATCAACAAATTCAGCACCAAAATGCACAACCATTACATGCGGGATGCACAATAATGGCAATTCTCCACCACCAAAGCAGGCTTCCCATCTTTGACATCACAGTGGTTTCTGAGTCACTCTGAGAGCAAGCCAACTGGACAGGGTCAAAGCAAGGCACTTCTTACTGTAAGCTAGACAGAGACTGCCTTGCTCCTCTGATCAAAAGCTTCACCTTTGGAAGCCTCATATTTACCAAGGTCCGGTCAACATTTTTCTTTAGCTTCTCCTGGTGTTTCTTATCTTCACTTTTATCAGCACTTTAGTTCTTCCCAATATGTGCCATAGGAGGAAAGAGGCCTCCTGAATCTGTAGCACAGGTTAGCTGAATGTTGAGGCTTCAAAGCAACGTGTCGCCTGACATCATTGTTAAGTCCGGTGATGGGCAGCCCCACCTACCTGTCCAATCCGACCTGCAGTGTGTCCGGGACATAAGGATCTGCATCCATTGGCCAGATCCAGTCCCCTACTCTGAGATATATCATTGTGGAAAGTTACATCTTCTTTTCATACTCCCCCCACTTTTTATATGCCGTTTTATATCCGATGGAAAAAAAGAGTTTAAAAGGAGGTGTCAAGACCAAGGACATATCTTGATATTGAAGGAGCAAAAGAAAATGCCTTGTTCCGCTTACAGAGCTCATAAATAAATGTGATTAAAAGAATAGTCATCTGGCTTGTGAACGCAATGAAAAGGACTCTGTGTGCTCAGCATGCAGACAAAATTCCAATGTTCTTTTCTACACCAAGTAAATCCAGAGTAGATTTGGGGAGAAGTGCATTGCCTCTGGGCCTTGTACCACCATGTGCTGCTACTCAGATGCACTGGCGGAGGAAGAGGAGTGCGGGAGGAGCGCATCACCCCCGGCAGCGTGCCATTGCGGCTGTCCCCCTGCCCTCACTGGGCGCCATGCCCTCACAGGCGGCGCACCACACCCCCAAGATGCATGCCACGTCCCTGGACGCATGTCACACCTCTGTGAGTGGTGCACCACAGCCTCGGGATGTGCGCCAGCCCCGCCCCCGCCCCGCCTGCTCTCCGCCCCCCCCCCCGTGCCGGAGCATGAAGCTCCACCACTGCTCAGATGAGGGGGGAAGTAAGGCAGGAACACTCCTGCTCCCTGCATGCGACTGTTATTCCCACCTCTGCTTGCCAGGGAAGAAGGGAGGGTGTTTGGGGAAAGGGCTGGTGCAGAGGATCTGGGGGGAAAGGGCCACCCGGGTTGGTGGGAAGGATGCCAGGAATTCTTTAACAATTTTTATCTGAGCTGGAGAAGAATGTGAGGGCTTAGGAAGCTCACCAAAATTCTTCTCTAAGCCTGGCCTTGATGAACTTTGCTAGCATCTCAAGCTAACGGAGAACCACAGAGCACCTAGGACTCAGAACTAATTCAAAGAGGGGTCTACAAATCAGGATTGTCTCTTTTGCTTTTTTTTACATTTAAATGGATCACACCATTATGTCTCCGAAGAATGCACACTTCCCTCACCAGTGCTTTCTTCATAATCCATTCTCTTTAAACACCCCATTTCCCTTTGTATCTGGCAGCACTCACTCCACACCCTGTGGGACCCATGCAGTAATGTCCAAACTTTTTCAAAGAGGGCCAGATTTGATGAAGTGAAGGGCCATGAGGGCTGACCAAAGGGCCAACCAATGTTGTTGACCTTTTTTTTAGGATTGAAGTTGTTGAGGTTTTATTTAGGATTTTACCCCAGGAAATAAACTGCCACAGCGGCCAGATTGAACTGACCAACGGGCCAGATCAGACCCCCAAAATGGACTTTGGACATGCCTGCACTACTGGGAGGGGACAAGCTGTTTAGACATAGTGGTCATGCAAATAAACCCTGTGTGAGTTGAGTGACTTGTGAAGGGGCCGTGCGCCATGCCTACTG
Organism: Zootoca vivipara; assembly: GCF_965207765.1. NCBI lineage: Eukaryota > Metazoa > Chordata > Lepidosauria > Squamata > Lacertidae > Zootoca > Zootoca vivipara. The sequence continues at coordinate 83,911,071 of NC_142586.1, read as the reverse complement.
TCCCCCACCGCAAATGAGCAACTAGAACCTCTGCTGTGTCAGCAGCTCCCTACAAAGGGAACTTTGACACAGTCCAGTGCTGGTTTCCCAAAAGTTGTTACGGGTTCACTTTGGTTTTTGTGTCACAGCTGTTTTTCTTATGACACAAGGTTAAGGTCCTCAAGTAGCAAAGCAAAGTAGCAAAGATGCAAGCAGCTTCAACAGCAGAGACATAGACATGGCATAGTGTCATCCATTTTGATCCATCATGGTTGTCCTACTGTGTGCATGCAACATACCCTAACTGCTGGGTGTTGAGAATATACAGACTTAGCAGGAGCCAGATTAACAATAGCTATCGCTCGTCTTGACTGAATGTAAGAATGAAGGCAGGATGATGGAGGCAGGCTGAAGTGGGTGAGGCTGTGCCCCCATTTGCCATAATGCACCAACCACCGCTGTACAGTCATACCTTGGAAGTCGAACGGAATCCGTTCCAGAAGTCTGTTCGACTTCCAAAATGTTCGGAAACCAAAGCTGCAGAAGCCCTGTGGGATGTTCGGGTTCCATAATCACTTCTGGGTTTGTGGCATTCGGGAGCCAAAATGTCCGAGTACCAAGGCATTCGGGATCCAAGATATGACTGTATGTGATTTCTAGATCAATACAATTCGAAGAAAGATATTTTCACAGAGAAGTGGGGACAAATCACAAATGATGGAAATCTGAAAATTCCCCAGGGGCTCATAAATAGTGGGTGAGAAGGCCACAATTGACAGGCCATCTCAGTGTCTGCTTGCACAGCACAGACTATTGGGTTTATTTGCTTGAGATAATGCCCCCCTCTCTCTCCATTGAACCCTTTTGCTGTGGAACCCACTACAAAGAAATGTGAAATTATACTGAAAAATAATGAAGTGGAATGTAACCCCTCAACTGTGCTAATGGGTTTGCCAGTCCTCCTTATAATGAGGCACCACTTGAGTTAATTAACAGTATTTAGCACGTACTACATGATTCTTTGTCTGGCCTCCCATTCAATTAACACATCTCTTCTTCCTCTTCCCCTTTCCACTGAATTACACAGAGGGCAGGGTGACCTGCCAAGACTTAAAATCCCCTGGCCTGAGGGGAAAGTTGACAGGTCTACCTTGAAAAGCTGGCCTATGCTTTTACCTTGGGGGAGAAAGTACAGTAGTACCTCTACTTACGAATTTAATGCGTTCTGAACACACATTTGTAAGTCGAAAAAAATTGTAAGTCGAATCCCATAGGAATGCATTGGGAGAAAAAAATCATAAGTCGAAGCAACCCTATCTAAAAATTCGTAAGTAGAAAAAAATCCTATCTAAACCGCATCCAAGATGGCGGACAGAGCTCCATTTGTAAGTAGAAAAATTCGTAAGTAGAGTTATTTGTAAGTAGAGGTACCACTGTATGACTATGCAGGTGTCATTATGGGAGAAAAGATTCTGTATCCCCTACAGGTATGTCTGACAAGGCACCTATTGTGTTATCTTTTGACGGGCAATTCTGAGTCTGCTTCAAGCTACCTGCAAACTGGAATCATCTATGTCAGGGGTGAAGAACATTTTTCACCCAGGGCTGCATTCCCTTCTGGGCAGCCTTTTGAAAGAAGTCATATACTGTACCCACAGCCTCCAACGGCCCCTATTTTAATGAGACATTCCTGGAATTAGAGAAGTCATCCCAGCTTCTGATTTGATCCTGGAACTACAAGTCTCATCAGCCCCAGCAAGTATCAACAAAGGTCAGAGATGATGGGAGTTGCAGTTTATCAACATCTGGAGGGCCCAAGGTTCCCCGTGGCTGGTATGTTGTTGTTTAGTCGTGTCCGACTCTTTGTGACCCCACGGACCATAGCACTCCAGGCACTCCTGTCTTGCACTGCCTCCCGCAGTTTGGTCAAACTCATGTTCGTAGCTTCGAGAACACTGTCCAACCATCTTGTCCTCTGTCGTCCCCTTCTCCTTGTGCCCTCAATCTTTCCCAGCATCAGGGTCTTTTCCAGGGAGTCTTCTCTTCTCATGAGGTGGCCAAAGTATTGGAGCCTCAGCTTCACGATCTGTCCTTCCAGGGAGCACTCAGGGCTGATTTCCTTAAGAATGGATAGGTTTGATCTTCTAGCAGTCCATGGGACTCTCAAGAGTCTCCTCCAGCACCATAATTCAAAAGCATCAATTATTTGGCGATCAGCCTTCTTTATGGTCCAGCTCTCACTTCCATACATCACTACTGGGAAAACCATATCTTTAACTATACGAACCTTTGTCGGCAAGGTGATGTCTCTGCTTTTTAAGATGCTGTCTAGGTTTGTCATTGCTTTTCTCCCAAGAAGCAGGCGTCTTTTAATTTCGTGACTGCTGTCACCATCTGCAGTGATCAAGGAGCCCAAGAAAGTAAAATCTCTCACTGCCTCCATTTCTTCCCCTTCTATTTGCCAGGAGGTGATGGGACCAGTGGCCATGATCTTGGTTTTTTTGATGTTGAGCTTCAGACCATATTTTGCACTCTCCTCTTTCACCCTCATTAAAAGGTTCTTTAATTCCTCTTCGCTGGTATAGGAGAGTCTTAAAGAAAGGGGTTATCTGCCCTTTCCAGAGACACTTCCTGTGTTTTCAAATGTGCGTAATGATGCTCGGCCTGGGTGCATGGATGACTTCCAAGTGGAGGTGCCATTTATCTCACTTCCACCAGCACAAACAGATCCCTTTGCAAGAGCAGGGAAAGAAAATAACAACAACAACAAAAAAGGAATAGGCATTTAAAATGGGAGGGCATTTTCACAGCTACATTTTATTGGCTGCTAAGAATGCTAAATGTATAAAAGAGCTATTTATGTGCTTGTTACATGTTTGCAATGTATTCATTCAATATTAATCATAAATATGCATAATATTTGACTTGGCACAGAGACCGAACCATACCTAAAGGGCTCCTCCAAACTTTCTTGTTCCACGACAGTGTGGAAATAGAAGCATGGGATGCATCCTGAGGAACATAGTTTTCCTTTGGACACATCAGCAAGCAGCCAGGTACATGGGTTGTGCAACCCACCGTATCTCTCATACGTAGATTGCAGGAATAAAGATTGCCAGAAGCGCTGCCAGTCCCTGGAGTGCTTTTGTCAAGCCCTTAGGTATAACCAACATTAGACCTACTACAAAGCACCACATTGCACATTGCCTTGGAGCTCATTCCATGCAGATAAGGACTGACTCATCCTTGCACATCAATCACTCAGGGACTTGCAGCAAGACACGTGTAGCGTTTGAGGTGAAGTCAGTTGTGGAATGCAAGCTCTGACTCTGTCATGAATGTGATTTATTTTCACTGCATGGATGCGAGGCAATGTTGCATGTGCAAGTAGGGCTTCCCCATTGCTCAACGTGCAGGATATTTTATATTGTGGAGTGCCATCTACCATGGGGGGGGGAGCCCCATGCAAGCATGAGGCTGTGAAAACACAATAGCCACTGTATTAAAATCAGCAGCAGGCGTATGCGCATGCTGTCTGCCATTGCCAGCTTTGACAAAACTGGTATATTAGACAGTGCATGTGCATTTCTGATACACCAGGTCGGCAGATCTAGTTATTGCATATGAGAGCTCCATGTTGTAAATGCATGAAGCACTCTTTTGGACAAGCAAAAGGAGGAATGGGGATGCAATGAGGAAAGAGACTGTGCACTGCCTTGAACACCTTTGGAGGAAGAGTGAGGTAATGATGTAATTAATAGCAATTCACAAGGCTAACCAAATAAATGATGCAAGGAGGGAGCTGCAGCCCAAGATAGGAAAGGAGGTCGTGAGGGAACACCTGGCTACTTTAAATGAATTCAGCTCTCCAGGGCCTGCTGAGCTGCACCCAAGTGTACTAAAGAAGCTTGTGGATATAATCTCAGAGACTCTGTCTATAACCTTTGAGAATTCTTGGAGAACAGGTGAGGTCCTTGCAGACTGGAGGTGGGCAAATATTGTCCCCATCTACAAAAGTGGGGCGGGGGGAGAAGACCCAGATAACTACCAACCAAGAAGATTGACACTGATACAGGGAACAGATAACTCAACTGTTGGTCTGTGAGCACTTAGAAAAGGATGTTGTGATTAGTAAGACCCAACATGAGTTTCTCCCCCCCCCAAAAAAAAGTCATGTCATGTGAATCTCAGTTCTTCTTAGACTAGGACCTGAACCAATGGATTAAAGTTACAAGAAAGGAGATTCCATAGAAACATCAGAAAGAACTTTCTGATGGTAAAAGCTCTTTGACAGTAGAACAGACTCCTTCAGAACATGGTGGACTCAACTTCCTTTGAGATTTTTAAGCAGAGGTTGGATGGCCATCTGCTATGGATGCTTTAGTTGAGATTCCTGCATCACAACGGATTGGACTAAATGACCCTCAGGGTCCCTTCCAACTCTAGGATTCTAGTGCATTTCCGAGCACAATTCAAAGTGTTAGTGCTGACCTTTAAAGCCCTAAATTGCCCCGGTCCAGTATCCCTGAAGGAGCATCTCCTCCCTCATCATTCAGCCCGGACACTGAGATCCAATGCCGAGGGCCTACTGGTTGTTCCCTCACTGAGAAAAGTGTGGTTACAGGGAACCAGGCAGAGGGTCTTCTCGGTAGTGGCACCTGCCCTGTGGAACATCCATCCTTCAGATGTCAAGGAAATAAACTACTATCTGACTTTTACATTGTAGACATCTGAAGACAGTACTGTATCGGAAAGTTTTTAATGTTTGATGTTTTAGTATGTTCTGATATATGCTGTGAGCTGCCCGGAGTGGCTGAGGAAACCCAGCCAGATGGGTGGGGTATAAACCCAGCCAGATGGGTAGGGTATAAATAAAATTGTTGTTGTTGTTGTTGTTGTTGTTGTTGTTGTTGTTGTAAGATACAGTTCTGAAAGACCCATACAATCTGAATCTGAACTCTTAGAAGGTAGGCCTGCATAATGTGGAACCCATAAAGCTGAATAAAGTCCATAATCCATTTACCATCTCTTTACCTGCACAAACTCATACTGTAAGCTTCTTGCTTGCACAGAACGATTTAAAAAATAACCAAAAGTTTTAAGGATACTGAACTTTCTGCCTCTGGTAAGATACCTGCACAGCTTTGGCTATATAAAAGGCACCAGTCAGAATGTTAGTCCTGAAAATGTTTGCCTGTTTAGGTAGAAAATTATTAGCATAGTTTCCTTGTTATCTAACACTGGGCTTACTTCCAGGAATGGGATAAAGTCATTTTCATTCTTTTCAGTTCTACCAAATAAACAGCATTCCTCATTCCTTGTTGTTACTATTTGGAAGTGAGATGATCTGGTTTTCTTCCTTATTGTGATGTCCCCCTGTAACTAATCAGCAATGAAACCCAGACCTGTTCTTCCCATGAAGCAGAATGAAATTGCAGGCTGGACCATAACTTCTTTAGTGAGCAGGTGAGGAGCTTTGCATTAAAAAGAAGTTTCGAAATGGTCAGGAACAATTTGTAAGCTCAGTCTGTTTCCTGCATGCAAATTTTCTATGTGTGGAGGGATGAATCCTGCCCCCTGCGCAACATGGGGGAATTCCATGAAAACGTGATTCTGCCATTTGAAGCAGGAAATGGTACAGTTCATTCTCCCATCTTGAGACTTTGCCACTATGTTTCCACCGCATTCTGCTGCAGGTGTAGATAAGAATTTGGAGAACTCGCCCATCTCTAGAAATAATTCCACGTTTTTTCTGGCAATAGCACTTGTAACCTAAATATAACAATTCCCTCTGATCCAATTACACACCAGCATCAAAACCTTTATTGGCATCACTAACAAACATTCAAAGTAAATAGGCCAGTACGATCTCGTCAGATTACACACCTTACACAGGTGTCAGGCTGCTGCCAGTGACTCCCACCTGGTTGCCCAGGAATGTACAAAGACAAGGGAATGTTTCTTACCCTCCATTTTTTATTCAGTATTTACAGAGAGAGGCTATAGAACCCAGCCTCTTGGATAATGGTGTTGTCGCGAGTAAATCTCCAGACACACCTGTCTTTCCCACTTCCTCATCCATCCTTCTCATTGTCTCTCCTACGGGTGCTACATGCCCTCTGTCTATGAACTCTTTGCTCTCCTACTTTCAAGGCTTGCTGGGTTCTGGGAGATGGAGGGTCTGGAATGCTTTCTAAAGACACTGTGTCCATCAGCTGTTGCCCCCCTGGTGCTTCCTTCTTCTCCTCTCCCATTATTTCCCAACTTTCCCCCTCATCTGCCTCTGAGCTGTGACCTCCCTCAAACCCCTGTGGCAAATCTAAACTGTCTTCCTCTTCCTCCTCCCTAAAAGGGTCAAGCTGGGGAGGCAGTCTCTCCACCAGTCCTCCTTTGCCCAGTCCCTGACAACAGGCTTGCTTAAAGAATTGGGCCAAGGCTGAAAGTTGATGACCTCGGCTTCCACTGACACATTCAGCTCAATCATCTCCTTAGTTTTTGACATATGTGGAAGATATACCTCTCTACCCAGGAAAGTGACACATAAGATACAGGGCTGTTGCTGTTTTTGAACCCAGAAGAAGAGGAAGAAAAGTGTAGAGTTGGAAGGGACCCTGGGGTCATCTAGTCCAACTATTGAATTCAGTGGACTTACTCCTGGGTAAGTGGGGTTAGGACTGCAGCCTAAGCCTAGGAGACAGTCACATTCAGCTCAAAGGGAATTACTTCTGAGTAGGCATATAAAGCATTGTGCTGTATGACTAAAACCTAAGCATATTTATTTGGAAGTAAATTCTGCTGATGCTGATGAGATTTTGTTAGGACTCGGTTGTAAATTCTGTCACTCTTCATTAGCAAAACTCGATTTGAGTGAAAAGTCACCAGTTCTCAACACAGAGTTCAAGCAAACTATTTATAGCTCAGTCTTAAAACAAGGGGGATGCGGGTGGCGCTATGGGTTAAACCACAGAGCCTAGGGCTTGCAGATCAGAAGGTTGGCGGTTCAAATCCCTGCAACAGGGTGAGCTCCCGTTGCTCGGTCCCAGCTCCTGCCAACCTAGCAGTTCGAAAGCACGTCAAAGTGCAAGTAGATAAATAGGTACCGCTACAGTGGGAAGGTAAGCGGCATTTCTGTGTGCTGCTCTGGTTCGCCAGAAGTGGCTTTCTCATGCTGGCCACATGACCTGGAAGCTGTACGCCGGCTCCCTTGGCCAATAATGCGAGATGAGCGCCGTAACCCCAGAGTCGGTCACGACTGGACCTAAAGGTCAGGGGTCCTTTACCTTAAAACAAGACTAGTAAGGCACAAAGGATCTGGATGCTGAAACTATTATGAATAATGATCTGGATGTGTCGATTTTAATTTGGTTGCAACACAGAAGTATTTTCTGCTGGCTTTCATTTAAAAAGTTGCTCAATATGTGAGTAATTGCAGTGCATCCGAAAGGGTGAATGTGACTTTGAACTTATGGAAAAAATTCTTGGCTCTGAAAAGAGAACAATATGATTTGGGTTTGGGTGGAAAATACGTTAGGTAAAGATGAGCAGCGAAGAACTCAAGGCTGAACTGTTGTTGCCAGACACTACTCTTTTGGCATTGCATCTTCAGTCTCTGAAGTGGTTTTAACAAAAAAAAAATATTTCCAGTAGCACCTTAAAGACCAATTTAGCTTGTTATTGGTATGAGCTTTCATGTGCATGCACACTTCTTCAGAAGTGGTTTTGGCAGTCTTGACACCTCTCTTAGAGCCACAATGTTGCATATAGGAATATATTGCTACATTGCTTCAATCCATAACAAAGGAATGAGACTCAATGAAGCTGCAGCATATGTATAGAACAGAAATGGGATAAATGCATGAGCAATCAGTTATTGAGATAGTGCTTTTATTCAGTGATCTGTAATCAAAGACCTACATATGAATATAATTCAGACTAGACAGTAGTATATATTCTCTTCTGCAATATTCTCTTGCTTTTCCCAATCCAATTTTAAGTAGCTGAAATCCATTTTTACCTCCAGCATTGCTATTTTCTTTAATGAGAAAACAAAAGAAGAACAAGCCACTGTAAGAAGAACACTACTAGAATGGGCCAGTGGTCCATCTAATTCAGCTTCTTGCTTTCATATTGACTAATCAGCCGTTCCTAAGAAGTCCTAAGGCAACATACATCTCCCTGCATTGCTTCCCAACAGAAGGTTGTATATAGCCAGCATGACTTGGAGCCATTAACAGATTCATCCTTGGTAATAAAATCGTTGGAATTCCAAAATGGGGGTGGGTGATTTCTGCTGATCTTTTTCATTTAATGCGCCTATTGAAGTTCACTTCTGTATGAACCTGAGCAATAGTTGGCTTGTAGTATTTACTTCTACCTTTGGCAAAGAGATGCTATCTTAATTGATCATGGTAGTCAAATAAAAACACTTTATGGGTGAACAGCTTGTACTTTAAATTGTTTTATGAATATTAATTTGTTTGCTATATTTATATGTCACCTTTCTGCCAATGCACACAAAGCATTTCACAGTCTTTTTCTCACCATTGGCCATGTTGGCTGGAGCTGGAGTCCAGCAGCACCTGGAGACACTGCCTTAAAGACACAGATACAGTTCAGTTCAGTTTTTATTACAGCAAAAGCCAGCAGTACAGAATAACATAATTCCAAACAAAAGAAAATCAGCTATAACAACACCAGAAATAAAACAATTGCACAAAAGGGATTTGCAATGTGTCATTCAATAGAAGCGATTTACGTTTCTTGATAGATAAAGTGCATAATTTAGCCACGTCATATGACACTGGGCTTGAGGAATCTTCCAGAAGGAATTTTCGTAAGAGTTTGGGGGGAAATTCCAAATAATATTGCAAGGGTGTAAATTTTGATAAAGGGGGTAAAATGAGTTGAGCTCGTTCTTCACTATAAAATTCACAAAATAAAAGAATGTGAGTCACAGATTCTACCTTGTTAGACATGCAAGGGCAAAGGCGCTCATGAATTGGTACCCGCATAAATTTACCGTACAGCACCGCTGAGGGCATTGCCTCAAAGCGGGCTCTAGAAAAGGCCCATCTATAAGCTTCGTTAGTGATGTTAGATAAGTAAGGGGCAGCTGTAAAATTAGGCCACGATTTTAGAGGAAAAGACACAGATACTACATACTGCGGCCATAGTATTAACCTTTGATTATTTTCCTCGCCCCCTCCCCATCTGTCAGGAGCAAGGCAGCAGTATATTGCACAAAGTAAGTGGAGTTAACTCTTTATTAGGAAAAAAACAGCATCTGTAAAGAGCACAGCAGCTCTTCTTCGATAGGAATTGCCCCATGAAGCAGTCGCAGACTGAAGGTCCCCACCTTCCCACAACTGTCTAAGTCCCCTCCTCCCCAGGGCTTTTACCAAACAGTCTGAGACTGCACCTGTGTACCTGCTCCTCCTGTTTCATGCCTCCTCTGGTTCTGGGAGACTGCAGGGAAGTGAGCTTGTCACAGCAGGAGGGAGAGACACTCATGCCTCTTCACAATCAGACTCCTCTCTGCCTCTTGGTCTCCTTCCTCTCCTGCCTCAGCTTCTGATTCTGGACTTCTTTCTGCCACAGACTTTCGTTGGTCACTAAACCCTCTTAGCTATTCAGCTTCTGACACCTCCTTCTCCCAGGCCTCTCCCATTGACCACTCAGCATTGTCCCCCCCCCCACCAATCCCCTGGCTCTGAGCCTTCTTCCTTTGGGGGTTTCCCAGCTGGCTCCTCCCACCATTCCTCTGCATCCAACAAGTTCATGACACCCTTAATAATAATAATAATAATAATAATAATAATAATAATAATAATAATTTATACCCCGCCCATCTGGCTGGGTTTCCCCAGCCACTCTGAACAGCTTCCAACAGGAAAATGAAATAAAATAATCTATTAAACATTAAAAGCCTCCCTAAACAGGGCTGCCTTCAGATGTCTTCTAAAAATCTGGTAGCTGTTTTTCTCTTTGACATCTGATGGGAGGGCATTCCACAAGGTGGGCGCCACCACCGAGAAGGCCCTCTGCCTGGTTCCCTGCAACTTGGCTTCTTGCAACGAGGGAACCGCCAGAAGGCCCTCGGTACTGGATCTCAGTGTCCGGGCAGGACGATGAGGGTGGAGACGCTCCTTCAGGCATACTGGACCGAGGCCATTTAGGGCTTTAAAGGTCAGCACCAACACTTTGAACTGTGCTTGGAAACATACTCTCTTTTGTAATATGCCTACCAAATATCAATCTAGCCTTTTAAATGGGGGTGGGGCTATTTTATTTCTGTCTTACATTTATATCCCACCCATCATGGAACCGAAGGGGGTTCCCAGGTGCTCACATATCCATTGCCTGCCCAGACCTGCTTAGCTTCAACAAGGTGGTTGCCTCATGTGCCTTCCCCACCATGCCTTAAGGAGCTCAAGAAGAGCCAGTAAAAATTCCTAGATACTATGGTGATTCATAGTAAGTATACCCTGTGCTTATGCAGACCTAGTGTCTTGCTTTCTTCTCCAATGGGCTTTTTAAAATAGCCGACTGGATCTCTTCCCTTTCTTCTTCTCCATGTGGAGGCTGATGCAGTTTGTGCCAGCACCTGCCTGGACTTTGTAAGCTGCAAGACAACTCACTCAGTTGCAGGTGAAACATTCCTGATATTTTCTGTTTGTCCGAGTTAGGAGACGATCAATGATTCATGTCTGAACTGAATTGCTAACATCATAATAGCTGGTAGATACCAGCTACTCTAGTAAATACGCAACAGGGGTCCAAGCACAAAATATGTTGATTGTTTTCTCAGCAGGTGCTTTAAGGTCACTAGCTCCTACAGCTGCTAGACGTACAATAGCCTCCCCCTGAATCCAGCATGGTCTGATTCGTGGTAAACAATTCCTGTTAAACTGGTTGTTAGGGTTTGATGACTGTACTTCAAGCAAGGGGCAGTTGGATAAGGGAAAGGAACATGTAGCAGAGTGAGAAATCTGTGTTAGAGGTGAAAAAACAATTTGTCCTATAATTACCTCTCACTCACAAGCCTCTCAAAGCACTGGCTACAATAATAAATAAGGACTGGTATTATTTAAGAAAAGGTGCTACTATGATTTAGTGAAAGCTGAGATGCAGCTGGAATAGATATTGTCTTCCATTCAGTTTCTGATCAAGTAATCAATGAAGTGATCACAGAAACTAAAGAAGAACTAAGTTAGACATTCTAAGTGATCTCTGTTTCTTGGGGGGGGATCTATTTGCTTCAATATACTGCCTTTTCTTAGAGAAGCAATAGTATATGAATGGAGTTCTTTCATGCCATCTTTTTTGAAGTGAATTAATTCATTGCTCTCTTTGACATCACCATGCAAGCTATTTATAATTCCTTCGTCATATTTTTTCTTTGTAAACTGCGTTAATAATTACTGTATTTTTAATCAGTATTATAGAACTTGTTCAGAATTCCTAGGGTGGGAAGAAAAACCTAGATAATAGGAATGATTCACTAAGCGCTTTTCACAGTGATTTCAACCTCATGCTTAACTCTTCAACTGGAATCAACAGGATTTTAAACTACTTTGGCTGGATCATATCTAGTTATACTGTTACTTCAAAATGCATGAGTAGTGATAAGCTATTACGCAGGTGGGAAACTACACAAGGGATCCCCAAAAGAGGTCTCCAATTTGCCCAAAATGTAAGAGGAATGGTGAACATGTCATGACACATGAAATCTTAATAGCTTGGTACTGGGTTCTTAAAGGATCATCTACTCCATTATGAACCTGACTGAAATTTAAGAGCTGCCTCAGAGACCCTTCTCCAAATACTCCCAGTATGTGGTGACTATGGAGAAGGCCTTCTCAGTTATGGCAACCCTTTTGTATAATACTCTTCTCCCTCAGTAGCTGAGAATGGTCTAAATTCTTTCATCATTCAGAATGCAACTTAAGATCTTCCAGTTTCCCAAGACTTTTAGTGTCTTACAATAGCTGTTGGTGCTGTGGACCCTCTTTTCTGCTGCTCTGATTTCATTTTTAAATGTTTTATTGATCTCTTCTGTTTAAAACACTTTTAATTATTGTTTGTTTGTTCTTTAGGTAGCTTTCTTTTTTCCCTGCAAGCCATTCTGAAATATTTTTTTACTAGAAAAGTAACCCAACTCTCTTGGTTTCACACACTCTTAAATAAACATGTATAGTCAAGTGCTTTCGCTAGATTGTCTCCTTTTGCAAACTGGTGGCAACCAATTGCACAAAATATTTGGCAGGCACCACATAGCGACATCCAGCTACTAGGATGAAAGAATTCACTATTGTATGCAGGGCCACTTAAGGCAAACTTCAAAAACCTTGTTTATCAAATGTTCAGTGGTTCCAACTTCCAAACCTGCACTGGATCTCATCTTGAAGTCTGGCTCCTTGCAACTCTAACAACAAAAATGTTCAAAAACAAATGAGGGATGGAGATCATTTGACTTTCTGTGCTCGCATTTCATTCACCCCTATTAGTTATTTAGTTGCATTCACCTATGCAACTCCTGACTGTAAAGACTTTGAACAGAATCCTTGCTTCTGCCAGCATTTATGAGCTAGCAACAGTTAATTATCTACTAGTACATTCATAGCATATGAGAATCATGTGAACTTAAGATGTAGCTTCTTCCTCCAATAAGTAGTGTGAGTCATACAAAAAAAAGAGTTGTCATTCTGATTGAGCCATACAGGCTTAAACAAAGAACAGCGTCAGGTAAACTGTGGTCCCTCAGGTAAAGAACACCCTCTTTTTGACTCACTTCAGTGGCGTCTGCCATACTAACCTCTGGGTCTTTCAATGCAATGAGCCACAACGTGACCATCCACATTTTAGAAGACTTTCCATCATACTCGCACAAGTCCATTTTCAATGGTGGTAACATAGTCTCCTGTCTGCAAGTAACAGCTGGCAAAAGAAGGGTTGCGATACTGCTTCTCCCTTTCCCTACTAAAAAAGGTGACTAGATGTTTGCTTCAGCACTGGACAGAGGAAGTGCACTGCTTCCAAAGAACAATAATGGTGACATATTAAACAGTGTTTTAAATTGTTGTAGGGATGGGGTTCCTTTAGGAATGGAATTCTAACACAGCAAGAGGGTCTCCTTCCCTCAACACATCATGAAAAAAACATGGCTTTAAGCATTAAGCACCCAGGCCCAGAGGTGAGGCAAACCAGAAAGCTGCTGTATTGGAATGGTGTGTAAAATAGAGATAAAAAAATTCAATTTTTCTTTTCTTTCTTTTTAAAAAAGTTCATTTTATAAACATTTCTATTGTTTTCATTCATCTGGGAGAACAGCCACAAACATTATTTCTATGCGATGGCAAAAACAAACTCAAGGTCCTTGCATTTGAATCATACAACAGTATAATCCACAAAGTACTGGACTAATTTGCAGCAAAATCCATGTCCAGCATGATTTTGTCAGATACTCTTAGGCAAATCAATATTATTGTTTGGTTTCTTGTTGGAAGAATGATGAAGACAAGATCTGTCTTTAAAACACCATTAATACGGCAGACATGACAACATACATTTCTATTTGGATGGTCCAATAAAATTGATCTGCATTAGCTGTTAACAGACTGGTGACTTAACTATGACTCCCAAAGTGTGAGGAAGGTCCCTTTAAGACAGACATATATCCAGATTTTATGAGGCTCTATGTTTCTTGCTGCACATTGTGGTCTCTTGGCACATTTAGAATACCTTCAGTTTTTCACTGGTCCTCTTCATTCAGCATACATGGAGTATCTTTGATGTAGTGTACTATATTTTTAAATTATAAGTTCAATGTATACAGTAACTCATCAATAAACAGAGGCAGCCATTATCAGTATTATAATTATGGGAGTCCAGAGGATGCCAGGCATCCTTAGCTATTTGCTTGCTTTTTGAAGATGCGGGTAGGAGGCAAAGTAGAGCTAAAATTAGGGGAAGTCAGAGGTATGGCTTGTGGGTCTCATTAAGGATCCCCTGTCTCCCCCACCCTCCCATAATTCGGTCATTAGCCATTATATTCGTGGACAGTTAAAAGCAGCTGACACTTTTGCCGACTGCTAAGGTGAAGCGACAACATTTGTAATGAGATATAAGGACACAGAGAAGTTATGCATATGGTCACTGACTGCCAAAATCTCTCAGCTTGCCATGCAATCAAGTGCAATGGCACTCCATAGTTTCAGTGAACTGAAACAGTGCTTGTTGGGTTTCTTCTCATCAGTGCCTTTTTATTTCTATGGTACCTTGCAGTTCATTGACAGAACGGTCTACAGGGAAGGACGGCTGCAGAACTCAGTACAAGTCTGAAAGAAGGAACTGTCTCTACAAAGTAAAGACCTTGGAGTCACTCTGTCTCCATTCCTTTTTTCTGACAGAGATTCTTTTATGGAGCATATACTCGGTTAGCCAGCCTGAGTCTGGGTCTGTGCATAGTAATTACAGCCTCACTGCTGGTTGTTGCCTCCCTCTAGAGAGGGGATTTTGTGAGTCTATAATTGTGCAGTGTTCACAGGGGTGATCTCAGGGCAGCTGGAGTTAATTGGATTCATTTGGAGATGGGCTAATTGAATCTGCATCTGCAGGTGAAATTCGAAGGCAATGACTGAACTGGTTAAAAAGCAAGAAGCTGGAGAGGGTGCAGGTTCACTGACACTACTTTCAGATCACCTATTTATATTCACCAAGGTACCTTTGGGGTGGGACTAGACGTCATGATGCAGTACCGACCATTCCATGCTTCTGGGAGATGCACAGCTGTATGACATCATGTGGCATGTGTTATGTATTTGTCATGTTTGGAGCCTGAGATCTCCAGCGTCTTGCTCCCAAACCTATGTGGTGCTAGTGAATGTATGGGGATACAGCACTGTGCCCTACTCAGTGTGACCCCAATCCATATTACAATGGGCGACTGATCTCACAGCCAAATATTACAAGCTGGACTAATTTGCATACAACACCAAATAATTGGAATGTGGCTGACATCAGTAAGCCTGGCAAGTCATGTCCTGGCTGGTGGGTCCAGAGGTGGGGACAATAGAGAATATAGGGATGCGGATGGTGCTGTGGGTTAAACTACAGAGCCTATGGCTTGCCGATCAAAAGGTTGGCAGTTCGAATCCCTGCGATGGGGTGAGCTCCCATTGCTCAGTCCCAGCTCCTGCCCACCTAGCAGTTCGAAAGCACGTCAAAGTGCAAGTAGATAAATAGGTACCGCTACAGCGGGAAGGTAAACGGCATTTCCATGTGCTGCTCTGGTTCGCCAAAAGTGGCTTTGTCATGCTGGCCACATGACCTGGAAGCTGTACGCCGGCTCCCTCGGCCAATAACGCAAGATGAGAGCCGCAACCCCAGAGTCGGTCATGACTGGACTTAATGGTCAGGGGTCCCTTTACCTTACACTTACACACACACACACACACACACACACACACACACTTTCTTCACACTGTCTATAATATTTAGTGATTGTTAGACCCTGGTACCAGTTACTTGCCAGAAGGTAGTTTTATGAGCTTTACCACTTAAAAATAATATGTGCTTGGCAGCCTTGCTTAGAAGTAGTGAAACACATTTCTACATTCACTGCAAATTTGTTTAAAATTTGTTTCTTGATTATTCTCTCTCTCTAGTTCTTTATTTTCATCAATATCCAATCAGAATAGAGCTGCATTCAATAAAATGTCATTTTTTTAAAAAAAACACAATAAAGGATTATTTACTCATACACATTGTAAAATAAATAGGTATCTGAGTTTTACTTCACAGAGACTTTCACAGGGTCAGCCTGATACATCAAGGGATTAGGAACTCAAAATGTTACACATGTGCATCATCCCCCCCTATTGAATTAAATGTTTTAGGTCTGGAGAAATCTAGGAGTGAATTTATCAACCCAGCACAGAATTAGGTGTACTTTCAAAGCCAAGTTCTGTGCAAGAATGTGTTCATTCTTCAAACCTGGTTCAAGAAGGGCAACAAAACTATTTCACTTTTTAATGGCCATGATGGTAATATGAAGTCAAACCACTCAACATCAGTTATCTGAAAATGTATCTGAAGAAGTGTGCATGCACACGAAAGCTCATACCAAAATATAAACTTAGTTGGTCTTTAAGGTGCTACTGAAGGAATTTTTTTTTTTTTACTGAAAATGAGAGTCATGTTCCCTTACCGTATATTAAGATACAGTTAACAGATGGCTCTCTCTTGGGGATGGCTTCTTCTCATTTGCTGCTGTAGCTAAAATACATGAAAACTGCACACAGGCATTTGATTACATCATCTGGCTTATGCCACAGCTGCTGATACTGTACTTTCATTTTCTTTATTGATGTTGCTTTATTGATTACTGCTTCTTAAACTGAACTTGTAAGCCACTTGAAGTACATGCAAGTGGGGTATAAATTATACACAAAACTACTGAACCATCCCCAGACAATATCTACAACTCATATTGAATTTGAAAGGAAGCCTGTTGTAACTGTCAGGACACTGGTTGTGCCATGCATTGTGTGAATAAGATTCCTCAAGTTCCAGTCTTAAGCTACAGTCCTATGAACATTTACCTAAGAGTAATCTCCACTGCATACAGTAGGGTTCATCTGAATAAAATGCATACAATTGCTCTATTAGCAGTGGGGGGGGGCGAGACTGGACTTTCCATCTGACATTACATGTGAATTCATGTGATGGCTATTTTTGTGAGTGTGATGAGACAGCTGTACCCTAAAGGCACTGCCAGACAGAGTCTAATTTTTGGTAACGAGGGTGTGGTTTCAACTGATTATTTTGACAATACCCTGACTTCTCCCCAAGATGAAGCTCATGCATATTTAGCACTGCATGTGACTGTGTGTCCTTTATTGTGACTTGTTCGCTTAGAAAAGGCACATTTACTCAAAATTCTTGTACGTCCCTTGTGTGGGACAAAGGCTTATTCTCTCGACTCACCATACACTCCGGATTTCACAAAATTCCCCATTAACTGCAATGTCGTTCATTGACAAGGAAAGAGTCTTTGAAGAAATGGAATGGGAGGTACCACTTTGCAGATGGCGTTACTAGTGCATTTATGAATTTATGAGTATCTTCTTATGTTATTCTTCTTTTCTAAACCAGCAAATTCACAGACACACTCCCCGAAGGCCCAGTCCTCCATTGTCTCCCAAGACAGATGGATGCTAACCTATACATTTGCTGGTTTAGAAAAGAATAGCATAAAAAGAAACTCTGTAGAACTACAGTTAAATTGTATCTCTGCATAAGACCTCAAAGTAATAAAAGTGCTGTGAGTTGGGGATGGAATTAGCCTGTATGCATGAATCCCTTCTAATTCCTGGATCCAGCAAGGGTTAAAATCTAATTGATCATTCAATTGGTGAAGTAGCTTCTTGGTAATGGCCCCAAGTATGGGTCAATAAGGTAACAAAGAAAGTGGCTCTGTGCCAGAGAATAAATGGGTATCTTCTCCCTCAGCTAGCTGTTAGTTAGAAAGCCAAAAAACAATGTTGAGGTGTGTGAGAGAGCTGGAGGCTAGAAGCAGGCTGGGTAGCTGAGAGACAGAGCCATGCCTGATTTCTGCAGGGACTCAAGGCTTCAGCTATGGTTGAAGCAAGACCTTCTTGCTGTGTTAATGCTGTGAGCCCCTCCACTGTAGACTCAGGTTGTATATATGTGTAAATAAACCATATAACCTAAAGACACCACAGTCTCTGCTGTTCCTCATTCTGAGGAAACCAAACCTTGGGTAAGCTCCTGGAACCCCCGGGATCTCACACTGCTTGGAGATTGGGGTGGTGTTCAACAATATTGTCATTGTGTTCCAGAAAGATGGTAGACTTAATTTATGCAGCTCTAAAACCTTGTTGGAAGAATGGAAATAAGTATATCATTTATGAATACATAGAGTAATTTTGCTTCTATTTTAGGTCCGTTTTATCCATACAATTACTTTTCTGAGTGCTGGTTTTTCATCTGTTACAATGAAATTTAGACATCGTCTTTCACAGCAGCACTACAGTTACAAGGAAATTGTATGTGGGAGAGAACAAGAAGGATCACAAGTAATTGAGTGGCATCTAAGCCAGGTCCACAACAAGCAGGAGCAAAGTAGATACAGTTTGCCTTATTTGTTTTAGCCCAGCTGCATGGGGAAAGAATTTTACACTTCCATTGCTACAAATTTCCAGACTGTCTCAGTATTTACAAACTTCATTTTGGCCATTGCAGAGTTTAAATAGTGTTTAACAATTGTCGTTTAGGAAATTTAATTTAATTTAATTTCATTCTTTCTTTCTTTCGTTTGTTCGTTATATATTTTTTATTAAATTTTCTGTTTTTCAATTTAGAATACTCATTTAAACATCCTTAAAATATCAATGACTTCCTTTCTTCTCTTTCCATGGTTCATTTTGCATAGCATAAATCCCTGCATATTTTACATAAACTAAACCATTCAGTATTCCATTATTGATGCCCCCTCAGCCCTCGCACTGAGGGTGCTAGGCTTCGGGAAGGAGGTGGGAGAGTTTAGACAGGGTCCTGGAGTCTTCTGTACTCCTTCTCAAAGCCTAGTTTGCACTTCCCAGCTTTGGGAAGGAGATGGGAGAATCTCTGGGACCTTGCCAGAGCCTCACACTTCCTTCACAAAGCCTGACGCCTTGCTTCGCCACAAGGCAGTGTGCGGCCTGCGAGTTTCATGTCGAAGTACTCTTGCAGCCCACTTGGTATGAAAAGTAGCACTGCCCTGTTCTAATAGCTCAGTGCTACGACTGTGCTCTGCATGCAGAAGGTCCCTGTGTCAGGTACATAGCAGGTGGTGGGTAAGACCTTGACGAGCCACTGCCTATCAGGGAATATTACTTTGGACTAGATAGGCAAATACTCTGACCTGGTGTTTTCTGTATATTCTCTGTATTTCTGCCTGTATAGGAAAGCAAATCTGTTTCAAAGCGGGTCAGTATTTCATATTACCTCTAAATAGATTCATTGTTGCTGGGAAAAGATCTGTCTCTTGGATCACAGGTCAATTTGCCATAAAGATGGGCTTACTTCCAAGTACATTCTTATTTATTTAGCAAAATAAGGACAAATCCATGCTTGAAGTAAGATATGCCAAATTAAGAACAGGCAAGCAAAAACAATCACCCCTCAGATGGAAGATTGGTTCCCGTATTTGGATGAAACGTATAATTAGCAACTCATTGGCCTACACTGATCTCACTCTTACGCACATAACAGTCACGGGGGAAGCAGGCTGTGGACGCCATGGGTAGCGCATTTCACACAGGGAACGGAGTGAAGATGATGGCAACCACATTGTACTTTTTCCATAGTGGCTCTTCATTTTTTCTCCTCCTCCTCCTCCTCCTCCTCCTCCTCCTCCTCCTCCTCCTCCTCCTCCTCTCTTCTTCTTCTTCTTCTTCTTCTTCTTCTTCTTCTTCTTCTTCTTCTTCTTCTTCAACTAGAAATTGCACAGAGTTGGTGGAAGTGATATTAGTTAATGAGGAAGGGACTGGTCCTTGGGTCAAAGGTGATCACAAGTCCTGCTGCCTTTTAAGGATGAATGTTATGAATGCCTATGGCATGCAGAACGCCTGTTAGTCTACTACTAATAAACAATGGTAAACTTTAAATAGGATATCTTACTGCTATGGCAAAACGGCAGGGGAGCAAGCAGTTTTCAAGATTGTCTTTTAGCTTTATCTTTGGATTTTATTGGTTGTTATTTGATGCATCATCATCATCATCATCATCATTATTATTATTATTATTAAAAATTGTATACCACCTTTCATCAAGGGATCCCAGGGCGGTTCACAGAATAAAATACAAGATAAAGCACATGTAAATAATTCAACCCAAACACTAAACCACTTTGTGAGGAAATGGTTTCAAAGACATATGCTGCTTTTCAGAACAAGCAAACATTCAGGGCTGGCTCTAGGTAGAGTCCTGGTGGTGTGGGGCGCCGGGCCGGTAGGCCGGGCGCCGTGCGGCAAAGCCGCGCGGAAGCCATGCTGCGCCCTGCGAGAGTGGGGGCGCCGGAGCAATCTCCGCCCCTCAGCGCCAGGGCGCGCGACCTGCTCGAGACTGCCCTGCAAACATTAGAACAGAGAAGAAGCAGGCTCATTCTACATGACCTGCCATCTAAATTACAGGTGGGCAGCTTACACTCTCGGCCCCAAGTTCATGCCACCCTTGGCCTAATTTTAGGAGGGAAATTTTGGCAAGGAGGAAAGGGGGTAGCAATGACAAAGCAGTGTCAAAAAGAGAGAGAGAGGAGGAGGTAACTCCACTCACTTCCTTTTGGCTCAGATCCCATCTGCTTTTGGCTCCAACTGCTGCCCACTTTTAACTCAAGTTCCACCATCATTACTGTGTGGCCTCTGACAGATCGCAATGGGAGAAATATGGTCCTTGACAGAAAAATCACCCTGATTTAAATTCCCCACACAGCTCTTATGCTAGCTTTTTTTTTTGCACGGTTTATCTCAAGATGTTTCCCTGAAGCATGCCTATTTGAGATGCATGTCCCATTAAAACCAACGGTGATACTTTTCTGGTAAATGTTTGTCACCCAAGGAGATGATCTCACCTGTGCCATTTGCAAAAAATTCTCTTGCGCGTGTTAGCGGCTTTCTCTCCCTCAAGCTCACTTTTCTGTTGTGCTGTTGTTCTGATAAGCCATTTTTCTCCTTAAGATCTCTTTAGGAGGATGGAATTTCTGCTATTTAAAGTCCTGCAATGCGCATGCAAACCTCTACATCAGACTCTTAGATCACGCTCTTGGCAAGCAGCCACTGAAGCAAGATAGACAGAACCTGTTTTAATGGGCATTTTGAATGCCGCAAGAAGAATGTCAACAGACAAATTGCCATAACCTGCCTGAACCCGCTCTTACCCTCCTAGAATCTAAAGCCAGAACTGTCTGGGAATTGTTTATTTTGTCAAGGGTTGTGTTTTTTTTAAAAAAGAAATAGATAAAGAAATCAGTAGATAGTCCTAGCAATCAACAAAGTAAGTGATTTGCATGGACATTCTCTTCTGAGCCATTACAACTACTTAAGGCTAATTGGAGTTCTGTTTGCCATCCATGTTAATCACACCTGGATAGACTCCAGGCATTGCATGAGTCATGGACTTCAGCTTAAAGATCAGCTGCTGTAGTTTATTATGTACCAGTTCCATGCTGGGGGGGGGGGCTGTCCCATGAGAGCTGCTTTGCCATCACCTTCTTAGGCTAAATTGTGAAAAATTACTCCCTGGTGAGATTACCTGGAAGAATCATCAACCAGCTTCTACTTGAAGCCACTTTAGGCCATTTTTTATCCTCTTCACATAATCTCAAGAAAAGCAAGTGGACCTCTGTTCCACCCTGAACTGGTATCTGAGGACAGATAGGCTTAAGGACACAATAGTATTGCAACGTATCAAGGCAGCTGCAAAAAGTTTTGCTAACTTGCAGAACTAAGGTAACTATAGATACCTTTGTTTTGTTTGCCTTCTCACATATCAGTTGAGTACTGTATTGCCATTTTGCCTCTTGCCTTCATGTTTGAAGCCAGATCTGCATTTATGTTACTCTAGCAAAATAAACACATTCTCAAACCTTTATTTCTCTAGACGACATGGGCATTTCCAAATGAGACTATGAGAGGAAGTACCTAACCTGCAATCCTCCCCTTCATGCCATGGAGTTGTATTGTGAAATGATATGCATCTGGTGAAACTTTTCTTTAAAATCATCAGTACAATACAGTAACTGAATAATTACTTCCAATCCAGAGGATAACAACATTGGTCTGCTGCTGCAAAAACAGTCCCATGGCACCTTAGATGGTGAGATATCCAATTACATTATCCATTGGGTAGATCCATTGGATTTAACCACTGGTTTCAGCGGGTCTACTCCGAGCATAACACATTTCTTCCTAACACATTTGCTGCAGTAAAAGCTTTCGTGAATTAGAGCGCCCTTCCTAAGACATGTGATCCTTGGCAGATAAAAAAAGAAGTGAAGCTGTTAAATTTAAGATTGAAAAACAAACAAACAAACAAACAACAACTGTGTGAACTCTTGTTCAAAGCATGAAATATTGCATCACTTGCAAAGATTTAGCAATTATAGCCTCTTTGCAAATTTGTTTGACCTTTTTCTTAAATGCCATTTCTTTTGTGTTCCTTCCCTAAAGCAGGAGATGCTGTTACTAGATAAACACGATCAAAGGCTCTTATTTTCCAAGAGATTCCAGGTTAGAGGTTAGTGGCTTATCCAATTTCAAAGTATGCCCCTACATAGCATTTTAGTCTTTGCCGCACAGAATTGTACCATAAACTTATGACTCTGCATTTTTCCTCTTTGTGAAATCCTGTCAAAACCTATAAACCTGTCAAGCTACAAACTAGCTATGACTTGAGAATGCCACAAATGGAATGTCAATGCTTTCTTCCTTGGGTAGGGGATAAAGCTGCAGGAAGGATTTAATCCAGATCAGAACTGTGAGTCATGGGAAGGGATATTTTTCCCCAAGCCATATTTCCATTGAAAATCCTTCTCAAAGCTATTTGCTCTGCGTTGAAAGATATGAGCATGCAGGAACTCCCATATATCATATGTCTCGTTTGACCTTAGAAGCTGAATGTTAAAGACTAATTGGTGGGTGACCCCATCACCATCTGTCAGCCTAACCTACCTCATAAGGTTGTTGTGATGGTAAAATGGGGAGGGGAGAGAACTTGAGCTCCTGGCAGGAAAGGTGAGATATAAATGTAATAATAAATAAATAAACCTGTGATTTCCTGCCTTTTTGTGGGGAGTGGTTATTGTTGCAAAGCTGTCAATTCATTAAGAAGGCTTTAGGCACAATCCTTGGAACGAAACCCCCACATAAATGTACATACTGTACATTACTGTACATACTCTAATGGGTTTGGGAATGGTTCTGAATGACCTCACAGGGTATCTTCTGACCCAGTGATGATGACTGTGAAAATTCCAGGATTAGCAAGGACTGGTCTGGCAAGTTCTTTGCAGAATCTCGTCCTCAGTTAACTGATAGTTTTCAGGTGAGAGGAAACTTTTGTGAACCTGCAAGAAAGGCGAAACGATGACTCATCCTTTCTAGGTATAGGTTGAGAGAAGGACAGAGTGCTGAGTTGCACTGTTCCATCTTCATATTTCCTTAGAAACCTGATGGGGTCACAAAGTTGGGGGCATCTGTGCAAGTTGAATTGTCTCTTTGCCCATGCTCAACTTGTATATGCGTGTAAATAAAGCATATATGCCAGCAAGTCTGAAGTTAACCTGATTCCAAGGGAGACATGGCAAGAAAACACAACACCCTTGGAGTTCTTAGCACTCAGAAGATTTAGCCACCTAAAATCATAGAGTTGGAAGGAATCATGAGGATCATCTAGGAACATCTAGTCCAACTGCCTGTAGTGCAGGAATATTTTGCCCAATGTTGGGCTCAAACCCATGACCCTGAGATTAAGAGTCTCATGCTCTACCAACAGAGCTATCCCTCAGGACATGTGCTGCTGTTGTTGTTGCTGCTGCTGTTGTTGCTGCTGCTGCTGTTGTTGTTATACCACCCTGACCATTTGGCTGGGTTGCAATACAAATCTGTAACAATACACAGTGGTACCTCTACTTACGAATAACTCTACTTATGAATGTTTCTACTTACGAATGGAGCTCCGTCCGCCATCTTGGATGAGGTTTAGATTTTTTCTACTTACGAATTTTTAGATAGGGTTGCTTCGACTTAAATTTTTTTTTCTCCCAATGCATTCCTATGGGATTCGACTTACAAATTTTTCCGACTTACAAATGTGCGTTCAGAACGCATTAAATTCGTAAGTAGAGGTACCACTGCATTCTGTAGGCAAATGATGATGCCAGTTTCAACCAGTATGCCCCCTGAACATTGAAGAGGCTCAGCCCCTAGGAGCTGGAGCCTATGTATGCCAAGGAGGGTCCATCAATTACCTTGGGGCTCCAGTCAACAACACAACTGCTCTTGTTCTGGAAAAACAGAAATCCAGAATTGCATCCATCCTCCAATACTATTGTATACCTGGTTTCAAAATTCTCATGCCCCTGGTAGAATCCAGTTCTCTTATGTACTGTTTAGATACGCAATACTGTACAGTGAAACCAACTGGGCACCCTAAATTTCCCTTATTGATAAATGGCTGACTCACTCCGTCAATACTATATTCAGGTGAAAGGCATTGAGAAGGCATTCTTTAACCAGTCAATCCAGATTGTGGAGGAAGTGAAAAGTAGTGAACACAGGAAACTAACACAGAGTATGACTGTTGAAGAGATCTGCAGCAGTATTGACTTTCTGAGACACTGGAGGATAGAAATTCCAGAGTCGCAAGCTGTTTTTCCATGTTAAGCACTACTAAAGTTCTACATGAAAGGTGGTAGCATTGAAATCAAGAGCTCCCCATGTTTTCTAAATGAATATCAATCATTTTTGTTCCCTCTGAAGTGGTGGTGGGGGGAATCAAACCTGGAAAAATTGTTGCTTGCTTATGCACAAAATAAAACTAGTGTTTAATAATAGAATGGGATCTCAGTGTCATGTAATGTTGGTTCCGTATTTGTAAGAATTTGATATTTGAGTGTAGTGGCACCTATTTTCTGTAAATCCCTACCTATTTCTTTTTGTTGTTGTTTAGTCGTTTAGTCGTGTCCGACTCTTCGTGACCCCATGGACCATAGCACGCCAGGCACTCCTGTCTTGCACTGCCTCCCGCAGTTTGGTCAAACTCATGTTCGTAGCTTCGAGAACACTGTCCAACCATCTTGTCCTCTGTCGTCCCCTTCTCCTTGTGCCCTCCATCTTTCCCAGCATCAAGGTCTTTTCCAAGGATTCTTCTCTTCTCATGAGGTGGCCAAAGTATTGGAGCCTCAGCTTCACGATCTGTCCTTCCAGGGAGCACTCAGGGCTGATTTCCTTAAGAATGGATAGGTTTGATCTTCTTGCAGTCCATGGGACTCTCAAGAGTCTCCTCCAGCACCACAATTCAAAAGCATCAATTCTTCGGCGATCAGCCTTCTTTATGGTCCAGCTCTCACTTCCATACATCACTACTGGGAAAACCATAGCTTTAACTATACGGACCTTTGTCGGCAAGGTGATGTCTCTGCTTTTTAAGATGCTGTCTAGGTTTGTCATTGCTTTTCTCCCAAGAAGCAGACGTCTTTTAATTTCGTGACTGCTGTCACCATCTGCAGTGATCAAGGAGCCCAAGAAAGTAAAATCTCTCACTGCCTCCATTTCTTCCCCTTCTATTTGCCAGGAGGTGATGGGACCAGTGGCCATGATCTTGGTTTTTTTGATGTTGAGCTTCAGACCATATTTTGCGCTCTCCTCTTTCACCCTCATTAAAAGGTTCTTTAATTCCTCCTCACTTTCTGCCATCAAGGTTGTGTCATCTGCATATCTGAGGTTGTTGATATTTCTTCCGGCAATCTTAATTCCGGCTTGGGATTCATCTAGTCCAGCCTTTCGCATGATGAATTCTGCATATAAGTTAAATAAGCAGGGAGACAATATACAACCTTGTCGTACTCCTTTCCCAATTTTGAACCAATCAGTTGTTCCATATCCAGTTCTAACTGTAGCTTCTTGTCCCACATAGAGATTTCTCAGGAGACAGATGAGGTGATCAGGCACTCCCATTTCTTTAAGAACTTGCCATAGTTTGCTGTGGTCGACACAATCAAAGGCTTTTGCATAGTCAATGAAGCAGAAGTAGACGTTTTTCTGGAACTCTCTAGCTTTCTCCATAATCCAGCGCATATTTGCTATTTGGTCTCTGGTTCCTCTGCCCTTTCGAAATCCAGCTTGCACTTCTGGGAGTTCTCGATCCACATACTGCCTAAGCCTGCCTTGTAGAATTTTAAGCATAACCTTGCTAGCGTGTGAAATGAGCGCAATTGTGCGGTAGTTGCAGCATTCTTTGGCACTGCCCTTCTTTGGAATTGGGATGTAGACTGATCTTCTTCAATCCTCTGGCCATTGCTGAGTTTTCCAAACTTGCTGGCATATTGGGTGTAGCACCTTAACAGCATCATCTTTTAAAATTTTAAATAGTTCAGCTGGAATATCATCACTTCCACTGGCCTTGTTATTAGCAGTGCTTTCTAAGGCCCATTTGACTTCACTCTCCAAGATGTCTGGCTCAAGGTCAGCAACCACACTACCTGGGGTGTACGAGACCTCCATATCTTTCTGGTATAATTCCTCTGTGTATTCTTGCCACCTCTTCTTGATGTCTTCTGCTTCTGTTAGGTCCTTACCACTTTTGTCCTTGATTATGGTAATCTTTGTATGAAATGTTCCTTTCATATCTCCAATTTTCTTGAACAGATCTCTGGTTTTCCCCATTCTATTGTTTTCCTCTATTTCTTTGCATTGCTCATTTAAGAAGACCCTCTTGTCTCTTCTTGCTGTTTTTTGGAAATCTGCATTCAGTTTCCTGTATCTTTCCCTATCTCCCTTGCATTTTGCTTGCCTCCTCTCCTCTGCTATTTGTAAGGCCTCGTTGGATAGCCATTTTGCTTTCTTGCATTTCCTTTTCCTTGGGATGGTTTTCGTTGCTGCCTCCTGTATAATGTTACGAGCCTCCATCCATAGTTCTTCAGGCACTCTGTCCACCAAATCTAAATCCTTAAACCTGTTCCTCACTTCCACTGTGTATTCATAAGGGATTTGATCCAGATTGTATCTTACTGGCCCAGTGGTTTTTCCTACTTTCTTCAGTTTAAGCTGGAATTTTGCTATAAGAAGCTGATGATCTGAGTTACAGTCAGCTCCAGGTCTTGTTTTTGCTGACTGTATAGAGCTTCTCCATCTTTGGCTGCAGAGAATATAATCAATCTGATTTCGATGCTGCCCATTTGGTGATATCCATGTGTAGAGTCGTCTCTTGTGTTGTTGGAAGAGAGTGTTTGTGATGACCAGCTTGTTCTCTTGACAGAACTCTATTAGCCTTTGCCCTGCTTCATTTTGAACTCCAAGGCCAAACTTGCCAGTTGTTCCTTTTATCTCTTGATTCCCTACTTTAGCATTCCAATCCCCTGTAATGAGAAGAACATCCTTCTTTGGTGTCATTTCTAGAAGTTGTTGTAGGTCTTCATAGAATTGGTCAATTTCACTTTCTTCAGCACCGGTAGTTGGTGCATAAACTTGGATTACTGTGATGTTAAAAGGTCTGCCTTGGATTCGTATCGAGATCATTCTGTCATTTTTGAGATTGCATCCCATTACAGCTTTTGCCACTCTTTTGTTGACTATGAGGGCCACTCCATTTCTACTACGGGATTCTTGCCCACAGTAGTAGATATGATAGTCACCCGAACTGAATTCGCCCATTCCCTTCCATTTTAGTTCACTGATGCCCAGGATGTCGATATTTATTCTTGTCATCTCATTTTTGACCACATCCAGCTTACCTCCACTCATGGTTCTTACATTCCAGGTTCCTATGCAATATTTTTCTTTACAGCATCGGACTTTCCTATTTCTTTTAGGCAGGGGCTATTCATTGTTTTATTTCTGACGCCTGTCTTGACAAGCCTACCCAGACATATAATTTTACTATGAACATTTTTTAAAAATGTTTATTTTATCTATATTTTGAAAGCTTTATTACATCCAATGTTTGAAAAAGATCTGTTCTTAGTGCTTTTTAATTTTTAAAAAATCATTTCATTTTATGTAAATCACTTATAGTGTTTTGATTCAGCAGTGTATAAATCTTGTCAACTGAATGAATGGATGAAATCTTTCCCCAGCCAGGGACGACAATTGGGTGACAAATTTCTGTGTCATTTCCCCATCACACATGATGCCAAGCTTTCCTTACCATTACATCAGCACTGTGGGACAAATCAGCTCAGATACACCTGGCATAATGCATAGAAAGCATCTTGGATGTTCCATGAGAAAAGAGAAATGTTGCTGCTTTTTTAAAAAAAAAAATATGAAAAATACGTGGCATCTCAAAGAATTTCCTTGAAACTTGGACTTGCTTCCAGGAAATGTGTTTAAGATCAGGCTCTTAATGGTTGGCAATTACTGGGCAGTTAATAATACCCATGCAATTTAAATTCCTCCAGCAGTATCAACAAGATGCTGCATCCTTTCTTTCTTTTTTACATGAAACACGTTTCTACAATGAAGCTGTCACATGCCAATGCTGGGTAGGGTTGCCTGGGAGCCCCTCATTTTCTGGGCATGTCTTTTGTTCCAAAGTACACAGAAGATAATGATCAACCTTTGTTTTAGATGAGTCATGCTTCATCGTGCTTCCAACAACAGACACTGAAACTCTACTGCGCAATCTCCCTTGCACATTAACATTTTTAAACCAGATTGTCCACTAGGAGGGCGGACTACTATGCATTTAGACAGTGGGGAGAGGGAACAGGAACTTGGGGGAACTGAGTTCCCTTACCTTTTAAAAATTAAATAATTGTTTTTTGGGCAGGGACGGGGGCTGGAACCCAATGCCTGAGCCAAAAATCCACCTATATCTGTAATCAATAAAGTTGTGGCCATTTCTAATCCAGGTCATCTAATCCAGTTGTGGCCATTTATAATCCAGATCTAATCTGCTTGGCTTGAGTTTATTAATCACATCTTACATTTAGCCACTGACCGGGGAGGGGTTTGTGGCACTGCAACAAGCATGCAAACAAACCATCTTCATGGTGAGTTCCCCCACCTTTGGGGGGGGGCAGAAGCACTGCATTTCGATACAAATCTTTTTCAGCTTGTAGAATTGTACTTCAGCTATGGTGGAACAAGCAGAGGTTTATGCTATTGTATCTAAAATGGTACCCATTGTTATGCTATTGTATCTAAAATGGTACCCATTGTTGGGCAGATATGGCAGTGTCATCTAAGAACATAAGAACAGCCCAATGTGGATCAGACAAACAATCTAGCCTTCCCACAGTGTCTTCAGTGTTGGCCAGCAAAATGCCCCAGGGAATTTCACAAGTGGAGCAAGATGAATACTGCCCTCAGCGTCTGGTAATCAGAGATATACTGACCCTTGTATATGGAGGCAGGGCTATTTGGGAGATGTTGGGGGGAAACAATGGGGTTGTCTTCCTGTCGAAAGCTAGCATAAGTGACCTAAAGTAGCCTTCACCAACTTTGTGTCCTCCAGATTTTTTGGACCACAACTTCCAAAAGAATGGGCTGATGGGAGTTGTATGCTCCATCTCCACAGCTGGAGGCAGCAATGCTTCTGAAGACCAACTGCTGGAAACCACAGGAGGGGAGAGTGCTTTTGTGCTCAACTCCTACTTGCTGGTTTCCTACAGGCAGCTGGTTAGCCACTGTGATAACAGGAGGTTGAACTAGGTGGACCAGTGGCCTGATTCAGCAGCCCCTTCTTATGTTCTTTTGTAGTCCAAAAGATCTGGACGGTACCAAGACTGAGCTAGAAGATGGAATAAGGAGGGAAAGTTTGTGGATGACGCCAAATGATTAAGGGTGGTGGGTAGGCTTCTTGTGCATTTTAGAACCCTGATTTTCCAGGGGGCAAGATGATTTGCTGTGTGTGGGTGAACAAATGCATGTAAATGTAAAATGATGACTTTTAGCCCAAACTCCCTAACTTTACATACATACTGATAGGGGCTGAGCTAGCAGGGAATGACCAGGAGAGAGGGTGGGGTGTTATTGTTTTGTTTGTTTTTAAGTTATGTATTTATGTGTTTTTATATTGCAAACCACCCTGCAATCCTTGGATGAAGGGTGTTATAGAAATATTGGGGTTATAGTGGATAACTCGGTGAAAATGCCAACTGTGTAACAGTTTTGAAAAAGGCAAAATCCATGCTAGTGCCATGACTCACAGTTGCTGATGAGAAAAAACTTGAAGGAGAGTTCTTTCCAAAGGCTTTGATGCTTTGATTATGCAGCCCATGTGCAAATTGCTGACTTAATGCACTTCAGGCGATCCACA
The DNA here is from genome assembly GCF_965207765.1 of Zootoca vivipara. Lineage (NCBI taxonomy): Eukaryota > Metazoa > Chordata > Lepidosauria > Squamata > Lacertidae > Zootoca > Zootoca vivipara. Next base: position 83,881,053 of record NC_142586.1, on the reverse strand, counting down.
TGGTCGATCCTAACCACAGCTACAACAAAAGCAGGGGCAGGTGCTCCAATTGGCAGAGCTTTGGGTGTTGATCCCACACTGTCATTCCCCTCGACTATCCTATAGGGTAACTCACAACTTGCACGCATTTAATTTGTCCGAATTCAGCTTTACGGGCCTGGCAATTTAACAATAAAACAATAAAAGGGGGCAGAAACAGAGCAGGCAACTGGGGAAAATGGCTTTGGCAATTGCATCGAACCCACAGAAGATGGCTACTGTGGTGTAGTGGTTAAGAGCGGTAGACTCGTAATCTGGTGAACCGGGTTCACGTCTCCACTCCTCTACATGCAGCTGCTGGGTGACCTTGGGCTAGTCACACTTCTTTGAAGTCTCTCAGCCTCACTCACCACACAGAGTGTTTGTTGTAGGAGAGGAAGGGAAAGGAGAATATTAGCCGCTTTGAGAATCCTTAGGGTAGTGATAAAGCGGGATATCAAATCCAAACTCCTCCTCCTCTTCCTCCTCCTCCTCCGGCACCAGATTGGCCACTTTGAGAAGCAGGATGTTAAATAGGGTTTTGGTCCTATTCTGCAAGCTTTTTCTGTTCTTCTGCACTCTTTTCTGTTTTTAGGTCCCTCTCTCCTTCCCCAACAAGCATTCAGAGATCTGTTGTTTTTATAGATTTTTACTGAATGCTACTCTTAAATGTTTAAGTGCTGCTATTTCAGTAATTTTAATGTATTGCTTATACTGAATTTTGTGTTATTCGTATTATACTGTGTGACCTTTTTATAAAACCACTTTGGCTTTTTAAAACAGACAACCTGAACATTACTCCATATTCCACTGCTGCAGTGGCACTTTGCATGCCACACAAGGGACAATGAGCATAAATCCACTGCCACTCAACTAAATACTTCAAAGTATGTGGTGCACCAAATCAGTTTCTCTCATGAACTGCAAAGAGGAAGCCAAAGTCTTTCATTTCCTTGATTATGTAAGGATCTGTTCCACTACTGTTATTATTCCTTATTATTTGTCATACAGTAATTTGGCAATTACAGTTAAGGAGGAGGAATAGAAGCCATCTCCCTTTGAGCAAGTCTGGGCACCCACAACTTGGCTCTACCACTAATGCTTCCCCTAATCCAAATTGCTTTTGTAGGGTTTTTCCTCCAGCCACTCTTGTTTTCTTCCACTAACACACCTTACTCATCATTTTGCAGAAGTTCCTCTTCACCCAATGCACCTGCTATATGTTTGCTCAACCCATATTCACATGCTCATACATGGTAATTATATTTGGTGGTATTAGATATTATTCCCTTGAAATGCAGGAAGCTGTAAGAGTCCAAGGGTGCATCGTTCTGATATCAATTGATACAGGTTAGTTTTTACATCTGGGAATGCCCAGACATGTCCTCTTTTGGAGGTCCTACATGCCCATCAGGGAGGAATTTTACATTTTAAAGCAAATGTCTGGATTTGGGTGTGTGTGTGGGTGTGTAGGTGTGTGTGTGGCTCTGGGTCTGGCTCCAGCATGGGTAGCCTCTTGAGAACAAAAAAATTACCAGTTTCTGGAATGTGCCCTGATCATTTACAGCTTGTAATGCCCCATTACATCATTACATCTTTTTATAATGCTATGCTCCCTATGTTTGTAAAATGAGTGGTTAGTGAGGTTGGTTGGAAATGGGGAAGATTCAATACTTTGCAGGAAAATATTGGGTTTCAGTGAAAAAGAGCTGTATGTTTCCCTCAAAACCCATAGGTTATACTTGTGTACTTTGGGGTTTCTGAAGGACAAGAAATGGCAATTAAGGGCAGACAAGTTCAAGGGAGAAAGGGTAAGTAGAGTGGACAGCAAACATCTCTATTGCTACATAAAAAGTAGAGGCCAAATGGCCATTAAAGTAATCAAAAGTTAGTCAAAGATTATTATTATTATTATTATTATTATTATTATTATTATTATTATTAAAAACACATTAGAGGAACACACTAGAGAATTAACAAGAAGTAGAATAGAAACTGTAAAATAGTTAAGATTAAATAATATTCTATAGAAATATAGGCCCGATTCAACTAACTGCAAGTTTAAGATGGCAGCTATTCATCAAATCACTTCTTTACTTTCGGCTGCAATCCTATACTCACCTACCTGGAAGAAAACCCCATTGACCTCAATGTGGCTTACTTCTCAGTAGACATGTAAAGGATTGCACTTAGTGTTCTTCTTGAAGATCCATCAGGTCTCACCTTGCCAGCATTCAATTGCTCCTGACATTTTCCTAAATCATCTACCGCTTTCAAAGGTCAGTCAGACTCTGTAGGGACAGTCCATTCCTTGTTGGCAATATAGCTGACTATACAATTTCTGAGAATGCACTTCCTCATTCTGCAGCTGATGTCCATTAATACAACCTGCAAAACTGTTTACGTGGTCAGTGGTGTTTTCATAGCCCTGTTTCGTCATGATTTAGCTCTAGTTCATCTATTATTTTGGTTTCAGTGCTGAAGTATCAGTGTATTTGCACCAATACTCAGCTGAGGTACAAGTATTCTCTCTCTCTCTCTCTCTCTCTCTCTCTCTCTCTCTCTCTCTCTCTCTCTCTCTCTGAGAGTCCAAGTGACATTTCCAAAACTGCACAATAAGACTTTCATGGGCAACCTGAGTTCTCTCTATCCTTCATGTGAAATTGTGAACAGGCTGTCCTGCTGAACGCATGGGGGGGGGAACAGCTGGTTTTGTTTGGTACTTTATGTCTGAAGAGTTTTGTTTCCTTGTGTACGCTGGACCTTGAGAGGGGAACGTACCTTCAGAAATGACCAGTGCCCTTCAAATTCTTATCTAAAGGAATCCCTCAGGGAACCTTGGAACTCTTACAAAAATTTGGGCTGTCTGTTATATATCAATTTTACAAGGACACCACTTTTTGCCTATTGTACCCTCCTGTAAATGACCAACTCCCTGTCCCCTCCCATGCTCCTTCATTGGCTTGCTTCGGTTTGTTCCACAGAGCTGCATGCAAAAGAAAAATATTAACTAAAGTGCTAGCTGCAGTCTAGCTGATGATTAGCCACCGAACATCAAAATCAATGCCTGGCTATGTCAAGATGACACACTGTCCAGCAAACAGTTGACCCAGGCTACAGTAGGTAGAATCAGCCAATAAAGGAACACCTTTCTTTATCGAATGCTTAGTATAATGTTTCCTTAATCCGTGATTTCAGTATCCTCATGAGATTTTTTTATTATTATTATTAATGCAATATCAGTAATGCCTTTGATGTAACTGCAGAGGTAACTTCCTCTCTTAAAAATCTAACTGTGTTGGGTCTTTTTGTACATTCTTTTTTTTCTCTCATTGGGAACCTATTCTCAAGTACCATGAATGGTGTCCCTTATTATTTATTTATTTATTTGAACCCCATCTTTTCTACCAAAGCACTCCAAGGCAGATGACAAGAAGAATAAAAAGCCTCAAATGCTTATTAAAAATATCAAATCAAGGAACGAAGCAAAAATCAGCAATAACAAGAAAACCACACAATCACAACTAGCTGCATAATAGCATAGCTTGAGCACAGCAGGTCAGAAGGGCCGAAATTTCTTTCTAAATAAAATAGTCATAATTAGGAATGGGGGAGAAATTTGATCCAGTTTGATAAAGCCAAATTTATCAAATTAGCCCTTTCCAAAACCATATGAAAACTGAAATACAGTCATCGTTTGAAATCCTTTGTTTTTTTTATATTTTTATGAGGAGGGAGAGAGAGAGAGAGAGAGAGAGAGAGAGAGAGAGAGAGAGAGAGAGAGAGAGAGAGAACTAGCCTTACTTCATCCTCCCCAAAGTTGAGGGTGTGTGACCTAGCTAAGCCTTCTCTAAGGATTTACAGCTCTGTGGCCTCATTTACTAACTGACATAGACATGCATTGTAAGGTCTGACTGTAAAATCTCCCACAAAAATAACATCAAAAAATGCATTATGTTGGGAGAAATTTGCATAAAAACGCTGAAGAATTTTCATGAGGATTTTTTAAAAAGAAAATCTGCAAATTGCTGCAGAAATCCCCGTGTCAGGGTGAACTCTCATTGTTTGGTCCCAGCTCCTGCCAACCTAGCAGTTTGAAAGTACGTCAAAGTGCAAGTACTGTAGATAAATAAGTACCGCTCCGGCGGGAAGGTAAATGGCGTTTCCGTGCGCTGCTCTGGTTTCGCCAGAAGCGGCTTAGTCACGCTGGCCAAATGACCCAGAAAAACTGTCTGCAGACAAACGTTGGCTCCCTCGGCCAGTAAAGCGAGATGAGCGCCACAACCTCAGAGTCATCAGTGACTGGACGTAACTGTCAGGGGTCCTTTACCTTTACATTTAAAAGTGGGAAAATGAGGAAGGGAGAAAGCTGAAATTATCAGATCCTATGTTTACTCAGAAGTCCATGGTGCAGAGTGGGGCTTATTCCCACGTAAATGTGCATAGGATAGAAATTTGAAAAGCTTTTTCAAAACCAGGAAGATGTTAAAATGTGCTGGAAAAGACTGGAGATTTGGAATGAGGTGGACCATCCTTGACAGGCAGTTCCACAGAGTGTGGAGCCAATGCAAAGAGTCCCTTGGTGCATCAAGCTACTCTTCTTAACTTTCAAATGTTAGGCATCTTAAGAAAGGAGGATGCCCATGAAGATGAGGAGTCTCCTAAAATACACTTACTGCAGGCTACTCAGAAGGAAGTCCCACTATGATCCATAGGAGTTATACACAGGTAAGTATGCATGGGCTGTAGTTTTAGGGAGGTCTAGCAGATCAGAATAAATGTTAAATTCAGGTGTTTTCTGCACATATTGTATAGCTGCTTCTTTTTTACAACAGCACATGTAAGATCTTGCAAAGGATTTTAAAAACTTGGACTCCAGAAAAACACACAAAGGCAATTTACACGGCTAATCCCAAAACTTTCCATATCAGCAGACAGGTGCATAGAACGGCTCACATTGCTTACTGTAGAAACACAACACCACGAGCCTTGCCCTTATGCTGTATTCCAGAGAGTTACACCCACGGCATTCTCCTTTTTTAGTAGGTGAAAAAATAAATACCTTTTGAATGTACCAAGACATGTGTTTTAGGGAGATGGGAATTACTAAAGGCCTACGGCTGATGTAATAAGGATGGGCAGAACATTGAGTTACTCTTCCTATTTTGTAAGCTAAACAGTACCCAAGAACTGAGCTGCATGGAATGTCATACTGTTATGAAATCAATGCTTTAATAAAGAAAAACAAGGAACAAAGTCTACCCTATGCATTATTCATTGACAGGGAGGAATATAACAACTTCCCAAGAACCTGCAACAAGCTATGCCGAAACTGTCAAAGGACCTTTCTAGACAATGTTTTTGTGCATTGAATATGAAGTTATAACTAATATTGTGGTGGAGGGTTGGTATTTAGATGTCATTTTTAAATGTTCAGATACTCAATGCCATTTAAACTATAATGGCCTGTTCAGATACTCAATGCCACTTAAACTATAATGGCCTGCCTGTTGAGCTTTTTTTTTTCCCTACAAAAACACACACACACACAAAAACCCCTTGCCTAAGATCCAGGACAAAGTGGTTGTTAATTCCAGGACGTTAATTCCGCCTTTGAAATCCTGGTATTGTCCGGGAAAATCCGGATGTATGGCAGTCCTCCCAAAGCACCAGTGTCTGACTACATCTTAGTAGCACATCAGTCCTTCAAGAGCCAGTGTGATGTAGTGGTTAAGAGCGGTAGACTCGTAATCTGGTGAACCAGGTTCACGTCCACAATCCTCCACATGCAGCTGCTGGGTGACCTTGAGCTAGTCACACTTCTCTGAAGTCTCCTAGCCTCACTCACCTCACAGAGTGTTTGTTGTGGGAGAGGAAGGGAAAGGAGAATGTTAGCCGCTTTGAGACTCCTTAGGGATATCAAATCCAAATCCAAACTCTTCAAGAGCAATGGCCCTGCCCCTTTCCATTGTGTAGTCACTGATTCTGATTTGATTTTAGGATGTATTTTAATTGATTGCTTGATTTCATGGTAATATGTTATATATTTGATGTTAGCCGCTCTGAGCCCAGTTTTGGCCAGGAGGGCGGGGTATAAATAAAATAAATTATTATTATTAAACACCACTGATGTTGGGTGGGTCTAGCCCAGGGGTAAGGAACCTCAGGCAGGTCTAGGGGTCAAATTTGGTCCTCCACGTCTCTCTGTCTGGCCCTCCAAACCCCTTACCAGACTGCAACCTTGCTCCACCCAAATGTTTTTGCCTAAGTATAATGTACTGTACTCTATAATGCCTCTTGCTTGTCTGGATGGAGGACAGAGAGGAATGTATCTGGTATCTGAAGAAGTGTGCATGCACACGAAAGCTCATACCAATGACAAACTTAGTTGGTCTCTAAGGTGCTACTGGAAGGATTTTTTTTATTTTGTTTAGAGAGGAATGTGTGAGAGTTGATCAAACAAGCCTCCAGTACGTTGACATTTTTTGCTCCCCTTACATGTGGCCCTCAAATCTAGCCCTTGGGCTGGAAAGGGTTCCTCACCCCTGATCTAGTGTAAAGAAATATAAGCACTATCCGTATGTAAACAGCAGGCGTTTCGCAAGATCAAATTCAAATTTCACTTGCAATGAGGATTCTAAGGTGGGACCTGCATCCAACTTCTTAGGCAAATTCCTATTACAGACCACTGAATTTCACTCAAAGAGCTGAATTCCACAAAAGTTTATTAGCACATATAATAAAACAGTATGAATGGCTCCGCTAAGTTAAGGTTTACATAGTTTTATTCATACAAAAGTATAGTTGCAGCTTTGAACAAGATATGATTAAATTTTCTCTTCCATGGATATAATAAAAAGTAGAGATTTCTAAAACACTGCCAGTCACTGGGTTCATTGGTTTATGCTGAAGATGCTTGTTGTTTTCCATTGGTTCTCTGTTCTATTTTAGGACAATGTTCTTGGCAAAACCAGGAAATGCCACTACTTGAAAGCCTTGAACTGTGATAATAGCGTACTTTGTAATATATTGAGTTCTCGGTAAGCTTTGGGCAGAAAGCAATCTATATAAAGACTGACAAACTATAGTATTGGTCATCTCACCATAACAGGTTGTAGTGCAGACACACAAACAATAACCAGAAATCCCTATAGAATACCTACACACTTTTCCAATGATTGTAACCTAGAAAGCAGAGTGTTCTGATGTACATTGCTAATACCTTTTGTGAAATTGTTCTAGCGGCAAAATCTATTGCAGCATTTTCAAAAGACATTGCAGAGCCTATATGAATGAAAGCCACTTAATCTCCAACAATAAGAAGTACTGTTATTGTAATCTGCCCAGGAGATATATGCCTGCTGACCTGCATTAGGATTCCACAAACAAGACATTCAAGTTGGTGGCCATCACCGTCTCCTGTAGGAGCAAGTTTCATCATTTAACTATCCACTTTGTGATTATCTGTCCTGAATCTCCCAACATTCAGCTTCATGGGATGTTCATGAGTTCTAGTGTTATGAGAGAGGGCAAAATGCTTCTTTAAACACCTTCTCCTTGCTGTGCATAATCCACTTTTATAAGTAATGCAATCTAAGACAGTACTGAGATTTAATACCCAGTGATGCAATAATACTCAACAGAGCCTAATACTCAGTGTTCACTGCTTCAGGCAAACTCATTCTTAGATAAAAAGGAAGAGAAGTAAAGTGTTGTCAGTCTCAGCAGATGCTTCACTTCTGTGTTTGAGAAAGATATAGCAGCTGAAATCGGCTGCTTGTTATAAGAATTTAATGATTTTTAAAAGTGATGCCAATATAGTCTTTATGCAATTCCTTTTCCCTGCTAAACTCTGTAATAAAGTTTAATATTTGCAAAATTCAACTACAAGGAAAAGATAAGCAACCACACATTATCTTACTGAACTCAAATAGGAAGTGGTATGGATCTACCAAACGCTACTCTAATTAGCAGCGCCTATTTCCAGAATTTGAATCTAGTGTCTTCATTTGCATTGCATAAATGATTATACATTACTTGCATTAATAATCATACACTTCCTGAGACTCAAAACTTTTGTAGGATTATTTGATTAAGCGAAATGCAAAATTCTGTCAACTGCCTCAAACGTTGTAGGGGTTATGAGTTTTTTACAGTCCAAAATCAATGTGCCTTTTTTGACATATTGAAGGAAATGTACGGTAATTTACAAATTTAATCCAGTTACAGTAAAATAACAGAACCAATAGCTTCATGATTAAACCCTTTGCAGCCCCAACCAATATTAGCTGCCTATCAAATTTACTAAAGTCTGCATGGCTAAAATCTTAAGAGTTCTCAGATGGTCTCGCACCAATACCATCTTCTAAGTATTCACTAACTGTGTATAGAAAAAATCCTACTAAATAAATTTTCATGTATGATTTATTTCTATTGTTTCTCTTTGGCAAAAGAAACAGAGGAAATTAGAAGTGAATTATTCATTGGATGTAGACAGCAACCTTCTAACAAGAGCAGGAGCGGCTAAAATGTGACTAGTCACCCTCCAAATGTTGATGTTGATATAGGCAAAAATCTGCCTTTATTCCCTTATTGGGTTCTCCATCGGTTGGAGAATATAACAGAGGCCAACCAGAGAAGTTTGAGAAGCAAAGCCTTTATTTTCGCTGTTGCAACAGGGTCCTTCCCCTCACGCAGGAGAACAAGGAAGGAACCCCAAACAAAGGTGTCTTGCCCTTAAAAAGAAATTTGAAATTGGTTTCAGCCCACCCCCCAGAAGCATCATCCATATGTCACAGAAGGGGTGTAGCCCAAGACCCCCCTCCCTAGATTCATCATAGGTACATCATGAAAGGGGAGGTCTGGTGGCAGTAATCTGAGCAGTCTGGACCCTGCCCCCTGCCCCCAAAACTAATCAACAAAAAAGAGAGATATTTACATTTCCCTGTTTCCCAGCCAAGTTAATCACACCCTTTTGTCTGGCACTCAGGTATCAGGATGCCAGGGATTATCACTTTAATTCCTGAGACAATGAGAAGGTTCCCCCCACCCCCCTTCTTCCTTGCAGAGGAACACCTGGTCAGAGAGAGAGACTCAAAATGGTGTCAGTCAGGCCTGTCTTCCTGTGCTGCTTCAGACATGTTTCTGTACATTCATGTACATGTTTTATGAACACACACATATATATATATATATATATATATATATATATATATATATATATATATATATATATATATGACCTCAAAATTCTTATAACAATGTATTCCCATCAGCCCCAGCCAGCCTGGCCATTAATCAGAAATGATAGTTGTAGTTGTAGTTCAGCAACATCTGAAGAGCAATAGGCTGGCCACTCCTGAACTAGAGAATTAACCCTTTCCTTGTTATTGAGAATTATAAGAAGACATGTAAAATGATGTGAAAATCCCTGGGAGACACTTGGGATTAGCAAACCGAATGTCCCTAGATGTACAGTTAGGATATTTCCATGCCTATCTAAAGCCTAAGCATCTGAAACTTACTGGCTGCGCCTAAAATTCTCACAGCAAATGAGCTGGGGACAGGGAGATAATGCTAGTTAATTTTTGGTTAATAAGGTGTGATTTGGCAAACACACTCAAGATGTTTTATTGTGGGCTGCCTCTATTGTATGTTTAATAAGGCTCAAGGAGTAGGGAACTGTTCAACAACTTTCCCTGGAACTGTGTCTCTCTCTCCCCAACAAAGACAAGTCTCTACATGAGCTAAAACAGTGTTTACTGCAGATACTGCTGAAGCAATCTGCGTGCTGGGAAATAGAGGCAGATAAATCTCAGGACATCGTAGAGTATTCTGTATTGTGCTGGCAGTTTTCTAAAGTTCTTCCATGGCAAGAGGATGCCTTCCGTAGACAGAACTTCTGTTATTTTGAGGCATGTTTCAACCAGGAATTGCAGCAAAACCAAAATCTCGCCTGCTTTCCTAAAACCAGTGTAGGCAATCTGCCATGAAGAATGAATGTGGCATAATGTGATCTTAAGACCAAAAGACTTTCCAGGAGCCAAAGGAAAGTCTGCCTAAACACCATTTCATTGGGCAACACACTCCCCTTTACACAAGTGATTTATGACAATAGCTAGATAAAATACAGCTAGATGTATGCTCACAAGCCAAAGATGAAAAAGCAACAGAGCACACAGCTTCTAAATAATCATTACTGGAAATGGTGGTGGGATGATTCCTGAAGGACTAGCGCCTTCAATACAAACTTTCATTGTTCATTTTTCTCATTTGGACCATTTTTTTCATTTTGAACTTTACTTTTTTTAAAAAAAAAATGGTACTGCTGGCATGATCCTTCTTAAATTTGGCTGCAGCCAAGTCATTGACAGCCCTGAGGCACCACCAGTTGAAGTGATATAAAACATGGGCTGGCCATTCACCAAAAGAACTTGATTTAAATTTGTCCTCTACCATGAACACTTCCTGGAAATCCTGGGCCAATTTTCTTGCCATCAGCATCAGTGGCCTTTGTCAGGCTGAATGAGATAGGGGTCCAAAGTATTTCAAACACCAAAACACCCATTTAAGTTTACATCATGATTAGTTAAGTCTCAAGCCATTGCTTCTGCTGCACACCTTCCTTTGCTTGATCTAGAACCATTTTTTTCTGACATCTATTTGTTAATTGTGCTTGATCTAGGAAACATCTGTACAGCAAATATGTCTTAGACACAGACCTCAGCTGAAAGTCATTTCCCTTCTGGACTTGAAAGCCTGAAATTGATGACCTATGCAAATACTGTAGTAAGAATGATTGATAATTGTGGAATTGCTCACAACCATATTATCTGTTTCTACCTCATTGTATTTATAGATATATAAAGGTTTACTTTTAGCTATGATTTAAATGAACCCGACTTTTTCATTAACTCAACTAACAGGAAAAACTGTGGGGCCCATGTGACAGGTGTTGGGAGTGAACAATAAAGGCACTGTTTAAACAGAGCGGGTGAGAAGAAGGCAGGGAGTGGAAAAGGAGGATTAAAGAGAGAGAAGAGGGAATCGTTTATGAGGTAAAGCAAGGCATTTTAAAATCAGAAGACAGAAACAGAGGTGCCCTTTATGGAAAACCACTTAAAGAAAAGCACAGCTCTGAGAGCACCCATGGCTAAGACAAATTCTTCCTTATAGCATAAACTGTAGCAGCTAGGGAAAATATGCCTTGTAATTCGTTCTGCCCAAGACCAGATGAGTGAAGTGAAATTTCCAAAGTAAAAGGCTTTGTTGACAAGAGCAAGAGTAATTTCATGATTATGTCAACAATCACATTTTCTTTCGAAATTTCATGTCAGGAACCAGAGTCAGGAGTAGGTCAGCAATAAAAACATGCTGTTAGTGAAGTTAACTCTTTATTCAAAGAAACCAAAACAGTGCAGGCCTAGTGATCACAGATACTCTTCCCAGTAGGTCTTGCCCCAATGAGGCAGTTGTGAGGACTGAAGGCAGTTGCCACTCTATAAGGCTCCTCCCGCAGTTCCTTCCCCTGTAGTCCAAGGCTCTGTCACCTTGTATCTCATTGCTCTACCCTCTTCATACCTCTGTGTGTTCTGGGAGACCAGCAAGGAGGTGAGCTGGTCACAGCAGGAGGGGGAGACCCCCTGGATTCTTCAGCAGTCTGCCCCTTGGCCCCTCTCCTCTCCAGACTTCTCTTCTACTTCTGAGCCTGGACTGCTCTCTGCCACAGCCTCTTCTTGCTCACTAAACCCTGTTACCTCTTCAGCTTCCTCTTCAGCTTCCAACATTTCCTCCTCCCAGTCTGCTTCCTCTTCTCCCTCTGACTACGCATCATTGTCCCACCACCAATCCCCTGGCTCTGACCCTTCTTCCCCGAGGGGTTCCCTTGGGGGTTCCCCAGCTGGTGCTTCCTACCCAGCCAGCCAGCCTGTGACATTTCACTTCATTCTATCTTGCCTTCTGCAGAACAAATTACAAGGCATATTTTTAAAAACTAAAAATATTTTTTTTGCCCACTAAAATTATAGTTGTTGTTTTTCAAGAGCTGCTGCTATCCTGGGTTATAAGTTTTTTAAAACAACAACAACAACAGCCCTAAAATTCAAATGTTGTGCTATGGATAGTAATGTTTTAGCACAGAAAGAAGGGTATTCATGTTTTGTAGTGCAGATTTTTGTTCAAATGCCAACAGTCTCAGTTAATGCCCATCTTCAGGAAGAACACACCTATAACAGTTTATTTCTTCCATCCTCGAAACTTCCGGATGGGTGGGAACAACCAACTCCAGTTGGGGCTGAATCATAAAGGTCATGGGAGAGCCAAGGTCAAGTGTTAAGGATATGGAAGTTTTATGCAATCCACAACTCAGCTAATTTCAGAATACTCACCATGAAGTAAGTGGGCGCACCCTAATACCTTTTCCTCAGTGCGTAATGAAAGTTTAATATCTTGTGATGAAATGCATTAATAATTGTGAAATACTGGAAGTTCAAATAAACTAAGATAATCTACACCAGGGGTGGCCAACACCCAAGAGACTGCGATCTACTCACAGAGTTAAAAACTGGCAGTGATCTACCCCATTTGGGGGGGGGGTACAGGGCAAAAATGTTGAGCTTTTTTTAGGGGAGACAAAGTTGTAGAGATTCTTTGGGGGGAGCCAGTGATCTACCAGTGATCTACCACAGGTGTTCAGTGATCTACCGGTAGATCACAATCTACCTGTTGGACATGCCTGATCTACACAAAATTAAGCCCCAAGCTCCACAAAAATACAAGAAATGTTGTGGTCTCTCTGTTCAATATTCTGTCGATTTAGTTTGGCTCACATCAACATTTACGATCACACAGGTGGTCATATTTAGGCAATGGGGAGACTCAGCCAGATGGGCAGGGTACAGATAATAAATTATTATTATTATTATTATTATTATTATTATTATTATTAAGGCAAAGTCATAAGTCTTTGAAACCCATTCTGTTGGTGGGTTTTTAGGAGCTATTAAGATTTTAACTGCAGTTAAAAATTCTACCTGACACAATCATAATGCTCCTGACACATAAAGTTTTTCCCAATACCCTAGCAATTGATTAAATGAAAAGTCATACCCAATCACTGCACTAATCACAAAAACAGCTTCCTTCCAATATGTCTTACCTTATCATAATTCCACCAAGGATAAATAAAATTAACTGTAGTTTTTGATCATATCCACCACTTATCTTTTTTTTTTACAGAATTTTTTCTATGCCACTATGTCATAAAATATCAAAAAAATTCCTTCAGTAGCACCTTAAAGACCAACTAAGTTTTTATTTTGGTATGAGCTTTCGTGTGCATGCACACTTCTTCAGATACGAAAGCTCATACCAAAATAAAAACTTAGTTGGTCTTTAAGGTGCTACTGAAGGAATTTTTTTATTTTACTTCGATCCAGACCAACACGGCTACCTACCTGTAACCATAAAATATCAAGGTAGTGTACACTGCTAAAACATAATTTTTAAAATTTAATTTAAAAATAAATATAATTTCAAAATAAATATTTTCATGGATTTTAATATCAATTAACAAAACATACTGACAAAGGGAAAACAGAGCTTGACAGTTGTTCAAGAAGGAAAGGAAAATAACAGCTGATGGTTTTGGTCTTCAATAAAGGCAATCAAAAATATTTGCTTTGTTAGGACAACATTCTTACTGACATTCTTTTCTTTCTTTTTTTACTAGGCAATTGTCCACTACATTAGTTGCTGCATGCAAGTGGAGAGGAATTCTGATCATCAAAATGTACATCACATGTTTTGTTTTGCTACATCTTGGTGGCAGGGGAAGATATAGGACAGTTGTCTGTGGCAAAATGTGTTTGTTTCCAGGAATGTCTCCAGCTCCACCCCGACTGAAGGTCTTCTGTTCACCTGACTCAATTCTTTCTTCTTTCCCTTCCCCGCTTATGCCTGGAACACCTTCCTAACACCTCTATGTGAAGCTGCTTCCTTTTCTAAGTCTTCAGCACAATTTTCATGGCCATGCCCTACTGAATCTAAGCTTAAAGGTAAAGGGACCCCTGACCATTAGGTCCAGTCACGGATGACTCTGGGGTTGCGGCGCTCGTATCACTTTATTGGCTGAGGGAGCTGGCATACAGCTTCCAGGTCATGTGGCCAGCATGACTAAGCCGCTTCTGGCGAACCAGAGCAGCGCACGGAAACACTGTTTACCTTTCCGCCTGAGCGGTACCTATTTATCTTCTTGCACTTCGTGCTTTCGAACTGCTAGGTTGGCAGGAGCAGGGACTGAGCAACGGGAGCTCACCCCGTCGCGGGGATTCGAACCGCCGACCTTCTGATCAGCAAGCCCTAGGCTCTCTTGTTTAACTCACAGCGCCACCCACGTCCCGTGGGTGAATAACTGATCTGAATACATATTGTTCTCCTGTTTACCTTTGCCACCTTCTTGCTCACCTGTGTGAAACCAGAAACTCCTTGGGGAAAAGACCTGCCTTTTTATCTGTTACTCCATAAACTGGCACATTGGTTGCACTAAAATAAACCAGCAAACTTCTCATCCAGATAAGGATCTGTGCATGAAAGCATATTCCAGGCATGTTAGGTCCCTCTTGCTGCTGTAGTGAGTGAACAATCTCACTTGAATCCACTTCTTTCCTGACTGGCTAACCACTAATGGAAGCCTAACACTCTAGCTAGAATTGTTTTCCAGTAGTTGTTGCATTACTTTACAGTTATCAGCACTGAATTCATCAGTCGATTTATTTCCTGGTGATGTCATTTTGCAAGATCCTTCTGCACTGCCTGCTTTGTACTTTAGTTTTTTATGTAAACTGTGGATAAAGGCTGGTTTTTAAATGTGTCACAGAAAACCACTGACAAGAGTTTCTCACTTGCACGCTATTAAGTACGCACAATGCGCTACATGCAATGCCAGGATTTATGTGGGGGTCCCTTGCAATGAATGCAGACAAACATACAGACAAAAGAATAGTTCAAAGAAAATGAACATATTTTCCCATGCTACTTGTCAGTTTCTGACTGAGGCTTCAATTCCATGCACATGGGAGTAAGTCCCATTAGAAAAAGAAGAAAACTGTTTTATACCAAGTCGGACCATTAGTCCATCCAGATCAGTATTTTCTATAGCAGTAGTCCCAGTTCCATTGGGTCCCTGCAGCCACGAAATTCTTCACTGTTGCCCACAAGCAGAGGAAAGAAAGTTATGAATCAAAATGTGCAGATACCCTTCTAAGTAATGCCTGTGAAATGAGTCATCCTGGCTGGTCATGCCTATCAGTCTTTTTCCAGTGAGTGAAGTCAAACCGCTGATAGATAATTGATTTGTTTGGACACTGGGGAATAGGAATCCCCAGGGTCCTAAAGAGTTTTCCCCCTCCTCTTTAGTGCACTTGCCCTGCTTCTGCCTTATATTCTAGTAGTCCATGGAATCTCTGTAATTCCATCTTCCCCCCTAGCAACCAGGATGCATCCTTCCTGTGGTGATTTTGTCTGGGATCAGATACTGTGCTCCCAAGAAGTTGTTTCCAGCAAATACTACAACACAATAAGTGTGGTGCGAATTAAACAATCACCTCCTCGAATGGCAAATGCAAAAACTAAAAACTTTGCAAAACAGCTTAGCCACATACTATAAATGCCTATTTCAGAAGCAAGTCTGTGTTTAATGGGGCATAAAGGTAAAGGTAAAGAGACCCCTGACCATTAGGTCCAGTCGTGATCGACTCTGGGGTTGCGCGCTCATCTCGCATTATTGGCCGAGGGAGCCGGCGTATAACTTCCAGGTCATGTGGCTAGCATGACAAAGCCGCTTCTGGCAAACCAGAGCAGCAAACGGAAATGCTGTTTACCTTCCCGCTGTAGCGGTTCCTATTTATCTACTTGCATTTTGACGTGCTTTCGAACTGCTAGGATGGCAGGAGCTGGGGCCAAGCAACGGGAGCTCACCCCGTCACAGGGATTCGAACCGCCGACCTTCTGATCAGCAAGCCCTAGGCTCAGTGGTCTAACCACAGCGCCACCTGGGTCCCTTAATGGGGCATACTCCCAGGTAAATTGGTATAGGATGGGAGCCTAGGTCTTGCTTTAAGGATGGCATTGGGGAAATATTGTTCTTGTTACTTTAACAGCTGTATCTCCACAATCAGGACCAGCAGAACAGCTTCCAAAGGAAAAATTGAAGCTAGCTGACTGTGGTGATGAGAAGCCTGCAACTCTTTATACTGTAGCTTTCTTTTATCCTTAAAAGTGTGAGACCTCACATATTGGGATGAGAGTGCTAACCTTTTACTTTCCACCCAGGGCACACCTAGCAAAACATTTACAAAGGAAGTGTGGGGAAATCATCGACAGGACTGAGCCCATGCCTGGGGAGGGGGGGGAACTACCAGTACCCACCAAACCTTAACTGTAGTCACTGAGGTTAAAGAGGTGCATTTCAAGATACATCTGATGAAGTGATCTCTAGTCCATGGAAGCTTTTGCCATAATAAAACTGGTTAGCCCTTAAAAGTGCCACAAGACTCAGTTAGCTTTGCTGCTACAAACTAATATGATAACCCCTCTGAAAAACTGAGGTAGAAAAAGCAAGCATGTTTTGTTCTTTGAGAAAATATGCTTACAACCAAATGTTTCATGAGAAAACATTACTCTAGATATGCTCGTTATTTTTATTATGACCTGTGGGAGGGGGCCAAAAATCATTTGTGTGAGAGATTTTAGACCAAGAAACAAAACTGTGTTGAGTATACATATGTACAGGGATTTGAAGGCTCATTTTCTAGTCATTATGTATCTCTTAACACATTCAGGTTACCATCCAGACATGCTAAAGATATACTTACATGCTGTTCTAATTTGTGTTTACGCAGAAGTGCTGAATTTGGAACAAGACCATCTGGGTTCAAATCTGTGCCATCTACGAAGCTCACTGGGTAGCCTTGAAAAACATGCCATCACAGAGTCCTGAAGCGAAAATGAGCCAACCTCAAAGCTCCCCAAAAGGGTACAAATAACTAAATTTATGGGACTTACTAACATGTTAAGTGTGAATAGGATTGTAGCCTTCTGTTGCTTCAGCACTGACTCATCTGCCAAAGTATGCTTGGGCTGTCAGTCTTTCTATGGACACTTGGGATGCTGTGTGTGGATCTGAGAGTTTTCTGCCACAACTGTGTTATGAGATTGTAAGCAGTAGCAGCTTGCCCACTGGGGCAAATGGGGCATTGCCCCACCAATCTCAGTCTGCGCTTAGCCAGCTCCCCACCTGCCTTCTTACTGACATCCAGTCTAGGGGGGTGGCACTGACTGACAGCTTCCTCCTCCTTCATCCCAGTGTTGCCATTTTAGAAGTCACCAAGGAGGAGGTTGGGGACAAAACTGGGGACCAGTTGTTTCTGCCTGTCATTGGTTCTAGCTCAACCTCCTGCTGGCACCCCTGCCTTCTATCCCACCAGTCAGGAGCGTAGCCAAGGGAGGGGGCAGGGGGCAGCTGCCCCCCCCCCAAAATGGGTAAATCAATAAATATACTTAACTAACTGAGGTTCTGCCCCCCTAACATGATGCCTGCCCCCCTTAGCATAAATCCTGACTACACCCATGCCACCAGTCTCAATGAGCACCAGCCATCATTGAATTTGTAAGAGATGCTGGGGAAGCAGAACCTTTGGGTGTCGGTTGCACTGATGCAACATGCCTGTCACCCACCACCTAGAGAAAGAGGGTGAGCGAGCAGCCATAGGTGATTGGACTCTCTCTTTGGAAAGCTGCACTAGGGCAAAGTCAACCCACTTACGCTTAGAGGAAGGCAACCCCACCCACCTGCTCTCCATTGTTCTTTAGCAGCTAGCATGGTGCAGTGGTTAGCGATGGACTCTGATCTGGGTGACCAGCATGAGCTCACTGGGTGACCTTAATCTGGCCGCGGCCTCCCAGCCTCACCTACCTCACAGGGTTGTGGTGAGGATAAAGTGAGGAGGTGGGAACCATGTACACTACCCTGAACTTCCTGAGAGGAAAGGGGGAAAGAAAGGGGGGAAATAGCCCTCTGTCATTTAGTGGTGGGGCAAAAAGGACTGGGGTGCAGCACGGAGGCCCCCACCAAAACGCACTGCTGCCAAAGGAACCAGGCCTGCCCACTACTTTTTGTGTTTTTATCTTGTATTTTTATGCCCTGAGATCTGTGGATAAAGGATGTTATACAATTATTCTTCTTCTTCTTCTTCTTCTTCTTCTTCTTCTTCTTCTTCTTCTTCTTCTTCTTCTTCTTCTTCTTCTTCTTCTTCTTCTTCTTCTTCTTCTTCTTCTTCTTCTTCTTCATTATTCCTTTTCCAGCACTGCATAAAGCGTACAGATGAGCTTCAGCTGCAGAGTAATCATTTTATCTGAGATAAGGAACGTGGCTACTCTTTTGAACTTTTAAATCCACTTTTTTTTTACCAGTGCTGAGCATTCCCTCAGCCCTAGGAGGGCGGGAATATGAGAGTGAAAGACAGACAGACAGACAGACAGACACACACACACACTCATTGTAGGCTCCCAACCAGGTCAACGTAAGAGCAAGCACCTCTCTTAATTGCGGAGGAGCGCAGCTCACCCCGCCCAGGCGGTGGCAGCAGCTAGCTCTGGCCATTCCACGAGCTGGCACCGCGCAGGGCGGGCGCTCCGCTCCTAAATAGCTTTTCTCAGGGCGGGCTGGGGCCACTCCGTGCTGAGAGAGCGGGCCGCCGAGAGCGGGCTGGGAGAAGCTGAGAAAGAGACGGCTGCTGCCGCACGCGGCGTGGCCTCCGCTGCCGCCGCCACCACCGCCACTGCCCCCGAACGCGCCGGGGCACCGAGTCCGCGCGCCACATGGGACACAGGCGGACTGAATGAAGCTTCCCCGCTGCCTCCGTCTCTGAGGCGGGAGAACGGAGCCGCCGCCGCCGCCGGCCAACCGGTAACTGCTCCGCATGCGCCGCTGGTTGAGAGGAGTGGGGGAGCAGAAGGGCACCAAATTCAAACAGCGCCGGAGCTGAGAGGCGAAAGAGACGCAGGCAGAGAAAGGAGGACCGTCGGAAGAACGCATGGTTCGGTGGGGGGAAGCGACGAGGAGGAGGAGACGGTGGGAGGAGAGCAGGAAAAAAGTGAGAGGCAAATAAAGAGAGGGGCTTCGGGGAGGAGGAAGGGGTGGAGAGCAGAGGCAGGCTAAGGCAAGCGAGCGCGTGAGAGTCCCTCGCATTCTCTCCAGAGGGAGCTCAGGTCTGCTCTCCGCTTCCCTCGCCAGGCACATCCCCGCGGCTGCCTCTCCTTTTCGCTGTCGCTGAGCGTCCCCCACTGGGCGCCGCCATGGTCGACAGGGGTCCCCTGCTCACGTCCGCGATAATCTTCTACCTGTCCATCGGAGCAGCGATTTTCGAAGTCTTAGAGCAGCCTTACTGGAAGCAAGCGACGAAGAGCTACAAGGACAAGAAAACGCAACTCCTCAAGGATTTTCCCTGCCTGGGCCAGGAAGGGCTGGACAAGATCCTGCAGGTGAGTTTGGGAGCGGGGGAAAAGCTGCTCTTCAGAAAGGAATCCCATGGAGAAGTTGCTGGGCTGGGCTGGAGTGTGGCGGCTTGTCCACCTTCTGTGAACCGACGGTCGCGTTTGAGGCTTCCAAAGTTGAGGACTTCAAAGAGTACTGTATTATAAAAGCCTAAGCAAATGGCACCTGAGGACATGAACGCACACCTCCAGCACACGAAATAAAAAGGGGAAATACCTCCCACCCACCCCCCACACACAGAGCCGTCCGTCCCCCCACTTACACGGGGGACATCATTGTGTTCCTCCTGGGGGAAGGAGCCAACCCTTTGAATGAAAGCATCGGTTATTGTTTAGCTCTGTCGGTGCGTTTCAAACCCTGCACCTCCTCCCTCCCTAAATTGCACAAGCTTAACAATGCATGAACAAAATTCAAAGTAGATGAACACCAGGAGCGATCCGAGGTTGGGAGTATGTGTTTGCAGAACAAATCGTTCTTTGAGGGACACACACACACACACACACACACACACACACACACACACACACACACACATTAAATGTGGCATTCAACGCGAAGCTCACTTGTAACAGCAGTCTTTATTTCATTCCCCCCACCCTTTCGGAGCCCTCTCATTGTACCCTCTCAACATACAAAGGCGCTTATCTTTTAAGCAGCGTTTAAGAACTGGACTTTCCCCAGAGTCCTCAGACTCAATTGGTTTGTCACACTCTTTCCGCTCTGAAACTCCTCCTCAGTCGTACGTTGCTGGTGGCTGTTAATGTGACTTTTCTAAGGGGCAGGCCCAGCACAATTCTGTGCTGTTTTATGTCAGCAGCAGGTGCTTAGTTTCTCGGTTCCTCTTTTTCAAATGTTGTGCAGATGTTATCAGTACAACATTTAAGCCTGTGAGCAGGTGAAAAGCGTGGAAGAGATTACAAAAAGAAAGGGAGTGCAAACAGGGAGAGAAGGGGAAACTTTGTGATGTGTCCTTGAAACAATGTGCAGGTTTAAGTTTTCTTTCAATATTTGAATGGCAAGGCTTGTATAGTAATAAGCAAAACACCTGTTTCATGCTTTGCGGCTGGATAACTGAGCCGTGTGCTTGTGCGTGAATGTTTTCCTCTTGAAAGTTCAAAGGTGAACATCTGTTTAAATTAATTCGCTGGGAAATATTCCTTCCTGCAACTTCTAGCTTCTCTAGAATGTTTTCTCATTATCAGCTCAGTCTGGATACTCTGGTAGATCTGAATGTGAATAGAAAGATTCCAGTCCTCAAAGAGCTCAACTTGCAGGAGCCCCATTGATTGAGCCACATGAGATCCGGAAACAAAGGATGATGCTGAATAGTTGCTGCCCTTGATCCTTTTCTTTGTTTGCCTGTCTCTTCTTATGTGCTTCATAAGCTCCATTATGTGGAAAGTTTGCCTGGCACTTTTGTTAAGCTCTGGCTTGCACAGAGTGTGAGGCCAGAAAGTAAAATAAAGAACTGCAGGATTCTTGTTGCAGCTGCATAAAATATCATTTAGGTTGAATCCTCACTGAACTTCTAGTAGTAAATAGCAGTGGACATGTTACTGATTCTGGAACAGAGTCTTGCAGCACCTTTGAAGGTTAATCTTTATTGCAGCATAAGCTTTTGTAGACCAGCTTTTGTTTGTCCTATGCATGAAACATTGTCAGTTTTGTAAGCTCCTGAAACTGTAAACTCCTCTGGGCAAGGACCTGACCCTTTCTGTACCCTGTAAGCACTGTGTGCATTGATTATGTTATACCGTAATAACTAGCATATATGCTTGTATTACATATACAGGTATAGCTGGAAAATTATAAAAGAGGGAGGCCAAAATGTCATGAAATACAGGAAGGTTCAAGCATTCTGTGGTTGGGGTGTGTGTGTGTGTATTTGTTTTGAAAAGCTTGTTCTTTCATCTGCTGCTGAAGTTGAAAAGGGCAACGGAAATGCTCAAGGGCCTGGAGACATTCGTCCTATGTGGAAAGGTTGTAACATCTGATGAAATGGTACAGAAGGGGGCACATGATAGAGATATATAATGGTGTGAAGACAGAGAAGTATTTCTACCCTCTCTCCTAATATGAGAACCCAGGGTTATCTGATGATGCTGATTGGTAGGAAACTCACCAGGGCTCTTCTTTATGTTCTTAGTGTTTGTGGGTGGAATTAAACGTGCACTATTACAAACGTTCCATCTGCACAAGCAGAAGGTTTACCAGATGGAATGATTCCACCCCCCTGCACTGTTCTGGAGGTTCTTCTGACACACACACCCAAGCCAATTGTGGGGAGGTGAAAAGCCTGTGTGCAGGGCTTCCACTGAAAGGATCATTGGTATATATCTTATTCCTCCTGTGCTTCATCACTTTGAAGTTAATATAACTGTAGAGGGTTATGCAATAAGGGTCAATCAATTTATACAGCCCGGGCTGTATGACTGGAGTATTCCATGGTCTGTCTATCTGTTTTCACTTGTTTTGGGGATACATGGAATGGATCCAATTTTCCAATTTGAAAAAAGGAAGGACGGGCTTACAATTAATTTACTCATTGTTATCATATAGCATTGCTTTTATTGAAGTCAAAACGAAAATATTCTGACCACTGGATTCACTGGGATAACATTCCGTAATGTGAACCAAGCTAGTCATAGCTGATGGTTATCGCAGAAAACCCCTCTTTTAGTGTGAGGCTGAGCGAAGTAACCTTTTGGTTTAAATTCTTTTGTGCTGTCACTATTGATTTTCAGGTTTCTGTAACTTTATATCTCTGTTGGTGAATGATGTACTGTCATCTAAGGCAGTGGATCATAAACTTGGTGTTTGCTTGTTCTTTGTGGACTTGTATATTCTTGCCCCACACCCACCACATGGGGGGATGCTTGACAGAAAAAACTCAACTACTGCACAGCTCAGTGGAAGTTATTTGTGTGCACACGGAAGACTGATGCATGCAGCTGGTGCTTTCTTCAAAGTTTTTAGAGGAATTAGTTGCTTGGCTTAAGAGGAAAGTCAATCAAGTTTATTAAAAAAAAAGAAAACTGAAAAGTACCTCTTCAGCATGGGATGGAAATTCAAGAAAACCTGTTGGCATTTACCTCCCTTTTCATTGTTTCAGATGTCAGGTTTGGTTACCTGTTAATCGTGTGCCTTGCAAAACATTACAAATGGGTTTTGTGTAGTCGTTGAGCTAAATAATCTCTCAGCATTTTGCCTGAGGGGTCATTGTCACCAAATTTTATAATACTGTAAAGCTATGATCATTAGCCTTCCATGTATAGAATGTTGCACACAGAATATGCTTCTTGATCTTGCACAATCATTGCTACATGTTCCTATAAGCAAAAGTTTCGGAGGCTTCCTGTTCAAGGGACTAGAACTTCCTCTTTCTATTTCAAAGTTCTTCTTCAGAAGAATTCAGAAATGCTGCTGGTACATCTATCTCCTTTCCCGTTTGCTCATGTTGTGCCCCGCCCATGCTTGAATCCCTTCATTAATTTCCACTTGCCTTTTGTTTTTCACAACCGTATTCTGTCCTGTATGTACTGTTATCTGTTTCTCTCCACTCCCTCTATTACAGTGAAGTCTCATGTCAGGTTTCTATTTCTTGTATCCTGTTTTTAGTTAGGGCTCTTCATGTCTTAATTTGAAATTGTGCAAAGTTGCTAAATGTTCATAGGCTGCAATTTTACATGCATTTAGCTGGGAGTAAGCCCTGTTGGGACTGACATCTAAGTAAAAATGAATAGGGTCTGGCTGGCTATGCATGTGTGTTCTTCATTGCTGAGGATGCAACTGAGATAAAATACCCAGTTTAAGGGGATATTTGTCACTTCTCTTGTGACCTGACTCTACCTCTTCTACTGACATTGCAGTATCCATCATGCTGTTATGCCGCACAAAGTGCTACTCCATGGGCTAGGGTGGAAGTAGTGAGAAGTGTGGATTATGCTGACCTGTGAATTTGCAGCGCTGGCTCTATCATTGGGCACAGTGAAGCAGCCAACTCTGAGACTGGCAGCATGGTTTTGGAGGGCAGAGCTCTGTACTACCTGGCGCCTGCCCTGCACACTAAGCTAGTCTGCTGCTCTCAGGTGTAACTCCATCACCAACATTGAAGCAATATTCAAATGCCAGTCCAGCCAGCTTCTGTACATGGCATAGGGAGTGCCATCTGGTCCTTTGCCTTAGGCAGAAGCTTGAACCAGCTTTGGGATTATGATTTAGAACACACATAGGCCTAATTCAGTCTTAAAGGTCTCCACTTACGAATAAACCACAGTGAACATTGTGCTTGCTTCCACTTTTGCACCCATGAGGAGATCAGTTTTATACTAACCACAGTTCTCTGTTATGTCCTGACTAAAGTTTTACATTTGTTAGAACAAACCAGGATCTGCAATCATGATTTAATTCTGGCTTATTTTCACTAAACAAACAATCCACAGTTCCATGAATTCAGGCATAACGAGGAACTGTGGTTTGTTAAAAAACTGCAAGCAAAAGTTTTTCTCCAACTCAGAGGCACACCAATGAAGGGAGAGGAGGGGGTAAAGGTGCAAACTGGATACACATTCGCATAGTGGGAAACCATAGCTTCTATTACATCTGATATTTTACCCCTGTATCGGGGACTGGCTGGATGCAGAGGATTGGTGGAAAGTTAAAAGAATGGGTGATGCAAATCATGTATATGGTAGCACACATAAATTCATTGCATTGTCATGTAGAAAGAGAACCTTCTGTTCCCATTGGATTCACTGAGGGTTACTCTGAAGTAAGCTCATATGTTGTTACAGGGAAGGACAAGTCTATACTAACTGGTGAATTGCAGGAATACATTAATGCTACCCTCCTTATAGAGGTTTTATTACAATCAAGCAATATATGCTCAACACTAAATAAATGCAGCAGAAATTTAACAAAATAATTTGTTACATTTCACATCAGTACTGCAATCACAAAATCTACCCCTTTGCATTTCTTGTCCTTTTTCTTGCAACTCCCCTTGTTCCTATACTCACACATCTTCCAACTGATTATAGTAGTTCATATGCCTGAGGAGGTAGACAAAAAAACTTAGGCCATAATGGATCCTCAATATTTCAGAGAAGGTCCATGTACTTTGGCAATATACTCTGCAGCCTTTGTAGATATTGCCTCTGAAACAGTTGAAAGCTCTCAGCCTCTGATTCCTCATGTATTGACATGACTTTGACTTGTGAAGCTGAAGTGAGAGGCAGCCATAAAAATTATGATTGTAAAAAATCGTTATGAATGCAAAATGGCTTAATTGGGTGTATTAAATCTTGATGGAGTTGATCAGCTTGGAACTCAGATGCAGATCCTGCATTTAATTTTGTTTGCTTGCCTTTTTTTAATTCTTTGTTGTTCAAAGATGCATTGGAGAGGTCCCTGTTACCCTATTGTGTAAAATTGTTTAGCCAAGAATCATAGCATGTGTCCAAAAGGAGTTATACTTCCAAACATAAAAAAATAAGTAGCCAGTAACTGTTTACACACTTTGGTGAGTGAAACAGCTGAGACACTTGTGAATTTTTATTTCCTTGATAATTATTAAGAACTTTGGAAAGTGGAATTGGCTGAGAGCAGGTTTTCTTCCTTCCTTTGCTAACTGCCAAACTAGTATTAATAACTAAATGGGATAAAAAATGAAAGCAAAGTGCTTTCTTCCCTGGAGTAAATACAGTTACAGGAAGTTGAGGATGCACCCCAATGCTTTCATGTGTAGATGTCTGTCATTGCTGGAAAACTTTGGGTTCCACATTTCCAGACACAGACCATTGAAGTGCCACTAAAGCACATTACCCTATTCATGTTATGAACAACCACTGAGTCACAGAAACATGGGTAGCTTGTTGCATCATTTCCTTGGTTCTGTGTCTTGCGCAAATTAGAAATTGTGCACCTCTTGTCTTCTTCTCCCCCCCCCCCGCCTCTCTCTCTATAGCATTTGTCACGTACCAATTTATTTTTCAACAAGAACTTGATTACATGTTATGTTGCTGTGGGAATTAAACAGATGTTAACATCTGCATTGTTGCTGATGGAGGAAGAAGAGAGGAGCAGGCACACCACACTCCCAGTAACAGTGTTTAACCTGCGGCCTTCAAGATATTGTAGAACTACAACTCCTATGAGTCCCAGTTTGCATGGCCGATGGTCAAGAATGATGGAAGTTGTAATCCAACAACATTTGGAGGGCCAAAGAGTCTCAGTTCCTGCCATACTTGCTTTGAGGAATGTTTCCACCTTCATTTATAGCAAGAAGCTGTAGAATGGCTTTCTTTTCTCCCCATCCACCCTCAACCACTCAATAAGCATTTATATTGTTGCTGAGCAAATGAGATTTTTTTTCCTCAGCAAGTGGGCCATTGCAATTTGGAGTGCTGTCAAAATTATTACTGTATAATTATTAAAATGTATATACTGTCATTCATCCAAGTATCACAGGGCAGTTTGCAGTATTCAATGTAGCTCAGCAAATGCCATGGACACCCTTATTTCCTAAATGCATATGCCATTTAGGATTGGAACATCAAGATCCTGCCTACAAGGGGGCGTGTAAGGGCTGAAGTAAATTAAGATGAATACAGAATTTGCTGTGAAACTAATTTGCTATTCCTTGGAGTGTGACTGCTTCCCCTATCATATATGGGAGCACAATTCATCCAGCTTTTTTTTTTTAAAAAAAAGAGTGGAAGTCAGCAAGATGACTCCTGGCATCTTTTGTATTTATTGATTATATAGGTAATGAAAACTTGTCTTTGAATTAAGAGTTGCAGGACTATCTCAAAAGGGATCGAGGAGCAGCATGACTTCATTGTCTGGATAAGCTCTGTCTCTCAATCCCACTACTAGTATAAGCCCCTTTCATGCATGATGCGTAGATATATTCAGTGGAAAGCCTACATATGTAGAGGTCTGTAGGGCTAGCCATATTACATTTTACATTCCTACTATTTTGATACCCTCACTCCAACTTCTGTCTGACATACACTAAAGCAGATTGGCCAAGAGCTGAGCCAGTTATATTTCAGACAGTGAATTAAGGACAATGGCTATCATGACCTTTCAAGATACATACCATTGATTGTCCCAGTTGGATAAGGGGTGGGGGTGGGGAGAAGCAGCTGCAGGAAGCCTAGTTAAACCTAAATGCGAACAACAAGTTTGTGGCTTCTTACAAAGAACAGGATGCTATCTTCGCCAGAGCCGTCTCTTACCCCACCCTTGATTTGCTTCTGGGTACTTTAAAAAAGACATAAGAAAGAAGAGGAAGAAGAAGAAGCACAACATCTATATCCAAGTAAATGTGTGATGTACGTATCTTGTACACTCTTGGTGGAATTGAAGCAACATGAACTCCTCCTGAAACTTGGAAAGATACTGAGATATCTTCAGGTCTAGGACAACTCCTAGAAAGAGAACCACTATTTCTGCGATTTGCACTATGCAATCCATTATTTACTTTATTCATTTACCTGAAATCTGGTTTAATCTGGTCCCAAATTGTTCAGGAATAATGCCTTGGTATTAGCTAGGTATTAGTAACAACACACTGAACGAAGTCCAGTACTGAATAGGCAGCCAGAGCAGCTTCCTCAATACAGATGTAATATGTGCATAACCAAGGACAGGACTGCATTTAACAACCACTGTAGTATCCTGCAGCAGCAGCAGCAGTTTCCAGACCAGTCGGAATGGAAGCCCCCCCCCCGAGAGCACATTACAGTTGTGCAGTTGTGAGGATACCAATGCATGGATCATGGTGGCCAAGCTAGCCCTGTTCAGGAAAGGACATACTTGGTATACCAGCCTAAGTTGATGATAGGTGCTCCTTGCCACAGAGGTTGCTTGGTCCTCCAATGACAAAGATGGATGCAAGAGGACCTGAAAGCTATGCAGCCTTTCCTTCAGAGGGAACTTAACCTCATCCAGAACTAGCAAGCTCACGAACTCCTGGACCTAGCTATTTTGTCAAAACTCCCAGAGAGACTTTGACACATAGTTCCAGTTTTACTTAAAGTCCCCCCCCCCGCCACACACACACACACACACACACACACACACAGAAATGTATCAGTGGCAGACTTGGGCTTTCAAATTTCAGTGGCATCCTGTGCAACACCAAAATTTGGCACCCCCCTGCCTCTCAACATACATTATATAAGTCACTGTTGCGGCGCCCTCTCAGCTCTGCCCCTAGTGTGGGCAAACTGGTCATGCTCCCCTAAGTCCGCCTCTGAATATATGCAGTAGCGCTACATATTTTCTCCAATTGAGATGTACAGCTAAGGTCAATCATGTAATAGTAGTAGTAACATGAAATGTTTAGGGAGTAGCCAAGCTTCCATTTTACAGACATCTTAAGAATGCATATCCAGACCTCCTCCAGTATGGACAGCTGCTTGCTTGGACAGAAGTCCCAACAGCTGCTCTCCTTTTTCTGGCCCACACATCATTGAGTTGATCCACTTTCAGGCTTTATGATGCAACAGCACTTGCAGCTGCACTTGTTTCAAAAGAAGGGTGTTGCATTTTCAGTGGTTCCTGAAAATACAAACTTGGCTAAAAGAAAGAAGTTAGAGAAGACAGCCGTTTCCTGCACTGTTGAGGTGGGGAGGGGTGATATTTATTTGTTTTTGTACTAAGCAGATGTAAAAGCTACAGAAACTGAGGACAGGGAGAAAAAGAGAGCAATTAGTAGAAATTTGCTGCTTCCGGCAAAATGCGCCCTCCTGATCATATTTTTCAAGGGCACGTTTGCCTGCCTTAGCTGCCTGCATCTAATATGGATCTTAGTAAGAGCATATTGTGTTAGTTCTTTGAGTAGCTTATCAGCACATGCAGCTAGGCCTGTCATATGAAGCTCAGCCACAAAGCAGCAACAATTTGTGTGAAGCCTGAAGTTCTGAGTGCAGAAGTATATTCTGCAGGCACAACCTGGTGCTAAAAGCAAGACTGTTCAATACTGCACTCCACCATGGGGTTAGTGGAGGATGTGATTGCATTAAGGTACAGTATCACAATGGCACAGTCCTTGTGCATATGCAGTCTTTCTGTTTATATTCATGTCAGGAAATTGCAAAGCTCACTTGTCACTGTAAGGCTTGGTTCAAATAGTCCACTGAAACACTTTATAGGGCTTTCTGTACAGTGGTACCTTGGTTCTCAAACTTGATCCATTCCGGAAGTCCGTTCCAAAACCAAGGTGCGCTTTCCCATAGAAAGTAATGCAAAATGGATTAATCCGTTCCAGACTTTTAAAAACAACCCTTAAAACAGCAATTTAACATGAATTTTACTATCTAATGAGACCACTGATCCATAGACTGAAAGCAATAGTCAGTGTACTATAAAATAAATAAGACAGTATTGTAGATTATATAAATTTTAATTATTATTTTTTCTTAGCTGCACTGATGATAGTCATTGTTTGGGGGGGGGGAGGCTTCTATCCATTTCTGCAGTCACCCAATCAATCAAACAAACAGTAGCTGAACTGGGTTCCAAAAAAAGCCTCAAAAACAAAAACGCAAAATAAATAGCAAAAGCACCAAACTTAATCTGTTCCATTTGACTTCTGAAAAGTTCGAAAAGCAAGGCGCAGCTTCTGATTGGTGCAGGCACCCCGGAAACAATAGCCGACAGCCTCATCGGACATTCAGCTTCCGAAAAGCACTCGAAAACCAGAACAATTACTTCCGTGCTTTCAGCGTTTGGGAACCAAGGCGTTTGAGTACCAAGGCGTTTGAGAACCAAAGTACTTCCATCAGCGTACTCACCCTGATAAGACAGCTTTTATGTTGAAACTGGTGTGTGCATGTAGAGAAGTGTGGAGAACCTTTGGGCGCAACAGGTGCTTCTGAACTGCTATTCCCATCCCATCAGCTTCAGCCAGCATGGCCAATGACTTTCTTCAATGCCACAGAATATCCCAGTTAAATGTGACAGACTAACCATGATGCAAAACTAAAAAGAGAACTAAAACATATTCTGCCGAGCGCTAACCATTGGTGTACCCTACTTTTTACTGCAGGCTGTAAACTGAGGGCAGGGTCTGTCTTGACACAGTCAAATATGTTTAAATCGAAAAGTTACAACCTACTTGCATTTCTTTTTCTAATAGAAGAAGCTTCCCATCCCATACTTCCTTCCTTTGCTAACTGCAAAACTAGTATTAATAACTAAATGGTTTAGGTGCTCCTCCCTACAATCTTCAGGTTCCCCAACCCCCCATGGTGCTGTAGAGGGAAGAGGGAGGTGAGAAAGCTCCTTTCCATGAGTGTTTAACTCTGCTTTGTACATGGAAGTCAAAATTTAGGATATACGCCAATAGAATTGGATCACTATGGCATTTCAGGTTAGCTCC
The DNA here is from genome assembly GCF_965207765.1 of Zootoca vivipara. Lineage (NCBI taxonomy): Eukaryota > Metazoa > Chordata > Lepidosauria > Squamata > Lacertidae > Zootoca > Zootoca vivipara. The sequence continues at coordinate 83,851,093 of NC_142586.1, read as the reverse complement.
CTGATAACCTGAACCTAAGTTATTTACTTCAAGATTTATACCAGTATATCATATAACATGGCATTTGACTAGCCTGTTTGTGTCTTTGTAAGAATGATAACAGCATTTCAAAAAGTTTCCGTAGCAATCATATCAAGACTTGTAGCTGGTTACATGTTACCTTTTCTGAAGAACCACAGACGGAAACCCCCCTTTCCTTTTTCTTGCCTTCCGTAGTTATTTTGTTACTAGAACCCATGGCAGCACAGGAAGCAGGTTTATTTTACACAGAGCCAGACCTTAAATAGCATTCTTTGCAAAGCCCCACCCCCACCCCCAAATATTGAAATTCAAAGAAATTAGGGAAATGGCAGTTAGAACTCAAACTACATCCTTGAAATAGTGTATCCTCTTTCTAGACAGAACAGAGTACAGTAAAACCTACTAACTGACAAAATTAGTTAAGTTCTAGCCCCACTTACCTGAGACTAAGGGCTCATCCACACTTGCCTTTTGCCTCACTCTTTCCAAGCAGAAGTACATGCTTTAACACTCCAAGCATGCATTTATTTATTTACCGTATTTATTTATTTATTTTGCCCTGTATACTCTGTACAGCTAAACCAGAGCAAATGTCAATTCTGGTTTTCTGCAGATGGGTGTTTATAAGCCCTAAGCCTTGTTCCACACGACTTCCACACGACTTCCATTTGAGTAGATACCATTAGCTTGTACTGTAAGTCTGAATGTCCTACTAATTATAATGAAACAAACTTGTTCAGTTTTCCCATAAGTTACACCTTGGTATCCAAATGCAGTTTAGACAAACCCTTTGCACTTTTAATGCAAGTTAATGTGTTAAGGCCTCAACATCAATCTGTATTTAAATTATATTAAATTAACATAATTCAATTTAGGGCTATTAACCACATAAAACTGAGAGCAGCACATGACTCATTTGTAAAGCGCTGTTAAATGTCCAAGCAGCTTTTTATTTCTTCTCATTCAGCTTCATTTTATCTAAACTCCCAGGGGAATGAAGATGAGAACATCTTGTGCTTTGATTAGCCAAAGTTTCGCTCAATGAGAATACTATGCATTAGGTCTGATTTGGGCTATATGGAGCACACCAAAGCTTTAGGGGGCAATTCATTGCCCTCCCATGTGCTACCACTAATCTTCTATTGCTGGCAGTCCTCCTGACCACATCAGAGTGGGGCCAGATAAGGCCCTGTCTTTTATGTGGACTTGGATAACCAAAGTTTGATCATAAAGGCTCTATTTTGTGCCGTAGTTAAGCTTTTGAAAAATGTAAGTTCCTGAATATGGAACTTACATATGGAATATGCTGGATTTTCAGGGTGCCATTAAGGTGAAGTGCCATTAAGGTGAAGATATGCAAGGAGGCATCTCTCTCTATCTCCTTCAACAGCCTTTAAACAGAATCTCACTTTTTCTACTTGGGTACACAGATCCACATATGAAACACACACATATGTGATCCAGCAAGTTTGAAGACCCGCTGTGCAGAAGTGGGCATGCCTCTTACTACCACCCGCAACCACAAAATTCTTTGGAGCAGTGTTGGCAAAGAACTGGGATGATGCTACTGAGTTTTATTGTTTGTTTATAAAGTTTAATATCCCACTCTTGAGAACTGAAAAGCCTTGCAGTTAAGGATTAAAAAATGAGGAACCAGTGGAAGAAGATAATAGGAAACAAGCCAAAAAGAGACACAGACTGAAAATGAGATAATTTGCATGTTTAGTCACATGTGAACTAAAACTGTATCACCCATGCAAGTGTTACAACTCCAGATTCTTTGCACTGTAAGACAACATGCTTGTTGTGCAGAATCAAAAGCAGATTACAGTACTTTGGGGTGGGGAAGAGATTTTTCCCCCAGTTATCCATGCTGTTTCTTAAACCACCTGTGTTGACTGAACATGTCTCTTTAACTACAATTATTTAATGACTCCTCTAAAATAGTTATCTAAATTGCTGTTTCATGACACAGTAACCAGTTACTGGTTTGGCAATACTCACCCTTGGATAGTTTGTATAGCTGCTTCTCCTTTTTTAATTATATGGGATGGATGTTCTCTTGGATTTTGTTTGGTTTACATGTAGGACAACTAGATGGAAACTCACTATGAAATGATGAACTTGCTGTTTCAAGTTGAACATAAAGATTTTGTAAACTCAGTGTATTGTACCTACAAGTGGAGTCTACAGTGGAGCATGTGAGTCAGATACCTCTTCTCTTTGAGTGGGAGTGTGTCTAGTTTCTGTGTGAGGTTTAGTTTAGTGGGTGGGCATCCTATGGTTTCCCATATGTTGTTACATTTCATCTCCCACCAGCCTCAGCCAACATCACCAATGATCAGGGATGATGGGAGTTGTTGTCCAGCAACATCTAGAGCAGGCATCCCCAAACTGCGGCCCTCCAGATGTTTTGGCCTACAACTCCCATGATCCCTAGCTAACAGGACCAGTGGTCGGGGAAGATGGGAATTGTAGTCCAAAACATCTGGAGGGCCGAAGTTTGGGGATGCCTGATCTAGAGGGTCACAGGCTAGCCAGCTTTGCTTTAGATACATGTAGTCCAAACTGGGAAGTAAATTCTGCTGGGGTCAATAAGGCTCACCCAAGTAAGTGTGCATAGGATGGTAATTTTAGGTAATTTTTTAAGGAGGAACTACGGTACGATCGAAATTACTGTTCTTAAGAATTCAGTAAGATTCCAGAGCTTTCAGGAACAGAAACCTCCCGCAGCAGCCTGTGTGTGGGTTTGTTTGGCACATCAGGTTAACTAACTCTGAAATATGTTCGTATGCATGAGTATTGACTGTGTACCTTTTTATTTATATTTACATTTTATAGTAGTATACATTGCCTTTCAACCAATACACCCTTGATGTGGCTGTTTAGAGTGTTTTCTCATTTCTGTTAAATTCTTACACCACTTGAATTTTATTTGTTGATAAAATACTAAGAGTGTGGCAATTTCAGGCCTGGGGGGCTTAGCTCTATAAAGTGAGCCATCTTGCTAACTGTTTTAAAACCAAATCATTTTTGTACTTTGCATTCTTAAGTTTGGGGTGATTGTAGTGTTTTGAAGTACGTATAGTAGAAAAGGGCTGACACGAGGGGAAAGATTCTTCTTTTAAAATAACACAACAGTGGTTCTGATTTCCCAGGATATTTTCCCATTTTCTCTAAAAAAAATGAATCCTTGTTCTCCATGCCAAGGGGAAGAACACTGAAGTAATGAAAGTGTGTACTTGTGGATCTTGGGAGGAGTCCTGTCCTCAGGCAGACATGCTCTGTTTGGTCAATTACTCTTCTGTAATTTTCCATGCACCGCCTTTAAGCATCACAAAATTCTGCAAAACTTCATTTGCCATCTGTCTCGAAAAACCAAGCTAATCTTTCTGGAGAACAAATATCTATCTGCTGATGATTGAGCTAGTAGATGTTTGCAAAGCTCTGCAGGGAAAACAAGATGCACCATTCTTTTGTATCTCACTTTGATTTAAGATCACACTATTTCAACAGAAGTTATCAATACTGGTGTCCATTTTTTTGTCATACTTTTTGTTATACTTGGTTTTTAAGGCTGTTAGTTCTCTTTTAGGCAACTGAATTCCAAGCTTGTCTTGGAGCAGTGTCTATGTTTTTCTTGTGTTTGAGGTTTTTGAGATTAACTATAAATAAAATTTTGTATCTAGGAGCACAGGCATCATTTGTACTTCTCATCCTCATACATAGGCCACATATATCACACTAAGTCAAACTATGGTTTTATTAACTCAGAATTTGTGAAACAAGCCAAGCTTAAGCCAAAAACCATCCATCCAAACAGACAAACAAACAACCCTAGGTCTGTTCTGTTATTCATTGACTTGCTTCCTCCCCCCACTTTCCCACCCTCTCCTTGCTCTCCTGAAAGCCATTGAGGTACCCTGCTCCTGCTTACTGGATCACAGAACCCCTTCCCATTGGCCAGCTGCTAGAGAGGAGGTGTGAAAATTTTCTCTTGAGTGCTTCACTTGCTCTTGTCAACAGCTACCGGTAATTCCCCACCTTCCCCTATCAAGGAAATACCTGGAGTTCTTAGCAGTACACAGTTTCTTAACACTTTTACTTGCTCTACTTTGCTGCTGCAATGGTTATCGACTGTATTTCCCCAACTGCACTTTATAGAAAATTTAGAGAAAGTTAAAGACCACAAAGCACATCCTTGCTTAATGCACGCACTGGCAACCTAGTTCACGTAGGTCAGTTCAGGGAGTTAAAGTGTGACATAATTATTGTGTCTACTGCTACCTGTGTGAATTGTTTTTGAAACCTAGAACAGCAGGTATCTGGCACATAAACATGACTTAAAACACTTCCCCATAGGTTAAAGGAGGCATGTAATATAGCTGCATTTAGTTGCAATCTTTCAACAGTGCAATCTTTCAACAGTGCAAACATGGACTAAGAAATTAATTCAAAAAGGTCCCTTTTAAGTTTTCCTCTGCTATGCATGTTGCAGTTGTGAAACAAAAGCCACATTGGTAGGGAAACTGATATTGTTACCAGGCACAGTTGGCAGTGACAATGGCTTAGCACTGAGAGAAATTTTGCTTTACAGCTGCTCTTGCGTAGTGTCTTTGCTTGGTGGGCAATTTCTATTGTCCAATCACACTTAAAGCATAGTTAAGGAAGTCCCCATGTTTGCACGTAATGTTAAATCATAGTTAAGTTCAGTAAGCCAACAAATATCCATGGCTTATCTCTGCTAATGAACCATAGTTAATAAGCTATAGTTAAGGCACTGGGCTTGGTTTGCACATAATTCTAAACCATGGTCCATGCCACATGAATGAGGGTTTTAAGTTGTACTCTGACAAATACGACACTGGGATAGCCACATTTTAATGGTAGTTCATTTAAATATTTTGATTTTGTTCAATTTTATAATGTGCTTTAACACTTTGAATGGAATTCTGTACTGAAGAAATCTGCCCGCACCAAATTGTTCGGCTTTCTGACAGCAGGCTCTTTCTCAAATGCTGCTTGTTTGTCTTTAACCACTGTTGACACTGATTTCTGTTTTCTGTTCTGAAGTACTCTCCAAACTTCATGACAAGGAGATAATTCTTGGCTGTTTTAAATGGGGGGAAATCATCCAAATCTGGAAGGCCATTCCCCACCCCCACTCCAGTTGTCTCAGAAGTAAAACATGTCCATTGTGTAGTTATATTAACTTGCAGGATTAGTATCTGTTAAGAGGACTGGTAATCGGTGATAGCCCTTCTAGTCAAGGATGCTTGTAACTTATTAACTAGAAATGGTTTCTGCAGTTGGGGAAAAGAAATAGAAAGTAAGTTCAGTGTTAAACCAACATGTAAGGATGGAATAATTGTGCTTTCATCCTAGCTTCTGCTTATTTGCTCTGACATCATGGAAGTAGGTCAAAAGTTCAAGGATGACAGTGATTTGCTCTGGGTGTGATCCAGCAGTCTGTGATGCCTGGTAACCTTTTGTTGGCAGTATGGTGTTCATTTGCACTGTAAGCTGCAGGACAACTGACAAACAGAGGACCCAATTTATAGTTGCCAATTTACATGCCATGATTTAAGTTTTCTTTTACCTTTTTTGTTAATGTATGTGAGGGCAGCATGCATAACCTTCCCCTATTGCAATGTCTTCATGAACATAGGTTCATATAGCAATGAGTTTGTGAATGCCAGATCCTTCGCTAAATTCCTGGGTCTAGTGGTTCTTGGAGTTTATTCAATGCTTAGACACCTTAGAGCAGGCATGTCAAACCTGCAGCCCTCCAGATGTTTTGGACTACAATTCCCATCTTCCCCAACCACTGGTCCTGCTAGCTAGGGATCATGGGAGTTGTAGGCCAAAACATCTGGAGGGCCGCAGGTTTGACATGCCTGCCTTAGAGTGTTAATATGGGTTGCCAAGTGTTGAATTTAGCAGTGTCAAAATCATAGCTGTCAAGTTTGCCCTTTTCTTGAGAGGAAGCCTATTCAGCATAAGGGAATTTCCCTTTAAAAAAAGGGAGAACTTGACAGCTATGGTCAAAATACAGGCCAAACCAGTCCCCCCCCCCCCCCCCCGTGCTCAGGAAATCACCTGGGAGAAGAGCCATAATGGATAACAAAAGAAAGGTAATGGGCAACTAAACAAAGCAGATACACTGTGCTGCAGATGGGTGTGTGGCGCGACAGCCATAACCCGCGGGCCTTGGAGAAATCCAGGAAACTGTTGAATCGCGTGTTGGCACGCAAACTGCGTTACATGGAGGGCCATGTTGTGGAGCACCCTGAAATTCGGTTCAGTGAGGCGGCTCTCTTCCGTGATGATGGCGTGCATCTTTCAAATCAAGAAAATGACATCTGGCTAGCTGATATCACACGAAGCATTAGGGCTTGGTTACAGTGGTGAGGGTATTGGCGGCGAGCCCTTTGGCTCGGGTGGCGGTAAGCATTGAAATATGGAGTTGTCTGGTGTGTTCGAGGACTGGTTGTGGCCATCATCCAACCCTCCTCTTATAGGGGTATCCCCTTAAGGGATCCGGCGGTCGTGGATCCCGTCCGACGCCCTGCTGGTGGCTAGGGCCATGGCACGACCCCCGGTGGCACCAGGGGGAGCTTTCAGTTGTATTTGCATCAACAGGCTCCTTCCTTGGGGTGTTAACCTGATATGACCCCCCGCTGAGCGGGGTGGAGTCACGCTTGCTAGAGAGTCCAATGCCTAAGCCAATACCTCTCACTTGCTCTAACCAATAAAGTTGTGGCCTTATTCTACCCATTAACTCAAATACCATGTGTGTCTTTATTTCTCGCGGGGGGCGGGTCCTCGAACCGCAACAGTAGTTAGCAGAAAAAAAGCAGAGCTATATTTCGATTGCAGTTGGTTGGGATAGAGAGAGAGAAATGCCAGGCTCTTAAATGCAGCAAGCTGAACAGAGGGTCAGAGAGACATGATTTCTTTTTAGCTCCAAGGCTGAGCTTGGAAGAGCTTGGGAGAAACAGGACCCTCTTGGAGTGAATGCTTTGAACCCTTTTATCATCATAGGCTCAGGTTGTATACAGTGTTTCTCCTAAAATAAGACGTGCCTCTAAAATAAGCCATGGCACGATCTTTTAAAGCCAAAAAAAATAAGACATCCCCCCAAAATAAGACGTGTTGGGGTACCGGTACCTACCCGACCCTGACGTTCGCGGGACCCTCCTGGGCAGGAGGAAATAGCCGCCTCAACCCTGCTTTGATGCCGTAGCAGGAGACCCGGGAACTCCCCTGCGGAAGAATCGGGCACGTGCGCAAAAAACAAGTAAGCGGCGGCTGATCCTTCTGGCCCCGATGCCGTCCGACGCCACGAGGAGCTGCAAGAAAGGAGCCTCAACTGAAAGGGGGAGCGCGAGCGCTCCAACGCAGCCGTTGCTGGAGTTAGCCCCCAGGCGTCTCCAACCGAGAAGAAGCTCCGCAGAAAGCCCCCTAGGAGGTCAGAGAAAAGGCAGCTTCGTTGCTGAAGCCGCACACACCGCACACACCGCCGCTCCTGAGCGCTCACGGCTTCTCGAGCACTGGCGGGGTGGCCGCGCAGGCAGGGGACTCCCAGCAGCTCGGAGCTGCTGCTGAAGAGAGCGCACACGCCGCACAAAAACGGCACCGTTTTTGTGTGGCATGTGCGCTCTCTTCAGCAGCAGCTCCGAGCTGCTGGGAGTCCCCTGCCTGCGCGGCCACCCCGCCAGTGCTCGAGAAGCCGTGAGCGCTCGCGGCACCGTGCTCTTGCTCCACGGATGCCTGTAAAAAAAAACGCTGCAAAAACAAAACAAATGGAAGAGAGGTGAAGGTAAGGGCTGGTGGAGGAAGGAGAGAGAGCTAAAAAGGGAGAGGGAATCATCCAGCGACGCGGTCGACCGATGATCCGAATGCTTCAGGTGCCAGGGCAAAGCCCCAGCCGCGCCGCGCCGCGCCGCACCGCACCGCACCGCACCGTACCGTGTGAAGCCCAGGGACCCGGCAGCGGGCGGCGCGCGAAGCTGCAGGACCCGGCAGCAGCCTCAGCCGTGCCGCATGAAGCCCTGGGACCCAGCAGCAGGCTCAGCGGGCGGCGCAAGAAAGCCCCGTACCATACTTAATAATGCTGTACCATGCTTACCGGTAATAAAAAAAAAAGACATCCCCCGAAAATAAGCCGTGATGTGTTTTTTAAGAGGAAAAATAAATATAAGACGTGTCTTATTTTAGGAGAAACACAGTATGTGTGTAATTATAATAAAGACACCACAGTCTCCGCTGTGCCTCAGTTCCAAAGGAAACCAGAACCCTGGGCAAGCAACTGGACCCCTGGAATCTCACACCGCTCAGAGACTGGAATGGTGTGCAACAACATGTTGTCAGATACTGCTAGCTTGCCACCACAATGCAATCTTCTTTATGTTTTCTGGTAGCATTTTATCAGTAACCTATGAGGAAACAGATTAGGGAACCATATAATTCCCCAACGAGGAATCAAAAAGAAGTATTTAATATATAGTAAATGTATGTAAAGATATCCTTTGCTTCTAAAGCTGCCTGTAACATTGGCACTGAAGCAGCATGGTTTTAGCTTGTTTTAAACAGCTATTTATGTTGAGTGCCAACATTAATTGCTCCGATTCTGCCCCCAGCTTAACAGTGCAAAGTTCAGACTTGTTCAAAGGAAAACCAATTGCTGCAGATCCTTTAAGATCCAGGTTTCCTTTAAGCTTAATTGTTACAATCTTCACTTTACATGCATATTCTAAAACCTGGTTTATTTGTTTGTTTATTAGATATTTTTTACCCACTCTTTCACCATGGTATACAATAATAGAAACAATTACAATTCTAAAACCCATAAAACCATTCCAAGTGGAACAGAAACATTTGCCTTGTTCATTTTAGTTTAGTTATGCCTCGTATCTCAGATCATGCTTTATTCCTTTCACTGGAGCCTGAGTGATTCCAGCATTCAGTGCAATGGAAACTGCTCTGGTTTTGTGGGCTTCTGGTGAGTCTCACTGAAGTAGTGGTGTGAGATGATACATATGTTTTAGTTTTTACATTTAAAAAAAAAAATTATTGCACTGAAGTTGTTGCTCACCCTTTGATTAATAAATAGTGCTTGTAACAGAGCTGTCGTTAGGAGATAGAGATATAGATAGATATAATTACAAAGGCTGGTGATGAAGCAGAGTATAGCTACTATGAAACATAACTCCCCTCCCTCTCCCATTTCCTTTTTAAAAAATGGAGAAATTCTAAATCTCTGGCAAATCAGCTGGTAGATGATAAAACAACAAAATCTTGGATGGCATCTCCTCCCTCCCTCTCCCGCAGCAATCAGAAGTAAAATGCATGCTTTAGATTTCAGACTTTGCCACAAGCTCTGGGCGCTTTGTTAGGTAAGAAACAGAGGTTTGTTCAGATGGAAGTCTAGGTTGCTGGCACAGTAAATAACAGAGGAACAGCAATAAATGAGACATCATGCCTTGAAGCCCCAAAATATGCAAACACTCAGTAGTACTGTTATATAAATGCTACAAAAATGATCTGAAAGAGCAAAGCTGTTCTCTCAAAGTATGATTTAGTTTCTTGGCGCTTTTTGCATTAAAAAGCCATTATTGGGGAGGAACAGCAGGGGAGGCCTTTTGTCTTCATAGCCAGCTGTAGACTTCCCAGAAGAATCAGACAGCCCAAAGTTGAATCAAAGATGTTGGACTACATACACTCTGATCCAGCAGGAGTTGTTACATATATTTGTGTTGCTGAGATGTAGATTTTATTATCCACTTGCTTATTAATCGGTTGATAGGTTTAACAGGTAGCCCAAATCTAGCTATATTTACTCCAATGTAGGCCCTATGGATTCCAACCAAATGTATTCGCAAATAAGCATCGTTAGGATTGCAACCTTAAATTTTGTGTTGAATGTTTTAACTTCACTTTTCTCTACAGTGATGTTACTCACTTTGGTTCTATAAAAAACGTGTGCAGCACATAGGCCAGCTGATAAGAGGGGGATCATAGCCAAAATTTTAATTTGATTATGGCCTGACTCACCAGGTGGTGAGTGCATAAAGTTTATGCACTTTATGTGGTGCATAAAGTTATCCAGCTGCACCTGTACAGCTGAGAAAAGTTCGCGTTTCAGTGGAAAAATTGCAACAGCACTTTGAACTTTGATTCCATTCCTTTGAAAGATAACTGCAAGTCAAAACAGCTGCTGAAATGATTAAACAGTATCTGCTAGCAACAATCAGTTCTTCACAATAGGCAATAACAGATGAAAACCTGAATAAAGGCCTTAGCAAATTTAAACAGCTATCAAATAGTGCAAATAGTATTAACGTCTGTACTTTGAACACTCCCCGCTTCCCCCCCCCCCCCTGCTTCTCTCTTGCTTGGGTGGAGCAGCAAAACTGGCACCAATTCTTACATATCTCATAGATAGCTTAGTCTTCAGAAACTACAATAGTGTATAGGGTGGGAGTCAACATGCACCTCCTAATGCAGGTCCACTTCATGTGATGGCCCTGTTTTCTCATGCATTTCAGAACTAGATGTCCGGGTTTGGGGGGGGGGAGTGGTGCCACTTGCAGCAGTAAAATCTGAATCCACTCCTGTGAGGGGAGGTGAACAATTTTCACAACTATGTTTCAATGTTTGCAATGAATATCTGGGTGCTAGAGAGGGTCACAAACAGTGTAAGGAATATATAGTGTTTTCCAGGTTAAATTTGTCTGTCCATGAGTAGCTGCTAGCCATGATGACCAAGTCACAGCTGCTTGCATAGGCATCTGATTGGCCACTGTGAGCACAGAATGGGGGACTAGATCCAGCAGGGCCCTTCTTACATTATGTTTGTATGCTCCGTTTCTAAGGGTCATGCTGTATGTAACTACTGTTTGGAAGTCAGCATTTTATGAATATAGATATGATCTGCCAGGACAATATGTGAACTTTCCCTAGTTTCCTGCTCTATTTACCTGGCTCCCATTATGCCTTTGGGCTAATTCACAGTCAAGTTCCCCTATAAGAAATAAGCCAAAGTTCTTTTAAATTGTCTTCAGATGGAGTTAGCTAAATTTATGCTCATTTAATTTTATACTACATCGCTCTGCCAATGAAGCAGAAGAGGGAGTGGGGTTCTAATCTCAAGAGTCTCATGCTCTTGCTACGAATCTTCTGAAAGGAAGTAAGTTACTACAGTGGTACCTCTACTTACGAATAACTCTACTTACGAATGTTTCTACTGTACTTACGAATGGAGCTCCGTCCGCCATATTGGATGCGGTTTAGATAGGATTTTTTCTACTTACGAATTTTTAGATAGGGTTAGATAGACTAACGATTTTTTTTCTCCCAATGCATTCCTATGGGATTCGACTTACAATTTCTTTTTGACTTACGAATGTGCGTTCGGAACGCATTAAATTCGTAAGTAGAGGTACCACTGTATCTTCCTAATATATCAGCTACGCTGGGGCAATGATTCAATTAGAAATAACATTTTGCTCTTTATATGTTTCTCATGAGTAAGGCAACCCATGTATTCAGATGTTTATGCCCCTGTCATTTTGGCAACATTACTAGTAAAGTGTATGATAACCCTTTGCAGGGAGATGGGTGATAAGATTGGATGTTGACTGAGTTATAACTTGGTGATCCAGTTAGATCTCTAAACCAGGCATCCCCAAACTCGACCCTCCAGATGTTTTGGGACTACAATTCCCATCATCCCATACCACTTCCTGTCAGCTAGGGATGATGGGAGTTGTAGTCCCAAAACACCTGGAGGGCCGAGTTTGGGGATGCCTGCTCTAAACAAAGTAAGTAGTCCTCATACCATATAAGACTTCCCATTGATCTCATTTCAAGAGATGATGGCAGACAACTGATTTATAGGGTGTGAGGGGTTCAGTTTAGCTACAGTAGTAAATGTGAAGTAGACTTCCACACGTAATTGATATGTTTCTCTGCCAAGAAGAGGATACAAACTTTGCAGACGACCATGACATGGGCCATGATGAAGAGATCATCAAGATTTGGGGGAAATTGAGTTTAGTAAACAGCCACTTGTGGCTGAAACAGATAGACGTGAAATGCTTCTCAAAACATTGCATCTTTGCTGCCTGAGGCAAAATGGGAAAGTGCCACCCCTGCTGCAGCCTCACTTACCGAGGATTACATGGTGGTGGGTTCCAGCAAGATCTTTTGAGATTTCCTGTAAAACCCCCCCCCCACGATTTCGCCAGAAGCCACTTCTCCTCACTTCTCCAGCAGTGACGCCCCTTGGATTCTGCCTCCTAAGCCAGCTGCCTCAGTCCACCTCATGGATGGGCCAGCCCTGGGATCTGTAGCCCAGCGTCATCTGGGCAGGCCACAAGTTCGCCACCCCTAGTAATGAGCCTGTTAAAAGAATCCCTGTTGATATGGGAATTGGTATATGCAGCTACTTATCATCTCAGAGTATCTCTGGCTTTTGCATATATATATATGATTAATGAGCCACTCTTCCTTCAATGCAAGTGCACATGAATGTTGATGCTGACTCATATCCTGGACTCTTTCACCCCTAACCCGTTCGAATTTTGCTTTTCTATTAAGGTCAGTTAAATGAAAGTGTAAAATTCCCCACAGGTTGCAAACCTCTAGGGTGTTGCCTGCCAGCTTGAGACAATGCAATTCACCTGTTTGTTTTTCTCTCTCCCCCAAAGGTCACTGAGCATTCCCAGAAAAGTCAAGTATTAAACTGAATCTCAAATAATGTTATGAGGTGGGAAGTAAGAGGGAAGCAGAGAGTAATATAACAGCCATCCTAAGTCAATTTCCTAGAGTCCCTGAGAGACTGCTGTGTCAAGTGCCTGAGGCTGCTTATAAGAGTTGCTTGTTTGGCTGTTTGCTCCTGACCCTGGTCATGTGCCAGTAGGTTTCAAGCAGCTGGGGAGGCAGAGGCCAAGTGAACATTCATAACATTACCATTTATGTCTGAGATGGGAAATTGGGATGGGCAGTAACCAAAGGCCTGAGTGTTCATGATTTGGATACACTCTGAGGAAGTCCTAATTCCTAGGAATGTATTTGTTACACACACATTTGCACATACACATCTGGCCTATTCAATGCTTGGAAAGGAGTTGACACCTTAAGCGACGGTTAAGAGAAGTGGTGCAGCTTATCTTCCTCGTTGCATGTGATCTGGTCTTTTGCCCCCTTTTTGCAGCTTTGTTTTTGCTCCGCACCAAAGTTCTTTGCTTCGGTCTCTTCCCACCCTTTCTCTATCGTCAAAATGGTTCCAAACAGAAAGAAGAGGAGAATCCCCTTTCTTGTGTGCGAAGAAGTTTCTGTCTCAGTACTGAGTCAGTGCTGGTCTGTGTTGCTGTTTTTATGTAGACCCATGTGATTATGTTTTATCCAATTTCTGGGTCTTCTTTCTTGTTTGTTGCCTTGATCTCTCCTCCTTCTCTCCAAAGGGCAAGTGATTAAATCAAAGGTAGGGCTGCAGGGAGAGCGGCTGGAGGGCTTATTGTCTCCTACTATTTTGCTCTGTTGCTGCTGGCTTCTGTTAAAATTAAAAAAACTGCTGAAAGAGGAACAGTGATATGAAGTTTCATCCGATTATAAATTCAAACCCCATGCTCCTGGGCTGTTTTGTTGTGATTGGCTAAATCGTTGGTATTTTGTGTGTTCCTGTGATTAGATAACAGATCCACAGACGTTCCCCTACCCTGAAAGAAATTACATAAGGGGCTTGGAAGCAGGCATTAAATGCAGATTCTCATTTCTAAAATTTGAGTGTTTCATCAAATAAGGAAAATAATAGCACAATAGGGTCACATAGGACAAATACACTACATATAACATGGATAACGACATATAAAAAGAGACATATAAAAAAAGCAAACATTAAAAACAAGTGGCATTTTACACTTTAAAAATTACTGGTGTTATTTTCTTTTTTATATAAACAACTATACTTACTGAAATCACATGCAAAAATTGCATTCCTGGGTAGGCTTGCTGAAACAAAAACATTTTTAGCAGATGCCAAAAAATGCAGTAAAAGTTCCTGCCTCATATTAATGGGCAGGGAGTTCCAAGTGTTGGGTGCTTCCATATTAAAGGATAGATTTCTTGCAACTGCAGAACAAACCTTTTGTGGCACTAGAGAGGCAATGCATTCCTGGTTAGTTAGCATTGACCAGAAATCATTGCCATTTATCTAACTCAGCTACTTTTAGCCATCATCACACTGAATGTCTGGTCCCTAATTGGCTAGTGCTTAATTTTATCAGTGCCTGTGCTATTTCTACTTGTGTTGACTTGTAAACAGCCTTGTGCCAAGGTGTATAAGTATAAGCATCATCTGATGAAACCTATTGCAGCAAAACAAGTTTTATATGACCATAATCTTCTGCTTTATCTGAACAGATAAGAATTGTGACTGTGCTAGTATACCTTCTGATAATATTGTGCAGTTGTAAAAAAAAAACACCAAGCTGTTTTATAAGGCTTTAGCTGGACTTGGGAGCTGCCATTTTGTCGGGGAATCAGGTGATTCCTTCGCAGTGTCGAAATTTTTCAGACGTGCCTTTATGATTGAAGAGAAGCTGAGGAATCTGGAAGCATCTCTTTGAAGCCTCAGGAGCTGCTGAAAAACTGGGCAGTGCTTCTATTACCGGTATTCACATGTTGGTGCTTCAGCTCTGCCTTTCTCCACCCCCTTTCGGTTCTTTATGCTGAAACTTTTAAAGCAACCTTTCACAGGCAAATTTAAGAAAATCTGAAGCACATAGGGTTGCCAGACTCAATAGAGGACAGGACTTCTGTGCCTTTAATTGCCCTGCTCTCTTTTGAGTCTGGAAACCTTAAAGAGAAACCAGCAGACCCTTTGTTTGATTTCCAAGCACAACGCTTGGAAACACAACGCTTGCTAGTTAAATTGTTTGAATGACCCAACTAGGTACTTCAGTGTGTTGTGGAATGTCTTCAGCTCAGAGTTGTTACTTTCTTTTTATACCATGCAACAATATTCACTTCTTTCCGGCCTCGTGATTTCTTTATTTTTAATCTCAATTGTTTAAGTCGTGTCTGCTTCAAGGTTGTACATGTATCCTAAGGCATTGTAAGCAACAATTAACATAGCTGAGGTGAGATTGTAATTTTGGAAGAGATCCCTGTTGGTTCTGTGCTCTTAGAACTATAATTTATTTCTTTAAAACTTATCCACCCTAAGCCTTTAAGGAAACAGGGGTTAACAGCAATTTTAAAGTTTGAGGGACTCGAATTGCAGGAGCCATGTGATTTAGCTTTGTGGGTAGGTTACCATGTGCCTTTAAACGTGAGTTGTGTGTATGGCTTCTAGCTATATGCTGGTAAGCATAGCAGTTTTGCTTCATGTCCCTCTAGTACCTAATTACTTAAAGGCTGGAGCAGATGTGGCTCATCATCTATGAGAAGGAAAACTCTGGTCCTAAACCTCTGTTGCCTTGAGAAATATCTTTGGGAGAAGAAAATGCTAAGGAGACTACACTTAGTCCAGAGTGGAGTCCCTACCGTAAGACGCTTGGACGGCACCTCGTACACCTTTATTCCAGCAACTCCTGCAGCCAAGCTGACACCAAACCTATTGCTCTCGGGGAGTTCATGTCAGTGCTGCTAACACAGTGGTTTGTCTTCTTCCCTGGAGGCACACTCTATTGTCTCTTGAGACCAATGGATGACAACCACCACCACCACCACAATAGGAGTTGGCACAAAATATGCCCCATGTACTGAATTATGCTGAAGAGAATCAGAAGAATTTATGAAATAAAAGCAGGTTTCCAATTATTTAAGAAAAATCCTACACACGTGCATGGCTGACGCATGCAAAAAACCACACCAAAAAACAGAAACAAGACTTGTGAGTTTCCATTTCTAAATAAAAATTGAATGCCTTTAGGATAAAACTCTAGATACTCTGATAATAACTAAGCCCTCTCAACAAAAACAAACAAACAGGACAATGCCTGCTCTGTGTCACACCACTTCAGCTTCCAGAAGTGTCCTCAATTTTTATGGCTTGTGTATTTTGAAATGAACTCCATATTGCTTCAGTTCCATGTTGAGATTTATTAAAGCCAAAAGACATGAGGAAAAGAAAGAAAGCTGTGTCAAGCAAGGCCGTAGCTCCTCATAGGTAAAAGCATGCCAATGGGGACAAGAGGGAGGTGCAGCTTTGGCAGAAGAACAGCTGTGAGCGCGAACTTGTGAAATGTTGACACAGCAATGAGAAGAGTTGGCCCTGTAGCTTCTCAGGATATGAACTGCGTTGATATGCTCTTCCTCTCCATCTGCTGATTTATACCTCCCACCTCTTTATCCTGAAACGCAAGCACTTGAAGATTGTGTCTGCTATTTCATATATGAGGAATGGAAGAAAGCCAGTTTGGAAGAAAGTTGTAATAACCGTCACCTGTTAATGCTGTCATAAATCTAAGTAATTTTGAGGGAGGGGAGAAGGTGCCTCAGATTAACAGCAGCATATCCAAAATTCTGTGAGCCTAGTTGTTTCGAGTGGCCTGTTGTAAGATAGAAACTTCCCAGTGTAGTCATCTGTATGCGAGAGGAAGAAGAAACGATTACGCATGTGTTGCTTCACTGACTCTTTGAATTGCAGACAAGGGTATAGATTGAAATGCAGAATTGAACAGAGATTGTGGTTAATGAAGTTATCTGCATAAGATTTAGCATATTGAGCTGTTTCAGACATTGTCATAAACCATCGTTTTACACGGCAGAATTGAGCCACATTGACCCTTATGTTTGCTACCCCCTCCCTCTGGCACAGTCATATGAATATTTCACTTCTGTTTTTTATTATGATTATTAAGCACAGCTGCTTGTTTTGCCCAGCCCAACAAACTGTGCTTAATCTTAACTCTGGTTTTCTGTGCAACAAGCCAAATTTAAGCCATGGTTAAGAAGCTGTCTTGTATTTTTTAAAAAACAAACCATAGTTAAGATTAGCCACGATTAAGGGTTTGGATGTTACACAAAAATGGAAGTGAAAGCTTCCAATCTCCCCTTTGCAACCCTGTCAGAGGAAAGGGGTAGTGGATGAGACCACAGTTTATTATGTAACAATAAATCATGGTTTATCATGACATCCAGGATGGCCTAACAGCATAAGGCAATCAGATTCTTTGATTTTGCTGTGGGAGTCTGAGGTAATGAAATATCACTTGGCCTTAAGAGAGGAGTAACTGGGAGAGATAATGGAATTGCTAGACCTCTTCCTAAAAGGGCTCTGGGCAGTTCAATCAGTCCACTCAGTTGGGTGGAGCCTGCGCTGTGCAGCAGTGCTGCATGTTTTCCCAATAACTTAAATCATGCCCATGCAAACCACATTTGTTCTTGCATTTTAGAGACCACATAGTGAAAATCGCCAAAGTCTTGCCACAAATGGCTTGCCTCATTAGACCATAGTCCTTGGGGTTGCGTTCCACTAGTTATGTTTCTGAGTGCGGCCTTAACTGATTGTGGAAATAGCCTCTTAGCTGGGTCAGCAGTTTGTTAACTTTGTTTATATCTTATCTTTCTTCATCTTCTTGTGTTATAAATACAACGTATGTGCTCATTTTGCTATCGGGTCCTTACCTGCTGGGCTACTTACATTTGTCGGGTATATGCATGACATGGGGCAGGTTTTGACATAATTTCATGCATGTGAAGTTCAGTATATTCACCATTTCTGAAGGCTACTGTTGTTTCTGAAGCATACGTGCACTCAGTTTTGCCCTTTTTATCAGTAGGTTGAGAGTGATTTCTCTGGAATTCAGCAAAAGCAAGGGTGTTTCTTCACTTATGGGGAAGTGTGAGAGTCCTAGTAATGTCACAGACAGTTTGTACTGTGAGACACTAGGTGTTATGTGAATATGCAGGTGCTGAGGTTGGCCATACAATCCACACCTTAATATTTACCGTGAATCATCCCTTTAAAGCCCCAGGCTCCTGACATCTTTCTCCCTCATCCCTGAAAGGAAAATCTGAAGGGATTGCAAAATTCCTCTTCAATTCTCTTAAGCAGTTTTGGTTTTAAAGTTTTGTTTTAAGAAAAACAAAATTATTGGTTCATTGGCTCCAACTAATGCATATCTCTTGCTGGGATCAATACTAGTATATGCAACCTACAATGGACCAATAAAAAAGGTTGGAAGTTCAGTGTGTCCCAAAGCAATGCCCACAGAAAGTCGAGGCCACACTTGTTAAAAACTGCTGTACTTGGAGAAATGTTTAAAACACTGAAATGCTTAAGTCGCAGTAATGGGCTCGTTTGCCACAAAACGCCCAAAATAAATATTTAGTGTTCAAATTGGGACAGCAAGTCTGAAAGTTTCTTTGCACTCAATTCCCTTTCTCAGTTAGCCCTGATAGCATGAAATTCATTTAGGAAATGAGGCAAAGAAAAATAAACTGAAAAGCCTAGTTTCATGGAGGCTTGCCTGAGCACAGCAAGTGTGCAAGCACTCCACTGTGCTTGTACTGTTTTCATTTGGACAGCTTTGCCAAAAGACTCCATTCACCATGCTTACGCTCTGGCCTTCATAAGACCCAAAACAACATTGCTTGTTCTTTAGAGCAACACCAAGAAATCATTCTCAAACTCAGTTTAATCACTTACTGCATTTGAAAACTGGACTATAGACTATCCCAAGTGTTTTTATGACTGCAGAATCTAATACCAAAGATAGCTCTACAGCTTTGAATAGTTACTATTTTAATTCCAATTACTTCCAAAATCTACAGCTATTAAATACAATAGGGTTTTGAAAAATATTATAAGCTGGGAGGTACTAGATTTTCTTGCCAATCTTAAAATTATCACTGATACGTTCACTCTAAAAAAAATTGAACATTTGTGGATGGGGTAAAATACATTTCCATGACTGCATTTTATTTTCGTAATGACAAAAATACTTTTGCAATGAAAGAATGACTTTCCTTGTTTAACTTTCTGGGTGCATTTTGAGTGACCACTGTCGTTTTTTTTTTCTATAGGTGGTATCAGAAGCTGCTGGACAAGGGGTTTCTATTGATGGCAATGACACCTTCAACTACTGGAACTGGCCTAATGCTGTCATCTTTGCTGCTACTGTGATTACAACCATTGGTGAGTATTCGGCTTGCTATTGCTTTCTGAATATTCTCCTTCTTAAAGCTCTGTTGAGCAAATAATGCGTAAGTCCCCATGACATTGTTGCAAAGAAGGTGATAAAATGTGGGTTGAATGAGGTAGCTGTTAGGTGGATTTGTAGCTGGTTGACTGACCAAACCCAGAGAGTGCTCACTAATGGTTCCACATCATCCTGGAAAAAATAGACAATTTGGGTGCCTGAAGGTTCTGTTCTGACCCCATTGGTGTTCAATATCTTTATAAATGACTTGGATGAAGGAATTGAAGGGATGCTCATCATATTTGCAGATGACAGCAAACTGGGAGGGGTAACTAATGGTGCAGAAGACAGAATAAGCATTCAAGAGGACCTTAACCGATTGGAGAACTGAACTAACAAAATGAATTTCAGTAGGGACAAATGTCAGGTTCTTCCCTTAGGCAGGAATAACCAGCTGCAGAAATATAAGATGGGGGACACGTGGATTGCCAGCAGTACATGTGAAAAGGACCTTGTGGTCTTAGTAGACCACAAGCTTAACATGAGTCAACAGTGTGATGCAGCAGCAAAAAAGAAGAAGCTAATGCTATTCTAGGCTGCATCAATGGAAGCTTTATTTATTATTTGTGCCTCATTCGCAACCTAGAGAGAGAAGGAGAGAAAACAGTGTTAAAGGGTTTATTTATGCTGCTTTTTGTTTTGCAAAATTTTTCATGTTGTTAAAAAAAATCTTGTAAGATGTAGGAAAACATCAGAGCCACAGTCTGTTTGTCTTGAGAAAGAACATGCATAGTGTTAGAAAACATACTGACCAGAGTAGGTAGGCATGGGGAGGTAGAAACCTTATTGCATAACCAAATAAAGCACTATGTTCTACTTGTTACAATTATTAAAAATAATTTGAAGGAAGCTTGACATTCTTTCCTCCTCCCCCTGCCCAGAAAAACTTTGTACAAACAGTTCAAGAAAGCAAAAACTGGCTTAAACTTGAATATTCTTGTTGACTTACCACAAGAGGTGGTAAAGCCATGAGGACTGAAAGCAGAAGAGAGTTGTTTTTGTCTCTCTCTCTTTCAGTGGCACGGGACTGAGCAATTTGGTATATGCCATATAGTATTTAATAAAGCTTGGGGTCAGTTTTCATGGCATATATAACCTGTCTGAATCCTTAAACAGAATATCTTCTGATCCCATCTTCCTAACAATGTAGAACAGCACAGAACAGAGCTGTTTTCACAGAGCAGCAGCTAAGTCAGTGGTTCCTCCACCAGCATTGCAGATCAATCATCATGAGATGACAGCCTGGCAAATACAATGTCTTGTTCAGTATTCAGCTCCATAGTTACTGACTGGCTTCTGAAATTTCACTGTCTATCCACTCATTTTCAAATGTCTTTATTAAGGGCTGAAAACTTCACTCGTTTTAAAGTGGAAAGCATAGAATCTTAGGACTCGGAATTCTGAAGCCAGCTTCTGTGGATGCAATGTGTAATTCAGAATATTTTGTTGTTGTTGTTGTTGTTTAGTCGTTTAGTCGTGTCCGACTCTTCGTGACCCCATGGACCATAGCACGCCAGGCACTCCCAGTTCATATCCTATTACTGTTTGCAGTGAGTGCCCATGTGTGTCTGATACGTATATGAAGGCTATGATAATACTGACATGCT
Organism: Zootoca vivipara; assembly: GCF_965207765.1. Lineage (NCBI taxonomy): Eukaryota > Metazoa > Chordata > Lepidosauria > Squamata > Lacertidae > Zootoca > Zootoca vivipara. The sequence goes on along the minus strand of NC_142586.1, from coordinate 83,830,251 downwards.
ACTTACTAAATGATCATATGTTACACAGTAGAGGCAAGTAAAAATCTTGCAGGACGTCGGACCCAAAACTGTCATGTGTGAAGAAGCTCAAAAACTTTCACAGATAATAAATTATTATTGTTTGGTGCTTGAAAATGGCATTGGTAACTTTTTAATACAATGTTCTTTTTCAGGATATGGAAATGTTGCTCCGAAGACTGTAGCTGGACGACTTTTCTGTATATTTTATGGACTCTTTGGTGTTCCTCTCTGCTTAACATGGATCAGTGCTTTGGGAAAGTTTTTTGGAGGACGTGCCAAGAGGCTGGGCCAGTTCCTGACAAAGAGAGGAGTAAGCCTGGTACGAAATGAATTTCTGATTATCTTATTGCCGGCACAGGATGCATGGAACTCTGAAGACCTTTAAAATCAATCTATGAGACAGATGATGCAGAAAACATTTCCTTTATTTAGAAGCAGCTCAGATGCAATTGATCACCTTTCCTTACCGATAACAATATTGATGCACGCCTGAACAGCTTGCAGTATAAATTGGTACTGGGCAGTTAAAACCAAGGCAGCTAAGCAGTTTGAAATTTTAGTGCAAATTCCTATGCATGAGCTACACAAAAAATGCAAAGGATATGTATATGAAAATTACCCATGATTCACATATCAACATATCAGAAACAATTTTAGATGATTGTGAATTTCCCCCCTTGGTAGCTATTACCAGCCTTCCATTCTGCCCGAACTTCCCCTCTTTCCTCTGTTCCCTACTTTCTTGGTCCATCCTATAGTCCTAAGACTGTCCATACATTGCAGCTAGAATACATTGCTCAGATATGGAGCTAGAATACATTGCCCAGATTCTTCACGTAAATTCTAAATAAAAAAGAGTGCAGAACCAGAACTGTCACTGGCTTCCTGCTGTTGCTTAGCAAAGAATCTGAATGAGTGGCATATGCTTCAGAATGTAAAAGGTTGGAACCCTGTCCAGATCTGTTAAAATGATATTTCCTTCCCCTTTGTCACAGTATTTCTGTACTCTTCTGTTTCCCTCTAAATTCCCTGTTTTGAGGGGCTGAGGCTTATCAAGCTGAAGAAATACATTATGTTCTCGTAGGATTGAGCAATCCGCTCTTTCTGCTAGATGGGGTTTCTTTTGGTTTGTTTGTTTCCCTCTTTCTTGGGTGCTGGGTGAATCTTCATTGGCTAGAAAGAACTTGCTATTGGTTTAAACTTCATCACATTGTGTCATATAGCTTTATTGCAACACAGGTTTTGCACTATGTATTTGCCATGTATTATTATTATTATTTTGCTCTGCTGAGGTATTTATGTAAAAGAACCTCCATTTCAAAAAATCTACAAGTTAGAAACTTGAGAGAGAATGGTAGTTACTAAGAGGTTTCTGTGATTTAACTGTTAAACTGTGGGGCAGGATCCACACAAATGCTTCACAAAGCAAAAATGCTATGGGAAAATCCATGGTGTGATGATTTTATGCCAAGATACTTCTTGTTTTATTTACCAGCAGGAAAACAGAAAGAAAAAACATGTCCAGAAATAACCAGAAAATCAAATGAACCTGCATTTTACTTGTTTACTTCCTATATCTACTTCCTTCAGTTTAGCTGCAGTTGCTACATTCTTGCCACAGGATAGACGGTTGTTGTGGTTTTGTTTCATTAATGCAAAATGCACAAGAAGAGAACAAAATGATTCATCTTTATCCCCCCCCCTTCATTTATTGCAGAGAAAAGCACAAATTACATGCACTGCTATCTTCATCCTCTGGGGAGTCCTGATCCACCTGGTTCTTCCTCCCTTTGTCTTTATGGTGACTGAAGGCTGGGATTATATTGAAGGTCTCTACTTCTCATTCATCACTATTACCACCATAGGATTTGGAGACTACGTTGCTGGTCAGTAACAGTTCATGTCACCTTGGCAGCTAATAGCATTAATACTTTGCAAGTTTGCAGCACTTATTAACACAACCGCCAACTGCAAAGTCAGTGGGTGGAGTTACAAGAGTGTTTACCTATACAGTGGAACCTCGGTTTATGAATTTTCGGTTTATGAACGCCGCGGACCCACCTGGAACGGATTAATTCATTTTCCATTGCTTTCAATGGGAAAGTTCACTTCAGTTTATGAACGCTTCAGTTTATGAACAGACTTCCGGAACCAATTACACCCATGCTTCAGTTTATGAACACTTCAGTTTAAGTACTCCGCGGACCCGTCTGGAACGGATTAATCCACTTTCCATTACTTTCAATGGGAAAGTTCGCTTCAGTTTATGAACGCTTCAGTTTAAGTACTCCGCGGACTGTCTGGAACAGATTAATCCACTTTCCATTACTTTCAATGGGAAAGTTCACTTCAGTTTATGAACGCTTCAGTTTATGAACAGACTTCCGGAACCAATTGTGTTCATAAACCGAGGTACCACTGTATAAGTGACTCATCTCCACATTTTATTGGCATTGGCATTGCCAGTTCTGCAAATAAGAAAAATCACATGGGCTGTCATGTGGGTGGTTCTTGGTGCATGCACAACTGACATAAACCATCAGATTACATGTAAGCATTGGAAGGGCAAATTATTAAACTGAGAACAGCAGTTGCAGTCTGTCTTTTTTAATCCCACAAGCAAGCGTATCTCATTGTGTGGTGACACACTGAGGGCCGCCTTTGTCTGAATGCGGGATCTTTTCCCCCTTGAGGCACTGGCAGCTCTTACATTACTGGGATCCCACCCCATGTAAAGAAGCATAGGTTCAGCCTCGTGTTTGGCATTATGTTACTGTGTGAGGCTCAGTATTACTTGAAGGATTGCTGCTCTGTATGGTTATGGTGCCATAGTAGGTTCTGTTGTAATGTTTGCTTTAATGGATTGCTCTTGTAAGTATTTTGTTGGCTGTATTTTGGGATTTGACTGACATTTTGCAAACCAGCTGCTTTGTGAACTGAACAAATAAAATAAATAATACTGGTGTGAGGAAGAACTTCACCCTGATTGGGGAGAGTAAAACACTAACCACAGCACTAACCCTTTGGAAACGCTACCACCACCCTTCCACTACGCTAGTGAGATGCAAGGACTCCCCACTTTCTTTAGGTGTATAATTTGGAAAATAAAGACCCACTTCAGTCACGCTGGGCGTAAAAGTCCACCCATCCCCTCTTTCTTCCCAATGTGCCCACTCAGTAGCTTGAGGGCAAGTAGTTAGACATAAGGGGCAGGTACAAATGAGTGGTCACAAATGCATGCCAAATCCCCAAAACCATTTTATAGATACTTTTGTTAAGAAGAAAAATTTAGAGACTGTGCCCAGAAGCTTTCTGAGTGACAAGATAGCCAACCAGTAGGTCTGAAAGAAAAGCACCATTAACACCTATTAGGGCTAGAAACTGGGCAGCCAATGTGTTACATGATGAGGAGATTGCCTAGGTATTCATTGATAAACAAGATCCTGTACAAAGAAGGCTCCAGTTGTAGATTCAAAGGAGGCAGGAAATTAGAAACGAAGAAGAAACGAAAGCTAAAGGGACCTTTTGTTTTAAACAGGCATGTTTAGGCAGGACAGGTCTTCATGACAATTTATCTTTGTTCAATGCAAGCATTGCTACAAGGAAAGAAGGGTAAAAATGGATGAAATGTTGCCTTGGAGAAACCATGAATGGCTAATAAGATTTGCTGTTCACTTGCTCCATCTTACAATAATGTGATTGGGCAGACACCCCCAACTTTTTAGAAGAGTTTGGATTTGATATCCCACTTTATCACTACCCGAAGGAGTCTCAAAGTGGCTAACATTCTCCTTTCCCTTTCTCTCCCACAACAAACACTCTGTGGGGTGAGTGGGGCTGAGAGACTTCAAATTGTGACTAGCCCAAGGTCACCCAGCAGCTACATGTGGAGGAGCAGGGACGCAAACCCGGTTCACCAGATTACAAGTCTACCACTCTTAACTAGGTCTTTGCACTTCTTACTTCTAAACTTGCTGTGAAGCTCTAGATGAACGATTCATCTACTACCAGTATATTATCTGTGTATTTGTAGTAGTCAAACTATGGAAACATCTGTCAGCGTATTTGTGCAGTTATTGGAATTTAAATATTATGTGACAAGTCTTTTTAATTACGGACACTCAAAGTTTGCAGAACAGACTGTTGAGGTTTGGTAATTGATCTCAGGCACAAAGGCTGACCCTGATCCCAAAGTACCATATGACTATTTTAAGTTATGAGAGGTACTACAATTAGACCATACAATTAGTTGTTCACATTTTTTAAAAATCTCATTTTTAATGGATTGCAAGCACAACTTGCCTGTGTTTCTTGTGAAACATGAAAATGTCAAGCTAATGCTAAGGCATGTATGTATGTATGGTGCTATAATTTTGTTCTCTGTTTTTTTCCTTTCAGGTGTGAATCCAAATATGACCTACCATTCACTCTACAGATACTTTGTGGAGCTGTGGATCTACCTAGGCTTAGCATGGCTTTCTCTCTTTGTTAACTGGAAGGTCAGCATGTTTGTTGAGGTCCACAAAGCAATCAAGAAACGAAGGAAAAAAAGGAAGGAGTCCTTTGAGACCCACCCTCCTACAAAAAAAGCTCTTCAGATGTCTAACCCAAAAGATGTGAACATTTTCAGCTTCCTTTCCAAGAAGCAAGAGACTTACAATGATCTCATCAAGCAGATTGGAAAGAAGGGTCTGAAAACAAGCAATGACAAAATCCTAAATGGAGAGCCAATGAAGCCAGCCTTGCAACATTCTAGCCAAGATGTCAAAGTGATGTACACAAGGAGCAAGTTATTTGACTATGATGAAGTTTCTCTGGGACTCCAAAACTTTCATGTTATGAGGCATCTAACTGATAGGCGAATTGGGGATAGCGCAATTGAGGGCAGTGGGTTTGTAAATCAACTGGATCGGATCAGTGAGGAAGAAGGGGAAGCATGGGACTCCAGGGACTATCGACCCCTGATCTTTGAAAATGCCAATATAACATTTGTAAATGAAGATGAGGATGAAGAGGATATTTCAGATGATGAAGAAACTTCAAAGTCGTCTATGGATGACAATCTTGCAGAGGAACCCGAGTCTCCCAAAAAACTGGTGACATTTTCATCCTCTGATGAATCTACATTTACCAATAATGATTTAGAGATATCTGTGCCTTATGAGCAGCTAATGAATGAATACAACATAGTGAATACTGCAAAAGCTGCAACGTGAATAACAGCTTTTTCTTTTTTGTTACTGGCTTCCTGAAGATCCTTTAACACAGATTTGAACAGATGGACATGCTTGAGGAGGGAAAAGAGGAAGGTGTACCATGTTTGGCATTTTCCACTGCCACCACCTCCTTGCATTAGCATGCTGAAAGTGTTCAACAGCTGGATGTTATCTCTAGTTGTTTGTTACTCAGTTTGATTACTCACTGTGAAGTGACAATTCTAATAACTCGAGGGTTCCTTTTCCCTTTGGGGAGTTGGTCATGCTTGAAGTTAGGAAGAAAAGCCTAGAGTTATTGGGCCTATTCAGTATTTGATTAAGAATGACGTTCTGATTTTGAAATCAGACTGGTTTGGATTGATTGTATGTATAACATGGCTGGTTACTGCACTAACTCTTGATTTCTGAAAAACTGAATTCAGATCATGTCTAGGCGCAGAGTGGAAAATGTTGATTGTTTCATGCAAGCTCAGAATCGCACAATGAAGCTCTCTTTCCATTCTCCTTCAAAGGGATGCTTTGAACCAGAAGGGCTGAGTATCTAAAGGTCAGAGTTGAGATACATTGGCAGTCCTGACTAGGGAACTTGAACAATAACTGCTCAAGTTATGCCAGTTCTGTTGAGTCGTGAGCTGAAGGTCCATGAACAAAAGCACTAACTTAGACACAGAACCAATTTTATGGAGACATTATATCTTCTATTATACAAGAAAATATCTGCAGTTAAACCTGGTGATAATGAAAAGTACATATGACTAATATTTAAAATTTAGTAACAGATTGGTGCGAGATTGCAGATGACAGATTTAAAATGAAGAAAAGCACAGTGGCAAACTTGTGTTTTGTCTCAGAAGTGCCCTTCCATTGTCCATAGTCTACAGAAAATACTTGAATTTCATGTGCTCGTGTCTCCTAAGTGAAGTTTGGTGACACTGCCCTTTTGAATGACTGATATATATATATATATATATATATATATATATATATATATGCGCAAAACACAGCCTGAATACCTTGATGTACATCTGAACAGCCTAATAGCTGCTTTGTTATATTCTCTGATTCTAAAACATTCCATTTTTTCCACTCCATTTGATACTTTAGATTAGATGTGTATTTGTTATGGGCACACAATGTTGTTGGTTTTTCATATATTTCTGCTGTATTTCAACTGCTTTCTAAGTAAAATGTTAACTAGCATTTGGGGAGAGTATGAGAAGACTTATAAAAAGCAGCAGAAGCTGGATGTCATGGCAAAGGGCTTTATCTGATAATTGGCTTTGCATGGCAGAGAAATAAACTCAGTGGTTGGTTTTCCTTTTTAAATTACATTGTAAGTCTTTGGAGGAGAGTTACAATGATGAACAATCTAAGCAAGTGTTGTAGCCTAAGTGTTCTAGATCACAGTCCTAGAGATGTTTGAGGATCAGGTTGTAAGTCACTCCAGTGTAGATTTTAATTGTACTTCCTCCTGTTTTGATCTGAAATGGAAGAATTAGTGGGTGATGAAAATCTTGGGGGGAGGATTTTTGAATCTGACATGGTAAGAAGGGCCAAGTGGAATTTTTGCAGTGCTGACCTTGAATGATTAGATATATTCAAACTTCTCTTTTTGACTACTATTTGGCTTCTGAAGAGTAGGGAAGAGGTGTAGTATTCCCTTTATTAGAAAATGTCTGTGGAAGGACAGCTCAAAGGCATTAGCTGGAAAAGATGGTCTGTTCATTTCTGTTTGGAAATGTATACTGTATATGCAAGGAAGGTTGCAAGAGGAGAAAAGAAATAAGAAGGAACCCAAAACTTCTATTTTCTCACACTTTTCTAGACAGGAAATTGTTCCATTGGATTTGCCAGTGCTATCTTATGCATTATGTAATGTATAGCTGAAATAAGGCCAGAAGGCTAGTGATGTTTCTCTTAGAGGCTTCATGGCTAATTTTTAATATTTAGACTGACCCTTTGCAGGCATGACTTAGTTTTACCACTGTAAAACAACATTTGGCATCAGTTTCACAACTCAAAAAATGTTGTCCTGCTGTTTTTATCAGTGACAGTGTTCCTCATATTAATAGCAGTTAATACACTAAGTATTGAACTGTGTCCCATTTTTGTTACAGAAGTGCAAATCATTTTTATGAAAATAACTTCATAATCTTGAGATTGCATTCTGGTATGTCTTCCATGAATTGAATGACTTAAAGGTTCTCTCTGTACTAAAAAAGGTACAAAATGGTGCACACTATGAAATTTCTTTTAGTGTCAAGATCAGTATAGGAACAGCCAAGAAACAATATACTGTATATGGTAATTCCCTTGAAACATTACATCTTCTTGGTGTGACTGTTGTGTTGTTTAGTGCATAGGCAGGCAGAAACAAAATGATAGGATCTTGAAGCTGAGGTCTCCATCTTAAGGCTCACCTGTACATCTACAGGTGAGCTTGTGTGTCCTGATGAAAACATACCCTAGGTTAGGTACTGCTCTTTAGATGTGATTAACACCTTCCTAGGAAATTTTCTGCATTTTAGGAACTTTACCCACTTCCAAGGAAACCTTATCCTTGGTTTAAGTGAAGACAAATTTGATAGATACAAGGACTTCAATGTTCTGCCTAGTGCCTGGTTAAAATCAAAGTGGACATGTGTGAAGCAGCTGGGTCATCTGGTAGAATCTTACCTCTGAACAAATCCACCATGTGCCTTGCAGTGGGTTTTTTTGGTCATAAAGTGGCCAGCCCAAAAGGCTATATGCATAACCTACTGGATCATGGCTTTTAGCTGCTGAAAGCTATTCATTTACCCTTCACTCTTCTATGATTCTACCCGTTAGTTGTTGGTTTCTTTCTTCACCTAGCTTTCATTAAACAATGGAGTCACCTTAGACTTACCAGAGGACTGGTTTGCCTTAGCATTCTCCCGGTCTGAAGTACTGTCTTCCATGTTTAGTGGAGCTTCAGTCTTTTCAGTCTAAGTCCCTTTGAAGTGCCTTTGACTAGCTTGAATTCTCAGCTACGTATTGAGAAGGATTTGCATAATGTGAAAAACAAGTGAAAGTGTTAGGTTTGGAAACTTCTTCTTCTCCTCTTCCTGACAGCAGGGAATCTCCGCTTTACGTTCATGATAAATTATATAGGTGTTTATGGAAGGGATTTTTTTTTTTAAAAAAAGATAGCTGCTAACCTTCAAAAGCACCAGAGCATCAATCTTATTCATGTGTTTCAGTAGGGAAAGGGAGGAGTCTCTTTCCCACCTTTGTTTACCAAGCTGTGGATCATGAAACCTTGGTACTGCTGCTTTACCTTTTGCCCCACCTCTACCATTGTCACTGGGCTCAGAACAACCCAGGATGCTGGCAATAGCTGCTAAGCTTCATAGTGTTATTGGGAGGTTCCCTAAATTGGACCAAAAAGACCATCAACTCTCCTCCTTTTTCCTTAACAGTGTATAGCAGTGGTTTTCAACCAGTGTGCCTTGAATGATGGTCAGGGGTGCTGCAGGCAGCACTGGCCTCTGTCCCTCTTTCTTTCCCTCTTCCTCTGATGCCCTCTTGCATCTCTGCATCCCAAAGACTTACACAGCTGTTTATTGCAGCAGCTCTGGCTGTAAGCTCTGCAAGCAAATGGTGCCTCTGGGAGGCACCTCTCTTTGGGGCAGGCAGCTCAGACACCAGGGACGGCAGCAGTAAGCTGCCTGGATGACTCCCAAGGAGAGGGGGAAAGAGAGGTGGTCGAGGGAACACCCCACAAGGGAGGGTGTTCAAAAAAAGGTGAGAGGCTGCCAGCTTTACACACAAGGGGTGACACTACTGGACTCCTGAGTCCCACAGGGGTGGCACGGAAAGAATGTAGTTGGTCAAGGGAGCCGTGGACCACAAAAGGTTGAAAACCTCTGGTGTATAGGATATTCTCATGACCAGAATTAGCCAAACATTGGGGTCATTCCTGGGACTGAGATTGGGTATTCAACTATCTTATAGTAGGGTGGCAACTAGGTGAAAATTTGCTCTGAAAAATACAGGAGAAGCTTTACAACCCACCCGCCAGATTGATGTTTGATTGATATGCATATCTACTGCAAAACTGACCCATGGATAGTGTAAATGAGTATATCACCCTAGCTTTTCTTTTAAATGGGCCCACTAAATGAAACTCTGAAACTCTTGCTTAAACAACTGTTATGAACTGAATACAGTGGTATGAAACTTTTAAGCAACATTTTTTATTGGTTCTTCTTAATTCGAATGCATAGTTGACTCTGTTGCTGGCAATGGGTGTTTCAAAACATATAAACTAAAGTTTTTTTGCCCTGAGCATGATTTGATTTGACCCTTATTTTATTGGTACGGTACAAGTGAAAATGTACTAGTATCTTCTCTGGAAAAAGTATTATGTATCCCTGCTGATTTTAAAAGTTGCCTAGAGCCTTTAGTTTTCATGCTTTCTATGCTGCACTGAATTTTAAAATGAGGGTCTCCATTTTCATATGGTTCTGGAAGTGTGCACAAACCTAATGATCTCATCTCTCACTCCATCACATGAATAGATACAACTCCTGTTTCAGTCTGTACTTTTGTTTGCTGATTTGTGTCACTGGAATCACTGTCTGTACATATTAGACTTTGTAAAATGTAATTTATTTTAACTCTTTTTCAATAAAAAGTGATTTTTTTATATATATAAAAAAGAAGAAGTTTTCTTCCTCACACTGAATGGACATTGACAAAAGGAAATGACATACTAGACTGAAGTCAAGAAAGTTGTGGTGGGGAAACATATTGTGTGGTACTCACCTATTTATCTACTTGCACTGGTCTGCTTTCGAACTGCTAGGTTGGCAGAAGCTGGGGCAGAGCAATGGGAGCTCACCACCACCGAGCGGATTCGAACCGCCAACCTTCCAATCGGCAAGGCCAAGAGGCTTAGTGGTTTAGACCACTGCACTACTCACGTCACACTCTCTCGAGTGGAACAAAGCTACTAGCACCACTTTGTGAATTTTATAATCTCAAAAATTTTCAGCAATTTAAAACAGTTATTATGTTCACAGTTACACCAAGTAACTTAACCCCTTCTTAAAGAAGTTTTAAATAACATTGTACAATGTAATGCCCAACCCCTGGTCCCCATTCATTATAATATCCTTCCCTCTCCCACACAGGAGACCTGGCTGCCCCCCACCTCTGCAATGGCTTATTATAATTCCTTACTACAGAGCTTGGACATTCTTCTGCTACTGCAAAGCATTTGCTAGAATCTTATTTCTACAAAATGCTGCTGCTTTCAGGTTGTGCAACATTAGTTGCCCAGTGGAATGGGCGGTTTATGGCGAATGTTACACAACTAGCAGATTATGGCAAACCTCAGAGTTGGGGCAACTTCTTAAAATGAAGACAAATGATCAGAGAGTTGCATTAAAGGAAACCACACGCTTTTATGTCATGCCACTAACACATTCTGATCTTGACTAACCAACCAGCCTGCGAGGTTGGTGCATCCTTAATCGAGGAAATGCTGCAGGGTTTTTTTTTTTGCCTCTTTGCGATTATATACTGGGGCGACTGCTCTGAACAAGCAAAAGCAACCTACACTGGGATCAGAAGAGCCTGCATGCCTTACTCCCGATAGCTGGTTTATGGCCTCATGCCCCACTGATTACATCTGTTTGTACTGCTCAGTCAGTTTCTGGGTGTGTTAGGAAACACTGCTTTCTAGTGATAATTAAAAGGAAGCCATTACCCTTGTATCGGCTGAGTATTGTTTTGTGTTGATTGCGGCAAGGATGCACTGCTGAGCCAGATGACAAAGACAAGGCTTCTGAAGAGACAGTGCAGTGTAGTTGTCAAAGAGTAAGGCTAGGACTAAAGGCAGCTGGGTTCAAATGCCCACTTAGCCACAGGGTGACCTTAGATTAGTATCAGGGGTCAGCAAACTTTTTCAGCAGGGGGCCGGTCCACTATCCCTCAGACCTTGTGGTGGGCCGGACTATATTTTGGAAAAAATAATAATAATGAATGAATTCCTATGCCCCAAAAATAACACAGAGATGCATTTTAAATAAAAGCACACATTCTACTCATGTAAAAACACACTGGTTCCCGGACCATCCGTGGGCCAGATTTAGAAGGTGATTGGACTGGATCTGGCCCCCGGGCCTTAGTTTGCCTACCCATTGATTAGTTACTATGTCCCCAATGCCTAAGGAACATGAAAACTAAACAGGAAATTGCCACTCAGAAATCAAGTGACTATTTAAATTGATGGGTAAAGCTGCAGACAGCATGGCCCATGGTTGGGGATGGTGGGGACTACAGTCAAACAAATATCTGTAGGACCATAGGTTCTCCATCCCTGGTATATACAAGCCAAGGGAGCGGGTGGTGTTGTGGCCTAAACCACTGAGCCTCTTCGGTTTGCTGATCAGAAGGTCGGTGATTCGAATCCCCGTGGTGGGGTGAGCTCCTGTTGCTCTGACCCAGCTTCTGCCAACCTAGCAGTTCAAAAGCGCACCAGTGCAAGTAAATAAATAGGTACCGCTGTGGCAGGAAGGTAAATGGCGTTTCCGTGCACAGGAGTGGTTTAGTCATGCTGGCCACATGACCTGGAAAGCTGTCTGTGGACAAATGACAGCTCTCTTGGCCTGAAAAGTGAGATGAGTACCACACCCCATAGTCACCTTTGACTGGATTTATCGATCCAGGGGTCCTTTACCTTTTACCTTTACTGTATATAGAAGCCATATTGACCAGTGTTTCTCACAGGAAGCTGGCAGCTTATTATCTGAGAGGGGGCGGGAATTGGCATCCCAAAGTATGTGGTAAATGGCACACCCACTGCTGACCTTCATTATGCATGTTCAACATAATAAGGTGATAATAGATGGCATTTATTTTCCCATTCCAGTAACTTGCTGCTGTAGTGAGGATGTTGCATGAATCACGAGGCGCTATGAGAAGGCAAAGACATGATGGTACACAGTCATGTTCCCAAGAGTCTCCTACATAGGTGACCATACAACACCACTCCTCAATTTCTGTCTGCATGTTTTGCTCCCTATAATTATACTGTCATTGGGCCCACAATGAGATATCACAGGATAAAGGGAACTTCATGTCTTGGAACAAGAGAACACACAGATGTCATGGGAATATTGCCCAAAATAAGTAGCCCTGTGGTTTTACACCAGACTTTACCAGCAAAATGCTGGTTGGATTGCCACCATTATGTGGAGAATCTCCAAGTCAAATTAACAACCAACCAACAGCCAAACTAACAGCCTACAAGAAAGTCCAGTTGTGGTGCAAAAGATGCACCACAGATGCGCTGAAGTAAATGTTGCACCTGTAAGAAATATGACATCCCCATGGAGGGTTCACTATCCCTATTGTGCTTCACAGGTGGGGAATGGTGAGCCCTCCATGGAGATGGCACATTTCTTGCAGGTGTAACATTTACTTCAGATATTTCACCAAGTGATGGGGAAGCTGCAGCTCTCTAGATGTTGTTGGACTCCCAGCTCCCACTGGCCTCAGCCAGAATTGCCAATGTTCAGGATCTTGGTAATCATCCAACAACATGTAAAGCAGGCATCCCCAAACTTTGGCCCTCCAGATGTTTTGGACTACAATTCCCATCATCCCTGACCACTGGCCCTGTTAGCTAAGGATCATGGGAGTTGTAGGCCAAAACATCTGGAGGGCCACAGTTTGGGGATGCCTGATCTAAAGGGTCATAATAAAAATTAATTGGACAGAACTTCTAGAGGGCCATGGGCTCCCCATCCCTGTGTTACAGAAGAGTTTTGAAATTCTTGGCTCTTGCAATCCAAGCAGGTCTGTCTCAACTAGGAGATCTATAAATGACTACAGAGCTTCACCTTGTACCAGTGTGAGGAAACCAATGTCACAATCACAGTAATGTGACAGACACCTAAAAGGAGAGTTCTCTTGAGAAGGCTACAGCTCCCCTAACCAATCTTTTGTTGGCAAGATACTTGTCTGGCACTGATTTATTAGGAAGTGTTGGTTACAATCACCATTGTTGAAGTCCCATAGCATGCTAATTTGAATTGCAAAGCGATGTGATGGCTAAACCTGACATAGCCTTATTGCTTGAGCAAATTCTAACATTCCTTGCTCTGTTTTAAAGTCTAATTAAATGATAAGTTAGCAACTATAAACATATCAGGGTTATACTTGTATCTGTAGCTATTTTTTTGCTGTTTCACATTAACTCGTGATATGCACTCTACACATAGTGTATCCTTAGGCCTCTTCACCAAAACATTTCTGGCTATGGGCTTCAGTATAAAGGTAAAGGGACCCCTGACCATTAGGTCCAGTTGTGAATGACTCTGGGGTTGCGGCGCTCATCTTGCTTTACTGGCCGAGGGAGCCGGCATACAGCTTCCGGGTCATGCGGCCAGCATGACTAAGCCGCTTCTGGTGAACCAGAGCAGCACACGGAAACGCCATTTACCTTCCTGCCAGAGCAGTACCTATTTATCTACTTGCACTTTGAGGTGCTTTTGAACTGCTAGGTTGGCAGGAGCAGGGACTAAGCAACAGGATCTCACCCCGTCGAGGGGATTTGGACCGCCGACCTTCTGATCGGCAAGCCCTAGGCTCTGTGCTTTAGACCACAGCACAGTATAGTGTAGTGCTAAATCTACAGACCTGCCATAGTTCTAAGAGTCCATTAGTTAGAGCTCTGCAGCTCATAGGCCTGCAAGATATGCTATCTTAGCCAGAAAAAAACCCCAAACACCTTTCCATAGGCTTGATAAAATTGAAGCATTCACAATGTGCAATGGTGCTCACAACTATGCTGCATAAATGAAAGAATTCTGGTTGGCTGGTTGGGAGGTGTGACTATTATGTCCTTTCCTCCTGAAAGGAGTTTTGCAAATGACGGAAGAGATAGGCTCCAAAAGAGCTAACACCTTTCAGATAAATGAGTAAACAAAAATCAGGCAGTAGAATGCCCTCTCGAGTATATCAGTTGTGCTAGCACATATGTGCCCTGATTAAAATTAGTATACATAATTTAGCTGATAGGCACAATGGATATTATCTTGTGACTTGAGGGGTGTGTGGAGAACCATGTTTCACAAATAGCTGCACATAAATAAATAAATCCCATATTCTGGTTGAAAATAGCCAAAATCCAGCACAGTTAAGTGTGCATAAGACACTATAAAAGTGTGATTTCAGTCCATAGCAGACAGAAACATATAAATCTGAAGCAGCAAGGGGAGATTTTAAAAGAGATGCTTCAAATCTGCCAGAGCACCAGCTGCATAGACAAAGAAGTATCTTTTGATTCCCAACACGTTTCAGCAAAAGAACAACCCTCACTCGTAAAGTAAGGCAGTTAGAGCTACTCACCCATTCAAGAGTAATCCATCTGCCTTATATTTCCAGACTGCAATCAACTCAAGGCAATACAACTGCTCAGACCACAAAACCATTCACTATCTTCAGAGAGACAGTGGCTTAAGACAGGCTTGTGTTTGTGTCTGAAACATGTTGGGAATTAAAAGGTGTGTGTGTGTGTGTGTGTGTGTGTGTGTGTGTGTGTGTTGTTTAGACAGCTAACAACACTCTTGCAGTTTCAGGTGAGGCATGGTTAAGTCCATTTATTTCAGTGAGTTGAACCGTGCCTAAGTCTGTACTGGATTATGGCCACATGTGTATTTCCGCAGGACTGTAGTTTAGTGGCGGAACACATGATGAGAGAGAGAGAGGGGGGGATTTAATAATCTATAATTATATCTTAATAACTGGTGTGTGTGTGTTCTCCAAATAGTTCATAAACCTGAACATCTCTGCATTAAACTGTGAGAACCCCAATCCCTTCACAAGATAGTCCTTATTAAAACAGGTAAATTTGGTCCTTATTACAATGGGATGGAACAGTGGAAGGGATAAATTGCTTGACACAAGGGCTCCTACACACACGACCAAGTATGGTAAAGGCAATAGCACACACAGTTGTGTATATGCTCCCAGAAGAGTACATCAAGGGAGTTTCACCTCCTCCTGTGACACATTAATAGGATTACCATTGGCAGTTTGTCATGAATCATCATGAGAAGCAGACATTTTGGAATTTACATACAATGCCTGTTGAATTCAGTTATCATCCTATCCCATTAAATCTGATGGTGTATAAACACTCGTTCATCTCAGTTCTGTTAACTACAACTGCTAACTGCCTCCAACAGGCGTTGGCCTCAGTGATATACCTATCACTAACAATCGCTATACCAATCACTAACAATTTTTTCTAGAAAAAGAGGTGCCAGAACTCAGCATGAATACCTCCCTCATTCTCTTAGAAAGGGAATGGTGTCCACCTGAGAGGTGCCAGAACTGAGTTCTGGCTGGAAAAAAAATGCCCTGCTAACAATGTTACTACTATCAGGCTGCTTATACACCCACAGCTGCCAAGTCCCGGTTAGAAAAATACGGGATCAGCAGCGTAGAAGCAACTTCTGGTGCCGGCGCTGCCTGATTTCCGGTGCCCCGACATGGGCAGAGCAGCACCGGGGGAAATCCGGGGGAATTACGGGATATTTCGCCATTCAGGGTGACAGCGGGACACGGCTTTAAAAACAGGGGTTTCCTGGGGGAAACGGGAGACTTGGCAGCTATGTACACCATACATTTAAAGCACAATGGATGCACATGACTTCCCCCAAAGGATCCTGAGAACTGCAGTTTACTTCTCATAGAGTTACAATGCCCAGCACCCTTAATAAACTACAATTTCCAGGATTCGGGGACGACGACACTCAATTGCTTTAAATGTAGGCTATGATTCTATGTATGGTGTGCATGCAGGCTCGGAAAAGGGCACTCGGTTGAAAACAGTAAGCAATAATATGAACGAAAGTGCATTTCTCAATGTTTCCGGGGAAACGTTGAGAAGTGTGTAGGTGTTGACAAAATCACTGTCTGAACAAAATGCCTGAAAAGAGACAAGGACTGATAAAATGGTGCTCAGAAGAAACATGGTTGGTTTGGTTTAAGAGATTTCATCAGCTTGCAAACTCAAAGTGAAATGAATGTGTAGTGGTAGCATGGAGTGGAGGAAGATTTTTTTTAAAAAAAGGAGTTCTTGCTGAAAACAAAAGATCTACCTATTATCCCAGAGAAGTCAGTTAAAGTTCCCAGTGAAATCACACAGCACGAGAATGTTGGCATTCATGTTCTTACATCACCTTCCTCATTTCATGTTACATAAGGCCTCTTTGAGGTACTAGCAACATGACGTCACACCTTTCCCCAGGATCCTTAACACGGAAGAAGGTTGCAAATGCCTTTCATTTTTACAAAATGATTTGAACCCGGGACTTCCTGCTGTTGCTGAACTGGATTAGTATGAAAGGGGATGCATCATTTTAAAATTTATTCTTTATATTAAAAATGATTGAATACTGCTGTTCATTTTAACAAAAATCAAACTGATTTAGAACAATGCATATTTACAAACCATTTTTGACTTACGGAATGTATGGACTTTTTCCTATACTTTGGAAAGAAACCTCTTAAGGGGACATTTTGGAACTCACATATAGGCATATTTAAAGCCTATATTTCCACACTTTGCTGCCTATTCTCTGATTTTAAATCTCTGTTGGGGTTCCCACACCAAAGAGTACTTGCCCCAAACTTGGATCTTGGCATCCAAGAATGTTCCTTTTATACCTCTCCCCCCCCGAACCAACAATCTGGGCCTTATTGGAAATAATATATATATGATAAGAATAATATAGGAGAAAACTGGGTATTGAAACTTGCTTAATCTAAATCATATATCCCAGTTTTACAGTGGCCCTTTAAAGTACGCTTCACGCAGAGTATACACAGTCAGAAGTTGACCTGGCTAAGAAAACACCACCAAGAGCGTAGGGAATTATCTCCCTTATATGAAACCCCTTACTAGCTGCACACTTGTAAAAGTATGCAGATGAAAATACAAACGGCTGGGTTTCTTTAACTGAAAAACAAACTGAATCTAAAGAGACTTTAAACTAAAGATAAATGCTTTATCTCTTAGCAATGTTATCTACCCACTTTCCAAACCTCCCACAAGACTTCAACAAAACTCCCATTAAACTGTTGTTGTTGTTTAGTCGTTTAGTCGTGTCCGACTCTTCGTGACCCCATGGACCATAGCACGCCAGGCACTCCTGTCTTGCACTGCCTCCCGTAGTTTGGTCAAACTCATGTTCGTAGCTTCGAGAACACTGTCCAACCATCTCGTCCTCTGTCGTCCCCTTCTCCTAGTGCCCTCAATCTTTCCCAACATCAGAGTCTTTTCCAAGGATTCTTCTCTTCTCATGAGGTGGCCAAAGTATTGGAGCCTCAGCTTCACGATCTGTCCTTCCAGGGAGCACTCAGGGCTGATTTCCTTAAGAATTGATAGGTTTGATCTTCTAGCAGTCCATGGGACTCTCAAGAGTCTCCTCCAGCACCATAATTCAAAAGCATCAATTCTTCGGCGATCAGCCTTCTTTATGGTCCAGCTCTCACTTCCATACATCACTACTGGGAAAACCATAGCTTTAACTATACGGACCTTTGTCGGCAAGGTGATGTCTCTGCTTTTTAAGATGCTGTCTAGGTTTGTCATTGCTTTTCTCCCAAGAAGCAGGCGTCTTTTAATTTCGTGACTGCTGTCACCATCTGCAGTGATCAAGGAGCCCAAGAAAGTAAAATCTCTCACTGCCTCCATTTCTTCCCCTTCTATTTGCCAGGAGGTGATGGGACCAGTGGCCATGATCTTGGTTTTTTTGATGTTGAGCTTCAGACCATATTTTGCGCTCTCCTCTTTCACCCTCATTAAAAGGTTCTTTAATTCCTCCTCACTTTCTGCCATCAAGGTTGTGTCATCTGCATATCTGAGGTTGTTGATATTTCTTCCGGCAAATATCAACAACCTCAGATATGCAGATGACATGAGGTTGTTGATATTTGCCGGAAGAAATATCAATTAAACTACCTGAGAATTAACAGCAAACTAGCATTATAACTAAGCAACTCTCATACTAAGATTCAACTAAGGAATCTCTTAAACTGAGAGAGTGATCTACTAAGAGATGAATCAAACTGAATGATCTAACTAAGAGATACAGAAGGCTTTCTGGCAGAGCCTTATATACAAGGAGCAGAGCCCAAGGCTGTGGGCAATTAACAGAAATCACCTGCACCTGTTTCTCTTAAACAGACAGTATTTACATTAGACCGGCTCTAAAGTAACTTGACTATTCAAAAAATCCAACAGGCCTGTCACATTTAGAGGGAAGACTTTTAATTAGCTATTTCAACCCCAGCTTTGGTTTTTAAAATAACAAACATTTAAAATAAACAATCTCTGTCAACCCCAGAGGCTTTTCCTCCTGTCTTTTGGCCAAAACCAGAGGTTGAACAGGAAGGCATAGATTTGCAAGTGAAGAGTGAGATGAAGATTTTAATCCATTTCCACTGTCCTGTTCCAAAATTTTGAAAGGCAGCAAAAAAGATCCCTTACATATTTTAAAAGAATATCGTTATCTGTAACTAGGGCTGGTGGTGCTATATTGGGGAATAAATTCCACTGAACTCAGTAGGGCTTAATTCTGGCTATGGGATTGTTCTGTAAATTTCTTTTCTATTTAAAAACCTAAAAGCCATGACAGTCAAAGAGCATGTGTTCTAATGAGTCAGCATCGGAGGAAATTATAGGTATCCGAGAACTGGTTACATTCCTTTGCACATGCACACTAATCTTACTTCATTGCCTATAGCTTCAGGCTGTGTGTGCACACCATATATTTAAAGTACATTTCAACCCCCCCCCGCCCCCCACCTCACCAATCCCTGGAAGTGAAGTTTGTTAAGGGTGCTGAGAAATGTAGCTCTGTGAGGGGTAAACTATAGCGCTCGCGTTTCTTGTGGGGTATGTGCAGTGCCATTTTTCTAGAAAAACAGGTGCTGGAACTCAGTAATGAACCCTTTCCCCTTTTATGTTCATTTTCTTTGTGCCAGGAAGTGGGTTTTTTTTAAAAAAAAGACGAAGACGCCAACCCTTTGCAACACTTCAGTCACAGCAGGAAGTGACAGTTTGGGGAAATGTCACATAGTTCTGCTACAGAGCCCTAGCAGCCCATAGAAGCACTGGGCTTCTTTTTTCTTGTGTTCTGTTGAGCATTGTGTAGCTACTGTGTGGCCTGGAGTCACAATTTAAGCATCCTACATCACAACCAATGTATTGTCGCATCTACAGCAGGCATTTAAAGCTTTCCTCAAAGGTTCTTGGGAACTTAGAGCTCTGTGGTGGTACAGTTCCCAGGGGTTTTTTGGGGTGGGTGGGTGTTGCTTTAGATGTACTTTAAATGCATGGTGTGGATAGGACCAAAGTGTCACAGATCAGAGGCTGCCATTTTAGGAACATAGGAAGCAGCCTTATACCGAGACAGACTCTGTCTGGGCTTCTAGGCAGGGGACATTCCCAGCCCAACTTTGAGATGCTGAGGACTGAACCTGGGACTTTATGCATGCTAAGCAGATGTTCTACCACTGAGTTATGGCTCTTCCTAATTTCTCAATCAACATGTCAAAGGTGATGGGGAGGATTTTGATTCAGTTACCTAATTCAGTTATCTACCTAATTCTCTCTTAAAAAAAAAAGTACAGTAACACACTTCTCTGAGTCTGGCCATGGAGTACTCCAGCCAAGCAATGTGAACAAAAATGCACAAACTGGGATAAAGCATCCATATATATATGGAGGGACCCAGGTGGCGCTGTGGTTAAACCACTGAGCCTAGGGCTTGCTGATCAGAAGGTCGGCGGTTCGAATCCCTGTAACGGGGTGAGCTCCTGTTGCTTGGTCCCAGCTCCTGCCAACCTAGCAGTTAGAAAGCATGTCAAAGTGCAAGTAGATAAATAGGAACCGCTACAGCGGGAAGGTAAACGGCGTTTCCATGTGCTGCTCTGGTTCTCCAGAAGCAGCTTTGTCATGCTGGCCACATGACCTGGAAGCTATACGCCGGCTCCCTCGGCCAATAATGCAAGATGAGCGTGCAACCCCAGAGTCGGTCACGACTGGACCTAATGGTCAGGGGTCCCTTTACCTTTGTACACACACACACACACACACACACACCGCTTAAAACAGCACATATTATTTTAGGGGAGATTGCACTGCAAAAATATGCCTATTAGGAGAAATTTACACTGAGGTGCAGATGAATTTTCAAGTGGACTTTTAAAAGAATAAATAAATACATTGCAAGTGGGTGCCTTTATGTGGAGAACTGAATTGGAGGTGAAAACATTAGAAACTGAAAGAAACCAAAATGGACAGATTTGCCCATCCCCAACTGTGTGTGTCATGTGACTTAGTCAGCTTCTAAGTCTGAAACTGAAAGGGGCATCATCTCGTCCTTGGCTTGAACAGCAAAAGGTCTTGAGCCAGCTCTTGGTCAACAGCACAACTATTTACTGAACACACAATGTCACTGAGAAGGAAAACAAATGGAAAGGACAAGGGGGTCAGAAGACTGCTGGCTTGGTGACACAGCTTATGTAAGGTGTTTCCCATTGATGTGAAGAGCTATTTAAAAAAGCCTATATAAGCTTTCTCCATGTCTCATGTTTACTCGTACCAAGGTGACATGTGCTTTAAAAATCCCATCCGTGTGTGGAAGTATTTGAGGTCTGCACTCTTTGCAGGGAAAATAAATGTGTTGTGTTGCAATCCTCCCCTAACAAGGCTTAACTAAACTAAAATATCTCTGAAGATAGTCTCTCTGTATTTGCCAGTTTGATGTCAGTAAGCGAAAATATACTATTTTGCAAGACAGGTGATATGTCATGGTTTCTCAATCTTTTTCTTGCAAAACACGTCATTGAAATTATCTTATGCACACCCCGAGACCTTTTTTCAGAGATGAAAGAGACATAACGCAGAATAGCTGTGATTAGATGTCCAGATGAGGCCCCTCCTCTCTCCATCATTTTAAAGTGACCAGTCACAGGGAGCTCTGATTTTGATTGGAGCATTACAGCAGGCGGAAAGTATTTACCCCACCATTACCAAGCTTCTATTACTAGACTAGCAGCAGAGAAAAACACCAGAACAACACACATACATGGTCTTACAGGAGTTTCAGAAAGGCAGTTTAGAAAATGGCACATAGGAGCCAATTAGATAACTGTAATGTTTTTTAAGTGGGGGTGCCCTTGAAGGCTGTTTGGAAACTGCCATTAGTTCAGGAGACAGCAATAAGATTGCAAACTGGAACTGGATGTTACAATCACATCACACCCATGTGTCATGAGTCCTGCAGCACTGTCAATATTGGTTTGGCAGGCTCTAATAGAGAATGAAGAAGGAGGGGTGGCTGAATGGTGGGAACCGGAGGAGGAGTAGGAGTAGGAGTAGGAGGAGTTTGGATTTGATATCCTGCTTTATCACTACCCTAAGGAGTGTCAAAGTGGCTAACAATCTCCTTTCCCTTCCTCCTCCACAACAAACACTCTGTGAGGTGAGTGAGGCTGAGAGACTTCAGAAGTGTGACTAGCCCAAGGTCAGCCAGCAGCTGCATGTGGAGACATGGGGACACGAGCCCGGTTCACCAGATTATGAGTCTACCGCTCCAAACCACTACCCCACACTGGCTCTCCAGTGAGAAGAGTGGGTCACCCCTTTCCACCCTGACCTGAATCACTTAGGAAGAGGGAGCAGAGATGCCAGACTTTCTTGTGCGGTGGACAGCCTCTCTGGGGGCTTGGGGCAGGGGTTTGGAGCAGCTGAGAGGGGAGGTGGAGCCAAAGGCAGCAATGCCTAAACAGGAGCCCAAACAGGTGCAGTCTTGTCACCTAGAACCAGGTGCTGTTTTCACAGGTGAGAGCAGACACACCCACCATGAAGGAGTGTGTGTTTGCAATCCCAACATTCCTGCAGAGCGAGCAAGTCTCACGAGTAAGTGCACCACACCTCATCTTTCAAAGCTTGGCGGGCAGGGTGTGGAAACTGATTGGGACATCTTTGTTGTATCTGTCCAGTTCTGAACTTCTTGTCCTGTTTGTGAACTCCTGAACGGCAACTCCTCAACCTTGTGTCTGCTGCTGAGCCTGTACCCTTATTTCCTGGAATAAAGTCTGAATTTGGAGAGAAATGGGAGGGCAGTGACAATTCCTTGGTGATGTACCACTGGTGCTACACTGGTGGTCCCTGCAGTGGTGCTGAGCTCTGGAAGCTGACCAGTGATAGCAGGCCTCAGATTATAAGAAGGCTTGCATTTCAAAGAGCAGCAATTAGGATTGTGCATTCTTTTCCATTCTTTGTTTTTTAAAGAACATACTGCATATCCAAAATTTGCTGTTATTTCAGTTTTTCCTTCCACTTGTCTGTCTCATGGTGAGGGAAATAGTCTCTTCCACAGTATCTGACCTTCTCCGCGCTCTGTCTAGCAACCTCTCCTTCCTCCTACCCCAGTGTGATGGATCACAATGTCATCATCATTTCTGAAGTCTGGGAATCCAGTCAGAAAGAAGATTTCTCACGAGAGAATTTAGGGTTTTTAGAAAGGAAGCTTAGAAGCATTTTTATTGCTTTCAACGCACCTGCGAGTGAGAACATCTGCTGCTATCTGGGGTTTACTTAGCTTTTAATACCACCCTTAAATGCAATCACATTTTTTTTCCTGGCTGGGATCCTTGCGGTGATGGCTCCCTGTGTTTTTCCCAAGAATTTTCTTGACAGAAGGAGGGCTGCAAGTTATATATATATATATATATATATATATATATATAGAGAGAGAGAGAGAGAGAGAGAGAGAGAGAGAGAGAGAGAGAGAGAGAGATGATGTGTCTTTCCTTTAATGAGCTTTAGGAAGCATAACTATTTGCCGCAGCCTCCCATTTATTCTCACAACATCCATGTCAGGAAGGTTACATTCTGCTCTCCAAAACATATTGGAAAATTGTATAACAGGACAGGACAGTGTTGGTACATTCATAGAATATTCTATTTGATGAAGTTTGACCAACAGCAATGGAGAAATGACAGCAAGAGTTTCAGATTTTCCTTACATGCCAATACCTTGCAAACCATGAAACAGAATCACAACAGCACATTCAGAGTATTTTAGACCTGATAATGGTGTGGGGATGGGCAGACAGGGAGAGAGAGGATATGTGGAGATTTAATGCTACCAGAAAAGGGGCCCACAGGGAAAGCTCTGACAATTGTCTTATTTGCCTCTGTTAATTCCACCAGTGGGCACTTCTAGGTTGTCACTAGTTTTAGGTGGGATTCAAACACAAACAGTACAGGCAAGTTCAGGTTGTAGAATTAAAGCTGGTTTGGCACTTTTGCACAACAAACCAGCTCCACCTGCCCCCAAACAGAACTTTTTTGCAATATACAAAGTGATGGGAAAATGTTTGCATAATTATTGCATTAATGCAAGATTGAACAACTTTTTCACAAACAAAACAGTATGAATGCTCAATAAATAGTCAATATTGTATCATCTATCAAATTCGACTGAATGCTCAACAACAGGTTGTCTGGAAGGGACCAGTGTTTCCACTTCCTCCCTTACTAAACAGTTCCAAGGGAAACCGTGCATAAGTTTTTCATTAACCTTTTTCTTTTCTTTTTGGCAAGGGGTGGGGTGGGGGGTTGGGGATCTGGCTGAAATTTAATTTCATTATCATTTCCTGTCCTCATTAGGAAGTGATCAAGCTGCTGTCCTCATTTTAATTATTCAACGTCTGGTCACCTGGGACTTGGGAGGAAAGAACACGAAAGAACTACAAAGAGAAATAATTTAAGCTCGGCAGTTCATTGACAGCCAATCTTAGAACAGTAACAGAACTTGTAGACACTCAGCCTTCCACAAATGGCTGCACTGAGACAATGAAATACAAAATGTTTCTGAGCCCATCAGCCCACGCTCGGCGACATGCACCTTTAGCCAGTAAATTTCTCAGTTTCATTAATGCAGACATTTTGCATAATAGACTAACAGAAAAGGCAGGGGAAATGTGCCAATAACTGGCACAATTCTAGTGTTTTTAATCATAGATTTGAAATGGGGGCGGGTGTGAGAACTGCTGATGCTGTGGCATGACTGAAACCAAACAGAACTGGAGTGGATCAGTGATCCGGATGAGAAACAAATAACTCAATGTGAGATGGGGAATATTTTTGAGCTGGGAACTGATGCTGGGTCTGTTTGCATACAGAATATATGTTCTGCCACTGAGATATGGCGCCTCTCAGTTGCTGGGCTAAATAACATCAATCACATTATTATCAAGGGCTTATTTACCTGCACATCCTCTTATTATGTAACATCCCTGTTTCATAGTAATACTCTGCAGATGTTTATCATGCATCAGCCAAAGATCATCACAGCCCCTACAAAAGAGAATGAATGGACCCAAATGGAATGCTATAAAACTGGAACACACAAAATCAGTCTGGGATCATTTCAGTCTTCTTGGACATTCTGTCTTTAACCTTAAGGTCAATACAAGGAACAGTTGCAGTGAAAAGCGGCCGAACTAGAATCTAGTAAAAGGGCATGTTTTTCAGGGATTCAAAAGGCGTTATGAATGGCTCTCTCAGCTGCCTCCCATTTTGTGCTATAGGTCCTTTCCAGGCAACAGGAAAAAATATTATTATTATTATTATTATTATTATTATTATTATTATTACATTTATACCCCACTTTCCCTCCAAGAAGCTCAAGGGGGCACGCATGGTTCACCGCCATCCCATTTGATCCTCATAGCAATCCTGTGAGGTAAGTTGAGCAGAGGAATGCTGACTGGCCCAGGGCCCCAAACGCCTGCTTCTGATTGGCCTTGTGGGCACTGCCCACCCATATCTGAGAGGCTAGAGGTGGGTGGCTCCAGATAACCATCCCCTCCCCCAGCCACACTGGAAGACAGCAGACTCCATGGACCCACCGCAACCGCACCATGCAGCAAAAATTGCCCACCTGGAGCCCTAGGTGAGCGGTTATTGTCAGAAAAGCCCTTTGGAACTTCATGCTTTGTTGCTCCATCAATGAAGTATTATATTCAGTCATGTTTATCATGTCAGAATGTGTGTTCTTGGCATATCTTCTAACTTCAGTCCTTATCTTACAAACCTCAGGCCTTGTGTACATATAAATACATCTGCTACTTTCTTTGTCCACACAGTCATAAAAACAGAAGAAAAGCCTGGCTGGATCGGAGAAAGTCAAAGTCTGATCGAGTCTAGCATTCTTGTCTCACAGTGGCCAACCAGGGCTCCTCCAGAGGACTTGTTTATTGCACATTCATCCTGATTTCCTTGCAAAAAAAAAACCTGGTTTGATGGTAATACAATGCCCACTCTTTATTGAGCATTTGTTTGTGGGGAAGCAACAACTGTTGTTGCTAGTAGCCATTGATAACTTTATCCTTTATTCATTCATCTATCCCCACCCCTCCCAGGGTTTAAAATTCTTCTTCTTCTTTGGTGATCACTCGTAGCCGAGTATATGCATCTGCAGATATAATTTAGATGGATCGGGGAAGAGAAATTTCAGGGTGACAAGTTGGAGAAAATAACAGGTGAGGAAAGTATTAAGTCCTCCTTGCTGCTGCTTCTCTTTCAATCACCTGCTCTCAAAGCAGCTTTTAAAACAAATTTAAAAAGGATATCCCGTAATGTGTAATATGTAGTTTGGCCCAGAATCTAACATGTGTCCAAATTCTCCACTTGGAACTCAGTGACCTCCACTGGACTATTGAGGAACTGCAAGAATTATTTCAGTTTGTAAATGTCAATATATTTCATATGTTCAATATGCAATACTGGAGGAGGGTTGAGGGGGGAGGGAGGGAGGGAGGGAGAGGAAAACTCTCCTGGCTCAGCTTTACTAAACTATATCATTGGTTGTTAAATGTATAGACCCTGGCTTCAAACTGGGTAAGCGGTTGTATGCTTGGAGACAAAAGGTTTGTACTCTGTCATGGAAAAGCTGGCTACACAGTTAAAAGCATTGTAGACATATGGTGTGTCTTCATAGCATATGTATCAGAAACTAATTACGATATGCAACCTCCAGCAACACATGACCAGTTGTGGTGGGGCAGATTTGGCTGACCTCTGTATCATGTTCTCAGGAGGTTTAGGGGGCTATGTTAATCAAATGGGGAACTCTTGTGTTGCTATACTGGAAAGATTAAATAAAAACATTTATAAATAATATAGACTCTGACTTCAAGAGGCTGTAGCTTTCTTAGAAGTTACACAATACAGGAAGAAGTCTGAGACTAGCTCTTTAGAAAGATGGTACTTCCATGTATGGGAGATATCTTTACTGAGGGAAAAGTGACTTCCATGAAACATGGTAACACTTTATCTCCCGTGTGAATGACCACCTCTTTTAGTGTTGCTGCTTCAGATGTTCTGGACAGTTTTTGCCAACCTGGTACCCTCTAAACTTTTGGAACTACAACTCCCAGCTAGAGAGGCGGTTGGACGCTTGAATGCCAAGGGAGTCAAATATGTGCTAAAAGAGGATAAGGAGATTGCAGAGAAGCAGAATTGGTTATTTGCCCCTGCTTTCATAGCAGAAGATATAGGTCAGATCCCAGTGCCTGAACAAATCTTTGCAGGAAGGAAGTCTGAGTAACTGAGACAAATAGCGGTGATGGAAAGCAAAGTTCCAGGCCTAATAGACTAAATGAAAACTGACAAATTGTCAGGTCTGGATGGTATCTGAGAGTTCTCAGATGTTGGTGAAATTTGGGGGTGCACACTACAGTATTTGAATGGCAATGTCCATCAACTTGGGGGGGCCCCTCTCAAATATTTTATTGGGAGGGTCGAAGACCTCTCGGCCCCTATGCCCTTTGTCCACGACTGTTTTCTGTTCAGGGTAAGGATGCCAGCTGTAGTGGGTTTTGAAACAGCTCAAGGCCACAGGCCTCTGGTATTACTCATGCAGCCTCTCTCCAAAGAATGTGTGTACATGCACTGGTGGGTATAAAGCCACTTTGAACTCTGGGAAAGACTGACAACTGCAAGGAGAAGCAGACTCTGAAGCTCTTCTGGACTACTCTGCTGGTGCAGCACAACTCTGCTGATTACACTGGGATAGGACTGGAAAGTGACCAACATAATGCAATTTTTTTTAAAAAAAAAAAGTGATGTAGCGGCTGGGGTGGGAGGGTAACTTAGAAATTGCAGGGCAGTTAATATCTGTCCTTGGAAAACTGGTGGAAAGTATTGCTTAAAATAACCAAGCCTTCCTGAAGCAGAACCAATGAGGCTTCTGCATTGGCAAGTCCTCTCTATTTGAGCACTCTTTGAAAGAGTCAACAAGCATATAGATAAGAGGTGATCTGGTTGACATAGTGTACTTGGACTTTCAGAAAGCCTTCGACAAAGTGCTGCAACACAGACTCCTAAGTAAGCTATGTGGTCATACAAGGAAAGGTCCTCCTGTGGATCAGGAACTGGTTACACAACTGTAATAATGAATACACACACACACACACACACACACACACACAATTACAATATATATATATATATATATATAAAAGAATCACCTTTCCCTCTTTGTTTGTTTTGTAACACAAAAGAAATATTTAATAAAAGCTACTTCTAAAAAAATTATACTTTTAGCTTGTTCAGAAATGATCTAGAGTTAGGGGGGAGCAATAGGGTGGTTTGCTGATTATATTAAATTGGTTGTTAAGACCAGAAAGGGTTATGAAGAGCTCCAAAAGGACTTCTCCAAATTGAGTGAAAGGGCAGTAAACTGGCAGGATTTAAGGCTCTTTGGGGAAAGGGGGAGTAAAAGGCAACATGATACCGTAGGAGTGTGTGAAATTATGTATGACATAGAGAAGGGGGACAGGGAACAGTTTTCCCTCATTCTCTCATAACGTTAGAACTCCAGTGGACATTCAATGAAGCTGAATGATGGAGGATTCAGAACAGACAAAAGGAAGTCCTTCACGCAGTGCAAAGTTAACCTGTGCAATTGCTCCCTCAGGACTCAATGATGTCATATCAATTTGGGTGGCTTTAACAGAGGACAAATCCATGGAGGTAAAGTCTATCGGTAACTACTAGCCATGATGACTAAGCTCTGCTTTCATGGTTGGAGACAATATGCTTCTGAATATCATTAGCTGAAAGTGGCAGGAAGCGACAATGCTCTTGAGCTCAGCTCCTCCTTGCAGGCTTCCCACAGGCCTCTGGTTGGCCACTGTGAAAATGGGAAGCTGGACTGGTTGAGCCACACTGCCTGATCCAGCAGACTCTTCTTATGTAAAGGTAAAGGTAAAGGGACCCCTGACCATTAGGTCCAGTCGTGGCCAACTCTGGGGTTGCGGCACTCATCTCGCGTTATTGGCCAAGGGAGCCGGCGTACAGCTTCCAGGTCATGTGGCCAGCATGACTAAGCCGCTTCTGGCGAACCAGAGCAGCGCATGGAAACACCATTTACCTTCCCGTCAGAGTGGTACCTATTTATCTACTTGCACTTTGACGTGTTTTCGAACTGCTAGGTTGACAGGAGCTCACCCCGTCACGGGGATTCAAACCGCCAACCTTCTGATCAGCAAGCCCTAGGCTCTGTGGTTTAACCCACAGCGCCACCCGCATCTTCTTATGTACTTATGTCCATATGCTGCCTTGACAACCTAGAAATGCAAATTATAAATCCATTAAGTAAACTAACATTAAAAAGTGAGACATAATTCACACATGTGAAAAACAGCTTTTTTTAAAAGCACACACTACAGAACAGAACATTATATTTGTTCTAAATATTTGAGTAGAGTACAAATAACTACCGGTAATCCCAAAACTATTAGTCACTGTGGTTTCGTTCATTTTTAGAGTTTTTATATTGCATGGGTGTAAAATGTGCATCTTCATTAGAAAATCTCTGGAATGTTTACTTTGTGACCTTTCTCTCCCCAGAAGTGGTGGCAGCAGAAGCCTTGGTGTTTTATCAAATCTACCAGGTGTAAGCAAAATGCTGTGGCTCATTCACACTCATTCAAACCATGGTACAAAAAAAGATGTTGCTTTCATGGCCTTTGTTTACCATGGAATTTTTATTAAAGCAATTTAAAAATATTTTGCATGGTGTTGTTGTTTAGTCGTTTAGTCGTGTCTGACTCTTCGTGACCCCATGGACCATAGCACGCCAGGCACTCCTGTCTTGCACTGCCTCCCGCAGTTTGGTCAAACTCATGTTCGTAGCTTCGAGAACACTGTCCAACCATCTTGTCCTCTGTCATCCCCTACTCCTAGTGCCCTCAATCTTTCCCAACATCAGGGTCTTTTCCAAAGATTCCTCTCTTCTCATGAGGTGGCCAAAGTAATGGAGCCTCAGCTTCACGATCTGTCCTTCCAGGGAACACTCAGGGCTGATTTCCTTCAGAATGGATAGGTTTGATCTTCTTGCAGTCCATGGGACTCTCAAGAGTCTCCTCCAGCACCATAATTCATGGTACCTTCCCACAACTCTTCCTCAATGCATTATTGCATACAAAACTATTAAAAAATACAGTGCAATCATAGACATGTCCATTTAGAATTCAATGGTACTTCATCCCATTTTGCAGCCTAAGAGCTCAAAGCAACCCAACACCATAATCTTCTCATATAGAGGGCCGAAGCTGAGGTATTGTGGCCGCCTATGGCCACTCAATAGTGTCCAGGTATCTATGTGGACAAGGCCAGCCCAAAACATTTGGCCACCTGAGGTAGACAAGGTGGTGCTTCTTTTCATGTGCAGAAGCTTGACTAGACTGGCAGTTAAATGCTACAGCAACACTAATGATGGGACAGTGTCCTCCATCACACCAGAGGGGAGTAGGCTAGCATGTCCTCCAACACCTTACCCCTACTCCATGCCCCTCAGCATCTTCCACTGGAAGCAGCTGTTTCACTCTGTCTAATGGTAGGGCCAGCCCTGGACATAGAACCCCAGGTGAACAAAACCAGTCTTAGCTTTAAGAATGCCTCACTGGTCCTTGGAAGACCCACTGCCCACAAAGCCTGACAGTATGGCAGCTTGCCAGATAAAGAAATTGATGCTATTTTCAAGCCAAGGCACCTTCTACAATACTCAGGTTCAGGGGTGCCAAGTTGAATAAAATATTGTGGGAGGCCAGGTAAGCCCCGCAGCGTATAATCAATCACACGACACACTGCAAACATGAACACCATTTTAATGGAAATGCCCATCAACTTTGTGGGGGCCCGGCTCCCTCAAATATTTTCTGGTGGAGGCCGAAGTCCCATGGTCAGATGGGCAGGGTATAAATTTATTATTATTATTATTATTATTATTATTATTATTATTATTATTATTATTATTATTATAGGAGAGTTGGGTCTTATGCTCAGGATGCTAACAATATGATTTTATGGTGACTCGCAATGAAAGCCTTGTTTAAAAATAAATAAATAACAGCCTTCCAGCTAACTAGTGCAATTACAGGCCTATTATCCTATTGTAGTTAGTGATTTGATAGAGCATTAAATTGCTTCGTAACTCCCAGAATCCTTTTTTTTAAAAGTCACATTGTAAACATTTCAGGGGGAGTTAAGAAATGACTCAATGGAGGTGTGATGCAAACCTTCAAAGTGCTTCCCTCCATTCTTGACAGGCAATTCCCAATAT
Organism: Zootoca vivipara; assembly: GCF_965207765.1. Lineage (NCBI taxonomy): Eukaryota > Metazoa > Chordata > Lepidosauria > Squamata > Lacertidae > Zootoca > Zootoca vivipara. The sequence continues at coordinate 83,799,323 of NC_142586.1, read as the reverse complement.
TTGTTCTACTTTTAGAAGAGCTGGCTCATGGAGGTAACCAAGGAGGAAGCAAATCTAACTCAACTTGTTGCAACTTTTTTCTTTTTCTTTTGCTTCTTCCCAGGAAATAATTTCAGTTTGGCTCCCGCTTGATTAAGAAGCTACAAAACTCTTTTAAAAACCCTGAAAATAGGGCACTTTGAAGTGTGGGTTCAAACCAGGCAGGGAACCAGGCAGAGGGCCTTCTCGGTAGTGGCACCCACCCTGTGGAATGCCCTCCCACCAGAGGTCAAATAGAATAACAATTACCAGACCTTTAGAAAGCATCTCAAGGCAGCCCTGTTTAGGGAAGCTTTTAATGTTTGATGGGTTTCTGTATTTTAATATTTTGTTGGAAGCTGCCCAGAGTGGCTGGGGGAACCCGGTCAGATGGGCGGGGTATAAATAATAAATTATTATTATTATTATTATTATTATTATTATTATTATTATTATTATTATTATTGGGTTGTGTTGGTTGGGGGGGGGCTTATAAAAGAATAATTCCTGGTACCTAGTTCCTCCCAAGGTACAGGGAAGTCAACATAGCTAAGGCTGGTAAGAAAGCTTATTCAATGTTAGTAACCCCTTTGTGCATTAATTAGACTGGTTATACCACAGACTGTGTTCAGAAAATTATTTTTAGCTCTGGCTTTACTTAGGAACACTTCATTGCCTGGATTCTCAAAGAAATCTTTAGGCAAAGACAGAGAGGAGGAGGAAGTAAATGTTTGTTCTGGTATACCAGTTGGGAGCGATTATCTTAAAACACCGAACTGCTAACAGAATAGCTCATAGAGATCAGTGGAAAACAGCGTTCAGGTTTGTTCCAAGCCTGCAGAAATGTTACAAGTGCTGTGAATTTGTAAGAAGTAATGGCTTGATGAACCCCTCACTCTTTCCTCAGAGTCACATGGAAGAGGACCAAGCTTGTCAAGAAGAAGGAGAGCCATGATGGAAGCTGCACAAACACAGTATATTTGGCTTTCCACAAAGAGTTCTGAGAGCTGTATTTTACCCCTCACAGACCTACAATTCCCAGCACCCATAACAAATTACAGTTCCAATGATTGTTGGGGGGTGTGTGTCATGGGTTTTAAGTGTGCTTATGATGTGAACACAGCCAATATCTCCTGTTCTACACACCAACTAAGGAGGTGGAAGTAGAGGGTGGGTCAAGGCCAAAGTGATGGATGATGGGGGTTTCCTAACCAATGGTTACTAGCCATGATGGCTCCCCAGGGCCAAACAGAGTTGGAGGGCAGGAAGATCAAGCTCAAAAGGGGCCTTAGATTTAGACACTTGTAATTTGTTGATACAGTCAAACCTCGGAACTTGAACATAATCCGTTCCAGAAGACCATTCGACTTCTGAAACGTTCAAGTTCTGAGGCGTGGCTTCTGATTGGCTGACAGCTAGGTTTTTGCATAGTGGAAGCCGCGTTGGACGTTCGAGTGCCGAGGAACGTTTGAAAAACGGATCACTTACTTCCGGGTTTTCGGCATTCAGGAACCAAAACCTTCGCAACAGAGTCATTCAAGTTCCAAGGTTTGACTCTATTTGATAAGTTTCATAGCTGTTTTTTTTAATGTGTATCAGACCAAATGTGACAAACTCACTCAGCTTAAAGATACAATTTTTTGCAGAATGGAAAAAAAATACATAGAGTATATTAAAGAACATTGTAAACACTTAAAGACGTTAGCAGGATTTTTATAACACTTGTAATTTGCAAAAACCAAAAGACTAAAAAAAAGGATTAAATTAAAGTTAGATAAATGTAATCAAATGCAGTAAGATAAAAAAATGTACATTTTGAAAACCAGGGGCTGAGGGGAAGTTCGGGGGTTCAGAGAACCCCAAGTTTATATCAGTGTTGGCTTGTTTGAATGGATGATTGTAATGTTAAAAAACATGGAGAATTTTTTAAAAAAGATACAAATTTATCTCTCTCACTCTTTTAGGTGCTTTATTTTTGTGTCTTTGTCATCATTTTAAAAAGTCTTTATTTTGGCTACGGGGCCTCAATAGAGGGCAGTGGCTTGGCTCTCTCTAGACCTCTAAGTGGGCCTAAAGCTATGTACTAGCTTCAATATTAGAAACAGTGTGACTCTGGATATCAGTCATGGTGGAACATGATGGGAAGAGTGGACTATTGCGCAAATGCCCTCCTTGTGAGCTCCCCACATCGTGTCCTCCCTTAAAGAGGGCACGGGTTGTGGTGCAACCTGGCAACCAAACCCTGTGTTGTGGGTGAGTGCGATTGGATAGCCACAACACCCTATTGGTAGGTCCCTTGATGCTGGGTTGAATCAGGCCAATGGGACGCTAGACAAACCGATCAAGGGACCTATATATGCCCATGCACGTGAATCAGAGCTTCCTCTTTTGGTCAGTGCATCGGAACACCCACCTACCTCTCCCTACCTTTAGGGCTTGTGCGATTGACCTTGCTATGCCGTTGTGTGTCGTCTGTTGTTGGGACAGGGGCACAGCAGGAATTTTCCCCACTTGGCTGACTGGCTGGTGCCACTTGGGTTTTGCCTGCCGCATAGCAAATCGTCACAAGTTGCAAGGTTGCGGATAGGCTCTGGTTCAGGTGATAGGAATGGGGGAACGCTCTCGCCATCCCTATGTGAAGGGTATTCCATTAAAGGAATCCAGGGACTCAATGGTTTGGTCAACTCTGAGAGGGGTTGTGCCCATTCCTGAGTCCAGGGGGACATCTGGGTGGTGGATATAGCATGTCCCCAGCTTTCCGCCATTCCAGGTGTTCACCCTAGACTGACCTATGCTGGTGCCCTGGGTCAGCGCTACCTGCAACGGTGCAGGGAGCTAGTCAAACCAGAGCCTATGCAACCACTCACCTGATGTAATCAATGAAGTTGTGGCCTAAATTCTGCCAAAAACCAAACCAAAAATTGAGTCTTGTCTGAATTTATTTATAGGGGAGGTTTAAACCTCTAAACATGCAAAAGCATTTAGTTAGCCATTGTGAGACCAGAGCACCAAATTAGATGGGACTTGGTCAGTGTCAGGCTCCAGCACAGATCTTATCTTAAATTATTTTCTAATTTTGTATGGATCATACTTTACTGGAGCAACTAGAACTGTGTACACATCACCGACTTTAAAAGCAGCCTGGTCATTATCTTTCTCAATTAGGACTGAAACTAGTTTGGGGGTAAACCCATAAAAAGGATGTAATACATAAAAAATGGCATAAGAGACACAGGATAGATGTGGATTGTGGCTGATGTCATCTGTATACCATTTTCCAAACCAGCAGTGGGAGCACACTGGATGTGGAGTGGGGAAAAAGTGTGTACACAGTTAAAGAAGCCACCCTATAATTCAGGATAATCCATATTAATTTTAAAAGACACTCGAGGAAGAAAACAGTCCAAATTTATTTCCTTTCTTTAGTTAAACCATGCGTCTCTGCAATATAGTCTCATGTTTTGTTAGGACAGCATGCAAACCTAGATCCACAAAAATTATGATTAGCAGATACATTCCAGTGACCTTTAAAGAGTTTGAATGGTACATAGTAGTTCATTCTGATTTCAGAAATATTTACAGTCTGAAATAAGGCCTGCAAATGCTAGTAAATTTGCAAGCAGAAATGTATTTTGCCGAGCGAAATGGTTTCACTGAAAATAATCCAACATATTTTGCAGACAATTGCTTAAGAAGCACGTTGCATAAACTGTTGTTGCCTATCTACAGCCAGGCTCTGACACTGTTCTCTCTAAAGATTACCAAGTGCTTTACAGGCACGCTCTCACACACCTGAGAGTAAATATAATTACTCATATTTCATGTAGAAGCAAAGGGACAAAGGAATTGCACCATCAGGGAAAATTAGTTGGAATTGTTCTCCACCCAGTGATTCAACAATAAAAGAAAAAGGGGGAGGGAAGTCAACATTTAATTTTCCTATTTGCATTTTTAAAACGGATGTAAAGAAAGAGCCAGAATATGCTCAGAGAGGCACATCTTTTAAAGGGGGAAGCCATATGTGACGAATTGACACAGTTTTGAAATGTTTATTCCTACCTGGCTGGAAAAGAGTTAATCCACCTCCAGCCTGACTGACATAACATTCTGATGGGGGCGGGACTGTTCCCAGTTTTAAAAGGAGGGAGTGTCGGTTTGGTCAGTTAGGGAGAGAAGGGGAGGGAATGGTGTGAGGTGAAGAAAGTTGAGAGGTCAGGAGAGTGTGAATTTAGATATGGTTTAGGAAAGCTTGATGTTAAATGTTTGACAGAGTTATTGTACAAATGAAACAAAGCTGATAAACACATTAAACGTTAAAGACACTACTATGTTTTTAAGATAATAAAATTTCATCTTTTTTTGTGCCAAGAAGAATCGTCTTTATTGTTCCAGCGGGGTATCAGAACTCACAGCAGTAGTGGCTCAATAGAGGACAAAACTTACCTCAGGAATAGAGGCGACAGTTTGTGTCTTAGAGTTACACTGAGGAGGCTTAGGAGGGTAACCTGGGGTGCCACAAAGGTGCCAGAGTGGAAAGGGCAAACTCTTACAGTGGGGAATCAAACTGAGGGAGACCCTTTACTGTAGGCAAAAGGTTATTCCGTCAAACAGCCTAGAGTTTCTTAAGATACCAGGCCACGTAAGCTGGAAGACACTCTTTACTAAGAAACCCACAAGTAAAAAGGGGTTTATTTTAAGGCGGCAGGAGAAGAGGGTGGGTGGTTTCACCTCTGGTTTCCTGTGTCACATTTTAGTAGTAGAGAGTGATACATTTCGTCACACCATCATACACAGGTTGGAAGTGTGTAACTGGCAATGCTCAACTCTTTATGGGTTTCCAGCACATAAAAAATCATGCAGCTGAGAGAACCTGTGTGGTTTATTATTATTATTATTATTATTATTATTATTACTACTACTACTACTACTACTACTACTACAATTGATTTATTGCCGTAATTGCCTTCTAAACCACCATTTCAAGTTGATTTACATTTACATTTTAAAAGTAGTTAAGAACACAAAAATGATACATGCAAAACGAAAGAGTTGGAGGGGACCTTGGAGGTCATGAAGTCCAGCTACAGTACCTCCAACAGCATCTCCAACAAATGGTCACTCATCCTTCACTTAAATATCTCCCTCCAGCAGATCGGCAATCAGTTGTGCTGTTGAACAACTGTTACTACCGGTATTAGCACGTTTCCCCTTTTGTTTCACCAAAGGCCATACTTAGCCAAAAACCCACACTCCTGGGAACAGGCAAGGCTTTTTGTGTTTATAAAAAAAGCTCAGGAAAAATGTGTGTTCTGCCTACAATTGACTTTTAAAAGCAAAAAGAAGCTTTTCCTTTGTTGTAGACAAGATAATTGTACAACTGTATGAGAAGATCAAGGAATCTGAAGGCAGAGCCCGCCAACTCAATGGTGAATCATCTCCCCATGACAAACTACTTACCAAGCATTACGAATTTGTAGAAGAAAATATATATATATATATATATATATATATATATATATATATAAACAGAAGTTTCACATTTCCCCTCTTCATCTTCAAAAAAGGATGTCCAGTATTTTTCATAGAACTCATAAAACAGTAAATACTTTTATTAAAATGCTTGTAAGGTAAAGGTAAAGGGACCCCTGACCATTAGGTCTAGTCATGACCACCTCTGGGGTTGCGGAGCTCATCTCGTGTTATTGGCCAAGGGAGCCGGTGTACAGCTTCCGGGTCATGTGGCCAGCATGACTAAGCCGCTTCTGGCGAAACCAGAGCAGCACAAAGAAACATCGTTTACCTTCCCACTTGGAGCGGGTACTTGCACTTTGACGTGCTTTCGAACTGCTAGGTGGGCAGGAGCTGGGACTGAGCAACGGGAGCTCACCCCGTCGCGGGGATTCGAACCGGCAACCTTCTGATCAGCAAGCCCTAGGCTCTGTGGTTTAACCCACAGCATCACCCACGTCCCAAAATGCTTGTACTGAAAGCTTAAAAGTAAGTTGGTAGCTGTTCAACTATCCATGTTCAAACAAAACTTTGATGCATCGCAATATATGAAGACTTCATCAAGAGCCTGTCTGAGATCCAGACATGTGTTAAATGTTTCACAAAACCAGGAAGAGAAATGTGATGCAAAAATGTAAAAGAACTAAAAAAAAAATGGCTGAATGAATGCACACACATGCACGCGCACACACACACACACACACACACACACACACACGTTGGCTCCCAACTATGTACACAAACATGGTCCTGTCCCAGAGCATCACCCTATCAGCAGCCAGTGAATACTGATGTGTAATTATCATTTCCTGGTCAATATGTGATGCTGCTGACTGTGTTGAAAAACTATTTTGTAAACTAGTACGACGAGTATAGCTGGAAGGTTCTTTATATTTTTCACTTCTTTTACTTTTCTTTGTTCTTTCTTTTCTTTTCGGTATGTTTGTAATATGTTGGACTATTACTAATGTACAATGTTTACAATATATGTATTTTAAGTTATTTGACTAATAAAGGATTTTAAAAAGAAAAGGAATACTGTTGAGGACTGTTGAGGAATGGTGGTGAGAAGGGGTCTTTTGCAGCTGTTTGATTATTATTTAAAAATAAAAAGTAAGCAAAGAGTATGTGATGCTGCTGACTGAGTTTTCTTTTACTATATGTAATAAGGTACAAAGATAAAATAGTGATGAATTAGGGATGATGATGTTCTTAAAAAGGAATGAGGAAAAGGTTTATTGAGCAGCACATTGTGCAGCACACACAGCAATCTGTCATAAAGCCAATGGGACAACAATTGGTCAACCTGGGCACATGCATTGTGGTTGTTCAAATTCGGCTCCCACACTTCCTCCACAGAACTCAACATGGAGATAATCCCATTTTTTCTGTTCAAATGAGCTTGCTTGCTTGCTTGCTTGCTTGCTTGCTTGCTTGCTTGCTTTCTTAACAACCTTTGGAGAAAGCCCATGAGATAGTGAACGGCTTGGGAATGCACAGAAGTCATCATGACCAACAAAGAATATGAAGCTGGTTTGGTGGAGAACCTCAGGCTCAGGGGCCAAATGAAGGCCTCCAGGCTTCTCTTTGGGGCCCTTTGGACACTCCCTAGACCAGGCATGTCCAACAGGTAGATCACTGGTAGATCATTGGGTCCCCCCAAAGAAGCTGAACAACTGTGGCTCCCCTAAAAAAGCTCAACATTTTACCTCCTCCCTGAAAAAACTCAGAAACTTTCACCCGAACCCCCCCCCCCAAAATGGGCCTTCCTCATTCCTTAAAAAAGCTCAACAAATACTTTGATCTGAACCCCCAAAAAGGGGGTAGATTACTGCTACTTTTTAGCTCTGTGAATAGATCGCAGTCTCTTGGGAGTTGGCCACCCCTGCCCTAGACCATAATCTCATTGAGTTGTTCAGACAGTCCTCTGACTTAAAGGCTGCATGGTCCAAGTCAAGTTTAAAGTTTAAAAATACTCTAAGAAGGGACAGTAGATTGAGCAGGCATGATGGACACCTGCTGGTCACAGTTTCCTCAGCTAAGGCAAGATGCATTTCTATTTGAATTACAATGATTATTTATAAATTTGCATCGATACCTCTAAAGTATTGACTTCTTGGACTACAAACGTTCCTGAAGAAGGATAGCCTTGAAAGTGGCCCACACTCTATTTGGAAGCTGCCGCTTGTGCAAAATGCAGCTGCTTAGGGTGCTCAGTGGGACACCCAGATGAACACATCTTTCACTAGTGTGGAAGCAGGCCTTCCAAGTGCTTGATGGGGCTATTTGCAACCATTTGCTGTACCACTTGCTTGTACAGTTGCCTCATCCCTTACATACCCAACTGATCACTGTATTCTTCAGAAGAGGGTATCCTGCAGATACCATCCTATCAAGAGGTCCTTTATGCACAATGCTACAATCAGGGCCTTTAGTGTGGCAGCCCCAGCCCTTTGCAGGGTCGTCTTAAGCGCCCCTGGCGCCGTGGTGTGACGGATCCCTCCACCGCCCACCGCCCCATTTCCCAGCGCGGCGGGCGGGCTCAGCGCGGCAGCCACAGGCGCTGCTGCGCACCGGGCAGGCAGGCACAGTGCGGTTGCCGTGGGCGCAGCTGCGCGGCGGACCGGCTGGCCAGCGGGCGGCCGCAGCTTGCAGCGCCCCCCTGGCGGGCCGGTGCCGTAGTGCCCTGCGCCACCCAGCCTGGCCGTAGGGGCGGCCCTGGCCCTTTGGAACGTTCCCCTATTGCATATCAGACAGGCACCACCTCCATTGCCTTTCCAGTGCTTGCTAAAGATGTTCCTCTTTCAAGAAGCCTTCTAAGTAAAGATCTTTATCGCAGTTGCTCTCTGTGTCGGATTTGAATTAATTTTATGCACATGCTGTTGCTGTTTTAAACGTTTTAAAATTTATAACTGTTTTTATAATTGTTTTTATGTATGCAACTCTTTTAAGTGTTTTTCTTTATGCTATTTTAAATACTGTATGTCTGTTATTATATTGTAAATCACTTCAGGGTGCCTCATGGGAAGCAATTCATAACTAAAAATGAAATTATAATGCTAATTAAAAGCCAGCTTGTGACAAGAATCCAGGGGCATCTTGAGGGCTCTACATTTTTTTTCAGATGAGTGTATGTGTGCACGTGTGTGTGTGTATATGTGTGTGTGTGTGTGTGTGTGTGTGTGTGTGTTTAACTTTCACATTACTCTCTCTCAAAACATAGCTGCAGCTCACTCATCAACAAAATGACGGACTGCTGGAAATGCCTTTGTCAATACAAGAAAAGTAAGAGAAGATCCCCAAAGAGTTTTATGGCTTAATAACATTCTGAGTATGTGTTGACTTTGGCCTCAGCTACTGTCAGGCCTTCCTGACAAATAAATCATTGTCTTTTAGTTGCCCTCTCACTATCAGTTCAGTGCAGTTTGCAGAATTTTGGAGAGCAGCAGATGGGAAAAAACCTGAAGTTTCCTGCCCTGGCAGGCTCCTGTTTCTTCAACAGGTGCATAACAGGTAGCCATGCAACTGATGAAGCCTTCTTCATACCTGTACTTCCTTGGCAAGCAAGGGTCTAGCTGTCAAATTTCTGTCTGTCCAGCAACTCTGAAGGGCACAAAAATTGGTTTGACATCCTTGTTAAAACAAATCACATTTCCCAGTTCAGCAAGTTTCTAGCACGTTCGTTCTCTTTCCATCCTAACCAGCAGGCGTTTGCAGAAAGCAGCTGTTCCTGTTTACTGTGTAGGAAATTAGAAAAGCTCCTGGCTTAGAGAGACTTCGTGTGATTCCATTACACATTACGGCACGTTCTCACACACAAGTGGCTCCTTGACTTGCACGCTTTGTATGTGTAGGCAGACTGCTTCAGAACAAAATGGCTTACAGTCTCTCAACAAGTCCACACCCCGAGGATTCAATTGCCTGAATATTATTTCCTGATATTGTACATGCCTCTGTGGTTCTGGAGGGTTTCTTTCCTCCTCTTGGTTCTCCTTCCTTTGTTGAAATAATGACAGGCTCATTTAGGAAGCAGATTGTTGATTTTCTCTCATCTGCAGGAGAACAAGGTGTGAAGTACCACTTTGCATTTGAGAAGCTTGGTCCTCACACTGGCTCTGTTTCTGAGGCTGGCTTCATTGGAAATTGCTCAAAACTTTTCCAGGCAGAGTTCCACCTCCAGGGCATCCTTAGCTCTCATTTGGCTTTAGGGCAAAGCTCAGCTGAACTGGATAATCCCAGCTCAGTACTCATATGCTAGATATGCACTACGCCTGTGGCCCTTGTTGCATTTCTCTTAGGGGAAAACCAGTGCTATTTTTCTAGAAAAAGAGGTGCCAGAACTCACCATGAACACCTCCCTCATTCTCTTAGAATGGCAATAGTCCCCATCTGAGAAGTGCCAGAACTGAGTTCCCTTGATTCTAATGTGCAGTTATTGCCGCCATTGTTCTACGTAAATAAATGAACAATCCTTGTCTTTTAAAACTAGTGTCATCCTGTCCCACTCCCAAGAATCCATGAAGCCCATTTCTACTGGCCTTACCCAGTCATGGTAGACAGAAATGCAATCAACCTGTACTAGCCTTTATAACGTCAAGACTCAATGTCAACATAACTTGTTGTTGTTTAGTCGTTTAGTCGTGTCCGACTCTTCGTGACCCCATGGACCATAGCACGCCAGGCACTCCTGTCTTGCACTGCCTCCCGCAGTTTGGTCAACATAACTTAATGGGGGGGAAATACACTTTCATTCTGCGGAGATAGGGCTACTGCATCATGCAATGAGTACAAGTTCACAACTGAGAGAGGGATATGTTACCTACTCTCATGGGTGGCCCATCCTATTTTGCCGCCTGAGGTAAAACAGGAAGGAGCTGCCTCCCAGCCCCTACCCCACCTTCACACTGCAAAGCCTTGCTCACCCTGGCCAAGCACCTGCAGCTTCTGGGTTCTGGTGAGATCTCACAAGAGGTCCATGACTTATCAGTGGAACCCAGAAGCTAAAGTCACATCTTGGTTCTCTGGTGGTGGGCAGGGCTCCCCTGCTGCCACAGAAGAATTGAGGTGAAGTGGTGCCAAGATCTTATGCAAACTCTGCAAGATGACACAAGATGTCCACGAGAACTCATAAGAAGCCAGAAGCCGCCGCCGCCACTTCTCCTTGTTTTTCCAGTGGCAGGGGCAGGCAGGGGGGACTTGAGGTGCTGCCTCTTGAGATTCTGCTGCCTGAGCCGGCTGCCTCAGTCCACCTCATGGGCACGCCAGCCCTGCCTACTACTCGCACATGGGGAAAGATGAGTATCTGAAATAGACTCAACAAACAAGTCTTGTACAGAACTGACTGGACCACTTTGCCTATCTGTTTATCTCCTTCTGTCTCTGAACTTCTCTCACGATGCTATCTATACACAACCTTCCAGTTCATATTTAACCAAACAACAACAACAAACCACTACATTTCATGGTTGCCTGGGCTCATCCTGCCTGGAAAACAAGCCTAGAAAAGCCCTTCCCTCTAATCCTAGAGAGGCAGCATTTTGTTTATGGGCGAGGCATAATGCGTCCCTGCCAGCATTTGTTCCTTCTTCAAAATGCTTCGACTGTGAACCCAGGCACTGAAAATAGATATCAGGGCTTTGCCTTGGCTGAGCTTAAGATCCACCGTTGGGCTGTTTCTATCCCTCTTCATTTGCATCTAACGAAACATATCTGTCTTCTGTCAAGCATGTAGAGACAGCTCTATTAGTTGCTGTAATTAAATGCACCGCCGAGAGTTCTTAAGCCATGTGCATGAATGGAATCCTTGGCTGCATTCCACCACACTGCCCACTCCGGAGCAAGCCTATGGCTTCCCGTGAGTCTAATCTGGAGTTAAGTGATGGGTGGACGTCAGCCTCCACCACCCTAAATATCCAGGCTGATCCTTGGAAGGAAGGAGGGGGGATTTCAAAGGCACATTCAGAATTTATAGGGGTGGGTTGGCTTTATAGTCTATATAGGTAAGTGGTATAAAATTTATGAGTGGGTTTTAGCCTTCTCGCCCCTGTGGGGGAGTATTAGGCCTGATGGTGTGTAGACCTGCTCTGTGGGTTTATACTTATAGGTGTGGGCGGGTTTCGGTCTCCACCTCTTTGAATATCCAGGCAGCTCCATGGAGCACAGCTGGCCCAATGCAATTTTGGGGCACCTGAGGTAAACCACAAAATAGCACACCCCTCCCTTGCTAGGGAAGATGGGGTGAGTGAAGCTCTACCTCAGGAACGGGGAGAGGGGTAGGGCATCAAATCAACCTTACTCAATGGTTGAAGTGGGAATTAAAGGGGCCCGTTCTGAATCATGCCAGGTGGGTGAAGAGACCAGGAGGCCCCAGAAGACAGCCCCTGCTACTTCCTCCCTGAGGAGGCTAGCAGCACCTTCTGTTCATTGAGAGGCCACTGCACAGGTGACTGCTGAGGAGGAGGCAGACCTGGCCTCTAAGGAGTGTGCCGCAGCTACGTATCACTGTCACCACGACAGTGGCAGCAGTGGGTGATTCATTCCTTGGAGGCCGGATCAGCTGTCCCTGTGTATCCTGATGCCTGAGGCGGTTGCCTCACCTTGCCTGGTGGGTGGGTCAGCCGTGGCCTGGAAAGTGTGGGTGGGGATGGATTTCAAAGCCACATTCAGAGTTTATCAAGCAGCACTTCATGGCAGGAGGGAAGCAAAACACACACTAGAATCCCAGCAACAGTAAACATTCCTCCAGCCTATTTTCCAAAGGGTGGGATACCTCCAGTACTTGTTCCAATGTGCCTGCTTCTTTGAAGAAATACTCAGTGTCCAATAGTGTTTACGACGAGGTGAAAAATGTGGATATTTCAGAAAGGGTGTGATGACAAAATTCTGAAAGAATGCATGGAAAAATTTCTAAATGCCACATGTACATTTCAGCTGCTGAGACTTAAAGGCTATGCTACTCCCTTTCTCTGCATTTTTGAGCCAGGATCAGTGGAGGACTGGGAGACAGGGACCTTGCGTTGTCTCTATTCTGGGACTATGCGCAAGTCTGTCGTCCAGATGCAGATGGAAGATCCCTTTCCTCGTGGCCTCTGTCTAGCCTCAACTTCCCTGCATATTGCCAAACCTAAATACATAGAAGTAGGCTATGGGAACAGAACTGAATGTAAACAGTATTAATACAGTATGTTCTGGAGCAATCAACCAGGATAGTTTTCACTCCGCTCATAGCTCTCGGCTTGTGCAATTGTTTTAAACCTTTCTGCCTTCAGGGAGAAAGCCGCTTGGGGAGGTTGATATTGCAGTGAAAAGGTACCGGAAGGAAATGGGTTAAGCAGCTTTTCCTCTGTGTCTTTGCTATATTTTGACTTTCAACCTGCTTTGGGTTAGAAAGAAAGAAAGAAATCACAGAACGCCACTTGTCTCTTTGAGCAAATGAATTAACTGTCGTCAGAGTCAGTTTGCACACTAGCTGAAAGAACTCCTGGCCAGGTAGCTGAGTGCCAAGCTGCTGCCTTCAAGGTTTTGCTCTGTTTTTTCGCCTTTTGTTTGTTTGTCTTTCTCATGGAAGATCCTTCGGTTCAGTGATAAACTTTTTGCTCTCTGGCCTTGTTTTGCGACACGGAAAACTTTCCGTGACTGAATTGTCAGAGAACAGAAATAGCCAGGCATGTTCCAAACAGCTTTTTGAAACCTACTTTGGATCCTAAGGAAAAAGGAGGAGTTGTGCAGAAGCTCACTGATGATCCATACATCTTGTGTTGCTTTGTACAACCTCAAATGTTTAAAGGGCGGGGGAACCAACAACTCTATTGCAAAGCACCAAGGAGCGTGGGTATGGCAGGGAAGCATGTTTTCCAACCTCTTTGCTAGGGCTAGGATAGTTCCACAATATTTCTAAATGTGTTGCAAAACACTTCTTTTTTTAAAAAAGGTTCTTGTTTCCTTCCTCTGAAAAGAATTTAGTCCCAGTAGCTTAAGAGCAGACCTGGGGGCCAAATGTGGCCCTCCCAGCCCCTGACCACTCCAAAGGTAAGAGTTGTTCCACTCCCTTTTGGCCTCTGGCCTCAATCACCACTGGCATGTGCAGAGCCATACCTTGCTAATATGGTGCCCAAAGCTGCCTTCCCAAAGCCAGGTAAGGGAGGTGCTGGGCTTTGGGAAGGAGGTGTAAGGCACTGGCAGGGTCCTAAAACACTCCCATCTTCTTCCCAAAGATGGGCAGGTGCTAACTAGGCTTTGAGAAGGAGGTGAGAGGACTCGGGCTGAGAAAGGTCCCCTATAAAAACAACAACACTAAGACAAAATAAAAGCTAAACACCTGCATATACATAAAAGGAGGTCAAACACATCCCAGCCACTAAAGGAGGCCACAATGTCTATTAGTCCCCAGTATTGACCTCTCCCCAGGGAAATTCGCCTGGCGCCTTCACTATACACCTTTAAGTGTCAGGCAAAAATGTTCCTTTTTAACTAGGCCTGATCAACATCCTATACCCTTTTAAAATGTGGCTCTTTGGGGGGGGGGGTATTTTTGGGTTATCGGTTGATTTTCTATATTGTGATCTTGATCTTTTTTTGTGAACCGTCCTAAGACCTCCGGGTATAGGGCACTATATAAATTCAATTAATAATAATAATAATAATAATAATAATAATAATAATAATAATTATAGGCCAAAAGCTAGACTGAAAAGAAATGATTTGCCTAGTGATGTCACAAGGCAGGCCAGGCATCCATACAATCACACACACTTAACACACACATTCACGCAACTACACTGCTGTTCTTCCCTCCTCCATTGATCTCCCACCCTAATCCAATATACAGTATATTATTCTATCACCCCTTTTCGTTCTGGGCCATATTGCTTCCTGATCCTCCTCCAGTTTAACATTTAAACAATCCTTGTAGGAACAGTGAGATCGTCTCTGCTCAAAAGTAGGCGTGAGCCCTACATAGCTGCCAAGTTTTCCCTTTTCTCGCGAGGAAGCCTATTCAGCATAAGGGAAAATCCCTTTAAAAAAGGGATAACTTGGCAGCTATGGAGCCCTATGGAACTTGAAGGGACTTACTTCTGAGCATGGTCAGTGCCACATTTGATGGGCCCTGAGCCTCACCCTCCCCATTCTCTTAGGCGGGGGCCCAGTAATAGTCTGCTTCCCAATTAAGATTACCAGGAGATGGGTGGCATGAGAGCCCATGGAAAGCCCAGTGCCTGGGACTTCCTCAGCCTGGCACTAAGAATAGAAGCACACATGACAAAATGCAGGCATAGACCCTGCCTATGAGGAAGGTCCTATTAAGAGCCAATACATGGATATTTGGGGGGAAATGCCTAGAGTTTTATGCCTTGTTTATTTTATTATGTAACAAACTTCACAGTGCTTTTCAAAGATGCCTGTGTTCTTTGCATGCTCTGAGGTAGGTAAAGGTAAAGGGCCCTTGGATGGTTAAGTCCATTCAAAGGCGACTGTGGGGTTGCGGTGCTCATCTCGCTTTCAGGCCGAGGGAGCCAGTGTTTGTCCACAGACAGCTTTCCAGGTCATGTGGCCAGTATGAATAAACCACTTCTGGTGCAATGAAACACCGTGAAACGGAAACCAGAGTGCACGAAAATGTCATTTACCTTCCCGCCACACCAGTACCTATTTATCTACTTGTACTGGCATGCTTTCGAACTGCTTGGTTGGCAGGAGCTGGGACAGAGCAATGGAAGCTCACCCCATCGCAGGGATTCGAACCAAGAGGCTCAGTGGTTTAGACCACAACGTCACCCTTGTCCCATCCTCTGAGGGCATACGCTGGTGTCTGGGCCTGTCAGCTCTGTTGAAACCTGCTGAAGAAGATTCCTGGGGAAATGCTTGCTAATTGCTTGCATTAGGTAAAGGTAAAGGGACCCCTGACCATTAGGTCCAGTCGCAGATGACTCTGGAGTTGTGGCGCTCATCTTGCTTTATTGGCCGAGGGAGCTGGCGTACAGCTTCCGGGTTATGTGGCCAGCATGACTAAGCCGCCTCTGGCGAAACCAGAGCAGCACACGGAAACGCCATTTACCTTCCCGCCGGAGCGGTACCTATTTATCTACTTGCACTTTGACGTGCTTTTGAACTGCTAGGTGGACAGGAGCTGGGACCGAGCAACGGGAGCTCACCCCGTCGCAGGGATTTGAACCACCGACCTTCTGATCAGCAAGCCCTAGGCTCAGTGGTTTAACCCACAGCGCCATCTGCATCCCAATTGCTTGCATTGATTACCACCTAATACTTGCTGAGCAAAATGGGTGCAAATTGACCAGAAATGTTTCCCAAGTCTTTGAAATGAATAGGCGAGTGCAGAACAAAGGAGGCCTTTTCTTAGCATGTGTTTGTCAGTCTTCATTCACTGAGGTCCCCCCACCCTCTTCTTTCCTAGCACACTTTTATATATTAATTATGAAAACTTATAAGCCTCTTTCCACCATACAGTCCCAGTCCATGGGAGTACATACACATTTTTATTTAATTAATTTAAATCCCACCCCTCCTTCCTAAGGAGCCCAGGGTGGCAAACAGATACACAGGTACAGATACAAACAGAGGCAGGTCATTTAAAAACGAACAAAGCAAAAACATTCTAAAGCAGTCAAAATATTCTAAAAATAATTACTATTAAAAACATCTAAAAGCAGCTACAGTTAAAAACATTCTTCCATCCAATTATCTCAGGGCTGCTAGGAATAGTATTTTTCAGCCACCAAACGCTGGGGTAAACAGGAATGTTTTCAGATTCCTTCCGAACATTAATAATGTTGGAGACAGCCACTCCTTACTTTTTTTTTACATTATATTACATTAACACAACATTTCAGATTCTTCGGAAAATAAGTTTCTTTTCTTATCTTTGAAGGCTTTCCATAGCAGCCAAAATAATACAAATGCATGTGGCCTATTTAGTCTATAATAGGAAGTATCAGCTTCTTGAAACCTCTGGATCCTGCTTTGTTTTATTCTTTGTTGCTACATTGTGACAATCACAATGGAACAATAATAACTGAACATCTCATTTAGCGTATTATGGGCTGTTGTTTTTTTCACATGCAGTAAGGACATAAGCAGCATGATGCACCGGGGGGGGGGGGGAATGTTATTTTAGGACTGCAGAATAGTAACAATAAGCCTTCCTTCCTAGCCACCTCATTAGTGGAGGAGTAAGTGCCGAAAATGATGTGATGAACTGGCTTATGTCGGCACTCCACACGTGCCCTGTTACGTTTAATGCACTTACCATGTGGGATTGGCTCACATGTAGCATTGCAGTGATGGCATCAGAGTGGGCTACTGAATGCTGGTGTAAGGCTATACATGAATGAGCCAACCAAACGGAGACAGCTCCTAGGGGCCGAGCTCCCTTTGGCCTCCCCCAAAACAATATTTGAGGAGGTTGGGACACCACCACACCCAGGTGATGGGCATTGCCATTGAAATGGTGTGTGTGTGCCCTGTCTTGTGATAGATTATGCAGGGCGGGGCTTACCCACCCCCACCCCCAAATATTTAATTCAAATTGTCACCCCTGACTGCCAACCCATGTAGAAAGTGCATTTAAATGTGACGGGGTGCACATTGTACATGAGCATTCCGCACCAGCTGTTTTAGACCACAACTCCCATCATCTCTGACCTTTTAACTACACCACCTGGGGCGGATGGGAGTTCTAGTCCAAAACATCTGAAAGCTACCACACTGGGGAAGTTTGATTTACACCGATGTCTCACCATGTGCATCATATTTGTTTTGAGAACTAAGCTTCCCAAGGAAGTTCTGAAATCCTTGGATGTTTTCACAAAATCTGTCAGAGATGTTTCAGAGCATAGGGTTGCCCTGTTTCATTTATTTGCTTGTTGCATTTATGCCATGTCCCAGGGGCTGCAAACAACTCTACTTTTCTATATGTCTGTGGTTTGTCCTTTCAGGAACTGGCTGAAGATACAAGTCCCTCGCATTCCATCTGACACTCTCTTACAGGTGAGCTGCTTAGTGAGCGTCCATCCTGATTTGTTTGCAAGGAGGTTCGATGATGTTTCCTGAAATTAAGCACTATTCCATACTTTCCAGTGGCTGGGGCAACCCAGCCAGATGGGTGGGGTACAAATTATATTATTATTATTATTTTATTATTATTATTATTATATTATAATTATAATTATCCTGAATGCAAAAATTATCCTGAATTGGGAAAACAAAACAGTTTAGGGAAGTTTTTAATCTGTGATATTTTAATGTATTTTGGTATTTGTTGCAAGCCACCCAGAGTGGCGGGGGAAACCCAGCCAGATGGGCGGGGTATAAATAATTAATTATAATTATTATAATAATAATAATAACCAATGTGTTGTGCAAGACCTCTCAATCAACTATAACTGTGTACCTTGAATTTACCAGTATGTCTTTGAACTCCAACCTAAAATAATGACAGTTTGGAAGCATCCCAAGACCGACAATGAGTCCCCAGTTTTCCCTGAAATGATCCTCATGCTGGTTTGGGACCTTCTAGCTCCAATTTGAGGCTTTGAATAAAAAAAGGCAACAGCTAACTTCTTGCAAACAGCACCTTTGTCAGTCTCAGGCCCACTGGCGCCAGCACTCATGACTTGGGTATAGAATCACAGAATTTAAATCTTCTGATTTAAAGGTCACAGAACATCCCCTTGCAATGTGTTGCTGCTGTCTCCCCCACCCCGTGCGCAATAAGGGAAGCAAAAGGTCTTAAAACACCAGCTGATGAGAACTTTGGTAACAATTCAGCATCGTCATCACTGCTTTCAGACACTTACTGGCGTTTGCCCATTTGCAGTGGAACATGTGAGCAAGTCCACTTCTTGTCCTGTATTTCCTTTTACTTATCTCTGGAAAGCAACTGGCAAATGGCCAAGGCTTTCCATTCCATTCCCTGTTTATACAGACAATTTGTTTCTTAAAAGACTATTTATTTTATTGCTCAGAACATTTCATAAGGCACATCACAGTTTATTCAAAAAGAGGTCGGGGCATGAGTTTACCCATTTGCATATTGTGCCAAATGCATCTCAGTAGCTGTTTTGTTTCATTCTTCCTCCCTTACAGCCTATGAAAAGGCCTCATCATCAGATGATATCATGGGAGAGGAACCTAGTCTGGATTC
Organism: Zootoca vivipara; assembly: GCF_965207765.1. Classification (NCBI taxonomy): domain Eukaryota; kingdom Metazoa; phylum Chordata; class Lepidosauria; order Squamata; family Lacertidae; genus Zootoca; species Zootoca vivipara. The sequence goes on along the minus strand of NC_142586.1, from coordinate 83,780,638 downwards.
CTTACATATCAATGGCTTCCTAGAGGACATAGCTGTGAAGGCACCACTGTGATGAACTGCAATGGATGTGCTCATCATGATAATTAGCTATAGTAAATTTCAACGGGTTTTCTTCCTTAGTCGATTTTGTGTTCTGCTTTTTCGTAACATTCTGGGAAATGTTGTCTTAGGAAGGCTCGTTGGGGGCCTTCATTATCCTTTCCAAGCCTGAAAAGCACTACCGTTCTATATCACCCTAGGGATAACCAATGGAGAGTTGTTCTTTTTCCAGGTAGCATTCTTGGAGGATAACATTACCTTTTTAAAGCGGATTAGGTGCACATATAGGTGCTCTGCTATGTGCAGCAATAGATTTTCAGTGGATGGTGACCAAAGCTCCCCAGTGGTAGTTTTTTTTTTACTGCTACGTAGCAGGTGGTCTCCTGATTAACAATCCTGGAAGCACTATGTACAATACATAAGGTATATGTTTATTATCAATCTATACATGACATACATAAACATATGAAGCTTCCGTTTAGGTCCATGTAGTCTTGCCTTGCCTTGCCTGCTCTTCACTGGCATCAGATCTCCAAGTTCTCCAGCTGGAGTCTTTCCAAGCTTCACACTCCGAGATCTTTCAAACAAAGATTATGAAGACTGAAGCACAGGGTCTGCCACTGAGCAAAGTAACTTTCCTTCTGCAGACATCCCAAGTCTGAACAACATTGGGAGTGTTTTAAGGCCTCTCTGTTTGAGATGGTTCAAGTTTGCATCGGGAAAGGGGGGTGGAATTTAATAGGACTGTTTATATGAAGGCATTTGATTTTCTATTGATAAGTTTCTTCCAAGTGTGTGTGTGTTGTTGTGAGTTTGTGGGGTGGGCTGGACTCCAATGGAAGAGCCCATTGTTGAGTTAACTGGGCAGGGCTATAATGGCCCTAAGTGTGGGGTGGTAGCATAAGAAAGGAAGTGGTTCAGTGCCAGAGGGCAAATGGGTGGGTCGGGTCCCCTTCCTCACCTGGCTGGTAGTTAAAAGGATAACAGCTGGGTATAAGAGAGAGAGAGCTGGGCTTAGGCAATAACCTCAGAGTGAGGTTAATTCCTGCTTGAATCCAAGGTTGTGGCTATAGGAGAACCAATACCTTTTGGGGTGTTAATGCTCCAACTTCAGCCCAGTTTGAAAATATGTGTAAATAAACCATATATCATAAAGACACCACAGTCTCCACTGCCCCTCATTCCAAGGAAACCTAACCCGGCGTAAGTGCCTGGAACCCCTGGAATCCTGCACTGCGTAGAGACTGGTTTGGTGCCCAACAACAAATATTGCAGCCATATTGCAAACAAATTGTGCATATATGCAGTTGTGATATTTGTTGACCACCTTGAAACAAGCCTTTCAGATTCCCACGCAAATGGGCTTGCAGGAAGCATCAGCTTTGAAACCCATCATCCGAGGGGTTTAAAATCTTAATTGTAGGAGCCAAACATTTCCAGCTGTTGTTGTCTTCTCTTTTTTCCCACAGCATCCTGGCCGAGGTCTGTTCATGGTCTGTATTCTGCAATGGCCTGAGATATTAGCATAATCATTGTTTATGCTGGACAGAGGGATATTCCTCAAGCCTTACTTCATTAACTCTTTTTTTTTTCTTTGAGAGAAAAGCTTGCTAACTTGTTTATCTTCAAAGGATGGAAACATTTTCCATGCAGTTTAGGCAGACTGGTTCTCTTCCCCCCCCCCGCCGCCGCCCCCTTTTTCAGATCCTGACACTAAAGCGAACCAAATACCAGAAGTCAATCTGGGCTGTAAACTGGAATATGTCATTCAAGCTTCAGTGGCTTGCAATGTTGTAAGAAGTTGTTTCTATAGCAACTTTTCATCTTTTGGCTGTTTGACCTCCACCTCTTTCCTTCTGCCCATTAATTAGACCTCATCATCTCCAGTTTACATGATTTACCAAATATTTCCTTTGCAAGCAATCATGGAGGGCATGGAGGGCTTGGGGGACCAATGTGACATAACAGCTAATAATTTGGAAAGGCGAAATGATTTCTGAAATGGCAGTTGATGCACTGGAATTAGTTGCTGTTGTGGAACATTTAAACCAGTGATTTAAAAAAATCCATCATGGTGTTCCATTGCGCCAGAAGCGGTTTAGTCATGCTGGCCACATGACCCCAAAAGCTGTCTGTGGACAAACACCGCCCCCCTCGGCCTGAAAGCGAGATGAGCACCGCAACCCCATACTCGCCTTTGACTGGACTTCACCATCCAGGGGTCCTTTACCTTTTTTTAACCTTTTACAGTCATTAGCATTTATAATCATTATAGTTGATACTGGCGTCTACTTTAGGAACATAGGACATTTATTTTGTGGGGCAGGAGAGTAACATCAACCTTTACGAAGCAGCTTATCTTGATTTAGAGTGGTGTGCCATGCACTAAGTCTTTGAAGAGTTTAGGCAAATCATGATTGGCTGCAGAGTGGTGGGAAGGCTGTGGGGAACAAGCATTATCTCCCATAGTATTTAATATAGAAAGCAATTGTACATAATGGAACATGGTCCGTCGAAAGCAAGTTCTCATTGTCAAGTAAGAGCTTGTCTTGCACGACAGGAGCTGAGATACCTGGACTATGCATCTGTAACATCTGCAGAGGGGCTAAGCAAAAAGTGTGAATATTTTTGGCACTGTCAAAAAACATTTTGGAGTGTTTAGCCATGCAGAGCAAGGATCAATAACAGCAGCACGTAGGGAGATCTAACTGGCTATCTCATGCCAGGTAGCTGGGATCGATCATGTGATTAAACCAGGGAGGATGCAGTAATTTGAGGGATAAAATTGGCATAGAAGACACCGTGCATGAGGGATGGGGAGAGGAGGACACGAAGATAAATAATAGGCTTAAAACAAGGTTAACATCCTCACAATGGTTAAGAGCAGGCATGTCCAACTCCCAAGAGACGGTGATCTACTCCCAGTAGAAAAACTTTTTGTACACCAGGATCAGCCGGGGATCTACCGGTAAATCGCAATCTACTGGTTGGACATCCCTGGTTAAGAGTATCAGACTGGGATGTGGGTAACCAGGGTTCAGATCCCTACTTGGCCATGAAGCTCACTGGGTGACTTTGGACCAGTTACTGCCTCTCAGCCTAAACCTGAGGGGAGAGACTCCATCAGGCAAGGCCTCCTTCCACCTGCCTTGCTCCACCCTCTAGTCTCTGCTTCTCAATTTGTATTGTATTATTTTATGTACTGTGGCTTGCCATTGTTTTATTGATTATAGTTTAGAAATTTATTGTAACTGTTGAGTGGATTTCTGTTTGACTTTTAAATGTTACAGTATTATTATTTAATACTATTCTAATGATTGTTGAATGTTACTTTTTGATGTAGGTTGCCTATTTTAAAGTTATGTTTTATTATCACATTTTTGTATTGCATTAGTGTGGTGTGGTGGTTAAGAGTGGTAGACTCGTAATCTGGGGAACCGGGTTTGCATCTCTGCTCCTCCACATGCAGCTGCTGGGTGACCTTGCGCTAGTCACACTTCTCTGAAGTCTCTCAGACTCACCCACCTCACAGAGTGTTTGTTGTGGGAGAGGAAGGGAAAGGAGAATGTTATCCGCTTTGAGAATCCTTAGGGTAGTGATAAAGCGTGATATCAAATCCAAACTCTTCTTCTTATAATATGTACATTTTTGTTTCTTCAGCTTGTAAACCGCCTTGAGTATTATAAGATAGAAAGACAGTATAAAAATTAAAAATGATGATGAATATTCATCCTAATTTATTCCTAATTTGTTCAGGTCCCTGAATGGCGATTCAAAGCCAAAGCATCCAAGATTTATTAGCCTATCCTGCATGCACAATCTGGTCTCTATCTTTCCTTTGCACTTTCCTTAGCAATCCCTGCCAAATGCACGTCAGAGCAATGATAGTTTCCCTCTCTCCCACCCTCCATGCTTGTGACCTGACAGTTACATTTGATTAGTTAATTGAAAGGGTGGGAGAAGATCACCCACCCACACACTTCTTCCCATTGCAGATGTCACGAAGGGAATATGGGTTTTTGTAAGGTTGTTTCTTCTGCCCGAATTAAAAAGCTATACTCCCAGAGTAGGTTTCTGAACTAGTGGCGACAACTAGTGGCCTAATAGATTAATCTAAGAAGCACATAGTCTCTGGAGAGGAAGGGAGGGAAACGTTATCTCCAGGTTCTGGTTAAAAGCATGTTTATTTAGAATCAAGTGGAAACACACAGGATGCTCTTTATGTCCATATTTCAGTGGACATTTGTTTGTTAAACTGCTGGCATGCATGGACCCACAGGCTCCTGTGCCCCTCATCCCCCTGACATCTCTCCCTCCCTCAAACACAAAGAAGTTCTCATTTAAATCAGCTCCGGAGCCAATGAAAATTCTTCCCTCCCATTGACTGCATGGGAAGAGTGGGGAAGGAACCATTTAAACTGTATTACTTGTTTTACTGTTGTACTGCAACCCAAGGATAAAGGGTAATAAATTAAAGAAGAGGAAGGAAGGAAGGAAGGAAGGAAGGAAGGAAGGAAGGAAGGAAGGAAGGAAGGAAGGAAGGAAGGACCGACCCACTGCTGGCAACTAATTTGCAGAACATATCATGTGTTTAGAGAGGACTGTAATCTACTCAAGCCCTTTGAACACATCCATATAAGGATTATAGGTTTTAATATACTAATGTATTTCTTATTATTCCTTCTGACTGATATTGAAGCTACAGCTGCTTCGCCATGATGAAGAGCCAAAATCCACTACACAGTAGCTGCCACAAGAATTTTATATGCAACCTATTAGAGACAAATGACTCCTGATACTTATGGCAGATCCACACCATACATTTAAAGTTCACCTAATGTTAAGTGATGTATGGAAGTGAGAGCTGGACCATAAAGAGGGCTGATCGCCGAAGAATTGATGCTTTTGAATTATGGTGCTGGAGGAGACTCTTGAGAGTCCCATGGACTGCAAGAAGATCAAACCTATCCATTCTTAAGGAAATCAGCCCTGAGTGCTCACTGGAAGGACAGATCCTGAAGCTGAGGCTCCAATACTTTGGCCACCTCATGAGAAGAGAAGACTCCCTGGAAAAGACCCTGATGTTGGGAAAGATGGAGGGCACTAGGAGAAGGGGACGACAGAGGACGAGATGGTTGGACAGTGTTCTCGAAGCTACCAACATGAGTTTGACCAAACTGCGGGAGGCAGTGCAAGACAGGAGTGCCCGGCGTGCTATGGTCCATGGGGTCATGAAGAGTCAGACACAACTAAACGACTAAACAACAACAAAAATGTTAAGGCTCATGATTTGCCCCAAGGAATTCTGGGAACTGTAGTTTGTTAAAGGTGCTGGGAATTGTAGCTCTATTGGGGGGGGGACTACCATTCCCATGATTCTTTGGCGGGGGGATAATGTGGTTTAAAGGTGTGTTGCGGATCTGCTATTAAAGAATAGCTAGATGAAATGTGGCAACAAGCTCTGATAGCAAAAATAACTATTTCCACAGGAGGGGGAAGGCAGAAATTTGTTAATTTGACAATAAACTGGATGAATTTTGTGATCTTAATAAATTTTACAAAGCTGTGGGAAGCTGTTTTAAAATGCTATGTCTTAACATGTATTGATTTATTGAGGGGAGGCAGTGAAACCACAACATAAGAATTTACAAGGAATACTGTATGTTGATTTGTGCATTCCACCATAAAATATTTGCTCGCCATGCTCAAGCCTTGAAGTGTGGCCCGCCACTCCTTTTTCCCTTCATTCGTACACTTCTACAGCAGCACAGAGTAGAGAATAAGGCTTCCCAAATGGCAGTGTTGCCCATGTTACCGTGTTTTGGGGTGATAACAACTATAGCTCACCAAGGAATAGGAAGAAAATACTAATAGCAGGTTTCAGTAGCATGAGCATCAAACCAGACACTTATACCCCAATCAAAGTGAAACATCTCCACCTCCTTAAATGCCATATGTCAGATGACCTATAAACTGCACAAAGCCTAAACATAGGCTTTTAGTACTGCTCTTGATGGTGCAAAAAAGCACTGCGAGTTGTGCCAATGTTGGTGCTGACCTTTTGCAGTCTCGTCCTCTGAATCTGAAATTGCAACAGGGGCTCCAGTGGGGAGGAAAGGAGGCAGGGAGCAGGAAGGGAAGCAGGAAGACAAAGTGGCTCGGTACAATCCCCTGTGTGCATGCACAGTGAAGTTGTAAGGCTTAACATGTTATTCATCTCAACTGGGATCAAAGCTGTTGAGGCTGGGAAATGCATTAAAAGGCAGTGCTAGTGTTTCATAAGAAATGGCAGGATGGAAGCAGAATAGATATGGATTGTGGCTAACGTTGTGCGTACACTGCTTCCAAAACCAGAAGTGGGAGCGCACTGGGTGCAGAGTACACGGGACTAGGTATACCACTTGGATCTTTCTGGCCCCTTTGATGCCTTTCCACTCATGTAATTGCTTCAAAAAAACAAACAAACCTGGGAATGGACAGAACGTGCTTTCGTTCCATTGCATTTTGGAAACCTATGCATGCCTTCCAACACCCCACTGATGAAAATTGGGGCATTTGAAGCCCAAATTCAGTTCACAGAGGCACAACCCCCCACCCCTGCCAGCCAGGGGCAAAAGCAGCAGGGGGGCGGGATCAGTGATGGCGGGCCAGGTTCCCTCTCCCCTGGGCAAAAGCACCAGCCAGGACTCACCTCCAGGGAAGCCAACTGACTTGCACAAGAGCATGGAACCACAAAACGAGACATTCCAGGATCCAATCAGAAGCCAGGATGGCTTCTGTAATTCTGGGGTGTTCCGGTCAAATCAGGCTGGTTGAGGGATAAGACTATGTTACATTAGGTGGGGAGAACTATCATTTTTTCCTGTTTCTTTTACTCATATATGTTTGTTTGCTGGCTATGTGAAAATGTTTGCCTGCTGTATTTATAAAGTGTTTCCTTCATTAACTCAAGATATTGATGGTGAAATGCTGTGGCGCTGTTACAAGATGGGAGTCACGCCAATTTGCACCCTGAAGCCATCCAAGTTGCAGAGCTACAATTTCCAGAGCTCAGGTTTCAGAACTACAATCCATCCCTTTGCAGAAGGAACTTTGGGAATGTTATCTCCATGAGGAGAATAGGAATCTCTGACTACCTCTCAGCACCCTTAACAAACCACATCTGCCAGAATTCTTTGGGGGAAGCCATGACTGTATAAAGTGGCATCATTACAGACTTTAAAATATATGGTGTGACTATGGTCCTGTTGGTACAAGGCAGATTGCTAAATTCAAAGACTCTGCAATAGTTAAAACCCAAATTGCTCTTAGGAGTCACATCCTCAGATGTTTAACTTTCCACTCCTCCTGCTCCCCATAAAAGCCCATGGCAATGCTCTCAAGAGGAGCACATCTGCCTCTCACATTGAAAAAACAACAACAATATTTTGGAAGAATACCACATGAAATCGGAATTCTCCTAACCCTAACATAATAAGTGTGCATAATCTAATTAGGTTTCAAACTGGGATCACAACAAATGGTCCAAAATAGAAATATAGTAAGATTTCACAAAAGATAATATGGAAAATGTGTATATCATTGCCAGGCTCTGCCTTCCTTCAAATATATGAGGCATAATTGCCATTGATTCTAGGGGAGGCCTCTAGTCCTTTGAGAGAATCGAAGCTAAATGAGGAATACAGCAAAGGCAAACTGCAAATTATGAAGGAAAAAAATTGTTTATCACCAGGAAAGAACTGTTTGGTGCGCAAAGGACCAATTTGGGAGATGGGAAAAAGCCGAAGCCAAAAAAAGGGGAACATCCTCAGAAGGTTAAGGTTTAAAAAAGGAAGAAAACGATCAAAGAGCCCAATAGTGGAATTGTTAATGAGATATGAAGAAAAACAAAAGATTTTGCAATTATGTCAGGAATAAATGTCCTATGGGACCTTGCTGGGGCAAAATAAAAGTCATCTTAGTCATGGGAGAACAGAGCGCGATGAGAAAGTCATCTGCACGTTCCTTTCACTGTATGGTTTACAAGTTCAGATACAGTTTGTTTGGAACAATGGCACTGCTGCTGTTTATGTACCAACATGTTACAACAGTGGTCTTCGGGGGGGGGGAGGGGTTGAGGCAAAGAGAATTTTCCAAGGTTAGCAGATTAAAAAAAACAATCCTAAAATTGAATAGCTAAAGCTGAAAATGAACCAGAGTGATATAAGATGGTTTCCATCCTTTGCTCTTAAAACATGAAGCAGAAAAGGTTGACCAAAAGCAGCAAAGTTCCCTAACTTCACTGAAGTATGAAATGTTAACGGCATATAATGTTGGTGTCTGTACTGGAGTTGAAAGTGTGTGTGTGTGTGTGTATATATATATATATATATATATATATATATATATATATATATATATATATACTGTGTATGCTTTATTGCTGTGTGAAATCATTTTGAGATCATAGAACCATATATCCAAATAACATTTTTGTACTAGCTATTGGCCATAGCAAATCTGAAGCAAAAATAAACACAAGCAAAAGGGGTGCCATGCCACAAATAATAGTCTCTATTTAGGAGATCATAGAATCATAGAGTTGGAGGGGACCCTGAGGATCATCTAGTCTGTCCACTCACATTGCAGGAATTTGCAGCTTTCTCTAACAGGGATTGAACCTGCGACCTTGGTATTATTAGCACCATGCTCTAACCAACTGAACTATGTTCCATAGGAAGCAATTAACAAATGAAGTAAATAATAGCAACAACAGCATCTGGGCTATATCAGAAGTACCAAGAATTGGGAAAACTCCACATTTAAAGGGGGGAAGGTCCAATATAACCCTGGGGTGGGCAAGACACCATGTGGGTGCCCCTACATTAATAGAGATCCCACTGTGAATGGTTCACTTTGAGAGCGGTTGTTATCTGTGATTGTTGCTGTCATATTATCATGGAAGAGCCGAATGATGTTTACAAATTTATCTGGGCAGCCAATTTCCAGAAGGACAGTCCACAGGGCATTACGATTTACAGTGTCGAAAGACTGTCTCAAGGCAAATCTTTAAAAATGTAGTATAAACACTGACAACTGGGAAACACTGGCCTGTGATAACTCCAGTTGGAGAACAGCCTTTACCAAAGGTGTCATGGGCTTTGAAGACACTCGATCTCAGGACGCAAGGGAGAAACACGCTAAGAGGAAGGCACGCTTGGCAAATCCACACCGTGATCAACTCCCGCCCGGGAACCAATGTCCCCACTGTGGGAGGACGTGTGGATCCAGAATTGGCCTCCACAATCACTAACGGACTCATTGTTAAAACTGTGTTTATGGAAGACAATCTTACTCGGCTACAAGTGATCGCCAAAGAAAGATTAATAGAGAGACAGGCCGGTGTAAACCCACATGTGGGCAAGCCCTGGGTCTGCCTTTCCCCCACCCACTACAGGTGGTAACCACATCTCCAGCTTACTATTTCAAAAGTTGCAATCAGCTATAAAAGTCACACAGGCAAAACTTGTGCAGATCTGTGATTTGGTGATGCATCAGTGGCCGGTCTGCGTGATACCCGGAAGACACCCTGTGTCCTCTGCTGCTGGCTTCCGCCTCAGAACACTCAAAGATGCTCAGAGAGACAAATAGTTTGCATGCTCATTTAAGCACCATCTTCAGCATGACACTGATTGTGCTTTGTGATACCTTTTGCCTTTGAAATGCTGTTAAGTTTCCCTGCCTGTTGATTTGCACCCCGGCTTTATTAAGGCCTAGGCAGAAGGGTAGTAGGAGAGACTGTGCTCTGCTGGTGAGAAAGGAGGAGGATCGAGAAGAGGGCTAGAGAAGACCAGAGACTGGAGTAGAGAGGTGACTAGGGAGAAATTGAGAAAGAGGCAAGGGCATGGGTGTTAAGTGATGGGGAAGGGAATTCTGCTAGGTCCAGCAGGTTGTGCAGGACTGGGAAAACAGTACCTGCTGAAATGTCCTCTGCTGTTTTACTACTAAAGGTGCAAAATCTCTACCACTCCCTTCCTCAACCTGCTGCCCTCCAGGCTGGTGGAGGATGCTCTAATGCAGGGGTCAGCAAACTTTTTCAGCAGGGGGCCAGTCCATTGTCTCTCAGACCTTGTGGGGGACCGGACTATATTTTTTTGGTGGGGGGTGATGATGAGCACTATGAGCCCCAGTGGCTGCTTACCTGTGTCTTGGGAGTGGCAAGGACTGGCGGCGGAGGCGGCGGAAGGACGATGAGCGGCGGACGAAAGGGGCTGCTTAAAATGGCGGCTGCTTGAGTGCTGCTGCTGCTGGCACCAACAAAGCCCAGCTCCCTTCTTCCTCTAGGCAGGGCGGGCAGAAGCCAGGGGGAGGGAGGGAAGGGGAGGAGGAGGCGCCGCCGCCATGTGAGGGAGAAGGAAAGAACATGCACGCTGGTGATCCACGTGGCGATTCCCAGACTATCTGCAGGCCGGATCCAGAAGGCAATTGGGCCTGGTCCGGCCCATGGGCCTTAGTTTGCCTACCCATGCTCTAATGGTACTGTATACCCATCTTTCTTTACAGTTGGTCACCCTAGAATAAACAAATCACACTTTGTCTTGTTTAAAACAATGTCTTATTTAAACCAAGAAGGAAGGCACAGTGCTTTCATGTGGGCAGATATATGAGTTGTTTGCCTCGTGGTCCTCCTTATGCACCAACATGATGGATTATGCTTTGGACCAAGTGAAACGACTCTTGTTCTGCTTCCTTGGGATCCTGGCACAGGTCCAAACAGTCCAGGTGGATTTGCCTGAAGCCAGGCTTCCGACAAGAGAAAGCATTCCCAGATAAGCAGTCTGCCTTGGTTTCATTTTAGTTATAGATGAGGAGGCTCAAACACATTCCCGCTTTGACTTATGGACAGTAGATCCCTGTGACAAAGTTTCAAGCCCTGTGCAGCAAGAGTTTAATATGGGTCAAAACAAGGCAACACAAATCTGCCACTAGGTACCTCAAAAAAGGATGCAAATTTAGGAAGCTTAAGTAGAATATGTTAAAATTTATTGCCACTGGGAAAAGTCACTGGATTGTAAGCCACAGAGGATAAAACTCCTCTGTTTAATCAGAGAGCTGCTGATTTGGCACTGGAAAACTGAAATACAAGCTTCTCATAAATGTTACCTTATCAATACTTCACATCTTTAGAGACAGAAATATAGCATCCTTAACTTCATTGCTCTTTTTCCATTTCACCTTTGACGCTCTTGATGGAGACTCACAATTGTGCTTACCAGGATTGTGGCAGTAATAAGTTAAGTGTAAGAAATTTATTAACTGGGTCCATCAAAGCTTTGTTGTGTGGAACCTGAGAGCACAATTCTGCTCAAAAATAAACCCCATTATGCTCAGCATGGCTGACTGTTAGGCAAGGAAGTAGGCATAACCTTGTGCCTTTAATCATCCAGTTTCTGAAGGCAGACCATTAGAATGTAATACATAAATAAAATACCCAGTTTCCTCTCCATTGTAAAGCAAATGGTGGAGAAGCTGGAACCAGACCAATAATGCAGAGCAGCACCCCCCAATTGGGTGACTTTCAGGTTTTTTTTGGGGGGGTTGGACAACTCTCATCACCCCTTGCCATTGGTCATGCTGACTGGGACTAATGGCAGTTAGAATCCAACATCATTTGCAGGGTACCGTACTGGAGAAGGCGGATGAAGAACCCCGGCCATTGGTACAAGTCTTTCCCTTTTTTTCCAGGAGCTGGACCCCAACATTGTGTAATTATGTAATTTTCTTAGATTTCCAGGAGGCTTTTGATGTTGTTGTTATAGAGGAATACATCATGGCATAAGATCATGCCCCAAGCTGTTAGGGTTTTATGTAATAATATGAACACCTTTAATTTGGCTCAGGAGCAAATCAGCAACTGGTGCAAGTCCCTGAGAAGAGGCTCCTCTATCCAAGTCTTATCAATGCCTGCCAAGTCAACCCCTTCTTCCATGAGCAAGTCGTAGATGAGCATTGGTCGTATGATGGACTGACCAGGCATTCAGTAACAGCACCACCAGACTGGAAGGCTCCACAACTAAGCTGCTTGTAGTTAAACCTTCAGTGAGTTACGGACTGGTCTAGTGGTCCATCCCCTGCATAAGAAGACAGGCTTCGGTGGGTTGACCAATAGTGGGTCCAATGATCAAGAAGGCGGCTTCTGCACATGCTGTAGAGGGAAGTGAGTGGCAGATGGGGATTGTCAATCTGGGAAAGTAGCCCATCTAGGAGAAGGAAAACTCTAACCCAAACCTCCACTACTTTGCAGCTATACACATTTGCAAGAAAGGCCTCAGGAGTAAACCTTAAGGAACAATCCATACTCACTGCTTTGTGAAATATTTTTGGAAGAAGAAGAAGAAGAAGAAGAAGAAGAAGAAGAAGAAGAAGAAGAAGAAGAAGAAGAAGAAGAAGAAGAAGAAGAAGATTTTGGATTTGATATCCCGCTTTATCAGTACCCGAAGGAGTCTCAAAGCGGCTAACAATCTCCTTTCCCTTCCTCCCCCACAACAAACACTCTGTGAGGTGAGTGAGGCTGAGAGACTTCAGAGAAGTGTGACTAGCCCAAGGTCACCCAGCAGCTGCATGTGGAGGAGCGGAGACGCGAACCCGGTTCCCCAGATTACGAGTCTACCGCTCTTAACCAATACACCACACTGGCTAAGAAGCTAAGGGCTAAGGGGTACACCCTACACAAATCAAGAGTGGAGTCCCTAAGATGGTTGGATGTATGCCTCCTTCCAGAAACTCCTGCAGCCAAACTAGTGTCAAATGTATCGTGTTCTTCTCCTTTGGACCACTTCAGTGAGGCCAGGAGGTGGGTCTTGTCGCCTGGGCAGCCCAGGACCTCCATACACACTGCGAAATGCGAAGGCAACCGTAATATAGTGTGTATTTTTCGCCCAGCTACAAATGCAAAGCAGTCTTTAAAAGGTTAGAGCAGTGACACCGTACAGACCATAAAAGAGGAAATGAGAACAACAGCAGCCCATCTGAATGAGAAAGAGATCACTGTACAGAAATAGTTACAGGTAGGTAGCCATGTGGGTCTGCTGTAGTCGAAACAAAATATTAAAAAATCCTTCCAATAGCACCGCCAACCTTCTGATCAGCAAGCCCTAGGCTCTGTGGTTTAACCCACAGCGCCACCTGCGCCCCAGTAGCACCTTAGAGACCAACTAAGTTTGTCATTGCTATGACAAACTGAAGAAGTGCGCATGCACACGAAAGCTCATACCAATGACAAACTTAGTTGGTCTCTAAGGTGCTACTGGGAAGCAGGTGGTGCTGTGGTCTAAACCACAGAGCCTAGGGCTTGCCAATCAGAAGGTCGGCGGTTCAAATCCCTGTGACAGGGTGAGCTCCTGTTGCTTGGTCCTAGCTCCTGCCAACCTAGCAGTTCAAAAGCATGAAGTGCAAGTAGATAAATAGGTACCGCTCCAAGCGGGAAGGTAAACGGCGTTTCCATGCGCTGCTCTGGTTCGCCAGAAGCAGCTTAGTCGTGCTGGCCACATGACCTGGAAGCTGTACGCCGGCTCCCTCGGCCAGTAAAGCGAGATGAGCGCCGCAACCCCAGAGTCAGTCACAACTGGACCTAATGGTCAGGGGTCCCTTTACCTTTACCTTTTAAGGTGCTACTGGAAGTAATTTTTTTTATACTGTACAGAGAGAGATTGTACAAAGGTGATTACTGGGGATGGCAATCCAGAAATGTTTCCTCCACTGGCATTATTAAATGAACTAGCAAGAAAGGAGTTGCTGTGGAAAGCAAAGCTCACTTCAGCAGGGGTGATATAAATAAGACTTTGCACTCCTACTGCATCCTACCACTGCCACCTTGTGGATAGTTTTGATACACTGTAAAAAAAAATTAAAAAATTGTCCAGTAGCACCTTAGAGACCAAGTCAGGCTACCTACCTGAACGTAAACAAAAATGTTGTAAACATAAAGGTAAAGGACTCCTGGACGGTTAAGTCGAACTGCTTGGTTGGCAGAAGTTGGGGCAGAGCAACGGGAGCTCACTCCTTCGCAGGGATTCGAACTGCCAACCTTCTGATTGGCAAGCCCAAGAGGTTTCAGTAGTTTAGACCACAGCATCACCCACATCCCTTTTTGTTTTAAATATAGTGAAGAGCTTGCCAGCTTTGCAAAGTTGCTGCCTCGTGGTCTACAGAAGAGTGTGTCAATTCAGCTGTGCTGCCCTGCTGTCCAGTTCCTTATAGCCAGAATGCAGTTGTGCAACTGGTCCTTTTTAGATTGGCTGCAGGGATCTTCCTTTTAACCAATGGCTGGAACTCAAGCCAGTCTGCAAAGGAAGTAAGGAAAGGATATTTCCTTTGTGTAGTTCTTTCCTTTGAAGTTGGGTCACTGGAAATCATGGTGGTGTCAGGTGACTGACAAATGGGCAGCCAGATCTTGTTCCCTCACCTGCAAATGATTTGGTGCTCTGTGTCCTCCTCATTGAACGCAACCTCCCAGCTTTGAGCTTTGGGTCTCTTCTCTAACAGAAGGAAGCACAAAGCGGTCTGGTTAACATCCATTGCCTGCAGGTTTACTGGCTCTGACTGATCTCTGCATTTTTCAGTAGGTGAGCTGTTTGCTCTACCTTTTCATGTGCCTTTTCCTTCTGCTCTTTTCTATCTGTCCTGAACTGCATCCTGCTGCTTCTTTCCTTGTATTTTGCTTGGTTGCTCCAGTTCTGACACTGCAGGAAATTATCATACGATTTTCTGGTCTTCAAAAGCTGTGACAGCAACACAGGCCATTGATTCACCACTTTCAATGGGGGAAAATGTTTTATTTCCTTCTCATTCCTGCATGAGAAACCACATCTATAAAAATTCCCTCTTCTGCTCCAAAATTAAACATACAGAACCTCTACTGCCCAACAGATTTATGCCATTTTAAGCAGAGGTACATATTCCCTTGTTAAGGAGCAACCAATACCCTATTCTTCTTTATTCATATATGAAAACTTTATCTATTGAGGGTAGGACTAAATAACCTCTCAGGTACCTTCCAACTGAATGGTTCTATAATTGCAAAGTTGGGGGTGAACTCTGCTACAATTTTATAGAACGAGCTGAAATTAGAAAGCCAGTTTGGCGCAAAGTGGTTATGAGTGCTGGCAGGGCCATCTCTAGGCCTGGGCTGGGTGGCGCAATGCGCCAGGGCGCCTGGCCACCAGGGGCGTTGCTGCGCCTCAGACCTCCATGTTTCTCTTTCTCCTTGGAGCTCTTCTCGCTCCGCGGCAAGGCCGCAATCTCAAGAGAAGAAGCCCGCTTCCGACACACGCAGGTGGCGCTGCGGCTGAGGAAATCGAGCCCAGGTGCTCGCTTGGCTGCGGCTCCATCCTCGGCCTCCTCCTCCTGCTTCCTGGGGTGGAGGAGGGGGCGCCTCGCCTCGCCTCATGCCTGCGGGGTGGGGGGGCGCGGCCTCCATTGCCCTGGACTAGCGTTGAGGAGACCGGTGGCGGCCGCAGACAAGGCCTAAGAGCAGCAGCGGTGGCCAGCGCAGCTGAGAGGAAGGGCGGCGGCGAGCGGGGAAGCTGGTTTGCTGGAGAGAGAGAGATGGTGCGCAGCGGCAGCACGTTGGGTTTCTCTCCTCTCTCTTTTCTCCCCACTTCCTCGCCTCGGATGCAGGGCGCGGGAGAGGGGGGAGAAGTCCCAGCTCGGCTACCTGGATTTGCTTGGCTGTGCCCAGCGCTGTTTGTTTGTTTGTCTGCCGGGGTGGCGGAGAGGGGGGGAGGGGGAGGGGGGAAGGATTGCTGGTGAACTTCAGCCGAGGCGGCGAAAGAGTTGAGGAAAAGTTCAGCCGCGCTGAAGAAGAGCGCCGCAAGTTGCTCGCTTGCTCCGGCGAGGGAGGGAGCCAGAGAGCGAGGCTGCAAGGCTGTGAAATAAACATTAAAAACAAGTGTGTGGGGAAGGGAAGGAGGGGAGGCCCCCAAAGCAGAAGGAGACGGTGGAGGCAACCTGCAGCCGAGGAGTAGGAGCTTTGATTTCCCCCCTCATAGAATTGTAGAGTTGGAAGTGATCCCAAGGGTCATCTGGTCCAACCCTCTGCAATGCAGGAATCTCCGCTAAAGCATCCATGCTAGTTTGTTTCTGGGAGGGAAACATTGGGGGGGGGCAGAGAGATTTTTGCACCATGGCGCTGGATACCCTTAAGACGGCCCTGAGTGCTGGGAGACCAGGGTTCAAATCCTCACTCAGCCACGAAGCTCACTAGGAGCCCTTTGGGCCAGTCACTGTTTCTCAGCCTGACCCTATTCTCATAGGGTCATTGTGAGAATAGAACTATGTACCCCAACTTGGAGGAAAGGTGGTATATAAATGTAATAATAAACAAATAGCTAATCAAAGGCTTTTAAAAGTGACATCTCTCTGAGTGTCACAAGCCAAATGATTTCTAGGGTGACTTCTATTCTTTTTTCTCTTTACTACTCCCAGTTAAAACCTAAAAAGTTAGAAAGATCATGAGGCCCCACTTTCACTGCCTGTATTCATAGTGGGGGGAAAAATCAAGCTCAAATGAGTTCTTGCCCTTATCTTTGGGTCCTAGATGAAATGGAGCAACATAGCAAAAACAGAAGCTGTGCTGTTGGGTCGACAGAATTCCTTTAAGCCATCAAGTGGGTGAGGGCAGGGAAAGTACTTTTGGGTTCAGGGTGCTACTTTCAGTCTGCTCCAAAGTTAAACTGGAACATCAGGGCCAAATTCTCAAATGATCTTATCCAGCACATTTCCCCAGAATCTATTGTACCATCTGCTTCTTTGGCCCTCACAATTTAACAATCTAGCGCGTAGAATTCTGCTAATACTTCACTGTCAATAAATGAAAACTAGGAGTTTGCTAGCGGTAGAAATACTGATGGGAACTGTTCTATTCCCCCCCCCCTCCATTCTCTCTTATATTACTTTAATATTAACCTCAGAGTCAGTTCTGTTTTCGAGGACAACAATTTGTTTTGCTGGAATACTGATGAAGTGTATTTCAAAATCACTTTGAAACAGAAGCAGCAGCCCTTCAACTTTCTGAGAAACTAATCTTAGAACTAGCATTTAAACTTCTTGTATAAAAAGTTTTTTTTAAGGACACAGAGAACTACATTAAATTTATTACAAAGTGAGAGGAGGAAAGACTTAAAGACCCATACTGCTTGACTAAACATGTCAAATGTAATATTACCCTTGAAGAAGATTTACTGTTCAAGTAATGTCTGTTCCTTCTTTGTCCATAGCTAGAACTATCATAAAGCGACAAAGTAGGTCAGACTTGCCTTCAATAAACCCAGCCTCCAAACATTAGAGTCAGATATTTCATGCTGCAAAGGGCTAAAGGTACATGGTCTCTCTGTGTGTTAAATTAACTCTCTATCAGCAAAAAAAATAGAGTATAACCTTGTACCAAGTGCTTCTGAGTCACCTCACTCCTTTGGGATCATTGTCCTTTCCTTGGACAGAACCCTCCATGCAGAAGTAGATTTGCTTATTACTGAGCAACTGGGTAGAATATTGCCTGCCTGTTTCCCGAAAGATTCCTATAAGTGGGAACAGCAACAAAATGTTGCAGCATGGCGTGCTTCTATACAGGTTTCTGGATACTGTAGTCCCCACACCATTTCCCCCATCCCATCCCCATAGCAACAGCCAATCAGCATGGATGTTCCGGGAAACCTTTTTGGTACTTCTGCAAACATTCTAGCCTGCTGATACTGTACCTTCCTCTTTGGCATGGAAAGCGATCTATTGGCTACATAAGCACTACACTCACTCACTTTTGAACACTGGAAATCCATACATCCCACACATATCTACAAAAAGAAAGGACATCGAGGCTCTTCTGAATCTAGGAAGGAAGGAAGGAAGGAAGGAAGGAAGGAAGGAAGGAAGGAAGGAAGGAAGGAAGGAAGGAAGGAAGGAAGGAAGGAATTCAAAGAAGGACCCCACCAGATTATCCTTCCATAAGACCACAGTCCTGTCTTGGAAGCCTTTATCATGTTGTTTGTGTACATGTGTATGCTAATGCAGGGCAGAAGCCAGGAGAGGCATCTTAAAATAAAATGTGTAGTGGGTTTTTTCCTCTGGCAGAGAATGGTAGCCATTCACTTACAGTATATAGAAAATGAGTGCACTCAAAAACTCTTAAGTTGACCCCCTAGACTGCTTGACCCAGGTTTTGGGGGCTTTGCTCCGTTCTTAATCTGGATCTCACTTCATTTACATTGTTCCCTAGAACATGGATCAGGATTGGAATATCGACAAGTACCCTCATCTGTTATGTTTAATTTCTTGGTCATTCCAGAATGTGGCACAGACAAACCCAGAAAGCTTGAACTATATATTACGTATATTGTAATGCACATTCTTTCAGCCATGGCGAGATCCTCTGAGGGGCAAAGAAAGAGAAGATATACCGTAGCTAAATATATAAATATGCAATATAAATAACCCCTGTTTAAGTGCAATATTCATATTGCAAGGGTAGACATTACAAAATAGGATGAGGCACTTTATAAAAAAGATTTTTAGATGGAATGGGAACTAAAGGATGAAGAGACAAAATGCGTAATGATTAGATGGGCCCAGGATTTGGGTAGACCGATTTTTAAAGTGCAATGGGATATATTATGGGGAAAAACAATGAAATTCACAGCCAGTGTGGGCATTAAAGAGAATATGCTGAAATTAATGTATAGATGGCATTTAACGCCAAACAAATTAGCGAAATTTTACAAAAATGAATCAAAGAATTGTTGGAAATGCAAAAATGAGGTGGGAGATTACTTTCATTGCTGGTGGGGATGTAAAAAGATCAATAAGTTTTGGAAGGAAATATACGAAGAGATGAAAAAAATGTTAAAGATCACCTTCAGGAAAAAACCAGAATATTTTTTGTTAAGCATCTTACTGGAGAATATACCAGAAAGGAAGAAAAATATTTTCCTCTATTCGTGCGCAGCGGCTAGACTATTAATCGGTCAAAGATGGAAAAAAGAGGAGGTGCCCACGGTCCAGGATTGGCAGGTGAAATTAATTGAGTTTGTTAATTTGGCAAGAATGACGGCAGCGATTAGGAATATATCTAAACAGAAATTATTACTAGAATGGGAGTGTGTGGAATTTTATTTTAGAAAGAATAACATTAAGACTGAGTTAGCGATCTGTTGGGATTAGATTCACATGGGGGGAAATTTATATTTAAATTTTGTAAGGGATTTATAAAAATGGGTAAAATAGATTTAGTAGAAAAATAAGAAAAGATATTGCAAGTAAGAGAGAGTTTATAAGAAAAGCGATGTATAACTGGTTGGGAAGAATGGTTCTTTTTTTTAATGTAAATGTACTGATGTGGAGTATTGTTGATTCGTATAACTTTGTTAGTTAGTTAGTCTGTTTTTGTGTTTATAGGTTTGTATTTGTCTGTTTATAATTGTTTATTGTTTATGAATTTGTCATGTTTTTAAGAAAAGAAATAAAGTCTATTTTAAAATTTAAAAAAAAAAAGATTTTTAGGTAGCAGATGACATTTTAGGGATTTTTTTGTTCGTTCCTTTTAATATGCACAAAATGTTTCTCCTTTATCAATTAATGTCCTTATCACTTGCTTTCATTACGCTTGCAGAGCCGCTCATTTGGATATTCAAAGAAGGAACAGACAGGTCAAACATTTTCCTGACGGTGGAAAAAAAAAGTACCCTATAAAAACCCACCAAAAAGCAAATAAAGAAGTAAAAATGTTACAACAACTGATAATCCTCTAAACAAAGGGATGTTTGGCGAGGAGTTTTAAAATGTGAACGATTCAACCATTGTTTTGAATTCTGTATTGCAAAGTACCCACTATACATCAAAGACCCCTGTCCAGTTTTTATGAAGTCAACAGGGCCCTTTCTATGTTTATAGTTAGGCAGGAACATATTTAACACCATGATAAATTGGGTTGCATCAGGAGCATAATGGTAGCCAGGGTGGCTGAAGCAAAGCATCTTCCTACTTGCTCATCGATCCTTTCATATTTCCTTTTTGGACCAGTCGGGGGGCGGGGGGAGGATCATTCATAACAGCATGTATTAACTCAGACAACCGTTATCTGCTCCTTATAGCAGCTGTGCAAAGCTGCCACAAACATTTGTTGGATTTGGCAGAAATCTGCTCAGACTGCCATAATAATGCAATTGAAGTATTTCCCCCGTCAGAACATTACCTTTTATGTATAAGCAGAAATGTGCTTGCTCCAATAAAACTGCCCACCACAACAATCTGTGCAGGGAAGAATGCCTCGACAGGGCTGTAATTTCAAGGACACAGGTGTAAGCAAGGTCAACATTTTGGGGTTTTTTTGAGAAAACCTTTTAAGATAAAACAGGCGCATTTTGCAAATATCATCACCCACAAAGTGTTTGTCTCAAGTCCTAGCCTTCGTATGGTATGGTATATTCAGCGATGTCCAACCGGTCAACTGTGATCAACAGGTAGCTCGCCAGTGTGTCCATGGTAGATTGTGGGGGCTCCTGGTTGATCATGGGGAAGCAATATCCCCGCCCCCCCTGGGCGCAATGTCCGTCTGACGCTGTGTGCGATAGGCAGCGCTGCACATCTCTCCTCCCCCCCCCGCAAAAAAGCTCAACAACTCTGGTCACTGCCCCCTAAAAAAAGCTCATCAACTTTGGCCAACCCCTCCCCCCCAAAGCTCAACAACTCTGGTCACTCCCCCCTAAAAATGCATGCTCCTCCTCCCTCCAATGACAATGGGTAGATCACTGCCAGATATTGTATACTGGGAGTAGATCGCAGTCTCTTGGGAGTTGGATGTGCCTGATATCTGCATTCACCGCACCCATCAGTGGAATGGGAAGGGAGGAAATTTGGTGATTTTCCCTCCCCTACGCAGCCTCCCACTTATTCCTAAATCAGGTCTGGAGGATTGGAACAGTTTCAGGGTGCTGTGGCAAAAATGAATGCCCTCCGTTTTGTTGATAGTCTTATGTACAACAGGGGCGATCAGTATTTGCAGTTGCCAAACCACATTGTTGATTGCTGTTGTACATATTAATATTTTGCATTAATTGAATGGTATGATAAGATAAAAAGACTTCGGGTACCAAAGGCATTTTGCCGCCAAGCAGACTGCACTATCTATTGTAGCAGTTACATTCCAGGATCCCTTGGGATGTTGCAGAAAAAGCTGGAATAAATATATTGGATGTCAGGCAGCTTCATTCATACCCCTAAAAAGATTGCTGCCCAGGGATCCTTTTGGTTGCTTTTACAGGTGAGCCTGTTGTATTTTCAGCTCAGCCGTAAAGTCACTGGATGGACAGAGTTCAAGCCATGAAACATTAGTTCTGTAATGTGAAAATGGAAGTCCCCCCTGCCCGATCTTTTTAACTTTTGTGATCTATCACCACACCTTCTGGATGGAACGAAGTAAAATATTTAACGTTATTCACTTGTATTTATATATACAATAAAAATAATCATGTTTTTCAAATGAATGTGATTCCTTTTAACTGAATACCTAGGAAAGCTTCTGTGGAAAGCAAGCAGGAAATAATTTCCATAATGCCTTTTCATGGCAGAAGAAGATAAAAAGATGGCAGGGCAGAATTCCCTGATCAGAATCCTCCTTTGACTGACACTGATTTCTTAATTTTTGGCAATCATCTGACATTTTACCACAATTGTTTCCCATCTGCAAGTATTGAATATTTATTTGCCAAAAATATATGCATGCAGTTAATATTAACAAATGCTTAAACAATTCCTTTTAGAAGTTGTTAGTTATGTACTGGTAACATTTTGTCTCTGCTAAAACCAACTATAGAGTTCATATCAATTCTATGGTTTATAGGATTGCATTTAATATTTCCAACTTAAATCCAGGGGGTGAAGTTTTAGCTATAAAAACCTACCAAAATGATAAGCATACTCTTGAGCACCTCTCAGCTTTATATATGTCTGCAAAAAATAGTCTCTTGCCCCTTGGTAATAATGCTTTTTGTGTTTGTGTGTCTTGCTTGCAATGCTGAATTTAGTATGATCTGCTCTGCAAAGAGCTAACAGAGGCTATCTTTCCATTTCTGTAACTTTCAAAGAAACACAACAGAACAGCTTTCTTGTAGAAAGAAAGAAAGAAAGAAAGAAAGAAAGAAAGAAAGAAAGAAAGAAAGAAAGAAAGAAAGAAAGAGAAAGGCAATGAAAATCGTTAGTAGTCCGGTCCTATAAACGTGCTTCAGCTACCATTAGGTACAGGAAAGAGATTTGATTCAGTCTTCATTTAAAGGCAATTCACACTTTCTGAAACAAAAAGTGAACCAAAACACAGCCACCTTTCACATTTCACACTTTTCCAGCCATGCATTGTGCATATGAAATGCATATATTATTGAAAATATGAGTATTACATAAAATGTGCTTTTACACAATGTGTACGGTATATTAGGCAAAGTTGCCCTAGAATGTAAATTGGGAATAATTCACACTAAAACGCTAATGGCGGTTCTGTTAAGTATAATTGTTTAATTGTACATTGAAATGGAAAATAACTGTAATATGTCTGTGTAGCATGGCTTGGAAATTTCCATTGAGCTAAACAAAAGCTGTAGAGAGCCACTTAACAATTAAGTGAGACTGTATCTCTGCTAGCTAGCTCTGTCACAAGGTGTTTAACTTAAACCATATGAAAAGGATTGTATTGCAGGTCTATGCCTATGCTAATCTATAGGCATCCATCTTGGGTGTGTGAGTTCTTTGTTCTGAAGCCACTGAAGAGAAAGGATGTGATTCTCTCTCCAGCCTCAGGCTAATGGAGGCCATTTAGCAAGAGAGGCAGAGCTCTGATTTCAGCTCTGGATGGTATTAATAATTCTAAGATATTTTATCAATGCTGGGACCAGGACATGATATTATGCATCTATCTGAATGCAACTTGATTGTTTTAAGTTTGTTTTGGAGTTAAGTTCTGAAGTAAAGCTTCTGAACCATATTTTTGGGGTGGGCAATTTTTATTTGAAGAAGAATCAGTTTTTTATACTGTACATCTGATTTGCTTCCAAATGCGCAATATTAATAATCTCAATAGTTTCATGTTATTTATACTTGCAAATAGTTATATATATATATAATTGCAAATTGATGTGGAAAACTGACCGCAAGACTGGAAAAGATTGAAGAAAGTGAGAGAAACCAAGATTGACAGATGTACCTATCTCCTAGTGACCACAACTGGAAACAAAGGCAAACCCTGGATCTTGAATTTTTGCCTTGTGCGCCAGAAACGTTCCCTCTCTCACAACTGCTTACTCCCACAAAGCAGAAATGCACAGGAAAGCTATTCTTGAAGCAACAGGCGGTGGGGGCAGGACCATAGCTCAGTGACAGGTCATATGCTCCCTGGTTCAATCCCTGCCATCTCTAGGAAGGGCTGGGAAAGATTTCCTGCTTGAAATTGCAGAGAGATGCTGTCAGTCAGTATCAACAACACTGTGTGGGATGGAATTGTGGGCTTCCTTGTAGAAAGCAGCTTCCTGTGTTCCTATTGCGAGGTCAGAAGGCACCTCAATCCCTTGCAGAGCCTTGCAAGTCCATTATGCCATAATGCTGTGACGTGCAGGGAAGGGATGTGAAAAACCAGCACTGGGCCAATGGTGCGTCACTGTTAAAAGAGCCTTTTTATACCAGGCTTTACTCAGGAACCTGTGAGTCACTGCCTCACTATAGTGGTTCATTCTGCAAGAAGATGCAAAAGCTGGCCTGTGCATTCTTGTAATTTCGCAGAGTGACCACTAAGTGTTAGAGCATCTGTCCAGTAGATGCGTTTCTGTCTCCTAGTTGGGTGACAGGAGAGAGGGTAACTAAGCTGAATATTCTCACCCCTGCAGACAGTTCTGTGAGTGGCCACCAGCGGCAAATTTCCCATGCAACACCAAATTTTGGTCCTGCCCCCTGCCTCTCTAGCTAAATAATAGTTGTGGCATCTGCTGCACTTCATGCCCACTGTGACAAAACTGGTTCTGCTTTCCTAAATCAGCCTCTGGTGGCAGGTGATTAAACAGGTACAGACACCTCACTCTGTGGGCCTCTCATTTAACTACAGTGGTACCTCTGGTTGCGAACGGGATCCGTTCCGGAGCCCCGTTCGCAACATGAGCAGTATGCAACCTGCGTCAGCGCTTCTGCGCATGCGTGGGTTGTGATTCGGCACTTCTGCGCATACGCATGACGTCATTTGACGCTTCTGCGCATGTGCGAACCGCCAAACCCGGAAGTAACCTGTTCCGTTACTTCTGGGTTTGGTGCATTCGTAAACTATGTTGTACGCAACCCGCAGCATTCGTATCCAGAGGTGTGACTGTATTCTCAACTCAGCAAAATTCCCCTGTGTAAGCAGCTCTGAAAACAAAGTATGTGGCTGCCTTTGGGGGGAAATGAATTGCTATAATGGTTGTCTTAATAGCCCCACAGATCTCTGCATCAGTACAAACTGTTAGTGGAGGCATTTGAACCATCACCACCCTGCTAGAGGCAGATGATAGATAAGTAGCAAGCAATAAGCAAATACCATTCTGCAGGTTTTCTTGCCCAAAGATTCATATGAGAATAAGGAACTGATGACTTCAAGTCAAAAATTGATATATGGGCATTATTTCACACTATTACAGTTCCATCCAAAAGGAATGAAAACAATATTCTGAGCACCAATATTTATAATGCTTTGCAGGGTTTTGCTATTTTAACTGCATCAAAGTGGAACAAAAATTCCAATGTGTTTGTAGAATGTCATCACTAATGAAATAACTCTATGGTTTAATCATGTTCTTTTGCTTCCCAGATTTAGCAGATTATACAACATTTACAGCTGACAGCTGTATGAAAAAGAACATATTTCTCAACACTTTCATTGTAAAAAAAAAAAAACTCCATCTGAATCTTTTCATGCTAAATCAGCTTCATTGAACCACTGATATTTCTGACTTGTCCTTTGGTGGAAAGTGTAACATTTCAGTGCACAGTAGTCGGTGAAGCATCCTATCCCATGCATTATCCCCAATCAGTGACTCCAATCCAAACAAAATGTTAGATGTGAGCAGACGCTGCTACAACATAAAGAAATATTTTGAAAAGCAAGACAAAAGGACACTATAAGCTCCACTGAAATGAACATCAAAAAAGTATTACTGGACCTATGCATGAAACTTGTGAAGACAATGCCACCTACAAGGTAATTGTAAAAGTTATTTTCATGAAATAAATTCAGTTCATAGTTTGGGGTATTTTGTGGGATTTGTGCAGCCAGCAATTGTGCTTTCCTATAAGTATCACTGTGTTCAAAGGGCCGTAGTCCCAAGTTGTTGTTGTTCAGTCGTTTAGTCATGTCCGACTCTTCATGACCCCATGGACCAGAGCACGCCAGGCACTCCTGTCTTCCACTGCCTCCCGTAGTTTGGTCAGACTCATGTTGGTAGCTTCGAGAACACTGTCCAACCATCTCATCCTCTGTCGTCCCCTTCTCCTAGTTCCTCCATCTTCCCCAGCATCAGGGTCTTTTCCAGGGAGTCTTCTCTTCTCTTGAGGTGGCCAAAATATTGGAGCCTCAGCTTCAGGATCTGTCCTGATTTCCTTAAGAATGGATAGGTTTGATCTTCTTGCAGTCCATGGGACTCTCAAGAGTCTCCTCCAGCACCATAATTCAAAAACATCAATTCTTCGGCGATTAGCCTTCTTTATGGTCCAGCCTCACTTCCATACATCACTACTGGGAAAACAATAGCTTTAACTATACGGACCTTTGTTGGCAAGGTGATGTCTCTGCTTTTTAAGATGCTGTCTAAGTTTGTCATTGCTTTTCTCGCAAGAAGCAGGCGTCTTTTAATTTCGTGACTGCTGCCACCATCTGCAGTGATCATGGAACCCAAGAAAGTAAAATCTCTCACTGCCTCCATTTCTTCCCCTTCTATTTGCTAGGAGGTGATGGGACCAGTGGCCATGATCTTAGTTTTTTTTGCTGTCGAGCTTCAGACCATATTTTGCACTTTCCTCTTTCACCCTCATTAAAAGGTTCTTTAATTCCTCCTCACTTTCTGCCATCAAGGTTGTGTCATCAGCATATCTGAGGTTGTTGATATTTCTTCCGGCAATTTTAATTCCCAAGTAAGTATACATAAAATGCACACTCATTAAAAGGACGTAATAGTTTCATGCATATCTTCACTGGATTCACAGAGTTCCAAATCTGCAAAACCTCAGTAAAGAGCTGTCCACACACAGGCACAATCCTTTGTCAAAACAGCCTTTGCCAACATCTGCTAATACAGACTTTGCTCCCTTGACTCCACTGCAATAATGAAAGCCGATCATTAATTTAATAATCAGCTGGCCCTCTCTTTTTATTAGAGCATTTAGTAAGTCAGAGTGCACACATATACATTTCACATAGGAGGCAGTTTCTCAATAAATTAGATGAATCCGTCTGTGCTCAAGAAAACAAATGAGATTTGTTCATCATTAATATTATTTCGGAACAGTTTGACATGCACAAAATTGGCCAGGGCAGATAAAATGTGTGGCCAGCAGAGCTGTAGAGCAGAAGTACCCTAAATGATTGGACTTTGATTAGACTAAACCTCTGGATGAAGCTGTGCACAGAAGTGAATAAATGCACCAGTACAGTCATAGTGATCGACCAGCAGATGATTTGGTTCAAATGTAAACCTAGGGATTTGACTGAATCTCTTATTGCTTGGTCAGCTTAAAAGCAGGGAATTTTGCAAAGGGTTGTGAATGTATGAAATATCTGGTGCTTCCATTCCACCTGGCAAATGAAGAACGGTGTTTATGGTAACCAAGCTGTTGATTACAGAAACAGTGTTAAGAAGCCAGAGTTGGACTCCAACTTCCTTCAATCCAGCCAACATGACCAATGGTTAGGGATGGTCAAAGTTACAATCTGGCAACATCTGG
Source organism: Zootoca vivipara (assembly GCF_965207765.1). Lineage (NCBI taxonomy): Eukaryota > Metazoa > Chordata > Lepidosauria > Squamata > Lacertidae > Zootoca > Zootoca vivipara. Next base: position 83,753,623 of record NC_142586.1, on the reverse strand, counting down.
AGTAACACACGTTCCCCATCCCTGGTCTATACAGTGGTATACAGAGCAGGAGGAAAACCTTAACCTTGCCTGATGGTTGGGGAGTACTTCTAAGCTCTTGACAAATACATTTCGGAGGAACTAAACTCTGAATATGCCACAAAGGCTGCTAGGCTTCTATGTACTCGGTTGCTATTCAAGATGTGAACAGGTTCATCACTAAGCAACTCTGCATTCACAAGAAAGAAAGAAATTGTCACATTCTCTCCAAGGTAGTATTTCTCAAACATTTTGTGCTCAGAGTCCCCTTCTAGATTTACTCCATTTCACAGCAGGGGATGCAGAGATGGAGCAGGTCACAGAGGAGATATTTTCATAAATCCAATTTGGCTCATTAAATCTCTTCATTCAACCCATCTGTGTCTTGGCTTCTGCTTGTGCTGTTCAGGGGTCTAGCCCAGAATGGGATCTCAAACCAAGACCCCCAATAGGTAGAATTTGGTGCCTTATCTCATGCGCTCTCTGTGCCTTCAACAAGCAGGCCCAGTTAGGTTCTACTGGGAAAGCTCCAGTGCTGGTCTAAGATCTATCTCTTGAGCCAACGGCTCGAGGATGATCAACTGACCTCCCAAACCAATGGAAGGGCCCTAAGCTCCAAGAAGTCCTTCCTTTAAAGCTAATTTGGCAGACTGAGCACTTTATCACATCTAGGAACAATGATGGACGTTTCTGGTAGTTGACCTCAATCCTGCCCATGGCAACGTCTTCTGCATCTAGCATTGGGTCTTGCTTTCCTGATCTGATATCTGACCTCCAGTCTCTTAATTATAAAACTGATATGGCGGCCCATCAAAAATTATTTTCTTGATGGCCCAGGCCCTGACAGAAAGACGCACCTGTCTCAGGATGCTGTCCATCACTGGAACTTCTCTGTTATGCATGTTCCTTCTAGGTATTTTCCACATTCCAAAGGGGGCTCCCAACTCCATCACTTGTGAACAGCTTCAATAGAACAGCTTGATGAATTCCCAACTCTATTTCATAAAGATCAACTTCCCCTCCATTTACATAAAAGGCTTTGGCTGTTAACAAACCATACATTTAAATAATTCAAACATCAAAGTATCTTGGGAGCTCTAGATTACCCCCACAGAGCTACAATTCCCAGCACCATTAACAAAGGGTGAAGTTCCTAGGATTCTGAACCACAAATACAGGGGAAAGGATAATAAAACAACAGGCTAGCTCATGGGCAGGCAAACTAAGGATCTGGCCCAATCGCCTTCTAAATCCGGCCCGCGGATGGTCCGGGAATCAGCATGCTTTTACATGAGTAGAATGTGTCCTTTTATTTAAAAAACATTTCTGGGTTATTTGTGGGGGCATAGGAATTTGTTCATATTTTTTTTCCAAACTATAGTCCGGCCCACCACAAGTTCTAAGGGGACAGTGGACCGGCCCCCTGCTGAAAAAGAATGCTGACCCCTGGGCTAGCTATTCCTCTGTTCTCAAACACAGTATGGTCTCTTGATATATTGCCATTAAATGTTGGTGAAAGAAATTAAAACTCTGAAAAACTATTGCAAATACATTCAAGTGAGCAAACATCTTCAGACAGCCTATATGGTAAATGAAGGAAGTTCCAGTGAAATAACCTCTGGCAAACTTAGCATTATATTAAAGTCGGTTAGCTCAGCACATTAAATTCTGCAATAGGGCAACACCTAGTCACATAATTTATTAACATAAAAGCAGATGGGGATTCCAATTGGCCAGATAAAGATGATAATGGGGATAGCAAAGGTAATGATCTTGCTGCTTGTAAAATTACTTGGAAATGTAATTTTACAAACCAGATAATTAGGGCCATTCAGAAAGGTGAATCATTTTTAAAAGAAGAGAGAACACTTTCTCACCTTCCTTTTGTCCTTGCATAACCCACTTTCTAATACTTTTTGCATTGAGTACAAAATCCAGAAATATACCCAGTCTGTGGTGTTAATATTACACACAAACTCATCTGTACACAAAGGCCCTACTGCCCTTTCTTGTGTTTGCTTTAAGAAAAGCTAAAGTATTGATTGTCATAATGATTGTCATAAACCTGGCTGGCTTTAAGATGGCTTTTATAGAGGATAAGCCTATCAAAGGCTACTGGCCAGACCTCTGCCTCAGTTGCTGGAGGTACCTAGTATGCCTGGGAATTTCAGCTGCTAGACATCACAAGTGGGGAGATTGCTAATGCACTCAGGTCCCGCTTGCAGGCTTTCCATAGCTATTTGGCCACTGTGAGAACAGGATAGGGCCTACTAGATGGGACAGAACAGACTCTCATGTTTCTACTTCAGGAGGGGGCTACTAGCAACCATGTTCCAGTCCCCCCCCCCAATCAAGCAAACACAATCTTGCACCTGAAATTCTACAAGGGAAGATGGGGTGGGGAGTGCAGAATTGAGAAAGATCCTAGTTCTTTATGTCGAGGTGTAGAAATGCTGTGCTACAAATGCCCTTCTTTCCCCACCACCGCTCTCTTTTATTTGTCTCTGCATTGGACTCCTGCCAGGCGGGAAACGAAGCGGTCACCATCCATCCAGCAGCTTTAAGGGGCTCGTTCTCGTGCAAGCTCCCAGACCCGCTGGAAGAACGAGGAGGAACAGGCAGTGGCTTGGAGGGGAAAGCGTTTCCGCCTGGCTAGCATTTCTAACCGTAGCTGAAAGTTGAGGCCATGAATGATACAAAACAAAAACAAAAACCTAAATAAAACTTGGTTGGGTCCAAACAGCTCCTCCTCCTTCCACTTCGCCCTTCTGACTGCCCCCCCCCCGCTCGGTGGGGTCCTCCCTGCCCCTCCTCCGGTTCCGCCCCGGGGGCGGCTCTCCCAGCTGGGGCAGATCCCGGCCAGCCGTGCCAAGCGTGCAACGCCGGCAAGCGCCGCGCTCTTGGGCGCTTGTGCTGGACGTGGCACCGGGCGGAGGCGGGCGCTGCTGCTGCGTGCATGGAGCAGAGGCTGGCCGAGTTCCGGGCTGCCCGCCGCGGCACCCGCCACACCGCTCCCTCGGCAAAGCAGCCAGGAAAGGCGGCGGAGGCGGAGGCGGTGAAGGAGCAGGCCCAAGCCCGGCCCCCGCTGCTGAGTGAGGTTGGTTAGCTTCGGCGCGAGGCGGCTCCGCCTCCCGAGGCGCGTTGCGGGGAGGGGAAGGCCGCGTTTTCACCCGCTCGGCCTCCGGTAGACGCGCGTAGGGTCGCGCCGCCCCTCTCCTCGCAGGTTCTGCCGTGGCAGCTGCTCTCCGGTCAGAGCTGCCGCTCGCGGTATTGCAACTCAGGCGATGCTTATGCCGCGCGGTACCGCTGCACGCTGCACGAGTGTTGTGTGTTCAGTGCTCCAGCACCGAACGTCAGGCGAAAGTTGTTAGCCTGGCCGCCTTTCTGACCTACTGATTCCCTGCGTGTACAACAGGTTCGTTCATTCCTGCATCGCAGGGGGTTGGACTAGATGACCCAAGGGTCCCTTCCAGCTCTGCTGTTCTAAGGTTATCTCCTTCCTCCACCCCGCCGTGTTGGAGCATTCACAAATAAAGCCCCTGCCTGGAGCACTCCAGGAAGAGCTTTAGCACTTGGCTCTGCTCTTCCTAAACTCATTTATTTGTTCTCAGTGAGCCTTCTCTCTCTCCCTGGGCTCTACTATTATCTCATACATTTTAATCACTACAGTTTTCTAATCAAGACCCTCAGGGCTCTCTCATCTTCCTCTCCACACCATCCGGGTGAGGTAGGAATAGGATAAGCCAAGTTTCTTCTGTAGCTTTGTCCTCCCTGGAGCAATGAATGAGTCAAGGCAAGATGCACAGCCAAGCAAGGATTTGAACCCGAATGTGCCTGGTGGTGGTGCTTTCTGTTTTACAGTGCATAATGATCAAAATCTCTGGCGTGCTCTGGTCCATGGGGTCACGAAGAGTCGGACACGACTAAACAGTCAATGGTCAGTCCATCTTTTATTAGGGATGGAGGACAAGTTTTGTTCCCATGGCAACAACTGCCTTGAAGTTCATTTTACCATCTGGTGAGGTGTTCCAAGGGATTGACAGTAGAGTAGTTGGGGGAAACTACATGTTTTGTTATATAGAGAGTTAAATTGGTAAACTTTGTTAAGAAAAGGAAACAGGAGTAAGGCTGAAGAGTAAGCGTTAGAAATAGGGGTTTGAGACAGCATGCAAACAAACAAAGCACCCAAACCCTCTCATCTGCTAAGATTAGTGAGCGCCATTGATATACACATTTCTAACACGGTGGTTCTCAAAAGGCTGTGGCGTGCCACGCCAGTGTGGCAGGAGAGGGTGGCATGTATGGCAGGAAGATTCAAAGACAAAGAAAAGTTTAAATGTTTCAGTGTAGTATAGATTGGTATTAAAATACATTTTTTATTTATTTGTAGAATATCTTTTCAAAATGAGAGCAAGAACACAGGCTATTCCTCTACAGTTCTCCATGACATATTGTGGTGGACAGGGATTTTCAACTCTGACAAATATGAAAGGTCAGAAAAGAGAAGGGCTTCCTTGTGTTAGATAAGGAGATGAGAGTTTGTCTCAAATTAGACTTAATATCAACGAGATTACCCAGCAAAAGCAATCTCATACCTCTCATTGAATTTGTATACATACTTAAGGTACATATGTTGTAAGAGGCACATTTATAATTATATTTTGGGAGTGAGTTATGTTCTTATGTAGCTGCATTGATTTATACTTTCTGGATGTCCCACGATCATAAAGTAGTTGTGTTCCATGTTATAAAACAAGCGCTGCTAGTTGTTTCTTTTTGTTTTTCAATTTATTTTTATCAAAAAAAAAAAATTGGCGTGGCACAAATTTTTATTCTGAAAGTGTGGCCCAGAGAAAAGTTTGAGAACCACTGTTCTAATAGTAGGGCTATGGGGCATGGGCTGAATGGATATTTTAGCTACAACTTACTGAGAATATAGTTTAATGAGCTTTCTGCTCTGGTCCCAAGTTCTTTTTTCAGAATAATTGAGCATGAGTCTATAGACATACCATTATTCATTATTTGCTGTTTTATACTTCATAAATGCTGAATCCCATGTACCGTATTATGGTGTTGCCCAGTCTTCCTCTTTGGAGATATTCTGCTGAAATTTCAGTCTACCTCAGTACTGTTAGCTAGTGATCCATGTCTCTGGATTATTACGGTATTGTTATTTTTTTGGGAGGGGTTAAAACACCCCCTAAAAACACTGGTCGTCACTATAGGTTAGAAAGGGTTAGAAGGGTTAGAAAAAAACTGAGGGAAAACATTTTTCTCCAAAGCCGGCCCCCCACCTCCAAATAAATAACCCCAAAGGATTATGAAATATTTTCTTTTAGAAAGATGAACAAAATGTTTGAAGATGGAGCTAGGATACTTCAATTGGTAGAGCATGAGATTCTTAATCTCAGGGTCATGGGTTAGAGCCCCATATTGGACAAAAAAATTCCTGCATTTCAGGGGGTTGGACTAGATGTTGGTCATGGTCTCTTCTAATTCTATGATTCAGTAATGATTACTAAAACTGTATCAGGAAGACCTTTCTGTAAGACTGTGTACAGATCATTGCAATCTCTGCACATTGTGACAAACAATTCCTGAGCTGTACATTGGAAGTACAACTTGCAAATGCAAGAGCAAGATGCTTTTCTGCTTCTAGGAAGGCACTGCCATTGAAACAAAAGGAGGATTCAGTTCCTGCCATTGTGGATTCTTCTGCTTGTTGGGATAGGTAGTTGGTGGATCTGTTTGTTCTCTTGACTAGGCCTCAAAGGACGGGGAGTGGGCGAAAGTGCAGAGCATATTTTTTTTTTGCCACCCAGTTCATGCTGCTGCAAATCTGTCGGATCCAAGATTCAAAGGCAGAAATGTAAGTGATGGTAGCACTGCTTCTGTATTTGAGTGGAATACAAAACAAGCAGCACTCGTTGGACTTGTTGTTGGAAAGGTATTTTCGAATGCTGCAGAGCACAGAACATCTTCAGGTAACTGCATTCTGCAATTCTGCCAAGCATATATTTCCTGCAACGTGGTGACATGGACTTTGCCCAGCACAGCCTGACTCCTCTTGCTTCTTACATACTTCAGATTCCCCAATCTTCTGAAGCATGTGTGAAAAAACTGGTCTTTTTTGGAAATCAATATTCCATCACGAAGTTGATCTTAGAAAGAATTGCTGTTCTGGCCTTAATTATTTGTCCATTGCGTAAATAACCCAGGTGGCTTTTTTATTTTATTTTGCAGGAATCCAGTCAAAGGCCAGAAAGACCCCAAACTGAAGCCGTTACATGCCCTGCACCATGGTGGACCAGTTGCTTTCTTCTGAATGTCAACTTTATCAAGTTTCTCATCTGGCTTGTCTTACTGGGACTGTTTGTGGAACTAGAGTTTGGTTTGCCTTATTTTGTCCTATCTATGTTTTACTGGATCTACGTAGGAACCCGCGGCCCTGGAGAAAGACAGAGTGGAGAAAGAAGTGCCTATTCTGTCTTTAACCCAGGATGTGAAGCCATTGATGGAACACTTACAGCAGAACAGTTTGAGAGAGAATTACAGTATCGGCCCTTAGCCCAGAGGTAACTAGTGCCTATATCGGTATCACTAGGTCTCTCCCCTCCGCTTGAGCAAAATAGGAACTGTTTCCTGTGATATTTTTCATCTTTAGAAATGTTTACAATATTGTAATTAAAGAGTTGAGCTGCAGTTACTGTTTCTTATACAATAAACAACTAAAGACAGGATATTAAACATACATATTCAGCCTCCCCTCCCCCAAAAAGGCTCCTGTTCTAGGCTACATGGTTCTCACCACTGAAGCTGTTATTTTCATAGACATCCTTTTCAAATTAAAGCAAAATATCTTGGCCAGCTTTATATTAAAAGATCCAGGATGAATGCATGTACAAATGTGCATATATATTTAGACCAATGCCAAACATTAATATATACACCTATTCCTTTCCTTGGGGTTTCTCTCCTCACCTAAGTCGAATTTGGAGGCCTCAACAGAACCAGTTGGAGGGGCAGGGGCGACCTTACCTTTCATTGAGCAATAACCTCCAAGTCTGCGTATAACTTCTTTTTAAAATTTGATCCACTCCAGTGTCAAAAGCAGAAGAGCCACATTTGTGGAAAGGATAATGTGACCATTAGGTTTGTATTTCTACTGTATGTGTGTTTGATTAATGTTCATTGAACTGAAAATTTGGATCTACACCCCACTTTTAACAAAAGTCAGCTTACACAAAAAGTTAAACTGTACTACACCAGTGTGGTGTAGTGGTTAAGAGTGGTAGACTCGTAATCTGGGGAACCGGGTTCGCGTTTCCGCTCCTCCACATGCAGCTGCTGGGTGACCTTGGGCTAGTCACACTTCTTTGAAGTCTCTCAGCCCCACTCAGCTCACAGAGTGTTTGTTGTGGGGGAGGAAGGCAAAGTTAAAAGTTAGCCACTTTGAGACTCCTTCGGGTAGTGATAAAGCGGGATATCAAATCCAAACTCCTCTTCTAACACCACGCACATATGAACAAAACAGCTGCACTAAATTGGCAGGGGAAAAACAGCAGAGATCATTTGCAGAAGTGGTAGAGCTATGTACCATCAGCATACAGATGACATCTCAGCTCAAACTTCCGCATTCCCAGTGGTTTCATTTAAGGCACTTGCCTGGAAGCAAGTGATAATGAACATTTGTAGGATTGTGCTTCAAATCACCTCCTAATAGGTTAATAGTAATAGGTCAATCACCTTTGTGATTAAACTAACAAAATATGAGAATGTGTTACAAAGGCTTGGAAAAGGCAAACAGATTTTACTGGTGTGTTGTATCAGGTGTTGCTTTCAGAAAGCCACATATTTTACTTTTTGAAAACAAGCAAGTTGACCAGTCTACCAGTTGAGGTACAATGTTTTAAATGAATTTAGTACCTTTTAGCAGACAATGTCTAAACACATATCATACTGTTAAAATGGAATCCATCAGCATGGTTGGAGTGTTAACTCCTGTCCCTCGGAAGGGTAGCTCTGCTACTGTAATTCCCCGGGACCCTGGACATTGGATGTGGATGTAGAGAAATTCCCTAGGCCAGTTTACTTGTGTGCAGTTCTGCAGACAGATTCCCCACTCCCATACTTGGGGGCCATAGGATAGTGGCGCCATCTGAGTCAGTAGAGACTATTAAAGCCTATTTTCAACACTCTTATTGAATTTATTACATTTCACTATTCGTGTGTGTGTGTGTGTGTGTGTGTGTGTGTGTGTGTGTGTGTGTGTTACAATGTCAGGCACCTGATTTGATTCCATAAAGATTAGCATTATTTGTATTAGGGATACAAGAGATACCAGGTATGCAAATTTTACTTTTTTCAGTTGCTTACGTTTTGAAGATTTATTCAATTCATTCATTGGTATGTGTGGTTTCAAGGCCTGATATTTTTAAAATGCATGAAGGAAAAAATAACTTCATTGATTCTGCTAAAGTAAACTGAGATACAAATAAATTTATGTCTGACAGATCTTGGAAACCATGAGGAGAAAATTACACAGTTAACATCCAGTTACAGGTTGTTAACAGTCGTCAACAGGTTTATCACACCTATCAGACAATCACCCATTCCTACCACCCTTCTGAGTAATACCCCTCCCCACCTTCTCACTATATATAAGGGTCTGGTGGCTTCCGTTTCAGTGTATCTGAAGAAGTGTGCATGCACACGAAAGCTCATACCAATGACAAACTCTAAGGTGCTACTGGAAGGAATTTTTTTTATTTTGTTACAGTTAACATCAATTGCAGCAAACCTTTATGTGGTAAATTACATTGCTTTTGCAAGACAAGGATTAATTCGCACGCGCACAAAGGAACATAATTCATAATTTGTTACCCATTTTTATAACATTTAAAAATAAATACATGCAATTGGGTTTTTTTTTTAAAAAAAGAATCAAAACAGTAAGGATAGAAATAGACATCCATTCACTTTATTTTCACCATTTTGGTACATTTGCAATATGTCCCTCCCCTTAGGTGCCTCACAAGTTGTATTAATTTAACGAGACTTGTGTGCATAACTGTGGAACGAAACTTAAGTAGAATCACAGTGAGTGAGCAGGTTGCTGGTGCGTCTTGGACTGCTCAAACCGTTTTTGAGCGCCATATGAAGAGCAGTCTTAAAGCTTACTATGAATTCCAAAGCAAGGCAGCTAGAACATTGAGGCTCATGCACATTTCCTCTATTCATCAGTGCTAGTTTTATTGGGAACATCATAAACAGGCTGCTGGTAACGAGATGGCGTTTCTGGTTTCCCAAGGCTGCTTCCACCAGCCCACAGACCTTGCTGAAGAGAGGTCTTGAATGCTCTTTTCTGCATCTGCTATCTTCTCCCAAGACTAAACAAGCTTTTAAAGAAGTTGCATAGACTGCACCTTTCATCACTTTACTAGGAACACATTCCAGAAATGAAAAATAGCTGGCTGAAAGAGGAATAGCAATACAATAGAACAAACAAATTTAACAACACCAACACTACATAATCAATAGTAAGAGAGGATTGTGTATGGGTTGTTCTGGTTTTGGCAGCAATTGTTTCCTTGGTTAGCGTAAACAAAAGCATATTGCCATTTGCAAAAGGGCTCTTTGAGATTTGGGTGGGCTCCACCAATTTTCCATGGTCAGTATGCTCCTGTAATTCTGCTCCTTAAAAGCCCTATTGAACCAAGCTGCCAGTATGGTTTCCATAACATGCCAAGATGGGTCTGGGGCAAGACCAAAATAAGGTAGGGGCCCATATTTAATTGAAATGGTTTTGTGTTGTTTTTAAATGTCTTCAAAAGAGGAGAGCTTAAAAATCAAGGGAAACAAAGTAATGTTAAGAACAAGTTAGTGAAAGTTCTTAAAATCCATGAATTTAAGCTGCTACCTAGCCTAAAATTTTGGTGAAAATGAAAGAGAAATAAGAAGGTTCAATTTACACACCAAGACAAAATTTACTAAAATTTAGAAAATGTCTCTTGGGACACATCATTCAATAACCTTGCCTACTGCCTTTTTTCTTGCTGTTCGGTGAAGCATGTGACATTGTTTCCCATATGACAAGATCTATTATGCTACAGGAATTCCAATGTTGACTAAGGGGCAAATTAAACATGGAGCATGTTACTCATGTGTCTGCTGTCCTCTCATATAAGGCTGAGTTTGTCTCCCACATGCTCCCCCTTCCTTTGTGTAAATCAGGGGTGGGGACCTCAGCCAGTGGGGTGAGATGCAACCTCCCAGGTCTCTAGTTGGCCCCGAGAACTCCACAGGGCTGGCTTAGACACTGCTAATCTTCTCAAGTCCCATTTTCAAAACAATCTCCAGTAATAACTGCACAATAAGCATTAACTGATCTCAACCGTGCTTGCCTGTAAATAGACATCTGTAGCACAACTATTTCCCACCAATGGGGATTGTGTTGGAGTGAATTGTGAAAAGTATAACGGGGGAAAGTTTGCAGTTGTCAGCTTTTAAAACCAGGAAAGTGGCTTGAAGGAGGCCAGTGGAGACAGTCTATAAGACCGGCTCTACAGAAAATTTTAAATTTGTAGCAGCTACAGTTGCTGTGTCTGATGTGTAGGATTTCTGTCAAAGCCAGCCGGTTCCACTCCTTAAAAGGGCTTGGCGTTCCAGCTCACTAGGCATTCTAGGTCACTGAATTATGCTAGCAAACCTACTTCGAGTCCAGTGGATTTTGGTAGCCTCAGGTTCTCAAGAAACTTAATACGTTGTAGTAGTGCACATCTGGCATGGACATTATTATTATTATTATTATTATTATTATTATTAATACCCCACCCATCTGACTGGGCTTCCCCTGCCACTCTGGGCGGCTTCCAACAACATTAAAATACATCAAAACAGATTAAAAACTTCCCTAAACAAAGCTGCCTTTATGTATTTTCTAAATGTCAGGTAGCTTTATCTCTCGGACCTCTGATGGGAGGGTGTTCCACAGGGCGGGTGCCACTACCGAGAAGGCCCTCTGCCTGGTTCCCTGTAGCTTTGCTTCTCTCAGTGAGGGAACCGCCAGAAGGCCCTCGGCGCTGGACCTCAGTGTCCGGGCAGAACGATGGGGGTGGAGACGCTCCTTCAAGTATACTGGACCGAGGCCGTTTAGGGCTTTAAAGGTCAGCACCAACACTTTGAATTGTGCTCGGAAACGTACTGGGAGCCAATGTAGGTCTTTCAAGACTGGTGTTATGTGGTCTCGGCGGCTGCTCCCAGTCACCAGTCTAGCTGCCGCATTCTGGATTAGTTGTAGTTTCCGGGTCACCTTCAAAGGTAGCCCCACATAGAGCGCATTGTAGTAATCCAAGCGGGAGAATCCTAATATGCTAGTGTAACTCAGTATAAAAGCATCAATCCAGCATAGGCAGCATGCCCAGCATGGCTTAGAGCAGGGGCAGCCAATGTGCTGCTCTTAGAAGTTGTTGGGCTACATTTGTATGCTGGCTGAGGCTGCCAGAAGGTGCAGTCCACAACATCTGGAGGGTACGACATGGACTGCCCTGGATTACCACATTGGTGAAGGTTTCTCTACTATTAGGTGCACACAGTATATACGGATGCAGCTTGCAAGGCCCAATGATGGCATCACAGTACACAGCCATAGATATTTCTTTGCATGCTCTACACAACACAGGGACAGTCTCCTGGGCCCACAGCAGAACCTTTCAGATTCTGGTAAATCCAAGGTCCAGTCCAGAATGGCCACAGTAGCACCATGCAATATGTTTTTAGAGGAGATGACAAGTTTCAAATGTACTTCAACTCGGCGCTGCAGCACACACCATTACTCCCAATAAGGTAATTAATATATGATGGTTACAGGTAGGTAGCCGTGTTGGTCTGGATCGAAGTAAAATAAAAAAAATTCCTTCAGTAGCACCTTACAGACCAACTAAGTTTTTATTTTGGTATGAGCTTTCGTGTGCATGCACACTTCTTCAGATACAGTGAAATGGAAGTTTCCAGGCACTTATGTAGAGAAGGGGTGGGGAGGGGTGGGGATGGGGAGGGGGGATCACTCAGAAGGGTGGTGGAAATGGGTGATTGACTGACTGATAGCTGTTGATGACCGCAAACGACTGCAAATGGTTTTGCATGAAAAAGCAAGGGTGGAGATGGCTGAAGATCGCTTATCATGTATAATGAGATAAGAACCTGGAGGCAGATCAGCGGCACAGCCATGGGCACCCGCATGGCCCCACAGTATGCCAACATCTTCATGGCAGATTTAGAACAACGTTTCCTTAACTCCTACCCACTCAAACCTCTCCTGTACCTGCGATACATTGACGATATTTTTATTATCTGGACACATGGACAACAGACCCTGGAAACCTTCCACCAGACATTCAATGACTTTCACCCCACCATCAACCTAACAATGAACCAATCTATGCAAGAAATACATTTTTTGGACACTACTATAAAAATACAGGATGGACGTATAGACACCACCTTATACAGAAAACCAACTGACCGACAAACATATCTACATGCTTCTAGCTACCATCCCAAACATACCAAACAATCCATCGTATACAGCCAGGCCTTACGTTACAACCGCATCTGTTCCAACTCTACAGACAGAGAATCTCACCTAAGAGATCTACAGCAAACCTTTTTAGAACTAAAATATCCACCTGATGAAGTTAAACAACAGATCAACAGAGCCAGACAGATACCTAGAGAGAACCTGCTGCAAGACAGACCCAAAAAAGAAAATAACAGAACACCACTAGTCATCACATACAGCTCCCAAGCTAAAACAGTACAACGCATCATCAGAGATCTACAGCCTCTCCTGGACAATGACCGCTCCCTTTCTCAAGCTCTGGGAGGAAGACCTTTCATTGCCTACAGACAGCCACCCAATCTTAAACAACTCCTCACCCACAATAATACAACCACCAGACTTAACATGGACACTGGTACCAGAGCCTGCAATAAACCCAGATGCCAACTTTGCTGCCACATACACCCAGACAACACCATTACTGGCCCCAACAACATCCAACATACCATCTCAGGACTATTTAATTGCTCATCCTCTAACATTGTGTATGCCATCAAATGCCAACAGTGCCCTTCAGCTCTCTATATTGGACAAACAGGCCAAACCCTACGCCAAAGGATAAATGGACATAAATCTGACATCAGGAACCAGAAGACAGAAAAACCAGTAGGAGAACACTTCAATCTCCCAGGACATTCTATACAAGATCTCAAAGTAGCTGTCTTACTACAAAAGAATTTCAGAAATAGACTGGAAAGAGAAGTTGCTGAATTGCAACTTATCACCAAGCTCAAAACCATGGAGGGACCTGGTTTGAACAGAGATATCGGGTTCTTATCTCATTATACATGATAAGCGATCTTCAGCCATCTCCACCCTTGCTTTTTCATGCAAAACCATTTGCAGTCGTTTGCGGTCATCAACAGCTATCAGTCAGTCAATCACCCATTTCCACCACCCTTCTGAGTGATCCCCCCTCCCCATCCCCACCCCTCCCCACCCCTTCTCTACATAAGTGCCTGGAAACTTCCATTTCACTGTATCTGAAGAAGTGTGCATGCACACGAAAGCTCATACCAAAATAAAAACTTAGTTGGTCTTTAAGGTGCTACTGAAGGAATTTTTTTTATTTTAATATATGATGATCTCTGTATGCAATCAAACATTCTAGGAATGACTGGCAACTTGAATTGGATTGACTGAAAAGGCAATTGGATTTATATATTTTTAATTCATTCCTGCTGAGCCGTCTACATAATTATTAAGATTCTAAAGGCTTATTGACAAGCAAGAAATGAGGCTGGCTTTAGCATAGAAGAGTGAGCTGGCCAAAGTGCTGAAAATGTAGCTCCTGAATCAGCTTGTTTTTGTTTTCAACATCTAGCATATAAGAGCCCTGTAGCTATAAGACACTTGAAAAGGAAAGAAAAAGAGCAAGGCATAGAAAAACCTATGCTAAAGTTCAGGACTCCTGTGAACAAGTGATTAAAGTTTTAAAATACTAAATTCTACATTTGTGTCTCCATAGATGTTATAAAGGGTATTATTTTCTCCACGTTTCTGTTTATCTGCTTCTATACCTACAGGGGGCAGAGAATAATACGTTGTTCCCTGTCAAATACTCAATTCCAGAAAGCCACTAATTACTTTGGTTCATAATAGTATTTGTGCAGCCTTCTGAAGCAATAAAGGGCTATGAGAGTACTGGGCATTTTTAAAAACACACTAATGACAGCAGAAAGGGTGTGCAGTCATCACCTGGAAAAGAACCATCACCTGCACATAGATTTAAGTTTCTCCGAGAGAGAAATTGCTCTTTAACATGTTTGAGAGCATGCAACCAAAGGCAACATCAAATATCCAGTACTGTATTCATATACTTCAATCATGGACATACCAGCAAAAATTTATCTGAATGGCACAAGAACAATTCTACAATTCAAGCCTTTTCAAATGATGAAATAGTAGGTGGATCCAGTCATCAGTACTATATTCTGTCCCCAAGCAATGGATGAGTAGAATAGTCCTGCTGGGGTCAGGAGAGGATTGCTCTGCCACATAGAAATTGCCTGTTTATCAGGTTTACTATGCTGCTGTTTTGTTTTGTTTTTACAAATGCGAGGGATAGAATCCAATGTCGCAGAGAAGAAATGCACAACATGCACTATTTTTTAAAAAAGAGGTATGTGAAAGCATAAGGGTGTAAAATGGTTATTGGTTAAATAATCTTTCCCATTTTTAATTGTACACATTACCATAAAACAGAGATCACTTCACGCAACAATAAGTAAACTGTTTTATGTCTTATTGTGCCATGGAAGTGAAGAGATGAATAATTGGTAATTACAAATAACGTCACTGGCACTGGCCATTACGTGTCCACATCACCATGTGACATTCAAAACTGCAGTGAATATACTATTCTAGCAGTGTGATTAGAGGGGGACGCAAAAGTCCCATTTGTGGAAATGCCTGGAACACCCAAGTCAAAGGACTGCATATTGGGTGTTTAAGAAAGCTACCACTTGGAAAGGCTTGAAATACATCTACAGATTATGATGACTGTTTCTTTGTAACCATGCAAAAGGTTAATCTCCCCTTTTTCCGCAATGGGAGTTTTTTCTTGTTTGTACTGATCAGCTGCATCCTTGTAATTTAATCAGTAAAGCTGTCAACCTGTCTACCCACGCTAATAAATGATTGCCTTTACGCTTTGTGACAGCATCAACACAGTGTTTATAGGCTTTGGGCACCCGGAGGCCTCTGATATTGAGAAGAAATGCTTTAAACTTACTTTTAAGAGCATCTCCTCCCCTCAAATGTATTGATTATATTAGGCGGCTGCTTTGTTTTGAAAGCTTGTCCAGTTGCCTGCAGCCATGAATGAGGGAGGTTCAAGTCTTCCAAAGGCCTCATGCAATCGGGCTGGCTGGATATTCAAGGGGATTCGATTGTACCTCCTACAGTTCATGTCAGTTGGTCAGACTCCTCTGCACTTGCCTCCACAGAAATATTAGCCGAATGTAGCCTGGAAAGTGGCAGCATAGACTGTGCTCCCCAGGGTACCTCCACTGCTTATACTGTTGGCTGGGTACTTGAGTGGCTTCATGTTGCTGTCTCTGCGGACATAAAAGTGCTCTAGTCGCCAGCGCTCCCAACTTTTCTGAAATTCTGTCCGAACCTTGCATAAGGAAACAAAAAGGCATGAGAGAGAGAAAGGGCAATGATTCCAGTTTTGAGCCACTTCTATTGTAGCACCAAGAAAAGATGAAATATCCCATATAATTAAATATTGGCAAGGTTCTAAAGCCACCCTTGTTATTGTTTCAAATAATTTCTGTAATTACTTAATCAGTCCTTCAGAGGTAGTTTCATAACCAAAATAATAGCAGCATTCTCCTTTGTAAATAGATGTATGTCTATGCAACAGTTGGGAACAGTATGCCTTAACTGAACTCCGTGCAGCAATCCATTGATCTAAAGTTAAGAGGGCACAATCGTTCTAACCAGTCTGAATTTCCTGCTTCAATGCCATTTTAAGAATCCAAGATACTGTGACTGTCAACAAGTGTATTTCCACATATAGATAGAACTAAAGACCGCAATTTGGAGAATGTTAATTCAAGGGTTTTAAAATCTTGAATAAGACTGAAATTCTAGGCAGGCACAGGCTGCAATCCTACACTGACATACTTCTGAGTAGACATGGCTAGGATTGTGCTATTACTTGGAGTGAGAGGGACTTACTGCTGGGTAAACATGCATAGGACTGGACTGGGGTGGGGATCACTTGGCGAATGCAGTCCTGCTGACATTAAGATCCAAAGCAACAAAAAACTAAAGAGGAGGACTGGAGTGTTAAGAATACTGATAGATGAGTAAGTGAAAGGAGAGTATTAGAGTACAGTGGTACCTCGACTTACGAACGACTCAACAACCAAATTTTTCGACCTACGAATGGGGGTAATGGTCGCGCGCTTACGAATGTCTCGACAACTGGGAAAAAACTGCAGCGATTTTAGATAGGGATTTTTTGACTTACGAATTTTTCGATAGGGTTGCTTCGACTTACGATTTTTTTCTGTTTTCAATGCATTCCTACGGGAAATCGCATTTCCAATTGCATTTTTTGACTTACGAATTTTTCAACTAACGAAGGTGCCTTTGGAACGGATTAAATTTATAAGTCGAGGCACACTGTATTATAAATTACTCTGGTGGGGTGTGGATACAAACTGGAAAAGCTGCAAAAGTAGGCTCACCCCATCTCGTTTTCTCATTTCCTATCATTTTAATGGGGGAAAGTAGGATTTATATCAAATTGTCACTGCAAGACCAAGTCTAGTGACGTGAAAGAAACTTAGGACATAAGCAGGCAACAAATTTGGTACAACACGGTCAAATCTATTAGAGATATCTGTTCTTAGGCTATTGGCAAGGGGAAAATAGCATTTGTATAAAGCAAATTATTAATTTTTAAAGCTCTTATTAGAGATCCAGTTCTGTAGCACCCCCTCCCCCACCAATGTGTGTAATTTGGTTGTCATGGCCACAAATAAGAGAAGCCTGTAAGCTTGGACAAGGGTGTTGATGATGTAATTGTGTACTAACTACTCTGGTGTACTACTCTGGTTTCTGCCCCAGCCTCCAGGAGCTTCCTTGGCTGCCCCATAAGCCACTTTCTGAAGCACCTGTGAACTGAAAGCTCCGAAAACATACTGATTAAGGACAGCTCACCACTAGGCCTTGCAGTACTTATCTTAAACTAGAACTATAGATCCAAATGCAATGCAATAGAATTATGGAAGGGACTATGAGGGTCATCTAATTCAACTGCCTGCAATGCAGGAATCCTTTGCCCAGTGTGGTGCTCAAACCAATGACCCCGAGATGAAGAGTCTCATGCTCTATCAACTGAGCTGTATCTCAGCGTGTAATCTCTGCACAGAAAGGGCAGTAACTAGGTTCCATCTTCAAACATGGATCTGCACTAATCACCTGTTAAGCAAAATGTGTGGGGTCCAATTACAAGAGTAAAATGGGTGCACAGGTGGGAACTGCAGATTTAAATAGTTAATTTTTTATTCAGAGCTGCACAATGTGTACACTGGGATTTGATCCATCACGGTAGCAGCAAAATTAGAAGCAGCAGCAAAAGCCACTTATCACATCAGCTAGAATTAGCTTTTTGCACAAAAATAGAGGATACTTAATAAGGAAATACTATGTCCCTCTTGTAAATAGATAATTGTGCAAGCGTAAGCCAGCTACCGATAATTCATCACAGTACAAGAGGTAGTTTTTGTACTGTAGATATTACTGTTAAGGAAAAAAAAAATCCATTACTGTTTATGATCTTTTCCAAAGGCTAGTCATATTAGCCTGTTGCAGAAAGCAACAGCAAAGAATCCTGTGGCACATATTAAAGCCAGGTCTTAATCTCCGCATCCCTGGTGGGCCAATTCTGACAGGTGGCCAGTCCCTGAGTGCCTGAAATGAAGTTTCCAAGTCCCCCATACTGTAAAAGTTCAGGCACAGGGATCTGGCGCCCAATGTGAAGACATGCAAGTTCTACACCACTGCCTTAAAGATATCTCTTTGTTCTGATCAAAATTTCACACACAACAGAGAAAGCAAGCCAGATTATTGCCTACTAGGGCTGGGCGATGTCTGGTTTTCAACATTGTGATACCGGCTAAACATCGTGATATGCCAATACAGTGGAACCTCAGTTTATGAACACCTCGGTTTAAGAATTTTCGGTTTACGAATGCCGCGGACCCATCTGGAACGGATTAATTCACTTTCCATTACTTTCAATGGGAAAGTTCGCTTCAGTTTATGAACGCTTCAGTTTATGAACAGACTTCCAGAACCAATTACACTCATGCTTCGGGTTAAGTACGCTTCAGGTTGAGTACTCCACAGACCGTCTGGAACAGATTAATTCACTTTCCATTACTTTCAATGGGAAAGTTGGTTTCAGTTTAAGTACTCCGCTGACCGTCTGGAACAGATTAATCCACTTTCCATTACTTTCAATGGGAAAGTTCGCTTCAGTTTATGAACAACTGTGTTCATAAACCGAGGTACCACTGTATATCATGATGTCTAAAATAAGGGTGGAACTATGTAGATGCAAATTGGGGTAATGTCCTGGCAACTGCTACAACTTAGGGGTCTAAAACTGATAAATGTTTACTTATCTTTAACATATTGTTACAACTGTTATTTTATAGTTCAGCTAATTTTTAAATTACCGTGTTATCTCTAAAAAAGGGAGGGAAGCTATTTAAGGGGAACCAAACACGAAAACACTAGGGGGGGAAACCCTCCCTCTTTTTTCCCCACTGGTGAGGGTGGGTGGGAAGGGAACAAAGAAAAAGAAAGCACCCAGCAACACACAGGGCATAGGGTTGTGGGAAGAAATGTGTGAGAGAAAGCAAAGGGGTGAAGGGAGAATTGGGGAGAATTCAAGGGTGAGGAGAAAATGGGGAACATAATGAGGGGGGAGACAGATCTGCACATACAGAGAAGGGGAAAGAGGCTTATAAAATGGTGACCAAACTATTCAAGTTTTTAAGCTTTTCAGAGTCCTTGTTTTCATTCAAGTAACATAATCCTTTTAAATTTTATTCTGGCAGGGTCAACAAAATCCAACTTGGCAACAAGATATTAAGGTTGTACAACAAAAATCCCTCCAATTCTGATACACAATTCAAGTTAACAAGCAAAGGGATGTCATCAAACAACTATTCTTGTACCAAGAGGTCTTCAACTCTCAACATGTTGTTGTTTAGTCGTTTAGTCGTGTCCGACTCTTCGTGACCCCATGGACCATAGCACGCCAGGCACTCCTGTCTTGCACTGCCTCCCGCAATTTGGTCAAACTCATGTTCGTAGCTTCGAGAACACTGTCCAACCATCTTGTCCTCTGTCGTCCCCTTTCCTAGTGCCCTCAATCTTTCCCAACATCAGGGTCTTTTCCAAGGATTCTTCTCTTCTCATGAGGTGGCCAAATGGAGCCTGAGCTTCATGATCTGTCCTTCCAGGGAGCACTCAGGGCTGATTTCCTTAAGAATGGATAGGTTTGATCTTCTTGCAGTCCATGGGACTCTCAAGAGTCTCCTCCAGCACCATAATTCAAAAGCATCAATTCTTCGGCGATCAGCCTTCTTTATGGTCCAGCTCTCACTTCCATACATCACTACTGGGAAAACCATAGCTTTAACTATACGGACCTTTGTCGGCAAGGTGATGTCTCTGCTTTTTAAGATGCTGTCTAGGTTTGTCATTGCTTTTCTCCCAAGAAGCAGGCGTCTTTTAATTTCGTGACTGCTGTCACCATCTGCAGTGATCAAGGAGCCCAAGAAAGTAAAATCTCTCACTGCCTCCATTTCTTCCCCTTCTATTTGCCAGGAGGTGATGGGACCAGTGGCCATGATCTTGGTTTTTTTGATGTTGAGCTTCAGACCATATTTTGCGCTCTCCTCTTTCACCCTCATTAAAAGGTTCTTTAATTCCTCCTCGCTTTCTGCCATCAAGGTTGTGTCATCTGCATATCTGAGGTTGTTGATATTTCTTCCGGCAATCTTAATTCCGGCTTGGGATTCATCTAGTCCAGCCTTTCGCATGATGAATTCTGCATATAAGTTAAATAAGCAGGGAGACAATATACAGCCTTGTCGTACTCCTTTCCCAATTTTGAACCACTCAGTTGTTCCATATCCAGTTCTAACTGTAGCTTCTTGTCCCACATAGAGATTTCTCAGGAGACAGATGAGGTGATCAGGCACTCCCATTTCTTTAAGAACTCTCAACATATCAGGGCTTTATTATAACTTACCTCTTTATTTACTCAGAAATTAATACAATGACTTTCTAATTCTCCATACTGCTACTTTGATATATTAGTAGAGAACCGCTATTTGAATGCTTTAGTTTACTATCAACTAATTTACTTGAAAACATTGTTGTTGTTGTTTTCTCTTTCTTTGTATGGAAAGTAATATTGCAAAATACATGCCTCTTACCTCACTGTTGTTAAAACAGTAGAGAATTGCAACCAGAAGACCCTGGGGGGGGGGGAATCAGTACAACAACAAATAAAAGTTAGATAATTCATACTCATTCTTGCATTAAACTTCATTAGCCAAACTAGCTAGGAGAGGAAACTATATCTAATCCTGCTACAAGTACATCTTGAGAAAAGAATGCAAAAGACTTCATCCCTGTAATCTGAGTAATACCCTGCTGACTCAGGACTTGGAGAAGCAGCTCCTATAATGTGGCACTTAAATTCAATTTATTTGCAGTTTAACAGCGTGCCTTTTTCTACATAAAAGTGATGGAGGAGTCAGTGTGTTGTATTGGTTAGTGTTGGACTCCGACCTGGGAGACCTGGGTTCAAATCCCTGCTCAGCCATGATCCTCACTAGATGACCTTAGGTTGTTGTGATGATAACTTGGGAAGGGCAGAACCTTGTGCTCCACAGAGGAAGAGAAGGATATACATGTAATAATAAATACATAAACAGATGCAACAGAACAGTGACTATTTCAGCATAAAAAAGCAGATACAACAAAAGATGGGCAATCAGGACTTTCGCAACTGAAGTCCAGATTTGTGAGTGATAGCACCAGTGACATCTCTTATGCAGATGGACATCTTCATGCTGATCACTGCTAGTTCAAATAGATTAGCAGGCTCAGAGCTGATAGTTCATTTACCATACTGCAAAAATCAGTGTCAGTGCTTGGTGCTTCTGTGAGACACATGTCCCCCGACTTCCTTGTTTAGCAACTGTTGTGGGAGGATGCAGAAACCTTTCTAATGCTCTGATGGAAATGTGATAAAAATAAAATAATAGCCTACTGGATCAGGCTCCCAGTAGCCCCAGCGAGCAAACAGTTGTAGTTCAAAACACTAGGTTGGGTTATCACCCTCTTCAATTGCCTGTTGTCCCAATAGCACTGTGCTGGCTGAGAAGCAGCCCAGGGCAGCCATCTAACTAACTCTTCACATTAGACAAATAATAAAGCACGCCAAAAAGTGCAAGTAGATAAATAGGTACCGCTCTGGCGGGAAGGTAAATGGTGTTTCCGTGTGCTGCTCTGGTTTCGATGTTCCATTGTGCCAGAAGCAGCTTAGTCATGCTGGCCACATGACCCGGAAAAACTCGGCGGACAAACGCCGGCTCCCTTAGTCTGTAAAGCGAGATGAGCGCTGCAACCCCAGAGTCGTCTGCGACTGGACTTAACTGTCAGGGGTCCTTTACCTTTTTTTTTTTTTACAATTGATGAATTTCATAAAAATAACCCCATTATTATTTCAATTCAAAGTTTTAATTTTAAGGAAGACCAAAAAAATATAGCCCATGTTTGTATTTGTTTCTTTACAACTTCAGCATGCTGCAGTGTAAATACAATTAAGCCTTACAGGCAATGAGTGCCATTGAAAAATGAACTTATAAAAGCTTTCATTTAAATGTGTGTTGATTATTCGTTGGAAAATATTTGGCCATATCCAATTCCAGATGGCGGTTTGGATCTGATGTCCTAGATCTCTTTCCCAATTATTCTGCTAAGTATTACGTAATTGCCCCTTCATGGATCAATGCCTTGTCGTGGCGAAGGGGCTTGAATAACTCAGAGAAGCTATGAGCTATGCCATGCAGGGCCACCCAAGATGGACAGGTCATAGTGGAGAGTTTTGACTAAACGTGATCCACCTGGAGAAGGAACTGGCAAGCCACTCCAGTAACCCTGCCAAGAAAACTCCATGGACAAAGACAACAGGCATATAAAAGTTATGACGCTGGAAGATGAGCCCCTCAGGTCGGAAGGCGTCCAACATGCTACTGAGGAAGAGCGGAGGACAAGTACAAGTAGATTCAGAGCTGATGAAGCGGCTGGGCCAAAGCCGAAAGGACGCTCAGTTGCGGATATGCCTGGAAGCGAAAGGAAAGTCCGATGCTGTAAAGAAAAATATTGCATAGGAACCTGGAATGTAAGAACCATGAATGGAGGTAAGCTGGATGTGGTCAAAAATGAGATGACAAGAATAAATATCGACATCCTGGGCATCAGTGAACTAAAATGGAAGGGAATGGGCGAATTCAGTTCGGATGACTATCATATCTACTACTGTGGGCAAGAATCCCGTAGTAGAAATGGAGTGGCCCTCATAGTCAACAAAAGAGTGGCAAAAGCTGTAATGGGATGCAATCTCAAAAATGACAGAATGATCTCGATACGAATCCAAGGCAGACCTTTTAACATCACAGTAATCCAAGTTTATGCACCAACTACCGGTGCTGAAGAAAGTGAAATTGACCAATTCTATGAAGACCTACAACACCTTCTAGAAATGACACCAAAGAAGGATGTTCTTCTCATTACAGGGGATTGGAATGCTAAAGTAGGGAATCAAGAGATAAAAGGAACAACTGGCAAGTTTGGCCTGGGAGTTCAAAATGAAGCAGGGCAAAGGCTAATAGAGTTCTGTCAAGAGAACAAGCTGGTCATCACAAACACTCTCTTCCAACAACACAAGAGACGACTCTACACATGGATATCACCAAATGGGCAGCATCGAAATCAGATTGATTATATTCTCTGCAGCCAAAGATGGAGAAGCTCTATACAGTCAGCAAAAACAAGACCTGGAGCTGACTGTAACTCAGATCATCAGCTTCTTATAGCAAAATTCCAGCTTAAACTGAAGAAAGTAGGAAAAACCACTGGGCCAGTAAGATACAATCTGAATCAAATCCCTTATGAATACACAGTGGAAGTGAGGAACAGGTTTAAGGATTTAGATTTGGTGGACAGAGTGCCTGAAGAACTATGGATGGAGGCTCGTAACATTATACAGGAGGCAGCAACGAAAACCATCCCAAGGAAAAGGAAATGCAAGAAAGCAAAATGGCTGTCCAACGAGGCCTTACAAATAGCGGAGGAGAGGAGGCAAGCAAAATGCAAGGGAGATAGGGAAAGATACAGGAAACTGAATGCAGATTTCCAAAAAACAGCAAGGAGAGACAAGAGGGTCTTCTTAAATGAGCAATGCAAAGAAATAGAGGAAAACAATAGAATGGGGAAAACCAGAGATCTGTTCAAGAAAATTGGAGATATGAAAGGAACATTTCGTACAAAGATTACCATAATCAAGGACAAAAGTGGTAAGGACCTAACAGAAGCAGAAGACATCAAGAAGAGGTGGCAAGAATACACAGAGGAATTATACCAGAAAGATATGGAGGTCTCGTACACCCCAGGTAGTGTGGTTGCTGACCTTGAGCCAGACATCTTGGAGAGTGAAGTCAAATGGGCCTTAGAAAGCACTGCTAATAACAAGGCCAGTGGAAGTGATGATATTCCAGCTGAACTATTTAAAATTTTAAAAGATGATGCTGTTAAGGTGCTACACCCAATATGCCAGCAAGTTTGGAAAACTCAGCAATGGCCAGAGGATTGGAGAAGATCAGTCTACATCCCAATTCCAAAGAAGGGCAGTGCCAAAGAATGCTCCAACTACCGCACAATTGCGCTCATTTCACACGCTAGCAAGGTTATGCTTAAAATTCTACAAGGCAGGCTTAGGCAGTATGTGGACCGAGAACTCCCAGAAGTGCAAGCTGGATTTCGAAAGGGCAGAGGAACCAGAGACCAAATAGCAAACATGCGCTGGATTATGGAGAAAGCTAGAGAGTTCCAGAAAAACGTCTACTTCTGCTTCATTGACTATGCAAAAGCCTTTGACTGTGTCGACCACAGCAAACTATGGCAAGTTCTTAAAGAAATGGGAGTGCCTGATCACCTCATCTGTCTCCTGAGAAATCTCTATGTGGGACAAGAAGCTACAGTTAGAACTGGATATGGAACAACTGAGTGGTTCAAAATTGGGAAAGGAGTACGACAAGGTTGTATATTGTCTCCCTGCTTATTTAACTTATATGCAGAATTCATCATGCGAAAGGCTGGACTAGATGAATCCCAAGCCGGAATTAAGATTGCCGGAAGAAATATCAACAACCTCAGATATGCAGATGACACAACCTTGATGGCAGAAAGCGAGGAGGAATTAAAGAACCTTTTAATGAGGGTGAAAGAAGAGAGCGCAAAATATGGTCTGAAGCTCAACATCAAAAAAACCAAGATCATGGCCACTGGTCCCATCACCTCCTGGCAAATAGAAGGGGAAGAAATGGAGGCAGTGAGAGATTTTACTTTCTTGGGCTCCTTGATCACTGCAGATGGTGACAGCAGTCACGAAATTAAAAGACGCCTGCTTCTTGGGAGAAAAGCAATGACAAACCTAGACAGCATCTTAAAAAGCAGAGACATCACCTTGCCGACAAAGGTCCGTATAGTTAAAGCTATGGTTTTCCCAGTAGTGATGTATGGAAGTGAGAGCTGGACCATAAAGAAGGCTGATCGCCGAAGAATTGATGCTTTTGAATTATGGTGCTGGAGGAGACTCTTGAGAGTCCCATGGACTGCAAGAAGATCAAACCTATCCATTCTTAAGGAAATCAGCCCTGAGTGCTCCCTGGAAGGACAGATCATGAAGCTCAGGCTCCAATACTTTGGCCACCTCATGAGAAGAGAAGAATCCTTGGAAAAGACCCTGATGTTGGGAAAGATTGAGGGCACTAGGAGAAGGGGACGACAGAGGACAAGATGGTTGGACAGTGTTCTCGAAGCTACAAACATGAGTTTGACCAAATTGCGGGAGGCAGTGCAAGACAGGAGTGCCTGGCGTGCTATGGCCCATGGGGTCACGAAGAGTCGGACACGACTGAACGACTAAACAACAACAACAACATTACGTAATTGATGCTTCTGCATTGAGAAGGGTTCTAAATGCAGGGTGCTCAATTGATTTTTATAAGTGTGCATCATTTGATTTTCAAAACTGGTCTGTTTTGCTTGAAACACTGATGATAAATATTGTTCTGAACACACAATTGCTGGGTACTACCTGAAAGGAAGAGGAGGAGAGTTCAAAAAGGAGCTTCACAAAGCGCAATGTTCCTTGGGCATGCTCATCAGTAATGTAAGCAAATACAATCTCGTGGGTCCCCAACAGTGGAATCAGAGTCAGCGTAGATTTGGCCAATCTAGAGAATAGGAAGCAAAGCAAACTGTAGCAAAAAGGCAGTATCAGAACAGAAAACGAAGTCTTTGGAAGACTCTTATGAACTGGACCCAGCTGAAACATTTACTTGTTTGGGTTATCTTAAGCAAATCACACTTTTAATATTCTAATGCTCAAACAATAAAATATGGTAGATGCAGCTTATATTTACTAATTCATATGTTTGTATACTTTTATTTTCCCAGTGTCCCTTTCAGTTTCATGTGTACCATTTATCACCTTCTTTCAAACCCCCTATGTTCCTCTCTCAAGTACCATTATATATTTGTTGTTCACAAACTTGGGCATTCTTGAATGTCAGTTTCCCCCATTTGTAAATGGTGAGTCCTTGCTCACCTGGGTTAGACTGTTCCTATTAATTATTGGTACAATAACAGAATATAAAAAATGTAGAGGTAGTAGCATAAAAACAATACATGACGAAGCATAGGGAGCAATACAAAACCTGTACTAGGCTCCAGAATTGCCCCCCCCTCTGCCACCATGTGCTGCATGGCTTTTGGAGATCAAATGCACTCTAGCTACTAAAAAATATTCTTACAGAGGCTATCAAGTTCTTGGCAATCATTAGACAAAAGTCCTACTGAAGGATTTTTATTAGTATTCTATAATATGTGACATCTTCAAAGCACCACCAACACATTAGTTGATAACTAACTTTGAGAAAATGAAGAAAACTACTGTGATGCAGTAAGAATATATATTTACTGGACACATGGTCCAAAACCCAAGGAAATGGCTAGTAAAACCTTAGTGTCCATATATTTTACTTTACACTTCCAAGAGATTACAAAGAACTGAATGAAAGAACTGAATGAAAAGGAAGCAGGAGAAACTAGAATTCTTGATTCTGATGTCGGAAAGCAGGCTCTGCATAAACACAATGTTCAAACAAATATGATGTGGGAAGTCAAGGACAAGTTGATTACAGCAGGACACAGATGTCACTGAAGGACATGTGCTAGGAAAGGATTTGTAACTGTGTTACCATGACCCTGTGTGCTGCTAAGGGATGTGCAAAAGAAATGGAATCTGTTTGCTACCTGTTCAAGCATCTGACTCAATGTTTCCTGTTAAGCAGGGTTGGGAACCTGCCCCTCTGCCCCAATGTCTGTATTTCCTTGAGAGGAAAGTGGTCAGGGCCAAAGCATGCACACACAGATAATGCCTTGCTCAGGTTCTTAAACACACCACATTCATACTGACACATACTTTCAGCTTTCGCAGCTTCTAGTTCTTCCCTGCCATAATTTCTTGATCAGCTGGGGATTGTGGAGAGAGACGACTTGCATCCCTAAAATTGATGCAGCTGATGAGATTATATTTTGGCAGTAGGGGAAAGAGGGCCAAGGAACAGGGTGGGGCCTGAGGAGAGGCAAGTGGGCCAGGGGTTTCCCACCCTTTGTTATGGGTACTGGCTCATATTGCCAGTTTTTCTCTGCATCATTACTCCCCAAACACTTGTAGAATCCTTTGTTTTTGGTATGGACCTGAAAAAAAGCTGAAGACTTCCCTCTTATTTAAGAACAAATGGAAGCTCCCCATATGCAACCAAACTGTGATAGTTTCTGCTTCAATCTGAAATGATGTCATTTAATCCATTCCTGCAAGCACTTTCTCCTCAGATAAGCACTGAATAGGTTTGTTGCCAAGATGACTCACCTGCATTTTATGTCAGTTTTGCGCAACAGGTTGGCTTGCAGCTTAGAAATGATAATGCAAATAACTCTGATAAAGATCAGGAAATTTATCTGGATAAAACAAAAAGTAAAGGGTTACACAGTGCATCTTTTTAAGTAAACTTCTATTAATTTTGAGACACTACAGAAGTATCATCTGCCAGGTAGTTCAGCCCTTTTCAGAGTGCCTCACACTCTGGAAATGCATAAACAACTAACAGACAATTATTTTTAAATGCAAATAACAAGTGTAAATTCATGGGGCAAAGCTTTTTGGAAACTAGAATGATTATTGTCGAGATATACAGACTGCCCTGCTGATTTCCTTTGCCAGGTTCCATCCATCTTTCTATACTTGAAAACATGGTCCTCTGCAAGAAGTCTCCTAACGTACAATCTGCAGGAGCCAAGTATCTGGCGTATGCTACTCAAACTTGAAGAGTAATACATAAAATGGCTATTTGTTCACTAGCTAAGAAGGCTGTGCCCACATGATCTGAGCCCTGGAGTAGCTAGTGACCCCCAACTGGAGTTCATCTTGTAAACAAAGTAGAACTTACAAATAATGGTTTCATCTGTTCAGTCTCTCTCCCCAGATGTATAAAATTTATATCAGATTAATTTGTAAATGTATTTGTAGCTCACCGTACAAATTACAGTTTTGTTGGTGTCTTGTGGGGAGTGCACTGTTTTTCAGGTATGTTGTTGATGGAACCAATTTTTTTCAAGGAAATCATCAGGGTAATCCATATATCTTGACAGTAATTATTCTAGAGTCAAGATGTAGAAATGATGTTGATTAATTTATTGTTGCTTTTAATGATCCTCTGTTTAGGATTGCCTTTCACTGTTTTAATTAATGTGCATGTAAACCGCCCTGAGAGTTCTGCAAAAGGGTGGTATACAGATGTAATGAACAAGTTAATTTATACTTGGCAATGTACATTGAAAGGTTTCTTTTAGACCCATGGTTCCCAACACAGGGGGCAATTTGATTTTTAAGGGGGGGGCAATTCAAGAATGAGTTATTAACAATTAATGGCCTTTTAGGCTTCCTCCATGTGAATAGGAGTTCACTTTTTGAATAATAAAAATTATATGTCACGGGGAGAGGGATCAGGATTTTAGAGATGCTTAGGTGGCGCATGGCCAAAAAAAGGGGTTGGGAACCACTGTTTTAGACTGTATATGTATTTGTAATTATGTATTTGTTGTCAATGCTACTTCAGAGTGTGAAGCATACTTCTTCTGGGGAGTGCAAATTACTATATGTCTGGTCTGCTTGCAGACCAGTATGGAAACCGTGAAGAAGGTGCCATTTTAAGCTACAAGTTACTTGTTTATGTGATGGACATCAAGGTCAAGAATATGTAAAGTGTCCCCACAAACTCATCCTCTACAAACATGATAGTTAAAAACCAAGGGCATTACCTACCACATTCTCTAAGGTAAAGGGACCCCTGACCAGTCATGACCAACTCTGGGGTTGCGGCGCTCATCTCGCATTATTGGCCGAGGGAGCCGGCGTACAGCTTCCAGGTCATGTGGCCAGCATGACAAAGCCGCTTCTGGCGAACCAGAGCAGCACATGGAAATGCCATTTACCTTCCCGCTTGGAGCGGTACCTATTTATCTACTTGCACTTTGACGTGCTTTCGAACTGCTAGGGTGGCAGGAACTGGGACCAAGCAACGGGAGCTCACCCTGTCGCAGGGATTCGAACTGCCGACCTTCTGACCAGCAAGCCCTAGGCTCTGTGGTTTAACCCACAGCGCCACCTGCGTCCCGCCACCAGATTCTCTACTTCAGTGCAAAATACATTTGTTAGTGGAGGTGCACACCAGTACAATAATATTTCCATCTCTTTCTTTTGTCTCTGAAACACACTAAATTTTCTGCAAATATTCCTGATCACTCACCCCTATAGCAACAAGGATGGGCAGCCTGATGATCAGCCAGTAGTTCATGTTGAGATTCTTGTTCCAGCAGCTAGAGAAGTAGAACAAGACAGGCAGAGGGAAACTTTAGTACATACATGCAATAATTTCCTCATCATCACACGTCTCAGCAGCGTAGATGGAAAACAACAGCAAGTGCTAGCAAACCAGCACGGTACAGTGCACGGATGGATGTAACTGCTTGCTTGCCGAAGAGAAAGCTTTAGGCTAATCTGCAACCTTCACTGCTAAACTGGGTGCTCTTAAGGCTCTCTTTCTGCTTTCGTATGACAAATTTCTCCACTACAATTTGTCATGAATTATCAGTAAATGATTATGGAGAATTATTTTATTAGAAGTCAGAATACAAGTCACTGTGAATTTTGTTAGACAATCTCCTCCCACATACTAGAAAGTCTGAGCTTGAAGCTAGCAATGTTTAACCCCCATTATAAAATCCTTGTACCAACTCTTCTTTCTCCCAGTGTGTCGTTTTGGTCAGAATTTTAGGTTTGCCACAATTTTCCTGCTCTCAGTTGTCAATTGAAACACCTAGCTTGTTTGGACTTTCAGTGATTACCTTCTCCGTCCCATCTGAATTATTTTATGAAGATGACAGAAAGAAAACAAGCCTATGGCATCCACAGTTGTTTATTGGTGTAGGCTTCCTCCTCAAAAATAGTCTATTTTTGTTTAGAAAATTCTCTGCAGTTAAGAAAAGCCAAGCATGTTTTCCCAGTAACATGCAGAGTGCCTCCTCCTGTTTGAGAAGAACGCTTGATAAATTGATCAATTTGTAACTAAGGCAGGCATCCCCAAACTGCAGCCCTCCAGATGTTTTGGCCTACAATTCCCATGATCCCCAGCTAACAGGAGCAGTGGTCGGGGAACATGGGAATTGTAGTCCAAAAACATCTGGAGGGCCAAAGTTTGGGGATGCCTGAACTAAGGCATTCAACAGTACTCAAGACTAGCAATATATGCATTCTTGTGATGTATCTGTATGCATGCCCACAGACTTGTCTTGTATGTAGCAGTATGTATTGTACAGTGTGCATCCCTCCCCACCCCCCCTGCAAAATTCCTGGCAGTGAGGTCAGGCTACCCTAGTAGATTTGCCCTTTACTGCAATGGTGTCCCTGAATGCAATGATTTCCTTTTCCCTCATAAGTTGCGATCCAGCTGATATGGAATGTCTGATAAAAGGTTAAACCAGTTTTGAGAGGTATGGATTATGCATCGTGAATTATCAACCTCACCATGGGTATTGCAAACAAACATATACGCACCACGCTACAACAAATGCACAGGCTATGACGTGGGGGTGGGATACTATAGCTCCATTGGTGCATCATTTATGTTACCCACTCTGCAGCATATAGAAAGCCTGCTGACATGCATCCAAACACATGAGCTAAAAAATAAACACTTTCAAAGCATGGAGAAAGATGGAGTGGTTGTTTTAGTTCCAGAATGGTCCCCTCAGTTTCAGGTGGTTTTTTCCATTTTCCAGTGGACTGATATTTTTAAATATCAGTTTTTTCCTAGATAACTTTCAATTACGTTTTAGCCACTGCCCACATTTGCATCTATAAACCATGGATTGCCATGAACAAGCTGAGGGCTAGTGCCTGCCTGCTGCAGAACCGCTCTCCTTTTGCTCTTTCCTAGGCTGAGCTGAGAGCAACAAAATATGATGTTAAACCCAAGCTTTTTTCTTGGCTTACCATTCAGGGTTTGTTTGGGGGAAATGAACCAAAACTGCTACTTTAGACAACATGGTAAACCAAGGTTGCTGCCCACCACTCATTAGTGCATTAGTGTGGTACTAGTTCACAGCAAGCCATGGTTTATGGGTTTCTATAATGTGTGAACATGGCTACTAAAGCATAGGAAAAGTGTGTTTATGATATTATTACCAGTATACAGGTCCTCTGAGGCAGGACCTGGTCGCAGAAAAGTCA
The DNA here is from genome assembly GCF_965207765.1 of Zootoca vivipara. Classification (NCBI taxonomy): domain Eukaryota; kingdom Metazoa; phylum Chordata; class Lepidosauria; order Squamata; family Lacertidae; genus Zootoca; species Zootoca vivipara. The sequence continues at coordinate 83,722,304 of NC_142586.1, read as the reverse complement.
CTTCAGTGATACATGTGACCAAGGAGCGGCTTTATGGCATATGATTTGGTCCGACTTAAGAATTATTGCTGGATAATAAGTGTGCTGGGGAAAAGGTTTGCTTTCCTCTGAATAGCGCTAGAACAAATTTAAATGTTTTCTGGTATAATGATATAGGTTGAGTAATGGTGCTGCGCATTAAATTCTGCTAGACTTCCTTGTGCATTAATTGGCTTCTTACAGCACACCACAGCATAACAGCTTTTAAATGTATACCAATGTGCAATCAAAACATCATTACAGTAAAATTAAAATGCCAGAAAAGCAAAAAGTGGTAGGAAAATGCAAAGTAACTTATCTGCACACACTGCCTAGCTCCTTTGTACTTTCCCAAGCCTATGTTATTAAATCCCAAAGCTTAATGCAATCATCAGCATCCATTATAAATGCTTCAGTAAGATCTAAATCTAAGTTGAGGAGTCAAAGACAGCAGACCACATTTAACACTTCTCAGAGTAGTATCTAGAATTTCACTAGATCACATTCACACTGGGAAAGATTTATATGTTCAAGGATGCCAACTCTGTTGTTGCTGCTGCTGCTGCTGCTGTTGTTATTGCTGCTGCTGTTGTTAGCAGCTGCCCATCTGACTGGGTTGCCCCAGCCACTCTGGGCAGCTTCCAACAAAATACTGAAACACAGAAAACCTCATAACATTAAAAACCGCCCTGTACAGGGCTGCCTTCAGATGTCTTCTTTATATATTGGTCAGAGAGGCCAGATTCTCATTGAGGTGGTAAGCTTTTGTCTGGGCTGTACCACTTCTCTGTGGGTAACAACTAAATCTTATTCCATTCAGAAAATTGCCTCTTCGTGGAAAACATCAAGGAACGGGATTCTTAGCCTAGTTATGTTTTCTATGTACAGGGAATTTTTTATTGAAAATCAAATTGCATTTTTGTACATGCCATGGATATACCTTAAGAGTGTGTGTGTAATGGGAAATATTTGGGATCAAATACAGTACACTCATTCATCTTTTCTAATCCTCAAGTGCTGCAAATCCACAGCAGATCAAAGTGAAAATAAGAGAGTGAACAAGAGCAGCTAAGTCTGCAATTGATGTGGTCAAGGTAAATTCCACACTGGACTCTGCCATCATTCTGAGGACTGCTCACTGTTCAGCACAAGCAGTGAGCATTTTGAATAGATTTTAAAACTCCATGCATGAGTAAACAAGCGCTTAAGAATGAAATTGCTACCCCAGAATTTGGTGGTATATGATGTTACACCAGTACTGCAGAAAGCTAAGACAGTACGCACATTCTGAATTGGGTATCTTACATGTGGCCCCAACCACTTTTTGTTTTTAAAATTCAGGATATTATATCCCAAGACAGGATCATCATAATGGATCAATGTGATCATTCTTAACACACCACCATAGTACCTAAGTAGCATCCGAAGGGTGCCTTACAACAGGAATAAGTTTTGCAAGACTGACTAACAACTGAGGCAAGTGAGCAGCCAAATATTACCACAAGGAGGCAAAAAACAAACACACAAACAAAAACCCTGGTCACCTGCCAAAGTAATAAGTGAGGAGAACTGGGAAAGGAGAGGATTCCTTTCCAACTGTATTTACATTTGTCCTTGATTGGTAAATAAGACTCACCCACTGAATTGCAACCAAATAAAAACCCCACCCTTTCCTTTTTATTAAAAAGCTAACCTGTGCCATTTATGTAAAAGAGCTGCCCACTTAGGATGGGGTTCTCTGTCTTTACTGTTTAAAATTATTGATTTTCAGTACCGTACACACTTAGAACTGTCAGTTGCTTTGAACCACTGTGGTCTGGACATTATTTATTTCTTAATATCCCTCCTAAGCAAGGAGTTATTCCAGTCACAAATGCAATTTACAATCTGCTGCACAGCTACTGTAGCATCACAGAGACAAAGGGTAACTGCTGAGCCTAAGGCACAGAAACCTTGCGCTTTATAGAGAAGAAAAGGAACAAGGTTAGTTATTATACCATTTTAGAAATATTTATACAAGTTTTAGTTTACCCAAATTGCCCATTAGGGCCTGCTGAATGCATCAGACCGTGGGTTTTGTTTAATAGAAATCATAAGCCAGCTTTGAGTAATACAAAAGGCAAGCAATTCAACATGAACATTCCTGACACATTTTTACATTGCCAAAAAAAAAAAAAAACCCTACTGAGTTTGCAGCATGCTTAGAAGCAGGGATTGGGAGATGTCTGGTTTTCTGTATACTGATCCTCAGAACAAAAATGGCCCTAGTCAAGGTCTTACTTAGTTTGATATGGCTTTAGACAAGAACTTCAGAAAATGCTAGGGATATTTTTGATGGGCAATTGGACACACACAAAAGTGTTACATGACTTATGAGCCAGGTGTACAATTCACATCCGTAAGAACTCTCTCAAAGGAATTAACTTCTTGTCTGTTGTGCTTTAAAAGTGGGAGAGCAGGCTGAGAAGAAGGGTAGATAGTTGAACACACTCTCCCTCAGATGGCATGGCACCCAGCGCAGCTGGTAGCGTGACTGTCACACAAACACCCAGTCTATTTATACATTCATTTTTCTGAAATTAATGTGTTCAGAGTGGGTTCAAAACAGATACAACGTTAACAGGTTCGTTACAAAAATGAATTATGTAATCAAAACAATTTTAATAGTCAATATAATTTTCAATGCCTAAAGAGTCGGACAAGACTAAACGACTAAACAACAACAACAACAATTCATTATACGTACACTCCACAATGACAGCATATTATTTTAAGGGGGGGGGTCAATGCAACACTGGAGCTGATTCTTAAGAGTCATTTCACACTCTTGCATGCACTGGAGCTTGCAGCGCCAAACACCATGGAGATATAACTTAGGACTGCATGCTGGAAACTCAGGACTAGTCCTTAGCATGTGCATTGCCCACTATGCTCATAAAGAGCTCATACACCAGCTCTTTACAGGTTAATGTGCGAAGTGCATGTGCCAAACTGTGAACTGGCTATACGTAACTAGGATCCAGAGCATGAACTTGTGCTCTTGTAGCTAAAGAAAAAATAATAACCAGCATAGGGCATACATGGCTGCTTCCACTTGTCATGCCTTTGGGTCTAGGAATAAGTCTTGGAGGAGTTGCTAGTTATTACTGCCATTAGTTTTAGGGGCTACACTGAGGTATTAATTGTCCTGTTGGTAAGGTTTTAAAAAGGTAAAGGACCCCTGACAGTTAAGTCCAGTCGCGAACAACTCTGGGGTTGCAGCGCTCATCTTGCTTTACTGGCCAAGGGAGCCGACGTTTGTCCGCAGGCAGTTTTTCCGGGTCATGTGGCCAGCATGACTAAGCCACTTCTGGCAAAACCAGAGCAGCACACGGAAACGCTGTTTACCTTCCCGCCAGAGCAGTACCTATTTATCTACTTGCACTTTGAAGTGCTTTCGAACTGCTAGGTTGGCAGGAGCTGGGACCGAGTAACAGGAGCTCACCACATCGCGGGGATTCGAACCACCGACCTTCCGATCGGAAGCCGTAGGCTCAGTGGTTTAGACCACAGCGCCACCCACGTCCCTTTGGTTTATGCTCACTTTATTTTCTTTGATATGTCTTTAAAGAACTGCTGTTATAATTCATTTAAGTTATGTATTATTGTGTTTAGACTGTTGTTGTTTTTAAGCATAGCTCTGCAGAAAATGTGGTATGTAAATGGACTGTGAATAAATGGCAGGCAGCCATGAAAAGGTTATTGTGGCAGGGAATTATGGGAGGAAGTAGCCTGGATCAGCACACTACCAACCATTCCATGACTGGGGCTGCGCATTGTGCCAGTACAACATTTTGTACCCAAGTCATGAGCATTAATACATGGCTCCATTTAACAAACTACCCTGGAGGACAATGTCCCTGCCCTATGACTAGGCAGATTAGATGAAAGGGTTGTAAGCAGCTCAGCAGCCTGTCAGGTGTACATGAGGTCTATATGTATGTGACAACTGGGGAATGACATATGCATATTAAGATGCATAGCATAAATAACCATTACTTTCCCCCACACTTATGATCCCTGAGCACAAGAGGGAAAGAAAGGGAACTGAGGAGGAAGAGGAAATAATGATGGAAGGACATATAGCACAAAAGGGGAGCACTCAGTAGTTAATTCACACACACACACAGAGTAAATTCTCCTAAAACAGAACTGGGAGCCCAAAACATTGGAACATCACCACCAATTACAGAAGAGAGGAAGTGGTACGTTTGTTTAAAATGTTATTTTCATATGTTCAGGCTTTTTCTTGGCACTCTAGAGGAATGTGTTGGGAAGTGGGCATCATGGTGGCAAGCTCTGCCCCCGCTCACATCACTTCTAGGTAGGCATGTTGCGGATGTGCAAATGACCACAACCACTTTTACGTTGGTTGGCACAGCCTACCACTCTTAACATTCACAGAGTGCGGCTGTGACATTTGAAAGAAGAAGAAGAGTTTGGATTTGATATCCCGCTTTATCACTACCCGATGGAGTCTCAAAGCGGCTAACATTCTCCTTTCCCTTCCTCCCCCACAACAAACACTCTGTGAGGTGAGTGGGGCTGAGAGACTTCAAAGAAGTGTGACTAGCCCAAGGTCACCCAGCAGCTGCATGTGGAGGAGCTCTTAACCACTACACCACACTGGCTCTTACTTGTAAGAGGCTTACAAGTAGTAATGCCTGCTGCGTTTGTTGTTCTAGCATGATTAGTGGGCTGCTGGTGCTGAATGAGAATACCTCACTGTCACAAACCGTGTGATAGCCACTGTGGCAGGAACAAATCCCTGTTGTCCAGTTCCATGTGTTTGATGAAGAGGTTTATTAAGGCATACTGTACATAACCTGACGAGGAACTGAATGCTAAATTATTATTTTTGAAGCTATTTTATTTTCCCTCAGTAAAAGGTAAAAGAACAAGTACATGGTAATGTCTTTTCATTTCTTTTGTGTAATATGGTTTGATGTAACAAGAGGCCACCCACACAGAAAATAGGGGTGTGTATTTATAAACAGGTCTGAATAACTCAAGTAAAAGCAAATAGGAAATCAGACACATATGGAGAATAACATATTTTCATCAGAGGAATGTTGTTTAGAGACATAACACACACAGTTGGAATTTTTTGCCAGCCTCTGGAAGCAGAATATATTGAAAGTAAGATAGCAAGTAGAGTCCTGCTAGATCAGACAAAGACAACTATCTAGCCCAGTTTCCCATTTCCAACAGTGGCCAAACAGCTGCTTATGGGAAAACTGTATAGGCAGGACAGCTGGTATTCAGAGGCACGCTGCAATCTAAGCAAGTAGGCATCACCACATCTTGTGACAAAAGTGTTTTCCTTCTGGTGCTTGAAAATGATCCATCGGAAATATAAGATTCCCAGCTCTGTAACCTTGAGTAGAAACACAACCTTTTCCCTCAACAGCCACACCATTATAGGACACACACTTTCCCCATCATGGAGATTAACTTCAGAATCAAGATTGGTTAACAGATTATACTTGTCCATAAAGACCACTACTGGAAATAGAGGTTTTGAGACATTCTGACCAGTGTCGTGAGTTATTGGGGCAGTGAGAGGAAGGAGCCAGGATATAGAATAGAATAGATTTCCAAAGACACACGTATTTAATGATGCAGAAAATGGTTGGCCAGCAAAAGCTTGCACTGATTTATTTATCTTTGCCAAATGTCATCAGAACTCTTCTCTTTTTTTTCCCTCAATGAGTTGCTTTTCTAGCATAAAACATGATCTGCTCTAACCAGGCTGCAACATGAGCAAATGGATAAGATGTCAGTCAATGGAACAGCCACTGCCAAAGCAATCAAGCCAAAGGAAAATGGGCACCTCTCCCCTCCCCACAGCAAACACAACCCTCAAAAGCGATCGGCTATGAATCAGAACTGAACCAACCCCACATCTTCATAAAGGTACTTGACAATTCCCCAGGGGATAACAAACAGCACTGGCACACCTGGAAAAAAAGAGGGAACAAGATATGCACAGAAAATGAGAAACAAGAAAAAGGAAACAGGAAGGTGACACAAAGTTTTTTATATAACGCAGAACAACTTTAGTCAAGAAGAAGTTGCAGACAGTAAGTTGAGCCCATTATACTTAAATGAATTAAACACAAACACCCTATCCTGAAGAAGTTTTCACATTACAGTACAAAATCCATAAGGTGGAAGTACTGAATTTAATCTGGAATTCATTCAGTACACCTATGGAATGCCAAAGCTAATATTAATACATCGTGGCAGTTTCATTCAATAGCCTGAAGCCCAGATAAATGGCACAGATTGCTAGAAGCTATCTTCACTTCTGGAGTCAGTTTTTTAGAAAATAAATTAAAACAAGAATAGTAGTAGATTAGAAAACAAGATGAGGGCCAGTGAGACCAGTGAAATGCCATCCTTGAAGTTGTTCGACAGACACCCAACATCTGTTTACCAAGACAGATGAGCAAGAACCTTCTCAGTCCAGCTGCAATATTGAAGACACTCATTGGGTGTCCCACCACAGATCATTTCCAAACCCAGGTGTTTCCTTCAATCTAATGAAACCTTTTTAATTACTTCGAATATTTAATTTCTTGCAAAGCGAAGAAGTTAAGTTGTATTAATAAAAGCCTCAAACCATAACATTGGTTAGATGAGATATGAATGCTCGAAGAGAACAGGCTTTATTTCTTTAGAGCAAACAAATAGCTGAGGGGAGCAGTAGCCCCTGTGACTTGCAGAGGGCCTGGATGCCTCAGAAAGACATTCATATTTTATTGGGTTACCTGATTTTTAAAAGGAGCGATGTATTTTAATACGTACAAACCAGAGAAAAACAGTTGCTGCTGCTAAATCTGAATGATTCTGTTCTTGTCAGTAGTTTAAAACACAACCCTGAGATTTGAAAGCAATTTGTATACCTATCAGCTGACAGCCTATGCTTTGCACTGATATACTGTACACAAAGTTACCATCTAATTAGAAGTTATAAATCTGGTCAGGTGTATGCATGCATGCTATAACTGCCAGTAAAGGTAAAGGGACCCCTGACCATTAGGTCCAGTCGTGACCGACTCTGGGGTTGCGGCGCTCATCTCGTATTATTGGCCGAGGGAGCCGGCGTACAGCTTCCAGGTCATGTGGCCAGCATGACTAAGCCACTTCTGGTGAACCAGAGCAGCACACGGAAACGCCTTTTACCTTTCCCTCTTGGAGCGGTACCTATTTATTTACTTGCACTTTGACATGTTTTCGAACTGCTAGGTGGGCAGGAGCAGGGACAGAGCAACGGGAGCTCACTCGGCCGCAGGGATTTGAACCGCCAACCTTCTGATCAGCAAGCCCTAGGCTCTGTGGTTTAACCCACAGCGCCAACTGTGTCCCAGTACTGGGCAATAAATCCCTTGGGGTATATAAAGGTGGAAAGGATGAGTCAAGGTGGACAAGTTGCTCACTGCAAGTCAGATACAGGGATATGCTTACTGACTGGGTGGCTATTTGCAACCAAACTGCCATGTTTGCCATAGCCAGAACTCAGGTGCGTACCAGTTTTGAAGCGAAGCACTGAAAAACAAAACAGTGATTTCTATATACTCAGTACCTATATACCCTAGGTAAATCCAAGTATATCCACCTGCAAGTTAAAAGCAAGAAGTACAATTGTACCTACCCAAATCATAGTTTTCCATTCCCAATGAAAGATTAGCAGGGAAAAATGAGTGTTTTGAATTCCACACTCCTCTGTCCATATAGCTATAAAATGCTCAGGTTCAAGAACGGCAGCTCTAAGCCTGAGACCTACATGCAGTTGCCTCGTGCTAAGCTATAGACCAGTGTTTCTCAACCTTGGATCCCCAGCTGTTGTTGGACTATAACTCCCATCATCCCTAGCTAGAAGGACAGTGGTCAGGGATGATGGGAGCTGTAGTCCAACAACAGCTGGGGACCCAAGGTTGAAAAACACTGCTATAGACTATTCATCCAGCTATCCTTCTTGTGAGATGAGGCCTTTGGGGGATCAATGTCCCGACAATTGAATCCCTTCTCCTCTCAGGTACCGCTGGCACCAAATCTATTGAGTTTTCAGTGCCAGCTGAAGACACTCTTATTCACCGAGGCCTTTACAGAAGTCTGCTGAATTGCTTATCCCACTGATTTATGTACGTTGTTTGGGCATCCTGTTTTAATATGTATTTAGTATTGATTTTCATGTAACCTGCTCTGGCAGTGCCTTGAAAATGAACTGCAGGTAAGAGGTATTATAAATAAACAGCATATAACATAAGTCCAGTATTATCTACTCTGGCTGGCAGTAGTACCACACGGAAAAATATGAAGGGGAAGAAGAGTATAAAAAGATGTGCTGCCCTATTCCATCCTTTTTATCTCACCCCCCCTCCCCACCTGCATCAGGAGCAACAAGAAGAAGAACAACAAGCTTGCTTCACCCAGCTAGCTAAAAACCCAAGCGTGTGTGCTCCTCAGAAGGGTTTATTTCACTTACAATTATGCAAAAGATATCATATGCTTCTACTGCTCTCTTATGCAAAGAAAACTTAAACCTGTAAAATTATTCCTGGAACTTTTCATAGCTTAGCAATGGGGGTAAGTGAAATACTATCCCCTCAAAGAGATGGCAGCTACATATTCCCAATGCAACTAGAATCTTCTTCAGGACTAAGTTTTTCACAGCATTAAAATGTGGTGCAGGCTCCCAACAGGAGAACAGGTATGTCTTGTTTTCCCAAACTCCTGCTTAACAATCCAAAATCGACTACCTCGGGCTGTTTAATCCTTCTAAAACTAATTATATGCAATATGTTCTCAGTGCAATTTGTATTGGCACTTGTGATTTATAGCAAAGTCAAAAAAGTTGTTACCGCTCATGTAATTTGATTGTAAAACTCCCTAAGGCTTCACTGAAAATAGATTTTGCAGTGAGATTGTCTTGTCTTAGTCTTCAGTTACTGCCTGCTTCAGCCTAGATTGAGCCCTCTGACTGACCTTTGGAAGTTAATGCATATTGAAAATACCACTACTTAATCGGCCATTAAGCAGATGTCGGCATCTCCTGCTACTGCCACCTACATTCAACAGGAGAAGGTAGTTTTTACATCTTAAATGGGATGGTGTGCACGAGACAGTTCTACAGCAATACCTATTTAGAGTCTGAGAGTAGCTGCTACCATCCTTGTGCCAGCCTGAAACACAGCACTCCAAAGGATAATTTGTAATGAATTCTGCTGTTAAAGCAGATGCTAATTTGCACAGCTGCAGTTACAGCTTTAAATTAGTTCTGTTTATAGAACTAATTATATTACAGAAGGACAAGAAGTAGACTTAGTGAAAAGAGATATAAAAGAACTGAAATAGTCCGTTTTCTGTATCAAATTTCCAAAAGAAAGCCTTTCAGAAGCCATTCTCAGAAGAATGCCAAAAACAGGATCACTACTTTAGGAAATGAACACCTGCTTGCTCACTGAAAAATTGCTCAGTTTTTCTGTTTTAATTAGATAAACTTTATCACATATCTCTGACAAGGTACCATAGCCTGCAGCTGCAGAATTCCTTGTTATAACACAATATGATTAAAGTCCTACTGAGTTCAAGTGAGTGTTACTCCCAGGTAAGTGGAGCTAAGTATGCAACTTTGGTCCACACAAACATCTACTATATTCCAAGCTTTGCAACAGACTAATTAATGAAATCTCAATTTCAAGCCCTTTTGGTCCTTAATATTTTCCTGAAATTTGAATGCTCTGTTTCTACACTGAGTTTCAGATGGTTGCTAGGGAACAAATACTTTCCGTGCTTTCATAAGCAAACCTATCGTCGTAAAATGGTTAACAATACTCTGTCAAAACTGGTTTATTGTTTGCTACATTTATGGAACTGAACTCTGTCAAGTATTTTGTAGGGGCAGAGAGCAACACTTGCGGGATATACAGCTTCAGAATGGTGGTGCTTCAGGCTTAGAGATATGTCAAGTAACAGGGCAAACATTATATTAAGTTAAGTACAGATCTATATTTCCTAGTTTCTCTTCAGCTCACACTGAGGCTGCATTCAGACAGCGGTTTATTCCATTTCCCCAACATTCCCCTAACTGTTAATTTCTGCATGCTATCTGAGCTTTCACATGACATACAAGTCATTTCCAGAAATATAGTGGAATGCAGCACAATTTTAGTGCTCATTTCCATGTTATTTGTTTCCAGGGAAAGTTTGCAAGTAACACAGAAAACTTCTGCTATATTCCACTATTTTTCTAGAAGTTGCTTTTACATCTTGTGAAAGCTCAAATATGACATGGAAATCAACACTGAGGCAAATGTTGGAGAAATGAAATAAACCACCCTGTGAATGCAGCCTGGCAGTGTTTTAGTTAATCTGCAGAATACATATTGCTAACTTCTGCCCCTATTCATATAGGACAGGGATGTCCAACTCCCAATAGTCTGCAATCTATTCACAGTATAAACAAAACTGGCAGTGATCTACCCAAAGTTGTGGAGCTTTCTTTAGGAAGCCAAAGTTGGCTGTTGTTTTTTGCTTTTTTGTAAGGAGATCGCTGAGGGGCCAGAGATCAACCAGGATCTACCAGGAACACCCCATGATCTACCAATAGATCACGATCTACCAGTTGGACATGCCTGATATAGGAGAAAGCCGAAGGCAATGAAAACTGGAGCAACAACTGAAGAAAGAATGATTCTTTAGTAGGAAACAAAGTAGACTCAAATCCTTTCCAAAACACAGTTTACTTGCTAACATCTGACATCAGATGGAAAAATAGCTGGGACTATCCTCTAGTAGCCCTTGTAAAAAAGGATAATTCAAAAAGCAGCAACACATATAAGAAAACTTGTTTCTACAGAACTGGTAACTAGTGAAGAGCAGTGTAATATGTCCTAATAAAGTTGTTAATATTCTATTTGACAAGTTTCTTATAAGAATAATAGAGTGATAATAGACTAAAAGAAAGAGCCCATCTCCCATAATTCCTCTCCTATGATAGAAGGCCCTCCTGGCTCCTTCCTAGTCAGATTCTATTGTGGTTGCCAACATGTTATAATAGCTCCTTGTCACTAGTAAGGGACAACAAAGAATAAATTTACCTCAAAGAGGGGAAGGAACCTTAATTTTCTCACCCTTTCATTTCATTTCCCCTTTTTGAATGGCATGTTCCTTTCTGCCTCTTTAGCTGGATGTAAAAAATGCTACAGAAGGTACTCTAAATTCTTTAAACCTTTTCCCCACATAGTCCAAAGCTCACCAACATTTGCTCTTGTAACACCAAACAATAGTTTAGCATTATATCTAAACTAGTTCACTTAAATTACATATATCTTATAACTAACTGCCTGATGTGGTGTTAATTTTGATTTTTATAATCCTGTTAGTTAAAACAACTGGGATCAGATTCACAGTTACAAAGAGATCTCTGATATATTATGAAAATTGTAATTAATGACATGAATACAATGAAGTGGGTGGGCAAAATTGTGCTACAGTTGATGTTTCTATTCTATAATTTACCTACAAGTTAAAGCTAGGAAACAGTAAAAAGGTTTTGGATTTCATATGGCATGAAAAGCAACCAAAAAACCCCAAAACTATTCTTATTAGATTCTCTAAAGCAGGAGGTTTATGTTTCCCTGATACTGTAATATTCCCTTATATTATTTTGCCTGCCAAATACAGTTTTTTGAATGGGATTCTGGAAGAGATCATATATAGTGGAGAAATTGAGAGGTTTATTTCAAAACATATACTCTGAGAGTACCAGTATATGGACCAATGCAATAAATTTAGCATTAAGGTTGCAAAATAGTATTGTGACTGAAAGCTTCCCGAGGGTATGAAAAAAGTGGAAATTAAAACAATTAGGTCCAAATACAGCTGCATTGTCAGGAGTTATGTTTATGAAATATCTTAAAGGGACAATTTAATTGGAAATGTTGACAGGTCAAAAAAGAGTCGTTCCAATAATCTATATTGATTTGTTGAAAGGTGATAAATTTAGACAATATCACAATTTAACAATGGATAAGTACCCTCAGAGAATAAAAGGGCAGCTGCTGGCTGTCACAGGCTGGAAAAACTGTCTGCACTATTACAAGTACTGTACACTTAGAAACACAAAATGGATCACAGAGAGACCAAAGGGAGTGTTTAACACAGTGTTAAAATTGAAGGGGGAGAACTGCAGCCCCCTTTAATGGATAAAAAACTCTGCCTGTATACCCCTATCTTAAGGTAAAGGTAAAGGGACCCCTGACCATTAGGTCCAGTCGTGACCAACTTTGGGGTTGCGGCGCTCATCTCGCGTTATTGGCCGAGGGAGCCGGCATACAGTTTCCAAGTCATGTGGCCAGCATGACTAAGCCGCTTCTGGCAAACCAAAGAAGCGCACGGAAATGCCGTTTACCTTCCTGCCGGAGCGGTACCTATTTATCTACTTGCACTTTGATGTGCTTTCGAAGTGCTAGGTTGGCAGGAGCTGGGACCAAGCAACAGGAGCTCACCCCATCGCAGGGATTCGAACCTTTGACCTTCTGATCAGCAAGCCCTAGGCTCTGTGGTTTAACCCACAACACCACCTGGATCCCTACCCCTACCTTAGAAGCACATATATGTGAAATTTCCATAATCATGTAGTATTTTTCAACCTTGCTATTAATTCCAAACATTATGTTCACCTATTTCATTACAGTGAGACACACACTGTACTAATGGTTTCAGTGAGGTTTCTACAATAGCCATGGTGTCATTTTCTCAGTACTGTAGTTTTAGGCATTCAGAACACTTCAGTGTATGTGTGGCATTGAACATATTTGCTTTAATGTGTATTAATTTGCACTTATTAACACCAAGTTTCATCTACTGCTCTGTTGTCTGGTGAAAGAGTGATTCTTTAAGAACTCTTTGTAGATGAACTGTTCTATATTGTTCTACAGTAAAGCGTCATCTGATTCTCCAAGTCAGGATTTATTCTGTATGTTGTTGTTGTTTAGTCGTTTAGTCGTGTCTGACTCTTCGTGACCCCATGGAGCAGAGCACGCCAGGCACTCCTGTCTTCCACTGCCTCCCGCAGTTTGGTCAAACTCATGTTGGTAGCTTTGAGAACACTGTCCAACCATCTTGTCCTCTTTTGTCCCCTTCTCCTTGTGTATTGGAGTTTAAGTATTGGAGCCTCAGCTTCAGGATCTGTCCTTCCAGTGAGCACTCAGGGCTGATTTCCTTCAGAATGGATAGGTTTGATCTTCTTGCAGTCCATGGGACTCTCAAGAGTCTCCTCCAGCACCATAATTCAAAAGCATCAATTCTTCGGCGATCAGCCTTCTTTATGGTCCAGCTCTCACTTCCATACATCACTACTGGGAAAACCATAGCTTTAACTATACGGACCTTTGTCGTCAAGGTGATGTCTCTGCTTTTTAATATGCTGTCTAGGTTTGTCATTGCTTTTCTCCTAAGAAGCAGGCGTCTTTTAATTTCGTGACTGCTGCCACCATCTGCAGTGATCATGGAACCCAAGAATATTCTGTATGCAGGTAGCCATAGCCTTTCTTTGCCTACAGATGGGCCTTAAAATGATGGCTATCCTGGTGCAGGTCAGCTGAGAGGTCTCCAGAATCTTTTATTGAAAATTGTCAGTGGCCAAAGACAGCTTCCTAGTAGCTGCAATTTATATGATACCATTGCCTTTTGTATTGTGCAATCATTTTTGTCCATTTTTAAAAGTGAACACTGTCTTAAGGAAGAATGGAATAAGAAAATAAACCAGCAAAGGGAGATGCAGCAAACAGAGTTTCCCTACAATTTCCATTCTGCTTAATTCATTACACACCTTTGTTAGCTAGAAAACTCATTAGCCCTCTAGCTTTAAGAATGGAAACATGTATTTTTACAATCCAGAAGTGATGTCAAGATTTTTGAAGTATATTTTTCTTTAAACCCACAGACTTTTAATTTATGCTGAAAGCAAAAAAAAGAAGAAGCTCAAATCCAAACTGGCATTTATGCAACATAACCCAGTAAATATGCACATAAAAGCTAATGCCCACCCACCAGCTGTTTAACATTTAGCTGAAGTATCTTTAAAAACAGTTTGCTGTTTAGCAGTCCAGGTTTTCACAGACACCAGAAAGAGGACCGTCACTGAGTATGCCTTTTCTTCCCTTGTGGGAAACTATTTCAAATGTGTTTTGAATCAAAATTAAACTGAAGTCTCTGTTTTGGGCTTAGGACTCCTCTTTTCATCTCATTTCTTTAGACTTTATGGCTGTGGAATACTCACCACTAGTACTTTGCAGGAGAACACTGGGAATAGTGCTCTGTTACATTTACTTCCATAGCTACAGAAGGACAGAGCATGTGTGTACTGTAGGAAAATATTAATGAAGATGTCTCAGTTAGGTAGCCCTAAACAAAGCCATTATTCAGAAATATGCTATTTCACCAATTTTCCTCAATAAGTCCAAAGCTAGAATCCTAACCTCAAGATGCCAAAAAATCCAAATTCACCATAAGCAAAATTATACAGTGCTATTTGAACTAATAAAAATTAATTTTGATTAGATATAGAACTCCAGAACTTTACCTAGCATTAGCTAAAATGCTAAATATTTCGAAACCATGATTTATGTTCAATACATTGCCTACCAAGCCTTACTGAATGGAATGCCTGAGTATAGATGTGTAAGAGTTTGAGTTGTATACCGCCCTAAGCTCTATAGGTATAGAGCTGTATATAAATTTAATAAAGAACAACAACAGTTGCACCATAATAGATTGCCCATGTAACTTTATCCAGCAATTGTCTAGCTTATTTGTCATTTGGTCATGCAATAATTCTAGAAGTTACCTGCATGACACAGTCAGGAATAAGTCAATGACTGCCAATGCATAAGCATTCTATTCAAACTACAGAATAGGGCAATAATAGAAATAATAGAAAGTAAAGAGTGCATGGAGCACTTGCATAATAAAGGGAGCTTTGATGCATAAATAGTGAGGAAATCATGAACACGGAGGAAGTGTCTCTAAGAGGCATAAGAAAAAATTTTCATTAAATTCCATGCTACTATCCTTCGCATAAGGGATGCGGGTGGCGCTGTGGGTTAAACCACAGAGCCTAGGGCCTGCCGATTAGAAGGTTGGCGGTTCAAATCCCCGCAACGGGGTGAGCTCCCGTTGTTCGGTCCCAGCGCCTGCCAAACTCGCACTTTGAAAGCACGAAGTACAAGTAGATAAATAGGTACCGCTCCGGCGGGAAGGTAAACGGTGTTTCCGTGTGCTGCTCTGGTTCGATAGAAGCGGCTTAGTCATGCTGGCCACATGACCTGGAAGCTGTACGCCGGCTCCCTTGGCTAATACTGCAAGATGAGCGCCACAACCCCAGAGTCATCCACGACTGGACCTAATGGTCAGGGGTCCCTTTCCCTTTCCCTTATCCTCCACAAAACCTGAAAGTCGCCTCTATTTAAGAATCTGAGATATAATTGAAGGTTAAGACGACACAATTTCCTACCACTCTTATCCCTAAAATTTAATAGGATGGCACATAGTGCTTTGCATTATCTGGAGAGTGAACAAAAGTGCACAACATAAGCACAAAGTTATGATTACAAGCCATAATGATTAGGCAATGAGCAATAAAACCTTTCTAAGTGACGTATGGATTGCAGCTTGTTTAAGCGATTCATTCAGAAAGTAATTTGCATTAGTTAACAAGCTAGGGGAGATAACAGAAAGGGAAACCTAGGACATAATAAGTTACTCAGGTGGTTCTGATTAGCACCAGTAGTCATGAAAGCCAAACCAGAAGAAATCCATCAACGCTGTAAAGGAGCTGTACTTCTAAGATCAACCTGCTGGATATTGTGCAAGGTCTTCCCCACTGGGGTAGTTGCCATAGTAGCAAAAACCACTGTCACTTTTCATTTTCCCACATACAAAACTCATTGACAAGAATACCCATTTTAAAAAAGTAAACATCTAGCTCTTCAGCTGGTTATAACTGCCCAAGCATGTTCTTTATCTAGTCGCTCACTAAAAACTGAGGGAAGATATGAAGATGTAAAAAATAATATAGAAAATCTTATTTTCTATATTAAAAATTAGCCAAGAGTCACTTTTCACGCAACAGAACATTAAGTACTCATTATAGTTTTTATCTATACCTGCTTGTACAATGCAATGTGTGATGCAGCTAAACACACCTTAGTATCTAAACACACAGTGCATAAATGTGCTGCAAGACAAGAGAGCCAGAGTCTTTTCTTCCTGAGGTCTCTTTATGGATTAAATGCATGTATCCATGTTATGGAACACAAGTCAGTATTACTAAATCAGCAATTTGTGAAAAAGCCTCATGGTACATTCAGGGAATGCCTTCAAAGCTGTCTTATACCACTTTAACAACCATAGCTTTCCCTAAACAATCCTAGGACTGTAGTCCATAAGGGTGCTGGGAATTCTTTGGGGGATGCTATGAGTTTAAAAGTGATATAAGAGTGATTTAAATGTATGGTGTTGACGTGAGTGTAAATTTGATCTGGGAGTCAGTGCTAGAACTAAAGAAGAGGAACAAAATCTACTGTTTCCTTGAACTAAAGTCATAATTCCTTAATCCCACCTCAGCAAACTTCCACATCTACAAAATAAGTAGAGATAAGAAAGATGTTTTATATATATATACAGTGGTACCTCGGTTTAAGTACACAATTGGTTCTGGAAGTCTGTACTTAAACTGAAAGTACTCAAACCGAAGCGAACTTTCCCATTGAAAGTAATGGAAAGTGGATTAATCTGTTCCAGACAGGTCCGCGGAGGACTCAACCTGAAGCGTACTTAACCCGAGGTATGAGTGTAATTGGTTCCGGAAGTGCGTACTTAACCGGAAGCGTACTTAACCAGAAGCAAACTTTTCCATTGAAAGTAATGGAAAGTGTATTAATCCATTCCAGACGGGTTCGCGGAGTACTTAAACTGAAAGTATTCAAACCAAAGCATACTTAAACTGTATGACTGTATAGCCAATCAAGTTCAGCTATTAGATTCAGGGAAAGAAAGAGAAATTTTTGTATATAGATGTTTTAAGATGGTCTATATCTGTAATATATCTAATAAAGGTTTAGAGAAAGAAAGCATTTTTTATAGCACTATCATAATAAGAAAAATCCTCAAGAACTCTACTGTTGAACAGAAAAATATGTAACTGGGCATGATTTAACGTTCCATGAAGACAAGGATAATTTCCCATTCTCTCTTTTAAACCTATACACAGACCTCCATTTTAATATGCTGTTCTCGGCTCACAGAGGAGAACTAGACTGCATTTGCTCAGAGAGCATATTGGAATCCTTCCAACATTGCAACCATTGTCTTCAAGTACTGCTAAGTTGAGCCTGTAATCAGAAATATTTCAGGCAGTAAGACAGACAGAGCTTTACTGTATTCCTCATAATGGATTTTTAGGTCTGTCTAGGTTTGGACAGACTATTAATTCCCCCCATTTCCATTTATTTAGATAAATGTCTAAAGTCAGACATTTTTTTTATAAAGGGTACAACATTTTGTCAGCTTTCTGCTTTGTAGGATTTTAAATAATTGTACAATTTGTAGGTTGTAAAGTGCTATTAGAACACCCCCGACAAAATTGCTTTAGACATTTCTGAGCTCTTTATTATTTATATTTATTTATTGGCTTCAACAGAGCACAATATTTTCATCATCAATATATCACTGTGCATTTGGTAGAGCTAGGTGAATAATTCACAACTGATCATTTGTATGAATTTCGAATTTTGCCAATAAACTCATTTTCCAGAATGTTCAGGCCACAAGGTGAACCAGCAGAAGGGCAAAAACTTGCCAAAGCAATTTAGACATTAAAAATGCAACATATCTGTGAAATACAATTTCAGTGGTATTTGACACCATGTAGGTTAAGCTGTATTAAGCTGCTGTTGTTGCTGCTGCAACTCAATGCATGCTGGTTCCCCATCCCCCATATATTCTAGACATCTCAATAATACAAAATGTTTAGACAACTTTGCTAACTATTCTCAATTACTGAAATGACAATCTACATGATACCACATGACCAAAAGGTAGCATTGTTTTATTACTTTTAAAAATCTGGTTGATAAGACTGATTCAGAGATAGTGGCTAATCTACTCACTGCTGCCAGGTTATGCAGAGAATGTAATTGGGTGGTAGGGCAAGAACCAAAACAGCTCCTTTAATCTCATATTGGTTATTCATAGATGAACTGTTGCAATTATGATGAAACGACCTGACTATAAAAGGATGTATGCTGGATGGAGACTGAACAAGGTAACTGTTAGGTGGATTTGTGGCTGGTTAGTTCAACAGACCCAAAGAGTGCTCACTAATGGTTCCTCGTCACCCTGGAAAAAAGTGACAAGTGGGGTGCCACAGGGTTCTGACCTGGGCCTGTTGTTCAATATCTTTATAAATGACTTGAATGAAGATACAGAAGGTTCAAAAAATTTGCAGATGACACCAAACTAACACAGGTATAGTTTCATGATCAAGGAAAGTAATATTACCACTCTATTCTGCCTTAGTCAGACCACTACCTGAGTCCTGTGTCCAGTTCTGGGTGCCACAGTTTAAGAAGGATATTGACAAACTGGAACGTGTGAGGACAACCCAGATGATCAAGGGTCTGGAAACCAAGCTTTGTGAGGAACAGTTGAGGTAACTGGCTATGTTTAGCCTGGTACAGAGGAGACAGAGGAGATGTGGCAATCATCCTCAAATATATAAAGGGCTGCCACATGGAAGATGGAGCAAGCTGGTTTTCTCCTGTTCTGGATGCTAGGACCCGAACCAATGGATTCTGGTTACAATAAAGGAGATTCCAACTAAACATCAGGAAGAACTTTCTGACAGTAAGAGCTGTTTGATGGTGGACCAGACTCCCACAAGAGGTGTTAGACTCTCCTTCCTTTGAGGTTTTTAAGCAGAGGTTGGATGGCCATCTGCATGTATGTTCTAGCTGAGATTCCTGCCTTGCAAAGGATTGGACTAGATGACCCTCAGGGTCCCTTCCAACTCTACAATTCTATGAAATACATTTATTGAAAAGTGGGCATTACTCATTATATTCTGGAATATCAAGTTTCAGGAGGCTCTACTTATGTATGTTGTCTTGCATGCTGGTAAACTGATTTGTGTTTTTTGTTTTGTATACAAAATAATTTGTGCTGCAAATTATCTAAACTTCATGAAACACACAGTTGGATAAACCAAAGAACTTTAACAACATCCCGCTATTTATACTTTCAAAACCAAACCAAATGAGAACACAAAGAAAAGGGTGCTCTGTAATAAAAGCACTTATAACTGCAAAGTCTAAAATGCAACCAAACCTTCTAAGTCTCCAGCCTCTCAAAGCATTCTAAAAAAGGACAATAGTAAATATAAATATTTCCTCCACTGTAATAGGGTTGCCATATTTTGAAGAGCAAAAAAGAGGACACTATGACGGCCATTCAAAGCAAATAAATGCAATTTGTTTCAAATTTTACCCCTGAAAAAGTGTATGTGTCCTGGAAAAAGAGGACACATGACAACCCTATGTGGTTTATAGCTCAACATAATCTTCAATGTGTATTGATTATTTCATACATATGATTCAGCCAAAATACATTGAAAACATTTAAGTATCCATGCATTTAAGTATCCATCGGCGTGACAGTATAAACTAGAATCAACACAGTATAAGCTAGAATGATACAAATAAGGAAAATTAGCAGACACTGTCCTTATTTTTCCTAATTCAATCTAGTAGCAAGCAATCAGATGCTTTATGAAATTATTGATCAAGTTCAGGATAGTACCGGGGGGTGGGTGGGTGGAGGGGACAAGATATGAAAGAAGCACAGAAAGTCCTGTTCTTTAAGCACTGCCTTCTGTTTCCAGACCTCTTAGCAAACATTGCTGGCACAACCACAAATGCTAGGAACGTTAAAATAAAGCAGCAAGATCATTACCAAAGTTTTGCATTTGCGACTGAGCTCTGCACTAGGCGTCACTATTATAATAATCACATTTCAAGAATTCCAAAGGCTAATGGATAATTTATCACAGAGACCTCATAACAGTTTGACAAGCAGATATTAAGAATGTGCCTGATATATGTGATACACTTCTTACCTGGCCAGTCCCAATTTTGCAATGTATATAACTACCAGGCGGATAGCCTTTTCATGGCAAAAGCTACATGAACTACAATTGGTTGGCAAAATCACTGTGTGGTTAATAGAGATTTGGTTTGCTGGTCTTCATACACTCCCTAGGAAATGAGTATTGTGAAATGCTCAGCTGAGCACTCTCTTCCACAAAGAATCACATTATTTTCTCTTTGAAAGTAAAGGCATGCCATGTACTCTACTAGAAAGGCTATCGTTGTGGCCCACTTGAGAGCAGTTTCATCCCTGCCCCTTTGCATTCTTCTTAAAAGAAGACCATCCTCACCACTGATGGGAGGTAGGGTAGCAAGCCCAGCAGAAGATCCTAACACAAGTATAAAAATGATGACTATGTTGTTGTCTTAAAGATGCATCTGAGTTTAGGAGCAAAAAGAGAAAAGAAAGTAGATCAAATGGTTAGTACTTCTTTTACTGCAAAAGACCAGGCTCCCCCTTGCAGCTGCTCCAATTCCATTTACCCTAGAGCACTCAAGCAGAGAAATGCACCTTTTCATTAAAAATGGTGGCGGGTGGGGAGAGAGGAGAGACTCACTTACCCCAGCCAACAAAAAGGTAGAGCCGAAAGATTCTCTGCTCAGAAAAAACGGATAGTGCTAGCAGCGTATACAAGTACATTCCCTCCACCAACAGCCAATAGTAGTTGGCAATCACACAATACTGCATCATCACAAAGACCAAGCGACAGCTAAGTGACTCCTGTAACAGAAGAACAGAGAAATTAGTGAATACAGGATGCATTACGAAAGACAAGTAAGCAAAAGCAGGAGTGCATGTTACATGACGGATACCAGGTTCCCCCAGCCAGTACTTGGCTAGAAATGACATACAATGTCTCAACAAATGAAACTGATTTGTAAAAATGTTACGAGAGACATTGCATACTAGTATATCTTTGTAAATCAAGAAAATCTTATAATAATAATAATAAAACCTTCTGAGAGTGTCAATTGTATTTTGAAGAAAAGAGAACAAATTCAACAGGAGAACAGCTTTTCCACTGCATCCCCTAAGTATGTGTGTACATATACCTATGTATCTGTCTATGAAAAGCTTATTCAGAGGGCCGGAGGGCCCTGTTAAACATGGTGGGATGGGATGGTGAGGAAGTCATCTAAAATTAGACAGAGGTACCTTGTTCAAGTGGAAGCCCACCTGTATAAGGGACCTCTGCTCAATTTTTGGCAGTTTCCCTCTTTTCTCATTGCATGCCCCATCCCACACTATCCAAGAGAGTCTCTCCAACTCTTCAGAGAGGCTTTTTAGGGAGTGCAGGAAGCAGGCAAGTTCCCTTTGGCAACCTTCCTACTCTGTGTGTCTCTCAGGATCCAAGTCATTTCTCATAGCCACCAATCAGTGCAAAAGCAACGGTGGTCAGTCCTCACAAAATCAGGGAACAGAGACGAATGAATTCCTACTTTTTGGGGTGACACACTTCAAATATCAAACCAAAGTGGATTTGTTTACCAACTATAATAATGGGACAGGGCAGAACTGTTCAGGAATCCCCGACCTTCAGCTTTGGGAAAACTCTGGTATCTTTTAATGTTTAATAGATCACTGTGTTTTATTTTTCTGTTGGTAGCCGCCCAGAGTGGCTGGGGAAACCCAGCCAGATGGGCGGGGTATAAATAAATTATTATTATTATTATTATTATTTATTATTATTATTATTACTATTATTATTATTATTTCCCACCGTAGTCTTTGGTTTTTTGAGGGAATATTTCTAGATGTTTGTTGGGATATTGGAATAGTAGCTAAAGAGACATAGTTCAATACACACGTGTCAGAAAAGAATTGGTTGCTTCCTTCTCATCTCAGGGAAGGAAAATGACAAATAAAATGGAGCACAGAGGAAAAGTTTTATACAACAAGAGCACCAAGGGAGACTTCCACTGTATCAGAAAAATCATTCACAACTGAAATTGTGACAGTTGGAAGACTAGCACTGAGAGCAAACTTCTAGAAGCGTGCAAATCTAACAAGACATCCCAGGGCACCTTTTCCTTCAAATGAAGATGGAAAGTTAAATACAAACATATTGAGTCACAGGATCACTGATACTCAAGGTGTTTTGGCCTCATCCCCCTACCTGATAAGAGAATAAACTCTCCCACTGCTGTTCACGAGGGGCTGTCCTATACATCCATGTTATCACGGAGTCTTTAATGAAGATGGATATAGCACGGAGGATAAATGAGGTGAAAAGGTTCAAGTGAATGTAGTTCCTGGTGCAGTGCAGGTGCCTGAAAAAATAATCATGATGTTTAAGTTACTCAAACGTGTAGGCTGTAACAATTGTCAAACAGGGCAACAATGGGACTCTGCTCAAAACTGAAGTGGGCAAATGAGTCACTTGGCATATAATTCAGGAAGAGCTGTAGGGATTTCTTCTTATGTTGAAAGCAAAGGAAAACTTATAATGCCTTCACCCCGAAAAGCTCAAAAAAAAAGATGTGTAGAAGTGGGGAACTATTTTGAATTTTTACTAAAGTGGCCACAGGAGAGGGATTTAAAGAACAGAGTTTTTTATAGTGAGCTTCAAATCTCTTTAGATAAAGAAATGCATTTAGTGAGGCATGCCTTAGCTTTCTGTGCTCTGGGAATTTCTGCGGGGGGGCTGTGGCAGAAGCATCAGCTTCCATCAAGAGAAGTTCTGATATTTACTACCTATTGTTTGAAAAGCAAGACAAGCCTCTATACTGATATGCCACTTAAGAACTATATGGACTGTTGTGGGAGCATGATTTCCCATCTAGGCTCACAATAAGTAACAATGAACATTCATTATGAATCTCAGTCATGCTCTAGGAGAACAGAAATCACAACCTGTCAAAAAGAAAAAAGTTCAACTCAGTAGCTAGAACCCAGTATCAATGCAACAGCAATCCTTTATTCAAGAATCTCAAACATTTCTTCTCCCTTGCCTTTCTGCCACCTAATAACAAACCCCATCTGAAAGGAAATGTGCAGTAGAGCAAGGCAGTTTTGTCCCTCCATCGAAATAAAAAAATGCTCTATGATACAAAGCAAAATGTTCCTACATGATAGTTCAGCCATATCTAAGTTAATAGTAATTTCAGAGTTTACATCTGTTACTATAGCATCAAACTAATACCTCTTCCAGAGTTTATGTCTCTCTATTAAGCACAAATATCAGCTGCTTCCAATGTGCAGCACACCAAGAACAAGTGATAGCCCAGTATGGTTCTGATTGATGAAGGCAAAACATTATCACTATTGGTTATAACACAGTGAACTTGGGCACTCTATTCCCGCACTGCAGTTCCGCCACTATATGAATGTAATAGTTTACAACAAACTCTTTAAACTCTTCCACCATTTCTGTGAAGCTCACCTTTATGCTGCCTTTAACTTCCCATTTTATTGCATTTAAGGGTTTGAGGTTTTTGAAATTTTGCGGAAGGCATCATTAGTGCACACAAGTACTAGTCAAATGCTATTTACAATTTGGAGTTCATGACTCTTTGTAGGCATATTAAGGTTACCTGAACCCCAGGAGGATGCCAGTTGCTATGACAAGGGCCGAGAAGGAAAGAGCATATCCAGTGGTATAGATGGCAGAAAGGAATAGCATGTGGCCTTCTGGTGAGTCCTAAAAGAAGATAACATAAGAACTCAATGGAAGGCTATAGTTATTGGCCGAACCCAGCTTCCTCAAAAGCCTCTAAGATGAGCAGATGGTCAACGCAAGGCATAGTTGAGTGGATAAACAGAACTGCAAAGCCAACGATCCTATACAAAAACATAGGTAAGTAGTACAGATCACAAACATCAAGTCCAATATATCAGGGGTCCCAAAACCATGTGTTCTTTTTTGTTCAGGACAATGTGCCCTGGGAGCATAACTTATCCTGAAAGTTTAAAAACTCATTAAATGAAAATAATAAAATGAAACTCAAACCCAAATATGGAAGTCTATTCTTGAGCCTAATTTGGCCCTTATATTTTGTATCTTGATACTGGAGTGGTGTTTTGTCCCCTGTACAAACACACAGGAAAGGGGAAGTTCTCCAGGACCACGTGAGCTGGCGGTATATGAGACATGCCACCCAAACGTCTTGTGAGTGATTTGGATTATGTGGAGGGGTGTTGCTGTTTTTAAAGGGAAGACTGATTTGGAAAAGGAAAGAAGAGAGAAGGGAGAGCAGTAACTACATGTGTCAGCCAACTTTAAATTAATAACCAATGCATGGAGTTAGTTTGAAACTGCAAAGGGCACAAACTTTAGACAGGAGCAGCAGAACTATAGGTGAAATTCATAAGTCACTGGCAGAACTACCATTTATTTTAATGAGCTCTGCCTGGACCAATTGTTAGTCTGTGACCATTCCTCTGAGCTTCAATCTTTCCAGTCGGATTTCATGCTCAAGGACACAAGTCACATGATGACCTTCACCCTACCCAAATCTAAAGGTTGTTCTGAGTTCTATTTTTATCTGTGGCTCTAAACAGTGTGAGAATAAGTTGGTGGGGTTGTCAAAAATGGAAAATAAAAATCAGTATTTACATTTCAGGACACAACACAGTATTCAGGGTTTCTAAATCATTACCCCCAAAAGCACTCTATTTTATGGAAATGAGACAGGTGCCAAACGACCAAGCACTGTCGTTAAGCATCTGTCTTGTTGGCAGCTTCCTACACAACTGTGAAATAATCTTTTAAACAGCCAATGGAGACAAAAAATGCCCCTGCATGTGGTTTGTATTACAGCAATTCAGCTTCTCCAATCATCATCTTCAGCTATGTCACAGGCATTCAAAAGAATGAGGAAAATAGATGGGGAAGCAAGCTTGGGGATTTCCTGCATTTTAATTAACCTCACTCCAAACTTGCAGAATTTCTCTCCTGCCCTGTTCTCTACAGTGGTACCTCAGTTTACAAACACAATTGGTTCCGGAAGTCCGTACTTAACCTGAAGCGTACTTAACCTGAAGTGAACTTTCCCATTGAAAGTAATGGAAAGTGGATTAATCTGTTCCAGACAGGTCCGTGGAGTACTTAAACTGAAAATACTCAAACCGAGGCATACTTAAACCGAGGTATGACTGTATTTGTATTCTTCCCACTTCTGCTGAGTAATCATAACATGGCAATGTAAAAAACATCACTACCACTACTACTGCTGTAACAGTCTCTGGGAACAGAGGATGTGGCATACAGGCTAGTGATTATTCCAGCAATATCTTAGGCACTTACTTCATCAGTAGCCATACACTCAGATATGTTCCTCCATGGAATGGTGGAATTTTCCTCCAGCAGCCACGTGCCCTCCAGTGTGCAGAAGCGGTAAACATGCCCTATACAAGACCAGAAAGCACATAATGATGGAAGATGACATAAAACAAAAGCAAAATCCAACCCATTATTAGTGTCAACCAGCAAAAAGCCCTAGCTTGGTCTTTCTTCCTGACAGCTTTCAGTAATGTATATTTAACCATAGTACTGACATAGAAGCAGTTCAAGCTGCTTCTAACACATTTTAGGATTCTCGTGTTACATATCTGATTATGTACAGAAATCATGTACATGGCTTGTTTAGGTAAACAATGGTTTCTTTTAATGGCTCAGTTTGCACAAACATATATCTTGGCTTATCAAGCTGAGATAAGAACAAGCCTTGTGTCTGATGTGCCTCATCTCTACTCCCTTCTTGGAGATTCAAGTGGCCTTATTAAGC
Source organism: Zootoca vivipara (assembly GCF_965207765.1). NCBI lineage: Eukaryota > Metazoa > Chordata > Lepidosauria > Squamata > Lacertidae > Zootoca > Zootoca vivipara. Next base: position 83,696,307 of record NC_142586.1, on the reverse strand, counting down.
TGGGTCCTGAACAGATGGGGAAAAAAAGCAGACAAGCAAGCACTGGTTGTCTGTTATACATGTAGATGATCAAACAATGATACCGTTCTTAACAATGGTTTGCACAAAGCATGGATTTGCTTTACATCTGAACCCAGCCTCTGACTAACAGAGGCTTCAAGTTTAATGAATTTTGACACTGATTGCTTTTCTACTACAAAAGTGAAGCAAGTTCACTTTATTGTAAGTTTCTCAGAAAATCGGCAAGTGACAACTCCATGGATCTGAACTCTGTAACTTGAGAGTGAACCTATTTGCTGAACCACGTGGCTTTTCTCTTAGAATAATTTACATCCCACTCGATAGAAATTAGCATTTGGTTGGCATTCATGTCAGTAAATATCTTACAATCTAAATGATCTGGTGCCTCCTGTTCTCTATGGACAATGAACAAGGCACTCTCAGAAGCCAAGAGGTAACCAAAAGATACTATAGTTTGTTGCTGCCATAGTAGACACAGAAATAATCTCAGATAATTTACTTAAGAAAACTTAAGAGTTTACTTTTTAAAAGTGGCATTACCAGATTTTATTTTTATTTATAAAAATATTTATATACCGCTATTCATAAAAATGGTTAATCCCAGTTGAAATCTCCCTTTGGCCAGGAATATGCAAGTTTTGCATTCATACAAGTCCAGGCATTCCATAGGAGCTTCAGAAATCTGAATCAGTAAATCTAAATGTTTATCTAGATTGACTGAACCACAAATGGAAGGTCTCCTTCCATTCATGGAAGGCACTAAGATCCAGCAATGACTCCTCATGAGAGGAAGAAGTAATATTCCCCAATTCCCCTGTGCAACTTCCTGTGGCCCCCCAACCCTTTGGGGGGTGGAATCACCACCCCAGGCTGTGTGGAACACTGCTAACTCTGGTTCCAGCCAATAATAATTCATTTGATACTATTTTCTATGCTATGACTACGTCTTTAATTTTAAATACGCATTTCTTTAGCTTGTATTTAAATACATTTTACCTTGTGCAAAACACCTAAAAACCATTGTTTTTTGCTTTAAAAGGAACGTCCTGATTTTCACCAGTCACCAGAGTCTTCTGTGTTTTGTGGGGAGGGGACAGAAACCTCCAGCCAGACCGCCAAACTCATGCTGAGTTGGTTTTGGCATGTCAAGAGTGACCAGGATTTAACAAGACGGGAGTTATTTAGAACACAGGGATTCAAAAGGCATATCTGAATGCTGTATTAGGTTGCAATGGCAAGGATGTGTTTCATAAGGTGCAATGAAAACAAAAAAACGTCGCACACAGGCCATAGAGTTGCACAAAGTGACACAGTGTATATGGTACTTGTCTTTATGAAAGTGCTTTTATAGGTGAGACAATGTGCTGCACCAGCTATTACTCTGCTTTGATCAAAAGAGCTTTATGTTAATGTCCAACTGCCATCACCTTGCTTCTTCATGTGGGATCTTATTTTTCCATGGAAGTTGCCTTGAACTGGAAGAAATCAATAAGCATTTAAAGCTTACACAAAAGAGACCAATATTCTAAAAATGATGCTGTAAAGCTGCACAATTAGGCCAGGGCTTTGATTTATTTCACATTCTATGTAAGATGCTTTCACACAAAAAGTTAGTTTCTTAGAAGCAATAGCCTTAATAGAGCCTGTATGCCTGAATTCCATGTCAATTACACCTTATTAGTATTAAATGTTTAAAGATATGGATTGGTGCCCAGAATCCAAACAGTCCCTGTTTGCTGATAAAAGTCTGAGAGGGGAGGCCAATAGTTAGAACTGGAGTTAATGTCATCATTTATCTTGTTCTTGGATGCGCTTGTAAATCAAATCAAATACTACATCTGGCAAAACACTTTTAGATATAGGAAATATGTTATCACATGCCAGGAGGCTCACAAATATTTCATTAGCTAGCTCACTTATGCTGGAAATAAAAAAACAAATTAAACGTTTCCCCCTTTAAAACAACCAACCTGATCTGCATTTTACTACAGCTGTGTGTCAGGAATGGTGGAAGATTAGTCACCCAATTGTCCTTTGGAATAAATTGCCACATAATTTATCTTTGAAACAAATTACATCATGTCCTAGCCTATCACATTTTACCCAGACAGGGAAAGACAAGTTGAGAGAGAGGAGGCAGAGAGTAGAGTTTTCCCTCAGTGCTCTGCACACGTGTTGAGCATCGTAAGTTGTCCCAAATTTAATAACTCTTCTTAATTCTCGACAGGGGAAATGTTCTGGAAAAGGTAACAGTTTTTTTTCCAGAAGGCAGTGGTGAATCTGCTGTTTATGAGTAATAGCCAAATTATTTGCTGTGGTAGATTGACTTGCTGCTCCTTGACAGAGTGGTTTGCCCTTTGATGACAAAAATATACCCTAGCACAAGACTTTGTTCTTTAAACAATTCCACTCAACCAGCACAACCTAAATTTATCAATCACACAGGCAGGACATTGGGTTTCAGCAACCTTTGTTTCATGGGCAAAGCAAGTTTCTATTCATAAATACTTGTAGTCTGTCTCCCCATGGAAAACAACAAAAATAGTCTACAACTACCTTTTATTTCCACCCTTAGTTCCCTTTGCACAACGATGGCAGAATATTTTATGACAAAGTCCTCTAAAAATGATCTTGAAAATAATATGAAGCACTTTAGAACACACCTGTACCAATGTGAAAGAAGCCAGCTTCTATAGGTAAATATTAAGCACAGCAGTGTTCATCTGAAATTTCTTCTATAGGCATGGGGAAAGTATTGAAGCTGTACAGTCATTTCTGAGTTAGGTATAATACACAATGATAATATTCAACATGGAACTCAGTATCAAACTTTTATTCAAGTGAATCTGACTCCTCCTGTTGTCACACCAGACCTATGCCATGGCATCTCTGCAATATTTCATGGATACAGCATGGTATCTCTGCAATATTTCATGGATACAGTATTTTTTTCATTATGGAAATAAACCCTTATTTTGTGTGGCTATACTTCTGTATAGGGAAGCAGAAGGGACGCAGGTGGCACTGTGGGTTAAACCACAGAGCTTAGGTGATCAGCTGATCAGAAGGTCGGCGGTTCGAATCCCTGCGACGGGGTGAGCTCCCGTTGCTCAGTCCCAGCTCCTGCCACCTAACAGTTCGAAAGCACGTCAAAGTGCAAGTAGATAAATAAGTACCGATACAGCGGGAAGGTAAACAGCATTTCCGTGTGCTGCTCTGGTTCGCCAGAAGCGGCTTAGTCATGCTGGCCACATGACCCGGAAGCTCCCTCGGCCAATAAAGCGAGATGAGCGCTGCAACCCCAAAGTTGGTCACGACTGGACCTAATGGTCAGGGGTCCCTTTACCTTTATACTTCTGTGGAACTTAGGTACCATTATACATGCCCCATATTCAAGCAGGAAGACATTTCAGAGGTTTCAGTCTGTACCTTGGATTGGCTTCCTTTAAATTACGTCATTGCAAGTATATTACATTTTAGTGCTATAAGGTGCTATGCATACAGGCTTAATTATAAGATGGGGATTAACAGCATTAGCTCCAAAAGGTACTGTATTGATTCCCATCAGATTTCTAGGGGAACCCCAGCACTTTAGCATTTGGATCTTCACAGACCACAAGTCAGCAACACCAGTTGTCTACTGTTCTTTTATACTGCCATACACACAGAGACATGCATCCTTCAATGATATCACATCCAACCAGGTGAGGAAGGAAGAAATATATGGCCTTACTTATGCTTCCAGCTCTTTAGTTCCAATGGGAACATATTGTCCTAGCTCAGCCATCCTCAAACTCGGCCCTCCAGATGTTTTAGGACTACAATTCCCACCATCCCTGACCACTGGTCCTGTTAGTTAGGGATGATGGGAGTTGTAGTCCCAAAACATCAGGAGGGCTGAGTTTGGGGATGCCTATCCAAGCTTATATTCCAAAATGAAGACTTGACCAAGGAACTAGTCTGACCATATTAGCAGTCCTCCCCTTCTCCATATCCCAGTCTTTCACCTCTAGAATCACAGGGTTGAAGAGGATCCCAAGATGACACCCAGCCCAACTGAAATCCCTTAACAGTATCTTCCCTAGGATCTCCTTCTAAAGCAGGATTTCTCAGGGAGGCTTCAACATATCTGGCAACTCCATCTTCTTAACCACCTGTTCCAAAGCATTCAAGTGATATTTTTTATCTCTGGAGATTACTATCCAGTTACTGTTTCTACTTATTTCCCATTTTAAAAAATTTCCCATTTTAAAAAATAAAAATGCACAGAAAGTGGGTTCCCTCCTGTCTCTAAATCCAAATGATGATGATGATGATGATGATGATTAAATTTGTATACCACCCTTCATCTACCGGTGTCAGGGCAGTTCACAGCCTAGTGCAGGGTTCAGCATTTTAAATAAAAGGACACATTCTACTCATGTAAAAACACGCTGATTCCCGGACCGTCCATGGGCCGGATTGAGAAGGCAACTGGGCCACACCTGGCCCACGGGTCTTAGGTTGCCTACCCCTGATCTGTTAGGATTAGAAGCAATTGAGTTGCATCAGCAGGAGCTGGCTGAGGGACTTACACACAGAGTCATACCAAGGCTTAAACAAATGCTTGGTTTAATGGAGAAAGTAAAAATAACAAAAATTAAATTAGGCTTACACAAAACACCCACACAACCAAACCACCCACCAAGAGCACACTGGGAAATCGCCCAGCACAGAGGCAACACACAACACCCCTGATATACCCTGCATCATCAGCTTCACAGCAACACCTGTCGATCTGCTCCACAGCTGCAGAACTCCAGTCACTAGATCTTTCCTGACTCTTAAAGGTACAGTGAAACAATAATGACACTTTTACACAATCATTCAACATGATCTAGCTACTCTCACCCACCCAGCACATTGTGGGAGAACACAAGTTCAAAGAAGGCTCTGCATTTGTATTCATTCAATAGGGACTTTCCCCTTGCTTAATTTGACTCCAGGGATGATGATAATCAAGCTGCTTTCACATATGCAAAGCCAGGTTGTTGTTGTTGTTTTCTTACAAAAGCAATTATGCTGATGGAGCACTTGTTCTTGCTCTTCCCTAACTCACTTCAGGTTACTCCAATTGTCAGGAAGCAAAGTAAATTAGCCCCAGAAGTGTAAAATGACTCTGGAAGTAAGCCAGAATCTGCTGTCATTATCTTCAAGGAAAAGCTATAAAAGGTGGGTTCCCTCGTAAACATGACGGCGTTAAGAATTTTGCTCTCGCTCAAATAAAATTTAAGGTGATGAATAGAAATTCTAAAAGTCAACATTTGGAACATGTTTGGGGGATAAAAAATTTATCTGCAGCACTTTCAAAATAAGTAGTAGGGACCCGTGCCTCTTGGGGACCATTTGGCCTATAACAGAAAGGCTCCCTGGAGGATCATCGTCAATAAAATGCAGGAATGTGAAAGGGTAACAATGCAAATATGAGTCATTGTGCAAAATTATAACAGCCTGTGTGCTTGATGAGAGGCAAATGACTCCATTTCACAAGCTTAGCACTTTGCAACTTAAGACTATTTTGTAGAGATGAAATTATTAATAATTTATAAAGTATTTACATATTTTATGTTCTTTATCTTGTTTGCAACATTTACCTTCTCAGGCAGACTTATATTAGTTCCATTTAAAATACGAGAAACATGCTGAGACACTTATCTATGCTGATAATTCAGCTCAAGAGTGTCTGGTGCCCAAGCTCCATGCTTCAAACCAAACCTTTACTTTATTTAACATAACACAGAATAATCTGGTTCACCAAACTAAGCGCAGCATGCCAGCTATGCATGGCAGACCACTGGAAGCAAAATAAGCCTTCTCGGTCTCTGTCTACCCGAGTCTACAAGCATATGGTGGTAGTGATGTCAAGCACCTTAAATGTAATTACATGGAGTTTAGCTCCCAACTCCATCTCCACACTCGGGGCACAACATGCAGGAATGTCTAGCTTGTATTGCTTTTAAACGTTTTTCTGTAGTTGTACACTGCCCTGGTGTTTTGCGAAAGGATGGTATATACATATATATAAATAAACAAACTTAATATTGGGACTTACATAAAAAGAAAAGGGGATGTAGTTCAGTATTCATCTATCCTGTGCCATATAATAAAGGCTTAGGCAGTAAGTGGGATCAGGGAACCCAATGACTGTTTTATTTAATTTATTAAAACCACTGTTCATCAAATAGGTATCAGGCCAATGTACAAAACAAGACCAAAACTGTCATACAGCTGTAAAACTATCAAATCAACTTTAAAAAGCAGTCATGCACAACAGGATGGATTTTAAAAATGTTTTGCTTTTGTTTTTTTACTTGGCACCAAAAAGCTAACAGAGATGTTATCCATTGTAAATTTATGGGGAGGCTGTTCCAGTTGGGGCACCATAACAGAGAAAGCTCTCTCCCTTGTTGACACATAACATGAAAAAAGGTACTGTACTTCAAGCAGCAGATCTTAAGACATGGGCAGGTATGTATATGGGAGACATCCCTTCAGGTGTTTGGGTCTTAAATTGTTTAGGGCACTAAAAGGTTGAAACCAGCATCTTCAATTGGGCCTGGAAGCAAACAGGCAGGCAGCACAGGCCCCTTGGGATCAAAGTAAAAAACATCTTATCCAGCCACACTAGATGTGGCTGCTGTGTTCTGCACTAACTGAAGCTTCTGAGTTGTCTTCAAGCACAGGTCCATGCACAATACATTATAGTAACCCAGTTGGGGGGTGGTCCCAGATCATGGACCACTGTGGCCAGGCTATCCTCAACCAGGAACTGTTATAGCTGGTGAAGCAGTTGAAGATGGGAAGAGTGACTCCAAGTCACACAAGCCACCTGGGTCTGGATCAAAGGGCACTCCCAAGCTAACTACCTGCTTTCTCAGGTAGAACTAATTGATGACACCGCACTCCAAATCCCTGTATGATCTCACCTGGCAGCTTCAAATGTTCAAAAGCAACCCCATCCCCCAATGCTTTCTTTGGAACTAGATAAGAGTGCAACCAGTATATCACCATGTCTCCTTCCCTCAACCCACAACAATAAGTCCTGTGGACACAGTTCAGGGGGAAAAATAATTAAGTGGGTTAGAATCAAAATTATCTTTGTACTGCAGGAATGCTTCAATATACACGCAGTTGAAACAATTGCACTACTTACCTCCTGTACATCTAGTAAAGCCTTGACCTGCCATGCATTTTGTTCAGAAGTAAGGCTATAGTTTGAAGCAACACATTCTTGCCCCTGGCTCTTATGACCAAGCCATATGGACACATCATATCGGTGCTCCTGAGGCATAACTATGCTGCACCAGTCTGCAGCAAAACCCTGTGTACTCCAGAGGGCATAAGAAAAACAAATGTGGTTACTGCACCTATAACTCTTGTTTGGAACTTGCGTCCCTGGAAGATTTTCTATTTAAGAGGATTTAGGGCCATTAGACAATAAATATTAGGACCCTGAAGGAGTCATAAAATGTAAAATGGATTGCCTTAGCAACTCCAAGCTTTCTTGGTCTGCACAGTGTTGTTGGCAGCAGGGCTTAAATTATAAAATGGTAACAAAAATGAGATTACATTTCCAGTGACAGTAACAAGAGATAGATACCCTCTCTAAAACAGAAAGCTCTATTTTCCTGAGGACACAATATTCTTACGCTCCTTTGCAGTTGCAGTGATTCTACTGAATGCCAGAAATTGCCTCAACATGGTTGAAAAAGGGAAGGTAAATTTACCACTGCATGATTTACCACTGGGCAAGTTTTTTTAAAATTTAGCTCAGGAAAAATCGCCCCTATACTAAATAAAGAAAAGAATCCTCACAGAAGTGCAGTACCTAAAAAGGCCTGAAAAAGTGCGCCCCTGAGTATTCTTCCTATTCACTCAAGGAAGAGCAGAAATGAAAATATCCTGGATATTGATAAGGTTGGACGTTATCGCTAAGAAATTAAAAGCTGTTTATAGGCTTCATAAAGATCTTCATTTTTTAAAAAAAAGAGAGGGAGAGCAAGGCAGCTATTTAAGGACAAAAGGGGGTTGTAGGGAGAACAAAAGCCTGCGAAAACCAAGTCCCTGAAGAGATGAAAAAGCAAATGATACTCTCACTTGGCTATAATATGGGAAAATAAACTTTCACCTCACTGTCCTCTTCCTAGAGCTTCTGCCAAGCTTGATGTGTCATCTGCCAGCAAAGTTCATTTTGGGGCGCGGGAGGGGGGCAGGGGTGCCCTGTAGTTTCTATCTCGGAGTGTGAAGTACATTGAGGGTGAACAAAATCTGTGATTCAGGAGAAACAGCGCGAATGTTCTCCTTCACAACAAATATGAATATGGGCAGTGCAAATAAGATAAATCCCCACATCGTAGAACTCTATGAAGCCAAGCACTCACCATGCAAGACAGGCTTCGCTCCTGCTGCCAGGTGTCTAGGCCCACTAAATTAACTGCCAGTAACAACTACACAGATTTCTGTTCTTTTGAAAAGCAAGTGATAGTGTTGCATGATTACCACTAGTGATAGATGTAACTAAACTCTAATCTGAGAGAGCTAGAAACCTCTTCATCTGCATGGACAATGAAAGCTGATGAATACAACATGAAATAGTTCATGACTTTCGCCCCTTAAAGAACTGTGAGACACCTGACTAATTTTGACCACAGCTTCTTTGGCCAAATTGACAGTCTTAGTTGGGCTCCAATTCTTTGGCGATCAGCCTTCTTTATGGTCCAGCTCTCACTTCCATACATCACTACTGGGAAAACCATAGCTTTAACTATACGGACCAAGAAAACTCCATGGACAAAGACAACCAGATGTACTACCCCTTTCCTAATACAGAGCCAATGACACAAAAGACTTGGTTTCTTATCAAATGAGTCTCAAATGAGTTATCAAATGAGCCTTGCCAACTTGGGGAATGATCAACAATGCCCCTGCAGATTATCTCAGTGAGTGGGCTGGAATATAAGGGTTCAAGCAGTTCCTGAGATACCCTCTACCTATGTTGTTCAGGGCTTTGTAAATTAATACAGGGACCTTGAACCTGACTTGGTAGTGGATGGGCAGCCGGTGCAGCTGTTTCATCAATAGTCTTACGTGTTATCAGCAAGATGCCCCTGATCAGCATTCTGCACCAGCTGGAGTTTATAAACCCAAGGGCAGCCCCACATAGACTGCATTGCAGTAATCCACTTTAAAGTAAAAGTATGATGAGATTAACCACACACACACACACACACACACACACACACACACACACACACACCCCTACACATCCATTTATAATGGATGAGACCAAGAACTGCCCAGCCCATCATCAAGTCTACTGGGACAACAAAGAAAAATTGGGATCTACTATAGCAACAGGAATGAGAGGATTATAAAGCTTAATTTGTTTCCAAAGAGGTTTGCAATCCTGTAATGAAAATCTCTGAAGAGATCCAAATGTTAATGTGTTTTAAGTGAAAATTGTATTCTACCCCAGGATAATTCAGCTTTTGCTTATTTGCAAAAGTACATGAAAGATGCAGCACATTCTGGTAATTTATTGAGGTACAGGATTATGGTAAATCTTGGCTCTCTCCTGCAGTGATGATTTTTAGTGCTGTTAGCAGCCAAATGACTGCCACCGAGTCCTAAGTTGGAAAATAAATAGGTTTGTTGAAGGGAAGGCATTTAATCTTGCATGTAGGTTATTAGATAAAGGGGGGAAAGAATTATTGAAAGGGGTTATAGAATGTTTGATGGGCTCTTATATCAATTAATTGGGAAGTCAACAATTTTGCACATTAATACAAGCAAATTTTAAGTAGCTGTAAATAATGTATATGTTTATTAATGATTGAGAAACCGATAAAGAGCTTGTAAATTCAATTTTCAGATGACCCTAAGATAACAGTCGCTAGCAACCAAACATAATACAATATGAATACTCATGCAAGAGAGAGAGAGAGAGAGGTGTGTCAGAAAAAAGGACTCCAAGAAAGAAATACCTTTCCCACCCATATTCAGCATAGCATCCCGTCCCCTGTCCCTGCATTCATACTGAAGGGATCTTTGGAATTAAACCAGTCCTGAACCAGTCCATACGTCAATTACCTCTTTGTTCAAGTAACACCAAGTCCCACTGTATTTCCCACCCTACATGACCCAGCACTTAAGTGGTAACTACAAAAAGGAGTTGGGGTGTGTGAGTGTGGGTGTGACTAATTAGGTCATGTTCATGTTTCTGGCTTGCAAGGCCCTATTGCTTGCCACTTATATTTCCATGATCAAATTGGGTTCACACTGCATGTGCATGCTTTTACGGTTATACCACAGTGATGCTTGCACTCATTGTTCAGAGAGAAGTCAGACTACACACATAGCTGCTGGTCACATGCAGAGTTCCAGATGAACTTGAGCTTGCCTTTAGCAAATTTAGCACGTTAGTAGCTAGGAGTGTCGAACCACAACCAAGAAGCACAATATTCAAGTCTCCCCTTGACCATCAGTCTCAGTGGGTGACCTTGGGCTCTCTCTTAGTCTAACCTACCTGTTTTTGAGGATAAGATGGGAAGTGAGAATCCTGTCTTCCACCTCGAGTTCCTTAAAGGAGTGGCAGAATATTCACGCAACGAACATATAAATGAAATTAGCAGGCTGGTGGGAGAGAAAATGTGTATACTGGATGTTCTTCAAAGATAAGAAAACGTACTTACCTGGGCTAGCTGATGGAAGATACCAAGGGCAGCTCGTGTTCACATAGGTGCCAGGCAGACCATCAGGCCAACATGCATATTCATCAAATGTCCTGTTGCAGAACTTGCCTTCTACAGATAGAGAATATTTGGAGAGAAATCGGAAGAAAATGAAGAAGCAGCTTTTATGAGGTGGCATTGCAAGAGTCCAGGAGGATTTAATATTAGATAGGTACCCTCCCCCCCCAAAAAAAGATCTAAACCCATTATTTGTGTCTTACACCAATCATCAGCCACAATGCTTCTACAGCCCTGTTCAGCAACTAAGACTGAAGAGAAACCCAATCCAAAACTGAGTGTTGTAATAATGACAGCCCGTTCCCTAATAACACCCCACAACACATAGACACAAACATTGGAGGGGAAGGAGGTAGGGAAAATAACCATTCTATCTTTACAATTTACTTCAAGCTGCTAGACAGCTACGACTGTAAGTTAATAGCATGACTCAGTACAGACTGCACAAACAATTCACAGCATTTGTTAGTGAAGTTCTTGCCATTCTGTTTATTAATTCAATATTCCTCTATCCCCTTTATCTTCTTTCTTGAAACTCATGGGGTTCCTAGGTGGTCTCCCATCCAGAGACTGACCAGACCCAAATCTACTTAGCTTCAGCAAGGCAGCTGTGTCATGTGTCCTCAGCTCGTATCTTGGGTCCTTGTCGGTTTCCTCACTGAATCCCTGGAATAAGGTGATTGTGCTTCACCATCAGTTCCAATTCTACTTGCTAAATGGCTAAGTATGATAGCCTCAGTGGATCTCCAGCTGTCTCAGCTGACCAGCAACTTGGTCTAGAATTGATAAGATTATCTTTCAAATCAGAACCAGTGAAGGCGGTGAAGGTCCTGTGTGAGTGTCTGGAGGCGGTTGGAGGTTGGATGGCGGCTAACAGATTGAGGTTGAATCCTGACAAGACAGAAGTACTGTTTGTGGGAGACAGGAGGTGGGCAGGTATGGGGGACTCCCTGGTCCTGAATGGGGTAACTGTGCCCCTGAAGGACCAGGTGCACAGCCTGGGAGTCATTTTGGACTCACAGCTGTCCATGGAGGCGCAGGTTAATTCTGTATCCAGGGCAGCTGTTTATCAGCTCCATCTGGTACGCAGGCTGAAACCCTACCTGCCCGCGGACTGTCTCGCCAGAGTGGTGCATGCTCTAGTTATCTCTCGCTTGGACTACTGCAATGCGCTCTACGTGGGGCTACCTTTGAAGGTGACCCGGAAACTACAACTAATCCAGAATGTGGCAGCTAGACTGGTGACTGGGAGCAGCCGCTGAGACCACATAACACCCGTCTTGAAAGACCTGCATTGGCTCCCAGTACGTTTCCGAGCACAATTCAAAGTGTTGGTGCTGGCCTTTAAAGCCCTAAATGGTCTCAGTCCAGTATACCTGAAGGAGCGTCTCCACCTCCATTGCTCTGCCCAGATACTGAAGTCCAGTGCTGAGGGCCTTCTGGCGGTTCCCTCGCTGCGAGAAGCCAAGTTACAGGGAACCAGGCAGAGGGCCTTCTCGGTAGTGGCACCCGCCCTATGGAACGCCCTCCCATCAGATGTCAAAAAGAAAACCAACTACCAGACTTTTAGAGGACATCTGAAGGCAGCCCTGTTTAGGGAAGCTTTTAATCTTTAAGAAATTACTGTATTTTAATATTTCTGTTGGAAGCCGCCCAAAGTGGCTGGGGAAACCCAGCCAGATGGGTGGGGTATAAATAATAAATTATTATTATTATTATTATTATTATTATTATTATTATTATTATTATCATCATCACTGTAGCCTATGGAAGAGGAGTGGCTGCCATTGAGGGTACTATCCTGGTACCAGATATCCTGCTTTGTCTGGTTTTCAACACACATATCTGGCATTGCATTTACTAGTTCAGTAACTCAACATACCTTATGTATTTTTCTCAATACAAATGATCTGCTGTCATGTTCTTAATTCCACACTGACACATTGCTGAAATACTCACACAAAAGCCCACCAATCAGCATTATAGCTTATTCAACACGCTAAAGGCTCAGTTTCAGATTTATTAAACCATCAGCCTAGGAGTGTAGTGTTGGCTGCCTGGCAGAGCAAAGAGAGATTAATACCTTCTTACTATTATTGCTACTAGCAAGTGTCATTCTCTAATGTTACAGGGCAATTCTAAGAAGCAATGGAAAAATCTAATGCTTTAATATATATTGGGGGGGGGGAGAGATCGAGTCTTATCCATTCCAGTGGGTTGGGACCAGGACTTTTGAAATCAGTGCCAGTGTGGTGTAGTGGTTAAGAGCGACAGACTCGTAATCTGGGGAACCGGGTTCGCGTCTCCACTCCTCCACATGCAGCTGCTGGGTGACCTTGGGCTAGTCACACTTCTCTGAAGTCTCTCAGCCCCACCCACCTCACAGGGTGTCTGTTGTGGGGGAGGAGGGGAAAGGAGATTGTTAGCCGCTTTGAGACTCCTTCGGGTAGTGATAAAGCGGGATATCAAATCCAAACTCTTCTTCTTCTTCTTCTTCTTCTTCTTCTTCTTCTTCTTCTTCTTCTTCTTCTAATCCAGTACATCTGGCCTAACCAATAGTGACTGCTGAGGATTCCCTATCCTCCACCATTTCCTCCTATTCATTGTGTGTTCTAGAATATTCTATATATAGATGGTTTGTATGATTCTATTGTTTTATATATGCCAATAAAGGTGTTGTGATTGATTGCTCCAACTACCGTACAATTGTGCTCATTTCACACACTAGCAAGGTTATGCTTAAAATTCTACAAGGCAAGCTTAAGCAGTATGTGGACCGAGAACTCCCAGAAGTGCAAGCTGGATTTCGAAGGGGCAGAGGAACCAGAGACCAAATTGCAAACATGTGCTGGATTATGGAGAAAGATAGAGAGTTCCAGAAAAACATCTACTTCTGCTTCATTGACTACACAAAAGCATCTGACTGTGTCGACCACAGCAAACTATGGCAAGTTCTTAAAGAAATGGGAGTGCCTGATCACCTCATCTGTCTCCTGAGAAATCTTTATGTGGGACAAGAAACTACAGTTAGAACTAGATATGGAATAACTGATTGGCTCAAAATTGGGAAAGGAGTAAATGCCTTTAATTAATACAATGCCATGATGTTTATATATATATATATATATATATATATATATATATATATATATATATATATATATATATAATGTTGTCTTAAAACACAATCATTTCCCTTCTGAATGCAGATAGCAAAAAGAGAAGGGGACAGCTTACTGAACATTGTAAGGTGAGGTAGGGGAATCCCCCCCCAATACATGGACCAGCACCCCCATAATAATTATGGCACACACTGCACTGGAGCACGCAGCAGCAAAAGTTACAAGCACAGGCCTAAGTGGAGCCTCTCCACAATTAGTCTGTCAAATAAGGGATGGGAGGCATACAAATGATGCCCACTATTGTTTTTATTTCTGACTCCCTCCGGCATCCCACACAACATCCCCTAATTTTAATTAGACTATTGATCCATGTAACTCAGTACTGTTCACTTGAGACCAACAGTGAGTCTCCAAGGTTTCAGAAAGACATCTGTTCCAGTACCAGCCAAAGATACCAGGGATGGAACATGGAACCTTTTGTACAAAAAGCAAGCTCTACCACTGAGCTACAATCCTTCTTTTCTACCTGGGTGAGGTTCTCACTCTATAACTTAGCAAAATTCATTTCCTTCCATCGTCACGAACTTGGAACCAAAGATGAACAATGGCCCTTCAGGACACTGTAGACCAGGTTGCCAAAACTAATAGGAAGGGGAGATGATGGAAAACACATTATGGCCTATGAGAACTGTAGCAGTATGAAGTCAGGATGCTGTCTTTGTGAGGGCCATTTGTGCTGAGCAGCCTTACCTGCCACAAGAGGGGGTGTTTCATGGAGATACTCCAAACACTGGAGCCGATATTCTTCCCATTTCTGCTTCAGTGAAGGAAAGGAGATCTGGGGTCTCTGGAAGGAAAGAAAATAGCATCTCAGATATGTTGTTAACCAAATCCAATTATTTAGTGATGGGTTTCCTGTGCATCAAAACATAGTAAACAACTTTACATCATGGGATCAAACTCCCCAAACTAGCAACAGCTCCCAAGCATTGGGAACTAGCATGCAAAGAGACCAACCAGGCGACAGGTATTCACTGAAATATTTTGCATTTTTGCTACACAGTAAACTACAACCTCCGCTTTTCCTGCTTTTAGAATCAAGATGACACCGGCAACCACTTTAAGCCAATGCCCATACTGGCCTCCCTCATAACAACCCTCAATGCTTTGTTGCTTGACACATTAGTCCTTGTCGACATCTGGCAGGATTTATGAGAATTATACATTGTTTTCATCACATAAGGCCTTCAATCTTCTGTGATAAATGAGCTGTCCTTTCAAAATCACACTCCAACAAGATATCCTTGTTGTGAACCCACAACAATGCCAATACCAACCTGCCCCCCCCCTGACAATGGCACCAGGCCCTCATCCAAGATCACTGGTTATCACTAGCCCCAGATGTTGGAGACAACCCCATCCCCATTGCCAGGCTCCTGCCTACACAGTCAGATACTCCAACACCCCTCTGCGCCAAATTAGTGAAGGTGGAGGGGCCTCTGGCTGAGACACTGTGCAGGAGAAGCAGCTTATGCCTCAATGCTTAGGAACTTATTGGGTCATCATGACTCCATGAAAGAAGCAGCATGAATATAAACAGAAGGAAGCCACTGTGTTCATCCATGAGAGCAATGGTTCCCAATTAGTTAATTACTGAGGACCCCCTATTTTTCAAAAGCCAAGCCACGGACCCCCTACTTTTGAAAATGTTGCTCACTCTATGGTAGTTATCTGTGCAAAGCAAATTTTGATGAAAATGTGGGGTAGTCCCTAAAAAGCGAATGATTTTAAGTATACTAAAAAAAAAAAGACCATAAAATTTGTGATATTACCACAAATTGCCTATCCCCAGACAGTAGGAAAAACTTGTCTCCATTGCTCCACTACAACTGAATTTTAAAAAGCAATTGTGTCCCTAAGTTGCAAGTGTTCTGTATGCAGAAGGCTTTTTATATGAGAGAGTATTCAAACATGCTATTCCTTACTTGTAATCTGAGTTGGTACATCTTAGCAAAACTTTGCAGCATATGGTTCTGCTAACTGAGGGATCTTGCACCTTCAAGACATAGGTGAAGGCTTGGTCAGGGTTTGATGAAGTATTGATGAAGAATGAGTAGAAAACAGCTGGAGTTTGTAATGCTGGTTAGAGGAGGAGGACGAACCTTGAAGAAACCAATAAAATTCTCATTTGCATTGGCAATGAGGAAGGAAAGGGAGAAGAAGGCTGAAGAGGGACCGATACTATTGAAGGTGTGACTAGCTAGATTTGTGCCTAATCTCTATTTAACAGTCTCTAGTAACCCTGGTAGTAGCAAAGGAAACACAGGGTGACAGAACAAACTTTTCCAGTTAGACATTCCTAACATTAAGACACATTCCATGGACTAGAGGTTTTTGGGGTCTTGCTCCTACCTCCTTCCTTTTGTGTAATGACTTTTAAACTGTGAGCTTGAAGGCAAGGGTTGTCTTTTTAAATTTTAAATTATTGATATGTAAGCCTTTCTATCTGAAGAGCAAGGTAAAGAAAATATAAATGTTTAAATAAGTTTGGTAGGTATGAACACGTTTTGGTACATTTTGCTGCCTTCTCATGTACCATCTAAAACAAACTTATATAAAACTAAATTATGAACTTAAAAATTTACCATCCTTTAAATAACTAATGGCCCATCCAAACCATCTTCAGTAGTCTAGGCTGGATACTTAAAAAGAAGTCATAAAACCATCAGCAGGAACCTAATTTTGCAAAATCTACCACAAAGCTGCTGAAATGTCTCTTGACCACAGTTGTTGATACAAGTCTATACCCGCAAGCAGAAGGATTAACAGCCCTTGTAGTTTTATTTTAGCAGTTTGATTTGAAAGTTTGGGGAATACTCTGTCTGCATATCCATATTTTCCTTTTGGCAGGAAAGAGTGGGGAGGGTATTTGGTGGAATAAAAATCCCACATTCTTTATATAAAATTGCACACATTTACATTTGGTTCCAAATACAGTGGTACCTCGGGTTACAGATGCTTCAGGTTACAGACTCCACTAACCCAGAAATAGTACCTCGGGTTAAGAACTTTGCTTCAGGATGAGAACATAAATCGTGCTCTGGCGGCGCGGCGGCAGTGGGAGGCCCCATTAGCTAAAGTGGTACCTCAGGTTAAGAACAGTTTCAGGTTAAGAACGAACCTCCAGAACTAATTAAGTTCTTAACCAGAGGTACCACTGTATTTGTATTAATATATAAACATACACCAGGTCCCAAAATCTCAAAGACCTCCATGAAGGCTCAAGCATAATTCTCTAAACTTCATGCCAAAGTGCGTAACATATGCATTCATCTCTCGCTGCCCCCATCCTCTTCCATTACTGCTGTTCTTACTATCAAAACTTATATCAACCTTGTACTTAACTCTTTGTCTGGTAGCAATACATGAGCAGGGGGTGATCAGGCTGGCAATGGAGGGACAGATTGCTCCATCCCTTGTTTGCATGGTAGAACGTAATTTATTAGTACCCTTCTACAACCCTTTCCTTGCTGCCAACCTCTTAGCATTCTAGTAAATTATTTTTCAAGCTACTAAGAGAAGCTAGTTGCAAAAGATTGTGATGGCCACCAACTTGTATGACTTTAAACAAGGATTAGACAAGTTCATGGAGCAAAAGGTTATACTGTAAATGGCTACTAGTTATGATTGCTAGGTTCTACCACCACTGTCAAAAGCATTTCCAAGGGATACTGATCCATTTCCAAGCCATACTGGTTCTGATCTTTCAAGCACTGAACACCTTGCTATGTGGCTAACTTGAAAACTGCCTCCTCAACTCCACTCCAAGCCTAATTCTTTTATCTTTTTTGGATACCATGTTCTGCATTCACAACCAACAATTTATTATGATTTCTTTTGAGAGTATATTGAAAAGGGGGATGTGAATGTGATAAATAGGAACATGCATAGTTGGAATTTTAGGCATGCAGCCCAATCCTATGCACATTTACTCAAAAGCAAGACCCATCATATTCTACATAGTGGAGTATGCTAATAAAATGGAAGAATGCAATGATGCACTCAAGCTAGGACTTAAGGAATTAAGAACCATTAAAGCCAAATAATTTGAACATACTTTTTTTGCTGTGTGGTGTTATATTTTCCAACGCAAGTCAGAAGCGGAGGGGGAAGTCAGGAGAAAAGCAGCAGCTATTTGAGACACCTAATGGGGAAAATAGGGGGGGGGGTGCTGCCCTTCTGTGACAAACAAGCCAATGGCATTATAAACCATTATGTTCAATCACAAATATGCTCTCTGGGAATCATAAAAGGGAATGCAACCAACTTGCCTGCACACAACACACATGTTTATTAACTGCCTTTATTTGTGCAGTTTTTAATGGTAATTACAGCCTTTATCTTGTCGATGCAAAGCTCCCTGGTCTAAATCTAATCCTTGGCAGAATAGCTCCTGCTGGCACCTGTATTTCACCCACAGATCCAACTCAGGAATTAAAATTCATTAAGTGTAAATTTATATACAAAATTTGTGTGCAGGCTTAGCTTGTCTAGGAATAAAAAATAGCCCTGCTACTCATTGAAGCGCCCTGACATGGAGGCAACTGCATGAAATCATTTTAGTGTAGGGATTTATTTATTTATTTTTAATTCAAACGGATTGGTGGAAGTAGTCTTCTACCCAGGGTAGAAGGTTTTTAATACCTACTATGGACTACTTATGGCAAGTTCTTAAAGAAATGGGAGTGCCTGATCACCTCATCTGTCTCCTGAGAAATCTCTATGTGGGACAAGAAGCTACAGTTAGAACTGGATATGGAACAACTAATTGGTTCAAAATTGGGAAAGGGGTACGACAAGGCTCTAAATTGTCTCCCTGCTTATTTAACTTATATGCAGAATTCATCATGAGAAAGTCTGGACTGGACGAATCCCAAACCGGAAATAAGATTGCCAGAAGAAATATCAACAACCTCAGATATGCTGATGACACAACCTTGATGGCAGAAAGTGAGGAGGAATTAAAGAACCTTTTAATGAGGGTGAAAGAGGAGAGCGCAAAATATGGTCTGAAGCTCAACATCAAAAAAGCTAAGATCATGGCTGCTGGTCCCATCACCTCCTGGCAAATAGAAGGGGAAGAAATGGAGGCAGTGAGAGATTTTACTTTCTTGGGCTCCTTGATCACTGCAGATGGTGACAGCAGTCACGAAATTAAAAGACGCCTGCTTCTTGGGAGAAAAGCAATGACAAACCTAGACAGCATCTTAAAAAGCAGAGACATCACCTTGCCGACTAAGGTCTGTATAGTTAAAGCTCTGGTTTTCCCAGTAGTGATGTATGGAAGTGAGAGCTGGACCATAAAGAAGGCTGATCGCTAAAGAATTGATGCTTTTGAATTGGAGGCAACTCTTGAGAGTCCCATGGACTGCAAGAAGATCAAACCTATCCATTCTTAAGGAAATCAGCCCTGAGTGCTCACGGGAAGTACAGATCGTGAAACTGAGGCTCCAATACTTTGGCCACCTCATGAGAAGAGAAGAATCCTTGGAAAAGACCCTGATGCTGGGAAAGATTGAGGGCACAAGGAGAAGGGGACAACAGAGGACGAGATAGTATGACAGTGTTCTTGAACCCATCAACATGAGTTTGACCAAACTGCGGGAGGCAGTGGAAGACAGGAGTGCCTGGTGTGCTCTGGTCCATGGGGTCACAAAGAGTCGGACACGACTAAACTACTAAACAACAACATGGACTACTTGAATTGTGAGATTTGAATTTTTATTTTTAAATCCAAATCATTCTCCCAGACACTTTAAAGTATTTTTTTATAAGAAGGAACCACACTCAGAGCACTTTGATGTTACTCAAACATGCAGTACCACTATGAACACCACCCGTGGAAACAATGGCATGCAACCCCCTTCTAATGTTTAAAAGTCTACCAGATTTCCATTAACTATTATACGAGCTAAAGCGGAAGTATTCATTTCGAAAGTAAATGGCAGAATGTAATTCTGAGCAACTATCTGCACTGCAGGATTCAACACATGCTAAATGAGTAACTCATAGTAAGTAGCCAGTTCTCCTCCCCATTTTTTGCCCTCTAGTTGGTCTTGTTGGCATCTCATTAATTGAGACTCATTGCACAAAGTGATAAGCTTTGCTAGTTTTTCTTTTTCAAAATGCAGTGCTGCCTTTAAGAAATAAAATGAAAGCTTATTATCTCTTTAATTTCTAAAATACAGTTTTAACTTTTTTTTACATTTTTTTTTCTTTCAAGAATACATCATATGGCAAGTCTGTCCACCCACTAATCAGAATTAGATACCCTATTTGTAGCAGTTTTTATGTACTATGACAAGGCAGGCCTTGGAAAAGTTATTAGCAAACTGTAATAAGAAAATAATCAGACATGTTCTCTTGCAAGAATGTCTAATTTGTGGGATTTGATTTTAATAAAAACATCCTGTTCTGGTAAGACAGACAAATGAAACCCAAAGGGACCATAATTTATTGGCTTGACCACATATGTACTTCATAGAATGCTTTCAGACACTATACAGATGTTAAAACCCAATGTTTTAAACATTTATATTGAAATATATAAAAGACAAAACATATAATAGACACTTCTTCATACAGGAAGTGTATATAAAAATATATTAATGGAGGAGAGGGACAGAGAAAGAGGGATACATTTTCATTGTATTCCAATGATTTATAAATAAATCCCACATTATCAGCAAATCTGATTAGCATCCATCTTTGCCCCTCTTAAGTGGGTCCTTACTGACAGAAGCTTACTGCCAGTGAAACTATGGAAGGCCCTGGAGATTTCTAATAAAATGCAAACAATTTACCTAATTTGCTGGCATTCGTTAAACAGGTTAGATATTAATAGCTGTGTTTGTCTGACGTAGTCAAAATAAAATAAAAAAATTAAAATTGTCCAGTACCACCTTAGAGACCAACTACTTTTGTTCTGGGTATATTTCAAGTACTGTATGTCAGGTCAACATGGCTACCTACCTGAGGTTAGATATTGTTAACTTATTTCAATGTAAATTGCGCTTTTAAAGCACTACTGGATATCTTCATCTGCCCCAGCTGCAACAAAACATGTCTCTTCCGTATTGGTCTCTGCAGCCACAGCAGACATAGCAAACTTCCAACAGCTTGACTTCTCTCTCTCTCTCTCTCTCTCTCTCTCTCTCACACACACACACACACAGTGCACTTCTCCATTGTCTCCCAAGACAGATAGATGCCAACAACAGCTCTCATAATCTCTGTTTGTTAGCCATGGTCGTTGTGGCTAGTTGGAGTGCAACAACATCTGGAGGGCCAGAGGTTCCCCATCCTTTCCACAGAGCATTGCATAGTTTGCAAACATCTAACAGATTTTAACACTCCGTTTCCTGTCATTCCCAGAGGGCATCTCAGTGTGTAACATTCCCACATAGGAGGGTTCCTTGGTGGACCTTATTCAGCAAGGTTTTCTGGAAGTCTTGAAGTGCTAAAGGTTCAGCAGCTGTTGAGAGCCTAAACAAATGTTAGGTTAGAAGTTGTGTCTTGTGTTTATTCAATCCTTTTACTCAAACCAGTTTATGGTGCTTTTAAATTTCCTGACTCAATTTGTGGATTTCCAAAAAGGTTTGATGAGGGCTCAGAATGTGTCCTGACTGAAGGAAAAGTAAATAAGGGGTGGGTGGGGAATTCTAACCAGCCTAAAATATATAGCATCTGCTCATGTAAGCAGAAATGAGACCCAGTCACAATGCTCCACTGCGATACTGAATAACAGAAGATGTTTTGAATGTGTATTTCGTGAAGATGAGCAAATACAGCAAAATGAAACTATGCAAGCAAGAATAAAAGACGCTGTGTTGAGTAGCAGTGGGATGCCATCACAGTGCAATGCCATCAAATAGATGAGACAAGTACAAATTCGTTCAAATTGTGCACAGCACACACAACTAACTCATTTTGACAACATAATTAAGTTCAATTAATCTCTGGATAAATTACCTCACTCAACAAAGATCTGAAGCAAGCACAAAATGCACATTTCTTGACTGTAATAATCATTTGACTTTAGATGTCAGCCTGGGTGACAGCCACACAAAGCACACTTGGCTCATTTCAAAACTAAAAAAAAAAACCAGTATCAAAGAATGGATTTTAAAATTTATTGATACATTGTATGTAGGGAGGTCAAAGTAAGTTGCATGATTCTATGAATCTCCTACCCATTCCCCAAGAAAGATGCAGAAGGGTTTGTTTCTTTTCCAGAGAGTTGCTTCTCCCCTGCTCCTAACACACTTAGAATGAAAACAAGCCAGGAGGAAGCCAGAATCTGGTTTATTCTTAATTGCAAACCTGGGCTAATGGTTTGTTTCTCTCCAAACAAATCATGAGTAGAAACTAAGGTTTGTTCTTGGCTTACCATTCATGGTTTGTTTGGAGAAAAAGAACGTAGGTTCTTTTTAAACTATGTTTTAATACTGCGCGCGCACACCAAACCATAGTCAAAGCAAGGCCCACAAATGTTTTTGTTGCTTTCTAAAATAAAGTAATCTCAGTGGAAACACTATGTGCTACTGAGCAAGTCAGACATCCATGTTCCCTAAAAAGCTTAGTGACCTTTTGCAACCAACTTCAGTGGCCTTAGGCATTCTGAAAGAATCCTTCATTAGAATACTTCCACAGTTTGGACCACTGAATGTATAAAAACAGTCAATGGAAAATCCATTAAGTGTCCTTATCTGAAAAACCTAGTTCCTTGAGCTCCATCTTGTGGTAAGAATGCAGAGATCCCTTAGTCACACCCTGCAAAACACATTAAAAAAGACAGGAACAGCAGGGCAACTACTTTAAGGCAAACAGAGGTCAGCTGGCAATGATAGAATAAAGAACTTCTTCAAGTTGCCAGTGAGGATTTCTCCTAAATTTCAGAATTCAAAATACTGTATTGTACTGTCAGCTGTTATTCTAATCATTAAATTGCGTAGTTTTTATTTCTGAAAGTGTTTCAAAGTTAGATGAAAACTGTAATCCTGGGGGAAAGTATCTACTTATTGGATGACTGGATTATGACATCATCATTCAGCTACCGGGGGAGGGGAATATACACAGAAGATGTTAAGTTGGGTTTCCACTTCTTTTTTTATAGCTTTGCTACAACCTGTCAGGACCTTACGGCAATCAAGTTGCAGTCTTTAAGGTGGGAAGAAGAAGGGTGCTCTGTTGCTGAACTGGACTCACCCTGCATCTTTCTTGCCTTTCTTGCTCAATTTGCTGTCAAGATTCAGGCCACAAAAAATATTGACTGGCCACAGCAGACCTTTTGAGAATGAGACAGTTGCAGGGAGTGTGACGGTTCTTGTCCCTCTAACCCAGGCATCCCCAAACTTCGGCCCTTCAGATGTTTTGGACTACAATTCCCATCTTCCCCGACCACTGGTCCTATTAGCTAGGGATCATGGGAATTGTAGGCCAAAACATCTGGAGGGCCACAGTTTGGGGATGCCCGCTCTAACCAACCCATTATTCAACTGAAAGCAGTCATGGAACCAATATTGAAATCTGAGTATTAAGGTTTCTCTCCATTGGGGTGTAATTTAAATCAAGCTGGTATTAACTGAAACAAATCAGGGAAGGGCTCTTGCTCTCATGAGGTGACCAAGGAATCAGAAGAGCATCAAGTCGTGCTACAAACCTTCACTGTAACCAGAACAGACCTATAAAACGATTCGTTCACAACCATGTACAGAAACACATTTAGCATCATGGAATGAGTCCTTAGTTGCCATTAAACAAGGATTGGAAGATCTCAAATTTCTCTAGCTGTTGTAGTTCAATTGGTAGCCGCACAAGTCCAAAATTCAAGGGAAGAAGATAACGAGATAATGGATAAGAAGATAATGGATAATGAGACACATTTGTTTCACATTGTAGTTGCTGGCACTCTATAAGATTTCAAAGAAAAGTGTTTTCTCAACCTTTATTTCAGAAGAGTTGGGAGATATTGTGGCGGCTAGACTCGTGGCTTGCAAAATACTTACAAAAAAAGCATAGCTGCAGTTCCACCAGTTAGAGATGGGACCAGATTGTGGGGAATGGGGGATAATTGGAAATAAAAGATTAAACTAGGAAAACAGGAAATTAGGAAACTATTCACTATGGACATTAACTAGGGAAATCTTTTCCACCTAGATTTAGCAAGCTGCATCATATATAGAACACCAAACGTAGCAGCTAAATTTGGGTGGATGTACCTTACAATTATTTTTGTTCCCATGACTCAGCCTAGAGCTATGACACACTTGGGGGCATTATTTTGCTTGCATCTCGTTTCCCCTCCCCACCTCCAGATTCTTCCAGTATTAGTGTGATTAGTTAATCTGTTGATGCACAGCTGTATTTCATCCCTCAGTTCTGTTATGAGGGTTTACGAGAACCTGAGCTTGACATTTACCCAGGCTGTATTAGTCACTATGTCAGGCACTCTGGAGCAAGAGGAGAATTTTAACCAATATAGCATGAGCCTATTGATAGCTAACATCTATAGCAGGCATTCCCAAACTTCGGCCCTCCATATGTTTTGGACTACAATCCCACCTTCCCTGACCACTGGTCTTGTTAGCTAGGGATCATGGGAGTAGGTAGGCCAAAACATCTGGAGGGCCACAGTTTGGGGATGCCTGATCTATAGGTTGTGATCAGAGGATAAATCCTGAGCGATTGACACAACATAACTCCAGCATTGTCCTATGTTGGTCATCTCAGTCACTGAGGCAGCTATAGCAAGTGTCACTGTGCCCAAGACAACAGCAGTACTAAATCAGATCGTATGTGTTTCTCGCCCAAACAGAGTTCTGAATATGCCCGCTTAAGTGCCCCTTCTCTCAGACTGACTGCATATGCATTCGGTGCAAGCCCATATTCCTAAACAGATAAGGATTGTACAAACAGAGAAAAAACTAACGTGTTCCTGGAATTTGGCTACCTTTTCCAAGATATGCAACAATATTGCTAGCAAGCCACAGGTGTATCTGAATTTATACCCAGTCAGTACCATCAGCCCATCTAGTTTAGTACAGTCTGCACAGACCAGCAGCAATTCTACAGGATTTCAGACAGAGGACATCCC
The DNA here is from genome assembly GCF_965207765.1 of Zootoca vivipara. Taxonomy (NCBI): domain Eukaryota; kingdom Metazoa; phylum Chordata; class Lepidosauria; order Squamata; family Lacertidae; genus Zootoca; species Zootoca vivipara. The sequence goes on along the minus strand of NC_142586.1, from coordinate 83,671,222 downwards.
CAGCCTTACCTGGAGCTGTTGGGGATTGAACATGGGACCTTCTCAATGAGGGAAAATCAAATTCTGTACTGTGAATAGTTGCTAGATCTTTTCCTGTTATTAAGAAAAAAATTAGTGCATAGGATCAGAGGAGATGCAAGACACCTGAAGAATGCCACCCCCAACTTGCTGTCCATTACTCTGTGGCTATCCATGGGGTCACGAAGAGTTGGACACGACTAAATGACTAAACAACAACTCCTCTGTGGCAGGAGTAGCTCAAACCTCCCAGGGAGTAGAAGGAAGAGGGATTCATATTCCAGTTTCGTCACTAAAGAATTATCCACTTCTCTCCTCTGTAACTGGAGAAGGCAGCCACACATATCATACACAGTCACTCTGGACAGGGACTACCGGTACAGAATTTCTAAGCTTTCTATACCTCTCCATATATAGTTCAAATTATTGCCTTTTGACAAATAAGCTAGATTTTGAGCAGAAGAACAATGTCTAGCAGAAGTGTAACTTTAATGATCTCATTCAAATAGTGAGAAATTTAAATAATTTGGCATGCATATGCAAAGGAGCTAGCCAGCTGGTAAGCCAAGTTCACATTTAAATATGCATTGCTAACTGCTACATATGGATAATTCTAATTAAACCAAGAAGCACAGTTCTGTTCGGAATTTCTGGTTTCCAAGATGAACACTGAAACGTTGACATTTATTTCAACTATTTATTGCCCACTCTTCGTTCTAACAACCCCAGAGCAGGGTACATAAAAGGAAGACCCAGCTTGCACAACAAAACACACACATATATTTTACGTGCAACAGCTAAAAGAACTGAAACAATAATGAACAAATGGGCTACAGGTTGCTTGTACTAAATTTGTTATCTAGCGATAAATTGATACTATTTTCAGTAACCATTCTTAGCAACTCCAGAAGAATGGGGGTTTTGGGGGTAACTTATACCAGCCTTCATTCACAAGGATTAGGAGGAAAAAATGTTGAATCTTAAAACTCTAATATTAGAGGTTAAGTGTCAACTAAGGGATTGGCTCTTCTGGACAGACTCCAGAAGGGACCTGCAACTAATTAGAAACACAACCCCCCCCCCTTGGTATCCAAGAGGAGATGGGGAAATGCTGTATTGTGAACTACGGAAATCTCAAGATCCAGATTTTGTAACAAGAGATGTTTACATTTCCTTGTGCTTACCTTGGACTATATGTATGCATTAGCAGTAGTATAGGGTTATTGATAATAACAGGGAATGAAATAAAAGTTTATCCCTTTCTACAATTATTGTTGTACAAAGCTTGAACTGAACCCACAACAAATATAGGTTATACTTTGTTAAAGTGTGTCAGTCAATTGTAGCTGGTAAACTTGCAGCCTGGGGATTCATAAGGCTGGCACTATAAATGGATAACCTCTGCAAAATCTAAAATTCCTGGCAGATTATTCCAAACAAATATTTTATTTCAAGAAGGTGACCTTTCAGTTGCTCTTGTTCAGTACAGATGTTTTAGCAGCATATTTTAAAAAATGTATTTGTAGATGTATTTCTGGTTATGCTAACCATGCAGCAGGTACCCAGAGAGCTAAACTTCACCCAGGAGTTTAAAGGAATCCATAAAAGCAAACTGATAAGAGGTCGCAATGCCACCCACTGCAGATTTCCTGCCCACACACCTTCTTTGATCCTTTTTAGCCAGCAGCAACAATAGCTTAGTGCAGTTCAGAGAATGTCATTGTTTCAGTACAATGCCAGAGAGCACAGAAGATTTGCAGCCCTGTTGAAGGAGAAAGTGGACCTTTATGTTTCACACGTGGAAAGGATCTTTGAGAAGGAGGGAATACATTGCATATTTTGCTCTGGGCATCCCCCAATAGGCTATCCCTTCTTGGCTTTGGCAAGTGAGAAACATGTTTAAAAACTGGACAGGTGCCAATTTGGAAGTTCAATACTTCTTTTATTTTTATAGCACCATGAATGTGCATGAAAGAGGAGGACAAAGGAGAATCCCCTGCCTTGCAGAGCTTACAATGTAAAAATAATGGCACAGAGAAAACAAAGGAAGAAGAGGAACGTGGAGTTAGGGAGAAATGGGGAAATGAGTTATCAGTTATACATGACTCTTTTACACACTTAGGGCTTGGTTATAGAGTTAGTTGCCTATAGGCAGCACAGACCCTCCAAGTGTCCCTATTTCCCAGGAACAGTCCTGGATTTACAGAAGCCATCCCAGTTTCTGATTTGATCCCAGAATTTACTGCTTTTCCTTAGAACGTTCCTATTTTCACCAGAGAAATGTTGGAGGGTATGGAGTTATGTGGCCCCTGAGCCAAGGAGATAAGTAACTATACAAGTTACAAGTTACTTTAGAAGACATCTGAAGGCAGCCCTGTATAGGGAAGTTTTTAAACGGTTAATTTATTATTATTATTATTACAGTATTTATAAAGTGGAAGCTGCCCAGAGTGGCTGGGGCAACCCAGTCATATGGAGAAATGTTGGAGAGTATGGCAACTGTGGGCAGAACAGTGGCACAGGCAGAGTAGCCAATCAGTGCTGAGCTCCCTGTGCCTCTCCTTTTTGGTCACTGACATTAACAGTGCTGGGAAGCCTGGTGAGCAACACCACCCTGTCAACCACTACAGCCCATGGGGAATGGGCACTAGGGGTCTGAGCCAAAATTTTCAAGAAAAAGGATGGGAGGAATTGATTGTTGCTCTTTTATTTAAAAGTTCACATTCCAATAAAATAAAGCCCCAAAGGAAAATCTCACCACACAAGTAATTCCTGTAAGCCTCTTTTAATTACTATTTTTTCCTCCTCACCCACTGAACGACCAAGACTTATGGAGAACCATAGAAATTGCTTGGCATGTTTTTCCTAGAGAGAATTAAAGGAGACATAATAGCAGTCTTGAAATACCTGGAGAGTTGTCACACAGAAGAAGAACCAGACTTGTTCTCTACTACTCCAGAACAAAAACAAAGCCTATGGGTGGAAATGGAAAGGAAGAAGATTCTTGCTAAGCATTAGGAAAAACTCCCTAAGAAAAGCTGTGCAGCAGTAAAAGCAGTCTGCCATAGGAGATATGCATTTTTAAGCAGATGCTGGATGGGCTGTTGTTGGGACTACTGTCCTTGCACCCTGCACTGAGAAAGGGGTTGGACCAAATGACGTCAGAAGTCCCCTCTAACTCTTAAAATTCTATAATAGGAGCCAGCATGGTGTAGTAGTTAAGAGTGGTGGACTTGTAATCTGGTGAACCAGGTTCGCTTCCCCACTCCTCCACATGCAGCTCCTGGGTGACCTTGGGCTAGTCACACTTCTCTGAAGTCTCTCAGCCTCACTCACCTCACAGTTAGTTTGTTTTGTTTGTTTGTTTGTTGTGGAGGAGGAGGAGGAGGAAGGGAAAGGAGATTGTTAGCCTCTTTGAGACTCCTTAAAGGTGGGGTATCAAGTCCAAACTCCTCCTCCTCCTCCTCCTCCTCCTCCTCCTCCTCCTCTAATACGCTTTGTATAATGATCTGTGTGAATGTGAGCATTTGGGCTCATTATAGCTAGAGTATCAAAGAGAGGAGAGTAATGCCCTTTTTGTCCTCACCATCAACTTACCAACCCTTCAGGTTTCAAGTCCTCAAAACGCCTACAATAGGTGTGTGAAGGGGGAGGCAAGCCAATGGATGTAATATCCCTGTTCCCTCCATCATTCATTTTCCCCATGCATCATCACGAATTTTCACATGTCCCCACCTGCTACAAAGAGATGTTCTACGTAGGATCTCCCATTAAGAAGAGTGTGAGAAAGTTGCCTTATATCAAGTAAACAACTTATTTCTATTGCTATGAACCCAGTAACAGAAGTGAACCTGGTAACAAACAGAGACACACTCCAAAGAGACTTTCTGACTTAAATGGAAAGATTCTCAGAGCAAGGAAAACAATTCTCAACTCTATAGCCCCTTGTCAAATGACATTAGATTATCCTGCTTTCACTGTTTACTCATTTCAGCCACACCAATATTAAATTGTTAAAAGTCTAAGTTAAACAGAGGACACAAGGCAGTAAAAGAATAATCACAAAGCTATTAAACATAATCTCTAGTATATAATTTCATGGCTCTTGCATCTCCTAATGATAAGTGATTGTGAGTGAGGAATACGATTATGTCTCAAAAGCTGCAGTTCCAGCCGAAGGAAGCTGCTTATTTTGCTTTTAATTAACTATGGCCCAGGGTAACTCCCTTAGAAGCTCATTGTCACAGTGCCCAAGGTTCACTGCTCGTTATCCACTGTATTGATCAGCTCCTGTTAGCCATCCCTCCCATAATTGTGTTTAAGTGTAGTGGTGTTGCAAACACTTGGAAATAGCCTGGCAATAGATTTCAAGAAGGGTGCTTCAAGGGATAAAACTGCTCATACTAGTAAGGGTGCTTTGATGCATTAGTATAAAAAGATAACACAAGAGTTCATCCCCAATATAGCAGATGTGTAAACTTTGACTTCCCCTCTGATTGTAGAAGAGCACAGCTGATATTTCACTTATCTACACAGAGGGCAACCGACCACTATAAACACAGATCCATCCTGATGCTAGAAACTAGTGCTACATTTCATTAACTTGCCTGCCAGAGGGAAGACAGCTACCCTTACCACCAATCTTAGAGGCTGCCGTTTCTCTCCACAGAAGCACCTCACTAATAAAAATATATATATTTGGATGTACTTGTCCATTTAAGAAGTTTTGGTTAGTCAGACTCTTGCATGCTGGTCTTGTCAAATCATGGTACCACATTAACTGCCTAGTATTTTTCAATAAACAAACTTTGTATTAAATAAAATATTTTGCTTCACTATTTCCCCATGTACCCCTGGTTTATCTCATGGTCATCTGGGCCTCAACACCCTTGCAAGAAGCCAGCATTGCCATAGGTTTTCTTTTGACAAATGAATAATCCCACATAAACAGGGCCTTTATAGGTGGTGCACTGGGGGGCAATTGCCCCCTGTGTCACACCTGGAAAGAGCCATATCCCTGCTTGGAGAGTTTTTTTGGTCAAAAGCCGTTTGTCATTGCTATATTGTTGCCAACTTTTAAAAGCAACAGATGGCAAGGAACTGTTGTCTCCAAACACTGCTGCTCTCATCAGCTGGGCTGGGCTCCTGCTCTCCCCTTGCAGAGATCAGGAGCTCCAACAACCCTGTGCGAAACTGGAACCAGACAATCTTTTCTGGACTGCATCAATAGGAGTATAGCATCTAGATCAAGGGAAGTAATAGTACCACTGTATTCCGCTCTGGTCAGACCTCACCTAGAATACTGTGTCCAGTTCTGGGCACCACAGTTCAAGAAGGATATTGACAAGCTGGAACGTGTCCAGAGGAGGGCAACCAAAATGGTCAAAGGCATGGAAACAATGCCTTATGAGGAACGGCTTAGGGTGCTGGGTATGTTTAGCCTGGAGAAGAGAAGGTTAAGGGGCGATATGATAGCCATGTTCAAATATATAAAAGGATGTCATATAGAGGAGGGTGAAAGGTTGTTTTCTGCTGCTCCAGAGAAGCGGACACGGAGCAATGGATTCAAGCTACAAGAAAGAAGATTCCACCTAAACATTAGGAAGAACTTCCTGACAATAAGATCTGTTTGACAGTGGAATTTGCTGCCAAGGAGTGTGGTGGAGTCTCCTTCTTTGGAGGTCTTTGAGCAGAGGCATGACAGGCATATGTCAAGAATGCTTTGATGGTGTTTCCTGCTTGGCAGGGGGTTGGACTGGATGGCCCTTGTGGTCTCTTCCAACTCTATGATTCTATGATTCTGGGGGTGGTAGTTATCAACAGGATCCTGTTAGCCGCCTGCCTACTTACTGCAGTGCGAGTGTCAAGAAGCCACTAGATCCCACCCTTCTGGCTGCATTAATGTCACTTCCACAAAGGCTCGGTCAACAGGATATGTCTCAGGAGGCACCAAGGCATAAGTTTTGAACTGCAAGCAGTTTGTTTCCATCCAAGCCATTGGTTAAAAAAAAAAAATATTAAGTATTTGATACCTGGGTTTACTTCTTTTTTCCCCTCCATTCCAATCTATTTTTCCTTTTGCACTGACAGGTTATTCTTATTGGATTTCATGCAACTCTGGGATTGTGGAACTCTGCATGGTTGATCTCAATAGGTGGTGTATATTTGTGTTTAGATTCTATACAACAAGAGACTTTTATGTTTTCCTTAATATGAAAATGTGTCTGAAGAGAAAAGAAGGCAGTTACAAATGCTGGAGTAACCTGGGGAAAATCAGAAGCGTAATTCTGGAGCCTCACCAAAACATTGCTTCTACTTCAACCCAGCTTTTCAACTAAATATGAACATTGATGCTTGTGGACAAGTCTTGCATTGATTTTTAATTCAAGAGTTTCAATTAAAACCGAACCCTGGATCATTTCACAGCAACCAGCTCCATTACCTAAAATGGCACGCCATTTGTCAATGATACACGTGGCCTGAGGAGTCAACTTACCTTCTTTGAAAAGTCAAAACTAAGGAACTCAAATACAGGCCAACTTGTCAGCATGGAAAGCATGTAATTATCAAGTAACTATGCAAGGTTAAAAATCCAGTTTAGCAGTTTCTGGGGGAGGTGGATGAAGACTGGGTGGAGGAGTACCAATCCACAACCATCACTAATAGCTTTTCCCTCAGCTGCATTTTAAAAGTGAAAGTGTACCCACTAGAATTTTAACACATTTTCAGTCTGCAGTGTTGTAGATCGCTGCTATAATAAATAAATAATAATAATAATTTATTATTTATACCCCGCCCATCTGGCTGAGTCTCCCCAGCCACTCTGGGCAGCTCCCAATTGAATATTAAAACAATACAGCATTAAATATTAAAAGCTTCCCTAAACAGGGCTGCCTTCAGATGTCTTTTAAAATTAAGATAGATGCTTATTTCCTTGACATCTGATGGAAGGGCATTCCAAAAGGTGGGTGCTGCTACTGAGAAGGCCCTCTGTCTGGTTCCCTGTAACCTCACTTCTCGCAATGAGGGAACCGCCAGAAGGCCCTCGGTGCTGGATCTCAGTGTCCGGGCTGAACGGTGGGGGTGGAGACGCTCCTTCAGGTATACAGGACCGAGGCCATTTAGGGCTTTAAAGGTCAACACCAACACTTTTAATTGTGCTCGGAAACGTACTGGGAGCCAGTGTAGATCTCTCAGGATCAGTGTAGATCAGTAAAATAAAAAAATTCCTTCAGTAGCACCTTAAAGACCAACTAAGTTTTTATTTTCATATGAGCTTTCGTGTGCATGCACACTTCTTCAGATACGAAGTGTAGATCAGTGTCTCAGGACCGGTGTTATGTGGTACCGGTGGCCGCTCCTTGTCACCAGTCTAGCTGCCGCATACTGGGACACACACACATTTGAGTGTCTACAAAGCAGTAGCTACATGGAGTGAAGTATAATAGCCAAGAAAGAAAGTCTTCATATACTATATAGGAATCTAGGGAGCTTCCTGGAATAAGGGCTAGGCGTTCTGAAGTAAAAAAAAAAGCTGTGAAATGTTCAAGGCAGTGCATTGTGTTTATTAACACAGTGCATAGAAGTCCAGCATTGTTCATTGCTCTTCCTGGGGCCAGACTGGGCTTCTATATTCCATGCATTCCTCTGTCACTATCATCTCACCATTGCATTTCTTTTCATCCTTACACTACCAGTCTTCAAACTAATCTTTACCCTAATCTGGAATAAAGGCAGTGTGAATGGAATGGTGGAAGGGGATGGAGGAAGATTTAAAATCTTAAATTTAAATATCAGCTGAGCCATTTGGAGTTTTAACTTACAGAGAATTTCATTTCCCAGCTATTTTCAGAGTACAATTGGGAGGAAGGAAAATATAGTAACAATAATATTCTGAAAATTGAAGGACCCATTCAACAGCTAACACAACCTTGCGGGGGGGGGGGGGACTTCATTAACCCTACCCTAGCAGCTTTGCATCTCCCTACCCAGTTCTAGTCTTAAGCAAATAGGAATCCATTCACCTCTGCAGAATACCTAGAAAGAACCATACACACAGAATCACAAATAAAACGCCCAACTTTCCTGGAAGAAAACTTTCCCCGAGAAATTAGATCATAGCCTCCCTAACAATGTAACACCCCAAGTAATTTTTTTAACCCATGGCTCATCTTTTGTTTGTCACAGACGGTTATTAATCCAAATATTAAAACATTAAGTATCTGGAGATATTATAAACGGTGCTATAGATTACAGAATTAACCATTTATTCCAATGCATTTGTTCATAGCAGAAATCCTTGTGACTGGCAACAAGGCAACAAAGCAGCATCCAATTCGAAGTGACAAATCATTTAATAATACAACTCAGTGTTTAAAAATCAACTTTATAAGGGAAGACAGAATGGAAATCTAACACAAATGTATTCAACACGTGACCCATTGCTCTTTTTACAAAGATATTACATCATGCAGAGTTTCCGGGAGAGGAGAGGAGCCTTTTTTCAGCCCAAGGGTGTTGTTCCCTTGTGGGTACCCTTCTGCAAGCACGTCCCATGCCAGTGGCAGCTGGGATCAGAGACAAAAGTGGGTAGGACAATGGATGAGACATTTATCTTTGTACAGTAAGCTACGTTCCAACCATACCAAGGTAAGAGGTTTCCACCCACCCATAAACTCACTCTCCATCCAGGCAAGCAAGAGGCATCCTCATCATCACACTTCAAGGACACATTCCAACCAGGACAAAGAACTTGAGAGGGATGCGGAGCAGGTCCAGGGATGCGGGGGCCACAAACTTGTAAGAGCAAGGGAGCCTGTCTCTCCCGTAGTTTTAAAAGCTGCACATTGTAGCAGGCAAGATTAACCTTTTTACTGTTCTAAGTTTGAAAGAACAACAAATCTTCTGAAAATGACACTCTAAGCTTTAGTAGACTATCCCATTGTCAAAATATTCAAGTGAATTAGCAGCAACATAAGCCGCACACATCTATCCATATGCGTATCTGACCATCTTCCTAGGTTCATATGAAAGTCAGTACAATGCAGATAACACCTCTTCAGATTTAGTGGCCTATGCGAAAGCTATTTTGACAAGAAATATTTATGTATCTAGAGTTTTACGGCAGGTTTCTAAAATTAAACACTTTTTATTGCTGCTATGCATTTAATTATATTTGAGCGATCACCATCCTGTTATTTTATGGGACAATTATATAGTAAATAATCATTATAGCATAAACAGCAGTCAACCACTAGGTAAGTCGGTGGGACACATTAAAAAGAAAACGGGCCTATTTCTTCTCAGAATGCTGAGCAGCGAGTGGGGTGGGGGTGGGGGAAACAATTAAGAGGCAAGCAGTTCACACAAGCAAACGAACGGGAAAGGGAAGGCAAAGAGAACAGGGAGCAAATTCTTCCAGATATACAAAACAGAGACAAGCTTCTGATGCACAGAAGGAAACCCTGGATGGAATACACCTGAAACTGTTTATTAAAACATTTTAGTAGCAAGAAGGCAATGACACTATATGTTCTCAGAAGCTTCTGTCCTTGAACATGTATTGTACCTTGGAAGGGACAAGTTCTACTCTCAATCACTTGATCAACAGGACGCCTTTTAAGAAAATTAGTACAACTTATTAGCTAGTCAAATTTTTCTCCCACCATATCCCCTAGCTCGGTGTTAATGACAACGATTCATGATTACACATTAAAGCTGTGCAGATTGTGTGCTAAAGAAGAATTATGCTAGAAGGCAACCCAATCTAGTGCCAAGGAGATTCAGTTCCACGATGGTCACATTAACGATGTAAAATGTCTATTCATTTGCCAATATATTTGGGGTAGATGTCATTTAAAGGGGAGAGAGAGGCCGTGGAAATTGTAACAATTGGAATGAGATATTATTTAACCCCATCACCCACATGTGATGTTTCTTTCAACAATGTCCTCTCAACTCATCTTTACAGCCATGAGAAAACCGAAAGATTTTTAAAGAGCCAAGATTTGCAGGATGTGGAGCTTTGCCCATATCCTAATATGACATGACCGTTCATTCACTTTCATTTTTGCCACTAATAAAACCCTGCAGTGTTCATTAAATAATAATAATCCCTGTTAACTGTGATCTCATAATGATTTTTTGATGACTGTAAAAAGCAATGAAATTGTGATGTCCACATTTTGGTGCAGCCATTCTGGCTGCAAAAGAGCACTCGTTTCATTATATATTGTATAAGTCTTTGTTCCCACTGAAGACCTAAGAAGAAAATTTCATGCCAGAATTACCATCTCTTCCTTCTATACTTTTCCGCTCGTTGCTAGGTTAGGTCCAGCTTAGGTCCAGGTTATCTGAAAGACCACATTCCCTCAAACAAATCTAACCAGGCTCTGAAATCTTCAGGGGAGGCTCTTCTCTCGGTCCCACCACCTTCACAGGGATGTTTGGCAGGGACACGGGAGAGGGCCTTCTCAGTGGCTGCTCCCAGACTTTGGAACCCCCTTCCAAGAGAAATTAGATTGGCTTCCTCCTTGCTGTCCTTCTGCCAGCAAGTAAAGGCTTTTTAGTTCCAACAGACTTTTGGGAATTGGCTGCTGTTTTATTGTAATGACTTGTAGGTTTTAAAGCAGATTTTATATATCCATATAGTTTTAATTCTGTCAATGTTAAACTGTGTTTTAATGATTAGTTTTTCTATGGTTTTAGCAGTTCTTGTGCTACTGCAGAATCTGGCGGCCAGGTTGCTCCCCGGGACAAGACAGTTTGATATTACAGAGAACCTGGACAGACTGTGCTGGCTGCCAATTAGTTTCAGGGCCCAATACAAGGTGCTAGTTTTTAATCTATAAAGCCTTAAAAGGCTCAGGACTGCAATACCTCAAGGACCACCTCTCTCCATACGAACCTATCCAGACTCTGAGAGCATCCACTGAGGCCCTTCTTTGTGTGCCTCCACAAGAGGTCTGGAGGGTGGCAACACAAGAACAGGGGTTTTCTGCAGTGGCTCCCTGCTTGTGGGATGCTCTCCCCTTTGAGGTTTGGCTGATGCCTTCATTATATCCATTTTGGTGCCAGGAGAAAATGCTCCTCTTCAAATATGTCTTGGGCTGATAAATATCCTAGGTATCTACCATTATTTTAATGTGTTGTGGGAAGGGAGTTATTGGTTTGCTTTTGTTCTTATTTTTATTATGTATTTTGTGTTTTTTTATATTCTAATTTTATGTTGTGAACCGCCCTGGGATCTACTGGTATATAAAGGTAAAGGTAAAGGGACCCCTGACCATTAGGTCCAGTTGTGACCGACTCTGGGGTTGCGGCACTCATCACACGTTATTGACCAAGGGAGCCAGCGTACAGCTTCCGGGTCATGTGGCCAACATGACAAAACTGCTTCTGGCGAACCAGAGCAGCGCACGGAAACACCATTTACCTTCCTGCTGTAGTGGTACCTATTTATCTACTTGCACTTTGATGTGTTTTCGAACTGCTAGGTGGGCAGGAGCTGGGACCGAGCAATGGGAGCTCATCTGCCGACCTTCTGATTGGCAAGCCTTAGGCTCTGTGGTTTAACCCACAGAGCCACCTGCGTCCCTTGCACCAGCCGCGTCCCTTAGCAGTATACAAATTTTTATAATAATAATAAATGTAACCTGTCTTGAGTCCCATCAGAAAAAAGGGGGGATATAAATAAATCTATTAGTATTATTAATATTATTGCTCTGACTCAGCTTTAGCTTAGAGTCACATTTCTAGCTCTAGAAATTGCAGATATTTTTAAAAACACTTATCACCTTTGTATCCAAGCACCACGCAGTTACATAAAACACATGGCAACACATTCTTACCCTATTCCCCGCTTCCTTTGTTCATTGCTTTGAATCTCACCTACCACCTATTCATAAATTCCTATTAAGGGGGCAGTTAAATTAACCACCAATTTTTAACACACACATCACATGATAATCCACACTTTCACCAATTTCACTTGGGGAGGGTGGCAGTAAGTAGAAGTAATATCATTAAGAATCTTTAACACGTGAAGAAGAAGAAACAGCAGTCGCTGTAATATCATTTCCAGCTTTGTTCAGGTAATGCAGGGGTCACTGAACAGAGAGTGACTCATCTGATTCCTTTGTTTTTCACATCCTGGCAGCTTTCTAATCTGCTTTTCAGAGCTCAACAGGAGCCAGAGAGTACGTACATACACTTTCACAGCATCTGAAAGATCACTGTGGCTGCTAGACCGCCATTCATTTGCTGGTTAATCGACCAGGATGGTGGTTGATGTTTCATCAGTGGGAGCAAATGGCAAGCAAGGGTCTACTGATAGCTAAAAATCACTGAGCATTTGTGGAGAGATACCCATCAAAGCATAGAGGAAGTGACACCTGTCTAACTGAGCCCAAAACGCTTCATTTTTTGCTATTGGAATGGCCAGGGTAGGGAGAGAGAATGATTGAAGACAGGAGAGCTCCAGGCTGGAACTGGTGATAAAGCTTTTGGGGTTAGAATATGCAAGTTGCTCCCTGGAGATGTTGCATTTGCTTAGTGGTGCCTGTTCCCTTCCACTATGATCTGACTAATTCTCCTATCTTCTCTCTCCTCCAAAGGAAACTAAACCCAGAACCTGGAATTTCTTCTGGTTTGGGAAGCAAAGAGCATTTAATACAAACAAAAGTATGCAAGACCCTACATACCATAGGAACCAACTCTTAGGGGCCGGGGGGCTTCGGCCCCCACAATAAAGTATTTGAGGGGGCCAGGCCCCCACAAAGTCAATGGGCATTCCAATGCAAATGGTGTGTGTGCACGCACTGTGTCATCTGATTATGTGGGGAAGGACCTACCTGGACCCCCACAATATTTTATTCAAGTTGGCACCCCTCCTACATACAGAAGTCATTAATATGTATTCAGACCTACACCAGACCTTTCTGGGATTAAGAGACACATGTTGGATGATTTCCCCCTCCATTTCTTACTTCTTAATGGCTTGATCCATTCTTCAGTATGTAAAAACATAAACATAAAACCAGTACCAAATTCAGTCCCATGGATTCAGTTTAAAAGGTTTCTGAAAGGCTCTCAAGTAACAATACGATCACAACAATCCATCAAAAGGGGAAGGTTTGCCAGAAAAGAGTTTAGTGGTCTTCAGCTAGTGCATTGGGACCTGCTACCAGGTCACAGCCTGATCTATGGTGGGTTGTAGAAGCAGCATTATCCCCATAGAAATGTAAAGAAAAAGAAAAAGAAAATGGTTCCAAAGTGGTTTAAAAGGTGCACCCCAGGTGGGAAAATGGTGGAGAATACTTCTATAAGTCAAGTTCAGCATGTACATTTTTCAGTACTTTTAAAACAAAGGCAAGACTCAATCTGAGATCTGAAAACTAAGAGTTTATCAATGTGGAAGGCTAGATAAGAAATAGCTATAGCTGGAGTACTTCACCCTCTAGGGCAGAGACTGCATGGAAGTCCTATACTTATCTACTCTGTAGTAAGCCCCAGGTTCAATGGGATATACTCCCAGGTAAGTGGGCAAAGGATAGCAACCTAAACAAAACTGTACAACTAAATGAATTGCACCACTACACAATGAAATGAAAATTTTGAAGGGAAATTGTGGAACAAGAGTCCACTTTAGATTAGCGTTCTGAGGAATATAAAAGTCAAATCTCCATACACACACACACACACACACACACACACACACACACACATATATATATATATATATATATATATATATATATATATATATATATATTCTTTCAAAAGAAAATAAAAACTGCTTAACAAAGTAGGAAGCTTTTAATTTTGGAGCCGAAGCAAGCCCATGTCTTCATTGCTCTATTTATAACAATATCATGGTTAATGTTGTTGACAGATATCTCTTCCTTACAGGAATATTCTGCATGTCACACCACATAGTGCATTACACACATTTCTTTTATGAGATGGATGTATTTCAAAACAGTATTTTTACAATTGGCATGTTTCTCTGTTAGGAGAACGGTATATATAACAAGCCACAAATCTATCAAAGTGCTGCTGCACTTTGGCTGAATGATGCTAACCTTGCTATCATCCACAGCACCTACAGTCCAGTTTTATTCAAGCCTCATAATGAAAGAGGTCTGAGTGCTCACTGGAAGGACAGATCGTGAAGCTGAGGCTCCAATACTTTGGCCACCTCATGAGAAGAGAAGACTCCCTGGAAAAGACCCTGATGTTGGGAAAGATTGAGGGCACTAGGAAAAGGGGACGACAGAGGACAAGATGGTTGGATAGTGTTCTCGAAGCTACGAACATGAGTCTGACCAAACTGCGGGAGGCAGTGCAAGACAGGAGTGCCTGGCGTGCTCTGGTCCATGGGGTCACAAAGAGTCGGACACGACTAAACGACTAAACAACAATCAACTCAAGGGAATTTTAATTCAGGTGTATATATAGGAGCATCTACGTCATTTAAATTGAATCATATACCAATTATTTACCCCACTTGAGCAAAACAGGAAGGAGGCTGGGGACAAAACTAGAATTAGTTGGCTCTCTGTCATTGGCTCCAACTCTACCTTCAGTTGGCCTCCCCTCCTAATGCCCTACCAGTCCCCAACTGGCACCAGCCACCACTGGACAACCCTTAAATAATAATAATAATAATAATACACATACATACGAACACAAATCCAGGCTTGTTGGCATCTGGGGCAGAAGATCAACATAAATACCTTCTGCTTCAATAAGACAGCCTAAGTTCCTGTCACAGATCCCCAAGTGCATTTAGAAGTGAAAATAAATTCCGTCATCAGACATCTCAGTTCAGTTCTGAGAACAGTTGTGACCTGTTAAATTAGCTTCCAAGTAGCAGAAACACTCTGTAGCCATTCACACCCCCTTCAGCTCAAGGTTGAACACTGTTGTTGTTTTTTATAAAAGTACAATAAAGTAACACATAAGGGAGTGAGAACAATGAAAACATGGGGACTTTATAAGGGATGCAGTAGTCTGGGGCAGCCCTAGCACTCCGAATTAGGCAGTAGGAAATTAAAACTCTAAAGTCCCTGCACACCTCTCTTTAGAAAACCATTACATTGCCCAATTTAATATAAGTTCTGTGCTGCTAACTGTTCAATTTGTTATCTGTTATAGAAAAGGGGAGGGAAAGAGCAAGAGTGGGAGGGTTTCTGCCATACACTACAACAAAGTTTGCGAGAAATAAGAGTGGAAAGGGAGCGACAACAAAGTGGAAGAGTTCATGGGGCTATACTACTTTCTGAAAGAAATCAAGATCTAGAAGCAGTAACAAGGGGGAAAACATAGGCATAGAAGATGAACAGACAGCAATGAAATTCAATCAGCAGCATTAAAGTGGAAATCTGAACAACGGTTGATTAATGGGCTGTTGCACTAAGAGCAATAAAAGCAAGGACACCATCAACAATATGTAGCAAGAGCATGTAGGCTCTCTATGCTAACATCAGATGCCATTCTCATCTACATTAGGCATCTTACATGTTGCACAGGCTCACCAGGCCAAGCAATGAAAATGCAAGGACCCAGTGACCTCTTAAGAGCTGCAGTGACTACAAAAGCCACCAGTCAAGAAATTGTGCCCAGGCTTGGTAGCAAACAGTTGCCGCAAAGCACACACTTTCCACTAAGCAAGTAAAGCCTGCTCTGCCTGCCCATACAGAGTGAAGGAGAAGCACTTATGAGACAAGCAGGCATTGCTCCTCTGCAAGTCTGACTCCGAGTACATATATTTAGAAATTGAACACTGAGCTCGCACCTCTCTCTATAGCATTCCATACAATAGCTAGAGATCACAGACCCTGGTTCCTAAAATTCACTCCTAATTTTTCACAGTTCCCATCCCACAACTCTTCACAATTAAAATACCACTACCTGTAGATTTCCAACACTGCTGCAATAGGTAGGGTCTTCGTTCTGTATATCCAACTCTTCAGAACATATGGCTTTCTTTGTGCCAGAGCGCAGTCTGTGAGAAATCGGTTTTTAGCAGAAGGCTACAAAAAAAGTTAGTAGCCTCTCCAACCACAGAAGAAATTTATTCCAACCTAATTTAGCTGCTGTGATGCAATCTCCCACCTGACCCCTTCTGCAGCTTCTGCTCGATAGCCAATTCTATGGTGCGCCTAACCCCATTTCATATGCCAAACCATACATAGGCAGGAAGTTTCACAATGAGTTATATTCCCCTCACTCTCCTGCCACCAGTAAGCATTCTTATTTTCTTACTTGCCAGGGTACAAACGATCCATGCCATTGGCAGGCTAGCAAGTGATTTTGTAGAAAGACTGGCAATAGCCCCCTTCCAACTACCAGTGGTAAGAGTGAGCACCCATCACAGGGGGCATGACTAAGAGCCAGTGCTCACTCACTCAGTTAGAGATTGAACAGTTCAGATGCAGAGATTCAGGACCGGAAGGGAGGACACCAGATAGGAGCATGCCTTGCCAAGACCCCATGAAAGAATCACCTTGGTGCAACAACAGCCACTTAAGACTGGCTAAACCAGGAACAGATTCCAGCCTCCAACATCCCTGACCTTTCGCCATGCTGGCTAAGGCCAATGTGAATACAACTTCTGAAGGGCTACAAGTTCCCCATACAGGCTGAAGATGGGAAGATATAGCCATTAGAGTTTTGCAGGATGGACAGACACACAGCTGTGAGTTTTTGAAGGATGAATAAGACTAACTAAGTAGGACACTGGTGAAACCATCTTGGTGGACAGTTGTCTTCTCTGAGAATAAGCAGTTGTGTTATCTGCACTTTGTGTGTGTATTTATAAACAGAAATAAACAATCACTACCAAGTGTCCAGTGCTCATTCTCATCTTGGGATGCAAATCTGTCCAATATGCTTCTCTCCATTTCTCATTTTTCCAGTTTTATGTTCTGTTCACTTTTCTGTATCAGTCATCATTTTCTTATTTTAAGTCCTCATGTAAATCCTTAGTTTGTAAGTCCTAATGTAAGCCCTTAGTTTGTATTTCTCTTCATACACATTCTTGTTTACAATCTTATCTGATGTAGACATTTGTGCAAGCTTAATGCTATGCATCTTTTTGTTATTCTCCTGAATAAATGCATTTTTACAACACATGTTCACCTAAAACACATTTTTGGGCGGCTTGAGAACCAAATTGCACAATTTGAAGAATGCAAATACTGTATTGAAGAACAGCTGCACTTTGGCTTGCATACTGTTTTGAAAAGTTTAAATCAGGCA
This sequence comes from Zootoca vivipara, assembly GCF_965207765.1. Taxonomy (NCBI): domain Eukaryota; kingdom Metazoa; phylum Chordata; class Lepidosauria; order Squamata; family Lacertidae; genus Zootoca; species Zootoca vivipara. The sequence goes on along the minus strand of NC_142586.1, from coordinate 83,653,942 downwards.
GGTTCATGTTCAAATGCAATCTGAGCTAAATTTCTTCCACATCTAAAAGGAGACAAAATGCTGTAGCTTCAACCTCTGAATTTTCACACAACTCAGAGTGAGGAGAGATTTGAAAAGGGCACATACAGAAGTTAGCAATGCAGAAGGCTGTCCTATATGCTTCACCAGACAGATTTTAAAAGCAAGTCATTAGAGCAACTTAAGAAAAAATGAAGTTTAGACACAATATGTTTTACGTTCGTGAATGGAGAGGGCTTGCGAAACAAACAACATCCGTAAATCATATTTCAGTGGGTACACAGTAGCGGAGATACAGAAAGCTTCTCCATACAGAGCAGATACTGTAGTCGCCAATGAAGAAGGAAGCCACCACAGGGAGCCATTTAGAGGGGACATTGTGCTGCTATTTGTGCAAACATGACCATCCCGGTGTCTGATCCGTCTTGCAGTCAATCATTCTACCATTCTATACTTTTGCTCTCTGCAAACTCCCAAATATCTTTGTTGTTGGCTTTCACTGTGTAAGAGTGAAATAAGATGTTTCCTTTTCAAAGCAGAAACCTTACTTTCTGAAAGGTATTAAGCTAGATCTCAATTGTTTGAGGAATTTAAGCTTTCTAGTGCTAACGTATTTGGCAATGCTGGTTTAGCATTTTGGTCCATGACATTGCACAACCTTAACTTGTGTTGTGCTTTAAATCGTGCTACTATCAATCCGTCTAGGTTGAATCACCTAACATAATTTATACACTTTCTTGTGCTTGCAGGAAATGCATTCACAGCCTGGAATCTGATGCAACTAATGGGCTGTTTATTAATCCACAGCCCACAGTAACGGTAGCAATACCTAAAGTATGAAACCAAATGGTATTGTACACCTTAAAGGTAAAGGTACCCCTGACCGTTAGGTGCAGTCACGGACCACTCTGGGGTTGCACGCTCATCTCGTTCTGTAGGCCGAAGGAGCCAGCGTTTGTCCACAGACAGCTTCCGGGTCATGTGGCCAGCATGACTAAGCCACATAATAAGCAAATGCTCTTCACAACTATTACATCTTGCATTTGAGCCGTCACAGATGAATACCAAGTGATATTGCTGGTTGTTTCCTCATTGCCCGTTACTACAGCTCTTGTGTTAAACATGTGAATAAGAATTCAATCCTCAAAAAAAAACAGTGCAATTGTGATGCCCTCATTTTGGTGCAATCATTCTGGCTGCAAACAGCACTCGTTTCATTATATATTGTATACCGGTAAGTCTTTGTTTCCACTGAACATTTTAAAAGAACATTTCATGCCGGAATTACCATCTCTTCCATCTATACTTTTCTGCACACTACTAGGATAACTAGTTCTAAGTAGTACTTTCCTATACAGCTTAGGTCCAGCTTATCTGAAAGACCACATTCCCTCAAACAAATCTGCCCAGGCTCTGAAATCTTCAGGGGAGGCTCTTCTCTCGGTCCCACCACCTTCACAGGGATGCTTGGCAGGGACACGGGAGAGGGCCTTCTCAGTGGCTGCTCCCAGACTTTGGAACTCCCTTCCAAGAGTGTATTAGAAAGGCTCCCTTCTTGTTGTCCTTCTGCTGGAAGGACAACAATAAGCCTGTTCTTATTCCAACAGGCTTTTGGTAACCGATTGTTTCTAATGAAATAGCTGGTGCTGTGATGTTTTTATGGTAATGATCATTAGGTTTTAATAGATCTTATAAAGACAGGAGTGCCTGGCATGCTATGGTCCATGGGGTCACGAAGAGTCGGACACAACTAAACGACTAAACAACAACAACATATACATAACACACACACACACACACACACACACACACACATATAGTTTAATTCTTTTAAATGACTGCTTCCCAGTGCTTCAACAATACAGGTGCAGCAGCACCGTATGTTTTTCGAGGAACACGTCCCAAGACATACAGGAAACAGCTGGTACTGCTTGCACCTGTTCCTGGGTGCAAGTGCTCATAAGGGCTGATAAGGGCTCCACTCACAAGTTTATGTTTGAGAGAGGTCAATACCTTACTAAAGCGGTACTAATTTCCCTTGAACATCTGCCCAGATATTATGCAGAATGCTGCAGGGATTCAGCTAAATTAACAACAGTATATATCTACATGGTGCTGCACCCATCACTAAATAGATCAGATTGTCCGTATAAACTGTCTGTTAGGCTAACTAGCTAAAATAGCTTTCTAACACATAGGGATTTCGACTGGCAAAACTATTACTGTATCTGTAAGAACAGATGAAACAAAATGCTGCCCGTACTTATGCTTTTTTTTTTTAAAAAAAAAAAAACATACTTCAGAGGAGAAGGGGAACTATAAGATTACTAAACAAAGGGAAAAGGCCGGCATTCAAATATATATGTTTTTGCCAATATCCAGAAAATATCCTGCTTACCACCAACAATTATTTCTAGTTTTATACAAATAAAACTCTTGAGATGTCAGGTCATCTGACAGGTCCAGGTGGGAATAAACAACCAAGGAAAGACATACTGTTAACATAGCTGCCAAGTTATCCCTTTTTTACAGGGATTTTCCCTTATGCCGAATAGGCTTCCTCGCGAGAAAAGGGAAAACTTGGCAGCTATGACTGTTAACCAGGCATCCCCAAACTGCGCCCCCCCAGATGTTTTGGCCTACAACTTCCATGATCCCTAGCTAACAGGACCAGTAGTTGCAGAAGATGGGAACTGTAGTCCAAAACATCTGGAGGGCCGAAGTTTGGGGATGCCTGCATTCCTGAGCAGACCAATGAAATCATATTGAAATTTAAAACAGAGCAACAGCTGTTTAAAAATCTAACTTGCTTCAACAAAAAGCAAATTAAAACAAAGATCTTTAGAAGCAACCAGAGAGAGAGAGAGAGCAACACTTTTATAGCCTGCAGTATTTTCTTTTTTGAACCCAAAGCAGTCTTGGACTGGGACTCTGAGCTCAACTGAGGGCTTTCCCTCAGTTATCCTTCCTCCTGTGGCCCCCCTTTTTTTCCTACTCAAGAGTTGTCCCCTTCCAGAAGCTGCTTCTCTTCACAGTGCAAAAGATGCAGCCTTGTGACAGGAGGAACAGGAAATGGCCATGCTTCAAAACTGATCAATTTATTACAGCTTTCACCAACTTGAATCAGGATGAAGTACAGTATATATTGGACCCAGGTGGCTCTGTGGGTTAAACCACTGAGCCTGGGGCTTGCTGATCAGAAGGTCAGCGGTTCGAATCCCTGTGGCGGGGTGAGCTCCCGTTGCTCGGTCCCAGCTCCTGCCAACCTAGCAGTTCGAAAGCACATCAAAATGCAAGTAGATAAATAGGAACCGCTACAGCGGGAAGGTAAACGGTGTTTCCGTGTGCTGCTCTGGTTCGCCAGAAGTGACTTTGTCATGCTGGCCACATGACCTGGAAACTATACGCCGGCTCCCTCGGCCAATAATGCGAGATGAGCGCGCAACCCCAGAGTCGGTCACGACTGGACCTAATGGTCAGGGGTCCCTTTACCTTTACCTTTACAGTACATATTAGCATGCATTTCAGAATACAGGGAAAGCAACCATGCATAACTCTCACTCTTGTCAACAGGAATTAACTATTTGCCATTCACTGGCAAGAACTGAAGAAACGTATGTCTCCGATGGGAGGCAGCAATTGTACAGAGCCATTTAAAAATGCCTCTGAAACAAATGCACCTCTCCATTATTTGTTAGCAAACATTCATTGCTTTGGCAGAAGGCGCATTTATGTCTTGGTTTCCTTTCCCTAAGCACTGGGAAATTACAAGCAGAATTTTTGCATGTTCAGTTTCCTTGAACTTGAGTATTATTACTACTATATTATAATCTGTTTACAAACTTTCCTGCTTAGAAAGAACAAGGAAGCTGCAGGTACACCAGCATCCTATATCTTTCAGTCAAGGCCTTAATAAATTGAACAGAGGTTGTGGGCACTCCAAATCTGGCAACAAGCAAAGAGGTAAAATGACAGCTACCAAATGCGCTTACCGGTACTTTGAGCAAATGTGTGTAGACTAAGGCGTCTCAGCAACCAAAATCAAGGAAAAGAACTGTAACCTTTTGAGCAGAAGTGCACAGTGCATTTATGCAATTTCCCCACTCAAAAGTTCACAGCGTCACTTTTAGACCCTTAAATTACACCTGCCTGCCTTACCTGATGAATAAGAAACACAGGCTGGAGAGAGTCACAGCTCTTACTTGCTACCTCTCCTTTATATGCGATTGCATTTTATTGTCTGAAAGTGGTCTGAAAAGAGCCCTGTGTTAAAGTATAAGCCCTGTGTTATTCCCCCAGTTTGTGGGGAATACGCCATTTGAAGCTCATGTATACTTTTTTAAAGCAAAGATGTCATTCTTTCATCTGAAATGGGACTCCAGGAAAAATAAGGATCGCAGAGATAACAGCAGTTTGACCTACAATGAAGATGGCATTGATTTTGTCCAAAAGGGGAATACAGTCAGCAAATGGTCAGCAAATGACTGAGCAAACCAGTTAAAGTGAGAAACAGGGACACAGTTTATAGTCCAAAGATGATAAAAGGGAGAGCAGACAAGGAAAACATGAAACTGTTAAATGGAAATACGCACACCATTGAGTAGTGGTCTAATGAGAATGTTGTGCAAATTTCAGCTTGGGCAAATGTTTCCTTAAATTTTAAGTAGAGAATAAGACTGCCAATATCTCTAAGGGAAAATTAAGTCTTCACTGCTTTACTCGCTTGGTTGCTCTTGAACATGAAGGTGCTATGTCTTTTGCTTGTCAAATCCTAAATGTCAAAAATGGCACAACACCTTTATTACATTGTACCTAGTCTTCTCTCAGAGAAATTGAGATTTATGGCATACTACTAATTTATCCCCCTGCAATATATCAAGAATTTCAGGTATTTGACAGCATATTCCTTCAGTTATGGTGGTTGAGTACTTTCATAATTTTCCTTATTTGCAGATAAATTTCCACTACTGGTGTTCAAAAGGAGATTTGCATTTAAATACTTTGAGGGTAGGAGACAAACCAATGGCTGCCAGTTACAAGAAAGGAGATTCAGGCTAAACATTATAAAGGTCTTTCTGATAGTAAGAGCTGTTCAACAGTGGAACAGACTCCCTGGGCAGGTGGCAGGCTCTCCTTCCTTGGAGATTTTTAAGTGGAGGTTGGATGGCCATCTATCATGGATGCTTTAGTTGAGATCCCTGCATTGCATGGGGTCAGACTAGATGACCCTCAGGGTTCCTTCCAGCTCTACAATTTTGTGATTCTATAAATGCTTACATGCCACTTAACTCAAATAGCAGTGGACACAATTACTTAATGTAAGAAAACATAATGGTTTAAAGTGGCACTAACAATATGTGAAACTTCCTGCAGAGTTTTACTCTTTAGAGCAGATGTAAGGTAAGTTATGAAAAATTCAAGCTAAAGTTTTTTGAATGACTTCTATCAGACAATGGGAAGAAGCAAGCTATTATGTTAAAACACATGAGAAAGTGTGCACGAGAGAGAGCTCACTGGCTGACTCAAAGCTAAGATCCTTCCTTACTGATGAAAGATACATGTTTTCTCCTCTCAGCAATTTAAAGTTTCCCTAATCTTTATTTTTTATTTTTTTATGTCAATCAATAAAGAGTTGTCCTAATCTATAGAATGCAGCAAATATATGAACTTCCCACCCTTCTATACTGATTTCTCCACTTTGAAACGACCACTCTACTTTAACGTTCGTTCAGAAGACAGCATGAATAAACTGTCCAAAAATGCACGACGCTAACAGTTTGATTACTAAAAATGCTTATAAAAATATTCACAGTATACAATGGACTACAGGTAGAGAAGGGACTACAGACAGAGATACACTACATTCCAGGAATACAACGTTCAATATCAATTTTTGTGTAGCTGTTGTGAGGACTTCACAACTGAATGGATCTTGAACAGAATGGATCTTTAAACTGACATAATTTACATTTATTTTAATTCTTCAATGGCACAATCCAATCAGGAATGAAAAAGAGTTAAGTGCATTGTCAAGACACCTCAACACATAAAATACAGATAATACACAAGCTGTCCACATCAAGAAGTCTAGAGCAGGTAAAAGAGCTTCTCTTCATTTCCTCCCAGTTTATTCAAGATACCTTGCATACCACTGATTGAATGGGTTAATTATTGGAACAGCAGAAATGTCTATGAGGAGCTCCCCAGAGACAACAGAGCACAAGAAATGCAGTTAAGTGAACACATTTCAAGTTGAGCAGTACATGAATGTGAATAAAGTACAGCACTAAACTAACAGATGTTTGACGTATATTATTTTGTTAGAAACATTTAAGGAACTTTAAACAGAAATGGAAAAGCCAGCAGCATAGATGGATGAGTTTCTTGAAATTTGCCAATAATTTTGCCAATAAAGCTATAAACCAATGCACACCTACCTGAATAACCATGTATAAAATTGAACTTAAACATATGGCTTAGAGAACAAGAAAACTATGATGTGGGCAGCTAGCTGATCAACAACATCTTATGACAAACTTATCCTATGACAAACTTAGTTGGTCTCTAAGGTGATACTGAAAGGATTTTTTTAATTTTTTTTTTTTACTGCATCAGACCAACACGGCTACCTACCTGTAACTAGCATCTTTTGAGATATGTATTTTCTGTGGTTAGTTGCTACATGACCTTTATTCAGTCTTGTGTGTATTAAGGAGTTTTCAAACAAGCTCGCTCTTCATTCTCACAGGGTCATAGCTGTCAAGTTTTCCCTTTTCTCGCGAGGAAGCCTATTCAGCATAATGGAATTTCCCTTTAAAAAAGGGAGAACTTGACAGCTATGCACAGGGTACCATCCAGCCCAAAGTTATCTTTTTATAAGTCTTACTAAATTCAACTTTAAATTGCTCGATTTTGTCAGGGTTGTGTTAGTGGAGTACAAGTTATCATATTGTTTGCTTTTTAAACCCTATGTTGGGCATATTTAAAAAATGGAAATAGTGAGTTGTGGCAAATATTTAGAAGGATCTTTTTGCAATAATATTCCCTTATTTAATGTGCAGCTCCTTTTTGAAGAATCATGTTATTATCTCTAACATATTGGCAACTTTTTATTACAACATTAAGAGGTTACTATTATTTAGTAAAACTTTTGTTTTTAAAAAAAGTTTGCAGCCCCATTGGGACTGATCCCTCATTTTTGCAGTATAGTAATGTACTGCAGGTGACAGAATGAGGGCACATTAACAGAAACCAGAAGGGACTGCACAAGTCTAACTCAGGGCAAAGCCACCTGGTCAAGAGAAGAAATGCAGAGAGGCTTGGTTATAAAACTGCATCAAGAGCTCATGTAATTCTAAAGAAGAAAGTGCCTGTTTCAAGTCTGTCTGTTCAGCAGCTCCTTGGGTTGCCTACAGCAAAAACAGTATCTGCCTAGACTGCCTAAGCCTATCCTCCCTCATCCTCCATGAGGCCTTGTCACAGAAGCTTGCATCTTAAGATTGCTCTCTTAAGCAAATGGGACAAAGATATGAGTTTTTGCATTTCGTTCTGCATCTTCTCATTCTGCTCAAGCCTTACTGTTGAAATGGCCTCATTCTGTCTCCTGCACTACTGTGGCGGCAGCCTCCTCCTGCTCCTCCATCCTTTATCTTCTCATTTTGTAATTCTGTTTCGTTCAGTCTCGGACCTATGGAATACTAATGAAGGATCCATTGAAGTATGCAACAGTGTGTCATTCTTCTTCCACTACCCCAATGACACCATTCCTGCCATATCCCCTCTAATCCTCATCATTGAGCTCTGAGTCTCACTTTCCTCTTCATAAAGCAAACCCATTTCACAGGCAATTATTGTGCTTGACCTCAAGCGCCAGACACCTCCTGACAAGCAAGGGTGACACTGGAACTTACTAAGTTAGAAGATATTCCTGAAAGCAGGACAATGACTGACCATTTATTAAATTATACCTTTTATTTGATTTTAATAAACCTTTGTTGTTTTGCAGGGGAGGGACCAGAACTCTCTTCAACATGTCCACATGGTACAGTGGTTAGACTAGGACCAAGGAGACCAAAGTTCAAACCCCATTCAGCCACGAAGCACACAACAAGATGATCATGGGTTACTCAGTGTCAGCCAACGCTATCTACCTCCATGGTTATCCTGAAGAGAAACTGAAGAGGAGGGTAGCCAACTATGCTGTTGTGAGTTCCTTGGAGGAAAGACAGAATGTAAATATAGTAAATATATAAATCGTATTGCTACAAAACTTTGAAATACCCCATTTTTAAGGCTAAATACTGAAGGTTGTTGTTGTTGTTTAGTCGTTTAGTCGTGTCCGATTCTTCATGACCCCATGGACCAGAGCACGCCAGGCACTCCTGTCTTCCACTGCCTCCCACAGTTTGGTCAAACTCATGTTGGTAGCTTTGAGAACACTGTTCAACCATCTCATCCTCTGTCGTCCCCTTCTCCTAGTGCCCTCAATCTTCCCAACATCAGGGTCTTTTCCAGGGAGTCTTCTCATCTCATGAGGTGGCCAAAGTATTGGAGCCTCAACTTCACGATCTGTCCTTCCAGTGAGCACTCAGGGCTGATTTCCTTCAGAATGGATAGGTTTGATCTTCTTGCAGTCCATGGGACTCTCAGGAGTCTCCTCCAGCACCATAATTCAAAAGCATCAATTCTTTGGCAATCAGCCTTCTTTATAGTCCAGCTTTCACTTCCATACACCACTACTGGGAAAACCATATCTTTAACTATACAGACCTTTGTTGGCAAGGTGATGCCTCTGCCTTTTAAGATGCTGTTTAGGTTTGTCACTGCTTTTCTTCCAAGAAGCAGGCGTCTTTCAATTTCGTGACTGTTGTCACCATCTGCAGTGATCATGGAACCCAAGAAAGTAAAATCTCTCACTGCCTCTATTTCAGTACTGAAGGTACTGAATCACAAAAGAATATTTATCCTATACCAAGTACTCTTTCTGCATTAATGGCAAAACAAATAAAGCAAAATTATACATTTTGCTGATACAGTACTCTCTTCCATTCTTTAAAGTCATGTATTTCAACTAGCAATCCAGTCTTGGCTCCATGCACTGCCTGTTAATGCTTTGAATAACCTCAGACTACAGCAAAAACTTAACATTCTATTTACGGGGGACATTATCTTCAGACCAACTAACTGAACTTCATGATACTTTTACTGCCCATACTTTAAAAAAAAAATCCCTCAGGATCTTTTCCAGGACACCTAGTTTGAAAGCTCTTTCTGGATGCTGTGTCAACCAAGAGGACTGGCAATAATTTGCTAACAACTATAACTAAGACAAATAAGGAGGTTTATTCCATTATTACAAAACCATACTGTATTGTTCTCTTTTCTAGAATTTTCTATGGGATGCATGCTTTTTTTTAAAAAAAAAGTCTGACCTCATAATTTACCATTTCCTTTTGATCAACACTTACAATATGCGCCAAATTCTACTGGCAAAAAGGCACATGATGCTCATACGCAGGTGTCAAAATGTCCAGAATGTCTGTAGTTGAATCAAAACCACTTCAAGGTAAATGAAGGTCAACCATGATGCTTTTAAGAAGTTTAAATTTATGTGAAGTTGCTCAGTCCACAAAAGATTCTTGGCCTGTATGCACACTTCCTTGGGGGAGAATCCCATTGCAAACCATTACATCTTTCTCATGAGCAAAAACATTCATCAGCTACACAAAGCTTAGCATTTTTAGGTATTTATTTTCAAGTCCATGAAAATATTTAAAGTCACAAAGGTAAGAAATTTTACCCTTTTAAAGAAAAAAAAAGCACCCACAAATTCATAAGCATTTTATACAGACTTTGCATGTACTTAAGATATATTCAGCATCACACTATCCCAGTTCTGAGAATGCTGAAACCCAGCACTGAGACTGGTACAGATAAGGTAACGATGCGCAAATAAGGCTGTTCAACACCTTTCTGAAAGCCCTATATTTTATTCTCCACTAGCAAACAACACAGTCCCTGTTTACAAACAATATACATTGGTATATCCCAATGCTTTGCAAGTTCACTTAATGCCAACCAGGTCCCTGACACAGCCCCATTTATGGCCAGCTAACCTGAGCATCCCATCCCCAACAGTCTTCTAAAAGTAATGCCACACAAAACAGCAGATACCAAGAGGCAGAATACCGTAGTGCTTGTATGGCTGTAGGAAACAGCTCCAGAGTGAACTATAGCAGAATGCTTTAGCTGGTATCAAGTGGCTTTGCTTTAGGAGCGCCCGGCACCCAGCTTCAGCACAGAGAAATCAGCTCCGCGGGTACTCTCTAAGACATGCCAGACATGTCTCTATTATATTGTCAAGATTTTGAGACGAGCGTGTCTTAGACCAGTGGAACACTCAGTTTCTGAATGCTGCTTTGCAATACCGGTTGCAAACAGTCATTTGATAAGCAATGATTTAAAAAACAACAACTGAGTAGATCGTATAAACTTTTGACGGTGGCTGCAACCCCGCCACCTTTATAACGGAACTCCCCCACCCACCCACCTGCCGCACTATTGCTCATAAATATATGCAGCATAGCCGGCTGCCCTTGGCCTACGGAAGGGAGGAAAGCGGCGGAAGGGAGAATGGTAACTGCGAAGAAATCCAACTACGTCGAGATCCTCTGCCCTCGCAGACCGAACTGCCTGAAGACAAGTGAGTTGTCCAAGGGGCGGGAGAAAGTGGCTCCAAAGACGACGCTCCCTGGTTTTGCTAGCTGGGGGTGGGAGCGAGAGGGATCGACTCCGGCAGCCCTAGCGCTGTGTCTCGGGGCAAATGGTGCCCTGCTGCTGCTCCTCTTCCTCTCGCACTCGCGCGGGGCAAGACCGTGGAGGGAAAGCCGAGCAAAGAAAAGCAAAACCCGTCAAGTAGTAGTAGCCAAGCTGCAACCTGGCCAAGCGCCCTCGGTTACAGCGCTCAGCCCCGCGCCTTCGCTCCGCGCCCCGCAGCCTCTTCCCCGTCGCGACTCACCCGCCTCGAGGGAGTCGCTCCGCCGGTGGCTAAGAGCAAAGCCAGAGTGAAGCTTTTCCAGGGAGCAGCCGGCGCCGACGACGGGGGCATGTCTCTGCCGCGGGAGTTGCCCCAAGAAGCGCAAGCCCGGCAGACGCCTCGGCCACAGCAGCCGCAGAGGCCACCTCAGGCGCGCAACTAGGAGAGCGCGAGAGCGCCCAGCGGCGGAGTTGGAGTGAAGTTTGGCGCGCGGGCTTGCCGGCATTTGTAAGCTGGGCGAGGGGGCCGCCTCGGCGAGGAGCTCAGCCCCCGCGCGCGCCTCGGCAGCCAATCGCTTCCAGACGCAGGACGCGCCCCCAGCCGGAGTTCGGACGCCGAGGAAATGCGGCGCAGCCGTGAGGCGCCCCCCGCGCGGCTTCCCTGGGCAAACCCCTCGCCGCCACGTGATCGCAGACGCTGCTCCTTGCTTGTTACTTCGCGCTAGCCGTCTTTCCCGCGGGGTTGATCCTCGTGCCATGGCTACTCCTTGGGCACCGAACACAAGCGCTCGGTAGGTGTTTCCCCGCCGCTGGCTTTTCGTCTTGGGAAGAGCTTTCCACCTGCTCGTTGGTTCTCGAGAGCGCGGAGTGCCGGGAGGAAGTGCGACCTTGAGACCCACGAGCCCTTTTTTGAGGTTGTACTTTCGAGCGCGATTGGAAAGGGTAAGAGAGGGCAGCCTTGCTGGGAAGCAGGATCCATTTCTCCGGCTAATCTGACGGTGCTGCTTGGGTCACACTGTCAACCACTACCTGCTTCTTCTGAGTAGACCTACAGAGGATTGTCACTGTAAGTGATCTGGAGCAAACGTCTCAAGAGCCGCCTTTATTCTTCAGTCGCCAGTCCCTTCACACAAACAAAAGTTGCCTTCCATATGAGGAAAAGTTGCAATATTTGGGTCTTCTTAGTTGAGAAGAAGAAAAAGAAGGGAGTAACTAAGGGGAACATGGTAAGGTAAAGGGTAAAGGGGCCCCTGACCATCAGGTCCAGTCATGTCCGACTCTGGGGTTGCGGCGCTCATCTCGCGCTATAGGCCGAGGGAGCCAGCGTTTGTCCGCAAACAGCTTCCGGGTCATGTGGCCAGCATGACAAAGCTGCTTCTGGCAAACCAGAGCATCGCACGGAAATGCCGTTTTTACCTTCCCACCTGAGCGGTCCCTATTTATCTACTTGCACTTGTGACGGGGTGAGCTCCCGTTGCTTGGTCCCAGCTCCTGCCAACCTAGCAGTTCGAAAGCACGTCAAAATGCAAGTAGATAAATAGGAACCGCTACAGCGGGAAGGTAAACGGCGTTTCCGTGTGCCGCTCTGGTTCGCCAGAAGCGGCTTTGTCATGCTGGCCACATGACCTGGAAGCTATACGCCAGCTCCCTCGGCCAATAATGTGAGATGAGCACGCAACCCCAGAGTCGGTCACGACTGGACCTAATGGTCAGGGGTCCCTTTACCTTTACCTTTACCTTTACTTTGATGTGCCTTCGAACTGCTAGGTGGGCAGAAGCTGGGACCGAGCAACGGGAGCTCACCCCGTTGCAGGGATTTGAACCGCCAACCTTCTGATCAGCAAGCCCTAGACTCTGTGGTTTAACCCACAGCGCCACCTGGGTCCCTCTAAGGGGAATATGGTAAAGGTGAATAAATATGATGTGGAGAAAGTTCTCTCTTTGCTGAGAAGCAGAATACCAGCGGCTGGGAATCACAAGTGAAGAGAGCACTCACGCAAGGCTTTTTTTGGTAGGCTTTCCATAGTTATGATTGGCTGCTGTGAGGAAAAGATCGTGGATCTTATATGTTTGTATTGTTCAAAACTCAGGGGCAGAGTTAGGTACAGCAGGAATGGTTTTGAAAAATATATATACAGTGGTACCTCGGGTTAAGAACTTAATTCTTTCCGGAGGTCCGTTCTTAACCTGAAACTGTTTTTAGCCTGAGGTACCACTTTAGCTAAAGGGGCCTCCCACTGCTGCTGCCGCCGCCGCGCAATTTCTGTTCTCATCCAAGCAAAGTTCTTAACCCAAGGTACTATTTCTGGGTTAGCGGAGTCTGAAGCATCTGTAACCTGAAGTGTCTGTAACCCGAGGTACCACTATAAAAGGGTTTCTGCTTTAAAGCTAAAAGAGAAAACAAAGTAGAGCCCAAAAGTCTGAAGTCTACCCACCCCATGTCTGCTCTCCTGGATATAGAAATGGTGGGGACTGAAACGCAAGTTAGATAATTTTAGATGCTGGACTTAATGGTCTTATGCACACTCCTACTTTTAGGTGCTAATGTGTATTACTTCACTTCAAAATGTGCTACAGCAGGAGACCTTTCTGCTGAGTAGAGCCCTGGATGTCTGCCTCACAGCTCCTCAATGTAGATTAGCAGTGAAAGACTGATTCTGTGCTCTAGAGAGGCCTGTGAAGGCTCCTCATCCTGTTCACAGGTCCCAAAGGTTGAGGTAAAATGTTGAGTGGATGACTGCATTGTTGCACAGTTGTTCATAAATGAGATGTTGCAACAGAAAAGGGCCTAAGCAACTCTCATGCATCACCCAAAGGTAAAATCACAAAAACCTCAGCAAATCTCAATGGTTGAACTGCCACACAAGATTTATAGCTATGGAATGTCCATTTTTACTTCTTTAAAAATTGGATCCACTAGACTTGCCTCATCAGGATGCTTAGTTTGAACTCATGGAGCTTTTCACCATATAAATCACTGCAGTGTCTGCTATTAAATGGACTTCAGTCATCAAACTATCTTTCAGTGAAAAACGGCAAACACAACATATTAAATATTTTTAAATGTAAAATGCTTACACGTGCATTTTTTTATTATACACATGCATATTATAGTATTATTTTTTATGTTTGTACCTCTCTTTTTTATCATACAGAAATGTAACTATACTACTATAGTATAGTTAAAGTGTTAAGTAGTCAATCTTTTACATTTTCTAAAGTTTTATGTTATTTAAGCACTGTGACTTGCTGCTATTTTTATTGATTTTAGTTAGTAATTATTGTAATCGTTAAGAGTGAAGTCCTGCTTAATTGCTATTTGATGATATTTAGAGTTAATTTTATTGTGTGTTATTATATTCTAATGGGTTATTGAATTTTATTGGACATTAGTTGTCTATTTTAAAGTTGTTTTTATTATTACTTTTGTATTGGATGAGATCATTATAAGGTGTATATTTTGTTGTTGTAAACTGCCTTGTGTATAATAATATAGAATGGTGATATACAAATTAAAAGTGAAATGAAATAAAAAGTGGTTTAGAAATGCTTTTATATAAATATATATGTGCCATATATCTCTGTGGCAAATGTGTGTTTTCTACAGATAACTGCCCCAGGGAAGCAGGATTAGCTCCTTGCCCTAACCACAGCGACAAATGTCACCATTATACAGTACATAATGTGTGAAACAGCTCTCAGTGGAGACAGAGGCTTCTCGACACTTTTTAAGAACCGTCTCCTAAGTCTGCAAAAGTAAAATATCAAGTGATTGTTTGCAGAATGCATTCACCATTAAATATCAACAAAACCTGACTTTTTTGCATCGAGAGAAAACAGACAATTATATTATATTGTTTTGTTTGTTGAGATGTGTCTCTGAAAGGGATGGGACAAGCTGACAAACAATGATGATAACGCAGCCTATCCCAAATATTGCAATGAAATTAGTTTGACCCTTACATCTGTTCTGATGGGAGTATTCAAAGGAGAAATCTAAAACAATGAGCATGGAAACATAATGGTTCTTTACTGCAGCCTTGTAAATGTCATTTCAGTTGAAACAAGTGATGATAAAATTGACATGTTTGTTCAACAATGAATATATCAACTTTAGAATAACCATGTTCAGGGTTCACTGGAACCTTGGTGACTGAGAGCTCCAAGGATACTTCCCACCTGTAGTTTCCCTAGGTCCCTCAGTACCATTACTGGAGCTTGAATAGGAAGCAAAGGAGTTGGTGTTCTGGTAGCTGTTATGGCACTAAGTGCTAGCAGTTGAGAGCAGAGAAGTGGGGAACATTTTCTCTGTCCCAAACTTTCCCTCCTGCACTCCCTGGGCTATTTTAAATGTGTGCTGCCTGCTCAGTTGGGGATGGAAGGGCATGTCATCTAGAAGTACATCTTAGATCAGGTTTGCTAACTTGTGGTCCTCCTGATATTGGACTCCCAACTTCCATCAGCCCCAGCCAACGTGGCCAAGGAGCCTGGTTCCAAATCCCAACTTGCCTGCAAACTTCACTGAGTGGTCTTCGGCTGATCACATTCTTGCAGCCTAACATCTCTCACAGCTTGTAGGGAGGAACCAACTATGCTGCTTTTGAGAAGAAGTGGGATATTATATAGTAGATAAGCCCCATTGAGTTCAATGAGGCTTACTGCTAGAACTGCTCTGCAGCTTAACAGTCTGCCTATCTGGCTGTTACTCATTGGGACCTTAAAACATCTCCATGAGTTGGCAAGGTACAGAGGTCGTCAAAGGTCAGAAATGACACATTCCCCATTCTAGAGAGAGGTAGGCAGACGCTGTACATCAACAGGCATTATTAAATAATACAAGGCCATACAGGCTCTGATAGAGAATAAAGTGCATGGCAAGAGTGAAGAGTATTGCAAGATGCTTGACTCCTAAACATGTCGGTATAGTCAGGACTTATATAAGGAAGTACTGACAATGGTGAAAACTTCAGAAGCAGAGCACATATCAGGAAAAGGCACCACATAAGGTGTGCTGTAGAACAATGTGCAACATTTTTAGTGGCAAATGGTTAAAATATTGACCGTCCTGGCTGAATGCATTTTTAGCACTTCAGGAGGTGCTTTAGATTGGGGAAATTGCAAGGGAAGGGAGGAGTTAACGCCCATTTCATGGCACCAAAACTACAAATAAAATTGCTGGGAGATCCGATCATGGATCCGACTGCAAAATGTCTGGTTTCATCCACAGTGTGGCTGCTGCTATCTTTATCTGAAATGAATCTAATGTAATGTGAACTGCTGGTTTTTCCCCCATGGGCCTCGGTATCTGAAAAGTGTTTATGGTACAGAAGTATACATATTATTATTATTTATTATACATATTCCACTTGTCCTTCAGGAAGTGTGGAGCAAGTGGGACTTCCACACAGGTTTGAGTGCTGCTTAGCTTTAACAGAGTAGTAGAATCATGCAATCCTCTGGCTATTCTCTGGGGCAATGTGGTTTAAGTTAATCAAAAGCACATTTAGAAAGATCAAATAGAAATGCTACACTTTAATTATAGCTATCAAATAGCCATTATCTAATAGCAGAAAACAGGCTCAAGTCAGTTATTCTTAATGACCAGAATAACACAGGGCATTTCTCCGTAGAGGCAAGGGGAACATTGAGCAATTTACCAAATTGTGGGAGGCATTGATGAAAGGCATTTCAGCTGTGGTGGGAGTATGTTTTCAGTAGCTCTTAACTTCATCAATTGACCAATGTGTCATTGCTGAAAAGCTTAATTCCGCTTCCCACATCAGAGGCAGTGTAAGGATAAGAACAACTTAACTGCAGACATCCAGTCAGTGTGTTTTTTTCTTAAATATATTGCCTTTCATGTAGAAAGTTAACTAAAGAGTGCCCAAGTGCTAACTGAGCACAATCCAGCAGAAGTTAAACATTTTAACCTTCCATTGATTTTTAACTCCCATTGACTCTTAAAAGCATGTGTTTAATTGTCTACTGTTTAAGTCAATGGGACTTTGACTAGATGCTGCTTGCTGAAATTAGAAAAAAGAGAGGTGTTCCAGTCCTAATTTAGTTTAAGAAGTATTATCCAATATGTTGAGATAGCAGCAATATTTTCCTCCTTGAGCAGGTTATTGGGTTAATTCAGGATTCCAGTGATTTATGGCAAGAAGAAGCCATTGCTCTATGAACTGACAAGGGAGAAGTTACTTCCTTTCACTGAGAAACAACTGGCAAAGCAGTTTCTGGAAAAGATGTGTCTGAAACAAAGCAACTAACATACAGGTTAAATAATCTCAAGTCTGAGATAACTTTGCTTGATAAACAGTGCCATATTTAATTCTGATACTAACTTTGTCATCATATTCAGATGAATCTTATAATCGGGACAACCATTTACTATGTTAAGATATTTATCCAGAGCTTCATAAACCATGGTTTATGGAACCACAGATGAACTCTCCTCTGATTTTCTCTTTCATCCCCTAATAAGTGTACTAGCTTCCCCATGAAGCCATACTTCCCCATGTTGCCCAACCTGGGAAACTCTGTATCAATGTCAGTTAGGAAGACAGGATGAGAAGCCAGGATCAGATCAGAGAGAGAACCAATCCTGGCTAATCTAGTTTGTTAAACAACATTATGGATGTTATGGGGAGCTTTGGTTTGATGTAAGCCAGGATCTGTACACCAAAGTTAGTACATGCTGAAAAGAGGGAGAGAGGTATCTAAGGGGTGTACAACCATGGTGCTGGTTAATGCATAAGGGAGTAAAGCAGCCTTATATTTAACAACTCACTTAGTAGCGATAGGCAGCTATCTAGTTCAGTGTAGTCTACATTGACTGGCAGTGGCTGTTTTCAGGCCAGGGCCTCCCCCAGCCTTAGCTAGAAATGCAAGGGATTGAATATGGGACCTTCTGTATGCACGACAGATGCTCTACCACTGAGCTATGGGCCTCCATAAAATAAGGCCCCAAATTGTTCATTTAAAATAAGGAACTGTCTTATAGCACCATCTAGCCCAGTATTATTGATGCACACACAGAGACTGGAGATCCCAGGAATTGAAACTAAGGATTGCTACATGGAGGAGGGGCTGGATCTCTCTATCCCTACTTCACCAGTACACTTGGCTTCTGTGCTAGCTGCGGCTCCCTCATTTCTGTCCCTCCCCTACCAGCATGTTTGCTAGAAGACAATGTTTTCCACTAGCCTTCATAGAGGCCAGGATCCTGCATTTCTCTCCTCTTCTCTGCATCCAGCATGGAACCACAGGCTCATAAAAACATTTGTAGGCTTATTTACATGGTTGAAGTAAAGCCCTATTTATTTTGCAGTTCCTTTTCCATTTTATTTTACCTTATAATTTTGGAGCTTCGGCATTGCCATTGCTTTTGTCTGTTGGTTTTTATTGATTTTGGAATTATTGTGCATAGTTTTAAATTAAGCATTGTGCACCACATTATAATTTGTGAACCACTTAGAGAAATTCTAGGTGCAATATGGTATACATACATCATTTTCCTCATTTTTAAAAATTGCAACATTTGTGTCAGCCCATGGTTTTTGCAGTTCATGTTTCCGGTTAAAGCAGAGTTTAAAAGGGTTGGACTCAGGTATTGCGGCAAAAGCTTTCCAGAAAGTGACTCGACACTTTCTATCTGACCTATCAAATACAAAGAAGTTGCACATTTACCTTGCTTTACTCAAGTAGTAAATGCCATAAATATCTCCTGCATCTGTGACCTGCAGAACCCTGTGAAAACCTCCAAGGGGATTATTCCAGATGACTTTTTACTATAGGGAAATCTGTACTCCACTTTTAAGAGCAGCTTTAAATTGAGTTTTGGGGAGGTGTTGCCCAGAACAACATCAGAAAGGACAACCAAGGGTCTTGATAAATTACAATTCTTTGGGGCTCTGAGGGGTACTTGATTTGCTGTTGATAAGTGGGGGGGGGAACCTCTTAGGACACTTAAAAACTGACATTTGTAGCAGTAGCAGATAGATGTGTTTAAGTTCATTTCTTACAGAGACAATTGGAAACAGAAACAGAGGAGCCCCCTGAGCTCACTAAATGCTATTGCACCTGGCTTAGAAGTCAAGACTTATGAGCCACAGAGCATGTTACTTCAAGCTGCGGGGGGGGGGGGGACCATTTAGAGATCTGAAATTTGTATATCGGAAATGAAGTCAGAACATTTTTCCTTTATAGCCAGGTGATGTTTGCCTGGCAGCAGTTATAATTCAGTGCTCTACAAAAACAAGTAGAGCCTGCAACAAAATGTTCAGGGTTCCAGCCAGCCATGCCCTGTTCCAGGATACTGCATTCCAAGCACACATCTCCCATGCAACAATCTTGCTCAGTCCTCAGTGGTTTTTGTGGTTCTTTCCCCCTCCCTCCCTTATTTTTTAAAGTGTGTACTTCAGTAAGCATTGGGGAGTCCCCTAAGGTTGTAGATGGTGCCGTTTATAATGCTTCGCACGCGGGAGAATCCTGTTTGCATGATAATATCTCAGAACTTATCTCAGTAAGAAATATATACTGTTCTCATTTCCTAAAGCCCATAGCAAGTCAGTTCATATTCACAAGCTTCTCCTACAACTTACTGAGCAATTCTAACAGGAGGGAGGGAATTCCTTGGGGAAGGACTGAACTCCATTGGTAGAGCACCCCATCTGCCTTGCACCAGAAGGTCCCTGGTTAAATCCCTTGGGTCTCAAGATAGGGCTGGGGAAGAACTCTGCCTGAAACCCTGGAGAGCCACTGCCAGTCAGTGTGGACAAGACTGAGCTGGATGGACCAATGGTCTCTGTATAAGGCAATTACCTATCCAGTGCCAGAACCAAAGCCCCAAATGTTCATGGCAGCCTGGCTGGAAGGTAAGAAGAGTCTGTGCTTTTGGATTTTTTTCCTCTGGTCGACCCCACCCTCCCTCCTATTGATTCCAATGGGTGGGAAATTACCAGGCCAGCTCCAGAACTGTCATAGTATAAGGCCATTTTGGAGCAGCAGGATATCTGAAAAAAGGGAAGACTTAGAAACAAGTGGATGGGTGGCTCTGTGGGTTAAACCACAGAGCCTAGGGCTTGCCGATCAGAAGGTTGGTGGTTTGAATCCCCACGACGGGATGAGCTCCCGTTGCTCGGTCCCAGCTCCTGCCAACCTAGCAGTTCGAAAGCACGTCAAAGTGCAAGCAGATAAATAGGTACCGCTCCAAGCGGGGAAGGTAAACAGCGTTTCTGTGTGCTGTTCTGGTTTGCCAGAAGCAGCTTAGTCATGCTGGCCACATGACCTGGAAGCTGTACACCGGCTCTCTCGGCCAATAACGTGAAATGATCACTGCAACCCCAGAGTTGGTCATGACTAGACCTAATGGTCAGGGGTCCCTTTACCTTTACCTAATATGTTCCTAACATCCATCTAATTCAGTACTGTCTAAATCGACTTGCAGCAGTCCTTCAGGATGTCAGAGAAGGGGGCTTTTCTATCTCCGCTACCAGGCACCCATCCTGTGAAGATTCCCTGTATCTTTTCTAGTGTTCAGCATTAAAGAGCAGTTCCTTTGCATGAGGAGCACAAACCTCAGAGCAGTGACAGGTTCCCTGGTTGGCTGTTTCCACAACATTGCATAACCACATCTGATATAGTTTGGTTAGATTCCAGAGGGGGGTTGGATATTACCTCTGCCTGTCAGACTGCTTTTATATATTAAAGGTGAACCTCAAGTAAATTGAAAGACTTACTAGCTGCAATTGGCTTCCTGTGGAGTAAGCATCCTACTTACTGCTTGTTTCTTTGACTGAAGTGAACAGGTGTTTGAGTGCAATGACAATCAGCCACTTGACTCGCAAACCCTGGCGGCTTAGTGAATGATTTCTTCTGCCCTAAGACTCTGAGAGGTGAATTCTGAACAAACTTTGCATTAGGATTAATAATAAATGCCTCATCTTACCCAGTCACTTAATGATTATTACAGTACTTAAACTCTGTGTCCTCACAGTGCCGTGAACAAAATCCTTTTTTTCTTTTTTACTAACCAGAAGAGAGAAATAATTGATCTCAGAATGAATAAGAACTCTTTCCCCCCACCCCCCAAATAAATATGTGACTATTGGCATTAGATTACTCTGGGTTTGGTTCTATATTTATTGGAAACACACACACACACACACACACACACACACACACACACACACACACAATTTGTATCACCAAACCAACTTCAAAGCAAAGAAGAAGAAGAAGAAGAAGAAGAAGAAGAAGAAGAAGAAGAAGAAGAAGAAGAGGAGGAGGAGGAGGAGGAGGAGGAGGAGGAGGAGGAGGAGGAGTAGTTTGGATTTGATATCCCGCTTTATCACTACCCGAAGAAGTCTCAAAGCGACTAACATTCTCCTTTCCCTTCCTCCCCCACAACAAACACTCTGCGAGGTGAGTGGGGCTGAGAGACTTCAGAGAAGTGTGACTAGCCCAAGGTCACCCAGCAGCTGCATGTGGAGGAGCGGGGACGCGAACCTGGTTCACCAGATTATGAGTCTACCGCTTTTAACCACTACACCACGCTGACTCTCAAAGGATCCAAATGACAAATGAATAGCATTTACCCACAAGCATTTATAATTGGTAAGCATTCTGGTATCTGACAAGTTCTTCCTGGGTTAGAAGGAAATGTTTCTTGTTGACTATCAAAGGTATGCACAATACTATTGCTGGGCCAAGTACAGTACTGTTAGCTTTTGATCTCCAGTAAACACATCCGAAAGTAGTGGCAGAGGGGATGGGGGCAGTTCCTGAGAAGGAAATCTCCCCAATCAAATATATTGCAATATCAACCATTATCCTGTTTATGTTGACTGTGATGAATAGCTCACTTAAGCCACCGTTTCTTTAACTTCATTTTACTTAATTCCATTGTCTTTAATGCAGCAAAAATTTGCTTAAAAAGAAGCATGTTGGTGTAAGTGGTTTGTCTTTTTCAGAGGAAAAAAAACCGATTAACAATTTGTATTATGGTAAAGATTTATATCCATTCAACAGTTTCTGATAGGCAGTCTGATTCACAAAAAAGTCAAAATAGGGTACTTGGATTTGTGCCAGTTTGGTTCCACTGATCTTCCCAATGTGTGGGCTACTAAATCTAAATACAGCATAATTTTTTAGTTAACTAGGCTAATATGTTCCACTAACAATAAAAAAGTAAGTGGAAAGCTGGGGAAATTAAAACACAAAACTAGATTTTTCAGTTTGGCAAGAGAAAAATTTAATATAGTTGACAAAAGTCATAATACTAAAGCATAACTGTACAAGGTAGAATTGCTGGAAATTATAAAGCAAATGGGACTTTATGGGGGAAGAGAATAGTTAATAATGAAAAAGTCAATTTGTGTACCCCTTTAATAATAAAGTTTAAATGATTGATACATCTTATTTTAGTGTGTTTGTCAAAATCGAAGGATCAAGCTTTATTTGACGTCACACAGGAGGGCTACTCCTCTCAGTATCCAGTGATCTGGAGAGACAGTTGTCCTTAGGTAGATTGCAGTAATATAGGTCAAATCGGTTCTCCTTGGCTTCTTGTAGATGGGGCAAACATAGAGTTTAGGGTCTCTTGGGCCAGTTGTATTAATCGCAAATATATGCACAACAGGAAGCACAGTGAAAAGAATCTTCGCAGTTGATTCAGTGAGTTTATTATTACGTCTATCCCATCCAGCTCCATCCAAGTACAATCCATAAATATATACCCCTTCCTGTGTGAAAAGAATTTGATGTTTATTATGCATAGAAAAGTGTCTGCTTTTAAAATTACAACATGACTGTTTGACTTAACCTATTCAATATAAGATGTGGCATAATTAGCAAAGTTTGAAATTGTAATAAAAAATTGATCCACAAAGTTCCTGAAATTGCACCATATGGGAATGAAAAATGTTAAGATATTGAGCTCACCAAAAAGACAAAATAACTGTTTTAAGGCACAACAGCAGGTAGGTCTTACAGCAGGAGTCCTGGACTGCTATGTGGAAGGGCAAACAGCTCGTCGCTTTTTGCTTTTTTCTTTTTAAACCCTCTATGGTCTTCGGCAAGTCTTATCTAGGGTGGGGTAGGGAATCTTTTCCAACCCCAAATAGCAGATTAAAAATAGCTACTGTGCCTTCATGGTCTGAAAGCAACATGAGGCCACCACCTTGTTGATGCCAAATGGCTCTGGGTCTGGCTAGTGCCCGAACCACCTGTATGCTGCCTTGGATTCCATGGTAGGGAGAAGACAAGATATATATTTTTTAGAAATAAACAAAACACTTGAGTGTGATAATTACACACACACACACACACACCGATATATATATATGTATATGTATATGGATATGTGTGTGTATGTGTGTGTATTAATTATGGATTAATAAACCTAGAAAAAAATGCTTTTAGGGCAATGTTTCTTCACCTTTTAGCCTATCAGGTTTATCAGGATTCTATAATATGATCAATATCAAATAGTTATATCAGGTTGGCCAACACGATGCCCTCCAGATGCTTTGGAATAAAACTTCCATCAGTTTCAGGCAATGTAACTGATGGTCTGGGAGTTGTAGTCCAAAACATGATGGCTACCCTTGCTTTTTTTACAGGCACAAGCAATGGTGTAGTAAAATGTAAGGATCACAATGAATAGTTTTACCACTTCATTACCATATAACACAGTCATGTATTTAATAATAGGTGACCAGGAATTCCACTGTGAGTTCATGAAATTCCATGCAAGTGGGTACATAATACTCTAATACACACACACACCCCGCGCACCACCCCATTTGGTTTCAGTACTAGTCAAGGAAGAAGGAAAGTCTATTTCTCCATAACCATTGCAGAAATGCAGCAGGCTGGTTGGTGGAGGGAGGATAAATTACTCTGTTCTTATGTCTGTCTATTTAGCAGATGGTATTTTAAAAACCTAGGCTAGAAGTCTAGGTTTCCATGCTTGCTATGGAAAAGGCTGCTTCTAGGCTCTTATCAAGCCAGTAAAAAGAGAGAGAAAGTAACAATCCTGCTTGTGCAAGGACTTCCACTTGCACAGTGCTTCTGGGTTTCGTCAAACCCTGTTGAGCATGGGGGGAGGAGAGGGAGAGAAGTTCCATTACACAAGTGGAAGTCCTTGAGCAAGCTGAATTATTTCATTGGATGCAACTCCTATGAGTAAGTTCTGAAATTAATGCCAAAATATAAATATGTCACACATACAGGAGGGGCTGTTGTAATTTCTTCTCTAGCTTGTTTCAGCACTTCATTATGGATAGTTACTGTATCCAAAGCCCATCCTTTATGTGCTCGAGTCACTTCCTGCCTCATAGCTGTTAGGAAACCTTCAAAGTGGATGAAAAAACAAGGCAAGTTAAATACAACATTTTCTGTTTTCTGTCTTCAGGCTGCAGTGCTTTAAGGTTAAAGCATTCATGGTATAAAAAAGCACACTAAAACTCTCAGCAGCAAATTACCAACAAAATATATGGAATAAATAAGAAGAAATGAGAAAAGCAAGAACAGTGGAACTATAGGCTACAACTATTGTTATTTATTAGTGAATTAATAGTAACAACATCTAGTGGCTACAGCAAATATTAAGGATTTGAAAAACCAGAAACTGTAATCAAAAGAAGCCATGTATTGGCCTCACTGTGACTGAAAGTATTATGGGCTTTAGAGGCAAAGAAGCACTGCTGTATTTTATATCTAAAGAACCAAAATGCTCTCAAAATTTAAATCAATTGTTGCCAAACAAATACTGTACCTTCGTTCCATAAGATGCACCTGACCAAAAGATGCACCTAATTTTTAGAGGAGGAAAGGGGGAAAGCCCTGGTTTTTTGGGGATCAGCTCACAGTTGTGCAGCTTCTTTTGCAAAGGGGGGAAAGCTCCATTTTTTTGAGGATCAGCTCAAAGTTGTGCAGCTTCTTTGCAAATGGGAAAAGCCCTGTTTTTTGCGGGGAACAGCTCACAGTTGTGAAGCTTCTTTTGCAAAGGGGGAAAGCTCCATTTTTTTGAGGATCAGCCCAAAGTTGTGCAGCTTTTTTTGCAAATGGGAAAAGCCCCGTTTTGGGAGGGGGGGTCAGCTCACAGTTGTGCTGCTTTTTTGCAAAGGGGGAAAGCTCCATTTTTGAGGATCAGCTCAAAGTTGTTGAGCTTACCTTGCAAAGGGGGGGAAATCCTGTTTTTATGGGGTTCAACTCACAGTTCTGCAGCTTCTTTAGGAAAGGAAAGGGAGCCATTTCTACAGTTTCCAGACAGATAATCTAATCAGCCAGTCACATGTCGCTGGGGAAACAAACAGCCTCCATCTGCAGAACATTCAACAATGGAGGCCTGGGCAAGGGGGCGGGGCGGGAAGGGAAGGGAGCTAGCGTCCCTTATCTCCCTCCCCGATCTCTTGCAATCAGCAGCTGAGCAGGTTCCTTTCAACATCCTCTTTCCCTCTTGTTAGCCTTTAGCATAGCTCTTTCTAAAATAAAAATAAAAAAGCACAATCTGCCTTTTGCCCCTGGGCAATTCGGCTCCAGAGACCATGCATTCGCTCCATAAGATGCATTTCCTCTTACTTTTTAGGAGGAGCAAATGTGTCTTATGGAGCTAAAAATACAGTATTCTCTGAAGTTTTTACCTGTTCTTTGAAGCTAATCAGTTTTGTTTAGAAATTACACAGTGACATTCATCAGTCTACCTCAGTATAAGATAGTCATTAAAGCACAGAAAATGGCAAATTGTTCTATTTTACTGTTTTTTCTCCCCAGTCTTACAACTTTACTTACTTCTTTCCCCCTTACTTTTCTGCAAATATCTAACATTTCAATCCTATAAATGTCTGTTAAAAAGATAAGTCCCATTAACTTCCTTCCTGGTGAGTGGCTATAGAATAGTAGCCTAAATGTCCCTTGGTAAATAGAAACTGGTTGCCAAGACAGTATGGGAAAATAAATTGGCATGCAACCAACCATGCAAGCCCATGATGAAATGCTGTCTTGCTAACAGGGTGTATGCCAAAAATGGAGAAATGCTTGACAAGAATGTATGCATGTTGATTTTCATCCATCTGAGAGACGACATTACTTGCTAGAATGTACAATAAATTCTATTTTGGTTCCAGAAAATTAAATCCTACAGTGGAGGTCATACAGGGAAAATGTTTACAAGTTGCAGTTTTAGAAGAACTTGTATCTATGTCCTATGGGACACCACAGTCTTTTGGATATCACAGCTACTTTTGTATCAATTTGAGAGAAGCTGTGAGCAGTTATCATACTTTACATACATATTATTACATACATATTAGAAATGTAAATTTTCTTTGTAGAATTGGGGGAGGGGGAGCCTCTGAATGTATTTGATCCCTTCCCCCACCCTCTATGAGAATCTCACTACAGCAGAGTAAATTAAACTGTAGCTAAATGCAGGATAATATACAGTTAATTTTACCCTTCTAATTCTTACCCTGAGGATTAAAGAATCCAGTCATCCAAAATACAGGAGGCCTCCCTTCAAAAATCCAGATGCGAAACTGATTGTTTCTCTCTAGAAGTTCAGTAAACCAGAAGCCAAGTGTGGAAGAATCCCAAGATACACGTTTCCAAAGTTTAGGAATCCGAGCATCATACATGTTATCAAGTGCATCTCTTAAATTCTGAAGAAATTAAAAACAAAAAATTAGTGGCCCTGATATGAGATGCATTAGTTTTAAAATTAGTAGTCTTACATAATGATGGACTACGTTACCTCACTCATAATAATAGTTCCTTCTATGGCGAGCTTAAGGTCACTTAGACTGGTTCGAACTATTTTGATAACCTTTTGCATTCGATCAATTTCTTGACGAAGAAAAATATTCATAGAATTAAGATGTCCCATTTTTACTAAGCGGGCTTTCACCTAAATAGGAAGTTAAGAGAAAGTAATCCAGTCAATAAAGCATTTAAAGTAACACTAGGAAAATAATTATATTTTGCACCATTTCCGTTTATGATTTGCAGGGCTGGGGTTGGGGTACCAGCCAACATAACAGGTACCAAGGCATCTTATTCTTCACAAATCATCTCACTCCCATCTGAGACCAACACAGGTTTTGAATTCCCCACAGCTCTCATATGAACGAGAGACCAGTCTTCTGATACAGTACAGCAGGCATAGGCAAACTTGGCCCTCCAGATGTTTTGGCCTACAACTCCCATGATCCCTAGCTAACAGGACCAGTGGTCAGGGATGATGGGGATTGTAGTCCAAAACATCTGGAGGGCCGAAGGTTGCCTATGCCTGTTGTACAGCATTCACGACAAGTGGTGCGAGCTGACAAAGCCCCACTGATGGTTTCTGCTTTGATAGGGCTCAGACAGAGGTCTTCCTAGACTGCTACTTGCAGTTTCTTTTACCAAAATGCCAGGGATTGGCCCTGGGATCTTCTGTGTGCAGAGCATGTGCTCTACCACTGAGCTGTGACCTCTCACTGTGTACATTGCAGAGAGATGCATAAGACTCAAACGTGGCTTAAGCTCACAAAGTCTCCCCTTTGGATGGCACACTGGAAGTACAAAAAAGCAGGTGCATTACACAAATCACTTACACAGATCTCTTATCTATCCACGCCCATGCTTGTTACAAAATTCTGAAGTCAGTGTCACTTAGAACCAATTTGAAATTGCAGTGTAGCAAAAAGTTATCTTTTACAAAATAATGCTTCACCCTGAAGCAGATTACAGAACTTTGAAAACTGTTTTTAAAAAACAGCCATACAAATAGAATTTATAAAATGCTATGACAAAAACAGTTTTGTCAAAAATATTGCCCAGTCAAAGCCAACTTGCTCACCTGCAAGAAAAAGACATCAAACCTGGGAACCAATGGCACAGGTGCTACCAGATAATTAGTTGCAGAAGTAGGAGTTCTTGGAAGATGAAAATTAAGGAGGGGGGGGGGTGAGAAAACTAGAGAGTAGATAGTGAATAAGGGACAGAGGCAAAGTGTACAGGGAGAGGACTGGTCCAGTATAAAGATGTAAAGTAACCACAGGAAAATACCAACTCAGGCAGCGCACACACAGAAGCAACATACATGTAGTGTAGAGCCAAGTGGGTTGAGGCACCAGCAGCTTTGGGTCCATTGGGTCAAAGTCCCTTAGATCCACCTAGGGACTGACACCGTGGGAAAAATACAAAATGCACAGACCCCTGGCACACCTTGTGCCCTGACTGGCTTGTGATGCGGCAGCAGATCTGCCACATGGCGCTTTCCTCCAGCCAGTCCCAGTTACGATTGCGCTACCCCAACATTTTTAAAAAGAGCAATGTTTTGTCACGTTAGCTTTGAACTCTCCAGCATTTAGAAGAGAGACCAAACCTCCTCCGCCACCCCCCACCCCCCACCATTACCCCATGATGAGTAAAGTTCTATATAGTCACCATTTACTTCAATGGAGACTGCCCAGGGAGCAGTGCTTCAGGGATTGTACCCTAAATCAGTAGACTTTATGATCATCTAAGCACTGATATATAAAGGGAATGACTATCTAGTTAGTGGAAAGAATGCAATTATTGCATTCTCATGCTTTATGTAAGATTTGTAGGCTATTCATTGTGGACAATGAGTATACCCATTAAATTCTGAGAAATAAGTACTGTGCCTCCGTGAAGTTGTGTTATACTTAAGAAACAAATGCTTTATGGATTTTTTTTTAAGGAAGGAGAAATTACAACTTTAATATCATCATTACTCTTTCATATTTCTTCTGGATTAATCTTGTAACTTGTTTTTTGTTTTGTTTTTTGTTTGCATTGCCCTTGAAGAATCCATTGGGTTTTTCAATAAGTGGCACAAATGGGCCAATGTTTGCAGCATCTTGACTATAAAAAGAGAAAATTATTTGCTAATATGTACAGTTGTTTGAAGTTACTGTAATCTGGGGATACACATGACCTTTGATGCGATATATAGAATCAAGGGAGCAATTCTCATTGGAAATTGATTAGCTAATAATTTTTCCTTAAGGTACAGCCATTAGATACACATCCAGCCAAATTCCTCTTCTAGCATCATGGACCTTTATGTTCCCTTTATGTAACCTTACAGGATTCCCTATAACAGAATACTTAGGACTAAGCTGAAACAGGTATGTGCATTTTACAAACAAGCCCCTTACCCCAGTCTTAGGGAAGCTTTTAAGTTTAGGGAAGCTTTTAATGTTTGATGGATTTCTGTATTTTAATGTTTGATGGATTTCTGTATTTTAGAATTTCTGTTTTGTTGGAAGCCGCCCAGAGTGGCTGGGGGAACCCGGCCAGATGGGCGGGGTATAAATAATAAATAAATTTATTATTATTATTATTAGTTATTGAATTGGGGGGGGGGGGTGCAAAATAGAAGAAAAGGTTTGTTCAGAGTAAAAACATTGTCCTCACTCTAATTTGGCTTCATGATATCATCATGCAGCCAAATTTGGCAGGCTATGTGATGACATGACATTATCATCATGTTGTTGTTGTTTAGTCGTTTAGTCGTGTCCGACTCTTCGTGACCCCATGGACCAGAGCACGCCAGGCACTCCTGTCTTCCACTGCCTCCTGCAGTTTGGTCATACTGTTCCCTTAATGTCTAGACTCACCTTAGGAAGATGCCCCTTTTTAAAAAAAGAAAAATGGCACCCAAACTACAAACTGGGGAATAAAGCAACTGAGAGCAGGACAGGTTCGTGAAACTTCCCCTTTTACTTCTAGTGTGTAAAAGCTCAGCACAGCTGTAAGAATATTAGCACAGCTCTATATATCTTACTTTTCAATAGAAGAGGTCTTTCAGGATCATGGCTGAAGCACAAAATTCATTAGCAGCTTTGACTGAAATCTTTGGGAATCAGCCAGCAGCTGCTGCCTGTTAGAAGAGTAGTCCCTTGGAACTACTGTTCTGCCTAAGATGCTGCAAGATCCAGAAATCTATCATAGGACCTACTCACACTCAAGTCACAAGCAATACTCGAAGCAATTTATTTTAACTTAAATCTTAAGTTCTAATCTAATGGAAACGTTTCAGAACTTCAAAGCTGAGGTTATGAGTGGCTATCCCCTAAACTAGATAGGCGTGTGTGTGTGTGTGTGTGTGTGTGGTCTGATTCAGGATCTCCGAGATGTAACTTCCAGAGTGATCACTTCAGCTGGCCCTTGAAGTGTTAAGAACTCACAAATGCTTCTCTATTGACCAATGAAAAGAGGACAAGGCCAGGTCCTGTTGTTTATACCAGGTCCAATCAACTCATAGGCGTAATACATTGCAAGGGTCAATGGTGCCCAGCCCTGTCCTCCTCTGAGAGTAGGGCTCCAAGGAAAAGCCCACATTCCCGGGCAGCTAATTAGGATGGACCCCAGCCTGGTTCTACCCCTGGAGAACAACACCATGTTTAACTCCAAATCCTTCATCAGGTATACATTGATTTGTCTGATGAACTGTAGGCAACTATTTGGTTTGGTCTTTTTAGCTTACATGTATATTTTGGGATGTTATCAAGTGTTCTAACCATTGGGCACTGGGTCTGCTGAAACATAAAACAGATCTAGATTTAATAACCTGATTAAAAAGGCGACATTAAACCAGTCTGCCAGCTGGTGTGTAATGGAAAACCATGGTTTGTTTAAACTAGGACGAGAAGAGCTAATGAAGGAGGAGGAGCATGTGGACAGCTTACTAAACCCAGGGTTATCACAACAAGGTCATTATTTCTAAACTGGCCCAACATCTACCTTTTTTTCTTTCTGCCTAGAAAAGGTAGATGTTTTCCTGGATTTTCTAGCATGTAAAGGTTATACTTTCATAAGTTCCACACTTAGCAGCTTGTCCTAGGTATGACTTATATCAACTCACAAGCTACCAATTCCTCTTTTAAGTCCTTTGATCTAGTTCTGGTTTTGCAGAGCTCTGCCTCTCCATCATGACCTTATGCTTGTTGTTTGCAACTTACCTTTCCTTTAGTGTCAACAGCTGCTAGGATGTTTAGTGCATCCACTGCACGCATGTGTGTTTGGTATTGTTCACAACCACACATGCCGATTTCTACACCACCCAGACACTGCATCAGTCTCAAGAGCCCTGCCTCAAAAAAATTAGTATTCCCATGTCTGCAATTCTCTTGTAGAATTTAAAAACAGTCACCTCATGTGCTATGTAATCGGGAGGCAGCTTCTCAAGCATATCTTCAGCTAATCGATACACAATAGCTTCTCGGGTTTCCCCTACTCCACCTCCACTTTCCTTTGGCTGAATATTGGTAATGGTGTTCAGGACATCAGATGCTGTGCTACTTTGATACCTGAGAGGAATTTTCAATAATATGCAGCAGAATATTAGTTTTGTTGCTAGGAAATGGGCCCGTGAAATTTGCACTTTGCAGTTCTTTGTTAAGAGTATTTTACTTTTGCAACTATTTTGATAACAGATTTATTTTCTCTCAATACCTGCAGTTAAGAGAACCTGTTATTTCCTCCTGCTTAAACCTCCTCAATTTGAGCATAAAAGAAGAGGGAAGGGAAGGCATTGTGACTCCAAAGGCTCATACTACTATCGTTGTGATGTCTGGTTGCTACTAGGAATAGCTGTTCTCTGGCAGTCCACAATACGCTATGCTATGCTATGCTATGCTATGCTATGCTATGCTAAAAAGACTCAGTTTTATTTACGAGGAAAAGAACCAGTGAATTTCATGTACATTTCAGAAAGGGAAAGAAAAAAATGCCAAGCTGCCTCTTGCGGAGATCTTTCAGGAAATTCATCCCTGAAAGCTGCTGTGCATTCCCAGAGCAGCAACACACCAACTACAGTACTCAAAACCTAAAATGCCACTTTGCAGCTTCTTTGGGCATTTTCTCCCAAAACTGTTTGATGGGTGGTTTAAATGAGATGCCAATGGTGTGTGATAATCCCAGCCTATAAAGCAATATACAAACAAATACATCTGCTGCATTGATAGTTTCATTAGCATTTCGAGTGATATAGTGGCAGCCCCACATGTCTGGAGCTCATGAGAGCAGTGCTTGGCATGCTATTACACAGGCAACTTATACTTCTTAGTCCTGAGTTGTGGGTTCGAGCCCTACATTGGGCTAAAGATTCCTGCATTGCGCGGGTTTGGACTAGATGATCCTTGTGGTCCCTTCCCACTCTGATTCTATGATTCAAGCTCTTTTATACCTCAGGGCTGCTTCTCACATTACTTTTGAAATACATGGATATAATTACAGGAGGCATGCTTACACCTGAATAATAATGAAATGTCAAAACGATAATACGTGTTGTAATATAATACAAAATGTCAAAGCCGTAGCTCTTTAGACATGAATCTTCAGATATGGGCACTTCCCCCTGAGATTTCACTTCTGCCTTTCTGAAGTAATTTAAGGAATAGACTCTGTCCTCTACAGTAAAACTTTTGAAACCCAAAAGTAAATATCACATTTAATAACTGAGTGTTCAAAACTTGTTAATAATGCCGTTGAAATGTTTGACCAGATTTTAACAATCACAGAAATGCTAAGTGTGAGCATATTGCCTAAAGCATAATTTACGACTGAATCATAGGAATAACAGAAAAAACTAATAAAATATTATGATGACTAATTATATCCTGTAGCAGATGTGCAGTATTTGAAGCAGAAAATAACAACAACCTGCCAGGTATTTAAGGATGAAAAGTGACTAAATAAAAGATAACATTCAAAATGCAGTTATCAGGTAAGATTGAAATTCCATCATTAAATTCAAAGAACTTCATGAGAACTAATGAAATAATATCATTTTTTGAAATCTGTTTAATCTAAGTTCATCTTGTGTTAATGTCAACCAAATTATTTAATACAATTGAGTGGGAATAAAAGTGTTGCTAGAAGTGTTAGAGCAAATGGGAAAGCTCTCTGTTCATAGGATAATCACATTTTGAAAATTGTTAAAGGAATGTTTAAAAGTGTTAAGTTAGGGTAATATCCAATTATGATGTTGCACTTGTACAACCAACTTCCACTTTTGCAAATGGGACTTGCCCTTAATTCCCTCCCACAGACCAGCATGATGCTGGATTGTTCCCTTAATCTTGGAAAAGTCCAGAAAGGCTCTCTTAAATATTCTGGTATATGTAAATACTGTAGATTTCCAGTATACTTCATTACTTAGAATATATTTTTTAAAGTGATTGAAGAAAAACTTGAAGAATTTCCATATTTGCTATAAAAAAAACAACACTTACGTAATGTCTGCATTAGGATGAAGACCAAATACTTCTGGGCTGTCCATTGACGGAAGAGTTGAAATATAATCATGATACTGTTCCAGAGTTTTGCACACTGGTATTTTATAACCAGTGTAAAAACAGAAGGTATTCTCAAACATCTTCTCACTGAACCAGACCTATACAAAAATGGGGGGGGGTTAAAATTTTAAGGTTGTTAAGAATTAAGAGCTGGATTGTTGAGAATGTGGTACACAAGGACAGAAAGCAGAAACCATCAAATGTTGGCAAAGTCCTCCTGTGCTGATCCAGAGAAGCTCACAGAGTGAAGAATGTTGGTTGTTGTGTGCCCAGGCGCAGTCCCCCCACCCCCACCCTGAGAGCCAGCCCTCAATTAAATAAAACAAAACACAGACAAGATATTTTGGGATTAACAATTGGCTACAACTTTATTGAATTCCAGATGTAGGAAACCTTGGCTTCGGCATTGGGCGTATATCCCTCTCAGCCCAGTGTTGAGGTCTGAGGCATGGCAGGGTCAGTCAGGAATATGGGAACACTGCAAAGTGTGTGTTTACACAGCTGGCTCCCTTTCCACGTTGCAGAGGGGAGTTTTCAGTGTGCTTGTGGACAGAAACTCCCCTCAATACCCCTTTAATGGGGGCCTGATATTGCCGCCGCAGAAGGGTAAGTCACCACGTCACCCCTTTGTTGATTGTTGGACGAAAGGATTCCGCCCAAGGCCTAAAACTGCCAAAGTTGTGACAATTGCTACGGGGAAGGCAAAACCTGCAGAGCAGGGAAAATTCCTTCCCGGCTCTGAAAGACAGCAACCATCATCCGACCATAGCAACGCCCATGAACCTGGAAGGAGAAAGCTTAGTCTGTAACGAAGGAAGCAATTGGAGTGAGGGCTGGGTGGGGGACACTCCAAGGCCCGACTGCATGGCCAGCATCAGCTCCTGCCCCTTTTAAGCCACAGGAGCAGACTAGAGTGAAGCCTTAGCAGGCGCTATCTGCTCCTGAGGCTCCGCCCCCTTGGCTGCTGCAGTGGGGAAAAACAGTGTTGCCGTGCAGATCACTGGTGTGGATGATGCCGGGCCCCACGCCAGCCCGCAAGCCCCACCCACCGCCAGGAACCAGTGAGCAGGCATTTCAGTACCATGGAGAGTCCCAAGTGAGCAATTTGCTCCTACAAGGGTTGAGGGCAAACTGAGACTTTTGAGCCTCTGTCACCATCTTCTAGGGTCTCTTAAAGGGCCACCCCTTTGGCCTCAAATCAGGCACTTCTCCTTTATTGCATGGCCTCCGACCTGGTGCTCTCCATACACTCTTGTACTGGTGAGGTACTATGAAAGACACATGGTTCCTCAGGCCCAGAGGGTCCTGCGCCAGTTGTATGGATTCTAATGCTGCGGCATCTAGTTTCAATGAGGTCCTGCCTGCCTGCCACCCTCAGGTTCAATTGTCCTCCGGTTACCAGCATCAGACCCAAAAAGCCAGGAATCTGCTCTGGCTCCTTTGGCCCTGGCTCACTGCTGGACTCTGAGGTCATGACAGCACAATCACCAACCAACATCCCAAAATCTACTCATTAAATGCATAGAATATTAGCTTGTTATATGAATAACTGAAAGCCTACTCCTTTAAAAAAACAAAACATAGCAATGGCTTTAATACATTGATTTTATGAGAAATACAAAATCATAAATTTGAAAGGCCTTTCTTTCCAGATGATTGACTATATGCCATGAGGGTCCTATTACAATGTCAGTACGGTACATTTTTAACAACATTCTATAGTTTAGTTCAATTGAAAGTGAATCATTGTTCATTTGGAAGCCTTTTTTGCTTATTGTTAAGAACTTTTCATCACATTTCCTTACCCTTGCAAAGCAGTTAAGAAGACGCTTATCATAATCATCAGTGACCCTGCCTCCATACTGTACTTCTCCAATCATGTATCGGACTGTGCTCCAGGATATTCCCTAGAGACAAAAACAAGCACATTTTAGAAATTCTAGTACATACTCACATACAGTGGTACCTTTGGTTTATGAACACAATTGGTTCCGGAAGTCTGTTCATAAACTGAAGCGTTCATAAACTGAAGCGAACTTTCCCATTGAAAGTAATGGAAAGTGGATTAATCCGTTCCAGACGGTCCGCGGAGTAACCGTTCATAAACTGAAGCGAACTTTTCCATTGAAAGTAATGGAAAGTGGATTAATCCTTTCCAGACGGGTCCGCGAAGTACTTAAACTGAAGCGTTCATAAACTGAAACATGGGTGTAATTGGTTCCGGAAGTCTGTTCATAAACTGAAGCGTTCATAAACTGAAGCGAACTTTCCCATTAAAAGTAATGGAAAGTGAATTAATCCGTTCCAGATGGGTCCGCGGCGTTCATAAACTGAAAATTCATAAACCGAGGTGTTCATAAACCGAGGTTCCACTGTACTTGGATTGCACAAAGTGCTCAAGGATCAAATCAAATCAAATTTTATTTGCGTAGCCAACAGGCCATAGCATCAAAAGGACAAACACTAACAAAAATACGTTACATATATGGTTACCAATAAAACCTATTAAACCTATTAAAACCCAAGGTAAAAGCTGGGTTATCATTCGTCGATGTCCCTCTGTCCCATGGGCGGTGACCTTCTCTCTGGTAGATTATTCCGGGCCAGTTAAGTGTAGGGCCCAGCCAAATTGAAAGATTGTGAATATGGCCTCAGGGGGATGGTCAGGACAAGGAGAAAGATAATAATAACCAAATAAGCAGGGGGTAATAAATAAAAATAAGTTAATAATCTCATTCCTTAAAATTTAACATAAATAAAATGATAATAATAATACTGATAAAATCCTAGACGGGGAATCCGGGTGCCTACACTGCTATCATTCAAATAGCGGCTCTCAGTCTCATTGCTCTCTCAATAAATCTGGCAACCTTCTCTGTTATCGAGCTGTTCTGGTCGGCTAGGAGTGAAAACAATTTGGCTTCACATGAGTGGCCCGGGATGGCAGATAGGATTGGCGTGATGGTCTCATCCCTCAGATCTTTATATAGGGAGCAAGACAAGAGAACGTGTGACACAGTCTCTACGTAGCCGGATCCACAGGGGCAGAGCCGGTTCTCGATTAGAATTTTTTGGTATCTACCTTCGAGAACAGCTGAGGGTAACATATTTAGTCTGGCCAGCGTAAAGGCCTGTCTAAATTTGGGGATAATGAGGTTAGATAGATATGTTGCCCGAGAGTCAAAGTGGGAGGGGGGCATAAAAGCGTACCAGGAACTAAATTTCTTAATAGAGGCCAGATTATTCTGCAGTTCGATGTCCTTCAGGCGTTGGTCAATAAGGGTTTTTGCCCTGGGAAGACCCATTTTAAGTAAGTGCTGTGCTTGGAGGCCACATGTAAGTAATTTTTGATGCACTGCTTTGGACCACAAACTTCTATGTGGGCAATAGGCCGGATCGATTTAAATTTAAGTGAAGCCAATAGTTGAATGTTCTTAGCCAGGTTCGGGTTTCAACAGAGGGGAGGCCTCCAGTCGTAGGGCCGCATTTGGTGCACATGGTGGAACGGCTAGAATCCGTCTTAAGAATGTTCTTCCCTTGTGCTCGCCCGGCCTGACAAAAGCAACCAAACCACACCTGGATGCTCCCGCCTTGAATCCACTTAGGGCCCCTGTCGTAACTGTAAACAGAAGTAAGTCGGGAATTTCTAACATAGACGGGAACTTGCTGGAATTCAAAGCCCCTTGTATAAAGATAAAATGGACCCTGGTCCTAAGCCCGGAAAATATCGTATTCGCGAACTATCCAAAACCACTGGGTCCTTGCACAGGGACAGACTGTGTGAGGCACCTGCTGACTATTATAAACAGCATTTTACCTGGGGCAGTTAAAGCAGCCGACTTAGTATAGATTACCTATATCAAGATGGACATTCGGTAGGTGCCCTGATCACTTTCACAGATCATAAACTGGTTAATTTCATCTTTAGAACAATAAATCTATTTTTAAAGAAAGGAATAGATTTATTACGAATCTTTGAAAATAGAGCTCCGCTATCCTCCCTATTGGCCAAGGGGGAAGGGAGACCAGGAACAGAGGAACAAAATGTCAGAGCGCACATGCAACAAAACCGGAGCCTAGGGCACCAGCAGGAAGACTTAGCCCCTCCTGAGACACAACTTCATTCGAACGACAGAGAGGACTCTTTTTCTCCATAGAAGAACATGCTTTAATAAATCGGTTTTGGTCACTGCAGATGCCAGCCCAAAAGGAAATCTTGGATAGACTGGACACTCTGAGAAGCAGACTGGTTAAAAAGGAGGCCCATGTAGAGACTATGGAAGTCTCACACATATGGCCAATATCCCCCAAGTGCCTAGTGGGCAAGAGGACAGTGGGAGGCTCCTTTAAATGTGTAGATTCGGAATACCAACCGCAGCCCCCGTTGGTGTATGGTAAGGCAGATTTAAACCAGACTGTGACATCCCTGAGCACCTGGCTCAGCTATCAAAAACTCTCTCCAAATGAAACAGCTACTCCCCCAAGTTCAAACCCTCCCTTTAAGTCTCCTAGAGCCAAGGATAAGCATCCCTCTATGAAGCAGATGCCTATTGACAAACTTAATGGGAGTGTTTTTTAAGATGTAAAGGGGTTACTGGACACCGTGGATTCCACAAATTTACATCATGGAGGGACAGAGAATTAAAGCTGTTGTCCTGGAATATTGCAGGGTGGCGTACTAAGAAAAACAATCAACAACTTGCAGTGTTCTTGAAGCGATTCGATATCATCCTCCTGCAGGAGACCTGGCATAGCGACCCCATTCTGTTTAATGGCTACACTTGTCACTCCCTATATGCTACTCCTTCTGTAAGGGGAGGCAGGCCTAGTGGAGGTTTAGCCAGCTTTATCTCCACAGAGCTGGAACATTCCTTAAAAGCCCTCCCAAACTGCAATTCCCTAGCCACGGCAGTCATACTTAAATTCAAGAGAGATGCACTTGTACTGGTCAATGTCTACCTGCCCCCTTGCGAAAAAAATTATATAGTTAAAGCTAACTGGGCAGAGTTAGAGACTTTCCTAGAGTCCATAGAATCTTCCCACCCTTCTACTCCGATTATAATTGGGGGGGGACTTTAACGCCCCCATGGGAACTGATGATAACAATTTTTACAGACAATATAATCAGATTCAGGACCCTGAAAGTTCAACTGAGGCAGGTGTTACACGACTTTCCAAAGATAGTAAATGCAATTTCTCGGGGCTACGTCTAGCCCAGGTCGCAAAAAGAAAGGAGCTGATGATATTAAATGGTAGTAAGGAAGAAGATCGTCCAGGGGAGTATACCCATTTTACAAAGGCGGGAGGAAGTGTGATAGACTATATACTGATTTCAAGATTCGCCTATAATTTTGTGTCAAAGTTTCAAGTGGGACATAACACCGAAAGCGACCATCTCCCACTAATTTTAGCGCTCGATGGTCCATTGTTTAACAAACCCACGGCTAACCTTTACCACACCCCCTCCGTTAATCTGGGATTACCGGCCCCTAGAAGAATTAAATGCACTCCCATGCTCAATATAGAGCTAACTCATCTCCTCCATTCGGAAGACATGAAGACGATCTATTCAGCCATTGTATCAGCTAACACTGGGGAAAAGGCCCTGGATTAATTCAACGAGTTACTAGCAAGACTAAAGACCTTCCTAACAACTGATATACTTAACTCTGCTACAAAGCGGGCAAAGGATCAAGAGAGATGGTTTGATATGGAGTGTAGACAAGCAAGGAAATGTCTGAGATCAACCTATCAGAATTACAGAAACACCGGAGCACCCTCGCTATTTACGGCTTACGTCTATTTAAGACGAAACTGTAAACAGCTACTAAAGGGGAAAAAACAAAAAGCTGAGAGATCGGCCTGGTGTGGTCTAGTGAAGGCCTCAAATGAGAAAGACGCAACCTCCTTCTGGCGCACCATCACGGGCCTCCTGGGCCAGGAGCGGATCGGTCCCACATGTACTGTAGAACCCCAGGAGTGGGTGAAATATTTTCAAACCCTTTTCTACGATGAGGAAGTCCAGCACAACGACCCAAGTGCTCACCCCGAGAACTTACCATATTGGCCTCCTGTTTCCGTAGAGGAGGTTGGGAAATTAATTGCCCAATTGAAAAACAACAAAGCCCCAGGCATAGACCACATCCCGGCAGAGCTCATGAAGATCAATATTAGCTGGTGGGCGGTAATCATCCCAATCTATAAAAAGGGTCCTATGGCAGATCCAGCAAGCTACAGACCCATTAGCCTTCTTTCTATCCCCAGCAAATTGTACGCCAAACACCTCCACACTAAATTAATTGATTGGATGGAAACCGAGGCAGTTCTGGCAGAGGAGCAAGCCGGTCTCAGACAGGGCAGAACAACAATTGACCATTGCTTTGTATTAGCACATCTCATCGACAAATATGTCAAGAAAACACGTGGGATTCTATACGCAGCCTTTATTGGCCTGAAGGCGGTCTTTGACTCGATTCCGCGAGTCAAACTTTGGGCCAAATTAAACACTTCCAGCATTGACAAAAGATTACTATTCTTGATAAAAAGCCTATACAGAGACTCCAAGCTGTATGTAAGAACCACAGTTAATGGTCAATTAATTGGCCCTGTACCATCCACCAAAGGAGTCAAGCAGGGCTGCATTTTGGCCCCGGCCTTATTCAATTTATATATAAATGATATGGTCAAATACCTAACATCCCCGGAGTTTCATGCCCCTAAACTGGCCGAAAAATCAATTGCAGCACTCCTTTACGCGTACGATGTAGTTCTCCTATCACGAGCTAAAGTAGGCCTCAAAAGGCTACTAAGAGAATTCGCAGCCTACTGCAGGAGAGATCAACTGGTGGTAAATCACCAAAAAACCAAAGTCATGGTCTTTGCTAGGAGACACAGACCACACAGATGGGAGATGGACAATCGGCCAATAGAACAGTTCAAAATCTTCAAATACCTTGGAGTAGTTTTCCAGTCAACAGCGTCTTGGGAGGCTCATCACAAATACGCTAGGGAAAAAGCATCCCAAAGCGCCAAGATACTGTCTCGCTTCTACTATACGAAGGGAGGCAGGCATATTCCAGCAGCTCTAGAGGTTTTTCAAGCAAAACCTTTGGCACAGTTACTTTATGGGGCCCAAATCTGGATGGGAAATCATTGCAGCACACTTGAAACTGTCCAATCTACATTCTTAAGGATCATGTGCAGGCGCCCGGAACTCTGACTTTTGCCCCAAAGGTAAAAATGGAAAACCTCAAATATAACTAAGGTTCTCCAGAAAACAAATAAAAATAAAGACCATCTTGTGATTTTGACCTAGGATTGTGAAAATCTGTTTTTAGCTCTTGATCATCCCACATAACTGAAAATCTATAGGGAAGAGGCAATTTGCCACATTTCTCATATTCCATTCAAAAGCCTTATTTGTCAACATGGCTGTAAACTATTAACTGAATGTACTACAAATGCATTGTGTCCCACAGTGAACGAGTTGCTACCCAAAAGTACAGACTGCAGCCATTTGTTCTTTTATAAGCAATAATAACTGTGGGTATGATCCATTCCTTTATGGATGCAGCTATGCACACAAAGCAATCGACATTTCCCTGTCTCCCTGGCTGCTGCAGGTATATGGCATGTGCCATGGACCATTACGTCCAACAGGAGGCCCAAGTGTGCTTCCCATATAGTCATCTAGCTATCCCTCTCCTCTGCCCGGGGTCTTGGCCTGCAAACTACACTGAGTGTGAGACTCTGGGAAGAGAGGGAGGAATGGATTTCTATATGGAAGCTACACACATGCCTCCTGGTTCTCAGTAATAGTTGCCAAGTTACAATACATGCTAAGGTACATGTCATTGCAGGTGGGAAAGGGGTTAAAAGAAGGCTCAACTGAGGCAGTTCAGTTCATCAGCCACAGGAATCCATCACCCACAGGAAGATGGATGAAGCCCAACGTTTTAAACTTAGAGTGCAGTTCATAATTGAGGCAGAGAAAATATAAGTGCACTGTTAATTGAAGATCACGTAATGACTGCTAGTATTAGTAAAGCATATCCACATTTGTTTGCTGCTTCACAATCCTGGATCTGCCGCTGTATGACCAAGGCCGTTCCTCTTCACTTTAAACTTCTGCTAAGGAAGGCTTCACACTTTCAAGAGAAGCTATGTTGCAAATGGTTTGCAGGATCTCTCTGGGCCACACAAGCACCCATTTGAGATACTGGGGGCTGAGTGAAGGGGTGGGTGGGTAATCTGAGTCACTGAAAAAACTGGGGCTCTAATGCTTGTCTCTTTATTGAGGTTAAGATAAACTGACCATAATCACCCTCAGAATATACAAAGTAGAAACAACATTGCAGTATAGGGATACTCACTTTTTTAATGTCACATTCATCCAAATGATTCTGTATAAACTGAACACTGGCTGTGAAGTCTGCTGAGTTGAATTCATACGGAATATTCCAGCCCAAAGGGCCAAATTTGCGTCTCTCCTGAAATAAGACAATAGAAAGCAAGGAGTGTGATTTCACTATTTATTAATGATGCTTGTTTCGGTTATTATTGCTTTTCGTTTAACAACTTCTATTGCTGACATTTCAGGTCAATACCATTTTCTGATCAAATATATTAGAATCGACAGAATATTGATAGAAAATGGACAAATGTTTCTCGATATGCATTATGCACCTTCTGCAGCTCAAGATACACCAGGAAATCAACGGAAGAATCTCGTGATACAATCTACTCTTGAAAACCCAGAAAGTTATACAGTGACCGTTACAGATCCCATTTAGACACAGCATGGTCACTTTTAGTCATCTTATTTGGCAGTGTCCATTCAAAAATACAGGAAATGCAGGAGATACAGGAAAGCTGTATTATTATATTCTTTAATTTTGGGGTTAAAGGATTATTCTTCAGGTATTGCTGTGGTGTGTCAAATACCCAAAGATTTATTTATTTTTTTGTTACCCTTTGAGGCCAAAAATGAAACATTTGAAGCAGAAGGATGAGTGTGCAGTATCAGGCCTTTATTCTGCATTATATTGAGCTCACATACAGCAATTGGTTGTTTTTCAGGCATCCCAGTGGAGAGATACTGTTGGGCATAAATGAAAAGTAAGTATGTTTGTAATACCTGAACAGTGGAGTGTAGGAAAGCCACGGTGTAAAGAAGAGGTTTCCACATGGGCATGTTGCTGACATCAAGCAAGTCCTGATTTATACCAGAAAATGTTCTTTTCAAACCTGCTCGCATAC
This sequence comes from Zootoca vivipara, assembly GCF_965207765.1. Taxonomy (NCBI): domain Eukaryota; kingdom Metazoa; phylum Chordata; class Lepidosauria; order Squamata; family Lacertidae; genus Zootoca; species Zootoca vivipara. Next base: position 83,611,598 of record NC_142586.1, on the reverse strand, counting down.
CTTGTGGTGGTTCATTTGTGAATTTTATGGAAGTCTGATATATATATAAAGGGGGAAAAAAGATTTATGTCATTTGACCCCAAAAGCAGCATGCCTAAAAATCATACCATTTTCAAAGCTAAAGTTCAGACATAAACAAAAGCCAAAAGTCTTAAAAATGACAGACATGTGGCTGACTTAACAGCTTCCCACTGAATGAAACACACATGCTTCCTGTATCCACACCTTCTTCCTTATTCCATTGTTTATCTGATTCCATTAGGTATGAATTCACAAACACTCCCCCCCAAAAAACCCCTAAGATCCCTTGTTATTAGTCCAGTATAACAATGAGCTATAAGCTACTAAAAAATTTCTAGATTCAGGTAAGTAGCCGTGTTGGTCTGATGCGGTTAAAATACATTAAAAAATAATAAATTTCCAGTAGCACCTTAGAAACCAACTAAGTTTGTTCTTGGTATAAGCTTTCGTGTGCAACTTAGTTGGTCTCTAAGGTGCTACTGGACAATTTATACTAAAAATGTAATACCCTTCAGCAGCCAATGATCAATGCTGAGGGCAGTGAGGTGTCTCATTAACGAGTCAGGGAGCAACAGCTGCCAGTAACAGCATCAGGGAAACTATGCAGGTGAGGATTTGATTGACATTTTGGATTGGAGAAGATTGGAAGCCCCTTGTAAAATTCATTATATATAACCCAAATAATGACACCCACTAGGTAGGATAGGGGACACGGGTAGCGCTGTGGGTTAAACCACAGAGCCTAGGGGTTGCTGATTGGAAGGTTGGCGGTTTGAATCCCCGCGACGGGGTGAGCTCCCGTTGCTCAGTCCCTGCTCTTGCCAATCTAGCAGTTCGAAAGCACGTCAAAGTGCAAGTAGATAAATAGGCGGGAAGGTAAACGGTGTTTCCGTGTGCTGCTCTGGTTTGCCAAAAGTGGCTTAGTCATGCTGGCCACATGACCCGGAAGCTGTACGCCAGCTCCCTCGGCCAGTAAAGTGAGATGAGCGCCACAACCCCAGAGTCATCCGTGGCTGGACCTAATGGTCAGGGGTCCCTTTAGCTTTACCTTTAGGTAGGATATACATATAAAAATCATTTTAAGAACAAACGAGAACACCAAAGACAGTGACAATTGGACAATAGCATTCCTGTCTGGAAAAAACAACAAGCCGATGGCAGAACAATCTCTGTTTTAGAGCCCTGTTGAGTCTACAAGAGAGGAAATTCTTGAATAGGTAAAGATTCTCTTCTTGCGTCAGCCATAACCTAAAGTCTCTCATATGACTGAAAAGTCTTTAACTTTTACCACAGTTTAAATTTCAACGCAAGCAATATTTCTCCTTCGCACTTTCAGTTTTGCCACATGAATTATCTTAACAGTTTATCTAAATCCCCTTGAATATACTAGAGCTGACCTGTAGCAAAGTAATTGGAAACTTATCGTGTGGTTCAGTGGTTATCCATACTCGGAAGGTATCATCAGGGATATCAGCACTAATCATTGTTTCTAAAAGTTCTTCCATGAACTCCAGACCCAGATGGCAGTTCTGAAGTAACACCCAGCCACCCTGTACCAAAAAAAAGAGAGTAGTTAATTAAATAATCTGCTAAACATCAAGCCAACTGCAATTTACGAACAACAACAACAACTACACAAGAGTATTCCACAGATATGGAAGGTTTCACTAGCTACTTGTTTTCGTTTATATCTTCTTGATATTGGGGTTTGGGGTTTCTGTGTTTTAATAATAAATATGGATTTGTATTAAAATTAAACAAGTATACTGTAGGTTCCAATGAGTAAGTAAAGTAGTACTGCCATCTTGTGGTAATTATAAAAATTATAGCAGGGCAATTTCTGCTGGTTTTGGTGAACAGGAGATACCTTGTTGTAATAAAAATAATAATCATCATATATTAAAAGAAACCCCCTGCTTTCCCCTTTAGAATAAGGGTTTTGTTTAGGCTCAGCAAGCTCTAAGATTCCCAAAACTTCTATCAATCACTGACGGGTTCTGGTGAGCTCTTGGTTTTAGTAGGGTTCAACTTTTTCAGGCCCAGAATACACCTTTGATACAAACATGCATTTGGGGACCAATTTATTACTTTTAAAAAACAATATATATTTGTATGGTGCTGCTGATGCTATTGTGACCCGGTTCAGATCATGTTGCACCACGGAACAGGGTCCCAACCCACCACTGAAGGCCATTGGGTTTCTGTCAGGGAAAATGGTGGGTTGTAAATAAACGATGATGATGATTTATTCCTCCAGGAGAGAGTCCAGGACTTCTCTCATCATAGATGCCATCAGATGTCAAGGAAATAAGCAGCTATCCTATTTTTAAAAGACATCTGAAGGCAGCCCTGTTTAGGGAAGTTTTTAATATTTAATGCTGTATTGTTTTAACACTCGATTGGGAGCCGCCCAGAGTGGCTGGGGAGACTCAGCCAGATGGGCAGGGTACAAATAATATATTATTATTATTATTATTATTATTATTATTATTATTATTATTATTATTATTATTGGACATCAACACTTATCAAGTATTATGTTCATATGCCCCTTTTTGGCCACAGAACGCCTCATAATTCTGTTTCTCTATTCAGAGTTCATTTCACCTCACTTGTTAGTTAAGCAAATTTTCCTTTTGCCTTGCAATCAGTGCCCTCTTCAGAGTTGAGTTACGGCTCCAATACTGTACTGACTTTAGCCTTCAAGGTCACCTGCACTTAGCTGTACATTGACTCGGTCTCTCTTGCTCCGTCTCCCTTGGCTGAACCTACACACACACACACAGTGGTACCTCGCAAGACAAAATTAATTCGTTCCACGAGTCACTTCATATAGTGAAAATTTCGTCTTGCGAAGAGCGGTTTACCATTTACCCGGTTTACCCAGTCTACCCATTTAATCAATGCGTTCCTATTCATCTTGCGAAGCGCGGCCATAGGAAACTTCGTCTTGCGAGACGCCTCGCGCAATGCAAAACGCTTTCGTCTTGCGAGTTTTGCACAAGGCATTCGTCTTGTGGGGTACCACTGTAAAGGTAAAGGGACCGCTGACCATTAGGTCCAGTCGTGAGCGACTCTGGGGTTGCAGCACTCATCTCGCGTTATTGGCCGAGAGAGCCGGCGTACAGCTTCCAGTTCATATGGCCAGCATGACAAAGCCGCGTATGTACATGTGTGTGTGTGTGTGTGTGTACATATATATACACATACATATATATACATACATACAGTGGATGTAGCAACCGAGTAATCTCGTTCCCGCAAGGGGACAATAAAGATAACGATAAAGATATCTTATATACAGATACACACACACACACACACACACACACACACACACACATCAGTGAGGAAGGACAGAACATGTTCACAGCTGCTCTGCTGGCATCCCTCAACACCAGCAAAGAAAAGTTTCGACTCAGATTTAGCAAATATGCCACCTCTTCTTTTTAATCTGAAGTCATACTAACATTCCAGGCCTATAGACATTGCTGTGGAAGCAAGTCTCATTGAAAAGTACAGCGAAAGTTATTTTTTAAAAATACCCATGCTTCAGATACTATAATAACTGCAGTTAAGCTCTGTTAAAATCAATGGGGCTTCCAAATAAGTCTGTTAGAAATTTAAGGTAACCAGTTTAATACAGGAATTACAGCTATTCCTCAATACCACACTTGAGTGAATTTAATAGTGACAGACCAGAACAGCCAAAATCCTATCGATCTTTTACAGTGCATTTCTTCACTGACCATGTCTCAGCCAGAATGACAAAGCAGTGAGGAAAAGAGTGGGTTTGGTATCTAAGCAAAGTGGGTCAGGACAGACTACTCTGCATCTAAGTTTGGCCTCATTGAGGGGCAGTATTTCAATATGAATAGGAAAATGACAGTACTTCTAAACATTTTTTAATAGAAAAAAGCACTGCTAACAGGTATGAAGGTAGAAGGCCAGCTAGACGGTGGGAGCTATTCAGTGTACAAAGTTATCCATCGTATGGAGAAGGTGGGTGGAGAGACATTTTCCTCCCTCTTTCATAGTACAAGAACCAAGGATCATCCTCTTACACTGAATGCTGGAAGTCTGAGGATGCACAAAAGGAAGTACTTCTTCACACAGTGAATATTTAATGGATAATGGTCTTGATGGCTGGCTCTTTACTCCAGTAGAGAGGCAGCATGTGCTTGAATACCAGCTGTTGCAAAACAGGAGTGAGGGAGTGCTGATTGTAGGCTTTCCATAGGCATCTGGTTGGTCTCTGTGAGAAAGCCGCTCTCCTTCACAGGAGGGCGGGGTTGAAGGCTGGCCTTGAACTCTCCCATGCTTGGGGGGGGAGCGTTGCGAGTCCCCCGTGTCATTGAGCAGTCCCAGCCCGCATCATGCCCACAGCCAGCCAATCCAGCTAGTTGGGGGGGGCGCGTGGTTTGCTGTATTTAAGCGGCTGCACGGCAGCTGGGAGCTCCCCCTTCAGCTTCTTGCTTCTGCGGATCTCCCACCTTCCCTCCCTTTCTTCTTGCATTCAACACCTTGACCTTGCTATGGACTTCGGTTGGTCACCTGTTGAAGGGGCCTGGCAGGAACTTTCCCACTTGGCAGATTGGCACCAGCCACTTGGTTTTCGCCTACCTTGTAGCAAATTGTCACAACTTTGTAAGGTTTGGCGATTAGGCATTGGAAAAGCTTGGTTGATGGGAGGGGAGGTTGTGGCCATCACCTGCCCCTCCCCCTTAAGGGTATTCCGTTAAAGGAATCTGGGCATCGTGGTTCCTGTCCAAAGCCCGGGTTGTGGCCTTTATTAGCCCATTAACCTCAAATACTGGTGTCCACGTGTTTTATTCATCAAAGGCGGGGGGGGGGGGGGTTTGCGGGTCCTTGACACTCAACAGAATGTTGCATCTAGACAGCCCTTTGGTATGATCCAGCAGGAATCCTTTTCTGTTCTTACTTAGAAATCAGCCCCATTAAGATGGATAAAATTATGCCTAGATAAGTGAGTATCAGATTGCAGCCTCACTCTTTTAAATGCAATTTATCATGTTAATTTATCATTAATAGCTATATGCCACACCTCTTTATACAATTTTTAAATGGAAGTACAAAACCTGAGTCAGGGGGTGGGTGGAATCTTTAAAAAACTCAAGCGATGGGATGAGATTTTTTTTTCTTTAAAAAAAAGTCAAGATTGTATACATACCTGTGACATTGATGTCTGAATTAGTTTGCGTGCATGGACTTCTTGTCCTTGTCCCATAGAAATAGCTCTGTTTTCTACAACAAGTGAAATGGTAAAATGATCATAAGATTACATAAATTTGTACTCTTGGTTGTAGGCAAGCGTGGAAGCACTTTTTCTTCTTCTTTTTTTTGCTAATTTGGCTTTTTCAATTCTATGCTTTAACTTACTCAAGAATCCTCTGCATATTGTATTTATTTAGCAGATATACAGCATTGCATTTTTATAAGACTTCACTGAATGTTGGCCCTTTATTTTATTCATGTTTGTGCTGCCTTCCATTTGCTACGAATCAATTAAGTTAATTTAGTATATCACTTTGCTGCATGCATGAAGGTCTTTTGATGCCAATGAGAATTAAGTTGAGGAATAAAGCCAGAGGTAATGTCTGACCCTCTCAAGAAGTTATCCTCTGTGGTACTTAGCACTGGTGATAGTTGTGATGGAAGCAAATGTCCACGTGCATAAGCTGTAATAACAGAAAGGCTGTCAAGAGCTGCATTCCCTTAAGCGTAATCTGTTGAGGGGCTAAATGCTGACCGTGGATAAAATCATAGCCTCCTTTCCTCATTTTCTACCACCCCTTTATCTCCCTTGCTCCCCCTTTCTTCCTACCCAGTGAGCTACTAACTAGAGGAAGGACAGATCACTCTTCCAAGGGGCTTGAACTGGCCGCTTACGGCAATATTCTCTCCCCCGCCCCACTTTCCATCTCTCTACACATTTCAACTGCTCTCTCCCCCCCCCCCCCGTCCTGCCCTCCACCTCTTCTTCCGAGCTCCTCCCATCACATGAAATAAGACTGAGTACCACATGGAACTTGGTGGCACGTTACCCACTCTGTCCTAGATCAAGAAAGAGCCATTTATTACAGAATTAGTGAAAGCTCCTCTAACAGTAGCCTCAAGTGCCTTGAAATCTGAAGCTCTTTCTAGCCCTGCCTTCTGTAACAATTGGCTTTTTACTAATGGACACCTCCTGCTTGATCAATTGAATACAACCCTCATCATAAAGTTGCTGAAGTTTGTTCAGGATTGTAGATGAGAGGGCCCACTGCAAATTCTGTCAATTATTACAAAAACTAAATTTACCAAAATGTTTTCCCCCCCCTAAAAAAATCAAATTCTTATCTTGAAGAATAAAATATTCTATTTATACCCAGTTTAAGTTTCCTGGCCAATGCATCAATCTGGATAGTTGGATCAGATCCCATTGATAAAAAACAGATGAGCGGGGTTCGCTTATCACTTTCCTCCCAAGTTTTCTCTAAGTTTAAAATGACTGGTTCTGTATATTTTTCATTCAATGAATCCGCAATGTACTTCCTGGCTTGAGAAAGTGTGCGATCTGGACACCACGACCTAGGAACGAAAATATTTGGTGAGGCTCAATTTCAGTGTCAGTTTCATTTACGTATCATTTTTTTCCAAGGTAAATGCTGCATAGCGATTAACACACAGCACTCTTAGAAGAACGCTAGCAAAACAAGCAATGCTGAAATTGCATGATCCTCACCTGATAAGCAGAAGTTTACGAAAAGTATCTAGAGAGTCACTGTATCCATCGGGAATCGTTTCTTCCTCTGGAGCCTCCTTGTCAAACCAATTCTTCCACCCCTTCTCATTACGACAGATCTAATGTACCAAATGCAACAGACAAACATAGTTTCCCCATTAGAGTACACTTGTGGCAATTTTAGAAAGTTACACTTCAGTCAAAGTCATATTTCATAGAATCATAGAACTGGAAGGGACTTTCAAGGTCATCTAGTCCAGCCCCCTGCAATGGAGAAATCTCAGCTACAGGATCCATGACAGATGGCCATTCAACCTCTAGTTTAAAAGCCGCAAGGAAGGAGAGTCTACCACTTTCTGAGAAGTCTGTTCCACTATCTAACAGCTCTTTCCTGATGTTGAGCCAGACTCTCCTTTCTTGCAACTTGAAGCCATTGGTTCGTGCCTACTCTCTAGAGCAGGAGAAAACAAGCTTGCAGCATCTTCTATGTGACAGCCCTTCATATATTTGAAGATGGCTATCATATCTCCTCTCAGTCTTCGTTTCCATGCTAAATATACCAGTACCCAACTCCCTCAACTGTTCCTCATACGGCTTGATTTCCAGACCCTTGATCATCTTGGTCGGCCTCCCCTGCACACGTTCCAGCTTGTCAATATCCTTCTTAAACTGTGGCACCCAGAACTGAACACTGCACTCCAAGTGTGCCTGACCAAGGCAGAATAGAGAAGAACTATCACTTCCCTTGATCATGAAACTATACTTGTGTTGGTTTGATGTCATCTGCAAATTTCTTGAACATGCCTTTGGTACCTTCATTCAAGTCATTTATAAAGATAAAGGGCACAATATGTCTGTTGATGCAGCCTAATATAGCATTAGCCTATTTTAGAAGGTGCAGAGGATGAGCATCTACCAAAATGCAACTAAAGCAATGAAGCCCATCCAGTCCCTTACCCTCAAGGAAAGGCTCTTTGCTGTGGCCGAGTGCCCCCAGCCTGTTTTCCAACTGCACCCAGAGCTTGGTGGACCTTTGCTTCAAATCCCACCATCCCCGTTTCACTGCTGCAGAGTTGGAGGGGATGGGGAGGAAAAAGAAATGTGGGGTGCAGAAGATGAGCCCTGAGATATGCTTTCCCCCTGACATAGGAGATGAGGGCTTACTGAGCAGCTCTGACTGCTGCTTGGAGCAAGAGGCTTAGCAGACCATCCCAGAAAGCTCTGCTCATGTTAGGTAGAACATGTTTTTGAGGGGTGGGATGTGCCAGCATTTGTGATTATTTACATGCCCATATATAGGTGTACCGGAAACTGCCTTGCACCAAGGCAGACTATTGGTCCATCTGAGTCAGGCATGGCCAAACTTGGGCCTCCAGCTGTTTTGGGACTACAACTCCCATCATCCCTAGCTAACAGGACCAGTGGTCAGGGATGATGGGAATTGTAGTCCCAAAGCAGCTGGAAGCCCAAGTTTGGCCATGTCTGATCTAAGTCAATATTGCCTACAACTGACTGGCAGTGACACTCCAAGATTTTAGGCAGTGGACATTCCCAGCACAACCCAGAGATGTCAGAACCTGGGACCTTGAGGGGAAAAGATAGCATGCGAAAAAGATAGGTGCGAAACTAGGCAATATTGGAATTAATGGCCACATCTCAATTCTCTAAGGCAAAAGGATACAATGACTGTGGGAAACAATATACGGAATAGAAAGAAAGACGAGTGAGCCCACCTGGTTCATAATTTCAGAAAACTGCGGTAGTTTACTCAGTTCTACCAGATTCAACCATGTCATATCAAGAATCCACCGGAATGGTTTGGTAGGACAAGCTTTTAGGTCCAGCGCTGCACCCCCTGATTAAAAACAATCATCATCAGCAGCATTATTACAGAGTACATACGTTATGCTTCATATTATTAAATTTGAGTTTTAGACTATCAGACAAATGGCAGTCTCTATCCCACCAAATAACGAAGGAAGCAAACAGACGCAGTCCACAGGTACGTTTTGCACGAGTTTCTGTAGACAAACCTGTTGTGTAAGCTCTCTGGAGAAATGTATGTTACTACCAGGGTTGGCCCACCCATGAGGCAAGGTGAGGAAGGATCCACAGGGGCCGCAGATCCCAATGTGTATCTTTATTCCTTGCTTGTTCCTGATGTAGACCTTCACTCACTCCTTCTTCCCGGCTGGGGAGGGGGCACCCTTTTGTGGTTCACCTCAGGTAACAAAATGTATTGGTCTGGCCCTGGTTGCTACCATGCAGCTCTCCTGAATATTTGTCTCCATTTGATATGAACATTTATGGGTGAGTGAGCCCCATGGAATTGACTTCTGAATAAATATGTTTAACCAACACTGGGTTTAACCAACTGGGATCATGGCACAGCCACAGAACTTCATAGGACTTGACATCTGGGTGAGGACAGTAGTGTGGGTGATGTTGTGAGGTTGTTCAGACATCAATATGCATTGTTTCGTACCTTCTAAGCATGAATAATACTCATGAATAAAGCATGAGTAATGCTACGAACATGAGTTTGACCAAACTGCGGGAGGCAGTGGAAGACAGGAGTGCCTGGCGTGCTATGGTCCATGGGGTCACGAAGAGTCGGACATGACTAAACGACTTAACAACAACAAAGCATGAATAATATGAAGGTGTTCTCAGTGTGCAATGCAGCATTTACAAAGATGCTATAGGATTATCTGGTGATATAGGTATATATATATTTTTTTCACCTGCTGATGTGTTGTTGTTGTGCTATTGACTGAGCATAGGATTGTGACTATGCTATTATGTCAGCGTTAACCTTGATATAGCGACCACCAGGATCATAGGATCACCCTGCCTGGAAACAGTTTCAAAATGCCTTTCCAGTAAAATATTACAACAACATTATTTCTCTAAAACCAATGCTTTTTGTATTATATCTGAAAGCATGTAGGATGAATGCCTAAAATATGCCATTATTCTCTTTATTAATAATACAGAATCAGTTTTTTTGCAGTTATTATAGCCTCATTGTTTGCTACAAACTTTTAATTGCCCTTATTTCATAGCCTTATACCTGATTAGCATTTTAATTCATTCCCCTTGCATCTGTGACATCTATGATGGTAATGTATTATGGGTAATTTTACATTTTTGTATGACACATACACTTTCCTTTATGTGAATAACTTCCTTTTAGAGAGGTTTTTCCATGACTAATACAAAATAAGAGCCAAGACCAATTCGTACAGTGTCACAGACAATACTCCATCAGCAGCATTGCCTTCTTTAATATTTAGAATTCATATAAAGCTTTTATGTTTCAAAAACAGTTGGTGCATTACGTGATGAATTGGCCAGAAGTCCTTCTTAAGAGTCCCCATAAGAACAATAGCAGACAGGCCTTCTTTGTGATCAATCAAAGCATGCCTTGACCACATTTTAGTCATCAGAAACCGTAGCTCCCATTCAAAGCCATGGTCTTAATCAGGGACAACCAAAATGATGCCCTCTATGTGTTGGATTGCAACTTGCATTTTCCATCGCTAGCCATGCTAGCTGTGGCTGGTGTGTGCTGTAGTCCAAAAACATCTGGAAGCACCATGTTGGCTAACCCTAGTCTAAACAAAGCACAATTCCCCAAGTTTGGAAGTTACCAGGAACTGTAGTCAGTTTAAAATTAGAAGCTTTCTCGTCCTCACAAAAGGCAAAAGAGGAGGGAGACATTTCACAAAACCATGGGCTTGCCACAACTTGTATTCAGAGCAGAAAACAATTGTTTACAACCACAAATGGACTTGTATACCATGAGATAAGAGACACATATGTTTTAGCCTGTGTTCCTGTTTCCGATTACACAAAATTAATGCCCATTTACTACAGTAGAATTAACCTGCACATCAGTCTTTAGGCAGTCTTGCATCCTTCATAAGTTTTAAAAGCCTACTCTGTCACCATGAATGTATTTGAACAAAACTGATGTTATAAAATTTTAAATAATCAGTGTGGATATGCATAAGGATGGCTTACGTAGATGATGGATATGCAGAGCAGGAAAGGTACCAACAAGTGTGTGAGGTCACCAGCATGGCTAATGAGCATTCTTAAGAAGGCTGTTATTCCACCCAAGCAAAGCATATTACAGCAACACAAAGCAAAGTACCAGAAGTGAATGAAGTGCTTGCTTCAGGCAGTGAGTGAGTGATAGCTCCAGGATGCTGGGTGGAAAGTTCCAGACAAAACAATGCTCCGACTGTGTGCCTTTGCTCTCTCCCTACCGTCACTCAGCTGAGCTGGAGGTGAGCACATCTGCTCCCCAAAGAAAGGGAGCCTGGGGGGCTTTGCATGGGCATCTGGGGGGCCACTGTGAGAACAGAGTATGGGAGCAGGTGGGTCTTTAGACTGATCCTGGGGGGCTCTTTTATTCTTAAATTCCTGTTTACCCATTCCAATGGCTTTAGGTAGTTGCCCACTATGTTTTGTGTTCCACACAGGGTTGCTTTCAGTATAATATGCAAACATGTATTCCATTACAAGCTTTTGTAACAAGGTAGAAATAAATCAGAACCAGTAATTACCTTTAATTAGTGCTTGGAACTCCTTTGGCTTGATTTGACCCCTCTGAAGATCGATTTTTAATGTCAGAAGCAGCGTAAAGAGAAATTTATGGTTTTCATATAAACCTCTAACAGAGTATGTGAAAGTTTCATATGTCAAAAACTCAATAATATTTGTGATCCTTTTCTGTGGAATAGGGGACTTATCAGATCTAAGGCATAAAAGCAAAGCAAGAAAGTAAGCAAACAGATTCACATCAACAAGCTCAAAGCGGCTCACATCAACTTCACAAAAGTTTACACAATAAAATATAGCAGCATTTCAAGTAAATTCGCTAAAAGAAAAAGTAATATACAAAAGGTAGAATATTTAATATACAAAAGAGGGGTACAAATATTAATAGATCAAACATCTCATATTAATAAATATATACAATGAACTGTATCTGCTTGTGTTTGTGCAAAAACTTCTGCTTGTTCAGTGTAACATCCCCTCTGCCTCCTCTGCTCATGCACACATACCCAATTGCCCCAAAGGGTTGGAGGAATCCCTAGAACAGACATAGACTGGGGGAGGAGAGGAAAATCCACTGAGCAATCAAAAGCACTTGCATGAACAAGACAACTACATTGGATATAATTCTAAGGTTAAACAATCTACTAATAACTCACATTAAGAGAATAGAAATACAAAAATACAGTGGTATCTGTATAGAATAGAAATACAATAGAAATACAAAAATACAGTGGTATCTCTACTTACAAATAACTCTACTTACGAATGTTTCTACTTACGAACGGAGCTCCATCCACCATCTTGGATGCGGTTTAGATAGGATTTTTTTCTACTTTTTAGATAGGGTTGCATTGACTTACGATTTTTTTCTCCCAATACATTCCTGTGGGATTCGGCTTACAATTTTTTTCGACTTACGAATGTGCGTTTGGAACGCATTAAATTCGTAAGTAGAGGTACCACTGTATGTTATGCGTTTGGGGAGGGGTTAGGCTGAATGCACTCTTCGAATTCTTGGAATAGTCAAGCTAGCTTCCTGGTGAGGTGATGGGGAACAAAGGCTCTGTGAGAGATGGCAAATGGGTAGGGCCCCTTCCTCCAACTCACAGCAGAGTTGAGAGCAAAGAGTTTTGAGTCATGTGAGCTGGAAGCAAAGCAGAAAGCTGGAGAGAGTGTCAGAGCAATGTTTGATTTCTGTTTGAATCCAAGGCTGCAGCTATGGAAGAAGTAAGGCCCTCTTGGGGGTGTTAATGCTGTGAACCCCTCCATCATGGGCTCAGGTTGAGGGTGTGTGTAAAAAAAAACACCATACATCTTTAAAACACCTCAGTCTCCACTGTACCTCATTCGAAGGGAAACATGAACCTAGGGTAAGCGCCTGGAACCCCTGGATTCTTGCAGCGCTTGGAGATTGGGGTGACATGCAACATTTATAATCTAAATAGCAGCAAAAAGCAGTACAGCTAAGCAAAATGAAATGTTGCTCTGAGCAACAACCCCAAAGTCATTCAGCACTCTGCCTGACTAGATTGGATGAAAATGAGCCTGAAGCAAAGGGGATGGATTGGGAAAAGATACAGGCGTCTGCAGAAATAAAACTGTATTCTTACCTGGCCATGGACTGATCAAATAGTTTTAGGAACTGAGCTAATGAGGTTTGGTACATTGTATTGACCATGCTCATTTCTGTGATAAGAAAATAAAGAATGCTTCCTCGTGTAGCAGCTGGACGATATTCCTCTTGTGCCGTGTTAATTTTTTTCTCGGTTTCTCCTGCAACTTCCAGCTTTTCAGATACCTCTGTAGCAGTTTGTTTAGTTGTCCTCAAAACACCAATTAAAGATTCGTCATCCACCAAAGACCCTAAAGGGCACCAGAGGAAATGTTCGGTAACGGTGCTTTTTAATTTCCTGTACAGAATTCAGAACTCAATATGGAAATAAAACCAACCAGTTCCTCTAGCAGAAAAAAACATAATTTAATTAGTACAAAGAATCCAGGCCAAGCAGTTAAAGCAAAGTGGTTCTTTGCATTCTAAATGAGCCAAATAAGAGTCGCCCAGGCATTATTCTGGTTTCTTCTCCTACATCATGCTATGTATCTTTCTGTAAAAAGCCCAACAAGTTATTATGATGAAGGAAGAACACTTCATCCCAAAAGCTGGGGTCTCTTTTTATTCCAGTGGAGGAAACTGGTAAGAAACAATTAGCATGAACAGCATTACCACAAGGCTTTCTTGGGCAAATGCTGGAGCCCCAGCAGGGCCTATTATTGCTGCTGATGATGGGTGGGCTGCTTTAAAAAAATCCTGACACTGAGAGGACCACAGGGAAGCAGCTGCTGCTACTTGCAGTGAGCTACCACCTGAATTCCCTCAAAATGCTCACTGTCCCTGCCTCCAAGATACCCCCACTCATAGCTGCCAAGTCTCCCGTATTCCTCGGGAAATCCCCGTTTTCCCAGCTGTTCCTAGCAGAAAAAACGGAATTTTTTTTGTTTTCCCCCAGTTTATTCTGGCGCCACGGCCATTTTGGAACTGGGCGGAGCATGCTCAGAAGCGACTTTTGATGCTGCTCTGTCCAGTTCCAAAATGGCCGCAGTGCGACTTCTGGCGTGGTGGCCATTTTGGAACTGGGCAAAGCAGCATCAAAAGTCACTTCTGAGCATGCTCCGCCCAGTTCCAAAATGGCGGCAGCACTACTTCCGCCCTGCTACTTCCGCCCGGTCCCTTATTTCTCCGACAGCAATTTGGCAGGTATGCCCCCACTATGGATGGATGTTAGGTTGGAGCCAATTAGGGGTGATTTAAATGGTTGCCCTCCTGCAGGCAACAACACCCACCCAATGCCCTGTTGCTGCCTCTTCTCTGTCATATGCCCCATAGCAGGAAAATAAACCGGGGGAGATCTTGCCCATTTCCCTGCCTTTGAACACTACATGGCAGTGTTTCTCATCTGCTGGGTCATCCTCCATGGAGAAGGAACATAGGAAGCTGCCTTATACTGAGTCAGACGATTGGTCCATCAAGCCCAGCATTGTCCACACTGACTGGGGTTCAGACACTCTTCTATCCCTGCCTGAAAATTCTGGAGACTGACCTTCTACACGCTCAGCAGATGCTCTGTCACTGTGGTCCTTTCCCAATAGAGAAAGGAGGGTCCATAGCCTCCTCTGTTTTAGCCACAAAGAACCTCAACTGCTAGTCTGCCTCATCTCAATCAGAGAAGTGTGATCTGTCCATTTCAAACAGAAACCTCTGCTCTGTAGTTGTTTTATCTTTTCACCTTGCACATCAGTACTTCACATTAATATGGTACGAAGGACATACTTGAATGCATAAGGATGTCTGAGAGGTATGTCTAATAATGAGTTATGTGTGGTTCTCGCAAAGAGCACACAGCATTGCAGAAGTAAACCTATTTCTCTGGACTGGAATGGACTGGACTGGGCTGTAGTGGCTCAAATGATTGGATGCTCCTCTATACAAATAAATAAACCTCTGCAGATAGAAATGAGATGCCAAGAAACCCTTTCTCCCCAGTGCGTGACATCTTATATACAGGGGTTATTTATTTATTGCATGAAGGATTCAAGTATGACCCCTATCTGCAGGCTGAAGTAGTGCAGTCCAGGTGCAAGCTTTCAACTGCATTTACTTCAGGTAGAATTAGACCTTTTAATGTGGTAAACCAGAGACACATGTCCCTTTCGTTAATGGAAGCAGAGTGATGCCAACCTTAATAAATATGAAATGAATATAAGTTGATACACTACCTTTAGTTGCAGTTAATTTATAAAGCAGGTTGTCTTCAAGTTCTTTCATCTTCCGTTTATTGTATGTTACATCTTCCATGAGTTTAATTCTCTCTGCTTCCAGTTCCTTTGTTAAATATCAATACAAACTGTCTAAACACTTTTAGCATTGTGTTATAATGCAATTGCCCCAATCATAATTTGTTAGCACTTGCACATTTAGCTTGTTATGTTTTTTTATAATTTAAGAGAGACTGCTGTATCATTTTATTTACACTAAGGATAAGGAATTTGTTCAGTTGATTTTTCTTCTCCCAAGTTTCCTTCTTTCCAAAATTCATCCCCATCCACTCCAGCCACCACCTCAAATCACCATGACTTGCTAGCGGGTTCTAGACCAGCATTTCAGAATTAGAAGATCAAGCGTCCGTAAAGCATTATAGTTTCATTGTTTTGTTAGTACATGAGTTCATTCTTGGTTATCTTACCTGTTTCTCTGTAAGAATTACTCTCTTCAATAACTGATTTTCAAGCCCTTTCATTGTAACAGTAAAATCTATTACTGATGATTTGGCGTTGATCTCAGGAGTGAAGGCAGGATTAGGCAATTTTGTAGTGATATAAAGTTTAAATGTATTCATGATATCTACTTCCTTATCTCCAACTTTCACCTAAACAACAATTCAATATAACAATAACAGATATTGCATTCTAATCTGCACATATTATTGAGAAAGATCATTCAGGAAGATGTGCACACTTGAATTTATATTAAACATCACAATTGTTCATTTACAATTAAATTTGCTTAATCTGTGTCTGTGCTACAAATAATTATTAATATTCTATGTGGTTGTAAAATCTGGTTTCTGTCCTTTTCCTCAGTTTCTCAATAATTCATAATGTGGGTCCCCACCCCTAATTTATCATCACAGAGTCCTGCAGCAATTGCACAAATCAAGAAAAACAATGGTATTAGAAATGGTGATATGACTGTTTATGGTGCATTTTAAATTTCTTATTATTATCTTCAGGTTGAACTCTTCCCATAAAGTGGGAGGCAGAGATGAGGAAGGAGCTCCTGGTATGAAGATGAAACTTGCCTGCAGCTGCAATTTTGTACCGATCAATGGTGATTAGAAAACTGGTAGGCACCACCATAGATTTGTTCAGGCCAAATCAAACCACTAGACCAGGCATCCCCAAACTGCGGCCCTCCAGATGTTTTGGCCTACAACTCCCATGATCCCTAGCTAAGAGGACCAGTGGTCAGGGATGATGGGAATTGTAGTCCAAAACATCTGGAGGGCCGAAGTCTGGGGATGTCTGCACTAGACTCTAGAAAAACGAATCAAGTCATCTCAGTGCTGAATTTAGGGTGGTGTGGGAGGTTCCCCCACACAAGGTGCCAAGCTGAGGGGGCACAAAGTTGAGAAGATCCATAACTGAGATTCCGTTTGCGGTGCCTAGCATTTCTAAGACCCTTCCTGTTTGAACTACTTTACTAATTAGGGTAAGCGAGAAGGGACTCCATGACTACCCTTTAAAAAAGAAAGCTCCAGGCCTAGCTGAGAATATGTGCGCCCAAAAATATTGTTAAGAGAGAGAAGGCCATTTGCTGTCTTTCAGGGACCACTGCCCAGTTTTACTCTTTTTACTGCCCAGTTTTACTGGGCCCCCTTGATTTTGATGGCATTCACAAGTGCAAAGATGCAGTGGGAATGTGTGTTTTAGTTATTTAGTTATTTATTAGATTTATACTTTGTACTAAGCATTGATCTCATGTGGTGTTAATGAAGTGTTATGGTTGGGGGTGTGCTACCTGCTAAGCACTTGAGAGGCAGGGAGGGGAGAACAACAACTCTTCCCCCAAAGACTGACAAAAACACAACAAAACCACTTGTCAAGCAGACCTCCGACCAATCTACCCCTAAGATTCTGAGTTAGAGAAGAAACTGGTCACACGATAAAGAGGGTTCCCCCCTATTTGGCCACAGGATTTATTTCATTTGCTTGCTCAGAACAGACGTGATTAAACATTTATCACACTTTTAAATGAAATTTATCACAGTCATAGCTCTTTTATAAAGGTAACTAACCTTGAAAGAGGTTCCTGATTTAATGAAGTTCTTTTCTAATATATTATCAAGTGCAGGATCTAATTCTTCACTTATATCCTCAATTAAAAGTGGTCTCCCCAGAGAGAGGGCATCCTCTAGGTGTGTGCGGAAATATTTATGATTCAGAGTCGTCACCTTAGAAATGGAAACAGTTTATTCTTACAAGACAGATACTTGGCAAGGCACCTTCTTGTTATTAACCCTTAGAACACCTTTACTTCTCAGCAATCCTGTTCCTACTTACCTGAGCATAAGTCTCATTGTACTCAGTGTAAAACCTGAGTAGACATGATCAATGGGACTTTGATGTCCCATTGCACTAGCAGACCTCATTCCACATACACATAAGCGTCTCCCATAGTGTGCAAAGTATTTTCTGAGTTTCTGTGGAAAGGCTACTGAGGCAGAGATTTCAGCCTATAAAACCGTGACTGAGGTAGGATTTGAATGCAGCAGCTTCTTTTCCTGAGGTTTTGGCTGAGTGACTTGCACTTCAAACCACTGAAAGAACTGAGAAATATATGGGGGGGGGGGGAGTGCCCTGGAAGCGTATGAATACAATTGCCTTTCTTATATACAACACTTTTTTTAAAAAAAGGAAAGGAAAAAAAGGAGCAGGTACTCACCATGAAGTTGTTACAGTAAGTACCACATTTTAAACATGGGGGGGGGGGTAGGGGCTGGTACTGCATTCCCTTGAGTACCCCCAGAAAAAGCACTGCTTAAATATGATATGCGTGAGAAGACACTAAACACATATCTGAAAGTGATGCTAGCATAAGTTAAAAGCAAACTGATGGCCACCAAATAATGTGTGGGTGCCTCAGTTGATAAACTGAAAGGGTGCAGGGCAGTATACTCTGTTCAAGAGTTTATCATGGATGCCGGATTTGTGTGAAGATTTAAACACTACAGTACTCATCTTTACTGAAAATAACTTTCCAGGAAAAATATAAAGGTATTTCCAGGGAGGGGAAAAAAACCCATTTCCTTTAAAACTTTGCAACACTTACTTGTAAGTCATTTTCCTTTTCTTTCTGTTTAATCCATGTTTTCCCTTGCGTCTGCGGGTCTATCAAGAGTGGATATCTTGTCGCTTTAGTGACAATTATGCCATTTTGAACTGAGAGCTCATCTCCTGGAAGGCCTTGAAGGTTCCATTCGCTAATCTGGGCAACAAGAAAAAAAGTCACCACTTCCATAACCAATAATGGTCTTTCAGAGATCTATTTACAGTGCAATCTTATGCATGTGTACTCAAAGGTAAGTTCCCTTGAGTTCAAGTGAGACTTCCTCCTAGGTAAGTGGGTACAGAATTGTAGATATAATTTATTAATTTTAAAAAATGGTTCTACTGTGCGATGCCGCTATAGTCATATTGGTCACATCATATAAGCAAAGTATATAAGGTTGGTTTGTTTATCTCCCGCCCTACACCGTAAGGTCCCAGGGCGATTTACAACATTAAAAACAATTTAAAACAACCAAGTTTATCAGCTTTAATCTTAACATATTATCAAGATAATAGTCTATACTGAGTCCAAAAATATTCTGTTAAGCAATGCTGAATGCTACAGGTTCCTGGAGGTTTTGAACACTGCCCCCTATTGCTTCCATCTCTGAAACAACTTTTTTATTTGTATTAATATCCCTCCTTTATAGGCGAAGAAGTTTCACTCAAGGGAACCTACCATATCCTAAAACATGGGTGGGCAAACTAAGGCCCGGGGCCCCCCTGCTGAAAATGTTTGCTGACCCCTGTCCTAAAATAAAACTAAATGAGGCAAAATCTAAAGTAGGGTTGCCATATTTCAAAAAGTGAGCCTTTATTTGTTGCAAAAATGTTGCCAAAATTCCGCCAGACGTATGACAGCCCTATCTAAAGGGACAAAAAAAATAACAATAGGACTATTGAGTTCGAGTTGCTGCAGTTCTGGAACACTATCTACGCACATTTGAGGCTTTTTACTTAAGGTGGGGAAGTGAATAAAGGGGGACACACGATAGAAGCATTATGAAATTATGCATGACGTGGAAAAGGTGGGTAGGGAGCTGTTTTCCCCCCTCACTCATAACACTAGGACGCATGAAATTCCAGCGAACCATCTGGAGATTCAGGACAGACAAAGGAAAGTATGTCTTCATGTAGCACATTGTTAAATTATGGAATTTGCTCCCACAAGAAGAAGCAGTGATGGTCACCAACTCACCACCACCAAGTTGCCTTAAAAACTGTGGTGATACTAAAGCTTATTATGCCAAAAGCTCCTGCCTTTAAGATGCTACAGTAGCAGCTTGTGTTCTTTTATCTATTCAAGCTGTTGGTGCACCTGCGTTTACTTATTTTTCGGAAGATTAAATTTATAGCATATCATAACTGGCGATGTACTGAGTAAATTATATGTTGCAAGGCCAGAGATGTTTTATTACGCGAAGACAGCCTCTGCCATATCCATGATTGCAGCAGGCAAATAAATAAATAATCACACCTGCAACAATGGAATGGTCTCTACGTATGCACATTTTCCCATTTCAGACAAAAATCTATCAATGATGTAGTGTACACAACTATCCAGTCACATGAAAACCACCCATTTTTTTTTCAATATTTGAACTGTTCCAAGGTCCACGATGGAATTTTTTTTTTAAAAAAACCTTTGTATCACTTATATGGGACACTGAACACTTTCCTTTTGTAACAGAGACAAAAGGAACAGGAGCTAATTGAATCTTTATTTTATGTAAAGAAATCACTCCTCCACTTAAAAAAATTTAGTTGGCTCTCTGTGAAAGGGGTCGTATGTGTCCCTTTACGTGTGTGTTGTCTCATAACTTTTCTAATAGTTACTATAAAAGCATAATTATATTATTTCAGTAATATCAACAGATATTACTTAACACAATGGAACTCTTACAATAACTGAATTAAAAATGGTTGCTGCTCCAAGGTTTGCCCCGCCTCAAGTTGCTGCTTGCTAGAATTGTTTCCACCTTGGTTCCTGCTGCCATTATAGTACAGCATAGCACACAAATTTTCTAGAACATGATGAATGAAAAAGCATTGTTCAGACTAGCTAAAAATGCAAATGGTTTGATTCTACCTCATAAACAGTAAATAGGAATAAATTTAGAGCTACAAATATTTACGGGATGCAAGACCTACCGTAGGAGGATCCACCAACATTGAAATGAGGTTCAAATTTTCAGTAAAAGGGATTTTCCTGACTTTCATTTCGGTCTCCCATAAATCTTTAAGCAAAAGATTCCTGAATATCTGGTTGAAAGGGCCACAATAGGAAAGAAAACCTGTGCAGAGTAAAACATCTCCCACAAGTCTAGAAAAATACAGAATCTCCATTAGTATTTTTTCAAATTTCATTTTTTGAAAAACAATAAACATGGTACAGGCTTGTTAGAAAAATAAATACAGCAAGAACACCATTAGACACCCTTTAAATAATTACAGCAGGATTGAAGGGGGGCATAAACGGAGTTTGATGTCTATTGTACGTCTAAGTATTAAACTGGGAAGTAGGTGGATATTTCAAAACCCGCACAACTGGCTATTTAACTGGATGAGGATTCCACTAGCACTCAGTACAGTA
Organism: Zootoca vivipara; assembly: GCF_965207765.1. Lineage (NCBI taxonomy): Eukaryota > Metazoa > Chordata > Lepidosauria > Squamata > Lacertidae > Zootoca > Zootoca vivipara. The sequence continues at coordinate 83,590,785 of NC_142586.1, read as the reverse complement.
CTTAATTCGTTCCGGAGGTCCTGGACCAGCACTGTTCCTTATACAACTATAGGGATCAGTGGCACTGATGTATTGACTAAGAAGGGAAGCTAAAAGACTATAAGGGAGACAATTGTGAAAGGTCTAATCTGCTTATGTATCCAGTCACCTCCACCGCACCCCCAATAAAAAGGAAGAGGGGAAAGAAGAAAGTCATATCTATTCTAGATATTAAATATTGATCAATTCAGTTCACTTGAAGTTGAAATTAGGGCTTTTAGATTAATTGTGGAATAATTGTTATTCCACTGGGGTGTGATACAACTGGCTGCCTACTGATAGGTGCCCAGTAGTATTTTTCAATGAATTTCGATCCTTTATTTGTCCTACGCCGTACCTGTTTATCTGGGCTCGGAACTCTTTACTTTGCTGGGTCCATCTAATTTTCTCTCCACTCAAGCCATCTATAAGCGTAGAAGCTGCCTGCATCTTTCTCCTACACATTTCTGCATCATTCAAGAGGTCCTAAAATTAGGAAATGTTGTGTCACATTATACTTTTCAAAATGACAGTCATGATAGCCACGCTGCTTTGGGACAAATTATGAAGATATATCTTGAAAATAGATGACATGGTGTTATCAAGGTCATTCATGGCATAATAGCTGCTAGGTTTTGATGGGAGATAGAATAAAATTGCAGCATTTGTAAGAGAGTTGATGAAAAGAAACCATAGCAACTACAGTAGTGTTTTCTGCAGGCAGCAATAAGCTCAGGAACCTCAGCGAGGAGGGACACCAGGCCCCATCAGGTGGTGGATTTTCCCATTTCTTTTAGGTCAAAATAATTGCCAGTAATCATCCCCGCAATGTCAGTCTCAACCGGTTAATCCAACCACGGTGACACTGAGTAACACAAAACCACAGTCAGATGAAAAGAGGAAACAGGGTTTGGTGTACTGTTGTCACTTTACACCTTTAAGTTTCAGATATACATTAAACAGGAGGAAAGCCAAGCTGCCTTGAGTCCCATCAGGGAAATGTTAGGATAAGCCGTTGTATATTTTTATCCATTAGAACTGCATTCAAGAACCATCTTGTAAACACACAAAGAGTGTGTGTCATCCCCAATCTCTGCCAAGTGGGGCACAAGATTCCAGGGGGTTCTGGGTGATCATCCAGGGTCGTGTTTCTGTTTAGAATCAACATGTGACAGAGGCTGTAGTTTCTTTAGGAAATATGGTTTAAATACACATTTATACACCTGAGTTTAGATGAAGGGGGTGCAGATCTTGCAGCACTGTCATCTCAAGAGCATCTTGTTCTTCACCTGCCCAGCCATCCTAAGCACCATCCCTTTGTTCCTGCTTCCTGGCCAGCTTTAATGGCTGTTGTCCTTCATCCCCCACCAGGTGTTCTCCCTACTTCCTTTCTTGTTCCCAGGAAACCCCTGCTCCAAATAACTCCTCCCCATCCACACGATACCCAGCAGTGGAGGGAGGAGGAGGCGGAAGGAGTGGGGCGCACTGGGCGGCACACTGGACCCCAAGGTGTAGCACCCTCCAGCCCCACGCCGGATGCCTTCCCCTCAGCCACCTGCCTGGGAGGGATACAGCAGCTTGGCCCAACACTGCGCCCTGCCCCCAGATGCCCCACCTTATGGAGAGGCACCCACACACACACCCTATGCCACTGCTGCTACCTCAAGCCTAGTTTTTTTAAAGGCACATTCCTCCCTCCCCCCAGCATAGCCTGTAATCTTGGCAGCCTCCTGCTTTCTTGCCTAATGAATGTCTCACCTTTTGTCAGACTAATGACTCTGTTATACCTGGTCTTTGTTTGGCAGCTACCTAAGCCCAGTTCCTGAGGCAGCTGGCTTGACTTCAAACCCCACATTTACGCTGTGATTATGTAAGTGAAATAATGGTAAGATACGAGTTACCTGTGCAACTAAGCAGCGTAATACAACCTTTCACAACCTGGAGACATCCATCCAGATGCTTTGGACTACAACTCCCATCAGCCCCAGCTACTGAAGCATAGGAGTTGTAGTCCAAAACATCAGGATAGTACCATGTTGGGAAAGGCTGGTGTAATATTTATCATATCTATCTATATCTATCTATCTATCTATCTAAAATCTGCATTTCTGTCAACTAGGGTAAAAAACCTATAGTCTCTCCTGCATACTATTACGGTAAATAGGCCCACAAGCAACATTTCAGTACCATTCCCATGTCAGAAAGAAGTTCAAGATAAGGCAGTGGCCAGCTAGGAAATCAGCATCCTAAATTCTCTTCTTGGTGAAGCAGCATTTTATAAAACCTTATTCGGGGCTGGTCAGGGGATTAAGTCCATACAGTAAACAAAGCATCCTATACTTCTAAGTTTTCAACAGGTTCTCTTGTTTTACCATCTTTTCCTTCATAGCTGCATCAAACTTTGCTTGCACTTTATCCAGTTCTGCTTGCTTCTCATCTAATAATTCTTGAGCCTTTCCTAATTCTGCATTTGCTATTTTCAAACGCCCTTCTTGTTTTGCCAAGTTAGCCTAAAAATGAAAAATGAATGAAGTGACAATGTTTTCAGGAATGCACTGTGTTTTCTATAACTACATCTAAGGTTTTTGTTGCTGCTGCTTTTTTAGCTATGAAAAACAGACAGACAAAACACTAAGGCTAACTAGATGAAGCAGCTGTCTAAAGGGAAATTGTCCAAAGAGGGATTTTACTTGTCTGAATTGCCTCTCCCTGGCATAGAGGAACTATTATGACAACTCATTGAGACAGGAAAAGATCTACAACCAGATATTCTGCTTTTTGCTTTGTTTGAATAGTAAATGGCTGTATTTGCTGGTCTGAATAAATTTTTTGAGTCTTTCCTCACAGGGTCTTGTGCCTATTATTATTATTATTATTATTATTCACTTTCCCCATAGATTTCTCAAGTTGATGTACAAAATATAATAAAACCAGCCAAAAAACCAGCTCAGAAGAACAGCAAATGAATTAAAACATATACAGTCTACACAGTAGACAATCATGGCAGAAACCTATTCATTCAGCTGGGAAGGCTTGTCAGAATAAAAATGTCTTATTTATTTCATTTCATAAAATTTATATACCACTTGATTGTAAAAACCCTCAGAGATGGTTACAAAAAACAATAAAACAATAAAATGATCAATAAAAAAAGTTAACAACAATAACTTAAACCATTTTAAAAAATAAGATCAACAATAAAATAAAAGCAGATGCATCAACATTACATTCTAAATATCTGGGTAGGCTTGTCTAAATTTAGCAGGCACCAAAAAGAATACAGTGAAGGGGTTATGTTTCCCCCAGAAAGTACAGTTAGTGGTTTTGCATCTCGTATCTCAACAGGAATGCTGTTCCACAAAACAGAGACAGCCACAGTAAAAGCCCTGCTTTGAGTTATAGAAGCAATCCACTCTTGTGGGGAGGTGAAAAGTACTGCATGATACCGTCAATCAAATACGGATTGTTTTCAGTGTGTGATGTTGCATTGTGTTTTTACTACTTTTTGTTTGGAGCCGCCCAAAGTGGCTTGGGCAACCCAGTCAAATGGGTGGCATATATTGTTCTGGTAAATATATTAGTATTAGTATGATTGCTCTTTCCTCTTCAGAAAGATGCTTTAGTTGTGTTCCTTGCAATATTGTATAGTTCAAGGCTTCAAACTGTAAAAGTTAACTGTTGTTCAATTTTCAAAAATAATTTGTCAACTAATTCAACCAAAACAAAATTAAAGGTAGATTTGGAGTTTCCCAAACAAACGCAACATCTGCCAGAATTTCAAGGGAAGTTTAAATATTATTTAAAGATTAGTGGTATCATATATGAAGAGGAGGGGGGGGGCATGTTTCTAGTCCCATTACACCCAACGCTGCAGAAGCAGACAAAAGAGACATTGCATGGTTTCTTTTGCCTCTCAATAAATGGAAATGCACTTCAAATCAAAAGCTGCCATTTACCTTAAGAGGCAGTACTTCTCTGTTTATGCCATAAAATGTTGCCATGGCCAGTGTCCAAGAAAGAAGCCCTGCCACATTACCACAGACTTTTTTACCATTCTCAAAAGTATAATCTTCCATTTGAAAATAAGGCTGTAGCAATTCGACTGTCTCTTCATTAATGGAATCTTTAGCAAACTGCTGGAGACTCTGCAGAAATGGTCCACTCATTAGCTGAAAATAAACAAACAACACCTGTAAAACACTGTCCCAATTCTAATTATTCCTTGTATATTTGTATTTCTTTTTTAATTTCCTAGTTTCTAAATTCTACCGAAGTAGTGGAATGAAGCGAATGACCGGCTGTTTACTGTTACAGGTAGGTAGCTTTGTTGGTATAACGTAGTCAAAACAAAATAAAAAAATTATTTCCAGTAGCACCTTAGAGACCAACTAAGTTTGTCATTGGTATGAGCTTTCGTGTGCATGCACACTTCTTCAGATATTTACTGTTTACTGTTACTGTTTTAGGTTTGGGGAGTCTGTGACCCTCCAGATGTTGGGCTGCAGCTTCCATCCTTCTAAGCCATTGGTCAAACTGACTGGGGCTGATGGGAGTTAAGAGTTCCAACAGCACGTGGAGGGCCAAAAGTTACCCATCTTTGTCTTAAGAGTTGTGTTGATTGGACAACTGTTATGCAGTGGCCAGAAACTCTGATGAATTTAACAAATGGACAGGACATTTCTAATAAACATTTCCTGGCCACCTCAAATAACCTGCTTAATAAACTTCAGGTCCTTTATGGTATGTTGCCCTATATGAGATTCTGGAGAACAGCATAATGCTCTTATGTTCATAAAAAATATAAGAACATAAGAACAAACCTGTTGGATCATGCAATGGCTCATTCTAGTCCATCATCCTTTTCTCCCAGTGCCCAAGCAGCTCATTAGGGGAAGCCCACTGACACACACACACACACACACACACTGCAGTTTCCAGGCAAGATCAGACCATGAGGCCATAGTGGGCATCACCAAATGTCTCCTTTAATAACTGTTGTTGTCAATATAATTTATAAGCTGTCGTTCATTTCAAGAAGAAATACCAAGGTGGAATTGCATGTAATGCTCATTTCAAGTGGTAGGCAGAAGTAATGTCATGTCTAAGTGCATCTGACACTCACAGGAAAATTGGGAGCTCCCTTTTGTGGAAATAGAAATGCCTTCGGCTTAAACCAGGCATAGCTGCCAAGTTTTCCCTTTTCTCGCGAGGAAGCCTATTCAGCATAATGGAAAATCCCTTTAAAAAAAAGGGATAACTTGGCAGCTATGAAACCAGGGCACCACTAGATCCAAGCCATTGATTCCCCCACCCCCAGTATTAAAAGCATTTGGAAATGGGATTTACTTTCAGTGACTCGCTCCAAGATGGTTTCAAACAAGGCCTTTCTGGATCCATGGTAACTGAATCTATTTTCTTTTGGAATAGCAACAGACAGCAATCCATGATCCTCATGATAAGATGAGGTGGTTTGGCAAGCTTTCGAACTGTTGCGATATCTGCTGGTTTGATAGTCTGCAAAGGAAAAAATAAATTCATTTATTGCTTGGGCAAAATTATATATGGGCAAAGGGGAAACTTGGTACCCTGAATTTAACATCACATTTCTCTAAGCAATAGACAAAATGAGGAATAATGGGACACTCAGCTTCAAACGGGGACATCAAAAATTTAACTGAAGCACAGTTTTACCAGACTGCAGAAAGCCATAGTCAGCACAGACTTACAAACTACAGTATATTTCCCAAAGCTGCCATAGTGCACAGAGCATCTGAGATAAGGCAAGGTATTCAGCAATGAAAGAAATAAAAATTAGAAAATAATGTTGAACAACACAAATAGCACAAATAAAAGACTATTTCAAACCCTGTTAATGTTTAACAACGTTTCTAGCTTTGCACCTCCAGTTTCAAAGATAGGTACTGCACTTTGCAGCACAGGCAGGCAAGCAGACAATGGTATATTATCTACATTATACAATTCATGTATGATTGATTTCTTCATTTATGGTGGCTTCAAGAGAACTGTGAATATTCTGTTACAACATGTCACTCACATTCAAAGCAGCTTCAGCTTCTTCTAAGGCTGGTCTAGCTGCCTCCAGCTTTGCCTCTGCTACTACTTTCTCTGAATCAATTTCGTCTACAATCTTCTGTGCTTTGTCTTTTACGCCTTGAACTTCATTTTTCACTTTAGCTGATGCCTCAGCACTTACTGTCACCTCTGCTAGCACCTATTATAAAATTTAAAAACATGCAGGGTCACCCAGTTTGGAAGTTTGCAATGGAAGAGAGCTAGCAATGGTGAACTAAAGGTTTTACTTCGTCAAGCTCTTCATGAGCCACGTCCACAGGATCCAGCTCATAATGGGCTTATCCCCACCTAGCCTTCCAGGGTTGGGGGGGTGGATCTGACCCTTACACATTTAATTAATGTGTTGACAACAATGATGCCAAACAATGCTAGCTTAGAATAAGGGCAATTATTCCTGTATTGCACATGGGCGATCCTAGCCGATCAGGAACCATGCAGCAAGTACAATATTAGTGAGGGCAAACAAAACCGATTAAAAGTATTTTCCCTACATAGTTGGTGAGCTGTAAGGGAAAGGTGAGTAGTAGGGTGGTGGGGATAATGGGGTCAGAAAGCAAAGCAAGCAGGGGCAACATATAATTAACTCAGCAGTCCAGCAATGGGGCAAGGATAGTGCTGCTACACACTAGATAGATTTCTCCTTTTCAAAACATTGGGGGGGGGGACACAAAACCAGTGAACTCAGTCACTTTCCTTTATAAAATACTGTATTCTGGTATAAAACTTACTTTATCTGCTTTTACAGATGCCAAAGCCAGTTCCTTCTCTTTCACTGCCAACTCCTGGGAGAGTTTAGCAACAGATTCACTAGCTTCCATCAGCTTAGAAAGACCTACAAAAGGCATCAAAATTCAGAATAATTGAAAGTTATTTATGATGAGTAATAGTCAATGTTAATAGTCATTGAAATCAATGGATTTACTCTGAATATGACTTACCGTAGTTGGATATCACCCACATTAAATGCAATGTTATTTGCTGCCGAACTAGAAGTGAAACCTGTCTTTATAGACTAATTGGCATTTCTGCACACACAAAAAGCTATGTCCTGGCAAAATCTGGATCTAAGTTTGGTTTGTCAAAGGGAATTTAAAAAAAAAAATTGAAGGAAATTTGTTATCTTCATATAGAATACATGGAGAAATTTCATGAAGACTTTTCTTTAGGTGGAAAACTTCTGAGGCGAGTCATGCCTTTGTGTAGCTGGATCCAGAAGGGTGAAAGGTGATTTTCCTGCACCTCCTCTGCCCAGCAGTTCCCTGAAGAGACTCCACTGTGGGTTGGGGGACCCAGCTGGATGAGGTTGGCTTGGCTGTGGCGTGGGAGGGCTGAGAGGGAAGAGGAGATTGTTGGCAGGGGCAGTGAGCTGGAGTAATCTTATCTTACCTATGTGCATCCGCTCAGCTTGTTCATTAATGCTGGCTAGCTTTTCAGCATAAACATCTTTGTAGCCATTAATGAAAGAGAGGTAAGACTTCGGGGTCACATGAGCTCTTCTCCGGTACCTGGAACATGCAATGGGGACTGGCTCAAATGCTCATGTTCTCATCGGATACAATCCTAAACCTACGTTCATCTTCACTAGTACAATTATGTCAATGGCAAAAGCCACAGATTTCACTTTCGGCTGTAATCGCAATGCATGTTAATGAGCTGCAGTTGAAAAAATTGATTTCAAGCTATAACGACTTTGAAATAAATAACTGCTCATCTGCCTGAAACCCAAGTAACCATGCTAGATATAATCCCCTGTTATGTCTAGGTATAGGGGCAGTTCGATTCTAAGCTTATCTGTTTTCTCAAACAAGTGTCAAATATTTATTAACAGGAATCCAAAGTTTAATGTAATTGAAAAAGGAAAAAAAAGATGTGAAGAGTTACCTAAATTTTCATATAAAAGTACAAAATTTACATGTTGCATCTTTCATACAACAGTTATAACTGAGCAACCGAATCCATAGCTGGTTTAACTATTTTTTTAAAATGCACTATATGTATATAAAATAATCTATAAAAATACATATTCCAGTACCAAATGTTATCATTAAAGAATTACTACATATTTTTCAAACGCTACCTTTGGAAATAATTATCGCAGCTTTCTGAAACTAGATCATGAAAGATGCCCATAGTTTCCACCACTTGGGCTTTAACTTCAGGAGAACAGACAATGTTAAACTCTGACAGGAAATAATGTGATACAGCAACAAGGGCTTCCTTGGGCCACTGAGTAAACCAGTCCATGGTGCAGCCAGATATAAGGCCAGGAAATTTCAAAGAACGCGCACGAAACTTTTCACCAACCTACCAAGAATACAAAAAAAATTAATTGTAATATAAATGATTTTTTTATCCAGGCAAACTTAATAAATAATAGGAACAAAACTTTAGTTATTATTTCCCTCACATACAAATCCCAATCTAACTGCATGCAAAAAGGAAAGGGGAAAGATTGAGCACATTTAAAGTCTGCCAGATTATTGGCGATTGCAACTGTTAACTGTTTGTTATTTGCAAAGAAAGTGGGGGACTGAGGACTCAGCTAGAATGGTAAAGAAAAAGCTATTTACTGTATATGTGTTGTATATGTGATATAACATTGTGCCACCAGATGGCAATGTGGAGTCCTGTTTTTCTCTACCTGTTTTCCCTGTTTAAATTTACAACGCATTTAACTGAAACGCTTCTTTGACGTGTCTAGATCCAGGCAGAACTTAACCTCTTGGCCCAGTTGCTGAATTAGACCAAGAATGGAAACCACTTGTGAAATCTACTCCCATGTCCCTGTGCCCCAGAATCGTAGCATCATACTTGTGTCTTTCACCCTCACCACTTTGCGCAGCACAATCTACCGATCCAGGTCAGATGTGGAATCCTTCATGTGTCAGATTGGCAGCGGACAAGAGGGAGACACCGCCAAGTTTACAATGTCAGAAAACCACAACCTCTGAGATCAACATGGAGCTACCAGCCCTATTGTTGCTAGCTCCACCCACACCTTTTTCAGAACCCACAACAGTAGACACAGCTCAGGTCCTACCAGAGGTGCATGAAAAATCACTACCATGTGATAAAGTGGTGAAAGTGCAATAATTAATTTTATTAGTCATATGCACAACTAAATGCAGAGGCTGAGATCTGGAATTTTAAAAACATTTCCGCATCTGGGGTGTGTGTGAGTAAATACATATGAAAAATATACGTTCTCTTATAAGTTTGGTATTATTATCCTACTACATTTCTGTGTTTTTTTTTCCTTTTTCCTTTTCTTTGTATCATTTTATTTCTTTATAATTGAATCTTTTCAATAAAAAAGGTTGGCATTTTTGCATCTAAGGTCTCATATCTTAAGTTGCAATCCATTTCATAACTACTTTCCCTTCTCTACAGGGTAGTATAGAGCCTTCCTTGTCACCAACTTCAAAATTAACATACATAGGGCATAGCTGCGTGTTCCAGTTTTGTAGACCACATACAGAAATTGTTAGTAGAACAATTACCATGAGCTAGACTGCTGAGCCAAACTTGCAGGATTTGTCTTTAAAGAGCACGTTTGCCATAAAAATATTATTATTCACATTTAAATATATAGTCTTGAATGGGGGAGGATTATCATAAGGAAATATGTCCAAGGAAGGTAGATATGATTTTTAAAGAAAACTCACTGGAGAAAAGCAGAGAACAACATGAAGATTTTTCCTTGATCGTGATATAAAATATTCATAAAGATTATCAAAAGTAGGAGGAACTCGTGGTAGTTCTTTTTTCATTACAGATATCAATCCTTGGGTTATTTCATCCATTTCATCCCGAGCAAATAAATTGGAGATCTTAGCAGAGCCAGAGAAAAATGAAAATTCAGTTATGTATTTATAATGCAGCTTTGTAAACTATAGGTCTATGTTTCCTTTCCAAAACTGTCTAATAGTTAAGCCTTTATATATGCAGGCCAAAGGCTATCTTATTTCCTTACTTGAAGAGATGTACTCTAATCCAATGGACCATGTTTAAAGCAACCAGGACCATGAATGCGGAGTCTTTGTTTGGCAAGCAAGAGTGTGGCAGGGGAGAGGGAACTGAATCTAGCCCCCTGCCACACTCTGATTGTCAGGATTTTAGCTTTTTTTAAAGGGCCTTGTGCATATAAATCTGGTTGTTGGGTAAAAGATAGGACCTGTGCGTACAACACACCACTGTGCATACAGTGCTTGAAATTCCGCAGAGTTCTCACTCCAACAAAAATAATCACATTTGCACAACTTTTATATAATCCATGGGAAACATGCAAGAATATAGACCTCAATAAATAAAGTTTATCCCTGAAAACTAGTTGTGGGTTCAGCCCACTTCCCAAAAGCCTCTTTGCTCCTGCCTTATCAAGGGACATGGGCATGATCCCAGAAATAAATTAATAATTTCATTTAAAATTTATCCCTGAATTGTAACTTTATTTTTTAAAAATATTTTTCAAGATTTACATCTCTGCTAACAGTAGCTCATGTGTGTTGACTTCCATCATCCTTGACTATTAACCTGATCATGCTGGCTGGGGCTGATGGGAGTTGCAGTCAAACCTACCCTGAACTTTTGAAATAGAAGGACAAGCAAAACATCTAACTGTCATCATAGCAACACAGCTATAAAAGCCTCTGTTGAGCTGAAATGCTAACCTCTCCAGAAGAAAGCAGGTTATTAAGAAATTCCAGAAACGCTTCATCTTTTATTTCATTATCTGTGAAAATAAATGTTATTCCTTTTCCTTCAGCACCAGCAACTCTGTATAAAAGCTTTAGATCGTCTGTCAGATTGCTCACATTGTATGATCTAGGAAGCAAAAATGAAAAGGACAGAAAGCTTAGCATGCAGTACTGATTCATCACCTACTAACTTCGGGAAAAGTAGTCTGCATCACTGAAGCCAGCAAGAGAGGGAAGCAAGAGCTACCGGTAGCTGAGCAAGGACTGCCCCTTTTAGGAGGGGCATCCTTGTATAAACAGATTCCATAGTGCGCATACTACTTCTTCAAAATGTATTTTAAGCACACATTTCAAAATGAAGCAATCAGCAAAACAACTTAAGCCGCTTTAAAAATAAAAAACACCACCTTTCATAAGACCCTTAAATTCCTCTGGTCAGAATCAAGGGAGACTACAATTACCAGTTTGTGCCCCCCCCCCCATTTCTTAATTAACCCAGATTGTCAGGCCATCATCTCATTCGCTAGTGACAAATGGGAGTGGCCATTTCAAGGGTTGCAATTCCGCTTCAATCAACAACCCTCAAAATGACTAGAAACTGCAGCAGAGTCCACACACACACACCTTTTTAGTTCAAAACACTTTTGAAAGCTAGTGCCTTTGCCAGTCCTCTCAGAGCAGGGGAGCCAAAAGTGGCTTTAAAAGTGTTTTGAAATAAAAAAAAAGAAGGAATAGAAGGAAAGTGAGAACACCATAATTGTACCGGTAAGGGGCCCCTGACCATCAGGTCCAGTCGTGTCCGACTCTGGAGTTGCGGCGCTCATCTCACTCTATAGGCCAAGGGAGCCAGCGTTTGTCCACAAACAGCTTCCGGGTCATGTGGCCAGCATGACAAAGCTGCTTCTGGCGAACCAGAGCGGCGCACGGAAATGCCGTTTACCTTCCCGCCAGAGCGGTCCCTATTTATCTACTTGCACTTTGATGTGCTTTCGAACTGCTAGGTGGACAGGAGCTGGGACCAAGCAACGGGAGCTCACCCCATTGCAGGGATTCAAACCGCTGACCTTCTGATCAGCAAGCCCTAGACTCTGTGCTTTAACCCACAGCGCCACCTGGCCGGTAATTGTACCGGTAATTGCCGTAATTGTAAGCACTCCCTCCTTCTACTGTGCCACCCTGCTTGTACTATCCACACTGCCTTTAGAGTGGCATACCATGGGGCATGGAGGGGTAAAATGAAAACACCAACACATGCAGGGGAACTTTTGGAGTCAAACCATTATCTCAACATCACCAATCTCTTCAGTAATTGATGAATTTTGATACAGCTTTGTTGAGCACAAAATTGTCCACATTATATCCTCCTTGACCATAGGATCAGTGACATCATGAACACATGAATATGCCAGGCTATCTTTATGATGGCCATCTAGCCATGAATCTCATCTTCTATATTCTCATATCATGGTGTATATATACAAGCATAGCTTCTAATTATATAGGGGAAACAGCACTTCATCAACCACTTATTTTAAATATTTTTTTCTCTCACCGCGTTAAGGTTATCTGAAATATTTTATATCCAGCTATAAAAGAGGCTAGCCTGGAAAGACTCTGTTTTCCGGAACCACCAACTCCTACAAGTAAAGCGTTTCCACATGCTGTACGAATTATTCGTGAAATCTGCATTACACACAAAAGGGGGGGGTGATCTACTTAATAAGTTATGCAAAGTCAACAAAGTTAAATAATTATCCAAAAATATTTTTAAAAAAGAGCCATCCAATGGTGCCTAGTTTAATGAATCTTCCCAACATTCTTGATTCCATATCCGTCTCCACCAATACATACGGTAGATGGCAACATATTTTAATATGCCGTGTAATTTTTTTTTGGGGGGGGGATATCCAATGACAACAGATTTCTCTCTTATATGGTGCTTCCATAGTTTTTTTAAAAGGAGCATCAACTGGATTTTATAGGTAATCAGCCAATGTCCTTCTTCAAATACCTCCTCCTTCAAAGGTGAAGCTTTCATCTTCAAGGCTTTTCCAGTTACAAAATGCCCTTTCCAGAGCAGTACAGCTGATCACAATTTTGTTTTGTTTTCAGTTCCTTGCAAAAACTCTCCCCCCCCATTCACCCACACTTTTGAAAATTGTTTTACTACCTTTACTACCTTTAAACTATCTGACTATAACATTATTCTTCTACCTGTTGCTTGTTTTATTTGTTTTTGTTGTCTGCTTGTTGCTTTCAATTTTTGAAAAATGTCTCGAGACACTCATTAAAGGAAGGGCGCCATCCTAACCCTAGACTCACTGGGATGAGCAAATTAGGATGTGGTGGATTCCCAACTCACCAGGCTAGTTTCTGGCTTAAGACCCAACTCGGCCACATGTATGCTGACCCAAATCCCTCATCCCAGCTCACTTGGGGCTTGGACAGTTGAGCTGAACTTGATGGCTCTTAAACCATGAATGAAGGGCATTCCAGGGGAATAGCATGGGCAGGACCAAAGGTGGCGATTTAGGCTGAACCCTAAACCCATTCAGCTCAGTCACATGAGCTGGTCACCTGGTGTAAGTTAAGCAGGCAAAAGGATGGTGTAACACAAACTGGATTCTAAAAGCTTGTTTCTCCACTGCCAACAGTAGTTCCGCTCCTGAATGGAGTTTGGATCTGGTGTAACTATATGCTCTATGCTATGTGCTGACTTAATCTAAAATGGCATGATTTTTGCTGGCTCCCCATATTTAGGATTGCTTCCGAAGGGAGCAGTCTTATGCCCCACTGCTGAAAAGGAAGGTCCTCCATTGGTGTAACCGGAGACCTTCCTGGTGTTGCGGCAAAATGCTCCAATGCTGCTCCACCAGTGATGGGTCCAGAAATGGGAATTTTGGCAGTCATGGATATGAGGGTTTCTATGCCCCCCCCACTGTCATTCTACCAGCATGCCCTAGCTGTGGAGTAGTAAATTCCTTCTCACTGGAGTGACTCAATGGAAGGAGTGCGGCAGGCTAAAAGGGAAAATAAAGCCACCATTCCCATCTTTTTTTCCTGGCTGTGAGCTGGTAGTTGCTCTGTCACGACTCCCCCTTCCCCCACTAGTGCAGGAAATAAAATGAAGACTATAACTTTAAATAAGCATTCAGACCTTAACAAGATGTGTTATAGCGTCTTTAAAAAACACCAAATCAAGGAATCCACCTCTAACAGCTTCGTTATACTGCTTCTGGTAGCTCTGCAGCTTGTCAGATAAGAATTCAAGAGATGGAATCTAAAAAGGAAGAAAATAAGGATAGCTTTTCCCTCTAAAAAAATAGTTTCAATAAATTAATGTATAAGCATTTTTTTAAAAAATATGAATAAAAGAAAGTCATATGTCTTTGAAAAATGTCCTTAAGGGTTTACCAAACTGATTTTTTTATTATTCTGTTCACAGATCATATCCTAGAAATGATATGATATCAACTTATTCTTCTCAAGACAGGATTTGTCAAAACAAATTTCAGTGAGGTGTAGGTATCTGTATTCCCTAGGACTGACTTAACTCGTGGGCAGTTCCGTATCTGAGAAGTGTTTATGTTGTATATTCCACTAATGGCGGGCTATTTAGCCCAAGCAGTAGCTGCATATAACAGTGGATTGCCTCTAGATTTAGTTTTCTAATTCTTTTGTATGATAATTTCTAATACACACACCCTGCTCCGCAACTGGGTTTGGCACCTGCTCCTGCAGACAACTGCTGCAATAGGTTCAACTTCCTGCAGCCATAATTATGAAAATAATGTTTGTTCATTGTGTTAATCAAACACAAATGAATATGAAAAGCTACCAGTCACCCTCAAGCTCGTGATCTGTTTTTGATGTGGCTCCCAGTGCCTTGCCTATCCTGATCTACAATATTCTGCTATCTACCATATTCTCCAATATAGAGCACCAGTTTTACTCAATTTATTTAATAAAAAAATTCCTTCCAGTAGCACCTTAGAGACCAACTAAGTTTGTTATTGGTATGAGCTTTTGTGTGCATGCACGATACCAATGGCACACAAAAGCCCATACCAATAACAAACTTAGTTGGTCTCTAAGGTGCTACTGGAAGGAATTTTTTTATTTTGTTTCGACTACAGCAGACCAACACGGCTACCTATCTCAATTTATTTAGTTTGACTTATACCCCACTTTTCAACAAGAGTCTTTAAAACAGGTAAAAACCTGTTACAAAATGCAACAAAAACACCCAGAACCACATGCTACAAAATGAAACAACCAGCCTCACAGGGAAGGAGCTAACATGTCCCCATATTCTTCCCCACAGGGCAACTGTTGTAAGTTGGTTTAAGTGGGGCAGGTGGGCAATACTCTGACTGGAGCATCCCCCGGCATTGTCTTTGCCTGTGTCCCACAACGTCTTCTTCATTTCAGCAGGGCAGTTGGTGTCTGTTGGCCCTATGTGGGTGCAGGAGGAAAAAGTCTGAGTGCAGGAAGCCCCGGTGTTGCCCCTGCCTGCCTTCCTCACCCTTGTTGCATTCCATTACAGGCAAATAAAAACAGCAGCATAATACGTCTTTCTCGTCCCCACCCCACATCTCATCCAGTTCCAACTCTGAATTTCCTCTAGCAATAATCCACAATATTAGCAACATTTGGGATTATTTATAGTCAAGATTAGGGAACATTTTTCAGCCCAAAAGCTGCATTCCCTCATGGTCAGCCTTCCACAGTCCAAAGGCATTCAGTTCAAGTACATTCATATTGTTGAGCCGGCTAAAGCACTCAAGGAGAGGACACAGCAGGGCCAGTAAGTGAGGGGCATGGCCTGTGGACAGTCTTTGGGGACAGAGAGGCTTGGAGGCCTGCATTTGATCCTGGGGCCTGAGAGTCCCCATGCCAGTCCTTGTACAGGTATCCATTACTGTATAGATCTGAGCATGCTATTGTTGGAATCCAATAAAGGAGGGGTTTGGAATTAAGTAAATAAATACCAATTCATAAATTTTTGGTGCTTCAAACACAAAATCTTCAGGCTCTTCACCAGTTGGCTCAGGCATATCCCGTAAAAAATCAACAAGATATGGTTCTTCTTCAATTATTGGTACCAGTTCTGAATCCACATGTTCTTCAATAACTCTAGAAAAGTTTCTTTCAAACCATGCTTCATCTTCTTCACAAACAAATCTAGAAGACAAAATTCAGGTACGATGAATGGAAAATTTCCGCTGTAGAAGAGTGAAAAGATGGCTAAAGATCTGTGGGGGTGGGGGTGTCCCTCAGCTGTGGATTAGATCTACTATATATTTTGGGAAATTGTTTCTCTGCTCGTCTTCTATAGGTTCAGCAGCCTCTTGAGATATTGTCACCAAACTCAGCACAAGGGTTCCCAAGGTGGGGGTGAAAGACTTCATCACAGCTTGGGTGCCGGGAGCCATTTTGAATCAAGATTGTAGAACACAATGTCACACTGGCATGACTTCATCTCAGTGTTTGTAATTCTTAAGTAAATAATATAATAATCATACCTGTCAGCAATTACTCTTGTGCATTCATGTTTAAATAGTGACAGGAGAGTCCTGAGGTCCGTACATTCTTCTGATTTTATAGTTAACATTCCTTGCCAAATTCTGGAAAGATCTCTCAGATTGAAGATGTAATGAAATTTGGATGGTGTGGGCAACATTTTTACCTAAAGCAAAAGCATGTGAACAGGCATAAAAAAAATAAACGGGGCCTGCACTGAGGTCTACAGGTTTGTTTTGTTTTTTAAATGGCAAACCTCATAAGTGCAGTGAAGGGATTTTATTTCATTGTATTATGGATCTCACATTTCCTTCCATTACCTCATGGTGGCATACATGAGTGGGGATTTGAACCCTAGTCTCCAGGGTCTTAGTACAACACTATAACCACTACACCACAATGGGTGTCCAACTACCAAACATCAATGAGCCAGAGGCACTTAGAATCTTGAGCTGTGACAGGATCTAGCAGAGTTCTCCTCACCTCTGCATTCACAGGATAAACGATACCTGGAGCATTGATCCTTCTGGCAGGGACTAAGAAATGAAGCCAGCAATAAAGACTATGAACATGCACTTGTTTATGTAACAGAAAGGACCACTTGTGTCCCTCCATGTGCTGTTCAACTCCAGCATTCACCAGCCCTAGCCAGCATGGCCAATAGTTGGGATGATGTGAGCTGGAATCCAGCAACACCTAGAAAGTGAAAAGTTGTTCATGCATTTGGGCAAATCTGAAGTTTCCCTTGGGTGATTCCATGCAGAGTGTGGGACAATTTCTTCATGAGTTTCAGACGACTAAGAAGTTCAAAGCAGCCCTACAACACTCACACTAAAAACAAACAAAGTAAGAGAGTGGCTTGAATGGAAACTGCCTGCCTCTTTGATGGTGGTTGATGGGAATTTTGAGGTCAAGAATTCCAATTCAATATGCAAATTCAAGTTTTGCAACCATAATTTCCTATTAAAATGTGATTAAAAGAAATGACTAAATATTAGCTCCAGGCTGTATGTTATTTTCAGTGTTGATTCCTGCATTGCAGAGGGTTGAACTACATGACTCTTGGGGTCCCTTCCAACTCTACAATTCTATGATCTGCTCATCTAGAACCAAGAATGGATGCATGGGTAGTTTCTTCCCCAGTCAACTCTATTCCTTCCAACAATGGAAACCTTACAGAACCTATACATTATAAGCAATATATGAGCAGATTTTAATCCTGTGTTAAACCCATAAATAGGGAATATTTTTCAAATAATTATGTTAATCTTTACCTTAGTCCACTGCCACAAGATTCTGCCTGCTGACACTAATTTTGGTATCATTTCACATATTTCAGGCTTGAAATGTCTACATGAATGAAAGTATCCACAGCCAATTATCCCTGAAAAATAACGGTATATTGATAAGTTACAGGTAGGTAGCCGTGTTGGTCTGAGTCAAAGCAAAATAAAAAAATTCCTTCAGTAGCACCTTAAAGACCAACTAAGTTTTTATTTTGGTATGAGCTTTTGTGTGCATGCACACTTCTTCAGATACACTTGAAACCAAAGAGAGTTATTCTATACTTCAAGGCTGGGAGGATCAGCTCTCGCCCCCATCCATTACTTAGTGGTATGACGATCTCACTGCCCTGTCTACTTTTGAGCATAAATCTCACAATCACAGATCTCATTTTGATACCTATTTGAGCACATAAATATATGTAGAAATTGTTTGTATACATGAAATTAGATAGATAGCTTTGAGGTGTTTCATAGGAAGCAACAGAGGACAAACAAATATGTTATGAACACTCCAGTGCTCCTATCTTGAAGAATGCAGCATAAAACCTATACAACAAATAAGTAAGTTATTACTTTTCTGTTTGCCTAGGCATTCACATGATTTTATACAGAATGGCATCTATATCATGTCTGTGATTCTTGGTTGTTGTTGTTTTTTTAAAAAAAGTCATTGCTTTTTAGAATCTCTGTTGCTTTAAGAAAGAGGGAAAAGAATTTACATTCTACACAGGGGCAACCTAGACAATTACTTTATTTTTCCATGTATAAGACAAGGTTTTTTCCCTTAAAAATAATGTCAAAAATTAGGGGGCATATTATACACGGATGCATCTTCCCCCCATTTTCTTAAATTTTGAGTTGCCAAAAATAGGGGGTGTCTTATACATGGAGGTGTCTTATAGATGGAAAAATACGGTAATATAAAATGAATTCAATTTGAAATAACTAGAAAAATATATACCAAAGATTTTGTCTATGGATGCATTGGTTGGCAGAGTGCAGTTAAAAACCGTAAACTGCCTTTTTAAGCGCTGTGGGATATCATTTCGACCGCCTCCTGGGTGAATCATTGCTGCTATTAACTGCACATCAACAATCGTAGTAAAATCTCCAGGTTTATCCAAACTGTACATTCCTTCCATTTCCATCATCTGCCTCACTATTTCATTTGTTACCTATGGAATTAATAGAAGAAATGTTAACCATTCATTGAAAATAAAATACCAGAGATACAACCCTGCTAATTCAACCAAATAATTTGTTACTTTATTCTAGACATAGGGTGCAGTATGAAATAAGCTACGCTTGATGATGTCTAAGCTTTTGTCCTATATAAATCAATAAAATTTACATGGTGCTTAAATTTCTGTGAGCTGAATCAGGCCATGTCACATCTGAGGTGGTCAATTTTAGCAAAAAATGCTAACAGTTCATATACATCAAGGCTCTGGGCTAGGTTTGGGGAGACTGTTCCTGGGCGTTGGGGCTTCCTCCTGGGGACACTGGGCTAGGTTGACTTGGGCACTCCGAAGAGCTACCAATTTTTTCCCTTTTTTGATCTCTATGCCATGGAAGGCATGGAACATGCATCCTTTGATGTGCCCTTTCCCCAAGGTCACGGTACACCAGACTTTTACTGATGACATTACAGAGAGAAGTAGTACTTAGCGATATTACTATGCACAATTTTATAACTCTACCTGATCTCCCCATTCGTTAATAATGGGCATGTTAATATCATCAATGAATATTGTCATTTTTCTGCCGTTTGGCGGTCCATAGGTACTTCCCATCCGTTTGTCCACATAACTTTCTATTGTCCTCTTAACAATTAAACAACACAAAAAGAGGGGGAAATATGTAAGTCATCGCCAAAGTAGTTTACAAATCCTTGTTTGTTTTAAAAAAACATTCTTAAAATGTGTTTTCCAATCTATGTACCGTAAGTTCTCAGAAAAGTTCCCAAATAACTTGGGAGCATGAATATTGTTGGAACTTGGTGTTAAAAACAGAGGACGAGATCAGGGTTTACATTCATTCATTCATTCATTCATTCATTCATTCTTATCTGTTTTCCCCCTCCCCTCAAAACCAGGGCTCAAGGCAGCTACACTTAAGAATATTGCAAAGCATTTCAAATATTTCCGCAAGTACATCATGTAGAACTGATTATCAAACCTACAGCTTACCTGAAACATTCCAGGTTCTGTTGCTGAGGAAAAGTTTAAAGATTTTGATAAATGTTCTTCAGGGTCGTACTTTTTTAAATAACCTTTAATCATTACAGTCTTTGCTGTTCCTTGTTCACCAATAAGCAACACTGCCTGCAACAACGTTATGACAATTTATTATCAGGCTTGTATAATAAAGCTAATTCACTGCACAAAAATGGTTCGATACAGAATTTTTTATATAATTATGTTGGTTTTCTTTCTAATCTACTATTTACTTTCACATTCTATTCAGGCTTCAGCCCTTACCAAAATATAAATGGCAAAAATCAATACATTTTTATGGGAAAGGAAAGGGGAAGGAAAGACACCACAATCCCTTTGCTCATTGCTAAATCATTGCTAAATCATCATTCAGTTAGGATTGGATCTGGGCATTTTCAATTGAGAGCTGTGAATGCTTAAATTTTATTTATTTATTGTTGCTGCTGCAAAAATTGGGGGTGGGGTTAAGTTGGGGGGGAACTGCTTGAGGGGAGGGCAAATCTGCACACCAAACCTTAGCCACCCCTGCCCTATAAATCGTTGTTTGGAGTTAGACCTATATTGAGCAAAAGGCCACATATTCAATAGGGATTTTCCAGTCCCTTCCTCCCTGCTGCAAACCCCAGAATAGTCACTGCTGAAGTTAGGAGACGGCAGTTAGGAGATGGCATGAGATGGGTCACAGGGGCTGCATTAGGACGGGGTTTCTTTCTTTTCTTAATCAAGCAGAGGCACATTTTCTGTGTCCACAATAGTCTGTGTTGTTGTTAATCATAGACACAAAAGGATATGATATATAATAAAGTAGTTTGGGCATAAAAAGACATTACCTACTCACACTTTGCAAAGAAAATATGCACTTACTTTGTGTTGTTTTGCTATGGTATCCATTAAAAACTGTGTTCTGACATTGTCAACATTTGGAACCAGAATAGATGCATATTCAGGAACACTGTCTGTTGGATAAACATATTCCTGAACTTTTCTATTCCAATGATCCCAGTCACCTGGAAGTAGCAAAATAATGGTGGAAGAGCTCTAATTATTTCCCTTCTTTTACCAGCAACTCCACAGGACTTCCTAGGGGACAAGGGATGACATAGAACCCATTGGACCTATTCTACATGGGATCAAAAGCCTTGGTGAATTAAAAGAAGCCAACATCTTTTCTCATATTATTATGCTCAGTCACATGAATTTCCAGAGTACAGGTAGGTAGCCGTGTTGGTCTGGGTCGAAGTAAATTTCCAGAGTGTTATCGCATAGGTAATTTTGAGTCACTGGTGGATTCAGAATAAAGTTCATTCTGCTCTGTAGTGATCGCTGTAAGGAAGACTGGCAAGAAATAAGAGGAAAGCTTTACACTCCCTAATTCTGCTTCTTTTAGGAAAGAAGTCTTAACAATCAAAACTCAGCCAATAGTGAGCTGAGCTCATCCATCAAACACTAAAGCCCTATTCAGGCATTCAGATTACTTAAGGTAAAGGTAAAGGGACCCCTGACCATTAGGTCCAGTCGTGACCGACTCTGGGGTTGCGCGCTCATCTCGCATTATTGGCCGAGGGAGCCGGCGTATAGCTTCCAGGTCATGTGGCCAGCGTGACAAAGCCGCTTCTGGCAAACCAGAGCAGCACATGGAAACGCCGTTTACCTTCCCGCTGTAGCGGTTCCTATTTATCTACTTGCATTTTGACGTGCTTTTGAACTGCTAGGTTGGCAGGAGCTGGGACCGAGCAACGGGAGCTCACCCCGTCACAGGGATTCGAACCGCCAACCTTCTGATCAGCAAGCTTTAGGCTCAGTGGTTTAACCACAGCGCCACCTGTGTAAGATTACTTACATGTAAATAATTGCATGCACACACAGAAAAGAGAGGGAGCAGGTTTATACTGCCAATCTCCCCCCCTCCCCACCTCAAGCACATAATCTTGCCCTC
This sequence comes from Zootoca vivipara, assembly GCF_965207765.1. Taxonomy (NCBI): domain Eukaryota; kingdom Metazoa; phylum Chordata; class Lepidosauria; order Squamata; family Lacertidae; genus Zootoca; species Zootoca vivipara. The sequence continues at coordinate 83,569,016 of NC_142586.1, read as the reverse complement.
TTTACAGCCCTTTGTGAGTGAGAAGGCCAAGGTCTGAAGCAGGTGAGTGAGAAGGCCAAGGTCTGAAATGATGCAGAGGAATCTGCAAGCTTCTGTCAAAATTCTGTTATGTTTCAGAGAGGAGAAAGAATTTTGGAAGAGTTGAAACTCAGAGCACTAGCAGTAGCCACCATTTTATTTATTTACTGATTTCAGTTGTGTTTCGGGGAAATCAAAATGACCTCCCCCTGTTGCTGCCACCTCTCACTGATGCAGAGGAGTTCTGTTCCTGGCCCCCGCATGCACCAGCAGAGTGCACATAAGCTCACCCCACCCTCGTCCGGGTCCAAAAGGACCTGCACATCGGCAGTCACGCGCCAATTGGACACGCCTGTACAGAACCACCATCTCACCTGGACTGTATTTCAGTTCATTAGTTCTCATTCATTATTACATCATCATTATGGCCAAATATAAATGCCTTTCTTTGGAAGTTTAGCAACATGCTGGAAAGAACATCTCCAGTACTGGAGGTTTGTGCACTTAATTACTAAAGAGCATTGCACTGCTTTTTCACTTACCATAATCGGCAACGTAGTACTCATACATTGTCTCTGAAGCACCTTTAGGAATTGGTGGCAAATCTATTTTGCTTTCATGGCTTCTTAAAAAGGCTTCCAGCTTTTCCCTGCTTTCCAGTTCTAAGAGGGAACCTAAACTCCACATCAGGCCAAACACAAATAATTTGTGAAGATGTGCCAAGCATGCAATACCACCTTCTTCCTTTGATGGTATCAAGCCTTCCAAAAGATTGATGGACTGGAAATATTTTTAAAAGGAAGAAAATGTTACACAATGTTTAACTTTCTTAATCAAACTTAAATACAAATTTCACTTAAATTTCACTTCATCTCCAAGAAAAACTGCAATTTTATATCTATGCTTCTTAATGTTTTCCAAAAGATTGTCAGGAAGCAATATTTCTATGCTTATTTCTTTAGAGGCAACCATACATTGCTGTATGAACAACTGAGACAACAGTAACTATACCTGCATGATATAGTTGCATTCTAGAAGCTCCATTTTTGGCCAAAGGTTTAATTTCATGTATGTATATGCGTCTTCAAACACTTTATCATATAAGCCTAGCAGCACATCAGCTTCTTGTGTAGTACGAGTCTTTAGCCAACCCTGTAAAAATGTCAGAAAAACAGTTTACATTTTTAAAAACAAAACAAAACAAAAAACCCACATATTTAAAAGAAAAAGTGATCACCCTGCAAAAGTGTACCTGCAATATTGGTCTCCAGCTTAGTGCAGAAGAACTGATATACACCATGCCCATTCTAGAAACTGTAGCAGGAGATGCATTTTCAATATTGTGAACTTCAAAGAGCAACTTGCAAGTAGGAGACATTGGAATTCGATCACCATTTGCTAAAGTGAGAGTCTTATTATCATCTAGCACTGAATTCAGATTCTCAATCCAAATTGCATCTACTGGGCCATCTAAAACCAGAAAAATATTCTCGCCTGGAAACAAAGAGATATGGCTGAAATATGGAGGCTAACATTGAATAATGACGACAACAATTACAGGGAAGGTGCTTGTTGTTTAGATATTGAGGCGCATCAAAATGTGATTGTTATGTACTGAGCTGAATCCTAGAACAATAGGATTCAGAATCAGCGGGAGCTACCCAATCCAACTCCAGGTGGAAGTGAATCCGCAACCTGATTGGCCTGCTGGAGCAGCCAATCAGGCGGCTGGCAGAAGTGAATCTGCTACCTGATTGGCCTGTAGGAGCAGCCAATCAGGCTGCAGGCAGAAGTCAATCCACAATATAATTGGCCCACAGGTGTAGCCCTGAAGTAGCCAATCACGCAAGGCCCATTGTGTAAATAATGTATATAAGCAGATGGTTTTGGGAAAAGAGCCATTCGTCTTCTCTTCTTCTCCTTGATGAATATGAGCTGAATAAAGAGCATGAAATTCACTCTCGACTCCGAGTATATTTCACTGGCGACGAAGGTGGGATCCTGATGAGCTGACCGCCACCACGCACTGCACCGCAGCACCGCCACCTGCTGCACCGCTGCATCGCACCGTGCATCCAGGCTTCAGCTCCAGGACCCAAGGAACCCAGAATGGCAACCAACAGCAGCTTCTTGCCATTCAAACCAGCATCAGGAGACTGGGAAGGGTACGCCGCCCGTTTCAACTTCCTCCTGCAAGCGAAAGAAGTCACCAACGATGCCATGAAGAGGGCGACATTCTTCAGCGTCTGTGGAGAGGAGACGTTTGAAATCGCCCGGGCTCTCCTTGCACCTAGAGATGTCGCTACCGTCTCTTACAAAACAATAATGGAACGGCTGAAGGAGCACTTTTCACCACAGCCCTCGGTGGTAGCTTGCCGAAATGCCTTCTATGCAAAGCGGCAAGCCCCGGGGGAAACCATAACTGGGTTTGTGACCTCCCTCCGCCAAGCCGCCCGGTTATGCAACTTCTCAGAGTTGGAGAACATGCTTCGTGACCGCCTCGTCGGTGGCCTGAGGGACGAGATGTTGCAACGACGCCTCTACGCCAAAAAAGATTCCAGATTGCTCTGGAGGAAGCCCTGGCAACCGAAGCCGCCGAGAGGTCAACGCAAGAGGCACGACCGGCCCCGCCATCCCAACCGAGGGTCTACCACGAAGACCTCACCGACGAATCCGAATCTGACAGGGAGGAAGTACACCGAGTACAGCGGCGCACTCAAGCAGCACACACACCACAGCAGCCTCGACGAGAAGGAGGGAACTGTGCAAGCTGCGGGGAGAACCACGAGAGGAGGACCTGTCGTTTCCGCAACGCAGAGTGCAGGCAGTGCAGAAAATTGGGACACATCGCCCGGGTGTGTCGGGCTCGACTCACCCGTCGACAAGCATCAGATGACCGACCCAGGAGCCCCAGGTCACACGGCACCATGCACCAAGGCAACTCGACGGAGATCACGGACTACCAGGTATTCCAGTTGCCCCATCCCAGCACAGAGAAAATTTATATAGAGGTACAGATAGAGGGAGCCCCATGCCGCATGGAGCTGGACACGGGTTCAACTCTATCCATAATCTCGGCCCGAACATTAAGGGAACTGTGCCCTAATGGGGGTCCCAAACTAAGGCCGGCCCCATTCACCCTCCGGGACTTCCAGAAACGTAAGGTCCCTACAATGGGGGTGGGGACCTTCAGGGTGCAATATCGAGGGCGAAAGCAACAATTGGACTTGCTGGTAGTTAAGGGCCCCTATGTTAGCTTACTGGGACTGGCATGGTTTGGACCTCTGGGGCTAGCCGTTACCGGGGTGAACCGCACTAGCTTACAAGTGGACGTGGACGCCATATGCAAAGAGTTTCCAGGGGTTTTCGATGGGGCATTGGGACGATATACAGGACCCCCCCATTGCCCTACAGCTAGACCCCGCTGTACGACCCATCAGGCACAAGGCCCGCCGGGTCCCGTTCGCCCTGAAACCCCGCATAGACGAGGAATTGGACCGGCTCGTGGAGCAAGGAGTGCTGGAGCCGGTGCCCAACGCCCCCTGGGAAACTCCAATTGTCACACCCGTCAAGCCTAACGGTTCGGTCCGCATCTGTGCAGACTACAAATGCACCATAAACAAGGCTCTCACGGCCCATGCATACCCAGTGCCAGTGGTCAGCCATGTCCTCGCCACCCTGGCTGGGTCAAAAATCTTTGGCAAACTGGACTTGGCCCAAGCGTATCAACAGTTGCCTGTGGACGAAGCCACAGCAGAGGCTCAGACGATTGTGACGCACAGAGGGGCATTCAGAGTAAAGCGGCTGCAATTTGGCGTTAGCGTGGCACCAGGCATATTCCAGAATCTAATGGACTCTCTCCTTAAAGGGATTCCTGGCGTCACCCCCTTCTTCGATGATGTACTGATCGCCGGGCCCACACCAGAGGAATTTGAGGACCGCCTCCGCTCCGTCCTGCACCGTTTCCAGACGGCGGGCCTCAAGGTGAAGCGGGAAAAGTGTTTACTGGGAGTGCCGCAGGTGGACTTTCTGGGATTTAAGGTGGACGCAGAAGGGGTCCATCCAACCGGTGACAAGGTACGGGCCATTTGTGAGGCCCCAGCGCCCAAGAGCAAGCCCGAACTTCAGTCATTCTTGGGACTATTGAACTTTTACCATGCCTTCCTTCCCCATAAGGCAGCGGTAGCGGAGCCCCTACACAGACTCCTAGATAAAAGGGCCCCTTGGGTGTGGGGCCAGCGACAAAGGGCCGCATTCCAGGCAGTCAAGGACTTGCTCGTCTCGAGGTCCCAAGGGGACAGCAGGGCAGTGAGGCCTGTAGAGCGAGAGGGGTGGGCAGGGGAAGCAGAAGCAGTAGGCACAGAGGGGCGCCCCGAGGCTGGAAGGACACCGGAACCAGAGTCACAACCTAGTGGTTCAGTGGCGCCAGACCAGACAGCCCCGGCACAGCCAGCAGCCTCGGAACACGAGCCAGAACCAGAACCCCTGACCAAGGAACACCCCAGGCCACAACGCACACGGAGGCGGCCAGCAGACCTTGGGGACTACGAATGCAACTTCCCGGGCAGGACTGGAACTTAGAGGGGAGGGGTGTTATGTACTGAGCTGAATCCTAGAACAATAGGATTCAGAATCAGCGGGAGCTACCCAATCCAACTCCAGGTGGAAGTGAATCCGCAACCTGATTGGCCTGCTGGAGTTAGATTGGGTAGCTCCCGCTGATTCTGAATCCTATTGTTCTAGGATTCAGCTCAGTACATAACAGTGATTATCTCACCTGCTATCTGAAATGGCATAGCTCAGCGAAGGCTACACCACTGAGTGTTCCAATTGTGAGTTCCAGTTCTTAATTTAAGGCTGCACTGCACATCTTTAAGCGCTATAGAAATCAATGTGTCTCAACCCTTAAATTGAAATATATTTGCAGCATTGTCTCCATGAAATTTCACTAGACATTTTTTTAAGAGTAGTATCCAATGATGTAACTCCATTAGGATTTCAGTTTTCACAGTGTAACCTCTCCTCTCCCCTCCTCTCCTCTCATGCACCCCCCACTGTCTCCAAACCTGCTCTGGTGGGCAGGGGAAATTTCCAGAACAGAATTACAGGACATGAAGAAAGAGAGGAGAGGGAGGGAAAATTCCATTGCACACCCAGAACTCCTTGTGCTAGTAGAACTACTTGGTTGGATACTGCCCTAAGATTATTGCAGTTTTATATTAAATGAATATATGGTTTCTCAAGTTATCTTAATTACTTACTCAAGTTATCTGAATTATCTTTACTAGAACAGAGACCAATTAGTGCAGCTGCAAACAGAAGATCCTTTTCAGCGGTACGCTGAGAGATGATAATCACGTTCCCATATGCACTATATAGAACACAGTATAGCTGGCATACCCTTTTTAGCCTTAAGCGTTTTTCTCCACAGTGTGGAAAAGATTCCATCTGTCCAGTCATTTGTTGCTGTATCCAGTTTACCAAACATCTGAGGCGCAGTAATAGCTTTTGGGTTCATACGCATTTCTCTGTGAGGATATCCACATTCCGTCATTGCCCTCATCAACATAGTTATAACAGTTGTTTTCCCAGATCCACTTGGCCCAAGTGTCATCAACCCATGGCGTACTTTGGAAGTTTCATACAACTAAAACAGGGAGGGAGAAAAAAGTGTGGCCAAATCAGAAATAACCATTAGGATTATCTGTGTTCTTAATGAGCTTGTTTTCCTAAGCACTTCCTCCTGAGCAGGTCCCCGGTGCAAAGCAGGGAGGGAATGGGTACGTTTACCCGGGACTAGGCAAGGCAATTGCCACGAGAAAAGCAATTAAGGTTAAATCTAGGTAGTGCTTGGGGACATTTATACAAACTTCATTCTCTGTATCTGTATGTGGTGTATCTAGATCAGGCATCCCCAAACTTCAGCCCTCCAGATGTTTTGGACTACAATTCCCATCTTCCCTGACCACTGGTCCTGTTAGCTAGAGATCATGGGAGTTGTAGGCCAAAACATCGGGAGGGCCGCAGTTTGGGGATGCCTGCTCTAGATCTTACAAGAGATTTTAAGATTTGCTGAAGTCAATTAGAAACTGCATTGGTAGAGAACATTTTGAACAATGAGCTGTTGGCTTGGGCACCAGGCCCTCCTCCAGAACAGAGAGGGAAAGGAAGAGAAAGGATGGCACTGCTGGTCCTGATAATGGATATATATATATATCACTGAGAGAGAGAGAGAGAGAGAGAGAGAGAGAGAGAGAGAGAGAGAGAGAGAGAGAGAGAGAGAGAGAGAGAGATGCTATTGCCATCAAATAACAGGCAGTATACATCAATACCATGAAAAATATGCAAGGTTCCCTGTGGAACATCCTCCCTTCAGATGTCAAGGAGACAGAGAACTACACAACGTTTAGAAGACATCTGAAGGCAGCCTGTATCATAAAGTTTTAAAATGTTTGATGTTTTATTATGTTTTTATATATGCTGTAAGCTGCCCAGAGCGGCTGGGACAACCTAGCCAGAAGGGTGTGGTATCATCATCATCATCATCATCATCATCACTGCTTCTGGATAATAATGTACAACTATATGCACACCACAAGTTACAGAATGTGATACTTGGGTTGTTATTAGAGGCAAGGAGGGATCCTCTGAGACAGCTTGAATGTGGAAAATGTGATTTAGAGCAAAAATCCACATCTGTAGGTTCTGCAGTTTAAGTTTACGAGGCATACCATAATACCTGGACAAGCTTAAGATTCCAAGGTGGATGGTTAATCAGTCCTGCCTCTTCAACCTGATTTGCAACGGCTGCCTGAAGGTCAACATATGTATTGCTGTCCAATACCAACCCCGGAAAGAGATCGTTTATAAGACTAAGAAAAAGGGGTTCATCTTCATCTACCTGGAAAAACAAACAAATAATAAATTATGGATTTGTAGAGATGGTCACTGATCCAGATAAAATTAGTCATGCCTCCCAATGAAAGAAATAGGACTTGCATTGGTTATGAAAAACTACTTCCACTGAATTCAATGGGTTTTAAGAATTATTCATTTGCTTTAGGTTGTGTTCTCTAGGCTCTGTTTCAGACAAATCTAGTAGCCAAATTATAGCACAATAGAATATGCATATACTCTATGAGAACCACCATATTTCTACAAAGGTATACAATAAACTAGCTAAATTTCTCATGAGTGCCATAGCAGTGGAAAGCCTGCTGACAGCTTAGAATAAGTGTGGGGTTTTTTTCTCGGGGTACGCAGGGGTACGCATATCCCTGAACATTCTGTGATTCTAAGTTTGGCCTCACTGAGGGGCAGTATTTCAATATGAGTAGGAAAATAAGAGTACCCCTAAACATTTTTTAGAAAAAAAGCACTGCATAGAATTGCAGAGCAGAAATCTTTCACCCAACGTGGGGCTCGAACCCATGACCCTGAGATTAATGGGTCTCATGCTCTACCAGTTGAGCTATCTTTAAAGGGTATACAGTAGAAATTGGAGTTCTTGGTAAAGTCCAGAAATAAACAGTAAATTGCAAGAACTCAGGCCAGAAGAAAAATGGATTTCAAATATATCTCCACAAGGTTTTATTTGTGTGATGAAGAGTTCAAATAGGAATCAATCCCAGTATAGTAGGCAAATAAAAATAAACTCCAGTAAAAATCAGGACAAGGCCCTGTTTCGACAATTCTTCATCAGCTGGAATATTGAAAAATGAATCTAAAAATAATTCTCCTTATAACAAAAATTCGTTCAGATCTCTAAACATAAAGTTTTATCATATGTAAAAGACAGCGAATATGTTTAAATGAACATTACAGGTATATCTATGAATAACTAACCTTACATCAAAATTACATTCTGTTTTCTAAATAAAGAGTTGAATTGCTTATAATGTACAAAGATATTTGAAATCCATCTGTAAAAGGTATGCCTACAACTGTCCACAAAAAGTATTGGGGCTCTCCAATGTGGATCAATACCACACGCTGGGGCTGGGGAGCAACAAGGCACTTTAACCTTTTATTCCCCATGCAACTTTCCTGCTGAAAATTGATTGCTGTTTGCCCTGAGGGTACTATTTGCACCAGGAACAGCTAGCAGCTTTGGGGTCCAATTTTCAGTGAGTAAAAAGCATGGTGAGCAAAGGGTTAAACTCCGTCCCCTTCTCTTTGTCCCTCTGTCTCTCCCTGCAGTGCACTGCGGTCTCAAACAGCACAAAGAGCCCCTACAGCTACCTTCTGTAAAAGAAATAAAGCAATAGAGTTTCACTCTTAATGACGCAAGACACACAGGAGCTTGCCTTATATTGAGTAAGGCCAATGGTCCGTCTAGCTCAGTATTGTCTGCACTGACTGGCAGCAACTCACCAGGATTTCAAACAGGGCTGTCTCCCAGCCCTACCTGGAGAAGATGCTGGGGACTAAACCTGGAACTTCATTCATGCACAGCAGATGCTCTGCTACTGAGCTACAGCTCTCCCCCTGAATTAGTCTTTTTTATTTGACTGCTTACAAAATTCAAAAGGCTATTTAAATAACAGAATAACTACAATCAGTGTTCACGAAAGTGCTTATAGAAAAGGGTTCATGTGCTTCTGTTCTTCTTTTATTTATAAACTCAGTTCTGTCTAGTAGCTGTACAGAGTGCAGCCTCTTATACTCAATGAATGCGCGCCATGCCTAAAGATTTTAAATTAGTTTTAGAACATCAGGAATATTTGAAACACATCTGAAACAACAGCAGTAAGAGGAAGAATACGTAGTAGCCACATTGTAAAGTGTCCTCTGAAAATCTTCAATGGATGGGTTCTTACCAGTTTAGAGAGGTTCATGTCCCTTAGTCCTCTCATGACAGTACTCATTTCGCTGTCGTCGGGCCTTGCCCTTTTCTGAGATCCAAGAGTCCTCAACACTGAAAGGATATTTCTCAACCCAAAGTCATAGTGAACCTAAAAATGAAAGCGACAAATGCTACAAACAGTAACATGGCCAGAACAGTGTGCTGAGCCATAATATTTCTAAAATGCAAAAACTCAAAATCCTAACCAGAGAAATTAAGAGAATGCACCAGAGCATTTTATTGTAATACTGTATACCAGGCATCCCCAAACTGTGGCCCTCCAGATGTTTTGGCCTACAACTCCCATGATCCCTAGCTAACCGGACCAGTGGTCAGGGAAGATGGGAATTGTAGTCCAAAACATCTGGAAGGCTGAAGTTTGGGGATGCCTGCTGTATACTGTATATTGTACAGTGGTACCTCGCAAGACGAATGCCTCACACAACGAAAAACTCGCTAGACGAAAGCGCCTAGCGAGTCTTTGTTGCCTCGCAAGACGAAGCTTTCTATGGCTGCATCTCGCAAGATGGTTTATTTATTTTTTGCCGCTTTTTTTTTTTTGGCCGTCTGCCGTTTGTTTCTGCAAGACGAAAATTTTCGTAAGACGGAACGAATTATTTTCATCTTGCGAGGTACCACTATATACTGTATAATGTAATGAACTGTATGTTCATTGAGAAAAGACAAATTTTGTCTGTGAAAAGTATATAAAACAAAAGCAAGAGGAACACCCTGTGGTGAAAGGGGGCAACCAAACTCTCTGAGGAAGGTCCCCACCAGGGCATGCTCTGAGAAAACCTGGGGAAGTTCTGAGCACCTCTGGGGCTGGAGGCAGCAACAGAGCTGACCATATAGAATATTGCTTTCCATCCCTGAACATATGGTCCAGAGATAATGTGGAGTGCAATGGTCACTCAGATGGTCACCTATGGTTTATCAAAGAGCAAATACTTTACAAATCCTGAAGGCACAAAACTTAATCACTACAATATCACATACGATGGTCGTATCTGGGTATAATCCTGAGGCGGGTCCAGGAAGCCTAGGACATGAAGAATGTTAGCCATCACAGACCAGCTCTGGTCAGAGAAGTGGCAGCCAGCAAATAAGTCCCTTTGCAGAAATAGGCCATGGCAGTTAATGAAATATGCCCTGGCCCCTTCAAAGGTTTTTAGGTCAGGCTAACAAGTAAGAATTCTGGGAAACTAAGAGGTCCTGTTTCGCTACTCTTTGTTACCTATGTACCACTCATTGGTCTACGGTTACTGCACTATATTGGTGATGCAATATTACCTGCTTAGTAAGCTGCTCTTCACAAAGCTTATAAAGAACAAAGAATTTCTGAGCCAATATGACATTCTCAATAAAGCCACAGCTTGCAAGTTTCACTCTCATGATTATCTGGAAAAGAATAGCACATTATTAAGAATTTTATTAATATTAGAGTATTTTACATAAAAGAAAGAGCAATGCATTTATTTATTTTCTAAAGGTATGCAGCTGAGAGATATGTTGCCTAAGAGTGATAAATAGTACCTGTCTATCTGGAACCATCATTGCAACAGTTCTGAATTGAATTTTGAGGTTTTCTGGAAGCTCCTGGCGTCCAGCATACCCAGGATTCTGCAAATAAACACAGAATTTAGGGTAATTTTGTTCAGAGTATTTGGCATATGTCTCAACTTTTGTGCACAATTGTGATTTATGACATGCATCTTTATCCTCTTGATTTATTATCAAGATTTGCGTCTTGCCCTTCACCCTAAGATCACAAGGAAAATTTCCACAGGAGAAGAACAAATTATTATAAACCAAACATGGAATATAAATATAAATTTGAGATAGCTATAGCTATAGAGATAGATACAGCTATACCTATATAGATATACAGTATGTGGCTTTTTTCAGCTGGAACTCAGTTCTGGCACCTCTCAGGTGGGCACCATTGCCATTATAAGAGAGAGGGGAGACATTCGTGGTGAGTTCTGGCACCTCTTTTTCTAGAAAAATAGTGCACTCTGTGTGTGTGTGTGTGTGTGTGTGTGTGTGTGTGTGTGTGAGTGAGTGTGTATACACCCACCCACCGGTATATATATTCCTCATCTACCTTCCTGCTTTCTATATCTTCTCACCTGAGAAGTTCTGGAGAAATCAAAGGTTTCCCACAATTTCATGACATTTCTGTTTATCCTAATTAAGGTATTATAAATTTAATGTTTTCAAATATATTGCTCTGTTAGACAAAGTAATTAACCACAAAGGTGATTTATTTTCAAGTATATTGCAAAACAAAAATATGATTGATTTTCTCTCATCAATAAATTAAAAATGTGTACTTATCGTAATAAATTTACCATTGTCAGAAAAATTCCAAACTCTGGGTTTAAATCTACAACATCTCCATCGGAAAATATGAACTGTTTTTTCCTTTCTTTTCTTGCTGTCAAAATGATATAAATTTGTTGAGCTGCTACTGACAACACCGGTAATTCAATTCTGTTAAATTCATCAAAGCATCCCCAGGAGCCAGACTGTGCAAGTCCTGAAAGAGGAAAATGATTTATTTATTTATTTATTTTACCCTGATTATATCCTTTCTGTGGTTAAAATTTTCACTCTTCTATGTTGCCTGGGCAAGATCTCTCTTCCAGAGCTATACGCAGAGAGGAAACCTCAAAAGACTGCTTCTGGGTATGTAGTGATGTTGTAGAAAAGTGACGGCAAACCATCTGCTGGCGTCACCCACTGTCAGCATGTATTTGGAAGGCCATTTGTATGGTGTCTGCAAGCAACCACGCTTGCTCAAACATACCGTTTAAAATGTTAACTTTCCCCAATATATACACATACATACACCTGTCAAAGACATGAATGGGAAGGAAAGAATGTGTGCACTCACCAAGAGCTTATATTATATTGTATTATTGTAACTATTTGTTTTATTACTGTGGAACTTCCAAAAAAAAGCATTTGTAAAAATCAAAAGAAAAATTAAAAATAATAAGTTGCATTACTGAAATAAATGCACATTTCGACGATATTCTAATTTTCCGAGTTTCACCTGTACATGCCTGATTCAGAAGTAAATCCCATTGAATTCAAAGATATTGGCAGCCCAATCCTGCACATGTTTACTCAAAAGTAAGTGCCACTAAATTCAAGTGGGCTTGCTCCCAAGTAAATTCTTGAATCAAATCTCTTTCCTTTGATTCCTCTTTGCTGCATTCAGACTGTAAGCTCCACAGGGCAGGAACATTGCAGCTCCATCAACGTCTACTCAAGAATTACCACCGAGTTCAATGAGACTTACTCTCATATAAGTGGGTATAGGATTTGAATTTTGTTCTTATATTCCAATTTCACCATTTTAAAAACACACAGCTTTCAGTGAGAAAGACTGGTAAGCACTTAACTCCAGATGCTGCTGAACTATGTATTTTGCGGTTTTATATTCTGATTTTAGCCTGTGAACTGCCCTGAGACCTGCAGGTATAGGGTGGTATATAAATTTAATAAATAAATAAACTACAGCTCCCACAATTGCTGATCATTGGCCATATTGGCTGAGGCTCAAGGGGGCGCAGAATAGGGAAGCGGTTTCAGAAGCAGGGTTGGGAGGGTAAAAAGAGGGCTTGGAAGTTGCATAGGGTAGAAAGGAGAAGGTCTAAGGAGTTTCCATGGGGTGGGGAGTGAAGGCTTGGTGAACAGCATGAGCAGGGGGGCAGAATCCCCCTTGTATCACCATAATTATAGTTCCCTAACAATTTGTCCAAACACTGGCTTTGTCAGGTACTGTGACAGATAGCAACTACAGCATCTGATGAGCCTATATCGAACACCAGTGGTGCACTGAATGCTGTTAAATTCCATTACTCATTTTCAATATGTCCAAGAAAGCCAGGCCTTACCTTTGAAAATACGTCCCAGTCCTCTGAAATCCATTTGATCTGAGCAGTTAAATACTACTACGTATTTCCCCAAAGCTTTCCCCATGTCTTTCGTTGTTTCTGTTTTGCCGGTTCCAGCAGGTCCTGCTGGAGCTCCTCCCATGTTCATTCCCAAAGCCTGAGCTAAAGTAATGTAGCATCTGTAAATGTAAATCCAGATCACGGCAGTGTAGAATAAGGATGCGTACGAATACAAGGCAACTGAACCTCACTCTACATTTTGAACTTGGGTAACGCACAAGCCCCCATTCAGCAGCAGTGGCAAAAGGATCAGGTCCCCACTATGGAGCTCAAAGATTCTCAGACTCTGCAAGCCTATGATAGGTCCCTTGCAGTAGGAGGGAGGGGAGAAGGTCAGAGAAATGCAAGAGTGCTGCTCTGCCCTTACTTCCACACTGCTGGCAAGAGGCTGGCAGAGTTTTGGATGTGGTAGTCCAACTGCCTTCAATTCTCCATCGCCTTGACCATTTTGGGTTGCTATTATTATTAAATTATAGATAATATGCAATGAATCCACTCTTCCTACCTGTCTGTTAATGGTGTTATAACCAGCCGATCTGTGCATCCCAGAAATTCATTTTGATAAACAAAATCAACATCCGTAATCGACACCAATGTTTGATCGAGATCTTCTTTAAAATAAAATCTGGACTGCTTCAACCACTCAAAATCAGTCACCGATTTTATATGCATTTTAACCTTAAAAAAGAAACATTAATTATAACAGTACAGAAGTATAATTCACTTGGTGAATGAAAAAGTTACTCTATTAAAATTATTCCCGCTGCTATTTTCTCTCCTAATACTCATCTCTAGTAATAAAGAGCATTTTTTGTTCTGATTTTTTTTTGTCACCATACCTTTTCTACTTTTGTATATTGATTTATTCTGTTGTTTTCATTCTCTATTTCTCTCCCAACCAAGGCCTTAATGACTTACTGGGCAGCACTTCTTCAATTAAGTATTCAGCTTTGGGCTAAATATGTATAGGTTTAGCTGTCCTGTGGTGGATGTTTAAGAAACAGTGCATGTTAACTGCTTACATCTAACCATGGCCCAATTACTCTTCAGAGGAGAAAAATATAAGGGAGCTCTAGCAACTGTCTTTCACCTCCTTCTTGGAGACTGTGATTCTCTCACACAATCCCGGCCAGGCCAAACATTGATATTGGATGCATAGCAAAACTTGATAAGTTAGACAAGAACTACATTAAAGATCTCAGCTAACATTTATACTTTACCAAGTCATCAAATATATCACGCTGGTGCACATGAATAGTAATGAGGGTTTCAAACTTCACTCTGTCAAACTTTGTAAGATCATGAGTTGTCTGGCCAATAAGTGTATTCAGAATATCCAGAAATTTCTGATTTGTTACTGACATTATTTTCCTATCATCTTTTGCGTTGGTTAATGCTTCTTCTGAATCGTGTGTCCACAGCATCTGAATTCCCAGCAACCCTACCTATAATAAATTTAACAAATAAAATGTGTGCATGAATATTTATAGTGCATTCCAATTTATAACTAATAGGCCACCAGCTCATACTTTTAAACTATAATTTAGAGTGATTAACTAGAATGATTAACAAATGCGGTTTTGATGTGGATTTTCCTTTGGAAGCGGGAAGTAAATCAGGAAGTTTCAAGGGTCCTCTTCTCTATCATCATTTTCACATACATTCCGTGAAGTCCATAAGCAGCCCTGTAAATTCCTTTACCATATTGCCATAGTGAAGCACAGAGACAATTAATAATATTTTATTTAGAAACCCTCAAAGGTAAAACAGTTATGGTTGCTGTTCTTTATGTCACAAGTATGACTCTTCCCTGAAAGTAAGAAACAGGAGGAAGCACATCTGAAAGCTTATCATGAAGCGTCAAGTGTGAAGGAACTTTGACTTCTGGAATACTCACTAAAAACAGCCTACAATAACACTGTAAAAACTAAGAATGACAGTGGCAAATACGACAATGGACATGGCCAGCAAATTCCAGCTACCCTTCCATCCCCAGTAATATGGGGACTTGTCACCCACAAATAAATGGGTGACTTACAACTTTATAGTGAGCATTATTGCTGCTTCATCGGGTATCAAGGCTCATGGAATTACAAGAAAAACATTTGTCTTCCTGGGCCCTGATCTGTCCAGGGATCCTTTACCTACCTTTTTACCTACTAGTAGTTGGAATATTTGAAAAGAACCAGGTTTACATCCGTACTTTGCACTGAAGTTTAAAGTGTGACCTCGGATCAGTCACCCTCCCTTAGCCTAACCTGCCTCCCAAGGTTTTTGTGAGAATAGAATGAGTGGGGTGAGGAGAGAACCATGTACTGTAAATGAAATGCAATGAAATGAATGAACAAATAAAAATATTTTATGCTGCTATTCAGAAAATTTTAGTTGACGGCCCTCCATAAAGCAGCAGATCACAACATAGGACTGGGCACTCGCGGCATCTCTCCATTCTGTCTTCTCTAAAAACTATCATTTAGCTATAAAATAAATAAAGCAACCACTGTCGACATCTTTTCAGATCATTCATTACACCTGTTGAATCACATGCAAGATATGTCCCTCAACAAGTACGGTACACCGCATCCATTAGCGGAGACAACCAATATTGTGCACACACAAGTTAATGTTAAGCAATTGCGTGACGAGGATGCCCGAAATCCCCCCAAATAACTCACACCAGGACACTTAATTTTGGTTTGGGTTTTTGGCATTATTACAATTATTTAGTTGAGTGTTGGCTTAGGCTTTTGGTTAAACCAGGCATGTCAAACCTGCGGCCCTCCAGATGTTTTGGCCTACAACTCCCATGATCCCTAGCTAGCAGGACCAGTGGTTGGGGAAGATGGGAATTGTAGTCCAAAACATCTGGAGGGCCGCAGGTTTGACATGCCTGGGTTAAACCATCTGTCCCCCGCTTTGGGACAGGACCAATTTCCATCTGCCCGTAGGGGCAGGACCATTTCCATCTGACCACTTGGGTCAGGACCATCACCATCTGTCCAATTTGGACAGGACCAGCTCCGACTTCCCCACGCGTAAAGGGAAGTCAAGTAAACACCCAATGGGAGAGGAGGTAGCTGTGCCCAGACATCCCCCCCTCTTGTCCATGAGTGTTCCCCAAGGCTCAGTCTCTGTAAAGAGGCCCCCCAGCCCCGCCATTTGACGGGGATGTAAGGACGAGAGACAAAGCCCCAGGATTCCTTTAACGGAATACTTCTATATGGAGCAATGTTAAGAAGAGGGTTGACATGTAGATGCCACACCCCTCCTCCAACAAATTAATTAACCAAAAGCCTAACCGCCAACCTAACAAGTTGTGACAATTTGCTTAGCAGTAGGCAAAAACCAAATGGCAAGGCCAATCAGCCAGATGGCAAAATTCCTACTGGGCCCCTGAATACAGGCAACCCCTAGAAAGGCAAAGCAATGTCAGGCTAACACCGTAAGACAAGCGGCGGGTGGGAGGGAGATTCAAAACCAGCACAAGTGACCAAATTCAAAAGATGCCAGGAATAAATAGGGGGCCCATTAGCCAATCAGAATTACGCATTCATTCATGCACGCCCCCTAATCACACTGTCTTGCAGATCCCCAGCACCCACCCAAACCAGGAGGATTTCTACATCCCTTCCGCAACCCGCATTATCTTTGATTAGATAATGCGCTTTATAAATACCATTGATTTCAAAAGGAAATCAAGAGAACCTTAAATAGATGTGCCTATTACTTATGACTACTGTATTTATTCTCACAAATGCCTAAATCTCAATCCAGAAAAATATGTGCATGTTGACAAGCATTTTCATTTTGTCTTTTGGCATGCAAACCTAACCTTCCCACCTCAGGCTTCATAGCTGGATCTTAACTGCTTTTCAGACTTCTCACCTGTGCTGGAAAATGGTAAAGGAAGTTCAGTAGCTGGTACCCTGGATCACTAATCTGATAATAGGCAGCTCGAATGACACAGTGCAATGAAGACTGTTGCATTTTTAGTAGATCCATCAGCCAGAGCTCTACGGGTCCTTTTGCATTTACTGGGGTGTCCAACTGAAAAATTAAACGTTGTGTATCAATTATTCAAAATGGGGTTTACAGTCTCTTTAGTTTGATTAAGAAAGGAGACAATGTACTAACTGGTGAATACCAGAAGTTTGTGCATTTCTGCTCAGGAATAAGGCAGGCAAATCAAACAGGAGGCCTCAAAATTCTGCAAAGCTAAGCAAGTTCTGGTATGCTTTCAGATTGGATGGGAGACCGCATGCTGAGATTCCTGCATTGCAGGGAGTTGGACTAGATGACCCTCAGGATCCCTTCCAACTCTACAATTCTATGATTCCATGATTGTAATAGTCCCAATTCTTCCATTTTCGGATGTCTAAAAAATTACTGGTAAACTAAGGCAATTTTCTCAACAACAAAAATATAAGAAAGGAAAGAGAAGAGTTCAAATGGGGTACAATGAGACCATAAGAAGAGATTGTTGGTCTTACTTTAAATGTGTTTCTTAATGGGAACTAGAATACCACCAAGTGAGATTGTGATCAGGATATTGAGAAAGAAGAATTAAGTGATGGGTTGGGGTTCAATGAGCTTATTTTGACAAGATTGTTTAATGAAGCTTATTTTTTTGTAATTGTTACGCAAGGCATCCTTTGACTTCAGATATACCCAGCACAACCTAAACAGCCAATTCCTTGTGTCATGGAGCTGCTGTTCTGACAGTTTCAAAATGCTATTCAAACCTCACAGAAAGACCTGATCGCAGGGGTGGCCATAGTGGGGTGGAATTAGTTCATTTTCAGTGTACTGAACACACAAGTTGATATTTTTATCTCAAAACAAGTACGGTTTCCCTTGTTCCTGTCTTCATGGCTGGATAAACAAGGATGTGAATTTGGGGGATTGCATCAAACACTCAGGAGTGATAAACTGCTCACCCTAATATCCTACACACAGAGTTACCTGGGAGTAAATTGCATTAAACACAGAACAAACTCATCTAAGACTAGAATTCACAGGTACACACACAGAAAAGCTAATATGATTGTGCTCTTCCTACTGCTGAGGGCTCCATTCTGATCTGTCTACCTCATCTAATGAGCAAGAATCTACTTCATAAAACATGGTTTAATGAGGAACAAAATTATTGTTATAATTTTAAACAGTTGCTGTACATATGATAAAATACTGCTACTTCATGGGTTTGTAGCTCATACATTCCAAAGCTTCATACTGTACAGTATAGTAAAAATGTTAATGTTAAAAGTTAGTTAATGTATAAAGCCTAACTCCTTACTACACTATCCATAGTCATTAAAAGGCTAGCCAAATATTTTATATCTCAAAAACATTTTATCATCATATTCATGCTTTGGCAAGTGTAAGGAGTGGGTGGGATAGATTTTAGTTAAAAGTAAAGGGGCCCCTGACCATTAGGTCCAGTCGTGACCGACTCTGGGGTTACGGCGCTCATCTCACATTATTGGCTGAGGGAGTCAGCGTACAGCTTCCAGATCATGTGGCCAGCATGACAAAGCCACTTCTGGCGAACCAGAGCAGCACACAGAAACGCTGTTTACTTTCCTGCTGTAGCGGTACCTATTGATCTACTTGCACTTTGACGTGCTTTTGAACTGCTAGGTTGGCAGGAGCTGGGACTGAGCAACGGGAGCTCACCCCGTTGCGGGGATTCAAACCGCCGACCTTCTGATCGGCAAGCCCTAGGCTCTGTGGTTTAACCCACAGCGCCACCTGTGTCTCCTGTTTTTAGTTAAGATATTCTAATTAGAGAACGGTCCTCTTACATCCTTCTGCAGAAAGAAATAACATTTTATTTTTAACTGAGCCAAATTTCTAGGATGGTAAGTAGGGAGAGATTAATTATAAAACTCAGACGCATACTAAATTATATTTTTAAAATGCAAAATATTACAGGAATTTTTTCTCCTTCTCTTGATATGACTGCCATTATGCGATCATAATCCTTTGGATGAAATTCCACTTCATTTATGTTGTCAGATAAACCAGGCAAATGTGGCTGAAAGAAAAATAAAATCCATGAATGCATATAGTATTCTAGCCAGGACATTTTCACAAATTAGCATATTTTTGTAAATGAGCACAAATTCTGAATTAAAGAGAAGAGCAAATGATGTTGATGGCCAGATCCCAACATGGATTTCTTCCCACCATGGGAATTTACTCCTTAGTAAACAGCTGCGTTCAGCCAAAGGTTATTTGATTTTTTAGGAGAGTTTCCAATAGGAAGTGACAAGAGCTGGAGTGATGAGAGTATAGTACCGGTAGTTAATGTGCAGGAATTCCTGGAATTCATCCTAAGTCTGGCTATAACAAAAGCCTCTATTTTCCAAGATATGTTGAACCATTTCACTTAAATTAGCATAAATCATGCTTACAGTCACTGCCTCCTTTGCACTGTAGTTTTAAAGTTACATGAACACAAAACCAGAGCTGTTTCAAATTTGTTCTGCATTCAGTAAATACTATTTTTCCATATATATGTTGGAACCTACCTGAATAGTGTGTGAATCACTAGCTTGTCCAAGTATTTCCAGAAGAGCAGGGTCAGAGATAAAGAAGAATCTGGGAAACAGCAATCTTTTCTTTTCCAAATATCTTTAATAAGAAAATAGATTTATTTAAGAAAACGTTTTCTCCTCCATTTTTCGAAATGCACTTACTTAGGAGTTTCAAGTAAATGTAGGTAATATCAATCCAAGATGTAAATTTGCCAGTGGGGTAGACCCACTATGCTAACTTTTGGGCAGGTAAGTGTTTACCAGGAGAGAGAGAGAAGGGATGAAGCAGCGGAGGGGTGGGCAAGGTGCAGATGCACCAGCAGAGCCAATCCACTGTTCCTGTTGCACTATGGTGGTGACCTCTCTGCCCCCTCCCCATTCTGGCAAGGGAGCCACCTACCAGGTAGCAAACTGCTTCTGATCAATCCTATGCAAAGGATGCATAGCAACAAATCTCAGGATTGCATGCTGAGTTTCCAGTACCCACCCAAAAGCTTATGTCATCATCAAAGTTTTAATATTTGTTTTAATTTGTTTTTAAAAAGTCTTTGAAACGGCCTCGGTCTCCACAGCCATTGTTCTGAGGACCACACTGAGGTCCAGCGCCGAGGGCCTTCTGGCGGTTCCCTCGCTGCAAGAAGCCAAGTTACAGGGAAGCAGGCAGAGGGCCTTTTCGGTAGTGGCACCTGCCCTGTGGACGCCCTCCCACCAGATGTCAAAGAGAAAAACATCTACCAGACTTTTAGAAGACATCTGAAGGCAGCCCTGTTTAGGGAAGCTTTTAATGTTTAACAGACCATTGTATTTTTATATTTTGTTGGAAGCCGCCCAGAGTGGCTGGGGAAACCCAGCCAGATGGGCAGGGTATAAATAATAAATTATTATTAATTATTATTATTAAAGATTCCACAAAACTCCTCATTGGCTTTGTTTGCAGCAAGTTAACATGGCAACTCCTTTTTTCTCATGTTTTTTCTCTTTTTTCTTATTTTTTTGTATTTTTGTATGGTTTTTTCTTTATGTGAAAATGAATAAAGATTATTTTTTAAAAAAAAAAGTTGCTTTGCTGCTGTTCTTGCGCTGCTCCTCTGCATTACAACAAGCTTCTGCCCTTTCTGGCCATTATATCCACTTTCTTTTATCTGTGGCACTTATGGGTATCCAGCTTATACACCCAACTTATACTTCTAGCTCTTGCCTACTCCCAATTCTTTTCTTGCCTTTCTTTGAGCCTTTCCTTGTGAAACATGATCTTGTAGTACCACTATCTGTTTCCTTTCACAACCACCTGACTTGATGGCTTCTACTGGATTTCTGAACTCTGCAATCCTGGTTTTGCCCTCCCCATGTTATGGGGGCCCCTTTCATTGCAGGCACATGACAGTTGCAGTGCCAGGCAATACAATGAGGTGGCAACAGCCTTTGCTATTCAGGAGTCCATAGAAAGCACACAACAAATGGGTGCAGAGGAGAGTTTGAGATGGCAGCAAGGTTTCTCATACCACATGCACAACACCCTAAAGGCCTTGGGAGTTTGCCTGTCTCCCATTTCTGGTAAGAAGATGTAGTAAGTAAGTGATGGAAGAGGGATTTATGATGCAACTGGGCCAAAGCTGCTCCGTCCCACGTGCCTCACATCCAATGCTACTTTATCTTTTGCATATTGTGGTACTGTACATGCTAATGGATGATAAATCAGTGTTCACTGATATTTATTCTCAGTCTGCATAAACAATAATATTATTGTTTTATTATTATTATTATTATTATTATTAATAATAATAATATTATTATTAATATTATTATTATATAATAATAATAATAATAATAATAATAATAATAATAATATTGAGACTCATTCAGGACCATTTGTAGTTTCCATTTTTTTGTGTTTTTTACTATTTATTCCCACCCCCGCCCCTACCCCCACACGCACATCCCTTTGAAAATACCCATCGCAGCTACTGTCTAGTGCCCAATATCACCCAAGGTCATCTTTGAGCTTAATCGGAGAGCTACAGATCTAAATTCCTCCAGCTTCTCCCAATTCCTAAAATTCTGTACTAGAAAATTAAAAGTATAAAAAGTGAAGCATGGATGTGTAGAAGCCTAGATTTATGGGAAGATCTACTATAAACAGAAGAAAATATTCCTGGTTTTTACCTTCCAATATTATCTGTACTTTGAGCCATAACTTAGCTTTGGCAATTGACTCTCTGAAGTGAATTAATAAAAATATGCGAGACTAGAGCAGTAGTTATTTATTTGCAAAGTTATTTTATATTATTATTATTCTGATCTTTTTTTTTTAACCAAACTAAAAAATATACCAAAGAACATTAGCAAATTTCCATATATGGGCCTAGACTCATAAATCTGCACTGAGCATGCCAGCTGCACATGCTACAAATCAATCCTCTAAAATCTCTTAATAACTTCCCAAAACACAATTCCCAGAACTCTCCCCTTAACACCAAACACGAAATGACACTAAAAATTAAGAAGCATGCAATGTTAATTAAAACCATAAAAAGTTAATTAAGATGAACTATTACTTTGACCTAAATTAAAAGGATCAGGCTTTTTTCAAAAAGTTGGTAAACTTTGTACCCTGTTAACGACTTCTGGCACACTTCCAACTGCTCGTGTAAATGCGGTAAAAGCTGCCCCATCGTCTCGTCTCCAACACAACAGTTAACTACATTGGGGTTTTCATGAGCTCGCTGCATTATTTTTATCCATGATTTGTCAATATTTTGAAAACGTTTTGCTTCCTAAACAGAGTAAATGTAAAGGAAACATGAATGAATATTATGTCATTCTCAAGTGCAAACTGCTGCTACTCAGCTACATTTCAAGATCAGTATTTACATAATTGAACCATGATAGAGTTACCTGCGGTAACTGCTTGGCAATATCTCCGCCTACAAAAACAGCTTCAAGATAAACCCAGAGGTTTTGCACAATCAACCATTCTTCAATTATATCACTGGAGGTACTAAGTTTGAACACCCAGTTCTGAATCTCTTTTTTAAAAGGTGCATTGTATCTGAGAATAGGAGGCAAGAAATAGCAGCATGAAATTCAAGAGCGACCCTTTTCACAATATTATTGTTACTATATTCTTTTAACAACTCCTCCACCCCCCCTTTAAATATCTCTATTTGGTAGTGCCTTGGTGTAGACATAACACTATCCATGGAGTCACAAAACCCTTTTTTCTCTTCCCCCCTCCTTGAGTTTTGGAGCCAACTGTGGTTCAGCTTTACAATTGTAAAGGTGTTGTGGCCTTGTTCACACATAATGCTAACCCAAACTGCGACTTGTCGTGAATGAGCAAGCATGCTGGTGCACAGTGAGAAAATCAAGACTGCTTGGCTCTTCCCCTGCTGCTGCCATGATACTGAGAGTTAAGCCAGGGTTTGGCTTAGTGTTATGTCTGAACCAAGGTTCACGGTTTGCTTCCCTCAGACAAACCACAAACAGAAAGCCAAGAACAAACCTTGATACAGCTTGTGATTTACCTGGAGTGAGGCAAACCATGAGTTTTTATTTGGACATAACGCTAAGCCCAATCGCAGCTTAGCTCCCACTAGTAGCTGAAGCAGGGGAGGAGTGAAGCATCTATGATTTTCTCACTATGTGCCAGCATGCTTGCGCATTCATGCTAAGCTATGGTTTGGCTTTATGTAAACTGTGAACCAGGACTATAGCTAACTCTTGTTAGGCCCAAACCACAGGATGCAACCATACTTAGAAGTAGGTTTTTGTAACTGTGGTGTTGTAACTGTGGCAGAGGGCCTTCTCGGTAGTGGCACCCGCCCTGTGGGGAGAAAGAGGGAGGCGTGTGCACATTTGCAAGCTTCTCCTAATCGCTTAACTGTGATAAGGTAACTGGGCACTGTTACATTTGCACCAAGCTGGTATTGGTGGCTGCAGCATCCTACTGCCCTGGCCATTGCTTAGGGTGGAGAATGGATAGCAGAAGAGCACCTTGCCTGGCCTCAGAGAGCACAGCTCCAACTCTATGGCCAAAATTACTCTCTTCTGTCCTACTCAGCCACCGTTGGAGAGAAGTGGGGGATCACTGGACTTTTTGTCATTATTGTTTATTACGCCTTTAAATATTTATGACATGTAATGTGCCTTGGAAAAAAATTATATCCTGAAAGGCTGGATGTAGAGAGTTGTAAGAGTGAGACAAAAATGTTAATATAAAAACATTCTACAAAATCTGTGAAACTACCTGTTACTCATCAAAGAGCCCAGGATCATTAAGCTGTCCTCCATCAGTGTAATAATTTCAGCAGATTCTGTTCCCTTGAGAAGTAGCTCTCCTCTTCCTTTGAATGCTGAAAAACTCAAGACTTGATTTGCCCAACTGTCAATTACTTGAGCCAGTTTAGCTTCAATATCCTTTTCTTTTATAGCAGATATACAGATGTCCTGCAAAGAAAGAAAGATCCTTAAATTATTATTATTTTAAATATTGATAAGCCAACTCAGGAGTCTCAATAAAGACACCTTACTTGTGGCCCATGTTTAGATATACCTCTTTTGTGTACTGACACAAATCACTGCTGCATGTGAGCAAAGAAAGGCATACCTTCTAGGCCAGGGCTTCCCAATTGGTAGTCCATGGACCCCAGTGGGTCCTCGTAATCCATCCAGGGGGTCTGTGGTGCCATTCACATAACAAAAACTACCATAGAGATATTAAAATTTTCAAAAGTAGAGGATCCATGGCTTGGCCTTTGAAAAAACAGGTGGTCCACAATACTTAGCTAACAGGGAATGACTGTTCTAGAGCATGCTCACTGACTCTCAAATTGCACCTTCGTCTGGCATATATTTCAATATAAAAATGCAACAGTATGGAAGGCTACCTCAATGTCATCTTTATGCTTGAGAAGTGGTGCTTCCATGATATTCCGAAGGCAAAAGGAATCCGATTCCACATCAAATGGATGCCCAGTTGTATCAGAAATACGGTTCCAGTGTCTTAGTTTCATTGCTTTATTAGTCATCATTTCCAACAGCGGGCAGGACTCACTGAAATCATCTATTCTTTTCTTAAGATCTAAAAATGCTTGCCAGTCTTTGAGCCCCTTAGGTAGTTTGCGGCACCTTTCATTGAAAGAGATTGAACATTTTACTATTTTAAACCTAAAACGTGCAAAGATCTTAACAGAAACAAAACTATAAGCTCGTTTTTGAAGAAGAAGAAGAAGAAAAACCTCTAAAAGCTTTCATAAAAACAAATGTATTTGCATCCTAGAAGATTTCATGCTTGGGATCAGACAGATTGAAACAGCAAGTTCTGTAAAACTGGAACCACAGCTTAGAAGGCCTTGCTGTGACTACCTGCTGATGTTGCTTCCCAGGTGTTAGGAATCTTAGGCAGGACTGCTCCTGCTTACTTTAAGAGATGCAAAGGCTCATACCACTAAGGTATGCTAGAAAGTTCCTCCAGAAATGGAAATGGAAGCAGAAATTGTCACTATTTGTATATTAGCCCGAGGTCAATAACAGAACTTGCGCAAGCAAATACTGACTTCTGCTATTGTCATTTTTAATTTCCAAAACATTACATGAATAGCTATGTCATTTTCTGCATTTTTCTGACATTTGTCTTACACTGAAATGCATCCAAATTTCTCACATAATTAATTATGTAGTTAATTACATTAGTTTCAGCCATAGGCAACAGGGGAAGGAATGGCACAGGTTTTAGCAGAAGATAAATTGTACACAGTGTGGTGGGCGGTTTGCAAATCATGTAGAAAGTAAGCTCACCTGTTTTGAAACTCCAGAAGTTCAGCATTAATTTTTTCAATATCTACATCTCCCCAGAGAATTTCATAATACCCACTGATATTATTCATCACAGTATCGTACAATCCATACAGTTTTTGAAGCAAACTTAGCTCCTTCCTGCAAAAAAAAACCCATCGTGATGGAGCCACTAGCATACCTTCTATTTGTAAAAGTGGGGCGCGGGTGGCGCTGTGGTCTAAACCACTGAGCCTCTTGGGCTTGCCGATCAGAAGGTTGGCAGTTTGAATCCCCGCAATGGAGAGAGCTTCTGTTGCTCTGTCCCAGCTCCTGCCAACCTAGCAGTTCCAAAGCATGCCAGTGCAAGTAGATAAATAGGTACTGCTGTGGCAGGAAGGTAAACGGTGTTTCCGTGTGCTCTGGTTTCTGTCACGGTGTTCCGTTGCACCAGCAACGGTTTAATCATGCTGGCAACATGACCCAGAAAGCTGTCTGTGGACAAAGGCGGCTCCCTTGGCCTGAAAGCAAGATGAGCGCCGCAACCCCATAGTCACCACCTTTGACTGGACTTAACCATCCAGGGGTCCTGGATGCAGGTGATTTAATCTGAACTGTGATCAAAACAGTAGTTCCCAATCTGTGGGTCATGGGCCCCTGGAAAGGCACAGATTTATCCCAAGGGGTCCACAGATTGGGTTGGGGAGAGACTTTAGCCTCCAAGACTTAGGATTTTTTCCCCATGAGGCAACTGACCAGGAGCTGAGCATCAGGGTGCTGAATTCCAAAAACACTGAGGAGAAGAGAGAAGACAGCTGTGCTGGTACACACATACCCCTGCTGCCACATTCACGGGACTGTAGATTCCAAGATGCTTATACTAAAAGTCTTCCAGTCTGGCTGCCCAACTTCATTCTGTTAATATCCTACACAACTGCAGTTCCAGTTCCCAAATCTAAGCAAAAGCTTTCTACAGCTTTCTACAGAACACCGCTCTTGAAAGACCTACATTGCCTCCCAGTAAATTTCTGAGCACCATTCAAAGTGTTGGTGCTGACCTTTAAAGCCCTAAATGGCCTCAGTCCAGTATACCTGAAGGAGCGTCTGCACCCCCATCGTTCGGCCCGGACACTGAGGTCCAGTACTGAGGGCCTTCTAGCGGTTCCCTCGTTGCGAGAAGCCAAGTTGTAGGGAATCAGGCAGAGGGCCTTCTCGGTGGTGGTGCCCGCCCTGTGGAATGCCCTCCCATCAGATGTCAAAGAGAAAAACAGCTACCAGATTTTTAGAAGACATCTGAAGGCAGCCGTGTTTCGGGAGGTTTTAAATGTTTAATAGATTATTTTATTTCATTTTTCTATTGGAAGCCGCCCAGAGGGGCTGGGGAAACCCAGCCAGATGGGTGGGGTATAAATAATAAATTATTATTATTATATTATTATTATTACAGCTGATTTTAACTGCTCGTCTCTTAACACCCCTTCTGCCTCATCACTCCCATGACTCACTTTTGATTCTGCAGAACAAACATCACATGCAAGACACATCTCATAGCTGTCCCTCCTTCTTTATCTCCTCCTGTGATTCTTCACATTATAGCAGGTTTTCAGAGGAGCTGAGTTCTGAAGATTATATATAGTTTCCCCAGTGTACAAATACACAATATTGTGCAAATGTCTCTCCCATCATTAAAGCCTTCCTACAATGCTTAACTTATTCTGGCAGATAGAACAATTTTCCTCAGTTACCTGATTTTATGTAAAACTTCATAGTCCGTGACAGGCAATCCAAATAGCTGCTCACCAGATGAATAAGTAATAAATTTCCTCCAGAGCTCATCAAAATTGGCCTAATAAATAACAGAAATTAACAAAGGATTTAGATTATGTAACACAAACATAGCTATCCTTTACTACATGCATATCCAAGACAAGTCCCTTGGGCTTCGTTCTCATATGGGAAGCCTGGAGATTAGATCAGGCATAACATAATGTTCATGATGCAGTTTGTACGCATGAATGTATTACTTGCAGATCTCTGTGAATGCCAATTACACAGGGCCAGTTCACTCTGGTATGCTAATAATCTGATGGCTGAAGCAATGTTTTTCAATGAAGTCGGTTCCTGCACTCAATAGCTATGAGTTGTCAAGTATGGAGTAATCAGGTGGTGAGAAATCAACTACTATATATGCAATGTTTGTTTATGTTGACTAGGCCATCCTAGATTGGTTTGGAGACTGCAGTCATGTGATATCTTCTTATCAGAAATGCTTCAGGTGATCAGCATTTAGATTTATTATATTTTAAAATGTTTCTAGCCCACTTTTCTGTTTAAAAAGCCAATGTCCGCAGTGGCTCACAAATTAAAAGAAGAAGAAGGTAAAAAAGAAGAAGAAGGTAAAAAAGAAGAAGAAGAAGAAGAGGAGGAGGAGGAGGAGGAGGAGGAGGAGGAGGAGGAGGAGGAGGAGGAGGAGGAGGAGGAGGAGGAGGAGGCAAAATAGCAGCTAGAGATTAGCAACAGAAAAACACAGCAAGAGAAAACATAGCAATTGATCTTCCCCTTGTCTTAATGTAACTGCTTTAACACAAAGCTTTGTGAGAAGAAAGATGTGAGAGGAGATGGGGAGGGAGTTCTGAAGCTTGTGTGCATTGGCTGAAAAGATGCTGTCACCATATCACCTCCCCAACCTTTGAGAGCAGGCCATAGGGGATGCAGAACCTGCCTCAGATTAGGACTTGAGAGAGTGGAGGACAGCTCAGAGTGGAAGAAGTACTCCTTAACATACCCTACTCCCAAGTAATTTAGGTTTTAGGTCCTAATACCAGGACTTCAAGTAGCCAGCACAAACTACCTTGGTTCCCTACAATACAGGCACAGGCACAAAGTCCTACAAAACAGCTGGGGGGGAAAAAGGAAATTTGAAGTCTGCTGGTATAATATGTGGCAAATACATACGTGTGAAAAGGCTTGGTGGTTGGCAATGTTGCCGGGATCTCATTGCCCGTATCACTGCTGTTAATAGGAGGGCAAGGGTCAGCATGGTGCAAATGCAATGGTGATAGCACAGGATCCACTCCTCCAGTGCATTTGCACCGCGACGACCTCACCCTCTACCTGCGAGTAAGCTGCAGTGATGTGGTGACAAGTCAGACCAGGACCACTACTCTACCAACTGCTGCTGCCATAAACAAAAAATGTCTGAATTTACACATACGCAGAAAGTGGCAGCTACACACTGCACTCATGTTTGGGGATAAAACCACATCAAAAGTGGTTCTGACAGTAGGCTACCTTGTACTGTTTGATGAGCTCTTCTTATCTTTCACAGAGTCAAACAGCTACACAAGATTTAGGGCAGTCATTTGACTCTCACAGTGCCATATAAAAGGTTAGTCTCAAGGTTATCATAATGAGAATCAAAACAGCAAGAAATACGATGGCATAGGCCCCGATAAATGAAAAGTAAAAAATGTTTACTGATTAAAAACTCTTAGGGGACTAAAGCTCAGATATAATGCAATACTTGGTGTATAACTAGTTAGAATGAAGCAAACCGTCATGCAAAAATTGTTTTGGCTCCCCATGTGGGTGCCTATAATACCTCATGCTTCAGGTGGGCCCCCAAAAAGGATTCAACCTTTCTTTAAAAAAATACATTTTCAAAGACAAAGCAAAACATGTGTTGCAGTTACTGGAGAGCGTGATTCTAAAACTGGGACTGAGCCTGAGAAGAATAACTGAGAGGCAACAGAACAACTTGCACCAACAAAAGTCAGGTGGAAAACCACAGGTTGCCTTCTAGAGAAGTCAGCTTGCTTCCCTCAGTTTGCCTTTCCCGTCTTTGACCACAAGGTGAAGCAAGATCACTGGCTAATGACCTTAGTTACCAATGTGAGAATGTGAGATATAAATGTAATTGGTAATTAAGGTGCTCTGGGAGGCTTTTTGGCTGAAGGCAGGTAGAAATGCTCTAAATAAATAATCCATATGTGAAGGCAAAATATTCTAGGGTACTGCTGAGTACTGAATAAGGTGCCCACCAGTGTCAATGTTCTAAAGAGTTTAACAAATCAAAAAGAACGGTTGCTGAATCATCCATTAAGGCCTACCCAAATACCATGGCACTCGGTTTAACATCTTAAACATTCTTACCTGAAATATCTGTAATCTGTTGCTAGCTTCTTGAGGTGGTGTATTGGGAACCATAGGCCCCTCCTGTAATAGGCAAAATGTAGCCAATAATTAATATATATTTTAAAAATAACCCTGAATCCTATGCCCCATTCTCATATCCATTCAACACACATAGATATCACAAGGACTAGATGAATTTCATGTTATACATAGGAATGCATGTGGAATTTGATTTCCATAAATTCCAATGCTAACTGGTCTGATTATCTCCCATAGCATGATACAACTATCTTTCAGATTTTGCACTTCTCTGAATTTTAGTGCCGTTCTTGGGTGAAAAATATACTTCAATACATTAAAAATAAATAGCTGTAAAATAAAATAAATTTAGAAATGTACATGTTGCGATAAAATATACATTTAAATTCATACTTTTGGAATTTATTTATATCCAAATATGACGTTCATGCAAAAAAAAATTAAAGAAACACCTGCAGTTGAATGTAGAAAAAGGAGAGAAGTAAGTTTATTAATTTATTAATAAAGGCATGCAAAACTGATACAGGCTGGAAACAGACTGATCTGTCCATCATAAGTTATAAGCCTTCACGTATTAGACTGCCTATAATACATATTCTAAAACAGAACAGCAGAATTGTTTTTGACCGGATATTATAATTTCTGCTAAAACCATATATGACCTAAATTTAATTTTTTCAAACCACTTGCTTTTTCTTAATCATAGTGATTTGCTTTGTTCAACACAAGACAAAGTTAGATGAGACAGTTTACATATGTATAGTGTGAGATATATATGTACAGTATGTGTGTTCTCTGCAAACTGTTCAAATAAATTACCATTTCATATGCTGTTTCATAGCTCGACACATCCTCACGGAAAACCTCAACAGCCTCCAGCAGCTGGCCCTTAAACTTGGGCTGCACTTGAATCAGCTCATCTTGAACACTGGCCTGCAATATAAATGGATGTGCAAAAACTCCAATAAAGTAGCTACTCCCGTACAGTTTCAACTTTATCTATTCAAATGTGGATGGGCTGCCCTCCAAACTCTAGGACTCAGACAGCAAATGTCAGTATGACGTAGAAATAAACTGGTTTACAAGTTGCCTCTTCAGAAGGATTCCAAAATACATGGAGCAGAAGAATTACACAGAACTAAAAACAACAACCAGGTCTGTATCTTGTAGAAAGAAGATTTTGAGAGCATTGTGGGCTAGAAGCAGCTTAGCCAGTGGAGCACACTGGTGGAATCCATCTGGTGCCCCCACCATTATGTCCATCCCACACTGTCTTCCCTATTACCTCTCCCCTCCCCAGAAGTGGCAATGACCAGGCAGCTGGAAAGCAAATGTCTACCACGTTGGGCGAGTGCTTCTGTCATGGGTGCATGGATGAGGAACAAAAGTTCAAGTTCAAGTGGAAAGTCCTGGAAGACTTGGCAGGGGGTTGGACTGGATGGCCCTTGTGGTCTCTTCCAACTCTATGATTCTATGATTCTATGATCATAAAGGGAAGGGATATGCATCTTGCAGCCATGAGCCAGAAGAGGTAAGTTGGTTTGGAAAGAAATGTGAAACACGGCTATTAGAACCATAGAATTGTAGAGTTGGAAGGGGCCACAAGGATCTTAAAACAAACGATTGAGGAGCACAAATTTCCAGTCCAGAAGCACCATAGAGATCCATGAACCAGGATTGTTGATCTTGCAGCACAGGCCAGATGACCTTATATACTCTAAGCTGATACTAATGAACTTTTGTGAACTGCCATTAATTAATTCTAGTATAATGGTGTATGTTTCATAAACTTACGGCTTTGCTTTGTAGCTTTATGAAAGAATACCGTAATGTATCAACTCCTTCTGATTCCTCTTTTGTTACTTCAACTTCAAATCTATTTAAAATTGTATAAGCTTCCTAAAAACAAACAAAACAAAGACCAGGATGCCTCACAATTCATATTGTCAAAAAAGCAATGTCAATCCCAGCTCTTTTAATAATAATAATAATAATAATAATAATAATAATAACTTACTTCAATGGGCCCCATAGTCATATCCATTTCTATTTCCTTGTCTCGTATATGAGCCAGAGCTTCCATAGCAAATCTGACATCATCTAAATCTCGAATTGGTCGAGATAGTTTTTTCAAATATTCTGATATAAATGTCATCATGTCTTGCATTTTCTTCTTGTACTCCTCATTTAAATAGCGGCAGAGTAACATTTTCCATGCTTTAGCTTCAATTGAGAGTGCCAATTTCATTGGTCCTATGGAAAAATTACAGTCACTAGATCATACTGTACACAGAAAGCAACTACCTTTTGCATGTCACACATTGAAAGGAAGTGGCACAGACAAGTTTAAAACAAAACAGCCTTGTCAGCAAAATTACAACTTTTAGGCCAGGGGTCAGCAAACTTTTTCAGCAGGGGCCTGGTCCACTGTCCCTCAGACCTTGTGGGGGGCCGGACTATATATTTTTGGGGGGGGGGGGGATGAACGAATTCCTATGCGCCACAAATAACCCAGAGATGCATTTTAAATGAAAGGACACATTCTACTCATGTAAAAACATGCTGATTCCTGGACCGTCCGTGGGCCGGATTGAGAAGGCAGTTGGGCCGTGTCCGGCCCCTGGACACGGCCGTGTCCAGCCTACTCATGCTTTAGGCTGTGACCCAAAAATTTTTAGCAAGTAGTTTTGCATGCCAAAGGGACTTTGGGTTTGTATTTCCTAACCAGCAGCTCTCAGGGGAGTCTCTTCCCAATGAATGTTGTGCATCCTTCAGGTATGGGTGTACAGGATGCAGCAGAATCTCAAATCCTTAAGCGGAAACTTAAGGAGTCTTTCCTGTTTAATTTGTGCTAGGTGATCAAAGCCCTGCTTCTTTAGATTTTGGTTATAGTTAGTAAAATAACATATGTTATTACATCTTCATGCTTTACTCTCACTTTGTATCTCCTTAACAGAACCCCCTAACTAACTAGAGTTAAGTAACAATTTGAGCCAATAAATGTAGTCACGGGGGAGGGGGATGTTTCCACTGTGTAATTATTTCCTGTAACAGGTATAGAACTTAAGAATCAAGAGAAGACCTAGCAGTGCACAGAGGTTATCCATCATATGTTCCAAGAATGTGCAGAGCGGCATGTAGGGCTGCATGTGCTGGCCCTGCGCACCTCTGCCTTCAGACATTGGACAGACAATATGAAGAGGAAACCTAAGCACATTCAGCTGCTTGTGCACAGACTCCTTCATCCTCAACTGGAGGTCTCAATCACATGGAGGTGTCTGGGGTGCTCAGAGCTCCCCACCATATTTCACAGAGCACATTGAGAATAACTTCTCTATTGGACTTTGGAGATGAGCGAGTTATTTCCTAACATAATGTGGTTGGTTACTGGGCTATGACATGATCTTTTGTCTGCCCAATAATTGTAGTTCAAAGTAAAATTTCCACAAATGCCAGATTTGTGTTGCTACAACAAAATTTCAACTCAGTGCTATGGCTGTAAAAAAAAAGTATTAAGGCATTTCTCTAGGATGGACAAAAGACAATCTGAAGACCTAGAAACAACAGGAAAAGATCAATTCAAGATTGCAAGATCAACTTACAATTGACACAGCTATTCCAAATGTTGCTCAGAAAAGCAGATAACTTGTTGCCCCAAAAGCGACAATTTATTTCCCTGCACATTGCACATAAAGAAAATGGTTTTCATACCTGTATTCAGTTCAATGGGGCCAACAGAAATTGTAGGTTTTAAATCTTCTATCTCTTGTTCAAAGGTAGCGTAATGAAGAATCTCTGACCTGATCTCAGTCAGAGACGGGTTACTGGCCAAAAATTGCTGTAAGCAGTTGGAATGGATTATTAACATGAATTATTTTATTCTGTTAAAACAGTATTCAGTATTGTAGTGTTACTTCAAAGGCTACATAAGGAGTGTGACACATGCGTATATCAACTGAACACTGTTATAGGAATGGGGTCGGATTAGAGGCCAGGTCGTCTGCACCCAGGGGAGTAAAAAGAAATGTGGTGCTTAAAATCACAACGAAGGCTCAGAATTCAGTTTACCTGAACTTTCGCATCCCTGTCTTCTGTCCACAGAGCTTTATATTTTTGAAAGTCTTGCAGTGCTTCACTAGCT
Organism: Zootoca vivipara; assembly: GCF_965207765.1. Taxonomy (NCBI): domain Eukaryota; kingdom Metazoa; phylum Chordata; class Lepidosauria; order Squamata; family Lacertidae; genus Zootoca; species Zootoca vivipara. The sequence goes on along the minus strand of NC_142586.1, from coordinate 83,535,560 downwards.
GCTTTTCGTACAGAGTTTACCGATGAGGACAGAAGCACAACTAACTTGGAAATATCTTTGTGTTCTGCCACCCCTGGATAGAAATTTCTCAACTTTCTTGCAGGATATGTCTCTTCTGGTGGTTCTGAGAAATATGGTTAACAACATAAATTCTTTAGCCTCTCGTAACACTCCCCTTCCATATATCAAAACAGAGCAAAATCATAATCAGCAGAAATCTACACTAATAAATATGTATTTCTTATTAAAAAAGCATTTCACTGAGATTTAACAATATTTTGTTTGTTTATTTATTTTATTTTATTTAGTAGACCATATCTCAGGGTTACTACTTTACATTGCCTGGATTGTGCTCTCAGATTCTATTTTACTTACTTATGTATTTCTGAGAAATAAAGACTACTTGTGTCTTTGTTAATCCCTCTGGCACTCGCCGAGGCTTATTTCTTTATCTGGAATATATATCCTTTGCCTACTAATCAAAGTTATCAAGGGGGCTTGCAATATAGTCAGTGTACAATAAGGATGACAGAGGACCTGAACATGTTTGTTTAGGATAATGGTCCAAATATCCTCTCTTTAGATATACACTTTTCCCTTCTTTCCTCGCTGGCTGGCCAGCAGACCCGTAAAACAAGGGTTTTGTCCTCACACACAGAGAGAGCAAACATAAGTTGCGCTAGACAACTCTCTAAGGTACGTTCGGGTTCATGGGACGAAAAGCAGCACCATAGCCAGAGGGGGCGCCAAGTCCCCTCACAACACACCCTTTCTGCTCTCATTGGTTCTGCAACCCACGGGGTGGTATCTGGTTGGCCTTGCTCATTGCTGGGGTCAGACATTTTTTAAAAAATTAAAGGGGCAGGAAGCTAAAGTCTCAGTTGCTGGTGGAGCCACTGCTGCTTTGCCATGGTGCTACTGGGTTGTTTTCGGGGGTCATTTGGGTCCCCTGGCCTGTGCAGGATCCTCTGGGGTACACAGGATCCTAGACCCAAGAGGGAGCAAAGAATCAGAAGCTGAACAGGTAATACATGAGAGCAGGTGTTTTATCTACAACACCATGCAGATGTCACTTAAAAAGTGGGCATTTCACAGTATAAATGCCCAGCTGGGTTAGGTGTAGCTTTAAAGAACAGTTTTGAAATTTTGGAAGCAATGGCACTTTGTAATGGAAAAGAGGAGCAGAGGCTACTAACTTACTTTCTTCTTTTCTCACTTTCCCTCCAATTACGCTGGGTGTTGCAGCAACATTGCTTTCCAGGGTGGCACTGGCTCTTGGCGGGTGGTGCTGTCCCCAGTGTGCCACCCCACGGCTTACATCCAGTGTCAACTGAATCATACGGTTGATGGCTTGCTGGATATCATCCAAACTAGGCACCATTACCTACATAGAACAGATAAATGCTTTCCATTAAACGCAATGCAACTTTCTTAAACACAAATGTAACTCTCTTAAACCCAAACACAGTTTGGTAAGCATTTGCCATCAGCAGCCCATAAGCTTGTGAGTTCTCATTTTTTAAAAAATTAAATCATCTCTAGATTTTGTATGTGAGTTGTACACTACTTCATCCAAATCTTCAAGAAATTTATTGAACAGCATTGCAAAAGTTAAAATAATCAGAAGAAATTAAGGCGTTCACCTTCTAGATTGCATAAATCACTTACAACATTTGGAATAGCTAAGTGCACTTCAGCTTTTAGAAATGTAATAACATCTTCGGGTTTAGTAGTTGCTGTCTGAGGTAAATAGGGTAGTCGTCCAAATGAGCTGGAGCGGAAAAAGAAACAGGAAATGTTTTATTGAAATGCCACTACAAAATGCCGAAATTGGCAGGGGGGGGGGGCAGGAAGAGAACAGAACAGAGGGCACACCAAGAGGGTTCTGTGGGGCAGCAAGAGGGAAGTTGAAGAGAGGAAGGGGGGACACCCAGCTCTTCCAAGACAGACAAAGTCTGGTCAATTGCTCTGTTTGTTTTCTTATGCCAGTGGCAAAAAAGTACTAGCATCTTGTGAGTTGTGAAGGAATGGGACTGGGTCTTGTGGGGAAAGAAAATCCACTTCAAGATTTAGCATTTTGAGGATACAACCTGTTCAATTCAGTTCAATTTATTGTGTTTATTGAGCAGCCATTACAACCTGTGTGAAATTTCCTTCACCACACAAAGGTTCTTTTACCACATACCTTGAAACAAATATTCGCTTTTTAAGGGCATCCAAGGATAATCGAGTAGCTTTTTGTAGGCTGTCCAGCAACTGATGACTAAAATATGCAACTACTTCTTTGCATTCCTACAATTAAGAAGAATGTGTTCCTGTTAAATATATCCCAATAAACAGCCAGCACTTTATCTCTCTTCTCTTTGTTTCTTCAAACTAATAGACCAGTTATCTAGTTATTACTGAGTTGGTCACAGGGGATTCTTATGAGACAAAATGAGATTTGACTTAGAATCTTCCTACGTTCAGTAAAGCACCAGACCAGGAAACTCACACCTTGATCCTTCTTCATGGTACAGATTCTGCTTTGCCCTTCTATCTGCCCAAAACCCTGGGACTACTGAGCTTGCCCTTGCTTGACCTCAGTGGTGGGCATCGCCATAGTTCAGGACAAAAAGACTGCAATCCCACTCTCACTTCCAAGTTCCTCCAAAAGAGGGCAGAGGGGAGGAAAAGCTAAATAACATTTGAAAATTGTCTTTACAACTTGTGTAACAGCTTTGCGAATATTTTTTCTGTTCAGTTTCAGTAATGTGAGTCCTGCACTATATATCCGGTTACTCATTTGCAATGCAATACCTTTTTAAACTCATCTTCCTTCTCACTGTCCTCAGCGTCTTCACTACTAACCAAAGCTGAAGACCCAGAGGTCCTCTCGTCTGATGAACTTCCAAATGCTACATGCTTCCCTTCTATTGAAAATAAAATATAAAATAAATTTAATATAGTTCATTCAACTGATAGTCCTGTGCAGAAGCTCATACCAAACACTGTACCTACGATGAAAGGGAAAGGATTACTGTCAGCGCTGTGGGTTAAACCACACAGAGCCCAGGGTTTCCCGATCGGAAGGTTGGTGGTTTGAATCCCCACGATGGGGTGAGCTCCCGTTGCTCGGTCCCAGCTCCTGCCAACCTAGCAGTTCGAAAGCACGTCAAAGTGAAAGTAAATAAATAGGTACCGCTCCAGCAGGAAGGTAAACAGCGTTTCCGTGTGCTGCTCTGGTTCGCCAGAAGCGGCTTAGTCATGCCGGCCACATGACCCGAAAGCTGTACGCTGGCTCCCTCGGCCAATAACGCGAGATAAGCGCCGCAACCCCAGAGTCGGTCACGACTGGACCTAATGGTCAGGAGTCCCTTTACCTTTACCTTTTTATTCATGCACTAAGACCTACTTTTCCCATAAGATTTTGCATACGTAAAGCCCAATCCATATAGGCCTCATCCCTGCAACCAATACACTACAAAATTGAGGTTAATAGGTCATGTAGGTCGATCCTTTGCACAGTTGGCCCTATGCATATAAACCCCTCCACAAATGTTAATTCAATCATATAAAGGTCAGGCAAAAACTGGGTAGGAACATGGGAGGCAGGCAGGCCACATTCACCCCAATTCTTCATCAGGTGTATAGCAGCCATGGTTCACACTCAGGCCCACTTTGTGCATCACTGCAGCTGGGCCACCTCTTGGCACCAAACATTATCCCAAAGTAATGGATCCAATTTGCCAATTTCCCTTACCTATACTGCTAATATCCCAGAGACCGTTCACCTTGGAGACATTCTGCATAAATGGGTGCAGTCTAGCCTGAGATTTATACCATCACTGGATGCTATTGGAACAGCAATAAAGTGGCACACCACAACATGCTTTAGCAAGATTCCATCTGAAGAAGTGTGCAATGTGCATGCACATGAAAGCTCATACTAATGACAAACTTAGTTGGTCTCTAAGATGCTGCTGGAATGAAACACTACCCTAAGGAGTCTCAAAGCGGCTAACAATCTCCTTAACCTTCCTCCCCCACAACGAACACTCTGTGAGGTGAGTGAGGCTGAGAGACTTCAGAGAAGTGTGACTAGCCCAAGGTCACCCAGCAGCTGCATGTGGAGGAGCAGGGACTTATGAAGGACTCCATGCACCCTGTACCAACCGTTCTCGGCAGCATGCACTCGTCTCCAGACTTGTGTCTAGAAAGGGACCCAGGTGTTGTAGGTGATGTGTTGGTATCAGCTGACTCTCTGTTGTATTCCTGAAAAACCCATAGTCCTCAGGTCTCAATACACCAAATGAAGGAATGATGGTGACCAGATCATGATGTTGTCTAAGTAAGGGTACAAAGGTATCCCTTCCTGCTGTTGATAAACCACAACAGTCACCATGATCTTTGTGAAGACCCCAGTGCCCACTTGAGAACAGCTGGTCTCAAGATCAGGCACTGAATAGGAAGAAGTGTACTGAGGATTGCATTGCAAAATGCCTATTTGAGCTCCAGGCTGGATAAAGAAGCAGGCTCCTAACAGATCACAAATCCATCAGTTACTGCTGGTGTGATGAAACAGGAAGGTAGGCAGGCAGGCTGAATTGGGTGGGGTGGCAGAAAGGTGTAATGAGGAACAATAACAACCATTTTACAGGATTTTGGCAAAGCATGGGAGTGCAAAGGGATGGAAGCTTCTATAGAACATGCACCAGAAATGATATCTGTTTTTTAATATATATTTTTATGTTTGCATCTCTACTTTTACAATACTGTTCTGCTGTTTTTATGTAGTATTTTTGTATACTGCATAGATTTTTAAAACTGGAGCAGTTTAGAAAGGCTTTTGAATAAATAAATATCGCCTTTGAAGCATTAAAAAAAAACCTTCTAATAATCATTGATAATAAGGAATCTTATATATTTATCTTATCTTGGACAACCAACACACACACCTCACGGTGAAAGGCAAATAAAATGTGCATAAATATAGCTACTTGTTTCTTTTGTACATTTCACACAGGGGTATAAAAAATACCTTGTGGCTGAAATTTTCTCACAGATGGTTTTTTAGTACGCTTAACTTCGTAAATATGCTCAAATATAGATATGAGTTCTTGCACAGCATCTTCTATGTGTCTGCTTCTGTTGTTTAATATTTCAGCCCATTCCTTGGTGCATACCTGTTCATGATATACAGGAAGAATGTTTACAATACTGGGGGTGGGGGGGACAGAACACTTGGCCAAAGTTGTCATTCCATTAGTTAATACCAATAATCTATCACAAATGAAAACTTATTTTGAAATGTCTTTAATTACTTATGGTTATAAAAAGTGAGACATTTTAACTTTGATTTACACATATCACTTTTGAATATTCAAAAGCAATAATCTTATATTTATCACTAGAGTATTTTCGTATTATCCGAATATGAAGTGCTTTAAACCAGAACAAATCATCTGGCCTTAAAGTTTGAACAATCAGTCTTTATAGATATTATTATTATTCAAAAAGATCATATTCTTCCAAAAATATCATATAAGGACTGAGTTCCTATGGTGTCTGTGGAGGTTTCCCACCTTACAGGAACCTACTCAGTTGCTGAACCCAATTCGAAGATCAATCCTAGACAACCAAGACAAGACACCTGTTACTTCACTCAGGTAATATGTAAAACACATACCTAAGACAGATTTTGCCATAATTTCACTTCTTTAACATGAAGTTTCCAAACTATAGGAACATGGTTCCAAGGCAAATTAGTGGCCCAGGTGAATGGACAAGTTTGATATTGCTGTGGATGCCAACAAAATCCTACAAGCCTTCCCTCTCCTCTGCCTTAACAGGTATCTCATGTTGTAATATAGTTATTGACTCACACTTGCATGCCTAAAAGGGTTAATGTGAGACCTGAGATCACTTTGCCAGTGTGGGTGTGGCTTAGTTCAAGGGAAGCAGAGAGACAGAATCCAGCTCATCTGTCTCTCCCCAGAGACCAGCGTAGTGTAGCTTGAACCAAGTGCAAGGTACCTGAAGGGTTGGAATAACCCTGAGTTTTGGCACAAAGCTACCCATGAGCCTCAATACACCAGCAACCAATTTTTAATGAAATTTATTAAGAATAAAAAATAAAGGAAGAGGACAAATGGAAGGTGCAGAATGTTGCTTCACGAAAATAACAATAATCTTTTAGTTCAAGTCTATGTAACTCATAGCTACTTAGGAACAGGATTCTGGTCTACTCATGTATAAAGTAGTAGCACGGTGAGGTGAGAGGCAAAGGAGGGTATGAGAACTAATCAATAATGTTGTTGCATGCTTGCACACACAATCAATCAAAGTGACAAATAAAAATGTCTATTTATAAAGATATTTGTTCCATTTATTTTTTAAAAATGTGGTCACCTCATTGCGTGCGAGTAAATCCTCCACTTTCGTTGGACTTTCTGGTAGTATAAGTAATAGGGTATTTGCCATGTCTTTCATTGTTAAATCAATCTGCATTTCGCTTAAGTCATTAATCTGTTTTTAAAAAAAGATAGTTAATAACATGCCAATGTCTTTCAAGGGTTTCACATCAGTATTATTTCGGGAATCCCATAGATTTTGATTTTGAGGGGCAAAAACCTAACTCACCCCAAAACATCAATGAAGTTAAGGGCTGTGATTCAAATCCACACAACTGGTTTCACATGCCCACGGGATTTGAGCCCCAACCTTGTCCTTGTCTTCACATGCAGGGGAAGTCCCTAACTCACTAAGGGTTTGAGACCCATTGGCTACCTTCACCTGGTTTAGCTGGCCAGTCAAAGCCATTCATGGGCTCTGGTCACAGTCACATGCTGATAGCTGCTAGAAGCCACAGGTGAGAGCTGAGTGCAGGGTGGGGACCAAAGGTGAACGAACTACATACCTCAGAAGGAACAGAATGTGTCCCATACCAGAGGTACTACTCTTCCCCTAACACTTCATACATCCCAAGCTGATGGTGCAATATTAGCAATAAAACAAACAAAAAAATCTGTTGAACACATGTTCAAAATCAGGTTTACCTTCTTCAAAAGCTGATTAAACATTTTTATAACTTCATCAACTTCCTGGAAGAAGCTATCTAAAGTCAAAGATGACCAGGTTAAAATGGTAAGCCCTTGCCTCAGCACAGATTCTACCTACAGAAAGTAGGGGAAAAGACAAAGACAGGGAAAATAGGCATTTATTGTGAATGCTATAGCATATAACAAATCGTAATGACAGTCAAGTATTTCACTAAGGGTCAGTAACACTTTTAAGCCTTTCTTTATAGATTATACTGTGGCAAGCTAAATATAATAATCATAGACATTTTCTCCAATCCTAATTTTTATTCTTAAGCTCACAAACATGGAATCATCTTTAGTTTCTCTATTCTCTCCTTTTATCTAATTCTACAATATATATATATATATATATTTCAAATCAAAATCTGCAATAGATCCCCTGTGGATTGGTATAAAGTCCTGGATTTGTACAGTCTCAGTGTCACCTTTGTAGAACTCAACAGACAGGAGGACAGGTCAAAACTAGAAGAAATGGGCTCTACCTACTGCCCTACATGCCTTCTAAGCTACCAGCCACAACTCACCTTCTTCATTTTGGGTGCCATCAAATTGACAAAGACAGTTGGTACTTCTTGACACAAATTTTCATAGCAGTGTAGAATATTCTGAGATTTAAAACAAATATTCAATAGCTTAATGAATTTTAACAGAATTTACAATGTGACTGTGCGGTAGAATATCCCAAAGCCCCCAGCCAAATTTTGGAAGACTTAGAAGGTACTTCAAAGAGACGCTTGGTTCAACTTCCTGCTGATACAGCGAATCCTGATACGTCTCGTCCTCTGCTTAAAAACCTCTAATAAATCATTATCTGCTACTATCCATGGCTGCCTATTTCACTATTGAACAGCATTTTGTCCTGTTAGGAAGTTCTTCCTAATGTTCCTGTGTATGCTATTTGAAAGCACAAGCCATTCAATGAAAAAAATAGGTGAGGATTTACGGACTGCCATGGGCTTGGTGGCTTCACTGACAGGAGTATCACAAGTGTTAAGAAAGATATTTCTCCTCAGACAAAGAGCTCTGACCCCTGATCTCCCCGAGAAACCTTGATGATTCAAAGAATATGCAAAGAGGACATTTTAAACTTATGAAGCTTATCTCCCCATAGCCAGTATTCCACCACAGAACCACACATGATTAAAAGGTGGGCTGCGGATGTTCTCTGTATGTCACATTTCAGTCAGCCTTGCCCTATTGGCTTAGAGTCAAAATAGACATGACAACCAAGCTCTATCTTTAATTTTTAAAGTCTCTCTATAGTCACAACCCCCCCCCCAAAAAAAAACCCAGCTATGATTTTAAAAATGCCTATTTTTCCATTATCTATGCAATTGTGTTTATTAGTTGGAGACATAAAGAAACTGATTCAGAAATAGATTTCAGAAGTCATAGAGTAGGCATGCAGCCATGTATACCTTGACTCTGGAACATTTCCTGCCTTGGGCATTGGGGGCACTGATTGCCAACCTATCCACCTACCTGATGGCCTGATACCCAAGGAAAACAGGCTGACATGGTACAAAAATCTAACTGACATTGCGCATTATTTAGAAAAGCATATATGTCATCATTGTTTACCTACCTCCAAGCATAATTTGTTTGCCTTAACATGGCTTTCAATCTTAACTATCCTCTTTGCCTCTTCGGGCACGTCTAGTCCCATTTTTATCATGCATTTTGTCTCTCGGACAATCTCTAAAATCTTGGGGTCAAAATTAACCAAAAGCTTTCCAGTTTCAGGATGACGAACCAAGAGTGTAACCTGCAATGCTGAAATTAAATTGGGGTGTGGGGTGTGGGGTTTGGGGAAGACATCATACAGTTTTAGGTCCATTTTTCTATCTCATAAAGTCACGATATTGCCAGGAGTCAAGCTGGCAAGTGCAGTGATACAATCTTGCTATGTATTAGTTTTGTAAGGACAAAGTCTTCATGTGGCAATTCGCGTGGTCACCTATGCAGTGTGACAACAGGGGGGAAGCCAGTGAGTGGGTGAATGGGCAGGTGGTTCAGCAGAGCAAATGAGCAGGCAGCAGGGTAAGTGGCCCCCACAAGCCTTCATTATTTATTATTATTTATTCAACTTATACCCAGAGGTTTCAGGGCGGTCACAACAAGACCACAACATATAAAACCAAACCAAAAGCAATAACCTAATAACCCCCCAAAAGCCACATTCTAAGAGGGTGTTGGATGTCAATAAGATCAACCAAAAGCCTGGTTAAAAAGGAACGTTTTTGCCTGGCGCCTAAAGGTGTATAATAAAGGCGCATGGCAAACTTCCCTGGGGAAAGCATTCCACAGACGGGGAGCCACTGCAGAGAAGGCCCGTTCTTGTGTTGCCACCCTCCGGACCCCTCGAGGAGGAGGCACATGAAGGAGGGCCTCAGAAGATGATCTCAGGGACCAAGTAGGTTCATATGGGAAGAGGCGGTCCCTCATGAACCCCACACTGCTGTTGCGGGCGCAACCACCACAAAGAGAGGAAATCTTGCCCCTCCTTTGTCTACCACCCACCATTGCAAGAAGGAAGCGTGCACTTCTTCTGTTGGTGGCAGTGCAAGGCAGAGGGGGCTAAAGACTTTCTCCTCTTCGTTCCCCTCTCCCCTGAGAGTGGCTGCACCAGTCTTGTGACTGGGGCAAGCTGTGGGGGGATGATGGAGGGGGAGTCTGAGGTGAGCTGTGAGGGATTATGGATTGGCAATGGAGTGGGGGGGATAGTGGGTAGGTAGGGGTGGCGATAGACCGGATGGGGATTAAAGGAACTGTGAGGGGATGGGGAGTACACAGGGCTGGTGAGCAATGCCAGCAGGGAGGGAGGCTCCAGTTTAGTAATACTGTATTCATTGCAGCTCAAGCAACATACCATACTGTAGCTGTGAAATTTCCTTCATCCAAGCTGTGTGATAGAGCACCTCAAACTCCACCAATACATAGGAAATTCTATTGAACAATCGAACGACTGCTTTACCTTCTGCGCTTGCCAAGATATCTGAATTTTTCTGTTGAAATATTGAAATACATAATAAAAAGGTACGTGAATGAAATACGGTGTCCTTTAATTAAAAATAAAACTAATTAAGAAGGTATCTGTTTCGCCCCCAGACCTACTGTATGATCTTGCATAATGTGATTTTTAAAAAAGGCTTTCAATATTACACATATGCTGTTAATGCGCACCAGTGCTCCTTCAGTGTAATTACAGACAGCATCATAATTCAGCTTTTATATGCCTCGGCCCAAAGTCAAATAAATACATGAAGGAGAAACGCATAAGCAGTCTGGGGTTTGTTCACTTTCTCTCCAGCAGTTCCCACTGCTGAATAGATCAGCAACTTCTTAAACACATAGTAATTTATCTCTTTTGACAGTTCGGAAATGCTGGAGGGAAAGCTAATGAAACCTTGGGCTGCATGCGTGGCTCAATCCTGCACTCGCATGGAACATCTTTTTGGATCCTTGCCAAAAGGTATAAAGGTCCAGTGCTGAGGGCCTTCTGCCAGTTCCCTCACTACGAGAAGCCAAGTTACAGGGAACCAAGCAGAGGGCCTTCTTGGTAGTGGCACCTGTCCTGTGGAACACCCTCCCACCAGATGTCAAAGAGAAGGCAGCCCTGTTTAGGGAAGCTTTTAATGTTTAATAGATTATTGCATTTTAATGTTCTGTTGGAAGCCGCCCAGAGTGGCTGGGGAAAACTCAGCCAGATGGGTGGGGTATAAATAATAAAGTATTATTATTATTATTATTATTATTATTATTATTATTATTATTACTATTACTATTATTATTATTATTATTATATGATAGATTTAATTGATAATAGCCAACTCAGGTGTTTTGAGTTCCTACTAGTTTTGAAGTTAACTGGACCCTTCTACAAATAAGACAGTGATGTCTGCATTCCTAGAGAACTTCCCCTCTTCCCAGCCTGGTACTCAGTAGTATATAAATACGTAAACAGAAAGGAAAGGAAAGGAAAGGAAAGGAAAGGAAAGGAAAGGAAAGGAAAGGAAAGGAAAGGAAAGGAAAGGAAAGGAAAGGAAAGGAAAGGAAAGGAAAGGAAAGGAAAGGAAAGAGCTTTCATTACAGTGCATGGTCAGGCATAATCCATTCCTTTCCCAGCTGCAATACAGATGAAAATTACACCTCGCATGGCAACTGGCCGTATAAAAACAGATCCTGTTGGTGGTAACAGGAGTTCTCTTTCTAAAGCAACTGCTGCAGAGGGGGATTTTTGACACCATCACGGGCGGAAAGGATTAACACACACACGCCCTTCGCTATATGATGTCATCTTGATGAAAACTTAAAATGAAAGCTTATAAACCAGAGATGCTGCACTCTACACACCTAAAGCAACATGTAGTTAGGCTCTCCACTGGAAAAGGAAAATGGAAAATGAAGAGTGGGTAAGAGTGAATAGGCCTGTAACACACGGTAGCTTATAATTCTTTTTGCCCGGGCACCACAGGGGCTGCATACCAATGGTGGATATGGCCAAATGTGGGCATGGCCACCCCACATTTTCACTTTCACATGCACATACACAGCATACACCCATTGAAATCAAATGAGGGTTTTTGGGTTTTTTTGCTCCTTGCTGCTCTTCAAATAATCAGTGTGATGACCAGGGAGGGAGTATTTTTCATGTGCCTCAAGCCACTGACTTATCTGCTCACCCCAGGGCAGTATCTGCATTAACACACACACACCCCAAAAATGGTGAGGTGTTGTGGAGCCAGAAAAAGTTGTCTTGGGGAGCAGAGCAGATTACTGAATTGAAGGTTATATACTCCTGCTCTAATCATTTCTTGTATCCTAGATGAATGGGACACTTCTTCAGGAATGAAGATATTAGGGGGCGATGTTATAATGTCACTTCATACAGGGTTTTTTATTATTATTAAAAAATCCTCTTGAGATACCTCTCTGCAGCAAAACAATGACAGCTTCTTTGGGTTTTCTAGACACACAGAGAGATTTTTAAGTGACAGCAACCTGGCCTTTAAGGGCTACGGCTAACAAAAATCAAACCACTGTGGAAATATGCACTAGATACTAGTGAGTTGGGATGCTACTTTCAATATTGCTTTCAAACTCAGCAAAACAGCTCCACCTGCAGACTCTTCTATATCATTCCACACAGCAGCACTTTCTGGAAGATATGAAGTAAGGTGATGTTAACAAGCAGTATTCTTGCCAGTGGACCACAGAGAGGCGAGACAATGTAATTGAGCTGCTTGCTGTGGTTTACAGCTTATGTCACTTTCAGGTGGGTGATAATCGGAAACTTACATAAAAATAGTTGATTGGCTCGCTGATACGCCTGAACAGCTGCCTCGACCACAATATCTTTCCTGCTACAGGAGGCATGTTTCGAGCCAGGGGAGGATCCTCCTTTTGAGCCTGATAAAGCTGCAATAAAGCAAATGTCAAATTTAAAACATGCCTTCTGCTAATACTTTATACCAGGGCTGGGGAATCTGCAGCACTCCAGGTGCTGTTGAATCCCAATCCCCTTCGACCCCAGCAAACATTGCCAATGGTCAGGGATGACAGGAACGGCAGTCCAGCAACATCTGGAGGGCTGCAGGTTCTGCATCCCTTGCTTTAGCTATGAGACATACCTCTGTAACTATTTGGAGCTGGCAATATCCTATCAGGGCAGCTTACAAAAACAATATAGTAAATTACAAAACACAATGAAATACAACTGAAACATTTCACAGGTGAAGCGGATTTTAAAAGCAGCAAAACAAAACTAGCAATACGTCGTTTTTAAAAGTGTTTAGCTGAAACCGAAAGTTCAATACATTTTCAACTGCTGAAATTGAAAAATCTAAAAGCAACAATCTAAAAAAGTCAAAGTTTTCTTAATAAAAGAACCAAATCTGGGGGGGGGGCGACGACAGATTTTCGATGCCCTTTTTAAAAGCTAGCACTAATGTGGCCAGGTGCACATCCTCTCAGTGCAAGTTCCATAAACAATGGCCATCACTAAAAAGGGATTGTTTCTAGTTTTTGCTCATCTGACTTCAATGGCAGACCATGAGCAGGTTTGTGTTCCTGTAGGCAGAACTTCCAATACCCCATCCTGAAACCATTTAAGGCTGATTAATCTATATGATCCAACATTTCCAAAGTTAACATAAAAATTAGTCTGTAATGCTACCAAAAAACTTAGATATACAAATAGTGTTTCTCTGCTTCTCCTGTTGTATTAAGTATTTTAGATCTTTCATTGTTATGGCTGTAGGTCAGCTAAATTTTTTTTAGCTGATTTATCATCAGCTTTTGAACTTATTTTTAAGTTTTAATAAAAGGAACTGTTTATTGTTACAAGGGATGGTCATATATAATATTAGTAGCTCACCGCATGGTGGGGCAAGGGGCCAGCAAGGTCAGTGAGATGCAAACGCACCAGCTTAGCCAATCTGATGCTCCCGCTGGTACGTTTGCACCTTGCTGCCCTCCCCCTCCTGGTAAGCAGCAGTCACTCACCTACCTACCAGGAGGTCAAGTAAATGCCTCACCATGCCATCCATTCACTACTATTAATATTTTTATCTTTTTTATCTATATAGCAATTTTTTGAATGTATCTCCATTTTAACTGTCATAAAGGCCCTCTTCATATTAAAATACCACACCAGGACCATGACACCCTCAAAACAACACCAACACCCCAGTGAATACTAAGTCACACTCGAGTTCCGCTTCCGCCTGCAGGAATGGCTGACCCTTGTTCCATCTCTCCGACCTTCATGAGGAATTCGGCGGTTGCCAGGGGAGTTAAAGGCAACCCCCCTACCTCTCCGGGGGTTACGGAGAGGGGCCGCGGGCCCGCGATGCCCCCAAACCCACTCCGATTAAGGAGGGGGGGGGGCTTGGGCTGAGAGCACTCATGAAATGTCGGCACTCCCGGACGCTAACCTGCATGGCGGGATCTCCATGATTAAAGAAGATAATTAGGCGTATTCATGGACATGCTTCGGAAGGAGGGGAAGAAGCTCTGTTTACTGCCAAGGAATTTGTGCTGCTGAGGGTGAGAAGTCAAAGCTGTATGTTATCTGGAAGAAAGATTGATGGGGACGTAACGAGAAGGGAAGCGAACTTTTTTATTTTTTTCATATACTCTACGAGTTACTCCATACCTTCCCGGACGGGACGTCCTTGTTTGTTTGGAACAAATGAGAGATTAAGAATACCTGAGTAAGTAATGAACTTTATAAACTATTTTATTGAGCATATCCTTTGAAGTTGGAAAACTACTGAAGAGAGAAGCCCCCCTTTAACTGGATGGTCGGAGTCCCTGGAATGCGCTCAGTGGATTTATGGTTGTGACGCACTTTGAATTTGAACAGCGATCTGAAGCTAAGTTCAGCTACAGGGCAAGGAGAGCTACAAACTTATCAAGAGTCTATGCATAAAGTGACTGCTGTTTCTTTGCCTGAAAAAGCTGTAAATTTTACAAAGATCGGTGGTTTAAAAAATAAAAAGCTTAAGAAAACGAAAGTGATCTAAGCTTTTTAAGATGGCGCTGCTCCGTGTTGAAAGGCTGGCGCAACAGGACATTCCAGACAGAAGATATATGGGGGGGGCAGGACGATTAAAACTCACACAGGAGAAAGAATATATGTGAACTCTCGTTTGATACTTATTTCAGCAGCTGTGGAAAAATCGGATGAATGAAGAAAATATTTTAGTGACTGGTGGGGAATGATCGGGCTTATTTTGGATTTTGAGAGAAGATTTGGACTTTAGAAAAAGACGGCAGTAGACGGGTGCGAGGAATCCCCAAATTTTTGAAGCATGGGAACTCCAGAAAATATTATATGATTTGGCATAATATTCGGTTTAATTGATATGTATTTGTATAATTCGAAATAATGAATGTGATATAATCGTGTTTTAATTGGAAAATTAATAAAAAATAGATTATGAAAAAAAAATGAATACTAAGTCACACTCCGCCTGTTAACATTTTGCCCCTATCAAATCAAATCATTCTCTACAACTAAAACCGATTAAATTAACAAGGAAAGGTGGCTGTTTCTACTCAAGGTAAATGCACTAAGATTGCAATCCAAAACACATTTACTTGACAGCGGTAGCAGCTGGCAGGACAGGGCAACTTTGCTTACCTGGCTTCCCAATGTGAAAAGGAGGTGCACGGTGGCATAGTACGTGCGCAGCAGCGGAGCCAATCTGATGCTGCTACCACTGTCCTTGCACCATGCCAGCTGCCCTGCTCTGCTGGCCACTTGTAAAAGGTAAAGGTAAAGGACCCCTGGACGGTTAAGTCTAGTCAAAGGTGACTATGGGGTTGCAGTGCTCATCCCGCTTTCAGGCCGAGGGAGCCAGCGTTTGTCCACAGACAGTTTTCTGAGTCATGTGGCTAGCATGATTAAACCACTTCTGGCGCAACGGTGTTTACCTTCCCGCCAGAGCAGTACCTATTTATCTATTTGCACTGGCATGCTTTCGAACTGCTAGGTAGGCAGGAGCTGGGCCAGAGCAACAGGAGCTCACCCCGTTGTGCGGATTCAAACCGCCAACCTTCTGATCGGCAAGCCCAAGAGGCTCAGTGGTTTAGACCAGGCATCCCCAAACTTTGGCCCTCCAGATGTTTTGGACTACAATTCCCATCTTCCCCAAACACTGGTCCTGTTAGCTAGGGATCATGGGAGTTGTAGGCCAAAACATCTGGAGGGCCGCAGTTTGGGGATGCCTGGTTTAGACCACAGCACCAGCTGCATCCCGCTGGCCACTTGTAGCATTTCCCAAGGACCTGAATAGGTCTTGCTTTTGATTAGGCATGCTAAGGATTGCACCGTAAGTACCTTTTTAGTTGCCTCAAGTTCCGCAACATAATGCTGAAGAATACGCCCGATCGTGTGTGCGATTTCATGCTGAAGGCATGGCATATTCAGCTTCTGAAACCTAAAGAGATTAAACGGTCAACAGTCTCCGCTGAAAGGTTAGTCATCCTACCGTTACTGTTAACACCATAGTTCTGTATGTTGTGGCTGCAAAGAATGAAGAAAACCACTTCTGTGTATTATTTAGACGCATGTGTATCCTGAACTTGAATATTAATTTCCCAGGGTGCCTAACCACTTAAGTCTACAGCATCATGGAAGTTATGCTGTGTGAGAAAGAGACGAGGAAGAAATGGTTCCCCTCTGCTAATCATAGGTGACTAGATAGGTTGGAGAGGGCAGTGCATTTTATGTAGTAGTAGTAATTATTTATTTATTTATTTATTTATTTATTTATTTATTTATACCCCACCCATCTGGCTGGGTTTCCCCAGCCACTATGGCTGGCTTCCAACAAAGATTAAAAATACATAGTAATTCTGTTTGCTGTGGCCAAAGTGTTAAAATGGCACTTGCTGCACATCTGTGAAGGGAAAAGTCACACCAACAAATCGTTTTTTGGCTCCTGATATTTCCCATTACAGTGGTATCTCTACTTATGAATTTAATGCATTCTGAACGCACATTCGCAAGTCGAAAAAAATTGTAAGTCGAATCCCAAAATCCATAAGTAGAAAAAATCCTATCTAAACTGCATCCACGATGGCAGACGGAGCTCCGTTCGTAAGTAGAAACATTCGTAAGTAGAGTTATTCATAAGTAGAGGTACCACTGTAAGCCAGGGAGCCATAGCTAATTGTGACTGCCCAGCATGTGCCCTCAAAGCATTTGGAGGTGTGCATTTCCCTTTTGAGCTTTACCTGGTTAGCACAGCAAACTGCATTGTTATCACCAGTTTAGCTGCACCATGTGAAGCAGCTTCCACTACATGGATATCCATCCTATGGAAGCACCTTCCTCACATTAAAGATGTTCACCCTGCAGTGACATTACTCTCCAGTAAGCCAATTATTATGTGATAATTGTCCTGGAGCCTTCTTAGTAAATATAATCCACAAGAATATAATCTACAGCAGCGTTTCTCAACCGCTGTTCCGTGGCACACTAGTGTGCCGCGAGACGCTGGCTGGTGTGCCGCGACGTGCGGCGACGAGAAGGGCGATTTGCATTGTCACGTGCCTGGCGGCCGCCAATAAAAGACGCTGACCCGCCGGAAAGCAATATTTCTCCTCCTCTTTCCCAAAGCTCAGTGCAAACAAGCCTGGCGGCCGCCAAAACGTAACACTGACTCGCCGGAAAGCAATATTTGGCAAGTGTTTCTTACAGTCATAATTATAATATAGGGCGGCACAGAGTTAAATTTTTTAACCTTTTTAATGGTGGTGTGCCTCGTGATTTTTTTCACGGAACAAGTGTGCCGTGGCCCAAAAAAGGTTGAGAAACACTGATCTACAGTACTGTGGTTCAGATGGCGGTATTAATTGTGCTGCAAAGGAAATGAGAAATAAGCTGGCATGTGACACCATTTTTTCGTTTCTTTTTTAGATCAACTATATTTTAAAGAAGGAATGTATTGTTTGAAAGATGTGCAGGAGAAACAGCATGATCTTGCTAGAATTGCATACGCTTAAATATCACCCAACAGTGCAGTCCAGACTGCACTGCGTGTTTTAAAAAGCTTGCTAGTCCCTCTAATTTAAAGCATCTCCTAAACATGTTTGCCGTACCTTTGAAGCAGCTGGAGAGCATGTTGTGAAGACAAGATTCGTCCAAAACAACTACTCATAAATGTCTGTATCTGGACCTAAATAAAAAAATAAAACATATAATGGCATCAACTGAGGCTGGAATCCCACTTATCTGCAGGTAAGCCCCACTGAAGGCAGCTGGAGTTACTCCTAAGTACAGTAGATGTGTTTAGGACTGCAGCCTAAATAATTAACTGTGGGTTTTCTACAAAGATAACAAGAGGCATAATAATTAGTATTTATTTCATTTATTTATGCGTAAGATTTCTCACCCACCATAACGTCTCAGGGCAAGTTACAGCAATATAACCATACAATCTTAAACAAGTAAAACAATTCCAAACAAAAGCAGAACAGAACCGATTAAACAGAACAGAAGAGCTGGATAAAGTGGGTGTCCTCTGTGCCAATACATGGGGCACCCAAACAGGGATTTGGGAGGAGGAAGGGAGTCAGTTGCTATAGTCAGGGGCACCCCTCCATATCTGCAGGCAAAAATTTTGCTTTAGGGGGGGGAAAGCCCCCCAAACCAGAAAAGCATGGCTGGCTCCTTGAGAGGACCATTCCTATTCAGGAAGTAAGGATACACTGTAATTTATAAATGTATATAACTGTTGGAATCTTAATTAAATATGAAATTTGTATGGGTGATATCCAACATTACTCATACTCCAATAAGACGCCAAGTAGATTCAGTGAAATAAATTCAATTCTCTCACTATGACTTAAGTCTCAAAAACACCAACAATTTCTATCACTTAATCAGTTAATGATACTTACCTCTAAATTTTCAATTTTTGTCATGAAATCTGCGAAATCCACATCAAACTCTGTTTTCCTTGGGTCAAGAATATCGTATTTTTTCTTTTGAACGCTTTGGTAGATGTTTTTGAACTTAATTGCCATAATATCAATGCTTTCAATGGTGGACATACTCAGTGCAGAAAAGGTTTGAACTATGGTTATCATCTCTGTAATCTAAAATAGGGGAGTTGTTTTCACTATAAAGATAATGGACTCCTGTAGTTATTATTTTTATGATTTATTAAATTTTTGTACTGCCCTTCATCCAAAGAGATCAGGGCAGTTCACAAGATAAAAATACAGGACAGAAGCACAAAATAAGTCGTGAAAACAAAACAAAGTAATACCCCTCCATCCGACAAATATATTTAAAAGGCTGTAGATTATTAATCAGTCAAAGGCTTGGTAGGATTAGCATATCACAAATACTAGGTTAGAACTCTTCTCAATGACATGAAGTTTTCTCTTTGAAGGGATTTCCCCACCGCCCACAACCGCAGTCTAAAGTATTACAACTCTGATATCATTTTTATCACCCCAGTGAGTGTTTGGCCCAAACTACAGTTGGACAAAATGTACCTGAAAGAACTGGGAACATTGGTTTTAACTCTAGATTGTGACAACAGCAGGTAGTTCCCAACCCCCTCAAAGAAGATAACCATCAACACCTTATTAACTCCTCGACTTGTGTTAACGTGATCCTTTAGTTAATAGGCTGAAATCAAAAGATAGCATATATGTTTTATTCTTAAAACGGGTTTCTGAAGCACACTTGCCTTTTCTAGCCTTTTGCAGAAAGCTTCAAATTTGCCAAAAATATACATCTCAGAGACTTCGAATGTCTTCTCCCCTGAAGTCTCCAAAATTTGTTTTCTTGTTTTATGAAAACTCTTTTGATACTCTTTAAACAGAAAAATACAGTCCTAAGGACAAATAGATAGCAATTAGTACCAGCAAGCAAGCAAGAAAGGTTTATTAGGCAGGCTGCCTACAGCTATAAGCTGTCCCTTTAGCCCTCTACGTGGGCAGGACAGAAATTCAATAAATCAATTCAATATTCCAATTATTGCGAGAAAAAATCCTACCATTTACAGTTGTTTTTCCTGTGTACATGGCACTACCCAATTAGAATTTGTCTTTGCATTTTTATATGCAAAATTAATATTTCATATAGCTTTAATGGTTGTCATCTACTGAAATGTGAAGAGACCTAAATTTATTTTTGCTCACATGGGCAAGCAGTGGGAGTTTTGTGGAGAAAGTTTCCTTAGCCTATATGATGAGTGTTCTTCCCTCTCCTGCCCTGACTGCTGAATGTTTCTCGCTAATTAAGGGGAAATGCTGACAAAATGCTTCCTGTTTTGTAACCATTCAAAATTAATTTCTTTTCATTTCCTAGTGTAAAGACCAAACCACAGAGTGCTGTACTGAGGAAAATCCCCCGGGACCTAATTAGGAAGCGAGACCTGCTAAGATAGAACAATCAGAATTTTTCAAAAATCTAAAGGAGCATGTAAATTATTATACTATACATTTTGTACTAATAGATGTAATGAGAACGCACTATAGTAGCTTATTGAGAATGAAAACCAGAGTCTTACTGCACAACAAAAATACAATCATTATAATACCGGTATATGTACACACACACACACTTTCAGAAAAACATCTGCAGGGAGCAGTTGTAACGACTACTGAAATCATGCGCTGTTGCCACACAAACCTGAATTTTCTTAATTACTATAGGAGTTTCCTGTTCCCATACACGATTAAAACCTCCATCAGTAATATATGCCTTACATGCTGTTACCATTTGATTTGTAACCTATCATAGAAAAAGACAGAGAAAACATCAGGTCAGAGTTGTTAGAATAGAAGGGAAAATATATACGGTATACAGTGCTATTTTTCTAGAACTCATCATGAATGCTTCCCTAGTTCTCTTATCATGGCAATGGCGTCCACCTGAGAGGTGCTGGAACTGAGTTCCTGTGAGTTGCAGCTGAAAAAGAGCCCTGACTGCATACTACCTGTCTATGACAGCGGTTCTCAAACAGTGCAGTGTGCCACTTGTGTGGCAGGAAAGGATGACAAGTGTGACGAGAAGATCCAAGGACAATCAAAGAAACATTTAAACATTTCAGTGCAGTATAGTATCAAAATAATATCTTTTATTTGCAGAATATGGATAGGTATCTTCTCAAAATGAGAGCAAGAACTCTGGCTATTCCTCTACAGTTCTCTATGACATATTGTTGTGAACAGGAATTTTCAACTCTGACTCAATATGAAAGATCAGAAAAGAGAAAGGCAGCTTTGTGTTGATGAGGAGAGGAGAGTTTGCCTCAAATTGGACCTAATATAAATGAGATTTCCCGGCAAAAGCAAGCTCCCACCTCTCAGTGCATTTGTGTACATACTTATATAATAGGCTTGGTTATCATTATGTATTGAGAATAATACATGTTATTACAATAAACATGTTATTGTTTTATCCTTTCTGGATGCCCCACAATCATATTATGAAGTAGCTGCATTCTGTGTTATAAATCAAGCACTGCTAGGAGTTGTTTCTTTTTGTTTCCTGAGGTATTTCTTATCACTTTATCACCTTATCACTAAAAATTAGGTGTGGCACGAGCAAATTTTTATTCTGAAGGGAAATTGCATGAGCCATCTTCTGTGGAAAGAGCAGCCATGGAAGAGACCCCATGTTATGGAGAGAAAGGCCAAGGATGAAGTGTAACTACTGTACTTCCCCCTTCAACATATGAAACACATTTACTCTCTTCTACCCGCAGCTTTTCTCCCATGCATCTCTATTCCTCTCTCTTCCTTGACTTCAGTGCTATCTTCCTGAGACACCCTCTCTCTCTGCCCCCCTCCTCCATGAAGCTTGTGCTGTAAATGGAAAGATCTGACTTACTATAACCATAATGCAATATAAGGAAGTTCAGCACCGAGAAAGAGGGAGAATGAGCAAACAAGTGGACAACTGGCAGAGGGTTTGGCAGTTGGCTCAGTTGGCTAGTGTGTGTGGGATTACTTTACGTAAAGCACCCAATTCTCTCATTTTGCATTCTGGGGGAAAATCCGCTTCTTAAAATTTACATACACATCTCCACCTACTTTTATAAACAGTGACGTCATTCTCTCAGAAGTGTTATAGTATCTTGAAACGCTATGAATCATTCGGATAGCGTTAATCAAGTTCTGTATTCCATGGGCCATGGAAACCTAAAACAAACATTTTGTAGAATTAGATAAATTCCTGATGTGAGACAAGATGCTTTAAACTACCAGCTGGGGTGACAAAAAGCAGGAAACAGATATCTCTCTTGTGAATGGGATAAAAAACTGAACAGAGAAGAACCAGAGAGCTCTGTGTGTGTCCTCTGCAATGTGTACTGCTGGACTCGGTTCCTCCCTCCGGCCATAACCACTGATGCTCCATCCCACAGACCTTCATGTTTCAGGATAATGGCCACTGCCCCATTTACATAAAGGTTGCGCTCAGATGCACTGCTAAGTCACAAATGCACCAGCAGAGCTAATTTGGCACACTGGCATCAAACTGACCTCCCTGCTGCTTCATTCCTCTTCCTCCTAGTAAACAACAGCAACCTGCTTGCCAGGAAGATGCTGTAGTTGCTCTACTACATCCAGAAGGCTGATTTTGTCATGTGTACATGCAGTTTCTGCATCACTGCTTTGCTCCTACCTTCCTCTAGTGTTTGTGGGTTTATTTCTCCCAAACAAATCACAACCAAGAAGCCAAGAACAACCCTAGGTTGTTTGGAATGAAAGAAAATGCAATCACTTGTTGTTCAGACATCATGCTAAGGCAATCGCTGACTCTGTGGTTTGTTTCCCTTCTGGAGGAAGAGAGGAACCAAAGCAGGAAAGCTCAGTCTGTGTGCATCAGCACAAACTGATTTGCTTCACCATGGTTTATGATGTAGGGTTACATCTGAATGGAGCCCAAGATGGTATTCAACAACTCAGGGAAAGATACAACTATTTCTCCATGTTAACAGCACTGCCCTCACTCAAAATGTGGCACTGACTCCTCAGATATGAAATCATAGGATTATATTCAGAAGAAAACCAAAAGTTCATCGCCATGTTCCATTGGGGCAGCTCAAGTGTAGTCACAGGGTTGTACGGGCTGGTAATCAGAGAAACTTTGTGGCTGGCAGGTGTGTGGTGAAATGTGAAGTAGGAAAACAACTTTTGAATAGTAATAATAAGCATTAATGGAGGCAAGGGGAGAGCTCTGAATGGTCACTAAAGCTCAATAAAATACACCTTATTTACCTGATTGTTTGTCACCTTTCAACTCTTAAAGCAGTAATTTCAGCCTCAGTTGGGGAAATCAGTTTCAACCCCTACCACTAAAATTATTTTCCAAGACATTAAATGAATGAGTTTCTTGCTACAGTTGTCTGCTAGTGCCCTTTAGCCATATCATAGTGATGGGCCATTTTCTCACCTTTGCATAATACAACATGACTGAAAGCACCATGTAGATAATAAGAAAAGGCATGATAGAAAGCAGCGTGTTTAGTTTCCTCTCATCTTGGAGAGCTCGCAGGAGAGGTTGAACTTGGACAGCCTTGGTATCTGTGTGCAGCTGCCACTTGCAGTAAGACACTGAACTATCAGTTGTAGCACCCACCTAGGCAATGAAATAATCTCAGGCCTTGAACTGAGTCTGCCCACCCAGGCTGCCCACTGCATCCTGCTGCACAGAAGGTGTAAAAAGGGTTTCATCTTCCAATTCAACTTTGATGCATTCCTGTATCCGTTGGCTGTTCTTTGATCCTGACCTCTGGCTTGCTCTTCGGCACATGTGAGGAAGCTTATCCCACTGGTAGGCAGGATCCTCCTCCAACCTCCACAGGCCTCTTTGACAGGTGGGCAGAACCACCTGCATGTCAATCACCTGACACCACAATGATGTCAAGTGAAGCCTTTTCTCTTACCAGCTTGGAATCAAAGTGTGCAGGCAAGAGCTATGGGGTTTGCAGGCACTGCCAATTAGCTGATCAGTGTGCAAACCCCAACTTCAGCAGAGAGCTTCCTTTGCTTGGGTCGCTTGAAACCAAACCACATGCACAAAGGCACAGAGGTTTGCAGGTTCCACCCATCAGCTTTTCAGTGTTACCTGCAAAGCCTACTTTTGGCTTTACCTGCCCCACACCCGATGTCAGATATGATGCCTGGTGTAGGCCAGGTGAGCAGAGCCTGGGGAAAATGGCCTTGTGGCCTGTTCTTTAGGTTTTGCTTCCAGGTTTGTCCTTTACTCCCCACTTCCTCTCCTGTCCTCTTTAGTCCCACCTCCTGGTTTGTCCTTCAGTCAGGACTTGTACTTTGGACAATAACTCTTCTGGCTTCATCCCTGACTCTGACAACACACATGCACCCCACCCCCACCTAGCTTCCAGTTCATGTCAAGACTGCTGCCTTTGCAAACCTTTCCATTCTCCACCACCACCAAGCCTTTCTAAGTTGTGTTGCTATATTTTATTTGGATAGCTAGCCCTAAAGGTTACTTTGTGGTTAAAAAAATACGGTCTGGGTGGTGTTTAAATATGCTCAATTTTATACGTAGTGCTTTTGACAAACATTCTAAATACATTCATTACATGTAAGTCTAATGAGAAATGTAACATTATATGAATTTTTAAAGAAAAAACAGTACTTACTAAATCATAGTTATAAAGTGGCTGGCAAACTTTTTCAAGGGTGTACAAATACCTCACATTATCTTTTGATTCATTTGCTGTATCTGTTATTCTGGCATCCAATTCTCTCCACAGCTAGAGTAAAAAATTGTGGAACAGGTCATTGTAACAACATAAAATGTGAAAAATTCACAAAGTAGAAATTGAATTACATTCAAACCGCACTGACAAAATATACCCTGGAAACCTATTTATTTATTTTTCCATACATGCTAGTTAAAAACATTTTCTCCTATAAATTACTGTATTTCCCCGTGTATAAGACACCTCCATGTATAAAACTCCAAATTAAGAAAACACCTCAGCACTACCCGTGTATAAGACAAGCCCCAATTTTAAACCATTTTTTTTGTAAAGAAAAAAAAAACCTAGTCTTATACACGGGAAAATACGGTATTTTCTAAAATTTATCTCATGCCAATAGAAGCTACTTTAATATAGTACAGTACATAGAAAGCTGGACTCTGGGAGAGTCTTATGTTTGTCATAGCTATGTACACATTAACATTTACTCTGACTCCAGTGCTCCCACTGCTAATTTATGAATTTGTGTACACATGGCGTTAGCCACAATTCAAGGGTTTTTTGTAGTTTCTTGTGAAACTGTTTAATGTGTTTTGCTCCATGCCAGCTTCTATCTGACTTGAGAATTGTAGATTTATTGGGTTCATAGGAAAACCCAGGTGTGAGATTCTTACCTTTTCTTCCAGGGCATGGAGATTGGGGGAGAAGCCTTACATACCTGGCATCATTGTACTAAAGCAGCCCCTCCCCTCTCCCTCTCCCTGTAACTCCCACATCACATGTAATGAAACTATGCCTACCAATCCTGTATAGAGGTCACATTGTAAATTATCATGCCGGTTGGTATAATCACTCTGCTGCACATTAATGCAATACACATAACAGATTTTTAAAATTGTAGCTAAATGGTGGCAAAGGAACCTTTTGCGTCTATGTTCATGGGAAGGGTTGCAACAGTAGAAGAAGAAGAGTTTGGATTTGATATCCCGCTTTATCACTACCCTAAAGAGACTCAAAGCGGCTAACATTCCCCTTTCCCTTCCTCCCCCACAACAAACACTCTGTGAGGTGAGTGAGGCTGAGAGACTTCAGAGAAGTGTGACTAGCCCAAGGTCACCCAGCAGCTGCATGTGGAGGAGCGGAGACGCGAACCTGGTCCCCCAGATTACGAGTCTACTGCTCTTAACCACTACACCACACTGGCTCTCAGTAGTTACAGAACTAAACCAGGCAGTGGCAGTTACTCTGAATTAATTAAACTGATTTGATAAAATATAGTCCTACATATGTGGCATCCCTGGCATTTGAGATGCATATTTTAGGACTCACCCTATTTTTGCGATTGCCAATTATTCTAAACCATTTTTAATGCTGTGCTGCATTTTAAATTATTCTAACCCACCACATGACCTGGAAGCTGTCTGCGGACAAACGCCAGTTCCCTGGGCCTATAGAGCGAGATGAGCTCCCCAACCCCAGAGTCGTCCGTGAATGGACCTAACGGTCAGGAGTACCTTTAACTTTACCTAACCCACCCTAGGACCTTAGAGTGAAAGATGGGTAGAATAATAATAATAATAATAATAATAATAATAATAATAATAATAATAATAGCTGTGACAAAGGGATGCCACAGACACAGTGTCATTAAACAAAATTTATAACACATACAGAGAGATACATTTTAAAGCAATGAAATAATTTCTTTTTAAAGAATTAGAATTACCTTTATTATTTTGGAGCGTGCAACATTTAGGACATTTATAACAGCCTTGCAATTTTGTCCTTTGATCTGTTCGATAATAAAATTAAACTTAGCAGACATACGCTTCCAGTGTTCTAGTTCGGTTAGAGGACCCGAGTCATCAGCTTCCTTTCTCATCTGTTCACTCTCAATCAAAACCTGCAATGAAAGAGTGTTATGTATACAGAAAGAGCTTTTCACTTGGTCATAAATTTCACATTCTACATAGCCATTATAAGCTCTGTCAATATTCCATTTCCTGCAACGGAAACATAAGGGCCAATCACGGATGCTGATGGGTGAAAACTGGATGAAATTCAGCTTT
Source organism: Zootoca vivipara (assembly GCF_965207765.1). Classification (NCBI taxonomy): domain Eukaryota; kingdom Metazoa; phylum Chordata; class Lepidosauria; order Squamata; family Lacertidae; genus Zootoca; species Zootoca vivipara. The sequence continues at coordinate 83,509,202 of NC_142586.1, read as the reverse complement.
GCTAATTTAACTTGCACATTGTTTTCTCAGTCCTTACTCCTGTTCCACCTCCACCCCCCGATAGTCTTTATTTATGCATTTTCATTAGTAATTATAACTAAACTGTCATACTCATTCACACCTGCTGGTTTCATTGAGATAACTTAGTTCAAATGCAGCTTATTGTGGACACCATGCTGCTCGTACATATGTAATGTTGTACTCAACAAAATTCCAACCCATAACCCCCCTCCCAATTTAATATGGATTTACTGTTTCCACTGATTTTTTATTTATTTATTGTATTTCCCACACAAACAGTAAATCCAGATTAAATAATATGAGGCCGTGTTTGGATGAAGACAATGTCAGGTTGATGCTGCTGCAAAAACCTGCATCATGTGCAAAGAATACTGTGTCACCAGTGTGCTTCCCATCGCTGCTCTATCCTCTTATTTCCTATGAAATGTGTTTTGATGCATTTTCCCGCAAGCCGGCTCCTATCCAAATTAGGAAAAAGAACCACCTAGCTGCATTTTAAGCGGGCAATGTGTGCACAGCCTAAGTCCACAAGAAAATGCCACGTGGAAATGGCAAAAGCTGGCAATCCAAAGAAACAGTTGGGGGGGGCGAAGGGGAACCAGTCATGTTCAAAACACTTCCCCCCCCCCCAAGTTACATTTTCAAGAATGAAATATGCGAGTCACGTTTAAAAATGAACAGCAATCTGTGTCTTTGGCTGTGGGAGCTGACAAAGCAAGTTCCAGCCAACTAATTATTGTTGTTGTTGTTGTTTAGTCGTTTAGTCGTGTCCAACTCTTCGTGACCCCATGGACCATAGCACACCAGGGAACTAATTATTATATTTTATTTTAAACATTTTCAGGCTTTCCTTCCCCTTTTAGGCTGCCCTTCAGTAAAACGATTATGACAATGTAAAATGGAATAATAAGCACAACAATATAAAAATACAAGATATGATTCCTAAACGATCTTTTGTTTTAAACTATGTTTAGAACGTAGTCATTGAATTTCACGTCGCCTTGCAGTTTTTCCAAGTAAATGTAATACACATATAAACATGGCGTTTACAGTGCTCCATATATACTGGAGAATTCCTGGTTCTTCATAGCTAAAAAACAAAAAGAAACTTACTTGCTCAATTTGCTTATACCATATCATAAGCACTTCCTCTAACTGATGAACGATATCAGGATTAGCAGCTGCTGCTGTCACTTGTTCAAAAGACTGGAATTTACTAAAGTCAATATAATCTATTTTTTTCAGCTGTACTGTCCCTTCAATGCTCACTCTTGCACCTAAAATAAATAACAGAGAAGGTTGTGGGCCCAGGCGCAGTGAAGTCATGGGCAGCAGGGGTGAGGTGTGGTGAAGTTGCAATAAACACAAGACAACAATTTGGAATATAAACAGGCCACAACTTCATTGATTACAGATGTCAGCAGCTTTTGGCGCAGACATTGGGTGTGTATCCTGAATCAATCAGCCCATCTGCTTGTTGATTATTTGGCAGGATTAAGGATCATCTTATGATGTACATCAAACTGGGGCAACTCCCACCCCCAAGATCACCATTTTTGGGGTGCTATGGCCCATCAGCTCTCATCTGGGTGTCTGGACAGAAGCACACACACACACACCCCATCCCTTTGATGGGATACCCGACTCCTTGGATGTCATGTGACAAAGGTATTTGAGAGCAGAAGCAGTAAAGGAAGCAGTAAAGAAGTCTAGAAATGTTGTGAAATGCTGAAAAGCTGCAGAACCATTTGGGCATGCTGAATCACTGTGACTCATCTTGAGGATGACTCATTCTCTGTATAAATATTGTACAGTCATACCTCAGGATACATCCGCTTCGTGTTGCGTCTTTTCAGGTTACGGACGCGCCAAACCCGGAAGTCCCGGAACGGGTTACTTCCGGGTTTGGCGCCCGTGACCTGCGCGCATGTGTGGAAGCACTAAATCGCGCTTTGCGCGTGTGCAGAAGCGCATGCGCAGATACGGCGCTTCATGTTGCGGCCTTTTCATGTTGCGAACGGGCCGCCGGAACGGATCCAGTTCACAACATGAGGTATCACTGTATCTGCTTGCAGGCAGACTCAGGTGGTGGGGTGGACCCTATGCTCTGTGGAGCCTGTGCTCAGTGGTAGAGACTGTTCGTGCGTAATGCCTCTGTGTGACTCAGTAACTCTGTGTATGCTCGGAAGCTAATTTAATCTTCTGTTCACTAGGCTGTTATTTGCAAACAAGTTTATTTTAACTCAGTAAAGCTTCTATTCTTTTGCTGAAGAAGTCTCTGCGTTATTAATTTACGCTGTGCAACATTGGACTGGGGGGGGGCAGAGAAGCTCCCAACCCCCTGTCCACCTAGACTGAGGATCTAACCCAACCTAGATAATGTACTCAGACTCCACCATTTGATCTATAGAAAGTGTTCCATTTCAAGAGAAAACCTATATGCATTTTGCATACGAGTTAGGAAAGTGTCCTCTCTGCCCTTGAGTGGTAGCAGGTAGCTGCTCCTCACAAACCTCAATAGAAAATTCCACCTGCAGGAAACAAAAATGCATGGAGCAGGGGGCCCAGAGGTGTTTTTAAGATGAGGGGGCAGAAGGGAGCCCAAAATTCAATTAAACATAAAACTTACTTTTTTAATGCAACAATAATTTTCCTAGCCGTGAATTACTCAGAAAAAAAATGGTTTCACAGTGTGAAACAGTCACATTGCTGTGCTGAGTTAGGCTCCAGTGTTTTCTGGATTGTGCTATCAAAAGATGCACTTCACTGAAATGTCACAGCACTTAGAAGCTATAGTGCATGACAATAATGTACTTAATAAGTCCAAATGGCTTCTTACAGCAGAGAATTCAACCATGGCAATATTTTTATATGAAAGCTAAGATACTGTGTGCCTGTGGCTTTCCTTATCAAAGCAGAACATATTTTGATAAATATTTAATAAATCTATAGTCACATAATTTTATGATAACTTTGTAGCAGTCTATCTTCTTTGATTAATGTAGTACCGGTAGTCTATCAAAAATGACATACAAAATTTGTCTTATGTCTTCCTTCATGAGATTTGTGTTATTTTTATTTGCTTTGATGACACACAGATTCTCTGATGTTAAGAGGTACCTTTCATCGGCGCTATCTACAGCAAATGCTTACTAGATTTTAGCCCCATCCCTGCATGCAAACTTTGACAGGTGGGCAGGACGACCAACCTGTCAAACACCTGCCGTCATTATGATGTCAGGTGATGGCCAGATGGCTTGCCCCATCCACCTGTAAGAGTCCCTTGTGCTGTGATTCCCAAGCACCAAACAGCCATCTGGTTGATAGGCACATGGGAATTGCAGCGCAAGGGATTTTGACAGAATTCTGTTTTAAAGATGCAGCGTGTGTGCATCCCCATGTCTGGCAGGGCTCTCTCACTGCCAAACAAGGTGTGCAGACTAAAGGCACATCTTTAGCTGAGATCCTGGCATTGGACTAGATGGACCATGAGGTCCCTTCCACTCTACAATGCTATGATTCTACCAAAGGCCACAGACTCTGAACTTGCTTGGTGCAACTGGACTGATCCTTAGAGTCAGCTGTCTTGAGTGCTTGGTTAAGTGTTGGGACTTGTTTTACAGCATAAGAAACACATCCCAGAAACATGCCTCTGGTGGTAATACAAGAGGTACTTTGTTAGGACCTGCTGTAGCCTGAATCAGACATTATCTTCTTGGAAGAGGAAAGGGAGAACCCCACAGTACAGTCCTCAGTACATGCTGGGACCAGGGAGAGTTGGCTCACCAGTTCACGGGGACAGCTGATGTGGCCACCCACCCTTAGACCTCACTGAGTCCAGAGACTCATAGAATCATAGAATCATAGAGTTGGAAGAGACCACAAGGGCCATCCAGTCCAACCCCCTGCCAAGCAGGAAACACCATCAAAGCATTCTTGACATATGCCTGTCAAACCTCTGCTTAAAGACCTCCAACTCAGACTGAAAGCCCATGGTTTCAGACCCACCAGCTTCCCTGTTGATGAGAATAAGACATACAGTGCTAAAACTTATTTGTTCAAGACAGACAAAGAGGCACACAGTGTCTAAGGAGGTATTTGTTTCAAAACCTAACAAAAATATATCCCCACCCTGATTTGACATAGGTAATCCTCATGAAGAAAGGATCTAGAGATGCACAGTTGCTCTGTGGACAATGCCATTTGGTTGCTGGGCAGCACTGGACTTAGTTGTATGTGGGTGGGGTAAGGAGTTTCCTACTGCTGTTCTGTTTTTGTCAGAGATGGACAATACAGTTCTCGTCTAAATTCCTGTCTAGTGTGTTCTGTGAGCATTCCATGCCACCTTCTCATTTCGCTCTCTCAGCAAGTGAATTTTCACTTGCTAAATGAGTGAGCATGCACAGATTCGTCATGCACCGCATGAATTAGGAGAGAATCCCTTTTATAAATACACAAATGGCGTAATACTTCAAAATCAAACGTCTGAGATTAACTGAGCTCATTCCTTTCTCACAGTAGTTCTTACCATCCAAAAATGCCATATATCTGTTCAGCGTCTCAGTAAAAGCCTGTTTTTCAAACTCTCCCTGCTTGGTTTGATTCAAAGCGCCCCAATTATTTGTGGCAAGGACAGATGGAAGAAAAAGATTTGCGAGGATGTTCTTGATCCCAAGCAGGAGCCCTTCACTTCCTTCCATTACTGAAAAGTATATGTCCTTGAAAATCGAGCATTAAGATAGGGATTAGAAGTCAAAAGCACAAAAATCAGTTATGCAACAATCTCTGAGGGCTCTAAAATTAATAATCTTCTCTCACCTGTCTCCCAAGGTGTTGAGAGGAAAACTCCCTCCTTCCATCGTATCCTCTTGCCCAGCCTTAACCAAGAGGGACCTCAAGCTGGGTCTCCACAGAAAAATGTATTTCACCCTCCCAGAAGTCCCTACCATTTATGGAACCTCTCCCCACCCGCCACTGCCCTCGCCTATCTGATGGACGTGCTGCAAATGACGGTGGTGAGAATACCTCATGCATAGTTTTGACATTCACGGCAGTGTCATTCCTAGCACGTACAAAAAATAAACACAGCCCTTTGAATTTGTCTGGAGATTCGTGTACATACAACTTCATCATTTTGGTTCCTTTCAGCACTCCTGGAATTGTTCTACCACACTCTGAAAAGAAAAAAAACAGCTTTTTAACAACCACAATGCCTCACTTTTATCTGAAAAAAACTGCTATCAGCTGCAATGATGCATAAAGTGATTTGGTTACTGCCATGAGCCCATCCTGTGCTGCAGTCATGTTTTGTAATTTATTGCAATGTATGCAGCATAGATTGGTTTGGTTTCTTCTTTGGTTTCTTGTGATGTGGAAAGCAAGCCAAAAGGATTTTGGTACCATGCAAGAATGCCAGTAAAGATGGTCAGTTGGGCTCCTGGTTCCACAACTTGGGAACTCATCCTTTGCCCAGCCAACCAGAGCCAAGGCAAAGGCCACTAATTATGAAAACCCCAAGTGTACAATTTTACAAGGGAGGAGGTGGTCTTTCAAATATAGCACTAAACCTACATTTTAGGGCATTGTGGGTAATAACCAGCACTTGAATTGTTATCAACTTTTTTTTATTAATAATGATAGACAGGTTCCTGGTTAGGCAGACGGTAGAAGTAAAAGGAAACATGGCAGCCTTTTCTATTGGAACCCAGGGATTAATTTTGGATGTCATACTAGCTAAAAGAGCCAATTGAAGCCAAATTGTGTAGCACTGCCTAATGGCTGGAGGCAATATCAAAACTCAATATTTTACAGCCTCTTTGCTCATACCGTGGCCTCATAATTTACAGAAGTTTATTGCTTTATCCAGTGTGGTGAAAAGAACTTATCAATTTCACCTGAGATGGAAGGTTAAATAAAATAATTGCTAACATTTACCGACACCAGGAGCTTCACCCTCCTGATAAATGAACTTCAGCGTTCTGCTTCCTCCTTTGACCAAAAAACTGTCAAATGCTTGTAACTGTTGAAATGAAAAAGGGTGGTTCAAAATCAACATATTGCCAAAATGCTGGATTATTTTTATTTAAAAGAAAGCAACCTTGCTTAGTAAGAGATTAGATACAGTAGTGAGTTACCAAACATTTTCATCCACACTGAAAGAAAAATGCACGCTGTCTTTATCTTTTTCAGAAGTGTTTTCAGCAGCCAGAACTACTTTGTCGTATGTTTGATTTTCTTCTGACTTTGATTTTGTAAAAAAAACAACACCAACAACCTTTAAGACATTTCCAACTAAGAATGTGTATATTGCATGCATTTAAAGCAAAGTGAATACACACACACACCCCAAAAGGATCCTGGGAACTATAGTTTGCTAAGGGTGCTGAGAATTGGAGCTCTGTGTTGGGTTAACTACACTTCCCAGGATTCTCTTTTGGGTGGAGGGGCAGCTTTCAATGTAGGGTATGCACACAGCCTAAGTCATCATTCCTTGAAATCTATTGTCTTAAGTTAAAACCATTGGTGTCAACTGGTCTAACTCTGAGTATGACTAACACTGTATATCACCTCTTATTCTAATTTTATTCCACATTCAATCATTTCCAGAAGTGTGGGCAGATCCTGACTTATAGGGCAATCTTTACCTCCGATACTGTTAGCTGGAGGAGTTACGGTGGCAATGCAACCATCTCTCCACTGGCCTCTTGTCAATGGATAGATGCACAGCTAGAGCTCTGCTCAAGTGGGTGATGGCTTGTGGAATGGCCACAAAACTGGGTGCTTTTTGACGGTGCACTGATGACTTTGAATCCCCAAAAGGGTCCAGTTCCCTATTCTACTTTTTGCCAACTCCTCTCACAGCTACCAATCCCACCACATGCACACACACCACACAGACCTGTAAGGGACAAAGTTGAGACCTCTGTACTCTGTCCCCAAGTGCACTTCAGGAAGAGCATTGCAAGAGCCTCTCTCTTATGATAACTGCTCAGTAGCTCTGCTCCTCAATTAAGTGAACGCTGCTAGTCACTATACACTTGAGCTCTTGGGACTATCCTACATTCTTCTGAGCTGCATCCACTGTGCAATTTGCAACCAACAGGAAATTTGATCTGGGACAAGCATGGGTCTCCAATTGGTACTGTGCGATGGCTGTCATGAATCTGATGCTAATAAACCTGGCTGTGGCTTGTTGAAGCTTAAGACAGTGGTTTCATCCAGTGTGCCATGGCACCCTGGGGTGCCTTGAATGATGGTCAGGGGTGCTGTGGGCAACCCTGGCCTCTAGCCCTCTTTCATTCCCTCCTCTGATACCCTTTCACATCTCTGCCTCCCAAAGGTTTGCACAGCTATTTGTTGCAGCAGCCCTGGCTACAAGCTCCACAGGCGAATGGTGCCTCTGGGGCTGGTCAAGGGGTGCTTCTCAGGCCCCTGTGGGGCAGTGGGAGGAGGCACCTCTCTTTGGGGCAAAGGGGGCAGCTCAGAGACGAGGGGGAGCAGGTGCAGCTGCCCAGAGCACGCCCAAGGAGAGGGGGGAAGAGAGGATGTTGAGGGAACACTCCACAAGGGAGCATGTTCAAAAAAGGGTGAGAGGCTGCCAGCTCTACACACAAGGGGTGACACTACTGGACTCCTGAGTCCCACAGGGGGGCCACAGAAAGAATGTAGTTGGTCAAGGGAGCCGTGGACCACAAAAGGTTGAAAACCTCTGGCTTAAAAGATGAATGTGTTAACATTAAGAGGATTGAGGATTTAGTGAGCAAGGCTTTTAAAAAAGTATTAATTGTAAAAGCAACATCTGTAAAGTAGACTCACTGTTGGGCCGTCCAAAATTAGCTCTTCCACAGTTACAACATCTAGTCCAAGTCTATCTGACAGAATTTCAAATATATATTTATATGCGGCATTAACTTTCATTTTCCGGCCTTCCCTGGCTTCTTTAAATCGTGCCTAATAGAAAGAAAATGTGTTAAGAAATACTGCATTTCTGACTTCTTTTCCCTGCGAAACCTTTGTTTCCTAGATCCCATAACCATACTGCAATTACACCTTAGTATGTGTAATTATAATAATCACATCTCCCACCCAGGCCCGGCTCTAGGTGCAGTCCCAGTGGCGTGGGGCACCAGGGCGCCGGGCCGGCAGGGGGGGCGCTGCGCGACGAAGCCGCGCTGAAGCCATGCTGCGCGCTACGAGGGCGGGGGCGCTGGAGCGATCTCCGCACCTCAGCACCAGGGCGCCCGACCTGCTTGAGATAGCCCTGCTCCCACCCACCCCATAGTGGCTCCATTCCCCTCAACCTTCCTCAGTTGTCTCTCTTGCATACTTTTCTGTATTGTCAACCCCTCTGGGTAGTGCTGTATAAATAAATAAATAGCATATTTAAAACTTTTCCGTAAAGTGATTCTATCTAATACAGCGTGGGGAGCTATATTCCCCTCTGGATAGCCTCTTGAGGGCCACATGTCAGTGGTGGGTAGGGATATAAGTGACAGGGGGTGTCACTTATATGTGACACAAGAACAAATGCAAATTGTACCTTTCTGCAGTAAGCTAGTTTCCATGCACACTCACACCCCCCTCTGTATCCTTCCAGGCAAGCAAGAGGCATTGTGAGAGCTCAGGCACGTTACAGCCAAGCAGAAACATTTAGGGTGCAAATTTAACATGGATTGGTAACACCTCTGAGAGCCAGACAGAGTGGACTGGAAGGCCACATTCGGTCTGAGGTCCTCCCACCACCTGCTCTACTGCTACACTTTCATTTTTGTATACCTGAGTATTTCTCCATTACAATGTCTCTGAAACAATAAAAAATAAAAGAATAATGGTTGAGAGTCTGAAACTACGTTATGGTTGCGGAAGGGCAAACTCTCGGCACATTCTGGAATGGGTTTGGCTAATATGAGATCAACTACAACAACTCCCCGCCAGTTCTAAACATGAAAAAAAAAAACCTCCATTGTCAATTCAAGGCAGAACAGCCGAGAAGGGAAGTCGGCAGAAGCAAGGGGAATAATGCTCTGCCTGGTTGAGGCTTTGAAGGGATCTAGAGGATCTGCTCTGAAACGTTCCTAGTTTTAAGTCAGTTTCTATTGTCTTTAGTAATGCAGGGATTGGGTAACACACTTGAACTAGCCGCTGTTTCTATCCTTTCCACCATAGACTTTTGAGTGCCAACAGTTGTGTCCAGTTAGTATATTGGACAGGAAAATATTGACTGAGTGTAAGGCATCATCCCACTAACACATGCCTAAATTTAAGTAGAGAAGGGCTTGTAAAACACACACACACCCAAACTCTGACACACAAACCTGTTTTTCCTTTAGAGTTTCCTGCAGAGACTGAACCCCACTGGTGCTCCGGCGGAATTTAGACGCTCTACGGCCTGTGGTGTCTGCGGGCCCACGGCCAGGGGGTCTAGGTCGACTACGTTCAGAAACTTCTTTCGGTTCGTCCTCTGCAGCTTCTCTAGCTCCCTCCTCTGCAGCTTCTCTAGCTCCCTCCTCAGCACCCTCTCTAGCTCCCTCCTCTGCCGGACCAGGTCCAGAGTCTGCAGCCTCTGGTGCCTCAGGGCCGCCGAGTTCAGCATCTGATGGGGGGCCTGCATCAAGATCTGGGGGAGGCTCAGCATCCTCTGGACCAGGAGCGGCATCCGAGTCCGTGGGTGCCTCTGGTTCAGGAGCAGGCTCTTGTGGTGCAGCAGCAGGCTCTGGGGCAGCGCCCTCACCAGCACCTGGACCTTCTGGTGTCTCCTCCATTTCAAATGCTAGTGTGCAAACAACACCTGTGTCTATATGATAAAACAAAAATTAGAACACCAGTTACCACAAAACTTGGGTTAGCTTTTTATTAATGCCAGTGCCAACCTTACTTGCCAGGCACTGGAACAACCTAAGACATGGGTAGGTAAACTAAGGCCCGGGGGCAGGATCCGGCCCAATTGCCTTCTCAATCCGGCCCACGGACGGTCCGGGAATCAGCGTGTTTTTACACGAGTAGAATGTGTCCTTTTATTTAAAATGCATCTCTGAGTTATTCGTGGGGCCTGCCTGGTGTTTTTACATGAGTAGAAGGTGTGCTTTTATTTAAAATGCATCTCTGGGTTACTTCTGGGGCATAGGAATTAGTTCATTTTTTCCTCTTGGTGCCAAAGGTTGCACTGACTGAAGAGTTAAGACAAATTGCTAGAGGACAAGAACAAGCAGAGACATTTTCAGTAGATGATCAGAAATCAAAACGAAACAAAAAAAAAATGAATTCCTTTTTGGACTGGAAGGCAGACAATAAAATCATTTCAAAACATTTACTGTATTGGCCCAAATACAAGCCGTACCTGCAAATAAGCCGAACCTTTAAAATTCAAGGGGAGGGGAGAAACAACACATGGTGATCACATGGTCTGAGCAAAAAAATGGCAGCCCTAGAGGACCTGTACAGTGCACTGGGAAATTATGTGTGCCTGCCAAAGGCACCCCAACACTTCCCCGAAGTGACAACCCTACACGGTGCAGCTGGGGGGAGGTTTGCGTAGGGTGGCAGCAGTGGCCCGCCCGGGCACCTGCAACCCACCAGTGGCTGCCCCCCCTGCACCATGCAACCCCCCCTCTCTAACAGCTGTGGGGGTGGGATGGGCAAGAAGAGACATTCTGCGGGGGAGCAGCTCGCCTCACGCTGCGCCAGGCTTTTTGTAAGGTCACAAATATAAGAGAAGAAGAAGAAGTTTGGATTTGATATCCCGCTTTATCACTACCTGAAGGAGTCTCAAAGCGGCTAACAATCTCCTTTCCCCCTCCTCCCCCACAACAGACACCCTGTGAGGTGGGTGGGGCTGAGAAACTTCAGAGAAGTGTGACTAGCCCAAGGTCACCCAGCAGCTGCATGTGGAGGAGCAGAGACACGAACCCGGTTCCCCAGATTAGGAGTCTACCGCTCTTAACCACTACACCACACTGGCCAATAGGGTATTATAGCATATGAGCAACATGTTAATGCCTCTTTCACCAGACCAGTGAGACAGGGTTTCATTATACAGAGGGCAGCAAGCCTGCCTCCATAGACTTGCATTCTCCAGTTTTTCTCCTTTAAAACAAGACACAAGATGTCAAGTATTCCCCTCTCTCCCAACACAAGAAGGTCCATAGCTGCCAAGTTTTCCCTTTTCTCGCGAGGAAGCCTATTCAGCATAAGGGAAAATCCCTGTAAAAAAGGGATAACTTGGCAGCTATGAGAAGGTCCTCTGGCTGACCTTGTTCAAAAAGATGAATGAATCACTAAGACAGTCACAGTGAATCCATCCACTGAGATCGGAGCAGTTTCCCTCTCCTCTTCAGAACAAAATGAAACCCAGGGATGGTGGGTGGAAGAATTCATAAGAAGCCGACTCACGAAGCTAATGCCGTTTAAACAGGCTTCCAAGAACCCACCTGGGACTATTTGCGGAAGGACACATTACATTCTAAGGTGTGCATGAACCACACTGGCAGTTGGGCACAGAATCTGCACAGAACCAATAATGGGATGGAATCATGATGCAAGCCCAACTGTTATGTTGTATGGTTGCTTCCAGAAAACCTGCTTATGGAGTGTTCATACTGATCTGTTTGCACAAAATCTGTGTGGATGCTACACAACATTGCTGTCAAGTGGCAGTTGTTCCACATTTCCCCACCATAACTTTTCTTGCCATTAAATGTCTTTTTTTTTATTAAAACATAACACGAATGGCTTATTGCAGCTGTGCTGTTGCTATTTATCATAAGGTACCGGTACCCATTGGTGGGGGGAGGGGTAGCCCATGAAGATTCACTTTACTGCACAAATTATACATGCAAGCATCTACTCGGATGGGGGAGAAATCCACACAAAAGTGTTGTTGACAGCTTGGAGGCAAACTATACAATCTCCATTGGTAGGCAAATACCTTTCATTGTGGCAGCCGAGGTTTACAAAAGCAGAATGTGCATCTAGCCTCTCAGGTAAATTCAGTGTACATGAAGACACACTGCAATACTCTAGATCCCGATCAGAAAGAGCTAGGCTACCCAGTGCCAGTTTTATAAAGATTTGTGCTATTACTGCACCAACATTTTGCTTTGCTAATTAGCGGCAGCTGACTACCATTTGCTTATATACTTGAAAGTAATAAATGGGTGCACTTGACATCTCTGGGACAGTCAGTGCTAAACATGCTTCTTGCTTATCTCAACTTGTCAAAAATCTCTGAGTAAGATTTTATTTGCAAAGTTCTGTTTCAGCTTTTGTTTCTATTAATTAGTCTCTCTCTCTCTCTCTCTCTCTCTCCCCTCCCCCATTTTATGGACACAAGGGTGCTGCGTACAAGGAGCAGGTCCACTTTAGGCCTGAATCAAAAGTTTGCTTTCACAAAGCCATGACGATCCTTCTACTGCTAAGGCTGAACGAACCAGATCCACCTCCATCTCTGTTGTATATTCTTTGTGAGCGAGTGAGCAGAATGACACATTTTAATTTAAACGATGCACCAAAGATATGCACCATTTAGAGGTTTGGCTGCCTCTCGAGATACCATTGCCAAACTCAGCATGAATGTTCCCAAGAGGCAAGTGGGGGTCTATGTCAATGTTTGGATGCCTGGTGCCATTTTGAAACAAGATGGCAGATCAAAACGTGACTTTTGCATGAATTCATCTGTTTCTTGGCATAGGTTTGGCTACCTCTAAATATATTGCTGCCAAACTCAGCATGAGGATTCCCAATGTGTATGTGAGGGGTGGGGGTGGTCTTTGCCAGGCACCATTTTGATTCTGACTTTGCCTATTTTGGGTGTAAGTTTGGCTGCCTTTCAATATATTGTCGCCAAACTTGACACAAGGATTCCCAAGGTGGAGGCGACACTCTTCATTTACAATAGGACACCATGTGCCATTTTTGAATCAAGACAGCAGACCAAAATGTGACTTTGGTGTGACAGGTCCAAACTCACAACTTACAGTATCCACTTAAAAATTAACAGTGTTTTGGGATTTCTAAGCTCCCTGAGCAGTTCTGGGCACCCTTTTAGTGATATCATAATACTGTAATGATATTAATCTTTCTCAGTGCCAGTTTTCCACTAGGACCCTTACAAGAAGTAACTGTTAATTTAGAGCACAAAATCATACTTTGCACTTTGTGCTCATTAGCATTTAACAGTCCAATTATACACGTGTATTTAGGATTGTAGGCTACATCTCATTCTGTTCCTTGGTCACCTACAATTCCCAAAGTTCCCAGGAAAAAGGGATTGATTAGGAAAGCGCTGTGAGAGCGGTTGCTCCGGTAAGGCAATAGGGCTCCAGAATTCTTTAGGGAAAGTTTATCAAGTGATACCATAGTGCTTTAAAAGTATGACGTGCGCGCGTGGCCCATGTCTCTCCAACAAGCTGCCGTTGCGTTGCCCAGCCAAACTCCACCACCACTCCCAACAAAAGGTAACGCTTGCTACACATAGATTTGGCTCGCTTCGCCATATTTGGCGCAGATTTACTGCTTCCGCTCCCTGAAAAAGGAACAGTGTCGCAATCTGCAAAACACGGGATTAAAATCACCTGCTTTGCTGGGGATTCTGGGAGTTGTAGGAACAGATATTTAGTCCTAGGGAAGCGGCACTGCTATAGGTGGAAGGGATTTCATGACGCGAGATGCCCTAATTTGCATGGCTGATCACTATTGGCCAGAGATTCGGGGAACCTCGTTCTCCCTGTCGCGACAGCTATACGCTTGTAGGTTGGACTAAGGATCACTCCGGGAAGCAGTTCTTCTCCGTAGCCCCAACATGTCCGAGCAAGGGGAGCCCGCCGGCCTCACCGATGAAGCAGCCTTCAGTGCCTGCTCCGACCCTCATCCCAGCACGAAGGTACAGCGAGGAGAGGATTTTTAATGTGTGCCTATATAAAATGGGAGGGAGGGTTGCTTTTTGTAGGGGGGCGCAGAATTGCAAAGCGCGGGGAAGTTGCATTAACTCCTTGCAGGGGATCTGTCCCTCTCCCTTTGCAAGCGGCGTGCAAAAGAGACGGGCTCGGCTCCCTTTTCGGGCTTGGAGGTACAGAGCCTAGGCAGGGCCAGCCAGCGATCGCCTTTCACCCGAATATTTGCGTGGCTGAACTTTAGCGCCGTGACCCGAAGGATCATATCTCTCCCGGCATGCTTGAGCACGCCGGCTATCGTGGTTTAGACTAGTATCTGTGCGATCTGTTCTTGGTGCGGAGCTGTAGTCTTTCCTGGGAGAGTATATAGTGAGATCCTTTAACCCACGTTTGCCTTGCTTTAGCTGTCCGTCTCTTGCAAGCGCCCAGGCCTCTGCATTTCCATTTACTTGGAAATGCCCTACTAAGTAAAGCATTGTTCACAGGGCAATACTACTACACACGCTTTACTGAGAAATAAGCCTCGTTGATCACTCGTAGCCGAGTAAGATTGTGTTCCATAAACACGATTTTAACAATGGGTCCGTAAGTGACTGTGGAGGCCAATTCTGGATCCACACCCCCATTCAACACAGTTGAGAGAACCTGCATGGAAACGTACTGCTAGTGGCTTAAAAATACCGTTTCTTGCAATGCTTTTGCATGCATAGAAATAATCTGGAATAAAGATACGGTACTTTAGGCATAGGCAAACTTGGCCCTCCAGATGTTTTGGAACTACGTACAACTCCCATGAACCCTAGCTAAGTGGTCAGGGATGATGTGAAATGTAGTCCCAAAACATCTGGAGGGCCGAGTTTGCCTATGCCTGCTGTACTTGAACCCCAATCAAAGCATTTTGCTCAGTCCCATTTGTTTCTGTGTGGGACTAGGATACAGAGTTTGACTGTTATGGCACAGTCATATGTATTTTAAAAACCGTTCTGGAACCGTTGCCTCTGCAGCCCCAGTTTAAAGTACAGGCAACTCCCAGTTTACACAGGGGTTAGGTTCCAAGGCACCACACAATAATGTGAAATTGTGTGTGTGTGTGTGTGTGTGTGTGTGTGTGTGTGTGTGTATATATATATATATATATTAAATTTTTTATTGATTTTCAGTTTTAAAAAATTCAATATATGCCACATTGTATCAATACCAGATTACCCCACACATTTCTCATTAACATTAAAAAATAATCAAGAAGAACAGATTTTTACACACACACCCCAATCCCCGGACTTCCCTCCACCCCCCACTACTGGTTCTTTAAATCATCTTACATTCCAGATCCCTTTACCCAATTTTCCAACTACTGTACTAAACAATTAAACTTGTGGTATACAGCACAGATATTTTAAACATTCAGACCACTTTATACATTACACATCTATGCTTTCATGTTATTTCCCCTTCTAAAATTATCCTTACTGTTGCTTTTTGCAAGCATTTAATCCATGTCTGCTGATGTCCCAATTTATTTACAACCGCTGGCCCCTAAATAAAAACCATTTTTATTACTTTGGCATATTTAAATCTCCTCCGAAAAAGGCTTCCCATTAGGACGATTCCCCATTTCAGACCTTCTTCCTTCCAAATTTCTGTCTCCACAGTTGTGATTTCACCCATGTTTTCCTGTCTGTACTCATATTTAAAGCTCCCCAAGAAGCTGCTACTAATTAAGGCCATTGCCAGTTTCAGCTCCTCTTGTCTTAACATTGGTAGTTTTACCAAAACTTCCTCAAATATTTTCCGCCTATGCTGCCCTTCAGATTCCCCTGCTCTTTCCTGTCTACTTACTGTACTCACAAATGAGTCTTACTAGGCAGTGAGGCTTACTCTTTAATAAGTATGTTTAGGATTGTAGCCTTTCACTTTAACTACATAATTTGTTCATCTGGCACTCCACCCAGAACAGTAATAATCTTGAAAGCATTAACTGTATAGTTTCTGTACACTTTACATTTGGTATGTGGAGCTCGAATTAACTCAATTATTCAAGTAAAAGCTACATTCCCGTGTTAAATGCCATTCATGGTTGACAACAATTTAACAAATTATATATTTCTGTAGGATTTTCTGCTACAACAGACGATGCTAAGGGTAAAAGATCCCAAAAAGTCTCTGGAGTTTTATACTAAGATTCTCGGAATGACGTAAGTACCAACTGATTTTTTTGGCTGGCTCTTTTTTTTTTCTCATTAGCGTTTCACAATAGTCTGTTCTAAACTGCAAGCCTGCCAGTCCTGTAAGGATACGAGAATGGAGACATAATAGCCTGGCCTGTTTTGTAGCATGGCTTAAGCTGCAACAAATTTGAACAAGAATGTTTCTAAATATTTCATCTTGGCGATGCAGAACTTAACAGTGGGACATAAAAGTTTTGTCTCTCCTAGAACTGTGAAGTGATCCAAACTATGCTTGGTGGACAAACTGCTCATCTACCAGCTCCACCAACTGTTAGAAACTGGTCAGAGATTAGAGCTTGGTAATGTTGCCTGTGAAACAGCATTCCTGAGTAGAAATTACATGCCCTGGTGATTCTGAGTTCTCTCCACACCATGGAATTCTGTTTGCTGCTAGAGGGAACAATGGGAGGCTGGAGAGGCCCCGTACTCTAGATCAGTGTTGGAAATTAGCCATGTGCCAGGCATGTTTTGTAACTAGTTTTAGGCCCACGTGGTGATCTCTGGATGCCAAGTTTAGCGACTGATGAAAGCAAAATGTCATTTAGAGAAGGAGCCAGTGTGGTGTAGTGGTTAAGAGCGGTGGACTCGTAATCTGGGGAACCGGGTTTGCGTCTCCGCTACTCCACATGCAGCTGCTGGGTGACCTTGGCTAGTCACACTTCTCTGAAGTCTCTCAGCCCCACACACCTCACAGAGTGTTTGTTGTGGGGGAGGAAGGGAAAGGAGAATGTTAGCTGCTTTGAGACTCCTTCAGGTAGTGATAAAGCGGGATATCAAATCCAAACTCCTCTTCTTCTTCTTCTTTTCTTTGATGCTTGAATTTGTTTTATTCTGGGTTTCTCTGATGTTTTAATGTGTTGTAAACTGCTTCAAGATTTGTTCTTTAAAATTTAAAGTGTTATAGAAATGAAATGAAAAATAGCAATAACAATAACAAAACCCTCTGAAGAAAAAAAGGCACGTAGACATAGAGCCTTAACGGTGGTCGGTTTGGATTGCTGTCCAAGAAGGCATGCTGAAAAAACACGCTGTGCACTTTTTCACATTAAAAGGCAAACAGCCCCAACTGTTTGTTTGCCTCTTCTTGCCCATGGCATACACATGGGACATCGTACTGTACAGTGGTGGGATGTTCTGCATTTCTGGCAGTCTTGTTATAATTATGAAGAACTGCAGCAAATGTTGACTTTCTAGACTACAATAATTGAGTGCTTTAGTCTTCTGCAGTAAAAACACCAAATTACCTTGTGGTGCTATAAAAATAGATTATTGCCTAAGTTTTCTTTTGATCTATCTCTGAAGTGGATTCTTGTTTGTAAAACCTTGCATCATCATAAATTTATTACCCTTTAAGGTGTCCCAAGGCTTATGTTTTCTAAATGTTCATAACCTTTTTGACATGAACATGTGAACTTGATTACAAAACTTGGAATGTCTTTGGCGAGTGTGTTATCTGTCTGCTTTTCTCACATAAATTTAATTTCAAGCTGTTTATCTTCTAGCCTACTCAACAAGTGTGACTTCCCTGCTATGAAGTTCACCCTCTACTTCTTGGCTTACGAAGATAAAAATGATATTCCAAAAGATAAAAAAGAGGCAGTTGCATGGACTCTGTCTAGAAAGGGCGTACTAGAACTGACGCAGTGAGTATTAAAACTGTGTTCTCTAAATCGTGTTTTTTCTTGTATTTTGATTATTCTGCTGGTTATTATTATAATTGAAGCAGCATTTGATTTTCTTGTAAGCAGAGTGCCTTTCTTACACACCAGCTAGCTTTAGGTGTTCACCTAAACCCTCCTGGTCATTCAAACGGGAGTGGACTGTCCCCGATTACACCTGAAATTCAGAAGTAGCAGCTACAGAATGAAAATTACCTCCTGGCAAATGTTCTGTCTGCAAAGTTTAAAATGTGGCAAGAGGTACTGAATTGTTTGTGACAGCAAAGAAGTTGTGTTCATTATACAAACTCTGCTCCTCAAAGCATATGCTTGTCACTTAACACTGAAATAAAATGCACATATTTGACATATGTTGCAAATCGTAAGAAAATCTATTTTGGTGCTTGTCAGTATGTCACCATATGATGCGAGTGTGAAAATGAAAACATATCCAGAATGTTTTGACTAAAATGTTAGGCATCAGTAGATGGTAAGAATAAATCCTAATATATTCTTGTCACTTAACTACAACAAAACTCCCTCTCAAATGTCTAGTATAGTGAACATGGCTAGAAGCAGAGCATTGATTAAATAATAGACTGAACTTTGCCTGCACCTTCCCTTATTTCGGTGCTAGGACAAGCTTGCTTGCCACTCTCTGAAATTGCATTTGACTTTTTGATTTGGTGTGCTTTTTCGTATAGAAAACTTTTTTTGTGATTAATGAAGGGGCAGCACCGGGGAGTGGAAGCAATGCCTGAGACTGTACTTTCTGTTTCACTACTATTGCCCCCATCTACACTATGCATTTGAACCAGTATCCTGGAATCTGTGGTTTGTAGTGGACGCTGAGAGTTATTAAGAGACACCTATTCGCCTCACAGAGCTGCAGTTCCCTGAGTGGTTTAAACAGTCAGTCTTTCTTCCCGGGGGAACTTTGGGAACCTCAAAACATGGTGAAATTCCACACAAGAAAATGGTCAGTTGAGCTACATTGCTTCTGTCAGGCCAGTTTCTGACAAAAAGCTTACAACACCTGCCAGCTCTTTTTCAAGTTACGAAAAAAGGTGCTGTTAGTCCTCCAAATTCCTTCTAGGTTCTTATGGTTTTTCTTCACACACCTATCCTGGAATTCCATTCCATTATACTTCATACGTGTCTTTTTTGTCATCCCCCCCCCCAACATCTCCTCTAGCGTTTTTACAATGCAACTGGTTTTTTATGCTGATTCTTCAGTCTTCCATTTTCTTGGCCTTAGTTTGCTTTGAGCAAAACATAATTACAAATATAAAAGGGTTCTAATATTTGTCAATGAAGTGAAAAGACTTCCTTCAATAAAATGGCATTTTCAAGTGAATAATGTTATATTAATATCTTAATCCATGACTTAATATTTGTATAATATTGATTCTAGTAACTTGGAAAGGTTCGTCCTTTTATCTGTTCATGTTGTATATCTCTGATGGCTGGTCTCTTCTCCTCACAAGCACTGTTAAACGTTCTCTTTTGCTATTGTTATAGCTATGTTTATCACCATGCATCTTATTTTTGTTCTTATTCTCTCTTTCTCTCCCCATCCCACCCCCCATATCCCTCCCCTTCTTTTCTAGCAACTGGGGCACTGAAAATGATGAGAGTCAGGCTTACCACAATGGCAATTCAGATCCCCGAGGATTCGGTATGTTGTAAAGCAGGGGTGGGTAGCCTCTTTGGGATCAAGGGCTGCATTGACCCATGGTCAGTCTCGTGCGGCCAAAGTGTAAAAGTGGGCATGGTCAATTAAAAAGGATACATTCTGCAGGGCAGGGTTGGGGATCTTGGAAATCACTAGAACAATTTGGAATCACAGAATCACAACAGGGTACCAGCAAGAGTGGTCAGTAAAACTAAATAATTAAAAAAAATTTAAAATGACAAATGGGCAGGGGGCTTGGAGGGTCACAAAAAGTTATTTTAGTATTCCAGTGGGTAGCCTAAGGGAGTAGTCAGCAAAAATTTTTTTAAAAAAAGCACTTTTTAAATGGAAAAATTTGCCACAGGGTAAAAAGCCTCTTGGGGAAGGGGCAGGTGCAGGCCGTGGTAAAAGTCACCCCTGTTGTAAAGAAAGCTGATGTGGGTAATGCTCATATTTTTTTCTTCCCATGAATTTCAACAAAACCTATCTTAACTAGTAGATGCCAAGAACATAGGTATAATCCAGTTCCAGAGTTTTCACCAGGTTTTATAGACTAAAAGCTAATTGGGGTAATTGAACTTATTATAAAGGCAGAATAACTGGATTCATAATTACTTCAGAGAATTTGGCACAAAGTCTTGAGAGCAATTTCTACAGCTTGAGGAGACAACAGCAGTTCAGGGTGTGTCTTGAAGAAATGTGTGGATCTGGTGCACACATTATTCTGCATCTTTCTCTTTCTGGTTGCTTCTTCACTTTCTAGCTGACTACCACACAGCCCTTTAGTAAGTGTTCCTCTAGGGAGGAAAAGAGTGCCACTTCCCTGTAGGTGCTCCAACTCTGATGGCAGTGACTCATAAACTGCAGACAATAGTACTTTGTTTCAGTTAAAGTTGGGTTTTCAGTTGTGTGTTGTTGCCGTCACCCTATCCCCCGGTGCCCCACTGGTTTGGTTTGTCATGGGTGTTATTCCTGTCACATCATGGAGCTAGCCACATTTGGTGTGCCTGTTTTAATGGAAAGGTGACATAAAGCCAACTTTCATCATTCCCATCAGGCCATGCTGATTGGGACTGATGGGAAGGCACTAGTCCTGATGGGTATATGCTACCTCCAGGATCAGCAGCTTGCATCTAAATATCTGTTGCTGTGGTCCAACTGTGTGAGAAGGACATGGGATGTGATGGTGTGGGATTCCACATAGGCTTCACAGCTCATTGGCCACTGGGTGGGGGGGAACATGCTGCGCAAGATAGGCATTGGGACTAATTTAGCAGGGATCACTCTTAAGCAAATGTTTGATGAACAAACTATGAAACCCCCCCCCAAAAAAAAACAACCTATCAACCCTTTAAAAGAAGAACTGAGGACGGCCAACTTCTGCATTCTGTTTTCCTGATGATGTTGTTGGGTCTGGAAGCATATTTTCACACAACATACCCCTGCACAAGAGATCAACAAGCGCTTCACAGTGATTGTCTCTGTGTACTCTGGTGTAGCTGGGATTATGCATGCAATACCGTCCCCAGAGAACTGTAACGTACATTTATGCTATGGTATAAATTAACCCTGGTATATTAAGTACTCTTTCTGCATTGCAAAATAATAATAATAATAATAATAATAATAATAATAATAATAATAATAATAATTTGCAATTGAGTTAAGAAAAGAAGGTTTTATTCACATTTGTATTAAAAGCACCATTGCCTTGGGTTACTTTCTTGTTTTTCAGGTCATATTGGAATTGCTGTTCCTGATGTAAATGCAGCTTGTAAAAGATTTGAGGAGCTGGGAGTGAAATTTGTCAAAAAACCAGATGATGGTAAGTCTTCGGTGTAAATAGTGGCTCTCAAATTGTATGTCGGCTCATGTGTGTCTGTTTTTGTTTACTTGTTTGCTTGCTAAACTAGTTTTAGAGGCTTGAAACATTAATTTGTTGAGGACTTCTTCTATTAAAGCTTATAAACTATATTTCTCTTTTGTAGGTAAAATGAAAGGGCTTGCTTTTATCCAGGATCCTGATGGCTACTGGATTGAAATCCTGAATCCAAACCATATGACAACTATAATCCCGATTGGAAATACTGCGTAGTGATATTGCCATCAAGAGACTGAAAATTCTTAACAATGTCCTCCTGATTTAACAAAAAGTTGTTCTAGTCATTCGCCAAATGATAAACAAATGGGAATGAAGAGTGTTCCCTTTCCCCTTGCTATGTCTGCAAAGGTAGGATATTGGAAGCTTCCATTTCTAGCATGTGGTGAGCTATACTTTGCCATTTTGACTGAATGCAGGAAACTATGGTTTGCCACCCACAAACTTGGAAGTGTAAGCTTCTAATATCTTTTCCTAATGCACGAACAAATGCAAGGAGGATGCATATGAATGAGGCTTAGTGCTGCTTATTTTCATAAGGCTATGGTTTGTGTTGACTGTATTTAAGAACCCACACAGTGGTGTGCCCTTCAAAATGTACAGCAGATAAACTGTGATTTCAAGCTGCTTATCTTCTTTTGTCTTTGATCTGCACATTTCACAAGTTCTTTCCTGTCTGCACAGAGCAGCAGCATTTTGAGATGGAGCAACAGTCATAACTGGTTTATCAGTGGTTTATGAATTCAGATGTAATGGCAGACAATAATTAGTGCAAACCATGACTGAGCCCAACATAAGGTCAAACATTTTTTTAAAGAAAATCCCATAGTTTGCCATACTGCTTGAATGTAGCCAGTATGTTCTGGAATTAGTTACTTGGTTTATCCTGCACAGAAATCATAAATGTAACCTTTTCGTAGCTGGCCACATTTTGTAGTATATTATGGCCAGATTCTTATTCTTAGTAAAAAAAAATTGTTTTGGTATGTGAGATGGCTACGGTTGCATTATTTAAACATGCTGGCAAAAGGATGGATTGTTCCTGAATCCAGTTGATGGTTAATTTTAGAACACGGTATTTCTATAACGGGTGTTGCTTTGTGCCTTGAACCCAAGTGCACAAGTTACTATGAATGAAATGGCAGTGTACAGTTAAAGATGAACAGGCAAGTACTACACTTATAGTATGAATGCTGGTTACAAGTGTTTGAAGTGGGGTAGGATGCCATCCTACTTTTCAGGCAGACTGGATACCACACCCACAGTTGCACTCCAGGAGCTAGGTGGCATGACATGTATTTTCTTAATATCAATTTTGTCTTGGTGTAGTTCTAACATAAACTAAAGCCTAGATGTCTGAAATGTTAATGTACCACCTATTATGCTCTTTACCTGTCTCAGTGGGTTTCTAGTTGTTTCCAAGCTCTCCCAAGGTTTACAAAACTGACACATGAACTAGTCAGTCTTCATCAGTGTTTAATTTGTACTGACACATTTAGACTATGCGCAATCCACACTTTGCCGAATAGCCCTGACTCAACTGTCTTTGTTAATTGGGGCATTGTTAGCAGCACTTTAGATCTCCTTTTGTGATTAACCAGCCTTTAGTGCAGTGTTGACATCAAATAATAGTAATAAAAATATTTTCGAGTTAAAAACTCTGTGCGTCCTTCTTTTGTCAGAACACATGGAAGAATATGTAAATGAGGAACAAAGTGCCCTGCACCGTTCTTCCCTTCCCCAAAAAACCTCTTGTTTTGGCACCCTCCCATGCAACTCTTCAGAATACTGTGCTTGCCTGAGAGGAAAGGAACAACTGTAATGACTATGTGAACAGAATTGCTGCCAGAGCTGAGTTTGACTGGGTCACCTCACATAGGACAGAAGGAAGCTGCTGCCTTATGCAAGCAGTTCTTGGTTGGCACAGAACTGGTCATTGAGATAATCCTGGAAGTTGAGGTAGCCTAGGGGTGGGGTTGCTGTTCAGGGCAGAGCTGTGCCTGGTTCAGGAGCTTGAGGAGGAACACGTTGGCCAGGGCAGTGCTTCTCAATTTGTCACATGTTTATTGTTTCTTGGCTAAAAGTTAAGCTTCATGATTCTTTGAAAACTTCTTTGGAGTTGAATATTTAGGTGACAGTTCAAGGTAATGTATATTGTCACAGTGGCCGGAGTGGGCTACTTCAGAGTAACGACGCTACGCAGCTCTGCATTTTATTCTTTTATTGGTGCTGCGTATTTACAGTGCTGAAGTCATTGCTATTTACACGGAGTGATGTGGTCAGTCGGTTCCAGAACCTCCGAATGGCTTTTGGCGCGTCTTTCTCCAACACAAAAGCTTTGGCAGACCCATCCTCTTTCCCCTCCTCTTTCTGCGTAATTCCGGAGTTGGGGGGATGGGTCTCCCCCCCTTATTCGCCCCTTCCTGTCCCACCTGGGACCCTGGCTCCTCTACCTTGCCTGAGCCTCGGACACGACTTCCTGCTTCCCCATTGGAATCGGAACTCTCTCTGCTTTCCCCTGTGCTCGGGGATGGGCTTGAACTCAGGAGGGGAGGGACTTCGCGATATCCCCTGTCCCTCACATCCACCCCCCCCAAGCTCTCCTTCACCCCTCCCCAGGTCCCCCCCAGGTGTCGGTGACGACTGGAAGCCTAAGAACTCAGTGCTTTCCGAGCCCGTTGGTGTGAACACCTCCCCCCAGTCCTGCGAGCCCCCCCCTTCCGCCTGGGAGGACGGGAATCCCAAAAAGTCCGTGGCGTCAGAGCTGGTAGGGGTAAAAATGTTCTGCCAATCTGCTCCTTCCTCTGACTGGGTGGATCTCGGTGACACCCATACCTCATCCTCTGGTTCCTCAAACTCCGCTTCCCAGCGCCATGGTGAACTGCTCTCCCGTGCTTCCTCCCCCTCCCCCTCCCTTTCCATGTGCCAGGGCTTGGGTCTATGGGGAAAGAGGGCGTGAAATTCTTCTACCAGGAATTCCTCCTGTATCTGAGTGGCTGGGACCCATTCATTCTGGGACGGTGGAGCATCCTCCCATGCCATGAGGTACTCCAGGCCCCCCACCCCCCTCCTTGAGTCCAGGATGGCCGTGGCCTCATTGAGTTGCTCCCTGCCTTCTCTCTCCCCCCCTCCCTCAGGGGTTTGTTCGCTGCCTCGGAGCCTGCTGCTTTCCCTGTACGGCGACAGCAGCGATCTATGAAACACTGGGTGCACCCTCATGTCCTCCGGCAGTGCCAGCCTGTATGCCACCGGGTTGACCTGTTGCGTGACCGTGAAGGGGCCCAACCTTCTGGGCGCCAGCTTTTTGCACCTCCCTCTGATGGGAAGGCCCTCCGAGGACAACCAAACTTTGTCCCCCACCCTAATGACCTCCCCCGGTCGCCTGTGGCGATCTGCCCCCTTCTTGTACGCTTCCTTGGCTCTCTCCAAGTGTTCTCTAAGCTGCTGGTGCACCGTCTCCAGTTCCTCTGCCCAATCCTCAGCCTGTGGGCCCTCCTCCTCCTCCTCCCCCTCCCTCTCTGGGAAAGATCTGAGGTCGCGCCCGTAATTGGCCTTAAAGGGCGACACCCCTGTGGAGACGTGCACCGCATTGTTGTAGGCAAATTCTGCCAGTGGCAGGCGATCCACCCAGTCCGTTTGCCGCTGGCTGACGTAGCATCTCAGGTACTGCTGCAGAATGGCGTTGACCCTCTCCGCCTGTCCATTGGTCTGCGGGTGTCTAGCCGTCGACAAGCTGACCTCCACCTGCAGGAGGTTCATTAGCCGCCGCCAGAACCTGGAAACAAATTGGCGGCCACGATCCGAAATAACCCTTAAAGGTAATCCATGCAGTCTGAATACGTGATCCACAAACAGTTTGGCTGTCTCCTCTGCAGAGACCGCCCTGGCACACGGTATAAAGTGGCACATTTTGGACATGAGGTCCACCACCACCAACACTGCGGTCTTGCCCCTGGAAGAAGGCAGATCTGTGATGAAGTCCATAGACACCACTTCCCACGGCCTGTGTGGCGTGGCTAAGGGCTCCAGCAATCCCGGTGGCGCTGCTCTGACCACCTTTGCCCGCTGGCAGGTGTCACAGCCCCGTACATAGTCTCTAACATCTTCCCGCACCCCTGGCCACCAGAAGTGTCTCATGACTAGGTGAGCGGTTTTGTCCCTCCCAAAATGACCCGCCGTTGGGTTGTGCATCTGCTTGAGGACCGTACGTCTAAGCTGGGTGGTGGGCAGGTACAGTGCACCCTTGTAGAAAAGCAGCCCCCTGCGTTCTGCAAAGTCTTTTGCCTGCTCCCCCCCCTCTCAGTTCTCTGAAGATGCGGTTGGCAAATTCATCCGCTGCCGTCAGTGCTGTGAGTTCCGCCTCGCTCACCACTGCTGCTCCGCAGGACCATGCTGACGGGGGGAAAATGTGTCTGGGTGCCGGTGGCGCCTCCTCCTCCATGTACTCTGGCTTGCGGGAGAGGGCATCCGCCCTGACATTCTGCTCTCCCGGGATGTAGTGTATGGAGAAGTTGAAGTTCGAGAAGAACTCTGCCCACCGTATCTGCCGCTGGTTGAGCACCCTGGCAGTTCTCCAGAACTCCAGGTTCTTGTGGTCTGTGCACACCTGGATGGGGTGCTTGGCGCCCACCAGGAAGTGTCTCCAGTGCTGGAACGCAGCGTGGATCGCAAGAAGTTCCCGATCAAACACCGTGTAGTTTCGCTCTGGCTGGGTCAACTTCCTGGAGAAGAAGGCACAGGGTCTCCACTCTCTGTTGGCGTCCAGTTGCAACAAAATGGCGCCCACAGCTTTATCAGAAGCATCTGTCTCCACGCGTAGGGGCGCGTCCTGAACCACGTGGAACAGGTTCTGGTCTGAGGCGAACACCCTCTTGAGGCTTTCGAACGCTGCTTGCGCCTCTGGTGTCCACCTGAACTTCTGCTTGCCTCTCAGGCAGTCAGTGATGGGAGCCGTAACGCGAGAGAAGTTCTTGATGAACTTCCTGTAGAAGTTGGCGAAGCCTAGTAGGCGTTGGGCATCTTTGCGCGTCCTGGGGCTGTGCCAGTCCAGGATGGCCTGCACCTTGTCCTTGTCCATCGCCAGCCCCTTGTCTGACAGCTTGTAGCCCAGGAAGTCCACCTCCTTGGTGTGAAACTTGCACTTCTCCAGCTTCACATACAGGTGGTTCTCCTTCAGGCGCTGCAACACCTCCCTGACATCTTTCACATGCTGCACTGGGTCATCGGAATAGATAAGGATGTCATCCAGGAAGACCAAGCATTTCCTGAAGAGGAGGGACCCCAGGACGTGGTGCATGAAGGCCTGGAAGCATGCTGAGCCCCCTTGCAACCCGAAGGGCATCACCAGATATTCAAAAGAGCCCAGAGGCGTGAACATCGTGGTTTTCCATTCATCGCCTTCCCGGATCCTGATTAAGTTGTACGCCCCCCTCAGGTCTAGCTTGGTGAAGATCTTGCCCCTGCGCGCTGCTGTCAACAGATCGTCCACTCTGGGCATGGGGAAAGCCACTGGCTCTGTCACTGAATTCAACCGTCTAAAATCCACCACAAGACGGCGCTGTTGCATGTCTTTCTTGTCCACCCAGAAGACTGGGCTGCCCCCTGCTGCCTTGCTTTCTCTGATGAACCCCCGCTTGAGGTTCTTGTCGATGAAAGCGCGCAGATCCTCCAGTTCCTGGTCTGACATGGCGTACAGCTTGGCTGGGGGTATAGTTGCCCCTGGCACCAGGTTGATCTGGCAGTCAAAAGGCCTGTGTGGGGGTAGGTGGTCGGACTCCGCTTCGCTGAAGACCTCCTGCAGGTCCCAGTACGGCTTGGGTATCGCCTCACCCCCTTTGACGTGCATGGTGGCCACCGTGGCTATCGGAGGCCCCTCCCCTGGTTGGTGCTGCATGCAATGTTCCAGGCAAAAGTCCGATCCAAAAGTGATGCATCTCTGGTGCCAACTGATGGAGGGGTCGTGGCGCGCCAGCCAGCTCATGCCCAAGACGATGGGGGGGTCTGAGATGGTGGTGACGTTGAATGCCAGTGTCTCTGAGTGCCTTCCCACCGTCATTTTCATGGGGGGGGTTTGATGAGTGATGGCCCCTCCCAGCAGCTCTCTGCCGTCAATGGTCGCCACGTGCAGAGGAAAATCCAGCTGCAGAAGCTGGATCTGGTGCTCTTCTGCAAAGTTTCTCGAGAAGAAGTTCGCTGACGCCCCACTGTCAATTAGGGCGAGGACCGTCAGGGGATAGCCATTTGGGAGCGTGAGTGTCACTTCTAGAACCACTCCTGCTCTGGGAGGGGTGGGCTGGCTCTGCTCCTCTCTGTGCGGGTGGGTGGGCTGGGGCTGTTGTTTGCTGACTGTGCCTGGCTGCTGCCCCTTGTCTCCTGCAGCCAGGCTTTCCCGTTTCCCTGCTGTGGTGCTGCGTCAGTGGGGGAGGGCACAACCGTTCCCGCCTTTCCTTGCCACTCCCTGCGATGTGGGCAGTCTCTAACGAGATGCTGGGGGGAGTTGCAGAGAAAGCAATTCCCACCCCTTCCCTCCTTGCGTCTTGGCGCCGCTGGGGTTTGAAAAGCCCCCGCGCGCGCGCGCTATCAATCTGCATGGGTTCCTGGTCCTGGCTGGCCCCAGGCGTGGCTTGAAAGGGTTGTTGGGGGAGTGGCTTCTCCTGCGACCGTGGGAACCAAGCCCGCTTTGCGCGCGTTGCTTGCTTGTCGCTCCACCGGGATTCCTGTCTCACCCCCACCGCCAGAGCCGCTTTGCTCAGCTGATCCATATTACTGGGCTTTGGACCTCTCGAGAGCTCATCCTTCACCTCCTCATGCAACCCCAAGTAGAACGCCGCTTGCATTGGGGGTGACTCCAGTTCCCACCCCAATCTGTGCACCAGCATGGTGAATTTCGCCCAATACGCGCGAACTGTCATATTTCCTTGGCGTAAATTATGAAGTTCCTCTTTAGTCTGGTCCATATGACTATCGGACGAATACATCGTTTTCAAACCTTCTAGAAATAGTTTGACATTCTTCATGCAAGGATTCTTTGTTGCGATTAACGGTCTTAGCCACTCCCTGGCTGCCCCGGTAAGGTGCTCCACAATAAACGCTACCCTGTGCTCATCATCAGGGAACTCATCGTGGTGCAGCTCAAGAGCATACACAATCTCAGTCTCAAAGCCCTGATATTCCCTCGGGTCTCCATTGAACTTGCTTACTAGGGTCCCGGCTCTCCTTCCTGGCAGCACTTGGACTTGGGGTGCCCCTCCCGCCTTGTTTTTCTCTGCATCCAGCTTGTTTTGGAGGTCTACCGCCACCGCCCTTAATTCCTGCTCTCTTTCCTGTAGCGCTCTCACCTGTTCCGCAAGTTGTAGCCGGTCGTCCTGGACCTTCTTAGTCTCTTCTTTAGCTGCCTTCAATTCCCCCTGCGCCTGCAGCGACAGCTGCTGCAGTTCTTGCTGGGCTTGCTCCGCGATCTGCCGCCATCTCTCCGCCTCTGACACGCTCATCCCGGCAACTCCAAAGTAGCCCAAAAAAGGATTCGGAGGTTGCTGTCACAGTGGCCGGAGTGGGCTACTTCAGAGTAACGACGCTACGCAGCTCTGCATTTTATTCTTTTATTGGTGCTGCGTATTTACAGTGCTGAAGTCATTGCTATTTACACGGAGTGATGTGGTCAGTCGGTTCCAGAACCTCCGAATGGCTTTTGGCGCGTCTTTCTCCAACACAAAAGCTTTGGCAGACCCATCCTCTTTCCCCTCCTCTTTCTGCGTAATTCCGGAGTTGGGGGGATGGGTCTCCCCCCCTTATTCGCCCCTTCCTGTCCCACCTGGGACCCTGGCTCCTCTACCTTGCCTGAGCCTCGGACACGACTTCCTGCTTCCCCATTGGAATCGGAACTCTCTCTGCTTTCCCCTGTGCTCGGGGATGGGCTTGAACTCAGGAGGGGAGGGACTTCGCGATATCCCCTGTCCCTCACATATATATTAAGCAACCTTCTTACTGGCATCTTTAATAATGACTTTTAATCTATAATACATAATTGAAAAGTTTGCTACTTCTAGGCAGCATAATTTTTAAAGCCCCATAGGGGGTGTATAAACACATTAAAAATGTATTTGCTTTAATCATGGCTAGGGCGCTCAAATGGGAAGGGAAATCATTAATCTAAAATACACTTGCTTTTTCAGGGTTAGTGTGTAGGCTGCATAATTGTGAAGACAACAGATGTGGCTAACACAACCTATAGCTTCACTCAGTCATTTTCTCTCTCCTATTTAGCAATTGTCAAAACATGGAAATTACTTCCCCCACCTTCTTGTCCTCATATCTCACTTTGAGCAATTAGTATTTCACTGTTAGCAGTGGAAGCTATTGAATCCTGTCAAAAAAAAAGACTTGGAACTAATAATTACATAACAGTTGTGCATTCTTAGGTGCTGTATCATGTCATAGTTTTTAGAGCCCTGTCTGAAAACCACCGTGATTGTAGACTACCTGCAGTTGCTAAGAGCAAAAGTACATCGGTACACAGTAGTTTTTCTCAAGTCAAGCCTCTTTATTGTACACTCCAAAGCATTTCTACATTGAAAGAGAATAATAACTTAAACATTTATTCATGAATAACTTTACCTGAGCCAACTGTAATTTTCTTTTGGAGCACCAGGGTCCATTTAAATGACTGACCAGTGGCAGCCGCTGTGAGGCCACTGAAAACCGCTGATCTGCTTAGGTTCTCTAAGCAGCTGGTGCAATTAGTATCTAAGAGCACATTAATTGCACACTGCTGTGGCTGCTGCTTAGGTCATTTGCAAACACTGCACATACAATGGGTCACTGAGCCAGTGAAGAGCCTTTAGGCTGCAATCCTAAACAGTGGCTAGAGAATTCATCCTAATGAACATGGTTGAACTTATTTCTGAGCAAACATGCCTAGGACTGTGCCACTGATATCCAATTCAATATATTGAAGCACCTATGGAGTTATGGTTGTTTTTTCAGCAGCTTCTATGTGACCATTGTTGCAAGTAAATTAGTGTGTGATTTCTTCAATGCAGACTTTTTTGTAAGTTTTGTTTTGCTGCTTAATACTGAAGTCTATGCAAATCTAGTGTCCATTGCAATTAATTAATGACTTGTGCAGATAAAGCTTTCTCTTAAGCTCCAAT
This sequence comes from Zootoca vivipara, assembly GCF_965207765.1. Lineage (NCBI taxonomy): Eukaryota > Metazoa > Chordata > Lepidosauria > Squamata > Lacertidae > Zootoca > Zootoca vivipara. Next base: position 83,478,706 of record NC_142586.1, on the reverse strand, counting down.
CTAGTATAAACATGTCTGACTGTTTATCATTGTACCACTCTACCAGTAATACTCGTAAATAACATTTGCATTAGTTCCCTGGATTTGTGTTAAATTCACATGACATTTGCTCATTGCTTTAGTGTTCGCACTTCAAATATAACTACAGTACATTAATTATTATTATTATTTTATTATTTATACTCCACCCATCTGGCTGGGTTTCCCCTGCCACTCTGGGCGGCTTCCAACAAGTACCAGAATACATTAAAATATCACAGATTAAAAACTTCCCTAAACAGGGCTGCCTTTAGCTGTTTTCTAAATGTCAGGTAGTTGTTTATCTCCTTGACCTCCGATGGAAGGGCGTTCCACAGGGCGGGCGCCACTACTGAGAAGGCCCTCTGCCTGGTTCCCTGTAGCTTTGCTTCTTGCAGTGAGGGAACCGCCAGAAGGCCCTCGGCGCTGGATCTCAGCGATAGCATAAGGATAGGCAGTTCAATCACATTAATGTTTCACAAGTACTACCTTAATTTTTGAACTGTTTGTCAACTTTAGTATTGCCATGATGTTGACCAAAGTGTTCATGCCTGTTGTTAAGGTTGCCAGACTCAATAGAGGACAGGACTTCTGTGCCTTTAATTGCCCTGCTCTCTTTTGAGTCTGGAAACCTTAAAGAGAAACCAGCAGACCCTTTGCTTGGAAATTAAACAAAGGGTCTGCTGGTTTCTCTTTAAGGTTTCCAGACTCAAAAGAGAGCAGGACAATTAAAGGCACAGAAGTTGTGTCCTCTATTGAGTCTGGCAACACTTCTACCTGTTGTAGAAGTGCTGGATTTGTTGCATCTGTTTCTAAGGGTTAACTCAAGTGACATTATACAGGTGGTGGGTTTTTTTTTGAGGTAGTGCAGATGTGGCTTGACCTGTGGTTTATTGATTAAGAGTGTAAATTGGCTATATCAATCCTATCTCTGAAGTTTTCCATGAAACTGCAAATCCAGCAAAATTCACAACCTATGGTTGTTTTAGACAAGACCTTGCAAGAATGAAAATAATAAGAGAGAGAGGCCCCATCAGCTGAGCCAATAGACTTGTTTTGAGAATGTGGATATTAAAATATTGTTTAAGAGGAATCAGACAATTCGTTATTATATAGATTTGTCTATGTAATATAGCAGTTACAAAAATGCATGTCCATTAACAGTCATTCAAAGCTAGCTTCACTGGTTCACCCCAAATGCCTGTGGAAATAAGAATGTTTGTACTTGATGGTGGAAAGCTATCAGAATCTCTCCCATCTGCACTTCCAGGGGTTGTGTGCTAAGTGGGACATTTTACTGAGATCATTAATTTTATCTGTTCACCGAAGGAGAAAAGTTAAAAGTGTTTCAGTCTAAGGGGTTGTAAGTTAAGGAGGAAAAGATAAGAGGACACAAGTTAGGTGTTATGTAGCTGACAGGTCAAGACAGGGAAGCTCTTTAAAGGGGTGTCTGGATCAATATGGGATCCATTAGACTTAGCAGAAAAAAAAATACAGCTCCGTTATGGAGAGCCTCAGTACCAAGAATGAGGTTGATAGAAGAAATGCTTTAATGTTTTAAAATACATTAATACTTTCAGAGCATACATATGTAAATAAATGGACATACCTGTACAGTATGTTTATGGGTCTATTGGGTGGTATTTAGAGCTAGTCCTCCTCAGAGTAATGGACATGATCAAGGTTCCTTAATTGTAGTTGGTCCACTCTGAGTAGGACTTAGTTGAGTAGAGCCCATTTAGAGTTGTAATAAAAAATATTTCTTGTATGCTGCCTCATGGACTTGCTTCCTAACATTGTTGGGGAGAAGGCTTCATCCGTCTAATTAAGAAAGAAGCTTCTAATGTGCAGAGAAGTAATAGCAAACTTAGATTTATAAAAGAGTCACTCCTAAATTTCATATGATGTGTCTGTTTAATCTCTTAGCAGATGAGAAAAATACGCAAGACAGGAAGATAGTTTTCGTTGCCCATCTGGAATTGCAAATGCCTGAGTTAGAAGGAAAGTGTTTGCATATTTGAGTGTGTACTTGCACTGAGCTTCTACACTGGTGCTTAGTGCTATATTTGAACTTGGAGAAGTTCCTGCTGCTGGAAAGCTTTCACATGTCCAGTACTTTATGACTTGTGGTGGATACATTCACTTTCAAGTTTAGCAGTAAAATGTACTGCAGTTGGTGACGCAGGAAAGGTAGGACATGCCATTTATGAAGGGGTCTGAAATTAATTTAGCCCGGGCTAAGTGTTTTTAATATTTATTTGGCTTCTTTCCAGGTCAGGTGGGTTAGGTCTGCAGTATTCTGTGGTGTTAGTGAAAGAAGGGTATTGCAGAGATTGAAAACGAAACTCAAGTACAAACTGAACTGTGAACCAGAGGGGGCAGAGTTTGTACTGGGCTAGATGTTCTGAATGAGGGTCTCTGTGTAACAAACGAGGGTACCTTCATTTCCCCTACTGCCAACATTGAGGACCATCTTACCCAGAAGGGAGAGATCACTGAACACACACCATCTAGCATCAATTGAAATTTCATTTCTCTCTCTGGCCTGATTTTTATAAGATGTGGGCCACCGTGAAAACAATCTTAATTTTATACTCAAATGGGCCCATGATTGTATGTGCCTTTCTGCATTTAAACATGAATAGGCTGATGTGGGAAGCTTACATGCCCTCACTGGGCACTTTTGAGGCTCCAGCAGCTGGGCAAAGGAGCTGGGGCTGGGACTTAAGAGGCTGAGACCGGGGATGAGAGCAGGCCCAGCCTGCACACTGCCCTCCCATCTGCTTGCCTAGACGCCAGCAGTGATAGCCTAGTGGTTAAGTCCCCACAGTGGCAGGGGCTCATGGGTCCATCCCAAGGCTGCCAGAAGGAAGGAGAGGAGGGAGGGCGCCCCAGAAGAGGAGGAGGTAGGTGGGCAATCGGGAGCCTTACAATTGCTTTCACGCAGCAGCGGCAGTGTCAGTGGAGGCTGGGGTGTCTCAGAATGGTCAGTTCTGAGAAGCCTCAGCCCAAATATTGGGGGACGAAAAGGGTCTTGGCCCCTTAGAGTTAGTGCCTAGGCTTGTGCCCAAACGTCTTCTTGGTAATGCGACTGGGACTGTCTTCCCACAGGCCAGTGTCACTAGTAGGTATCTCCTGCCTTGATTTCCTCCACCTCTCCCCAGGATAGACAGGTTCAATAAAGTAAATATGTGTGTTATGCTCATGCCCTTTTGGGAGGTAGTTCTGGTTTGCATGCCATCAGTTTCAAGGATTAGAAAAAAAGAATGCCCTGCTTGTGTTTTATACCAGCTTCTGTAATTCAACTGCTGGTTTGAATGTTTTTAAGGTTTTTCAGTGCTCAGAACTTGTAAAAACATAACTTGTTTTTCCTCATATTTGACCTTGTTGCTCTCATTAGATCCTCATGGAATAGTCAGCAAAAGCTATGATAACATCTCTCAGCGGGCGGGGTGCCTTTAGGCTTTGGTCCTAGGCTACAGTGGGGCCTTTCCATATCTGTTGTGTTACACATTTCTGGAAGCAGGCTCTTCCAGTGTGGTGTAGTGGTTAAGAGCAGTAGACTCGTAATCTGGGGAACCGGGTTCGCGTCTCCGCTCCTCCACATGCAGCTGCTGGGTGACCTTGGGCTAGTCACACTTCTTTGAAGTCTCTCAGCCCCACTCACCTCACAGAGTGTTTGTTGTGGGGGAGGAAGGGAAAGGAGATTGTTAGCCGCTTTGAGACTCCTTCGGGTAGTGATAAAGCGGGATATCAAATCCAAACTCCTCCTCCTCCTCCTCCTCTTCCGCCATTCAATAAGAAAACCCACTTGTTTTGTTAAATCTCCCAAGTGAATATTTGGCATCTGGGCCTCTTTTCTTGGCCATAAAGATTTAACTAGAAGTCTTCCTGTGGCTATTTAATAAGAATTTTGTCAGAATGGCAGAAGTCCATAGCTGCTTTGGCTTCTACATTCACTTTCTGACAGTGTTGTGTGGGTGTGTTTTAATGAAGGGTTGGCAGGTGTCTGTCTCAGGAGACAATGAAAGTGTGTGCTTTCATGTATGACAGCTAACTGTTAAGAGAGTTATAGAGTGGGCCATGGCCAATGCAAGAGAGATGAAGGCGTCTGGTTCTGCTGCTGCAAATGCACCATGGTGTTTGTCCTTTCTGCGCTCTTCCTTGGTAGTGCCTCCTGCTCTGGTCACTGCTGTGGATACAGGACCTGACTGTCAGTCTCCATGCACTGCGATCATCTGCAAGGAATTCCCACAAGGCCAGGTTGATGCTTGCAGCCTTCATGCCATGTTTGCAGACATCTTTGCAATGCAGAGTTGTTCCGGGGCCTGAAGCCAGCTCCCCGTAGAGCAGAGGCTCTTGGGCCTCTTCCATTCTGACAAAATCCTTATTTTATTTTATTTCTAAAAAGTATCCCAGGAAAACTCATAGCTATAAGCAAATAAATGCAAACAGACGGCGTGTTTGGAAACCATTTATACACTTTTTTTTCAGAACTGAACCTCCATGTAAGTATGTGTCTTTGGCCCAACCACGTATGAAGGATCCCCGCGCAACCCCTCTAAACATTTTAGTATCTCGCGGACGCACTCCTGCGCTCTGCTACGGACGTCAGCGCGCAGGGCCGGCTGGAGCGTCGTTGCTAGGTGACGTCAGCGCGCCGGCCGACGCGCGGACGCGACAGCCGGTGTAGGAGGGGGGAGGGGGCCGCGCTCGAGCTCTCCAGCCCGGTAAGTGTGGCGGAGGGATGAGGGGGCTCGACTGGGCTGCCTGCGCCTGCGACGTCTCGCTCGGGCCTGCAGGTGGGTGGGTTGGGGGACGCTTGAGGGGCAGGGCCCGGTTTCCTTCCCCGCCCCCCCCGCCCCTCCGCCGGTCCGGTGCTTGGGGAAGTGGGGCGAGGTGGGAGCCTGCCCTTTCCCTGGGTCTTGGTGCGTTTCTCTCTATCGGGGTCGTTGGGAAAAGAGGCAGAGAAACGTAAGGCGGGATGTTGGGCGTCGGAGGCGCCGCCTGCCTTTCGCTAACGGCCCACGGTGGCCTCGCGACAAGATGGGCGGTGCGGGTGGGCGTGTGGGTGCACCTGGCGTTGCATGGGGTGGCGGGGCTGGCCCTGACTTTGCAGCCCTCCCCGCCCCCAGGGTACGGTGCAGGTCTTCCTGGACCCTTCAAGGCGTGGTGGGTGAGAAAGTATGCTTTTGAGGGTTTTCACAGGGACAGGCAGGCCTCTTATCTGAAGATGCTCTGGACTCCTGTCTTTTATGCCCAAACCTTTACTTTTTATTTTTAACAGGAATTAGGCACAGTTCAAGCTATACTAGCAGCCTGTAGCTGCTTTCTTAGGGTGTTGAGAAAAAAAAATAGCAGTAGGCTCCCAGGGTTTGACAAGGAAGGGCTTGCTTCTGCATAGCTGTGGGTAGGATTGCAGCCTTGACCCTTTTCCTTGCAGTTCATGCTAAGTAATGATAATGATTATAATATGTGCCACTCATCTGACTGGGTTGCCCCAGCCACTCTGGGCGACTCTCAACAAAAAATAGTACAGTGGTACTTTGGTTTGCAACCGTTTTGGATTACAATTCATTTTGGATTACAACCACATCAAACCCGGAAGTGCATGTCCCCTTTTTTTTTTGCATTACAGCCCATTTTGTTTTGGATTACAACCCCTTTTTTTGTATGCTTCATTGGCAAAAGCGCACCTTTGGTTACAACCTGTTTTGGTTTACAACCGGACCTCTGGAATGGATTATAGTTGTAAACCAAGGTACCACTGTAAAAGAAAAACACTGCAAGAATAGTGTTGTTCTTGGGTTGGGAATTGTATCTGTGCTAGTTGCTGGAGAGGCTTTTCTGTGGTGGCACCTGGACTTTGGAATGCTCTCTTCAGGGAGGTTTGACTGGCACCTTAGCTACAATCTTTTTGGCACAAGGTTAAGCCGTTTTTAATCAGCTGAACTTTTGGTTTTATATTACTTATTTTTATTTGCTATCTTTATATCCCACCTTTCCTCCAAGGAGCTCAAGACTGCATATAGGGTTCCTACTCCTCTCTGTTTTATCATTGTAACATCGCTGTGTGATAGGCGAGAGACTGATCCAGGGTATCTAGGTGATGCTCATAGCTGAGAGATGATGTGGACCGTTGGCTCCCCAGGTCTATAGCTTGTATGAAGATACTGTGGTGTCTTGTTATATTGGGTATTAATATTATTAATATTATTATTATTATTATTTTATTATTTTTACCCCACCCGACTGGATTTCCTCAGCCATATATAAAAACATAAAAACATTAAACATTAAAAAACTTCCCTATATATGGAACCTTTCCAAAGGTTGTAGAGCTACTTTTCTCATTGACATCTGATGGGAGGGCGTTCCACAGGGTGGGCACCACTACCGAGAAGGCCCTCTGCCTCGTCGCCTGTAACTTCGCTTCTCACAGTGAGGGAACTGCCAGGAGGCACTTGGTGCTGGATTTCAGTGTCCTGGCTGAATGACAGAGGTGGAGACACTCCTTCAGGTACATGGGGCTGAGGACGTTTAGGGCTTTAAAGGTCAGCACCAACATTTTGAATTGTGCTTATTGGAACCCATTGGATGGAGGGTGGTTAATATGTTGCATGCACAGATTCCTTCTTGCTTCTGTTGCCAACTTCAGTAGGGAGCAGGGCTTTTCTGCTTTTTCTATAGCTGTTTAGAAGTGCAGTGACAAATCAAGCTGTAAAAGTGAAACTAAATTAGGAGGGCAAGAAGGCAGTACATGCTTGAATTTGTTCCAGCTCATCTACACAATACTTAACTATGGTTTGGTATGTCAACACGACCATTGTAAGTAACTATACTACAAATTGTGCACAAATTGCTTCAGTCTGGATGTCTTGAAACTTCATCAGAGTAGTGAATTTGTAATTTTGTTGTTGTCATTACCTCCACCTGTCAGTGTTTTTATCTTGGAAATCGTAGATACTTACAATGTGGTGTTCCACTTTCCAAGTTGTGCAGAGATTTTAATTCTGAAAGCCACAATTTCAGATATTTTACGATTAGACCCAAAGTTACCAGTTGTAGAGCACCTGTGTAATTTTCATTAGAACCCAACTTTCATGTATTCCTGTTGTATATTTAGTGGCATCTACTTTGCGTCTGTTTCAGTTATTTGTACGGGTTTCTCGTTTTCCACATATAAGACTGATTTGTAATAATTTGATTATTATAATGGTTTCTGAATGGAGTTATTTACATAATTACCATTTTGAATCTCTTAATTGCTTGTCTTCCTTTTGTTGCATTTCAAACCAAGCTGTCTTGACAGTTTTTCATATGTATATATGTACACAGTGCATATGCACTTTTTGCCATAACGGAATTATCGTTGCATGCACTTTTTTATTTAGGTTTACAACTTGTGCCAGCTTAATGACTTGCATGAGGAAACAAACCAAACACTCCCTCCCCCTATATAAACTATAATCAATTTGATGTTTTTCTTGCTTTTCTTTACGTATTGTGCTTTTAGTCTGTATATTGCCTTGTGATATGGCAGACAATCTTACTCGGCTACAAGTGATCGCCAAAGAAAGAAAGAAGATATGAAAGTGTGGTTTATAAATATTTAAATTAAATAAATCAAAATTTTCTGACCCATTTATATTCCTGATCTCTAAATGGACATTTAAAAATAGCTATGCAGTGGTACCTCGGGTTACAGACACTTCAGGTTACAGACACTTCAGGTTACAAACTCCGCTAACCAACAAATAGTACCTCGGGTTAAGAACCTTGCTTCAGGATGAGAACAGAAATCATGTAGAGGTGGGCGGCGGCAGCGAGAGGCTCCATTAGCTAAAGTGGTGTCTCAGGTTAAGAACAGTTTCAAGTTAAGAACGGACCTCCAGAACGAATTAAGTTCTTAACCCGAGGTACCACTGTACACTCAAAGCAGTATTCATTGGTTCTTTCTCTGCTCATTTTATCCTCAAAGCAATCCTGTATAGACCTTTTTTTCACAATGCCGAACAACATAATAAATCCAGGTTAAGTACCTATGGTTTAACTTAACAATTGCATTTTGTACTGCCTGCATAGTGTGTTTTTGGCCTAATATCTTTAGTAAGGTAGATCAACATGATTCTTTCCAGGTGGCAGATACAGGCTTAAAACCAACAAGTGAGGTTAGGGTGGAGCTAGATTTGAACTAAGAACCTCTTCAGTTATTTTAGCCACTATGCTGCACGAACTCTCCATTTTGCAGTAACTTGATAGACTGAAGCAGACAAACAGGGCTTGGCAACTAAAATGAGTCAAGGAAACAAAAATGAAAGGGGACAGAAGTCTTCCAAAAGCGCCACTCCTTTTTATAGTATTGAGATTAAGTCACTGCAAAAAATACTTTTTGCACTTATAATTATAATACTTAGTTTTGTTTTGGTCTCTGGTACTCATCAGGTTCTTTTCAGACCAGGACACATGGCAATGCTTATGGTCTGAAGCTACAATAATCCCTATTGCTTTCCCAACTCAAGTTGTGTAGCTCTGGAACTCCCTTCTGCTCAGACAGCTACACTATCCTTGAGTAGTGCATCAGGTAGTGTTGGTGGCCCCTCCTTTTTTAAAAAAATAAAAAAAAATCATTTTTATTAGTTTTCCAATAAAAAAATCCAATTAACAAATCCATCAAATCATAATCCAATTAAAATAATAAAATAAAATAAAAAACAGTCAAATTACAATCCAGATTATTAATTATTAATTTTTTCGGGCTTCCCAAAGTCTGGACCTCTGAAGTATATCTCCAATATTTCCATTTCTGCCTTCTTCTTGTTCTCATATTTTCCACATTCCGATCTTGACACTTTAAAGATCCCCGTCCCTGGCTATGCGATTCTCATTCATGTCAAAAATCATATATCCTTTCATCCATCGGGTACAGCTTTATTTGTGTATATATATTTTTTCAACTGTCTTAATTACCAGCACAGCTTTTCCTGACTTCATTCCAATCTTCCAATCTGGGCTGTTGTCCAGGCCTGTTGTTTGAAGCTTAATGACGCAGTAACTCCCAAGTTGTTAATTGTAACTGTTCATGGTAATTTCCCAGTTTTAAATTGTTAAGCATACTGTTTGCAATATTGCAATGCAAATGAACTGTATTCCACAGATATAAGTCATTTGGCGATCAATCAGCTTTCCCGGAGACCACACAATCCCCTCCCCCGGGCCTTAGAAGGGGGGCTGCTAGTCATCCACTTAGCCTTCTCTCTCACTCATAATGAAGAAATTCTGCAAACAGATGCACTGTATGTTGTCCCAAATTGTTATCTCAAGTCATTATAAAGTCAGCTAGCAAGTATTTCCCACTTCCCTCGAAAAAGGGAGTATTTCTCATTTTTCCGTTCTGCGTCATACTAACGAGTGCCATCTTGTTTCTTCTTTTATCTTTATCAAGTCTAAGTAAAGCTGTGCAGTTGAATACTTAATTATAAATAGAAGTCCATCTGTACTCCGGTTTTTTGTTTGTTTGTTTAATAGGTTTCTTAATGAGGCTTGGCATAAAAAAACAATTGTAGGTATAGAAAAGTAGAAAAAGGAACGTACCAATCACCTCCGTAAATCCAAACACCATGATGAGATTCTCTTTGAAGTCCGAGCTTAAACACCAGGGACTATGCAATTCTGCAGATTTTTTCTCAGTCTTCTTCAGTCCAGACTACTGTATGTCTGTTTATTGTCCAAATCTAATGATTTTATCAAACAGATATTTCCGGCTTGTGAGAGTGACTTCGGAGAGTGCCAGACATGCCGTGCTCTGGGACCCAGCGTCCTGCCGCTTGCACCTTGGTGCCAGCTGCCAATCTCGGACGGTCTGCGGGTCTACGCGACAGTCCTCCCCCACCCTGGGGAGTCTGCCAGGGCTAATTACCCACATATCAACCCTGAATTACCAGCACGGCTGAGGTCCGATTGTGTGGGAGTCAGCCATTTCTCACCACCGGAAACAGGAAGCCCTGGTGGGCCCTCCTGAGACCTTGGGCAGCTGCCCAGTGCTGCTGACGTGCACCCCCACACCAACCCTGCCTTAGTCATGCACACACTTAAAATCCTCAGTTACACTAAGTCAGAGCTTTCCAAACTTTTCATGTTGGTGACACACTTTTTAGACATGCATCATTTTGTGACAGAGTAATTCAATTTTACTAGCAAACCGAAGGTTAAACTAACCCCTTTCCAGCCTTGGGAGGAGTGTGAGGAGTGTTTGCACGGCACACCTACACATTGCAGCTGACAAACTAATGTGTCGCGACACACAGATTGGAAAGCTGTGCTCTAAGTCACTTTCCTGTTGTTCAGTAGTTTATCCTGTAAGATTTGCTGTTCCTACTGGCTGACATGACACAACTTCTGTTCCACCAACACCTTTGGACAGCTCAACAGGAATCCGATTTAATTTTATTCTGTATATATGTGTATTTAAAATTCAATTTATTACGCTTATATATTTTCCTTCTCCCAAGGAACTCAAGGTATTTTGCACTGAGCTATTCATCTCAGCCTCAGAACTACCTGTGAGTTAGGGGGGAGGAATGCATGTTTGAGTGGTTGAGATAAACTGGATCAAGGTATCTGCTTCATGCCTTGAGTGGGAATTTAAATCCAGATCCAGATTAAAGATATCTTTATTGTCATTGTCCCCTTGCGGGAACAACGAAATTACTCATTCATTGTGCAACACTGTTTTTTTGTTATTAAAAATTTATATTCTGCCTTTTGAACCAGAAGATTTGGAAAGGTGACTAACAAATACACATTAAAACAACAAAAATGCATTAAACAAACACAGAATGAAAGCGAACTAATAATTCCTGAAATAAACAGCAGAAAAACTTACCAAAAGCAGCCAAGGCTTATGAAAAAGTGTCGCGTTAATTTGGCATCAATCTTCCTGGATAGAAGGGAGGAGTTGCACAGTCCTTTTGTCACAGTTGGAAAGACATGCAACATGCTTGATGTTTTAATTGTTTTTAGAGATGTAAGCCGCCCAGAGTGGCTGGGGAAACCCAGCTGGATGGGTGGGGTATTATTATTATTAGTAGTAATAGCAATAATAGTCATAAACTATCAATTAAACATTAAAAAATACACAACCAAATTGAACAATTTCCACATAAATTACATCAATATCTAAAATAAAGATACAAAAAACCAACAGCAGCAGCCCCCCCCCCACCACAACAACAGCAAAAAACCCAAACCCCTCACCCCAAGAATCTATTCAGCAGCTTCAACTTTTGCAGCTGGAATCAGTCCAGGCCCCATGCTCTCAGGCCAGGTGGGAAAAGGCCTGCAAAGCAGGGAACAGGTCTTCCAGTACCCTGTCTTGGGTAGCCCTCTCCTGAGATCTAGAGTTGGGCTCCTGGGGAAAATATAAAAGTAGGGGTGGGATACTTGTGGTTCTCCAACTGTTGTTGGATTTCAACTCTCAACAACCTTAGTCCGCTGGCCAGTGTTGGGAGGAAAAATGGGAGTTTTAGTCCAGCAACATTTGAAGAGCCACAGGTTTTCCTCCAGCAACATAGATGTGTGATTAAATTCAAAGGAAAGCTTCCCTGTGGCTTCCCGGCTTCCCTGTGGCTCATCCCAGTGAACATTCTGTGGTTGCATTCTGAACCATTTGTAGTTTTGAGAAATAGCAAGGCAGATTTAACAACAGTCAGATTGAAAAGTGGTTAAAAGATGAACGACCATGTATTGAGCTCTTGGCCCTAGTGAGTCTGGAAGTGGGCAGAGTTCACCTTCAAGTACTGTACTGGCATAGCTGCAAAGTTAGAGAACAGGGCAGAGCAGAGTATGTCTGGCTTTTCAGTAGCTCTTGAAATAGTTGACTCTAAAAATGTTTGATATATTTTGTATCACTTAGATTATTTTTCTGAAAATGGTTTCACCTGGTATTTTTAAAACCCCTATTACTGTTTTGCCTTTTATTTCTACCCTTGCAAGTGCAGGGGAAGCCAGAAACCTCATCTTCCACATGAGCAGTGGCTCTAGTTGCATGTATAATATAGTAAAAGCAATATTAAAAAGTTAAAATCTCTTGTTTTCACTCTCTCTCTCTCTCTCTCTCTCTCTCTCTCTCTCTCTCTCTCTCTCTCTCTCTCACACACACACACACACACACACACACACACACACACACTTTTTGTGTAATGAAGAAATACAAGGTGTGAGAGAAAAATATTTAAATAGATATTCTGGATGTTCTGAAATTTTATAATTTATTTAAATGTGCATGGTACTCTATCCTCCCCAAAGTGGGTGCTAAAAATAAAAGCAGCTTCAAATTATGTACCGTATGGGTATCATGAACTGAGCGAAGTAGCTAAAGCATATGTTTTGCAAATGCCATGTCTCCCCTTGAGAAGTCTTTTAGGCTTTGCAAGTAAAGAGCAGAAGGTTTATCTTTCCACAAAAGCCTCTTCAGTCTGAAAGCACACTGGGCATTGATACTTTCCCGGGAGAGCTTTTCAAGGACTTAATAGTATATCTGTCTTATAAAACATGATTCGTTGAAAAGGCTTCCTATATTAATAATTGAAAATCACTGTGATCTCAGTTTTGGAGAGTTAATCAGGCTCCTATGAGAATAGGTCATAAATACTAATATTCTCGCTAATTATGGATGAAAACTTTGTGTAGATTTCAATATTTAATTTGAGCACTGCTATATGGTTCCTAATTGATCTGCCCTGGTTACAGAATCAATTTTAACTTGTACAGAGCATTATAATTAGTGAGTTGGCTGACTGTGTGGAAACCCTACAACATAATGATTTTCTTCTAATTTGCTTTATAAGGGCTTGTTTATTTGGAGCAATTAGATTGGCAGTGTTACATTCTGACATCTGCTTTCATTAAACCTGGGACTTTCTTGTAGCAAAACAGTGTTTGTATCAATCAGTCGATGAAAGGATGGTTCCATGTACATCACTTAACTTTAAAATAACTTTTAGAGGAGAGTCCCTCTTTCATATTATTTATGCTTTATTTTTATAGGTGTAGGATATATCACCCTCCTGCAAGATGAGTAACAGCCATCCACTCCGTCCTTACACAGCAGTAGGTGAAATAGACCATGTTCACATTCTGTCTGATCATGTTGGTGTTCTGATGAATGGGGAGGAGTACAGTGATGTTACCTTTATAGTGGAAAAGAAACGTTTTCCTGCACACAGAGTGATTCTGGCAGCGAGGTGCCAATATTTCAGGTGAGGTATAACTTCTTATCAGATATACTTAGAGCTTCTGGTTAAGCAAGATAAAATAGAAACTACTAGAAGTAAACTGATTTCATCTGCTCAGTGCATGTGAGCTTTCTGAACACCTATTATGGTACACTGTTTTTAACTGTGAGACAATACTTATATTAAGCTGTTATATCTTGACCTTCATTGCATAGGTATCCAAAATGGATGTTGGTTGTTAAAGACCTAAAATTCAGGATGTTCACACACTATACATGCTTTCCTCCAGGAAACATTGTTACTGTGAAGTGGGGTAAAATGTATGTACAACGTGAGATAGAATTATGTGGTTGGATGTGAGATTTCACATTTTATTTATTCCTTGCTTATCTTTTGAAATAGAGTTTTATGCTTTCTCCTACGGTTGTGAAAAGCAACTCTGTCTTCCTTTCAACCCACTCCACCTCCCAACATTTGCTTTGTGTTCTGCCTGGTGGTAGATGGAATTTAGGCAAGCAATTTGAAATTCTCTTACTGAACCTTAAACTAATCTCCTTTTGGGTAGGTGTGATTGCCTTAAGCATAATTTCTGGTTAAGTCCTTGAGAAAATTCCAGACAAATTTCTATTCATTATCTATTTTTAGAAAGATCTAAAATCTGATGCACAACATAGTAAGGTTATCTTAAAAGGAAATTTACATTGGATGAAATCCAGTGTTCCACGAGCAGACTTCTGCTTCCTCTCCTCCCCCTCCATATTGCAGATGTCATACACTCACCAAATCCACGCTGGAGTGTTCCCCAATACCACTGTGTGAGTAGAAGTCTGTTCTGCTCATGGGCAGCCACAGCTGGGTAGCACCCAATATTTTTTTCTGTGTGTGTATTTGAGCAGATATAGTTCTTAAGGTTGATTTCAACTGATGTTTTCTATTGATTGTTAGTGGAATGGCAGAATGTTACCTGAATAACTGCCTTTTCTGCATGGACTTGGCCAAACAAGTTCAGCATTCTTGGCGCATATCAGACACTTGCTTACTGATTGGCAGTAGTTAAGATGTCTGATAGACTCTCTCTGCTTTCAGTTGGTTTTTGAAAATATTTGGAGTTTGAATCTCCCTCCCAAAAATACTGTTGGTGGTTGATTACAGTAATCTCAAAATATATAGCTTAGAAGAAAATTAGCTCTACCTTCTCTCTTCCTCCACATAATCATACCGGTATGTATGATGATGTAAAATAGAATACAACAGCATACTCTGTTTACCTGTTCAGTTTTCAGCATACTGCTACTCTTATCAAAATCATATACAGTAAAATGAGTGACCAACTGATTTCTATGGGTAAAGTTCAGGAAAGCACTGCTGATAGCATAATGCTGTAGACTCCCAAGAACATCATGCTAAATAGATACTGCATCTTCCATTTGATGTTTTACCGGACACACTGTTGCACAGCTGCTGGATACCTATGTGTTGAATGAAAAAAAATGTTCACTTCTTTTGGTGCAGTTGCTTCTGATATAGGGTGGCAATGACCAGGGCCAGAATAATCCTGGTCAGGCCACGCAGGAGAGCAAGAAGAACTCCATTTTGTATATTCAATTCTAAATCTCTCTGCCTCTGATAGAAAGCAAACAGGCACAGCATGTTTGCACATCTAATGCAAAGATCTAACCACACACAGCACTTCTAAGAAATTCTAGCATAAACCACAAGAGCAAGAGGATGCAGCCCACCGCAAATTATAAGTAGAGCACAACCACAATTGTGCCTGTAAAATTCCACATAGACACGTGTATGAAGGTACCAGGTACATAACGCCACCTAGTAGAGTTGGGCGGGTGACTTTGCATCTTGGGGTGCTCTCTCTTGATTGGTTGATGAAGTACTGCAGAAAGGCTGATCTTCACTTCACTCTGTCAAAAAAGGTATAAAAGCACTCTGTGTATGCCCATGGGTCGGGCAGAATGAGAAACTCATTCTCACTGCCACCATTTATTGCAATAAATGTTTTAATAAATCTGTTTTATAATATGTACAACTGCCTGAGATTTCGTCTGGTCAATTTGGGAAGCCAATCATCCATATTACATTTCTGGTGTCCTTACATTTCTGGTGCCGTGCGTGACTCGGATGAGGGCATTTCCCTGAACCAGAGGCAGTCCCCTTTTGCCCCACTGGACAGGGCGCAGATTCCTAACGGCGCCTCTGGTCTGGTGCACACCGGCAGACTTTCTCCGGAGGATCAGAGGTGGCCCTTGAGTTTCCGTGCCCTGGACGAAGAGGCAAAAGGACCGAGGTTGGAAGGGAAGAACAGGAAAAGCCGGCTGGGGTAAGTAGAAAGGGAAAAGGTACCTTGAAGGGAATTGGCCCCCTTTAATGAGGGGAAGGGAGATCCTGATCACATCTCCAGCGTGTTGGTAGTACTCAGTTAATCAGAGGTCAACTGGGGAACCAGGCGCTTTGGGTAAGAGGCAAAGGGAGGAGGAAAATGTGTATGTTAGTAGTCAGTAGGGAGGAGGTCCCCTGACAAATAGACACTTAGGAAACAAGGAAAAACTGGGAGGTAGAGTGTGGTAAAGTGTCCAATGCATGGTATGTGTGGCAAAGTTTGCAGTGTGTGCTGTGAATGAGGGGATACTTTACAGGGCCATAAATGGGAGGAGTATGGTCAAGAGGAGGGAAAAATGTGATTTCCCTAGAATTCATGATAGATAAATTCAGAATGCTATAAAAGAAATTTAATTTACAAGTCCTGCCAACAACAAGTTCAGAGAAAAAAAAGGTGGTGGAAACCAGTATTCCCCCAAAGAGAAGAAAGGCATTGTGAGAAAGAAGATGAAGAGAAAGGCAGTGGTTAAACAGCAACAAATAATGGCTCAAGGACCAGTGAGGAACCAGAAGGGGTTCAAAGGTCACTGGTGAAGGTCAGTTGCTAGGGAAAGGAACCACTGGACCTTAAAGGACGGAGATGTCTCGGTCAATGTAAAAGAGGAAGGAAGAGTGTTCAG
Source organism: Zootoca vivipara (assembly GCF_965207765.1). NCBI lineage: Eukaryota > Metazoa > Chordata > Lepidosauria > Squamata > Lacertidae > Zootoca > Zootoca vivipara. Next base: position 83,462,439 of record NC_142586.1, on the reverse strand, counting down.
AGAAAGATGGGACAA